>NC_051329.1:27484850-28708133 GCF_015220235.1 Choloepus didactylus | reverse complement strand
AGCTTGAGGGGTTATAAAGGGCTCTGACTGGTTGGTTGGTTGGCTGTAACATGGAGCAAATGGTGGCCTTCATGAACTGAAGTTGAAATGCCAGAAGTGCCTTCGTATATGTAGAAGAAGGAGTTCTGCTTAACACTGTAATACAGAAATCCTGCCTGAGAGTTTCCAGTCTGCCAGCCTGCCCTTCCCCTGACTCCATTTTTTTTTTTTGACAGCAATCATTTTTTTTTTTTTAATTTAATCATCATTTTATTGAGATATATTCACATACCATGCAGTCCCCTGACTCCATTTTACATCACTTCTCTTCTCCCACTTTGGGAGTTGGATGGAGGGATGTCTGGCTAAATTGGAGAAGCCAGACTTGGCCAAGGTGGGGAAGCTGAGATGATAATCTTTCATAGCTGCCACCAGGATCTGAAGCAAAAACTGCTTTTGCATTCCCTTTCTTCCAAGGCGGAACATACAGTCCCCAGCTGCTTAGACTTGGCTCGGTCCAGAATTCCTCCCCTCCTTCATCAGTATCCTGTTTGGAGGCTTCAGATACATCAGTTGGCTGATTAAAGTATATATCAGGTGTTAGTAATGACTCTCTAACTGGTGGAATGTCTAGGAAGATAGTTTTGACCAGGGAGGCCTTCTTGTTCTTGCTTGCTCTAGCTCAGCGCTTCTCAAGGGGCGGTCCATGAATTGGCAGTATCACCCTCACTTGGGAGCTTATTAGAATTGCAGATTATTATGCCCCCTACTTCAGCACCCCCTCTGGAGTAGGAGCCTACTTTTTAACAAGCTCTTGAGGTGATTCTTTTGGACACTACAATTTGCTCTTGCTGATACTTTTTCTGCCTGCTCCAGCTTTAACCCCCCTATCCTTCTTACCTGATCTGCTACTGAGAGTGGACTGTTGTGATGGTTTGAAGCTTTATGTACCCCAGAAAAGATCATGTTCTTAAAGCTAATCCATACTCAATGTGGACCCATTGTGAGTAGGATCTAAATTCAAGTCGAGATGTGAACCACCTCATTCAGGGTGGATCTTAATCCTCTAACTGGAGTCCTTTACAAGAGAAAAGCTAAGAAAGACAGAAGACAGAAAGGACACAGAGAAGCTGAGAGAGAAGGACACACATTAAAAAAAAGAGATACCACAGAAACAGGAAGCCCCTGAAGCTAGAAGCTGGAAGGAGTGAAACCTGGGAGAGAAGGGAGAGACCAGCAGATGTGACTGTTTGTCTTGCCAAGTGACAGAGGAGTCCCAGATCGCCAGTAGCCAGTCTTTAGGGAGAAAGCATTGCCTGTTGATGCCTTGATTTGGATATTTTCATGGCCTAAGAACTGTAAACTTGTAAAAGCCAACCCATATCTGGTATATTGCATTTTAGCAACTTTAGCAAACTAAAACAACTGGATTCCATTAGACTGTAAGCTCCCTGAGGACAGTGATCACATCTGCATTGTTCACTGCTGTATTCTCATCACAAAGCCTGGCATACAGGCGATGTTCAGTAAATGTTCATTGAATAAATGATTGATTAGGTAAGCATTGCAGCCAGGGGAACACACTGTATCACCTGTTTACTGTTGAAGAAGTTATGGCTGTGTCAGTCATCTTGGCCCTGAGGCCGTGTTGCACGTGGCGGTGGGCCTGGACACTGCTGTCTTTTTACTGGCCATCAGTCACTCGGTGGCCAGAAGGATGCCCCCTCTGCACAAGTGAAGAACTCTTTTTTTCCTCCAACTCTTACCCTCATAAATCCCATAGAAAAGCTTCAAAATGAAGCCCTTGAGCTGAAAAGAATCCCAGATCCGCTGTTAAGTGCTGATTGTGTGCTAAAATGATGATTGTGTGCTAAAACAGCCTCCCAGTCCTGTCCTAACACTAGGGCCCAGAAGCAACTTCTTGGGTAGTGTTTAAGGAATGCCAATAATGCTTGGTGACTTTTCAAATTCTCTTGGCATGAACCAATTTCTAGATCCCAAAGCAGAGCCTTCCTGTGTATTTTATGGCCATAGCGTTTGGCAAATCGACCTTAGCTAAGTTTAAAACACTTCTTTTACCATACTTTCTTTACGTGACCCAGTGTGAGTCTCTGTGACACTGCTTCCTCTAGAAGGAAACTTCGGAGCCTTTTTGTACTTTTCTTGCACTTGCTGCTTGCTGTTATCTCACTTGGATTCTCCAGACTGTGATAAGAGACACTGCCACAAGGGGAAATTTTTCTTATCTACCAATAAAAGTACTTCCAGGAGGATCTTTGACCTTGAACTTTCAAGAAGCACTTGTTAATGTTTCAGCAAGTTCACTGAACACTGAGTAATATTTGAAAATCTCTGTGGTTTCTAACCTTACTGAAGTAGCATGTTAAATTACATTAACTAGTCCATTTAACAGAAGGCAGTCACGACCTACTTGAATCTTTAGCCTGAGGGGAAGACAGGATTTTTAACTCTGAGAATCCCCAGCTTAGTTAGTTGTACAAAGTTGGTGAACTATAACTTGGGAGAGGCTTAAAAAAATCCTCAATTAGGAACTAGGCTCCAAAACAGCCTACAGTAGCTTATACAGACCTTCATTTTAGTAAAAGTGCTCCTGTTATCTCTGTGCAAAGCAGTAGACCAAGAACAGCATCTGTTCTGGTCATGTTGATGTTAGTGGTTTCTCGTTTGGTTTCTGTGGGGCTGCAGTGGCGGACTCCTTTGACTTTCGTCACTGCCTCACTTCCTCTTCTCCTTTGTTTCTTAACGCTAGTGATTCCAAGGCCAGCATTTTCTCACCTAGTCCTCATCACTGGGTCAGAAAGACACCTTGGAGACCATCTAGTATAGCCCCCTTCCCTATTTAGGAATCTCTTCTATGTCGTGACATACTTGGACCCAGGTTACTTTGAGCGATCACTTGCTGCTGCAGAAGATGGCTGCTTAAAGAAGAGGTTCCTCTGCTGACTGGATTGGTAGCCAGTCTGTTGCTTTCCCTCCCTGTCAGCCAGGAAGCCTTGTCATTTGGCTGCTCTGTACCCTATTGTCAAAAGACTGTTCCTCCTCCCAGTCAGGCAAGGCTAGTTGGGAATGAGGCAGCCATCACTGCACCCTGTACTCTCTCATGCCTGGGATGGGGAGCCATTTCAAAGACCCTAAGTAAACAGGGAATATGACAAGGACTACAAGCCTAGAAGCTACACGTTAGCCTAGGGAGAGCCATATATAGTAATTCATCCTCTGGATAGCAGCTACCACCACTGTGCCCATAGCCACTTTGCTCTGAAGGCTAGTCTAAGCATAACTCACAAAGAGAGTACCCTTTCGAATTTGAGCAGTGTCGGTAAGGTATGGCATGTAATAGCTGGAATACTTTCATGGCTTGGAGTCCATGGCAGAGGGCAGAGGTGGTAATAAACCAGGTGGAGAGGGAATTGAAGTATATGTGAAATACATGCATATTCAGTGGTCTTGGCAGTGGAGAGGTGCCGGACTAAGTATTCCTTGCTGTAGATTTTCTCAAGCTTTGTCGTGGACCAGAAACCATTGGACAGTCTTTTATGGGGAACTCCTTCGTCTAGCGGGAAGTTTAACTCACTCTAAGACTGTTAGAAGAAACTAGATTTGACCTGAGCTTTTTGGATTAAGCTTCATATTGATCCACCTTCTGAACATTGATGTTGCAGTCCTCTGGTGGGTAACTGTCCAGTAATGGCAGGTGTTTCTTTTTTCAGAAAGGCGAGAGGACCTTCGAGGAGGATTTATGCTTTGCTTTTTAGATGATGGTGCAGGAATGGATCCAAGTAAGTGACGAGCCAGTTATGCCTCTTTTGGGAGGATGTAACCATTTGTACAAAATTCTTACTGCCATCTTGTGTAAACTTGTTTTTCTTTGCCTCGCTGTTGTGACTGGAAGATCTCTCTGGGAAGAGAGAAGTTTGTTGCAACATCACAGGCTTAATTCTACTAATATATTTGTTGGGTCTTGCCCCAGCATGGGAGATAGAATCTGAATGGTATCCTGACATCTGTCCCTTGACATGGTGTTTACCAACTTGTACAACATCCTGGAACCAGAACGAAGAGGCTTCCCCTAGTCTTATTACCATATATATATTCTGATAACAGAATCACACTTCCCAGGGATGGAGATACTGATAGGCCAGGCAAGGGTTGCCTCGATTTGCCCCATGGCTATGAAGTTCATTAGAGACACAGCCTGCTTGGATGTATAGCAAGGCTCAGACCTTTGACTCGGAGGAGCCTGGGAAAGAAATGCAAATCTTTCTTTTGTGTGTGCATTTCAGGTGATGCTGCCAGTGTGATCCAGTTTGGGAAATCTGCCAAGCGAACACCCGAATCCACTCAGATTGGGCAGTACGGGAATGGTTTAAAATCGTAGGTATAATAGAAGCCTTTCATAGGGTTTGAGACAAAAATAAATGATGTCCTCCTTCTCCTCTCATATGAAAAGTTTCCTCCTTTGACCCTCCTAGACTGTAACTCCAGAACAGGAAGAAAGAAAGGAGGGTTAAAGTTTAGGTGTAGCATATCAACTGTTGCCCAGCTGTTTACTTCACATGTTGAAAAACATGAACATCCAAAACTAGTTGGGAAGGAGGGGCTGTTGGCTTCTCTGGGCATTGGGCTCTAGAACAGTGCTCCCCTGTGTGTTGAAAAATTGTTATTTTTACCCAGTGGTTGAGGATACAGGTGACTCTTTTGTGAGTTTGGGATGTATCTGGGTTGGTGATGGGGTGTGCTTCATTCAGTGCAGCAGTGCTCCTTACATTTACCATAAGTCACACTTTTCCCAGGCACTGGGGATCCAGTGTGAATAAGAGGGACATGTGCTCTCCCTCTGGAGGAAGCAGCTTCCATGCAGATGTCTTACAAGGCCCTATAGCAGGGACCCACCTAATGTCCAGATATTCCTTGGGGCTTCTTTCTCAGCCTTTGGTTCCCACTTGTTTAGTGTTTGGAATGTGTTGTTCTGATTTTGAGTGAAGCCCCAAGAGAAAAGTTTCTATTTCTGCATTGCTCACTTCCAGCTGTACATACCTTTGGATGGAATAAGATTTAGTGGAATTGGAGTTTGTGCAAATAGAATTATGAGTCACGTTTTAAGTCTTGCTGTGGAAACGTGTTGTTTTGTTTGAGTTGGTGGTGTTTGTTCCTTCAACAGCGTCATTTGTGCCTCATGCAGAGTGCTTGACGAGGCTTTGGATGTGTGGAGAAGAAAGGGATTGTTTCCAAAGAAATCAGGTCCTGTTGCCTGGACTTTGCATTTATCTTTTAGAGCAGGAACCAAATGGTGGTTATAGCACTCACTGTGTGCCAGGCACTGTTCTAAACACTCCACTTAGTCCTCATTTAGCTATGTGAGATGTAAGTACTCTTATTACAGATGAAGAAACTGAGGTGTACAGAGATGAAGTGACTTGCTCCAAAGTGTAAAAATGCAAGTATAGAGCTGGGATTATGAACGAGGTCTTTTTGACTACAAAGGCAGAGCTGCTGTCCATTTCACGTGAATCAGGCAAACCAAGGTTCAGATCCCATCTCAGCCTCTTCTCTTGAGTGTCAACTTCCTTCTTTGTAGGTTTGGGATTATAAAACATACCTAGTAGATTATGATTGTGTTGTTGCTGTGGGAGAACCCCTCTCCTGGATTCTGGCTTCTAATTTTATTCCTCTTTTCTTTGATCTTCCCATGACAGATTTCCTGGCCTGACTTAACTGGTCTAGGGTAGGGCACAGAATCTGTTTTTCAGAGGTTCTCCAGGTGATTCTGATGCAAGTGACCTAAGGCTTTCTAGAATCAGTGAGGTATAAGAGAAGAAACATTGACTTCTTTTCTGGATTGTTGGCCAGCCTTCTACTTGGTGGCTTTGGTCAAGCCATTTCACCTCTCTGAAAGTCTGTTTCTTCCTGTTTCCTTCTCTAGAAACAGGTTTTAATTTCTTGACATTCTCCCTTGCAAAGTTAGTTTCAGGAGCAAATGAAATGCGACTCAGAGTGCTTAGCAGGAAAGTGTACAGAAGTTGAGGGTGTCATTATTAGCATATTTTAGTAGAACAGCTTTTTTAAGCAGCCCATTGAGAGATGGAGCCATCTAGTGTTTGGCGTAGACCATATATTCATTTTGAAATCAATTCAGAAATTGTCAAAGGGTTCTCACTTGTGGGGAAAAGAGGGGTGAAGAACAGGAAAGGCAGCAGAGAGGTGGTATTCTGGGTTTTTGCTGTTCAGGTAAGGTCAGGATCAAAGACAGAGGGAAGAAAGAGGCAACAAGTAAAAATTTTTGCCAAATTAGGGCAAGAGCAAGCCTTGACAGAAGGCGAGATAATTTGCATCATTTTGCTATGTGTGAGCTTCAGAGAGGAAGGAGGAGAACTGTGAGGTTGTCTGGGGAAGGAGCATTGCTAGCACCTCAGAGCTAGAGGAGGAGAAACAAGCCTTGACAGCCCTGAGGGTATTTCTGGATAGTGTCCTGGGAGTTTTCCTGAGTGTTTGGGGAAATGGGGCATGACATTCGTTTGTGTGCTTGGCATGCCTATCTGGTTTGTATTTGTACATAGAAGAGGGTAATAAGGCTTCCCACCTCCATCATCTCCCTGGGGTGTTATGAGGACTAATGATATAATAGCCATGAAGCCCCAGAAGCTGCTTAGAAGAAAGGAACTAAACACAGTCCATTGTTAAGTGGGCAAGCCTCCCATTCATGCCTGTTCCATGTTGCCTAGGAAAGGCCTGTCCCTGCCTGCTTCTTGGATGTTTTACCTTGGCCAAACAGAGGAAGGCAGCAGTTGGTTCCATTCAGGGTTTTGCCTCATGGAAGGCAGCCTCAAGGCATAGTTCCCAGAAACCAGTTGTATCCAAAAGCAGGGACCTGCCTTCATAGTGAGCTTGATGTGGCAAAAACAATCCTGAGACAGAAGATGGCTGAATTATTGGACATGAGCCAATCATAGGCCTCTTGAATTATATTTTGGTGGTCAAGAATTATGTTTTGTATGGTTACTTCTGTGTTTGACTGAGCCTTTGAGGACTTGTGAGCATAGACACTGGGCTGTTATTGGTAGTTGTGCCATTTGATGAATGCTGGGAGGGAAGTTTGTGTCAGTGGAGGAAGGACAGCATGGAGATTGGAAGTGGTCAGCTTGGAAGATGATGTGTTGAAGATACCAACTGTTGGGGTGAAATCTGACATATACAAGGGGGTATAGCAGCCCTGGTGTGGCTGGGATGGACCCAGTACTCTCGAGCAGGAAGGTTACTTGTTAACATTGTGGCAACCGGCTGGGGGTGAGATTAACCTGGGACTGGTGGTTGGTTGGTGGTGAACATGCCCTAGGAGGGTGGTGAAGGTAGCCCTTGAATGGTGGGTAAGTGTTCTACAGGTAATGTCTATGACTTTCAGAACAGCAGAAGAACTGAGGGAGAATTTTTGGATGGATGGAGAGGGAACAGAGAACAAGGGCTGTGGGACTCAGCTAAAAGTCCTGGGACTTTGGGAAGGCCTTTAGGAGAGCCTTCCAAATATATTTTCAGTCATATCCAGAGGGTGGTTTTTACTCCTTTTTCAGATGAGCTTTTGAATCCCTGGGAGAAAAACCTATTTCTGCCTTCCTTTCAGGGGCTCAATGCGCATTGGGAAGGACTTTATCCTCTTCACCAGGAAGGAAGACACCATGACCTGCCTCTTCCTGTCTCGTACCTTTCACGAAGAGGAAGGCATTGATGAAGTAGGTTCCCACATCGTGGTCTGAGTCCCCATTCCACGTTTTCTGGGTTTGCCTAGGATTTTTTTCATAGCTTGTTTGCAATGTTGGGCTCTTAGGGGTTGCAGGATTGGCAGTCATGCTCCCTGCTGTGGGAGTAGCTTTTGGATGAATTTATTGAGGGGTTAAGGCAGATATCTTTTTTTTAAATTCAATTTTATTGCGATATGTTCACATACCATACAATCATCCAAAGTGTACAATCAGTTGTTCACGGTACCATTATATAGTTGTGCATTCATCACTCCAATCTATTTTTTGAATATTTTCCTTGTACCAAAGTGAAAATAAGAATAAAAAATAAAAGTAAAAAAGAACACCCAAATCACCCTCCCCCCACCCTATTTTTCATTTAGTTTTTTGTCCTCATTTTTCTATTCATCCTTCTATACACTGGATAAAGGGAGTGTGACCCTACAAGGTTTTCACAATCATACTGTCACCCCTTGTAAGCTACATTGCTCTACAGTTGTCTTCAAGAGTCAAGGCTACTGGGTTGCAGTTTGACAGTTTCAGGTATTTACTTCTAGCTATTCCCATACATCAAAACCTAAAAAGGATTATCTGTACAGTGCACCAGAGTGACCTCTTGACTCCATTTGCAATCTCTCAGCCACTGAAACTTTATTTTGTTTCATTTCACACCCTCCTTTTGGTCAAGGAGTTGTTCTTAATCCCACGATTTTGGGTCCAGATTCATCCTCAGGAGACGTATCCAGCATTGCTAGGGAGATTTACACCCCTGGGAGTCAGGTCCCACATAGTGGGGAGGGCAGTGAGTTCATCTGTTGAGTTTGCTTAGGTAGAGAGACAGGGCCACATCTGAGCAACAAAGAGGTACTCAGGGGGAGACTCTTAGAAGGCACATATCTTAGTGTAAGAGGAAATGAAATTTCAAAGCACCTCAGAGAACAGCTCTTATTTCTGAGGATGAGACCGTCTGGTGGCAGGAACCAACAATTGAATTTGGAAATCTCCTGTAGACTTGCAGCTTGAATTCAGTCTGGGGGTGTCACCATGGAGAGTTGTGTTAACAGGGGAAGTATTTGGGGCTTTCTGACTATGGGTGGAGACCACAGCTGGCAGCAATAATAGGAACAGCAGTGTCTTTCCCATATGATGGTGATTCTGTGGAATGTGCCATGAGCACTTTTTCCTTTTGAGGAAATGCTTTGCTCTAACCGCCTACATCAGAAACCACAAATCAGACACCTACAGGGCCCAGGCAGATCGTGAAGCAGGTGAGCATATGAAAAACATCAGTGTAGGTGCATTGTTAAATGGCAGCTGACACTTGGGTTCACCTTAGGGAGCAGCTGCTACTTAGCCCCAGTTGATTATTGCTTTGCTGTAAGGAGTTCTAATGGATCCAGAATATTCTGATTGCAAAAGAATTTGGTAATTAATTCACAGTATTAGCGAAGTATACGTTCAGTTGATCCTCTGTGTGGCCTGGTGGCTCAGATATCTGCACAGCTGGTTCTTGTGAAGGGATCAGGGAAGGCCTATAGTCTGTCTGCCCAGCCTCAGAGTAGACTCCTACCCCTTCTCACCCCTGTGAAATGGAGGCCAGGCAGGAGAGAGAGGGCCGAGGTGCTGCAGAAACAAATCAGAGCCTAAATCATGGCAAATTACTTCATGTTGAGTTTCTGTCATCTTTACTTAGCAAGTAAATGGATTTGTTTGCCTTTTTGGTGCAGTATCTTAGTCATTCAGCAAATCGTTGGAGTGAGGTAAGTGCTACAGCTGGAAAGAGCAGTGTGCTGGGAGAAGCAGCTCAGGCTGGGATCCTCAAGATCCCAGGAATATTTCCTGAGGTAGGACTGAGGGTGGTGAGGGATGTTCAGGGGCCCTCAGGGCCGGAGAGGGGAGTGGGAGGGATTTGGCACATCGGCGATCTGAAGGAAGGTGGACATCTTGAGAGCAGGAAGGGGCCAGTTCAGGCCTGATCTGAGGGTCTTGTTGTGTGTTTCAGACTTTATCAAAAGAGTAGTGTTTAAAGGGACCTTAAGCAAGGGTGGGCAGTATCAGAATCAGGTTTTCTTTTTAAAAAGATCTTTTTGATTATTGTGTGGTGATTGGATTAGAAAGTTTGGCTGTTGTTTAGGTGTCACTTGGCCTGGGCTCATGGCAGGGAGGTGGAAGCAGAGAGTCCACATGCTTTTAGGATGCAGAAGCCACAGATTGGGTGGTTATAGGGAGGCATAGAGGGAAGAAGGGGTCATTCGTGACCCATAGGTTCTGGGTAGCACTTGGGGGTATTGTGGGGGTCTGGAGCTGGGGAAGAATGGAAGAGGGGCAGGTATGGAGGGGAAGAGTTAAGTTTTGTTCTGAACACGTGAAATGAAGTCTGCATCTAGAGCTTTGAGGAGGTCTGGGATTCTTGAGCTCACTTACAGGGATATAGAGTGAGTTGAAGACCTGGGACCTCAGGCAAGTCAACATTTCAAGGCCAGGGAGAGGAAAAGGTGGCAAAGGAGCTAGAGGAGTGGACAGGAAGGTAGGAGGAAAAGCAAAAGGCAAGAGTGTTTTGATCGGAGGGATGGGTATGTGGATGGCATGTGAATGAGAATGCTTTTGAAGTAATGACCTTGTCACCCGGGACTGTTGGGAAAAATGAGAGGTGTAGAGTGAGCTACAAGTTCACAGAACACAAATAGAACTTGATTTCCCTGGTGAAAAAGCTGGGTTGGAATTTTCTCCTTACTTGGTGCTAGAAGGTCACTATTTTGGATTGTACTCTAGTGCAAACTCAGCCAGGATTTCAAAATAAGATCATTTTCAGCTGGGGAGGAATGTGTCCAAACCAGTCCTGAGGTTCTGTGCTATCAGCATGAAGCTTATGAGAAACCAGTAATATGTCAAAGAACCTTAACGGTTTCTCACCTGGGAACTCACTACAATGTGGGGTCCTTTTTTTCCTGCTTGTGACCATCTGGTTTGAGCCTCTCCGAGGTGCGCCTTGACTGGTTTGCTCTGCAGGGGTGGTGGGTCTCCCTTCATACTGCCTCTGCAGGGCGCTCTGCTTGCAACTGGGTCTCAGGAGGGGGAGGAGCTTGGGCCTCACCTCTTGACTGTGTGGAGCCACTGCGGAGAGGGATAAGGTAGATGAGAGAAGGCTCTTTTGGGCCTCTCTCAAAGTGTCTGCATGTGCTTACTCCAAAGGTGATTGTCCCATTGCCCACCTGGAATACTCAGACCCGGGAACCTGTCACTGACAACGTGGAAAAGTTTGCTATCGAGACAGAACTCATCTACAAGTACTCCCCTTTCCGCAATGAGGAGGAAGTGATGACCCAGTTCAGGAGGATTTCTGGGGACAGTGGTAAGTAAGCTTCGAGCCTAGCACCCCTAGGATCTGGGAGTTCCAGAGCCGTGAGTGGTGTGGGGATGGGCTCTGGGTGCCTGGCAGAATGAAAGGAGGATTCCTGTTCCCCAGGAACACTGGTGATCATCTTCAATCTCAAACTCATGGATAATGGAGAGCCGGAGCTAGACATAATCTCAAATCCAAGAGATATCCAGATGGCAGAGACCTCCCCAGAGGGCACGTGAGTGTGGCTGGGAAGGGAGTGAGGCCTTGGAACTATTCGTTCTATTATAGAGAAAAAGTTCAGGAGGTGACTTTGGGGAAAGGGGAGAGCTCATACCCTGGATTGCTCCTGGTGGCATCATTGAAGTTGATGGAGTTGAAAACTCCATGTCTGTTTGCCACGAGGCAGAAGGGATGAAGAGAAGGACAGCAGATCCTCACCTAAGCCAAAAAAGAAAAGATTGATGATCACCTGGCCCAGCTCCTTGATCTGACCAAAGAAATGGCTGTGGCCTAGAAAGGGGAAAGGAATGGCTCAGTATTCCCTAGTGGGTAATGGCGGGCCTCAGCAGAAATCACTTCTGTCTTGGGGCACCTATGCTGGGGTGGGATGGGTAGGATGTGGTGCCCATGCTGAGCACCCATGAGGCAGCAAGAGAGGCTGAGATGCAAGGAAGAAAGGTGAAAGTCTGCAGAGAGGATGTTGTCATGGGTGGGTGGTGGCACTCAACGCTCCTGTCCTGTTGCCTCCAGGAAGCCAGAGCGGCGCTCATTCCGCGCCTACGCTGCCGTGCTGTATATTGATCCCCGGATGAGGATCTTCCTCCACGGGCACAAGGTGCAGACCAAGAGGCTCTCTTGCTGCCTATACAAGCCCAGGTAAGGCCTCTGAACCTTTTTCTGCTACCGCCACAGGTTGAAGACAGGGCCTGGCAGCGCTTCTCTGGGGCATTGTTGGGGTTCTGACAACGCTGCCTGCTTTTGCTTGGGCCTTTAAGCTACCTGTGATTTACTTCAGAGGCACTTCTGGGTTCTGAGGGAGGGATGGAGGTGCCAATGGGCTCTGGAGGTTGGTTGGCTCAGCTTGTTGGCTCTGAATGCTTTCTGTGGCATAGAGGGTGCCCTGCTTTGGCACAGTGAGCTGCTGAGGGGCATTTAGATACTACCCAGGAAAGCAAAGGCCCTGGCTTGTTACTGAGATTGTTTCTGCTGTGGGATTAATGACACACTTGGTAAATAGTGAGATAGCTGACCAAAGATAAAGAGCAGAAGGCAAGGGACAAGAGAATGAGAAATCTAGTGTTTTACTAAAGTAAGTGTGGATTTGTCTTTTCGTCACGAGGGGCAGGACAGTGCAGCCTGGGAAGAAGCAGGAAGGCAGGATGCTTTCTTTAGTTTTTGGTTTGGCTACCTGTCCCACTGCTGCCTGGGCCCTCTAAGGTTGCTTTTTCTGCTCTTCAGGATGTACAAATACACATCAAGCCGTTTCAAGACCCGTGCAGAGCAGGAGGTGAAGAAAGCAGAGCATGTAGCTCGGATTGGTAATGCCACCCCCTGTGCAAGAGGCGGGAATGGAGGGGTCTTCTGGGGGACACTACTGTGGCCAAAGCAAGGATCCAGGAAAACATTCCATCCGTCACCCAGGGACAAGGCTGTTCTCCATGACTAGTCTGTTTCCTTCTCTGCTTCTTGCCCCCCTCCCCTCATGCCAGTTCTCAGTACATTTCCTCCCCATACTCTTACTTTCTTCTCCTCAGCCATTTGTAGGGTCTTTCCTAAAACATTATCAACTCTTCAACTTGCTGAGGGTGAAGAATCTCACAATATCCCCTGGTCTGAATACTTGTGAAATTGTTCTTCCTGACTCTAGGAAAATATCAAGGTCTGTCATGTTGACCGGGAATTCTTGGCTGTGATTGTTTGAGGTCTCCTTTAGCTTCCAGCTCATGCTGAAGTGTCTACTCTGGTTGCTTGCGGGTTTTTTTTTTTTTGTTTTTTTTTTTTAACCTGTTATGATTCATTTGCAAAGTTTGAAAAGCAGGGTCTCAGATATAAGTAGTGTCCATTTTCCTTGGGTCCTCTTTGGTATTTTTGAATGCCAGATTATCTTTTTTGAAAGGACTCTGCAGTCTAAGCATGGAGATTTGTTCTCTCAACTGTTCCGTTCCCCAGCTACCCCTTAAAAAGTCTGTCCTTTACTCTGACAGTGCATCGCAGGGCAGGAGCTGCCCTAGGACTGCACTTTCGGATCAGGAGGGACGACAGAGTTTTGAGCCTTTAAATTCCGTATCATGGTTTTCTCTGGGTTTCAGCTGAAGAGAAGGCTCGGGAGGCAGAGAGCAAAGCTCGGACATTAGAACTACGCCTAGGTGGAGACCTCACACGCGACTCCAGGGTAAGGCCCCCAGACCCATGTGGCTGTTCTCTGAGTCTGCCAGATTTTTTGGCATTAGAAGCCTTAAGGTGGCCTGGCACAGCCCAGGTCAGTGACAAACCCCTTGCTCTAAAGCTGAAAAATGGAATGTTTTGTTGTTGTGATGTTTGCATATTTGTTGAGCACACTCTATGCCAGAATCTTGGCTAATCATTTTATCACTTCAACAATCAGGTGACCTAGACACTGTTCTTATCCCCAGTTCACCTGAAGAGAGATTGAGGCGTAGAGGGTCCATGTCACTGGCTCCAAGTCTCACACAGTACCATGGATCATTGCTGGACTTGACCCTTACCTGTGTGATTCACACCTCCCTATGTTGTTGTCTGTCTATTGTTTCAGTGGGAGGTGTTTCCTTTTTCATATCAGGGAGACTGGTCAAGGGAAACATAGCCTTTGACGGCCATTTTCTGTAGAAAGAAATAACTCTCCAGGTGTGGTTTTTGTATCCATGTGCATTAAAGTGAGAAGTATTAGATGTGGATGTTACGTTACTTGCTGTGGCCTTGAGAACCACTCTCCTCACTTGGTGTTGATGCATGTTTCCAGGTGATGTTGCGACAGGTCCAGAACACAGCCATTACTCTGCGCAGAGAAGCCGATGTCAAGAAGCAGATCAAGGAGGCCAAGCAGCGGTGAGTGCCAGGGCTGTACTTCAATCTTTGAGACTTATGTAGCTTTTGTCCTGAATGTAGACAATTAGCAAGCTTGAGGGAATTCCCCCTCCCCCAGGTTGCCATTCTCTCATGAAGATTGCTCTGAGAAAGCCATTAGGGTTGTGATCTCTAACCCCTACCTGTCCAGAGCCCACTGCAGGAGAGCGGTCTTACTCTGTGTACTCAGTTCTTTCCTTAGTTGGGGAAGGGTAGCCACCTAGAACATCAAACCTCCTTACTGGCAACTGCCTCGTCTTTTCCGTCTTTACTTTTTCTTTTTTTTTTGAGGGATGTATAAAATGCTCATTGTATAAAATTAGAAAAATGCAGATCATTTAAGAAATAAAAATTTAAAACACCCTTACAATTCTATCATGTAGTGCTATTGCCTCTTATTTTTTTATTAATATATTTTATATGCAAATATATGTATATATTCATTCTCTCTCCATGCCCCCCCCTCACCTCATCCCCCAGCCTGGTTACAAATTTGGAATAATGTAGATTGAGTTTTGTAGCTACCTTTTCCAGCCAGAATGGGCATTTTTCCTTAAATTATTAAATTATTCCATGTCTCACCTCCATGGAGCCTCTCCAGGCTCTGGGCTTGAATTTCTTGGCTTGTTTCTTGTTGGCCTCCTTGCCCCAGGATTAAGTTTCACATTTTCTTCCATCTAAGTCAGTCTGCTGCTTGTCCATCTGCTTTCCAGCTTCCAGGAGTTTATTTACATTAATTATATGATGTGGTCTTCATTGTTTTGTGAATTTTTGCCTTTTTATTTGCTGTCACATTAGTGGGGTTTGGGGAAAGGTTTAAAGATAACCTTGTGTTAATTCCATAACTGTCTTTGCAGAGATTTGTAACCACTTCACAGTACTGCATTCATGGTTAAATCTATCCTGTTTTGCTATCAAAAGCCAAAGTCTTACACGATAATTAGGGGTGTTTAGGTTCATAGCACAAATGCATATCCTTATCAAGTCTAACAGAGGTTCCACACTGAATGAGATAGACTTTTTTATCATGTCTTAAACATGGTGGTGTCTGTGTGCTAATGAGTAGATTTGTTTTAATTGTCTTTTGTCTTTCTTCTCAGAGCTCTTAAGGAACCTAAGGAACTGAATTTCATTTTTGGGGTCAACATTGAACATCGAGACCTGGATGGCATGTTCATCTACAACTGTAGCCGCCTAATCAAGATGTATGAGAAAGTGGGCCCACAGCTGGAAGGGGGCATGTGAGTACTGCCCAAGGAAAGTTTTCAGTCCAAGGTAGAGGTGGGGGAGGGTTTTGGCCAGCAGGGTGAAGAAGTGCATTCTGTGTCTCCCTGCAGGGCCTGTGGTGGGGTTGTTGGGGTCGTTGATGTGCCTTACCTGGTCCTGGAGCCTACGCACAACAAGCAGGACTTTGCTGATGCCAAGGAGTACCGGCACCTGCTGCGGGCGATGGGGGAGCACCTGGCTCAGTACTGGAAGGACATTGCCATTGGTAATGGGCCTTGAGTGACTAGGCCTCTGCCCTTTCTTTTTACCACTATTCTTAAGAATGTTCTCACTGTTTGTGAAAGCGAATTCAGAAAGAGGGAGAGGCTGGCTTCTAATGTGATTTGTGGGTATTTGCCTTCCAGCCCAGAGGGGAATCATCAAGTTCTGGGATGAGTTTGGCTACCTCTCTGCCAACTGGAACCAGCCCCCTTCTAGTGAGCTGCGTTACAAACGCCGGAGAGCCATGGAAATCCCGACCACCATCCAGTGCGGTGAGTAGAGGTGGTCAGAACCCTGTTCCTGACTCCTTTTTTGTCACAGTCCATGACCCTTTTATCTCCATCCCTTTGCTGGCTTCCTGACTCTCTTTTTGTCCCTCCTGAATGAGGCAAGAAGTCATCTAATCTCCACCACCTCTCAAGTTGCAATTGGGCTAGGCCTCGCTTGGTTGTTACCACCTTGTATGTAGTAGGAGGGGGTGACTGAGCTAGCATCCTGCTGGAGGTTGTTGGGAGCGCAGTAATATAAAGTTTCTATCCCCTTGTTGGAATCACTGTCCCTGAGAATTACTATTCCGTAAGGACAAGAAGAGTTGAAGCCGAGTGAAAGTCTTTGTATGGAAAGTCGGGGATATCTTTGTCTTACATTGGCCTGGATTACAAATACTGTTGGTGGCTGTGGCTGACATTTGTTGGGGGTGTTTTCTGTGTCTCAGATTTGTGTCTGAAGTGGCGGACCCTCCCCTTCCAGCTGAGTTCTGTGGAAAAAGATTACCCTGATACCTGGGTTTGCTCCATGAATCCTGATCCTGAGCAGGACCGGTGAGCACCTTCTCTTAAAAGGGAATTGTGGGTCCTTTTTCCCTTTCCCCAATGTTCTCTCTCTTTGCATATATGACACACTGTATAACTAGTGAGCATATAAGTCACTATGTTTCGTAAGGGCAGTGCGTATCCTTACATTTCTGTCTTGCTGCACATAGTAGATGCCCAGGAAATAAGAGTAGTTGGGTGTCCTTAGTGACTGTTAATTCCATGCATTTTGGAATTCTGAGATGGTTGCTCTTGCAGGAGACAGTGGGGGTTGGCTGAGGAGGAAGGCCTCTGCCCTACTTGTAGCCCTGCTTTGCCCTGGCCTCCCTAGCACCCTCTCTCTGCAGATGTGAGGCTTCTGAGCAGAAGCAGAAAGTTCCCCTGGGGACATTTAGAAAGGACCTGAAGACACAGGAAGAGAAGCAGAAGCAGCTGACAGAGAAAATCCGCCAGCAGCAGGAGAAGCTAGAGGCCCTTCAGGTGTGTGGATCCTGGGCCAGCCTTTGTTGGGTCTTCCCAGAACAGGAACCTTCCGTGGCTATCGTGTTCCCTCACCCTCCACTCATCCTTGTGTGCTTGCCAAACAGAGATTTCTAACCCCCCAGGCACACTGTTTTTCAAATATGCCTTATTCTTAAAAACAAAACATTGCAGTATATTATCAAGTGGTTCAGTTCATTTAAAACACTAAAAAATGCCAGAAAATAAAAATTCTACCTTCTTAGGGGAAGGGTGGCCACCATTAATGTTTTGTAATATATCCTTCCAACTTTTCATTGAATACCTATTTACATATAAACCAGTATGTTTTTAATAGAAACACAGACTATACCATATGTATATACATACATATAAATGTATTTTTTAAGTGCATAATTATTTTCTTGAGATAATTTTCTGAAGTGAAATTGAAAGAAATAAAAAGGTTTGAAAATTCTTTGGCTTTTTATAACTCCAAATGATCCTTCAAAAGATACATTAATTTATATTTTTTAACAGCCGCATATGTTAAATTTTAAAAGGTTTTGCCAATGCAAACAATGCATTTTGTAATTTGAATTTCTTTTATATTTCTAACATGGGACTTTTTTTTAAAATTTTCATTTATGTTTCTTTTAGAATTATTTATTCATCCACATTTCTATTGGGGTGTTTATATTATCTTAATTGATTTGTTTTTAAAAATAATGTTTGTTTACCCTTTATTATATTTATTACAAAGCTCTCTGCTTTTCTGGCTTCTCTATTTGTGAGATGCAGATCATCGTTAAGTGTGCCTCCCCATTGGCCAACTCCCCCTTGTCCTTTCTGGCCTCATCTACGCTGTCCCCCCAACTATAAGGTCTTTCCCACCCTTTTTGGCTATTCCTTTGCTAGGAATTCAGTTCGTTGACCCTTTCCCTCAGTCTTTCAATTGTTGGATTAATTACATTGTTGTGTAATTTGCCAGTGGTTTAGCGTGTTTGTATTTTTGTCTCCCCAATAAAGGTGGGAGGATGTAAAAGTAGGACTGTGGCCCAGGTTTTCTTTTTAATTTGCCAGCAGTCCCAGACACATAGCGGGCATCCAAAAAGTTTGTTGAATGTACTAAGATGTGCACACAACCTCATCATCTTGTTTGCCTTGCAGAAAACCACACCCATTTGCTCCCAAGCTGACCTGAAGAAGCTACCCTTGGAAGTGACCACCAGACCTTCCACTGAAGTAAATCCCAGGAATGTGGGGAGGGGCTTTGCCTTGGTATCCCATGATAGGCTCAGTGATCTCACTCTCTCTGGGCCTTTTTTAGGAACCTGTACAGAGACCACAGCGTCCTCGGTCACCCCCTTTACCTGCTGTGATCAGGAATGCTCAAATCAGACCTCCTCCCCCACAAGTTCTCAAACCAACCTGCCAGCTCCGAAAGGCTCCTGTCATCAGCACTGCCCCAAAACCTCCTACCTTGGTAGCCCGGGAGGTGGCCAGTACGTCCAGGCTGCTCCAGCCACCTGAGGTACCCCGAAAGCCTATTCACACTCCGGTTAAGACTGTGCCCCGTCCTACCCCTATGGTGCAGCCACCATCACCATCTCTACTGCTGAACTCCAAGAACCTTCGTGAGATCCCTGCCCCCAGGGCCATCAAGACTCCAGTGGTCAAGAAGCCAGAGCTGCCTAATAAAGTATCTCCGGTGAGATGCTTTTCCTCCTCCATCCCATCAGCCCATCCTCAGTGGTACAGGAATGGAGTCATGGGGTGTCAGAACCATACTGGGGGCGCCTTAGATTACCCAGCCTAGAGCTTTCCTGCTACTTGTGAGGAGAGGAAGCCTAGATGGCTGACGGGACTTGCTCAGGGATCCAGGCAGGCTAAGTTTATGTGTTGGGGGTGAATAAAGAGACTCTCTCCGTAATAGGTTTGGGTCTGCCTGAACCCGTGCCTTTGAGCAAAGATCCTCATGGGGAGAGGCCAGGAGGTTGTGTACTGAGTAATGCTGGCGAGAGTTCATCCTTGGTGGGGATTGAGGGCGTATCAGCCCCTCTCTGAAGAAGCTCCTATAGGGCAGAAGAAATTACCTCAAGGGCTGAATGGAACCCCTACATTCCCACTCTCCCCTTGCTCCAGGCTACCCCTAGCCGGAAGCGGAGTCTTGGGGTCTCTGATGAGGAAGATGCTGAGGAAGAGACTGAGAGGAAGAAGGAGAGGTCCAAGAGGGGCAAGTTTGCTGTGAAGGAGGAAAAGAAAGACTCAAATGAGGTAGGGAGCAGAGATGAGGTTCTTGGAGCCCTTCCTTTCCCAGGTTCTCCATCTTCTCCCTACATCCACCTGGGGTCTGAACCAACCCACGTTTGTGTTCTATGACATGAGCCTCCCCAGAAGTCTAGGTCATAGCTCTGAAGGACTCCCAGTCACACAGATGACTGGAAACATGGTGTCAGGGAGAATGTTGAATGAGACTGGTTTCTGGCTCTAATCACAGGGCCTCCCACTGGTGACTGTTCATGATGTGCCAGAAGTCACACTGATGTGGATTGGCGGCCTTGAAATCATTTGCTTCCCTGGGTCTGTAACATTCTGTCCCCTGGCTGCTGTCTTGTTTATAATGGTGGTAGAGGGGTAATACCTAGGATAGTGATTTTAGAGAGTGGTGCTTAGTGAGGCAGTGACTTAAACTGCAGTATAAAAAGACCTGGAGGTGACAGCCAGTGACCCCAGGTGGCCAACAATGTAAAAGTCTACACTTCAGAGGATGAGGATGCCTCTGACAGACTTTGTTCTCCTTGCAGCTGTCAGACAGTGCTGGGGAAGAGGACTCAGATGACTTCAAGAGGGCTCAGAAAGGTGAGTTGGGGCAGGTACCTAGCAGCCAGCTTCTGGTGGGATTGGGAGGTGGAGCCTTTTAGTAAGCAGGAGCTTTACCTTGAAGGCTTCTGGAGTCTTTTCTGGGTTGGGACTCTTGTGCAGCAGTGGTTCCAAGTCTAACCCTGAGAAGAATTCTGAAGATAGTGCACCTTCATGTTTATTTTTAGCACCAGTTCCTTGGCGTTTACCTCTGGCAGTCACTCATCCTGCTGCTTGTTGGCACCCTCATGACAGAGGTGGGGAAGGAGCCCTGGGTGGCTGGGCTTTGTGTCCGGGGCGGAGTGGGGGCAAGCACCTAGGGGTCTTACCCTCAGCACCATTGGGCTACCTTTCTCAAGGTAGCCCTGACTGAGCGGGGGCCTTGAGTCTTGATTTCTGACTCACACCCCTGTCCCCTTTCTCAGATAAAGGGCTGCATGTGGAGGTGCGTGTAAACAGGGAGTGGTACACGGGCCGTGTCACAGCTGTGGAGGTGGGCAAGCATGTGGTACGGTGGAAGGTGAAGTTTGACTATGTGCCCACGGACAGCACACCAAGAGACCGCTGGTAATGCACCCTCTGGGAGACGGTGTTGAGGGAAGGAGGTGGGGGCAGGGGGCGGGGGGTGATGGTTCCCGGAAGGTCTCCCCCGCCCTTCTGCAGGCAGCTCATCCTGGGAGCTGACACATGGCTGTGTCTTCCATAGGGTGGAAAAAGGCAGTGAGGATGTACGGCTTATGAAGCCCCCTTCTCCAGAGTATCAGAGCCCTGACACGCAGCAGGAGGGTGGTGAGGAGGAGGTGGTGGTGGCCCAGCAGCCCGTAGCCCAGGCGGAGCCCTCCACTTCTGACTGCATCCGCATCGAGCCTGACACCACCGCCCCGAGCACCAACCATGAGACCATTGACCTGCTTGTTCAGATCCTCCGGTGAGTGTGTCTTCCCCTTTCCAGGCCAGCAACTGCTCTCCACCACCCTCCATGCTTTTCTGAATTTCTGTCCCTGCCCTTTTTCTTGCTTAGGAACTGTTTACGGTATTTCCTGCCTCCAAGTTTTCCCATCTCCAAGAAGGAGCTGAGTTCTATGAATTCACATGAGCTAATAGCATTTCCTCTGGTGAGTTGGACTTGACCTTGGGTTTTGCACTGTGCCTCCCCCCCATGGCCACCTCACAATTGTGTGCCCTTCCTCAGCCAGCTTCCCTCTTTTCTGTTACCATCTTGGTGGGATTCAGATTTGTTGTCTTTAGCAGTCAGCTGAGAGAAGGGGAGAGGAGACTTAGTGTTGTGGAGAAAGAAATGGCTCAGCTGACTGTGACTGGTATGCAGAGCACCAATCTCATCCCAAATAAGGTGCTGGAGGCTGGGTCCACGGGTATGGATGGCAGGCCTGGTTTGACATTTTACATCCCTCCTCTACCCCACAGAAGGAGTAAACCTGTCTGTTCTAGTTTGCTAATGCTGCAAATGCAAAACACCAGAGATGGATAGGCTTTTATAAAACAGGGGTTTATTTCACTACACAGTTACAGTCTTAAGGCCACAAAGCATCCAAGGTAACACCTCAGCAATCGGGTACTTTCACCGGAGGATGGCCAATGGCGTCCGGAAAACCTCTGCTAGCTAGGAAGGCAGCTGGCATCTGCTCCAAAGCTCCGGCCTCAAAACGGCTTTCTCCCAGGACGTTCCTTTCTAGCAAGCTTGCTTCTCTTCAAAACATCACTCCCAGCTGCACTCTCTTTTCTCTCTTTGAGTCAGCTCATTTATATAGCTCCACCAATCAAGGCCCACCCCGAATGGGCGGGGCCACACCTCCATGGGAACATCTCATCAAAATTATCTCCCACAGCTGGGTGGGGCACACTCCAAGCAAATCTAACCAACACCAAAACTTCTGCTCCACACAAGACTACAAAGATAATGGCATTTGGGGGACACAATACACTCAGACCGGCACACTGTCCCAGGCAGCTTAGTCAGTAAAGAGCTTAGGTTCAGAGTTCCTAAAACTTGATTCTCGGAGGGAGGGAGATATAGAGAAGCTTGTGAGTGTGAAAGTAGGCACTGGGTCTCATTTAACCCAGCAAGTGTTGATGTTGCACCTCTCCCGAGCAGGCCCTCTGTGGGATTGCATAGTGAGCTGGAAAAGAGAATCCTCCATCCAAGCAGCTAAAGGTTCAATAAACTGAATTGTTACCAGTAGCTGGGCGTGAGGCAGAGAGGAGGAAGTGCTGTGGAAGTAGGCAGGAGGAGCGTGACCCAGAATGAAGACAGGGTGAACTTTGGCAAGTGCTCATGTGTGTGAGTGAAGGGGGGCAGTGTTTGAGGCAGAGGGGCTTTGTGAACCAAGGCACAGAGGGGTGAAAGGGCAGGTCAAGGCGGCAGTCTTTGTTGTAGGACATGTAAGGTGGAAGGGATCCAAGAGCCAGGATATATGATGCATCGTGAGTGTCAGGTTTAAGGCAGAGACTTAAACTCTGAAAAGGAGGGCCAGGGAAGGGTTTTGAGCTGAGAGAATTGACTGGGATCAGTGACTTTTTCATTGGGGCTAATTAGCACATATTTTACACAAAGCCACAACTGCTCAACTCTGCCACTATAGTGCAAAAGGAGCCTTAGACAGTATAAAAAGGAATGGATGTGGCTGTGTTCCAATAAAACTTTATTTACAAAAACAGGCAGGGGGCTGATCAGGGCCCATGGGTAATTTTGGTAGCAGTCTGGGTAGGATAGTGGATGGGAGACAGAGTCAGGGGGTTGATACAGTTGTGGAAGGTAGAGTAGGGGGAATAGGAATGGGAACTAGTGTGCTGGGAGTGGGCTGTCAGGAGCAAGGGCCATTTCAGATGTCTTTGACTACAGGCAAGTAGTGTCTAGAGATGGAGGCTGCATGCTACCCTGTGTCTCAGGCCTGTGGGAATTGGAGGTTATGACGAAGCTCTTAACTGGGAGAGAAAACACAGCTGTGGGTAAAGAATATGAGATTTGATTGTACTGTGCTGGAAATACTAGTGGTACATTTCAGGTGATGTCCAGTAGGCAGGTGGAGATTAGGGACTAGTGTTCAGGAGAATGGGGATGAGGTAGGGAGGTAAGGGCCAGAGATGGGGGATCTGGGAGTCATGTGCATCAAGCGGGATATTTATATGATAGGAGTAGCTTAGTTTTCCAGGGAAGTGTTTCTAGAGAGAAGAGGACTTGAATAGAAACTGCTAGAATAGTATGTCTACGATGTGGGCCCTTATGTGGCAGCTATGTACTTGATGAAGTTTGCCAAAGAGGAAAACATGGAGAGAGCTTTATCTCCAGTCTACTTTAAAAAAAAATGAAGCAAGGAGCTGAAGAAAACAAACTAAGATTCAGAGAGGTGAAAAGCCTTTGTTAAGTGATGGAACCTGCTTTTGAAGCCACGTACTTCTTTAAAGACTTTGCTACTACATGTGTTGATGCCTTGCTCCTCCCCATGAAATGAAAAGGGATGGGTAGCACACCAGGGAGCTAGAAGGCAGAACTTCTCATGGCTGCTTCACAAGAAAGCTCCTTGCTTCAGCCTTTGCCCTTGTTTAGGCGGCAAGAGCTTTCTGCAGATCCCAGGAGGAAAAACTGGCTGACGGGGCCAGGTCTGCCTGGCATGATCTTGTCAAAGATGTTGCTTTTGGCTTAAGATTGTTGCCAAACTCAGAGCAACTGCTGGGTACAGCAGGACCTGTGCAGTGGGCTCGACTAGACAGACCAAACAAAGTCAGTATGAGTGTCTGAGTCTAAAAATGGTTAGCATATTAGCTTATTTTTGTAAAACGAGGTATAATACCAGTGCATCAACCTGGTCCTCCTAATTATAATGTGTAAAATAAATTCAACCTGTATTTTTTTAGCATCAGGGACACAATAGAGTCTAATGATATTCATTATGTCCTTATTAGTCTGTAAATGATCATCCTTTCCCCATCTTGCCAGATCAGAAGTTCCATAAAGCCCTCAGAGGCCCTGCAAATATTAGATTCAAATATTGGTTATATGTTTTTATTTAAAAAATTAATGTATCTGTATGTAAGTCTGTAATTACCTCAATAAAAAATTAAGACAGTAACAAAAAAAATAATATAAACTACAGCACCTTCAAGATGTATACTGAATTTAATACTTTGGAGGCTGCTTGAACATTTATTTTGGGCTGCTCGGGTAATTATCTTTTCTCTAGAACTTGAAAATGAAGTTTTCCCTGCCATCTTGGTTTATAGGATATTCTAGATTGTAAGGTGATGATATAGTTAAATACTTGCTGGTAAAAGATTTTAAAAACAGCAGTCAGGAGTGTGTCAGTAGTTGGTAGCTTATATATGCGTATAAGAAGTAAAAGCTACAGTAGAGAAGACTGCAGCAGTCAGCCAAGAACTGCTTATTGTGGGTTTGTGTCCATCTAAATGGCCTCTCATGCTTATTGATTTAGGAGTACATGATATAAATTTGAACTTAGGATATAAATTTAACCTAGAATGATACTACTTAAGTTGTTTTTTAAACTGAAATTCTATGTAACGTTTCATTTGAAAAACATTTTCTGCCACTTAAAAGTTTTAAAAGCCACATTTCAAGAGAAACTGCTAATTATCATTATGACACAGTCCACACCCCACCCCACCCCCGCCCCGGAAGTTTTAGTAAAAAGTTCTGGTGCTGCAAAAAAAATTTACTCCATAAAAGTGAAGCCTGTCTGCTGTTGGTGGATGCTTGATAAGTATTTGTGGACAAGAACCAACTTTAGTTCTGACATTGTTGGTTGTCACTTGGAAATGGATTGCTGAAAGGGCTTTTCTGAACTGATACAAATAGAGTGACTCTATTAGCTGGCCTTCATGTGCCACCTGGAACCAGAATCACCCCTCCTGGTGACTTAAGGCTTGCTGTCTGCCCAAGCCCTTTGCTGAGCACTCCATGTGTGATCTTGTCTTTGTCTCAGAGTAGCCCCACAAGGCATTATTCTAGGTATGCCTGTTTTCTAGATGAGGAATCCTGAGTGATGGGCATGACGCCATGCAGTGTTTTCAAATCAAGGTCCCTCTATGATGGGGTTTGCCCCTTGTGTCTGAGATGCCCCTTCAGTCCAGCTGTCCAGTGCTGAGCTGGTTGGGGACCCTGGTGCCCATCAGAAGGGCTCTGTGAGCTCATGTGCTTACCCTTTGCTTCCTTCAACAGAAAGAGTACTTCAAGCAGTATGAAGTAGGGCTCCAGAATCTGTGCCACTCCTACCAGAGCCGTGCTGACTCACGGGCCAAAGCTTCTGAGGAAAGCCTGCGTACCTCTGAGAAGAAGCTCCGTGAGACAGAGGAGAAGTTGCAGAAGCTGAGAACCAACATTGTGGCACTGCTGCAAAAGGTGCAGGAGGTGAGCCAGGCAGCCCATCCTTGTGGCTGTACCACCTGTGTCTTGGGCCCTGGGCACCTCCTGTCTCCTCCTGCCCACTCAAAGGCATCTGATTCCCAGGAGGGCTTGAGGTGGGGTGGCTACTCAGGCCTCACCCCAGGCAGACCCATGGAATCAGACCTTTGCCGTTGTTTAGATGATTCTGATATACAACATGGCTTGGGAACCCTCTAAAACCATAAAACATAAGCTCCAGTTTTTCCAAATGACACCCAGATGGTATTGGGTAGTCCAGGAGCATGGAATGCCCTGCAGGGTCTCAGTCCTCCATCCAGGCAGTAAACACTGAAGGTCTGCTCTTTGGATGTGAACAAGATAGGCCAGATAGGGCTCCTGCTCTTAGAGTCCTACAGTCTGATGTAGGAGATTGAGAATCACAGAGTGGCAAATGCTATGAAGTAAATACAATGTGACAGACAAGAAAATGGGGGGAGGCCACTTTACTAAGGTGTTCAGGGGAGGTCTTTCTGAGTTGATGTTTGAGCTGAGATCAGAAGCCAGCCCTGCAAAGAACTAGGGGAGAGTGAGTGCTCCTGGCTGAGGGGAGAGCAGGGTCAGAGGCTTGCAGCAGGGACTCGTGGGTTGTGAAAAGGACAAGAGCCAGGCTTCACAGTCTGGGTCTGGGTGAGCAATGAGAAGTCATCGGAAGGTGTGACCTGATCCAGTGTGCCATCTAAGATATTTACTCTGTTGGAGGAGGGGCTGGTGGGGGCCAACATTAGAAGCAGGGAATCCAGTGAGGAGGTCTCACGGTTGTCTGGGTGAGAGATACCCGGTGGCCTAGTCCCCAGGTGGTGGCAGTGAGGAGGGAGAGAAGCAGGCAGATTTGTAATATTTGAAGGAAAGGGAGGAATCAAGGGTACAGTTTCTGGTTTTGGGGGTGGTGGGAAGCTGCTACCCTGTATTGAGAAAGGAGTAGCTTAAGGTGGAATAACAGTTGAGCTGTTTTGAATGTATTGAATCTGAGAAGCCTCCAACACACGGGACAGGTGGAGCTGGAACAAGAAATCTGGGAGTCATCTGTGTGTGCATAGTGGATGTAGAGGAGGGAGAATGATCAAGATGGGCCTGAAGCCTGAGAGCCTAGGTGGAGTTGGGGGAAGAGAAGGGGATCTGGGCTCAGGCCCAGGAGTAGGGATAAGGGTGGAGAGATGCACCCCCGCCCCCCACCTTTGGCCTCTGTCTGACTGCTGCCCCACTCTATTCCAGGACATAGACATCAATACAGATGACGAGCTGGATGCCTACATCGAGGACCTGATCACCAAGGGGGACTAAGGGGCTCGGAGCCAGCAAGGGTGGGCAAGGTATCAGCTCCCCTGTCCCACCTGCCCTTGAGGCAGCAGCTCCTGGAGGGTGGTGTTTCATTTATGGGTTGGTGGACTTACCTTGATTTGGCTCACATGGGACACTTGTGCTTTTGGAGGGAAAGATACTTCCAATCTGCAAATCTTTCTCCCTAAGTTTATAAATATTTATTTTTAAAAAAACCAGATACTGTGCCTGCTGTGAGACCAACCATATTTTTTGGTGACTCTTGGGCAAAGGACAGAGAACCTTTCCTCTTTGGCCATCCCAGGAGTGTGTGAGATGCTTCTCTTGGCCCCTAGCTGCTCGGGAGTGGCTAGAACAGTGCTATCCTGAAGCTGAAGGGGCTTGGGGGCAGGGCTGGTTTCTGCCCTAGAAGAGTAACAATGTTGGGATCTAAGGGATGGGAGTGGTGGTTCCTCCCCTAGGGGGTCTGGGGACCCACAGGGGTTATGTGTCAGAAAAAGGTGGAGGTGTTGGAGGGCTTTTCCTCTCTGGCAGCTCCCCTATCTCAGATTAGCTACATCTGAGTCTCTGCAGTCAGCCTGGCAGCTGTCAGGGTCTGTTTTGGCAGTGGCTTTGTCCAAACCAGCTGGGGGAAGAAAGATCCTTCACTCTCAACATTTCCTTGGCTAAAGCAGTGATTTCCTCATCTAACTGTGTACAGTGAGGGTTCCGACCTCACTTGAGTCCAGGTTGAAAGCAAGCAGATCCAGCCCTGGTCGGATCTCTGACCTGGGTAGTACTCCCAGTGTTTGAATTTGAAAGGATTCCTTTGAAGAAAGGGCCTCATGTGTGAAAGAGCCCCCGGTGCTGATTTGGTAGAGGCCTTCATCAGTGGGTGTGGTAAGGTTCTGAAAGGGTAGCTGTCTGCCTCACATGGTGCAGATTCATCTGGGGAGCCTGCTGCTTTTTTAATGCTACCGCTCTCAGGCCTTGCCACATCCACTCAAGGTCCCTGCTCTGGGGCAGAGTAGAGCCACTGAGCGCCCCTGGCCCACAGGTGCAGAAGGTGGGCTACAGGAATTCCAAAGGCAGCCCTGCAGGAGGCACATCCTGCCTTCCTGGGGGAGGGCTGTCCCTGTGCAACCACAGAACACAGCTGTGTTCTTCAAGCAGCTTTTCTCAGGTCAAGGGCAAGAGTTGCTGAGTCTCCTTTAGTGGCTGTTAGAAGAGTTCTAGTTCAGTTTCTTCCAATTCTCCCCTCTAACTCCACACACACTCTTTCGGGGCCTCTGGATTTTCTGAAAGCACAAGAAGTATGGGCTTAAACCATTGGTCTGTTTTCCTCTTTTGGTGTGTTTTGGCATTTACTTAACCCAGGTCAGCAGTGGCCCACCTTGTGGCTCTGAAATCTGCAAACAATTGGTAGCATTGGTGAGGGAAGCTGGCCCACCTGAATCTGCACTCTTTCTCCACTTAAGTGGCTGGAAGTGCCTGTGATTCTTGTGGCTTTTGGGCTTCCAAACCACATCCCTGGGAGCGGGTTGTGTGGAGACACCCTGGCTTCTTCCTCCTAAGATTCTTGAAGGATCTTGGGATTTCTTGAGCTGATGATGCCCCTCCCCATCTAGTTCTCTCTGTTCATCCCAGGCTGCATGCAGTCCATTTTTTGCTCCCAGGCCTATTGTTTTAATCGAAAAGTAAATTGGTTCTGCACTTTTATCAGAGGTACTCTAAGAAGTTTTCTATTTACATACCTGTAATCAAAATGCAATACTATAAACTACCGGAGGTTCTCTTGAACTCAGTCTCTTTACTTCTCTCTCATTAAAATACAGCATGTTCCTCCTTTTCATTTACAGTTTTTTAAACTGTCTTCAGTTTCTTCCTCATCTCCACCAACTTCATTGTTTTGTCTTCAGCGTCCTTAACACCCACAGAAACTAATCACTGCATTCCTTAAATATTTTATCTCCAATTTCTGGATGTGTCCAGTCTGCATTTTAATCCAGCTACAGCAGTGCTGACTGCAGCCTGTTTCCCATGCAGAGATCTTGCCATCCTGCGTGGTGTCCTTCCTTTACCTGTTACTGGATAGCGTCCACACTGGGAAGGCTCTGAGTTGTCTGAAGACTTGAGAGTGCAATAGTCTGGCTGATAGTGGCAGGGAAGTCCTTAGACAAGGCTTCAAGGAAGTTAATGAGTGCAGCAACTCTTGTTTTTAAGGAAAAGGAAAGATAGGGAATTTCTTTAGGTTTTGTACAAGTGATGTGCGCACATGGTAAAAATCCAAACAGTATAAAAAGTTGGACCATGGAAAGCAGCTCCCTCCTTCCACCCATGTTTCCCAGTCTCTTCCCTGGAGAGTATAACCATCCCAAGCACAAAAACACATGTCCACCTACACTGTTTGTTTCATAGTAGCCCATACATATGTTTCTGCTTTATTATTTTGAACAGCCACATAGCATTTCACTGTCTTGATGTATTGTCATTTAACAGTTCCCTATTTAACTTATGAGTTGTTTGTGACATTTCATTATGAAAAGTGCCATGATGAGCATCTGTATGATGTGTATATTAACTTGGATTTGTATATAAGGTAAATTCCAAAAGAGAAAGCAGCTGTGTTAGAGAGGGTGGGTATATTAAAACTTCTGAGATACATTCTCACACTGCCTTCCAGAAGAGATTGTTTGAATTAACAACTACCAACATTGTATCTCCCACCTCCAGCCCCCCTTAATTATCTTAATTATCTACTAATCTGAAAGGTGAAAACAGATTTTTAAACTGATTTAATTTGATCATGAATGTGTTCAGCCAGTTGTGTTTCTATTTCTGTACAGGACCTCTGGCTCTAAGTCATTTTTTGGTTAGGAACTCTTGTAAGCCAGATGAAAAACAAGCAATCAAATCTAAAATGTTCACCTCACACAATTCCCTGATTAAAAGCCTTAGGATAGATGCTGTCTCTTGCCAGGTCAGGACACGGGGATATCAGAATCTCCAGGGGGAGACATTAACATTTTTGTTAACCAAAGGAAGGCATGGGTTAGTAGCTGGCTGAGTGAATCTTCTCTGGCTTCTTCTTCATATATGTGAACGACATTGTGTTCTGCCTCAGAAGCTCCTCTCTTGCTGGGTCTGGTTCCCTGTGTCTACATGACTCTCAGACCTGTGATTCAGTCTTGGCCAAGAGTTCACAGATCTAAGAACCAGTCTCAAGCCCCACACTTCTTTACCATTTACACAGAACACAAGGCCTGGCCTGAGCAGGCTGTCTGTCCACTGGCTACTTGTCCCTGCTACAGCTGGGCCAGGCTGTAAGAGACCCATTTGTAGTTGCCAAGGTGTCTGAAACATCCTCAAAATTCCACTGGAGAATTCTGGCGTTTGTTGGGCAATGGAACCTCTGAAGCTCCCTTGGAAGAGTTCTCAGAGTAGACGAACAGCCACTAGCTCTGGCACTGGGGGTGGCCCTCCAGGGGAGCATGCCTTCTCTGCTGCTAGCTCTCAGCCCTCCTAAGGGGCACCCTCTTCGTGTTGAGCAGGGCACAGACGACGAGGGAAGGCTCAGCAAGGCAAATACCAGTCAGCAATCAGCGAAAACTTGCCCTGCTTGTTTTTCAGTCTGGCCATTTTCACTGGATCATTTGCATCGTGCCAGGCCCAACTAGGGTCCCTGGTGGTCCTTCAGGAATTTCCTTCCAATTTAGGAGGCCACAGACAAATCACTGCCCATCCTGGCTCCCCTTCCCTCCCCTAAAATAAAGGAACTGGACAGTGGTTGAAGTCAGAACCAGTTCACTGGAAGTTAATCCTGAAGCCCATACAGAAAACCAATAACCCTGGGGCTAGTCCAGTTGAAGTTAGATGGAGGCACAGAGCCCCTTGCTGCCTCAACTCTGCAATCCAGCTGAGACATCTCAATGGAAAAATTGTTTCAGCTCGTTCCACGCCCCGCCTCCCCCTCTCCCTCCTCCAAGATTCACTGATCTGGGCCTCTACCTGCCGCCTTTCGGGGACCTCCTGGGCCTCAGCAGCTATTGGGCAATGCCCGGAAGGTGAGGGAAGTTCACACCGGTGGGGCAAACATGGACCACCGAGAGGGGAAAGATCCACAGATAATCCTCACCTCCCCTCTGGACTGAGATCTTCTCTGGGGCCCCCTCCTGCTGGAGCAACCACAGGTTTCTTAGGAAGCTGTGACCAGCAGCACTACTACTACTTAACAACTGAAGCTCTGGGCTCTCATCTTTTACCCCAGAGCCCCACCATTTAAACTAAGCTGTCAGGAGGTGGGTTTGGGGCACTGGGATGGGGTCGGGTGGTGGCGAAACTCTATTTATGTAAGGGACTTTTTGGGCTAAAAGTCCCTTACATCAAAGCACCGACTACCACAGTACAGCACGGCCTGAAGGCTGGCTGTTAAATTCTCACCTGGCCCAGAGAACGCAGCCAGTGCCCAGGGCTCGGCCATCTCTCTCCAGGGGCTTGGGAGCGGTCAACGCTCAAACCAGCCGGGACGCAGACCGTTCTCCCGGCCGCAACGGTTGTCAGGGAGAGCGCCGCCAGTCCAGCGCTTCTCGGAGACCCCTCGAGGCTGCCGCGCAACGGCGCCTGCAAGCTGCTGCACTAGGCCCGCGAACCTGCTGCGGCGCTCACGGTAGGAAAGGCGTCTGCAGCAGGTGCTAGGTAGGTACCTGCTGGTGGGGGAAGGGCACGGCCACCGGTCCCGGGGGCGCGAGGCCCACCACAGGGTCCAGATGTCGGGGTCCTAGGGGCCCCGCGGTGGCGGCGGCCCCAGGTGTCCCTCCACATTGCAGGGGTGTTCTCAAGGGCGAGGAAAGGCCAGGGGTCCAGCAGCCTGCCCACACCCCTGGCAGAAAAACAGGAAATTATTTTGGGGGGCAGCTGCCTATTAATGCAGATGAAGCAGGATTCCCCAGTTGTTTCCAACTTGTCATTCCTGAAAATATTTTTGGTGCATACGTCCTTATGGTCTGCAAGGGAGAGGACCTTGAAAGAAAGTTGGATGTTTTACATTTTTGAATAGCGATCTCCAGGTGATTTTCCTTGAAGCTCCAGTATGGTGCCCAGCTGGACGGCCTCTCCCAGGCAGCGGATGCCAGCCAGAGAAGCAGAGCACCAGAGACCACTTGGGTCTCCTATTCTGTGAATAACCTATTCACACCTTTGGCTCAAGGGGTCTCCTTTTCTGTGAATAACCTATTCATACCTTTGGCACATAAACTAATGGGTTATTTGTCCTTTTGGCTTGGTTTATGGTGTTGCTGGAAAGAAACATTTTCCAGTTTTGGGGTTTCCTATCATTCTTAAGAAAATCCACTCCTTTTTCCCACAAACATTCTTTTTCATTTTGTTGCAATGTTTCTTATTTTTTGGTGTCAGCCTCAGGTCCATCTGGAATATATTTTAATAAGTAGTAAGGCAGGAGTCAAGCTTTGGTGTTTTTTGTTGTTTTGTTTTTAAACAGACGGAAATTCACTTTTATCAGCCCCTTTTATTAAATAATGAACTACCTTGGCCATTATTTATATTTTACTTTATTCTTTCTCTGTGAACTCTGTCCTCTTCTACTGGTTTATTTATCTACAGCTGGAGCCAAAACCATGTTTTTAATTCAGGGGCTTTATATTCATTTGTTTGCTCCTTCAGCTAAGAAATGCATGTAGCATAACTACCATGTGACTGGCACTGGGGAAATGGCCACGGACAAAGCAGACAAAGTCCCTGCCCTCGTGGAGCTGAGAGTCTAGTGTGGAGAAGATAATATAATAAAGATAATAAAGTCAGAAATGGATGGAGAAAATTAAAGAAAGGGGGTTGGAATTCCTATTTAAAGAGAAAAAGCCTGGGAAAGCCCTGTGTTCTAGTTTGCTAATGCAGCCAGAATGCAAAACACCAGAGATGGATTGGCTTTTATAAAGGGGGTTTATTTGGTTACACAGTTACAGTCTTAAGGCCATAAAGTGTCCAAGGTAAGGTATCAACAATCAGGTACCTTCACTGGAGGATGGCCAATGGTGTCTGGAAAACCTGTGTTATCTGGGAAGGCACGTGGCTGGCATCTGCTCCAAGTTCTGGTTTCAAAATGGCTTTCTCCCAAGACGTTCCTCTCTAGGCTGCAGTTCCTCAAAAATGTCACTCTTAGTTGCTCTTGGGGTGTTTTTCCTCTCTTAGCTTCTCCAGAGCAAAAGTCTGCTTTCAACAGCTGTCTTCAAACTGTCTCTCATCTGCAGCTCCTCTCTCAGTTCCTGTGCATTCTTCAAAGTGTCCCTCTTAGCTGTAGCAAGCTTGCTCCTTCTGTCTGAGCTTTATAGTGCTCCAGTAAACTAATTAAGGCCCATGCTGAATGGGTGGGGCCACACCTCCATGGAAATTATCCAATGAAAGATCTTGCCCTCAATTGAGTGATCACATCTCCACGGAAACATTCAATCAAAAGTCTTCAACCCAATCAACACCAATACATTTCCTGCCCACACAAGACTGCATCAAAGATAACGGCATTTTGGGGGACGTAATACATCCAAACCCCAGCACACCCTGTGAGATGACATTTGAGGAATGATCTGAAGCAGGTGAGGGAAGGAAAGGAGTGTTGTGGATGTTGGGGGTGGGTGGGGGTGGGGGGACATTTCAGGTGGAGGAGACAACCAGTGCGAAGGGCCTGAGGTGGGAGCATGTTGGAGGAATAGCAAGGAGGCCAGTGTGGCTGGAAAAGCGATTGAGGGGGTAAGGAGACAAGGGCCAGATTGTGAGTGGCCCTGGAGACCACAGTAACGACACTGTTCACTCTGCAATGTCTTAGACTGTGGGTAGCAGTGAAGCTGGTGAGAATTTTGAAGGCAGAGCCAGCGGGATTTGCTGATAGATTAGATGCAGATGTAAGAGAAAGAAGAGTTAAAAGATCATTTTTAGTCTGAGCTGCTGGAAGTATGCAATTTATACTTTCTGAGTTGGAGAAGACTGGGGGGTAGGAATTTGGGGGAGACCAGGCATTTGGTTTTGGATGCCTATTGGGTTTCAGATGCCCCCTTAGACATGCCAGTGAGACCTACCATAGCCAGCTGGACAGGCAAGTCTGATGTGAGGGTGGGGTCCCAGCTGAAACTCATTTTGGGAGTTGTTAGCATCTAGATGGATAAATCTTTGTTTCTTTTTTATAATTTTCCAGGCTACTTTTAGTAATTGTTCTCTTACAAGAAATTTTAAGCCACTTTATCCAATTCTCCCCCATTCCTGCCAAACAAACAAACAAATAAACAACACATTAGGATTTTAAATTTAGATGTAAGTTTTGGGAGGGTTAACGTTTTTATAATATATAATTTCCCCAGATAATACAGAGTGGTTTTCCATTTGTTCAAGGCTTCTTTTAGATCTTCCAATAAAATTCTATAATTTCTTCACATGGATTTTACAACTTACTGGTTAAATTTACTTTTTTTAAAATGCAATTTTATTAAAATATATTCATATACCATACAGTCATTCAAAGTGTATAACAGTTGTTCACAATGTCATCATATAGTTGTGCATCATCACCACAATCAATTTTGAACATTTTCATTCCTCCAAAAAATAATAAAAATAAAAAAGAACACTCAAGACATCCCATACCCCTCCTTCCCCCTAATATTCATTTACGTTTTGATCTCATTTTTCTACTCATCTGTTCATACACTGGATAAAAGGAGTGTGAGCCATAAGGTTTTCACAAACACATGGTCACACCGTATAAGCTGTAAAGTTGTACGATCATCTTCAAGAATCAAGGATACTGGATTGCAGTTCAACAGTTTCAGGATTTCCTTCTAGCTATTCTAATAAACTAAAAAGGGATATCTGTATTATGTATAAGAATAACCTCCAGAATGACCACTTGACTCCTTTTGAAATCGCTCAGCCACTGAAACTTTATTTTGACCCATTTCTCATCCCCCTTTTGATCCAGAAGGCTTTCTCGATCTTATGGTGCCAGGTCCAGGCTCTTCCCTGGGAGTCATGTCCCTCATTGCCAGGGAGATCTATACCCCTAGGAGTCATGTCCCACGTTGGGGGGAGGGCAGCAAGTCCACCTGCCGAGTGGACTTAGAGAGGCCACATCTGAGCAAACAAAGAGGTTCTCTGAGGTGACTCTTATGCACAATTATAAGTTGCCTTAGCCTCTCCTTTGCAGTAACAAGCTTCCTAAGTGCAAGCCCCAAGATCAAGGATTTGGTCTACTAAACTGGTGGTCCCCAATGCTTGTGAGAATATCAGGAATTCCCCAGCTGGGGAAATCTAATAGTTCCACATTTTCCCCCAGTCCCTCAAGGGGGCTTTGCAAATACTTGTTCTCTGCCCAAATTTCACTGGGATGTATTGGGGCTCCATGCTACTCTGTACAAATTAGCCAGTTCTCACTCCATATTCAAGGTTCCATGTAATTATGCTGTTAGGGTAAACTGACCATAGAAGTTAAATTATTTAGTGTGCTACGGAAAATAAAGATTTTGCACCGAATAAACATCGGTTCCTTTGGTCTCACACAGAAGCTGAAGTTTTAAAACACAGTCAATATCATTCTCTACCCTTTAGTCTGATCTACCCCAGTCTTAACCAAGTCTGTTTTGTTTATATCTCCCATCGAAGTTTGATCTCCTTTTCAGCCTCTTTAACAGCTGCTGCATGGGGCGATGCCAATGCTCACAGTCACCCAACTCTGACTCCGAGTCCCGGGTGCCACACAGACACCTGAAGCTCCAGGGACCGACCAGGCCACACACAAACAGCTCAGCATCTCAAAATTTAGAAAAAGCCATTACAACTCATGAATAGATGTGACTGCTATAACAGCTTACAATCTAGGAAACTTTACAGTAAGCCTTCCCCCGATAACTCATGCTCCCAGATTCAATTCTCAGAGTTTGCATATTGTTAGTCCATATTAATAAGGCGTTACGTTTGTATTTTCATTTCTGATTTATTTCACTCAACATACTGTACTCAAGGTCCATTCACCTAGTTGCACACCTCACAACTTCATTTCTTCTTGCCACTGCTCACCGTATCCACCACAGTTCACCATTTTGTTCATCATTCGATGTACCCATAGGCCACCTTCATCCATTGTGAATCCTGAATACTGCTGCCACAAACACCAGTGTGCAAATGTCCATTTGAGTGCCTGAGTATACACCCAATAACAGGGTTACAGGACCGTATGGCAACCCCATACTTAGCTTCCTGTGGCACCACCACACTGTCCTCCAGATAGGCTACACCATTCTTCTTCCCCATCAACAGTGAATAGGCACATCCTTCTCTTTGCATTTTCTCCAGCACTTTTATCCCTCTGTTTATTTTTTAAACAGTTTTATTCAAACACCATACGATCCATCCTAAGTAAACAAGCAGTGATTCCCAGTATAATCATATAGTTACGCATTCCCCACCACAATCTATATGAGTCATTTCTATTTCTTCCACAAAAAAACAGGAAGAGGAGAAAAAATGAATTAAAAAAATAGAAAAATTAAAATAAAATATAATGAAAAGGTCATATAACAACACCAAGAATCCCATACCACTCCCTTATATCCCCTCTTGTAGATATTTATCTTTGGTATATTGCCTTTGTTACAATTAATGGAAGCATCTTTCAATTTTACCATTAACTATAGACTCTAGTTTGCATTAACTGTATTTTTTCTCCTCTGCTATCCAGTTTTTAACACATTGCAATGTTCAACATGCATTTGTTCTCCCTCATGTAAAAGCATTCCTATATTAGTGCATTTAATCACCAGCATTGAGCACTCTAGGTTTCACTAAGCTTTACAGTCCTGGTCTTTATTTTCTATCTTTCCTTCTGGTGTTCTACATGCCCCTAGCCTTCCTCTTTCAACCACACTCACACTTATTTTAGTTCACAGTATTTGCAATATCGTGTTACCATCACACTATTGTGCTATCCATTTCTGTATCTATACAATCAATCCTGTTGAATATTCCATACTCCTTCAGCATCCTACCCTCTTTCTATCTCCTGATAACCTATGTTCTCAACTTTAACTCTCAAGATTTGCTCATTAATGTTAGTTAATATTAGTGAGACCATACAGTGTTTGTCCCTTCTTTTCTGGCAAATTTCACTAAACATAATGTTTACTTTCTACCATTTTGTCTTTTGGATTTTATATGTTATATTTTATTTCTCTTTTTCTCTCTCTCTTTTACCCTGACTGATAGTCTTCATTGCTACACTATTCTCCAAACCTCTCTCTCCTGTCTTTTCCTATCTGCCTCTAGTGCTCCCTTTAGTATTTCTCATAAAGCAGGTATCTTGTTCACAAACTATCAGCGTTTGTTTCTGAAAATATTTTAAACTCTTCCCTCTTTTTTTTTAATTAAATTCAGTTTTATTGAAATACATTCACACACCATGCAGTCATCCATGGTATACAATCCACTGTCCACAATATGATAACATAGTTATGCGTTCATCACCACAATCTATCTCTGAACATTTTCCTTACATCAGAAAGAACGAGAACAAGAATAAAAAATAAAAGTGAAAAAAGAACACCCAAATCATCCCCTCATCCCACCCCATTTGTTCTTCCCTCTTTTTTTTGAAGGACAGTTTTTCTAGATACAGAATTCTTGGGTGGCAGTTTTTCTCCTTCAGTATTTTAAATATATCATACCATTGCCTTCTCGCCTCCATGGTTTCCGCTGAGAAATCCACACATAGTCTTATTGAGCTTCCCTTGTATGTGATGGACTGCTTTTCTCTTGCTGCTTTCAGATTCTTTTTGTCTTGACATTTGATAATCTGACTATTAAGTGTCTTGGAGTAGCTCTATTCAGATCTGTTCTGTTTGGGGTACATTGTGCTTCTTGAATCTGTAATTTCATGTCTTTCATGAGAGACGGGAAATTTTCAATGATTATTTCCTCCATTATTGTTTCTGCCCCCTTCTCTTCTCTTCTCCTTCTGGGACACCTGTGACACATATATTTGTGTGTTTCATGTTGTCATTCAATTCCCTGAGACACTGTTCATATTTTGTCTTTCTTTTCCCTATCTGTTCTTTTGTGTGTAGGATTTCAGGTGGTCTGTCCTCTAGTTCATGAATCCTTTCTTCTGCCTCTTCAAATCTACTGTTGTGTGTCTCCTTTGTGTTTTTCATCTCTTCTGTTGTGCCTTTTATTCCCATAAGTTCTGCTATTTGTTTTTTCAAGCTTACAAATTCTTCTTTATGGTCACCCAGTGTCTTCTTTATATCCTTCTTCTCTTTTGCCACATTTTCCTTCAGCTCATTGATTTGATTTAGAATATTTGTTTGAACATCTTTAATTAGTTGTTTCACTTTATCTCATTTGAAGGGTAAGTTTTATTCTTTGACTGGACCATTATCTTTGTTTTTCCTAGTGTGTCTCATAATTTTTTTGTCTCCTAGGTATCTAGTTTCCTTGATTACCCCAATGAGATTGTCCCAGACCAGATGGACCCAGGTCTCAGGAAGAGGGTGTATTCAATATCAGGTTTCCCTGAGAATGAGACCCAGATTTTCATACTTTCCTGTGAGGCCTCTAGACTCTGCTTTTTGTATCCTGTCCAACAGGTGGCAGTGTCAGCCTGCAGCTCCCCGCTGGCTTAAAGAGGTGTGGTGCCTTTAATTCTTAGAAGATCCTGTCCCTGCCAGGGACTGAAGTTGAGCCACAAGCCAAGCTTAAGCTGTTTCTTTTTTGTTTTGTTTTGTTTCTCCCCATGCCCTGGGGTCTGAATTCTCTGAGTGAGGTCAGCCACTTGAGCTGAGCTCTGCCACCCTTTTCTTAGGGAAGATATGCTCCTTTAGGGAATTATCTCCTTCACCTGACTTCTTCCTTTGTCTCTCTAACTCTCTTAACTTCGCCCTTGCCTGGGTCAACTCTGACATTTGAAAATGCCTGAGGCTTTCTCTAGTGAGTTACTTAGAATGAGAGGGAAAAGAAAAGATAAAAGATATCCCCTTCTCAGAGCCAGTCCCAGCCCCCCAATTTTGCCAGTGGAGAGCCAGAGTTGGTACCTGGTTCTATGGGCCCCTTTTCTTGGGACATAGCCCTTTTCCAGTATTCTGAGCTCAGCCATCTCCAAAAGTTTCTGTTTTAATTTATTTATTAAAATTAAAAGTGCAATTGGAGTTTGAGCTACCTTCCCTTACTCTGAGTAGAGACCACTTTTTCCCACAGGGAAGTGTTCCAACTTAGCCTGCCATGCCAGTGGGGAAGAGGCACAGTCTCTGCCATTTGATGGGCTTTACTTACAGTTCTATGCCATGGTCTCAGTCCTTTAACCCATTCCAGACTAGTGTGTGATGTGTATTCAGTCACAGATGTCACCCAAACAGTTGTTCCAGAGTATTTACTAGTTGTTCCTGCTATTTACTAGTTGCCCTAGAGGACTAACTAAATTCCACATCTCCCTACACCACCTTCTTGCCTCACTTCCTCTAAATTATATATATATATATATATATATATATATTAATTGAGATTGTTCGCATACCATACAACTATCCAAAGATCCAAAGTGTACAATCAGTTACCTATGGTACCATCATACAGCTGTGCATCCATCTCTACAATTAAATTTTTTTTAATTTTTAGAACATTTTCATTACTTTAGAAAAGAAAGACAAAAAAAGGAAACTCAAATTCTCCCATACCCCTAACCACCCCCCATCCATTATTGATTCATAGTTTGGGCATAGTACATTTGTTAATGTTGATGAAAGAATGTTAGAATGCTACTAACTATAGTATATAGTTTGCAATAGGTATATATTTTTTCCTATATGCCTTCTATTATTAACTTCTAGTTATATTGTCATCCATTTGTTCTAGTACATGAGAGAGATTTCTAATATTTGTACAGTTAATGATGGACATTGTTCACCACAAGATTCACTGTTTTATAAATTCCCATCTTTTAACCCCCAACTTTCCTTCTGGTGACATATGTGACTCTGAGCTTACCATTTCCACCACCTTCACACACTATGCAGCACTGTTAGTTATTCTCACAACATGCTACCATCACCTCTGTCCATTTCCAAATGTTTAAGTTCACCCTAGTTGAACATTCTGCTCATAATAAGCAACTGCTCCCCATTCTTTAGCCTTGTTCTATATTCTGGTAACTTATATTTCATGTCTATGAGCTTACATATTATAATTAGTTCCTATCAGTGAGACCCTGCAATATTTGTCTTTATGTGTCTGTCTTATTTCACTCAATATAGTGCCCTCAAGGTTTCATCAACTCATTTTTTAAATGATGGTTTTGTTCACACACTATACATTCCATCCTAAGTAAAAATCATTGGTTCCCTGTATAGTCATGTATTTATGTATTCAGCACCACTGCCTCTATCTATATAAGGACATCTCCATTTCTTCCACAAAGAAGGAAGAAGAGTCAAAGAAGGCAGAGAGACAAAAGAAAAAGAAAAAAGAAAGAGAGAGAGAGAAAAAAACATGACAGCTAGAAACAACAAAAGGGAAGATAGCATTAACCTAAAGTAGAATAAAGAGTAAGACAACATCACCAATGCCAGGAGTTCCATACCACCCCCCCATATGCATTTGCATTTAGCTTTGGTATACTGCCTTTTTTATATTAAAGGAAGCATGTGCTTGTTTGGACATATTATGTACCCCCAAAATGCCATTATCTTTGATGCAGTCTCATGTGGGCAGGCAACATATTGGTGTTGATTGGATTGGAGACTTTTGATTGGATGCTTCCATGGAGATGTGATCACTCAACTGTGGGTGAGATCTTTCACTGGATAATTTCCATGGAAGTGTGGCACTGCCCATTCAGCATGGGCCTTGATTAGTTTACCAGAGCACTATATAAACTCAGACAGAAGGAGCGAGCTTGCTACAGCCAAGAGGGACACTTTGAAGAAAGCACAGGAGATGAGAGGGGAGCTGCAGATGACAGTTTGAAGACAGCTGTTGAAAGCTGACTTTTGCTCTGGAGAAGCTAAGAGAGGACAAACACCCCAAGAGCAGATTCTGGGGAATGCCATTTTGAAATGCAACCTGGGAGGAAGCAGATGCCAGCCATGTGCCTTCCCAGATGACATAGGTTTTCCAGACACCATTGGCTATCCTCCAGTGAAGGTCCCGGTTGTTGATGACTTACCTTGGACACTTTTCGGCCTTTAGACTGCAACTTTGTAACCAAATAAACCCCCTTTATAAAAGCTAATCCATTTCTCGTTTTGTATCCTGGCAGCATTAGCAAACTGGAACAAAGCATAATACAATATTTCTGTTAATTATAGTCTCTAGTTTGCATTGATTGTATTTTCCCCTCAATCCACTCTATTTTTAACACCTTGCAATGTTGACATTCATTTGTTCTATCTCATGTAAAAACATATTTGTACCTTTTATTACAATCATTAAGCACCCTAAGGTTCCCTGAGTTATACAGTCCCAGTCTTTATCTTTCATCTTTTGTTCTGGTGTCCCACATGGTCCTCACCTTCCTCTTTCACCCATACTCACAGTCATCTTTGTTCAGTGTGCTTCCATTGCTGTGCTACTATCTCCCAAAACTGTTTTCCAAGCCTCTCACTCCTGTCTTTTCCTTTCTGTCTGCAGTGCTTTGTTTAGTGTTTCCTGTAGAGCAGGTATCTTGTTCACAAACTCTGTCATTGTCTGTTTGTCAGAGAATATTTTAAGCTCTCCCTCATATTTGAAGGACAGTTTTGCCAGATATAGTGTTCTTGGTTGGTGGTTTTTCTCTTTCAGTATCTTAAATATATCACCCCACTTCCTTCTTGCCTCCTTGCTTTCTATTGAGAAATCCGCACATAGTCTTATCAAGCTTCCTTTGTATGTGATGGATTGCTTTTCTCTTGCTGGTTTCAGGATTCTCTCTTTATCTGTGACATTTGATAATCTGATTATTAACTGTCTTAGTGGAGGCCTAGTCAGATCTATTCTGTTTGGCGTATGCTGCACTTCTTGGATCTGTAATTTTATGTCTTTCATAAGAGATGGGAAATTTTCATTGGTTATTTCCTCTATTATTGCTTCTGCCCCTTTTCCCTACTTTTCTTCTGGGACACCAATGATACATACATTCCTGCTCTTCATTTTGTCCTTAAGTTCCCAGAGATGTTGCTCGTATTTTTCCATTCTTTTCTCTATCTCTTCTTTTGTGTGTAGGCTTTCAGGTGCCTTGTTCTCCAGTTCTTGGGTGTTTTCTTCTGCCTCTTGATATCTGCTGTTTTATGTTTCCATTGTGCCTTTCATCTCTTGTGTTGTGCCTTTCATTTCCATAGATTCTGCCAGTTGGGTTTTTGAACTTTCAATTTCTACCTTATGTACGCCCAGTGTTTTCATTATATGATTCATTTCTTTTGTCATATCTTCCCTAAACTTTTTGAATTGATTTAGTATTAGTTGTTTCAATTCCTGTATCTCAGCTGAAGTGTAAGTTTGTTCCTTTGACTGGGCCATAACTTCATTTTTCTTAGTTTAGGTTGGAGTTTTCTGTTGTCTAGGCATGGTTTCCTTGGTTACCCCAGCCAGGTTTTCCCAGACCAAAACAGGCTCAGGTCCCAGAAGGAAGAAATATTCAGTATCTGGTTTCCCTGAGGGTGTGTCTTAGAAAATTGGTACACCTTGTGAGGCCTCAAGTCACTGTGCTTTTCTGCCCAGCAGGTAATGCCTGTCAGCCTGTAACTCCAGACTGGTGTAAGGAGGTGTGGCCCGTGGCTGTTTTCCCCCAGGCTCTGGGGTCTGGTTCTGAATGGAAGGCAGGTAGTACAGCTGGGCCCCACCTCTTTCCTCTTAGGGAAGATAGACCCCCTAGGGAGAGGTCATTAGCATTTGAATAGTCTCTCTCTGCCTATGCTATCTCCACCCTTGACTGGGTCAGGAAATGAAAAAAGGCTGAGGCTTTCTCCACAGATCCAAAACAGGGACAGAAAGCCTCCTTCAGGGCCAGTCTGTGGCCATCCTCCAACTCTCCAAGGTCAGTCATCACCCATAGCCTCAGTCTGCTTGTTGGGGATTCATAGCTTGTATCGAGCAGTCCATGTTTGTTAATTAAAACCCCAGTTGGAGCTCAGCTGAGCTGTATTCACTTGCTCAGAGAGTGCTGCTCTCTAGCACCATGAGGCTTTGCAGCTTGGGCCATGAGGGGAGGGGGCTCCTGGCTTGGATCCACAGTTTTTACTTACAGATTTTATGCTGTGATCTCGGGCATTCCTCCCAATTCAGGTTGGTGTATGATGAGTGGATGGTCATGTTTGTCCCCCCACAGTTATTCTGGATTATTTACTAGTTGTTCTGGGGAGATTAACTAGCTTCCACCCCTCTCTATGCTGCCATCTTACTCTAAATTTACTTTTAAGTGTGGTGATGGAATATTTTTTCCACCTCTATTCCTCACTGATTTTTAATATAGAGCAAAGCTAATGATTTTATTGTAATTTATTTTTTATTATATGAATTCTGGTAGCTTTTTTTAAAAAATAATAAATCTCTTACTTTTTATAGTCACATAAGAATACAATCTGCAAATTTGTCAGTATACCAATTATTTAATTTTCTTGGCCTTTGCTTTAGCTAGAACCTCTGGAACAATGTTGCATAATTATCCAGTTTTGTTCCTGATGTGGATAGAAATGCCTTCTATTATGTCAGGGTGAGAAGGATATTAGCTATTGGTTTTGGTAACTGGCTTTTAAAGTTCTGAAGGGGTTTCCTTCTGTTTCTTTTTAACTTGGGGCCTTGGGGACTCTGAGCTGTGGACCAGTCACTTGAATGAAATGTGGGTGGGACTCTTGGATACCATCTGAATTTTGTCAAATGTCTTTTCAACAGCAGTTGATAAAACCATGTGTCATTTTCTCCTTTAGGCTGTTGTTTTAACAATTATTGTTATTGTATGTTGAGTAGTGGTGAATGAATACTGTATTATTCACTGTATAACCCCAGTGCACCCTTCCTGGATTGTTCTCTAAAGTTTCTTCTCTGCTCAAAGGTAACCACCATCTTAAATTTTGCATTCATCTTTCCTTTTGCTTTTCTTTTTATAGTTTTACCACCTTGGTTTTGATCCCTAAATAATTGCTTCATTTGGCTGTTTCTGAAAACTTCAGTAGACATGATATTTTATTTACCATCATGCAACTTGCTTTTTCTTTTCAACATTATGTTCCAGACAGTATGTTGTTGGATGTAGCCAACGTGTATTTATTTTCTCTACAGTTTAGCATTCCATCACTAGTGAATACTCTATAGCAATGAAAATGAATGAATTATGCTTGCAGTCAAACACACTATAATGTTTTATCCATGCCTCTATAATTGACATTTGGATAGTTTGTAGTTTTTTGCTGTTACAGTGTTGCTGTGAACACTTTTGCTTATGTTTCCTAGGTTATAATCCTTGGCGTAGAATTGCTGGGTCATAGGTCATGCCCATTCAACTTTACTAGATAATGCCAAATTGTTTTCTGAAGTGGATGTATCAATTTATACACCCATTCTTCACCTACACTTGATATTGCAAGACTTGAAATTTTTTGCCAATATCATGGCAATCTCATTGTGTTTTTGATTTCCATTTCCCTGATATCTAATAGGCTGAGCACATTTTCATATGTTTATTGACCATTTGGATTTCTTCTTTGATGAAGAACTTGCTTAAAACTTTTGCACATTTTAAAATTATTTTGTCTTTTCCTTATTGATTTGTATTTTTGAAAATTCTGGTTACATGTGTTTTTTATAAGTTATTTATTATTCTACCATTCCTTGGCATGTCCTTTTTACTCACTTCGAGTCTTTTGATAGAAGTTCTTGGTTTTAATGTAGACTAATTGTGCCAGTTTGAATATATTATGTCCCCCAAAACACAATTATCTTTGATGTAATCTTGTGTGGCCAGATGTATCAGTGTTGATTAGATTATAATTCTTTGAGTGTTTCCATGGAGATGCACCCCACCTAACTGTGGGTGATGACTCTGATTGGATAGTTTTTGTGGTGGTGTGGCCCCGCGCATTCAGGATGGGCCTTGATGAGTTTATTGGAGCATTATGTAAGCTCAGAGAGAAGGAGCAAACTTGCTACAGCCAAGAGGGACACTTTGAAGAATGTACAGGAGCTGGGAGAGGAAATGCAGTTTACAGAGACATTTTGGAGATGGCCTTTGAAAGTAGACATTTGCTCCAGAGAAGCTAAGGAAGGACAAATGCCCCAAGAGCAACTGAGAGTGACATTTTGGAGAGAAGCTGAAGCCTAGAGAGGAACATTCTGGGAGAAAGCCATTTTAAAACCAGAACTCTGGAGCAGACACCAGCCATGTGCCTTCCCAGCTGGCAAAGGTTTTCTGGATGCCATTGGCCATCCTCCATTGAAGGTACCTGACTGATGATGCATTACCTTGGACACTTTATGGCCTTAAGACTGTAACTGTGTAACCCAAATAAACCCCCTTTTATAAAAGCCTGTTCATTTCTGGTGTTTTGCATCATGGCAGCATTAGCAAACTAGAACACTAATTATCAATACTTTGCTTTATAGTTTACCTTTCTTGTAACTTGTTTAAGAATCCTTCCCTTTCCTGAAGTCATGAAGATATTACTTTTATTATCTTCTAACTTTCATAGCTTTGTCTTTCACATATGGATCTTTAATCCACCTGATTTTTTATGGTATGAAGTAGAACTCCAATTTCTTTTCTTTTCTTTCCTTTTCTTTTCCTTCTCTCTCTCTCTCTCTCTCTCTCTCTCTCTCTCTCTCTCTGGAATACGTGTACCCAATTGTCCTAGCACCCCTTAATGAAAAACCTTACCTTTCTCCATTGATCAACAATGCTACTTCTCTGATACGTCAAATGTCCATATATGCATGAATCTGTTTTGGGATATTTATTCAGTTACATTTGTTTATTGTCTCTTTCTTTATGCCAATACTACACTGACTTAATTATTATAATTCTTATAAGTTTAATATCTAATAGAGCCAGACCTTCTACTTTTTCTGCTTCAAGAGTGTCTTGACTATTCATGGTACTTTGTATTTCCATATGAATTTTAGAACCATGTTATCAAGCTCCATGAGAAAACATGTAGTGCTTTACATTGAAATCAATTGTATCTGTCATTAATTTGGTGTTCCTGTTTGCTAATGCTGCCCTTTTGCAAAATACCTGAAATGGATTGGCTTTTATAAAGAGTGTTTATTTAGTTACACAGTTACAGTCTTAAGGCTATAAAGCATCCAAGGTAAGTCATCAACAATCAGGTACCTTCACTAGAGGATGACCAATGGCATCCGGAAAACCTCTGTTAGCTGGGAAGGCAGGTGGATGCAACTGCTCCAGAATTCTGGTTTCAAAATGGCTTTCTCCCAGGACGTTCCTCTCTAGGCTCAGCTCCTCAAAAATGTCACTCTTAGTTGCTTTGGGGCATTTGTCCTCTCTTAACTTCTCTGGAGCAAAAGTCTGCTTTCAAAGGCCATCTCCAAAATGTCTCTGTAAGCTGAAGCTCCTCTCTCAGCTCCTGTGCATTCTTCAAAGTGTCCCTTTTGGCTGTAGCAAGCTTGCTCCATCTGTCTGAGCTTATATAGTGCTCCAGTAAACTAATCAAGGCCCACGCTGAATGGGCAGGGCCGCACCTTCATGGAAGTTATCTAATCAGAGTTATCACCTACAGTTGGGTGGGTTGCATCTCCATGGAAACACTCAAATAATTACAATCTAATCAACACTAATACATCTGCCCACACAAGATTGCATCAAAGATAATGGTGTTTTGGGGGTCATAATACATTCAAACTGGAACATTTGGGAATAACATTTTGTCTTCTCATTTTAAAAAATTGCTTAAAACTTTTTGTTGTAGCATATTACAACCCAGAATTTCCCATTTTTACCATTTTTAAGTATACAATTCAATAGTATTAATAATACTACTATATTGTGCTATACTCACTAATATCCATTACCCCAAGTTTTTAATCACATCAGTTGCACCCATTAAGCAATTATACTCCCATACCTTCCCCCAGCCCCTTGGATCCTGAAATCTAATATATGTTTCTATGAAATTTGCTTATTCTAAGTATTTTGTATAAGAGAAATCACACAATATTTGTCCTTTTGTGTCTGGCTTATTTCACTCAACGATGTCTTCAAGGTTCATCTATATTGTAGCATGTATCAGCCATCATTTCTTTTAAAGACTGAATAATATTCCATTTAATGGATATACCACATTTTGTTTATCTATTCTTCTGTTGATGGACACTTGGGTTGCTACCATCTTTTGGCAATTGTGAATAATGCTGCTGTGAACATCAGTATGCAGGTATCTGCTCAAGTCCTGCTTTCAGTTCTTTTCAGTATATACCTAGTAATGGAACTGCCAAGTCATGTGGTAATTCTATACTTAACTTTCTGAGGAATCACCAAACTGTCTTCCACAGTGGCTGCACCATTTTTCATTGCCACCAGCAGTGAATGAGTGTTCCTTTTCTCCACTTCCTTTCCAACATTTGTAATTTTCCATTTAAAAAAAATAGTAGCTAGTCTAGTAAATATGAAATATGTCATTGTGGTTTTGATTTGCATTTCCCTGATGACTAATGATGTTGGGCTTCTTTTCATGTGTTTTTGGCCATTTATGTGTCTTCTTTGGAGAGATGTCTATTCAAATCTTTCCACTTTTTAAATTGGGCTTTTTTCTCTGGTGTTAACTTGATTAAACCTTTATTAGATATGTGGTCTCCAAATATTTTATCCTATTGTGTAGTGGTTGTTTTACTTTCATGATAAAGTCCTCTGAGACACAAAAGTTTTTTATTTTAATAAGGTCCCATTTATCTATTTGTTCTTTTGTTGTTTGTGCTTTGGATGGAAAGTTTAAGAAATCATTGACAAACATGCTGAAGATGCTTCTCTACATTTTCTTCTAGGAGTTTGATAGTTCTGGCCCTTATATTTAGGTCTTTGATCCATTTTGATTTTTGTATACAGTATGGGATAAGGGTCCTTCTTCCTTCTTTTCAAATGGAGATCCAGTTTTCCCAGGACTATTTGTTGAAGAGACTGTTCTTTTCCAGTTGAGTAGTTTTTGTCCCCTTGTCAAAAATCAGTTGACCAAGTGGCAGGAAGGATCTAAGATGGTGGCATAGAGAGGAGTGGAAGCAAAGTAGTCCCCCTGGAACAACTAAAAAAGACCAGAAACAACTAGTAAATAAGCCAGAATAACTGTCGGGAGACAAACCTGACCATCCACTCATCATCCACCAACCTGAATTGGGAGGAATGCCCGAGATCACAGCATAAAATCTATAAGTAAAAACTATGGATCCGGACCACTGGAAGATGGCGGTTAGGAGAGACAGGGAAAAAAAACACATCCATGAAAAATAGTAGATAAAAGCCAGAAAGTCACCCAGAGCACCAGTTCCAGCGTTGCCCAGCTGGATGGGGTCTGCTGAATCCACAGGGACTGTGCACTTGGTGAAACCGGGAGTCTGCATTCTCGGGCAAGTGAGTAAGCCACTGAATATCTGGTGGCCACACTGCAGTGTGGGGAAACCATGGGTTCGCATTTGGTGTCAGACTAGTTCTTTTTAAAAACCCAGGGGTGGTGGCGAGGGCTGCACAGGGAAACGCGGCAGGAGTACTGTGAGTACGCCTCAGTATCTGGTGTGGACGGTAGCCTTTTGTGCACCCACTACTAATTGTCTCAGAGTGAGGCAGCAGAGGTGAGCCAAAAGGGGAAAAAAACTATGCTCTTTGCAGCCATCTTCCCAGTGGACTGGGAATGCTCCTGCCTCTTGCGGGCACCACAGCCCAGAGCTGCACCAAAAAAACCCAGTGTGATAGGAAGTGTTTCCAGCAATGCATGCACATACTACAGCATCTGGCATGGACAACAGGCTTTCGTGCACCCTCAGCTAATTGTTCCAGAGCTAGGAAGGCAGAGCAGTGTGAAAAGGGGGAAATTAACATGCCCCATACAGCCATCCTTTCAGTGGGCTGGGATGCCCCTACAGGGCCCTGTGGCCCAGAACTTCCCTTGAGGGTTGGTGCACACTTGTGATGTAGCATAGCTTTCCCTCAGCAGAGGCCCTAGAGGGGCACAGCTTGGAAGAGGGACCCACTGGGAAATCCCAGGGACCATATACAAATATTAAGGACTTGTGGGTCAGCAGCAGGGACAATCTGTGGCGAGACCGAACTGAAGGTTTGGACTCTTGGAACAGCCTTAAATCTCCAGTAACACCTGGGAGGTTTGATTGTTGATGCCACCCTTGCTTCTTAACTGCTCAGACACACACCCCACATTCAGGGCGGACATCACCAACCACACATGCAAAACTGGTGCACTAATTAGACCCCACAAGAATCAGACCCACACATACCACAAAGACAAAGTTGGGGAGAACTGGCTTGAGGGGAATAGGTGGCTCACAGACACCACCTGCTGGTTAGTTAGAGAAAGTGTATGCCACCAAGCTGTAGATCTGACAAATTAGAGAGAAGTATTTGAATTAGCATACATATCTTAAAAGACAAACAATGAGACCATGGCACAGGATATAAAAGACATGAAGAAGAGTCTAGAAGAGCATAAAGAAGAAATTACAAGAGTAAATAAAAAAATAGATGCTCTTATGGAAATAAAAGAAACTGTTGACCAAATTAAAAAGATTCTGGATATTCATAGTACAAGACTAGAGGAAGCTGAACAATGAATCAGTGACCTGGAGTACAACAAAATGGAAAATGAAAGAATAAAAGAAAGAATGGAGAAAAAAATTGAAAAACTCAAAATGGATCTCAGGGATATGATAGATAAAACAAAACATCCAAATATAAGACTCATTGGTGTCCCAGAAGGGGAAGAGAAGGGTAAAGGTCTAGAAAGAGTTTTCAAAGAAATTGTTTTGGAAAATTTCCCAGACCTTCTACACAGCATAAATACACAAAGCATAAATACCCAGCAAACTCCAAACAGAATATATCCAAATAAACCCACTCCGAGACAGTCTGATCAGACTGTCAAATACTGAAGGAAGGAGCAAGTTCTGAAAGCAGCAAGAGAAAAGCAATTCACCACATACAAAGGAAACAACATAAGACTAAGTTGTGACTACTCAGTGGCCACCATGGAGGCAAGAAAGCAATGGCATGACATATTTAAAATTCTGAAAGAGAAAAATTACCAAGAATACTTTATCCAGCAAAGCTCTCCCTCAAATTTGAGGGAGAGCTTAAATTTTTCATAGACAAACAAATGCTGAGAGATTTTCCTAATAAAAGACCTGTCCTACTTGAGATACTAAAGGAGCCCTACTGACAGAGAAACAAAGAAAGGAGAGCAAGCTATGGAGAAAGGTTCCATAATATTAGATGATGATGCATTTTTTTAAGCCATATAGTGACCACTGAATATAAATTTGGCTTTATTATCATCATTATCATCATAAGACACAACCTTATTTTAAATTATTTTTAATTCCATATTTCAGAGAGGAATAAACAGACATTGCAGAATGGTTACATTATGAAGGAGAAAACATGCTTGGTATCATGTCCTATTCCATGCTACCATTTCTTTCAATTTCAAATGGATAACTGAGGTTTATGGTATGGCATTCTTTCTGAAACACTGGAAGTCAGAAGATAAAGATACTTGCCTCACTTTTCTGATTTGCTGATTGTAAAAGTGATCATTTCACTTAACTTGTAAGATGGCTCTTAGTTTCCTAATTGATAAAACAGGAATTAGACTAAGAATAATTAAAATCTGTTAAATTTAAGTCTGAAAATACAGACTTCTTTTGAAAATCCAAAGGAATACTCTTATACTTTTTGAGACCATTGAAAAATATGTATGCTCAGTTATGTTTTATTGGTTAGTGTAGATTAGATGCCATTGTCTGGAGATAGGCATGGGATATATGGAGCAAAGTCATATAGGGAGCAGTGTTGGTGAAAATGTCTATTTATATATGGAGAGACATCTGTTATTGTAGTCATTGAACCACTAAATTTAAGTGCCAATTATTAACTTCTATTTCATACACTGAAACAAAAGAACATTGATTGTGGACCCAAGATTTGTTAGTTATTGCATAGTTAATGGAAAATACTGAACCATTTTAGCTTCTGAGTTCAGATAGAGGGTTTGGAAAAACAAAAAAAAACAAAAAAAAAAAAAACTATTTACTCTCTGATACCTAAGCTTGTATAGTTTACAGTGAGAATTCCTATAAATAAAACAAAATTATCTCAATTCATTTAGTTCCTTGGTTCAGATAAAAATAATTTGAATAGCAAGGGTTATGTGTAGTCATGTCTGTAAATATACAAAGGAGGAAGAAGGGGAAGTATTGATCTGTATTCAGATTTATTCTTCAACCTAGGTATGGTGAGAATAGTGCAACAATATCCTCATCTGTAAAATTTATAACACAGCCACTATTTTGTGATATCAAATAGGTGACTAAAATATCTGAAAATTAAATACTATTCTGAAACTTTAAAAAAATAATAGAGGGATATAGGGAAAATATATACCTATTTCAAACTAAATATAGTTAGTAGTATTTTAATTTTCTTTCATCAACAGTAACAAATGTACTACACCAATACTATGAGTCAACAAAGGAGGGGGCATATTTAGGGGTATGGGAGGATTTGAGCTTCCTTTTTTTTGTCTGTATTTCTTTTCTGGAGTAATGAAAATGTTCTAAAAATTGAAAAGAAAATTATTAATTGTGGTGATGGATGCATAGCTGTATGATGGTATTGGGGGCAATTGATTGTTTGATTGTATACTTTGGATCTCTGGATAATTATATGGTATGTGAACAATCTCAATAAATAAAAAATTAAAAAAATCAGTTGACCATAAATATGAGGGCTGATTTCTGAGCTCTCAGTTTGATTCCATTGGTCTATATGTCAGTCCTTGTGCCAGTACCATGCTTTTTTGATTACTATAGCTTTGCAATAGGTTTTAAGATCAGGAAGTGTGAGTCTTCCAACTCCATTCTTCTTTTTTAAGGTGATTTTGGCTATTCAGAGCCCCTTACCCTTCCATATAAATTTGATGATTGGCTTTTCCATTTCTGCAAAGAAGGTTCCCAGAATTTTGATTGGAATACATTGAATCTGTAAATTCCTTTGGGTAGGATTGACATCTTAATATTTAGTCTTTGAATCCATGAACATAGAATGTCCTTCCATTTACTTAGGTCTTTTTTGTTTTCTTTTGGTAACATTTTTTAGTTTTCTGCATACAAGTCCTTTACATCCTTTGTGAGATTTATTCCTAGATATTTTATTCTTTTAAGTGCTATTGTAAGTGGATTTTCTTCTTGATTTCTTTTGATTGTTCATTGCTTGTGTATCAAAACACTACTGATTTTTGGATGCTGATCTTGCACCCCACCTGTGCTGGTTTGAATCTGTTATGTACCTCATTAAAAACTATGTTCTTTTAATCCACTCTTGTGGGGGCAGACCTATTGTGGTTGGGATCATTTGATTAGGATGTTCCCATGGAGATGTGACCCTGTCCATTCAAGATGGGTCCTAATTAGTTTACTAGAATCCTTAAGTGAGCTCAGGAGGAGAGAGAGAGAGAGAGAGAGAGAGAGAGAGAGAGAGAGAGAGAGAGAGAGAGAGAGAGCCCAGAGCTGACACAGACTCAAACGCTTGAAGATGCAAACAGAAAGATGTTTGGAGAGGCTAAGCTAAGCTAAGCTAAGAGATGAAGCCCAGAGTTTGCCCTGGAGAGGCCAAGTGAGGCTAAGTGAGAAAATACAGATGCTTAAAGGGAAAGCTACTGGAATCAGAAGCTGAGAGTAATGCAATCTGGGAGCAAAGGACCCACAAGAGAAGCTGAGGAAGACATTTTTGAGAGAAGCTAAGATATGTAATGCAGAGTTTGCCCCTAAGAGAAGCTAAGAAAGAAACTAAGACAAAAGCCCAGAGACATTTTGGAGAAAGCCATGGAAACCAGAAGCTACACCTGGGAGAGGACCAGCAGACTCTGGCCATGTGCCTTCCCATGTGACAGAGGAACCCCAGATGCCATTGGTCTTTCTTCAGAGAAGGTATCATCTTGTTGATGTCTTCATTGGGACATTTTCATGGCATCAGAACTATAAATTTGTGAACTAATTACCCCCCCTATTGTAAAAGCTATCCATTTCTGATATATTGCATTCGGGTAGCTTTAGCAAACCTAAACAGATTCACCACTTTGCTGAATTCATTTATTAGCTCTAGGAGCTTTGTGGTGGATTTTTCAGGATTTTCTGTATATAGGATCATGTCATCTGCAAGTAGGAAAAGTTTTATTCTTCCTTTCTCATTTGGATGACTTTTATTTCTTTTTCTTGCCTAATTTCTCTGGCAAGAACTTCCAGTACAATGTTGGCAGTGGGCATCCTTATTTTATTCCTGGTGTTAGAGGGAAAGCTTTCAGTCTTTCACCATTAAGTAGGATGTTAGCTGTGGGTTTTTCATATATACCTGTGATGGTTCAGTTCATATGTCAATTTGGCTAGGTTATGGTGTCCAGCTGTTTGGTCAAGCAAGCACTGGCCTGATTGTTACTGTAAAGATACAGTTGTGGACTTAAATCATCAGTAAGTTGATTGCATCTCTGGCTGATTACATCTACAATCAACTGAAGATATTAGATTGCCTTCAATATTGAGAGAAGTCTCATCCAATCAGTTGAAGGCCTTAAAAGATGTGATGATTTCAGCAGGCAGAAGAGAGAATTTCCATCTCTACTTCAGCCAGCCAGCTTCTCCTGGGGAATTCATTAAAAGCCTTCATTGGAGTTACAAGCTTGTGGCCTTCCCTACAGAATTTGGGCATGTGGCACAAATCTTCTAAAAATCTCATAATATTATATATATATGCATGCATCTCCTGTTAGTTCTGTTTCCCTAGAGAATCCTAATAAAGCTTTGGTACTGAGATTTGGGTGGTTCTTGATAAACAGAATCTTAAGGATGAGATTTCTGAATTGGTTCTGGGGTTTTTGGAATTGGTTCTCTAAAATGATTAGATTCAAAGTCACTAATGAGTTTATTCCCAACAATCAAGATGGCACTGATAGTCCATGGTGTGTGCTGGCAATAGAGATATGCAAAATATCCCCTCTGCATATGGCTACTCAAATGCTTATAAAAGGTAAGGTTCTGGGTGAGAGTGTTTTTGAAATTAACAGAGGTTTGTGGAGTTAAAAGGTTTGATGATGATGACTGGTTGTTCCTAAATATGCTGGAAACAGTGGTAAAAGAAAGGGATGAGCTCAAGGTTTCAAATTCCCATCTTAAGTGCTGTATAAAGGACATGGAATTTTCTATGAGTGCCCTGAAAGAAAATCTTATTTCATGTAGTCACAGACTTGAGATTTCCGAAAACCAGACCCAGAGACTTATTGTGCAAGTGGCTGAATTACAATATACACTAAATTCCCAACCTTGTACAGTGTCTGCTGTTAAAGTAAGGGCATTGATTGGAAAAGAATGGAATCCTGAAAATTGGAATAGGGTCTTATGGGTTGATAATAATGGTGCTGGGGATGTTGAAACCCTATATTCTGCTAAGTCTTTGCCAGATAAACCTGTAATGGTCTGCCCTGACAAGGTGGGCATGGCTAACATAATGGACAGCAGACTCAGAGCGGCAATCAAAATAGTCTTACTCTCAGAGACCTATGGCACTGGCTAGTAGATCATGGGATACTTAGAAGTAAAATAGATGGGCAGTCTACTAAATTCTTATGTGATCTGTACAAGCAGAAGAGTTTTAGGTCAACAGAAAAAAGTCTAACTTGAACAAAAAAAACATGGAGTCATGACCCCTTAATCAATTCCCAGACTTGAGACAGTTTATAGACCCAGAGTCCCTTGATTGAAGGGAAGGCTGGGTCCTCTTGGTGAAGGACCCTGCTACACTGCCAAAAATTTATACTGTTAATCTTCCTCCTAGCCTTCTCCAAAGAGGCCTATATATTTTTACCAGCACTAACTGTGCATTGGGGAAAAGGAAATTATCAGACATTTTGGGGATTGTTAGACACTGGCTCAGAAGTGATATTAATTCCAGGAGACCAAAAACATCACTGTGGCACACCAGAGCAGGGGCTTATGGAGGTCAGGTGATCAATGGAGTTTTAGCTCAGGTCCATCTCTTGGCAGGTCCAGTGGCTCCCCAGACCCATTCTGTGGTTATTTCCCCAGTTCCAGAATGCACAATTGGAATAGACATACTCAGCAGAGTCCCCACATTGGTTCTCTGACTTGTGGATTGAGGGCTATTATGGTAGGAAAGGCAAAATGGAAGCCACTAGAACAGCCCCTACCAAGCAGAATAGTAAAGCAAAAGCAATACTGGATTCTTGGAGGGATGGCAGAGATTAATGCCACCATCAAGGCCTTGAAGGATACAGGGATGGTGATGCCCACCACATCCCCATTCAACTGTTCTATTCGGCCTGGGCAGAGGACAGATGGATCTTGGAGGATGACAGTGAATTTTCATAAACTTAACCAGGTGGTGACTCCAATTGCAGCTACTGTTCCAGAATTGGTATCATATCTGGTATGCAGCTATTGATCTGGCAAATGCTTTTTTCTCAATTGCTCTTAGTAAAGACCATCAAAAACAGTTTGCTTGCAGCTGGCAAGGCCAGCAATACACATCCACTGTCCTACCCCAGGAGTATATCAACTCTCCAGCCTTATGTCATAATCATGTCCGCAGGGAACTTGATCATCTCTCTCTTCCCACAAGGCATCAGACTGGTCCATTATATTGATGATATCATGTTGATTTGGCCTAGTGAGCAATAATTAGTAACTACTCTAAGCTTATTGGTAAGGCATTTGATAGTCAGAATGTAAGAGATAAACCCACCAAAAATACAGGGTCCTTCCACCCCAGGGAAATTTCTAGGTGTCCCTTCTAAGGTGAAGGATAAGCTGTTGCATCTGGCCCCTACTACAATCAAAAAGAGGCACCTAGTTGGCCTCTTTAGAGTCTGGAGATAGCATATTCCTCTTTTGGGTGTGATACTCTAGCCCATTTACCAAGTGACCAGAAAAGTTCTGGTTCTGAGTGGGGACCAGAACAAGAGGAGGCTCTGCAACAGGTCCAGATTGCTATGTAAGCTGCTCTGCTACTTGAGCCATATGATCCATCAGATCTAATGGTGCTGGAAGTGTTAGTAGCAAATAGAGGTGCTGTCTGCAGCCTTTGGCAGGCCCCTATAGGAGAATCATAAGGCAGACCCTTAAGATTTTGTAGCAAGGCCTTGCCATCCTCTACAGATAACTACTCTCCTTTTGAGAAATAGCTTTTGGCCTGCTACTGGGCCTTAATAGAGACTGAACCCTTAACCATGAGCCACCAAGTTAACATAAGACCTGAGTTGCCTATAATGAACTGGGTATTGTTTGACCCACCAAGCCATAAAGTTGGGCATGCACAGCAGCACTCCTTCATAAAACGGAGGTGGTATGTATGAGGCAGATACATAAGGAAGCAACCCAAATGCCCATGGTCCTCACTCCTGCCACATTACCTTCTCTTTCCCAGCCCACAACTGTGGCTGTGGCAAGCTTGCTCCTTCTGTCTGATCTTATATAGTGCACCAGTAATTTAATTCAGACCCACCCAAAAGGTGGGCCAACACCTCCATGGAAATTATCCAATCAGAGTCATCACCCACAGTTGGGTGAGGTGCATCTCCATGGAAACACTCAAAGAATTTCAATCTAATTAACACTGATAGGTCTGCCCACACAAGATTACATCAAAGATAATGGTGTTTGGGGGACATAATACATTCAAACTGGCACATTCCACCCCCTGGACCCCAAAATGACATTATCGTTCCATATACAAAATACATTCATCCCACAATATCACAGAAACTTAAATCATTTCAGTAACAATAGTTAAGTACAAAATTCCATCAAAATCAATTATAGGCATGGTCAGTCCTAAGGCATAGTTTTCCTTCAGCTGTGGATCTGTGAACTTAAAACAAGTTATGTGCTACCAAAATACAAAGGAGGGACATTCATAGGCTAAACATTCCCATTGCCATAAGGAGAAAGAGTAAGGAAAACAGGGTTAACAGGACCAAAACAGTTCCTAAAACCCACAGGACAAATACCATTAGATTTCAAAGTCTGAGAGTCATTAACAGAATGATGTTGCAATCTTGGGGCTTGAGAGAGCAGGAGTCTAACCCTTCCTAAGGGCCTTTGTGGCAGCCCTTTCCTCTCCAAATGCTGGGGTGAGTTCTCCAACATATCCACACATTCGGGAGACCACCTTCTTGGTTCCACCCTCCTCAAACATTGGGGCAACACCCGGATTCCCTTCCATCTCTGGGGCACAAGCTCAACCCCTTCAGAACAGTGTAGTGGCAGCCAGGCTCTCCCCAATTCCCTCAGAATGTCCTCCAACCTCTTTGGGACCTGGGATGGCAAAACTCTTCCAGAGCATTGAGGCAGAATGCCCACCCTTGACCTCTGGGGCAAACTCACCCCTTCCATTCGTGTGGGCCACTCCACTCTCCCAGCCAGAAACCTCTTGACTCCAGACCTCAACTTCCATGGCGTTGTCTTTGAAGAAATTTTTCCTTCAATTTGTTCCTTGTCTGCCTCCTCCAGTCCAGACTGGCAGCATCTCTGTCTACAAAGATCTCACAAAAATTCTGTTGGCTTTGCATGAAGCACACAGGGGTCAAAGCCATCAGACAATAGGACTTTCCACAAATCCTTTCTGCTTAACTCCTTTTCCAGTCTTGGCTTGTATGGAAATGGTGGCTTGGTTCCATGTTTGGTTACATCCTCATGTTGGGCTGTAGCTTCTGGGATTCCACCCCCTGGAAGCTCATAATTTTCCAAGCCATCAGCTTCTGGTTTCTTTGACCGCAAGAGTTCAGTTCTAAGTTTCTCTCTCTCTGCTCGCATTGTATTATAAGCTGCAAGGAGAAGCCAGGGTACATCCTCCACACGTAGTCTGGAGATCTCCTCAGCTAAATATTCCAGGTCATCGCTTTCAAATTCTTCCTTCCATCTGACACCAGCACTCAATTTTGCCAACTTCTCTTCCACTTTAAAACAAAGATCACCTTTCTTCAAGTTTGCAACAACACATTCATCATTTCTGTTTAAGGCCTCATCAGAAGTATCTTTAGAGTCCGTATTTCCACAGTCTCTTCAAAGCAGTTTAGGCCTTTTCTATCCAGCTCCTCACAATTCTTCCAGAATCTTCCCCTTATCCATTTAAAAAGCCATTCCAACATGGTTGGTATTTGCAAACTCAGCAGCAAAAGAACCCCACTTCTCTGGTACCAAAATCTGTTCTAGTTTGCTAATGCTGCCAGGATGCAAAACACCAGAAATGGATCGGCTTTTATAAAGGGGATTTATTTGGTTACACAGTTACAATCTTAAGGCCATAAAGTGTCCAAGGTAACACATCAGCAATCAGGTACCTTCACTGGAGGATGTCCAATGGTGTCCGGAAAACCTCTGTTGGCTGGCAAGGCATGTGGCTGGTGTCTGCTCCAAAGTTCTGGTTTCAAAATGGCTTTCTGCGGGATACTGATCACGTGCTTCAACTTGGCGGGCCTGGGCTGGGGGACCTGATTAGCCCCTGGGGAGGGTGGTGGACACGGGCGACAGCGCCCTCCACAGCCCCCCAGGCCTGGGAAAGTGGAGCCGGAGGCAGGCCCCATTTCCTCACCCAAACTACCACCGTTAGGGGAGGCTTGCCGGAGGGAACCGCCTTTTCCCCACCCCCTTATCTTGCCCCTGACACTCCTCATTGCCAGAGCAACTCCCCCACCGTCAGTGCGCATGCGCAGTTACCAGAACAACTCCCGCCCCTTGTCTATCAACCTCCGCGCCCTCTCCGAACCAATCCAAGCCTTCGACCTCTACAGCTACCCCGCCCTCTAATCGCCCAATATAAGCTTGTGCTCTCGCCTAATAAACTCTCTTAGTTTTCTTCAATTACCCTAAAAGAACCGTGTCCTGCCTGTTCTTTTTTGCCGCCCTCCACACCTTGCACGCCTCCCCGCCGGGGACCTGGCCAAGTCTCCCGCCTCGCCCTCACCTCCGGGAAAGAGCCCCCGCCGCCGGTACCCTCAGAGCAAGCCTGGGAGCCTAGGATTTAGCAACCGTCCGCCACCCCCCCCCAGACAAGTCAACTGCGACCGCAACTGGCGCCCAACGTGGGGCCCCTGCAATTCGACGTCCTCTCCACGCAGCGGTCCCGTGAAGCCACTCGCTCGCCCGGACGCCTCTCCAGCTCTCCTTTTCCTCGCCTGCAAGGTAAGGGCCGCCTCTCCCTCGCCGCTCCCGGAGCCGCTTCTCCCTCGCCGCTCCGCGTCAGGGGCCGCCTCTCCCTCGCCGCTCCGGAGCCGCTCCTCCCTTCCCCACTACCCATTCTTCCGTCTGCCTCTCGTCCTTTTCTTCTATGACCCCCATTCCTCCTAATGCTCTCCCTCTTCCCCTCCATTACTTTGCTGTAGTCCTTTGTGCCTTTATCTCTTTGTTTGGCGCCCTCTGCCTCTTTGCAACCGCCCCCCCAGATTGCTCACGCTGCCACAGGGTCCTGCTTTCTGCTCTCGCCGTCTCCTTTGGCCTTGCGGCCACTATTTATCTCATTTTCTTCACTCACTAATTAACCTCTCTTTTTTTTCTTTTCTTTTTTCCTCTTTTCTTTCTTCGCTATGGGTAATCGTCTATCAGCACGACAAGCACCCCAGGTTCGTGCTTTGGCGGGTCTCCTAGACACACACCGCTGTAAAGTGTCTGTCCGGCAGTTGCAAGTATACTGGGACCTCCTGCTGCCTTTTAACCCATGGCTTACCACTTGCCATCTTTGGGACCCTGTTACTTATGATCACCTTATTAATCGGGTCACCAACGCCATAAAACATGAAGGCAAACGCTTCCCTCCCGGTTTGCTCCCCACCTTAATAACCATCCGCTCAACATCACCCATCATTTCGGCATCCCCTATAATCCACAGGGGCAAGCCATTGTGAAAGCAGTCCATCGCCGCTTAAAAACACAAATTGAAAAAGAAAGGGCAATGCTCCCCCAGGCAACTCCAGGGGACCTTATCATAGCAGCCCTTATTCACCTTAATCTACTCACATTCAATAAAGAAGGGCTTTCGCCCCTACATAAACATTGGGGGCCCTCGTATAGGCCCACCCAGGCCCCGATGGTTTACTGGAAGGACCCAGAGAATAATGCCTGGAAGGGTCCCTCCCCACTCCTCGCCCAGGGGCGCGGGTTTGCTTGTGTTTTCCCAGATGATGCAGCACAACCAATCTAGATCCCAGGAAGAGCAATCCGGCCCGCCACCAGCGACCACGCATCTCACGAGACGAGAACGCCGTCGTCTCCGCAACTTGGTGCATCAGATGTCAACAGTACATCTGAGCCTGGATCCCAGCCCGAGTAAAGCCCCAGAGAAACAAGAGATCAGAGAAATTATACGCCTCTATAGACAGGCAAAAGTCAGCCCCCTACACCTCCACAACCCTCACCCAAGCATAGCTTCCCTTCTAATGGTCATGTTGGCCCTCGCCTCTTCTACCCAGGCCAACCCCCACCAGCCTTGGAAATGGACCCTTGCGCGTTGGGAAGACTCCAAAATAATTCTTTACATTACCACAGCGGGATCCCCCTCCTTTGTTTTTAAGGCCACTAATCTGTTCCCCCCTCCTAATCCAAAACCTATTGGTTATCCAGGCAGCCTAAATACACAAAATTATTATATGTGTCCATCTTCAAATCCTGGAAAATCATACTGCAATTCCCCCTATAAGTACTACTGTGCATACTGGGGGTGTGAAACATTAGCCACTGGCTGGAAACCTTCTGTCCCTGACAAATTTCTAAATCTTACAGTAATCCCTTATACTTGCCTAAACTCAGGCAATCGCTATTTCGACAGGTACCTTTGTCCTAAAAGGCTAATGCTCACCGTACAAAACCCTACCGATACGTCTTGGCTCATGGGTCAAACCTGGGGCTTCCGAATTTATCTAGCGGGGTCCAATCCGGGATCCCTTATTCTCATAAAAAAAGAAGCAGCTCAACATTCATCTTCGAGCATTGGCCCCAATAAAGTCATTAACCCCCTTTTTCCACAGCTCTCCAGCCGCACCTCAGCTCCAACCAGCCGCACCTCAGCTGCAAACAACACATCACCAACCCCACCACCCCAACCTTTCCTACCCCCCTCTCGTTACTCCTCTCCCCTCCTCGACCTTATCCAAGCAGCCTTCACCTCAGTGAATTCCTCCAACCCCAATCTTACCTCCTCTTGTTGGCTTTGCCTCTCTACTTCTTCCCCCCTATATAAACCAATTGCCTCCAACCTTTCCTTTTCAGAAAACACAGAGAACAGCCCCTCGGAATGCAATTGAAATACCTCTGCCGTCCCCCTAACCTTTCATTCAGTCTCCTTTACAGGAAAGTGCATCCGTCCTCGCTCAAGTAACTCTCTCAGCCTCACAGCTTGTACCAACTACTCCTCTCCCAGCAGCTCTGCCAAGTTTCTTATTCCTCACAACTCCTCCCAATGGCTGTACTCCTCTACAGGACTTACCCCCTGCCTTAACGTACTAACCCTCAATACAACTCATGAAACTTGCCTCTTGATTGTCCTCATCCCTAGGGTCCTATACCACAGCAAGGAAGACTTCTTCCTCCGCCTGGAAACAACTGCAGCTCCTGCCCCACTGCAAAAGCGAGAGCCCATCACCGTCCTCACGATTGCCTCCCTCCTAGGTCTTGCAGGCGCTGGCACCGGAATCGCTGCATTAGCCAGTCAAAGCTCCGCTCTAACTCACCTCCGGGCGGCTGTTAACGAGGACATTCGTCACCTACAAGACGCTATTTCCCATCTTAAAAATTCTGTCAACTCCCTCTCTGAGGTAGTGCTCCAAAACCGCCGAGGTCTTGACCTTCTCCTCCTCAAAGAAGGAGGCCTCTGCGCCGCCCTAGGAGAAGAGTGCTGTGTATATGCCAATTCCACAGGTCTCGCCGAGGACAGCCTAAAGAAGGTCCGAGAGGGACTGGAACAACGTAGAAGAGACCGTGAAGCCACCAGTTATTGGTCCCACATCTTTACCCCCCTCCTCCCTTACCTCCTCCCTCTCCTCGGCCCCTTACTAATGATCATTCTAGCTCTCACTTTAGGACCCTGTATTATCCGTAGAATTGTTCAACTTGTAAGGAAACAAACAGATGCTATTTTTTCCTCGTTCGTGCAAATCCAGTACCAGCGACTCGCCACCTCTGACGCTCCCTACTCCGAGATGACAACCAACCCTCCGCAACCTCACCGCCACCGGTCAACCCGCCGACCGCGAGGCCCTTCTCGATCGCCTGGACATCACACCAACCTCGAGCTCCAGCTTATCTGAACCTCCAACTTTAAACCTCCCATCCTCGTCCATCCCGCAAGCAACAAGGCCCCTGTCGAGCACCCGGGCGCCACACCAACGCTGAGCTCCAGCCTTGCTGAGCTACCGTCAACCCTTTTTCCCCTCCCCAACCTTCCCCTTCCCTCATCCTTTGGCGGACCTCTCCGGTAAGCTTCTTCCTTTAATTAGAAAAAAGGGGGAAATGCGGGATACTGATCACGTGCTTCGACTTGGCGGGCCTGGGCTGGGGGACCTGATCAGCCCCTGGGGAGGGTGGTGGGCACGGGCGACAGCGCCCTCCACAGCCCCCCAGGCCTGGGAAAGTGGAGCCGGAGGCAGGCCCCATTTCCTCACCCAAACTACCACCGTTAGGGGAGGCTTGCCGGAGGGAACCGCCTTTTCCCCACCCCCTTATCTTGCCCCTGACACTCCTCATTGCCAGAGCAACTCCCCCACCGTCAGTGCGCATGCGCAGTTACCAGAACAACTCCCGCCCCTTGTCTATCAACCTCCGCGCCCTCTCCGAACCAATCCAAGCCTTCGACCTCTACAGCTACCCCGCCCTCTAATCGCCCAATATAAGCTTGTGCTCTCGCCTAATAAACTCTCTTAGTTTTCTTCAATTACCCTAAAAGAACCGTGTCCTGCCTGTTCTTTTTCGCCGCCCTCCACACCTTGCATGCCTCCCCGCCGGGGACCTGGCCAAGTCTCCCGCCTCGCCCTCGCCTCCGGGAAAGAGCCCCCACCGCCGGTACCCTCAAAGCAAGCCTGGGAGCCTAGGATTTAACAACCGGCCGCCACCCCCCCCCCCAGACAAGTCAACTGCGACCGCAGCTTTCTCCCAGGACGTTCCTCTCTAGGCTGCAGTTTGTCAAAAATGTCACTCTTAGTTGCACTTGGGATATTTATCCTCTCTCAGCTTCTCTGGAGCAAGAGTCTGCTTTCAATGGCCATTTTCAAACTGTCTCTCATCTGCAGCTCCTGTGCTTTCTTCAAAGTGTCCCTCTTGGCTTTGACAAGCTTGCTCCTTCTGTCTGATCTTATATAGTGCACCAGTAATTTAATTCAGACCCACCCAATGGGTGGGCCAACACGTCCATGGAAATTATGCAATCAGAGTCATCACCCACAGTTGGGTGAGGTGCATCTCCATGGAAACACTCAAAGAATTTCAATCTAATTAACACTGATAGGTCTGCCCACACAAGATTACATCAAAGATAATGGCATTTGGGGGAAATAATACATTCAAACTGGCACACCCATCCCCACAGTTGCATGAGACAATTTTATAAATATCTCCTGATATTTATATGTCATATGTATGTCATAATATATGATTATATATATATATATATATATATATATATATATATATATATCTCCATGCTATTGGTTCTGTTTCCCTAGAGAACACTAATAACAATGCCTTCTATTCCTAGTTTTCTAAGTGTTTTTATCACAGAAGTGGTGCTGGATTTTGTCAAATGCCTTTGCTGCATTAGTTGAGATGATACTGTTAATGTGGTATATTAAATTAATTGATTTTCTTATGTTGAACCACCCTTGCACACCAGGGATAAATCCCACTTGATCCTGGTATATTTTGTTGAGGATCTTTACATCTATATTCCTAAGAGATAATGGTCTGTAATTTTCTTTTCCTGCATTATCTTTATTTGGCTTTGGTGTGAGAGTGATGTTAGCCTTGTACAGTGAATTAGGGAGTGTTTCATCCTCTTCAATTTTTTTAAAGAGTTTGACCAGAATTGGTGTTAAATCTTCTCAAAATGTTTGATAAAATTCTCCTATGAAGCCTTCTGGTCCTGGGCTTTTCTTTGTTGGGAGGTTTTTGATTACTGATTCAATCTCTACTAGTAATTGGTTTGTTGAGATATCCTATTTCTTCTTGAGTCAGTGTATTATTATTTTTAATAACGGCCATCCTAGTGGGTGTGAAGTGCTACTTCACTGTAGTTTTTCTGAAGAGTACGTCTCAACAGTGGGCTTAAAGTAGTCAGTAAACCATGTTGTAAACAGATATGCTGTTATCTGGGCTTTGTTGTTCCATTTATAGAACACAGGCAGAGTAGATTTAGCATAATTCTTAAAGGCCCTGGGATTTTGGGAATGTTAAATGAGCATTGGCTTCAACATAAAGTCACTAGCTGCATTAGCTTCTAACAAGAGAATCAGCCTATCCTTTGAAGCTCTAAAGTCAGGAATTGACTTCTCCTCTTTAGCTATGAAAAGTCTTAAATGACATATTCCTCATATTCTTCCAGTAGAAGGCTGTTTTGTATATATTGAAAATTTGTGGTTTAGTGTATCCACTTTCGTCAATGATCTTAGCTAGATGTTCTGGATAACTTGCTGCAGCTTCAACATCAGTACTTGCTGCTTCACCCTGCACTTTTATGTTACGGAGATGGCTTCTTTCCTTAAATCTCATGAACCACCTTCTGCTAGCTTGAAACTTTTCTTTTGCAACTTCCTCACTTCTTTCAGCCTTCATAGAATTGAAGAGAGTTAGGGCCTTGCTCTAGATTAGCTTTGGCTTAAGGGAATGTTATGGCTGGCTTGATCTATCCAGACCCACACAAACTTTCTCCATATCAGCAATAAGTCTGTTTCATGTTCTTATCACTCATATGTTCACTGGAGTAGCACTTTTAATTTCCTTCAAGAACTTTTCCTTTGCATTCCCAACTTGGCTAATTGTTTGGCACAAGAGGTCTACTTTTTGGCCTATCTTGGCTTTTGACATGCCTTCTTCACTAAGCTTAGTAATTTCTAGCTTTTGGTTTAGCATAAGAGATGTGTGATTCTTCCTTTCACTTAAACACTTGGAGGCCATTGTAGGGTTATTAATTGGCCTAATTTCAATATTGTGGTGTCTTAGGGAATAGGGAAGCCCAAGGAGAGAGAGAGACAGGGGAACAGCCAGTTGGTGGAGCAGTCAGAACAGATACAACATTTATTGATTAAGTTTACTGTCTTATATGGGCACAGTTCATGGTGCCCCCAAGCAATTAAAATAGTAACATCTTAGATCACTGATCACAAATCATCATAACAGATATACTAATAATGAAAAAGTTTAAAATATTGTGAGAATTACCACAATGTGACACAGAGACACAAAGTGTGCATGTTTTGTTGGGAAAATGACATTGACAGACTTGCTCAATACTGGGTTGCCAGAAACCTTCAATTTGTAAAACAAACAAAAACAAACAAAAAAATAATATCTGTGTAGCATAATAAAATAAAGCCAGTAAAATGAGGTATGCCTGTATCTTCTTTGTTGTTGAGTTGTATGAGTTCTTTCTATATTCTGGATATTAAACCCTTCTCAGATACATGGTTTCCAATTTTCTCCCATTCTGTAGGTTTTCTTTTCACTTTATTGATACTGTCCTTTGATATGCAAAATTTAAAAATCTTTATGAAGTTTATTTTATCTAGTTTTTTCTTTGGTTGCTTGTGCTTTTAGCATAATTCTTAAGGGCCCTTAAGAATTAAAATCTAAAAATTCATTACCTATTACAAGGTTCTAAAGAAATAAAGAACACCAGGAAAGTTAACTACTTAGGTAAATATAAAATCCTGTATTATTGTACTTTTGGGTTTCTAATGGCTTTTTCTCCTCCTTATGTCTTAGCAAGAAAATGTGTAAAATAGCATTTTAAATCTATGTTAAAGGACATACAATGTATGAAGGTGTAATCTGAGACAAGGGGGAGGAGTGGACATATATATCTGAAGATATTTCCCTATGTTGTCTTGTAAGAATTTTATAGTATTAGCTCTTATATTTAGGGAATTGATCCATTCTGAATTAACTTTTATATATGGTGAGAGTTAAGAGGTTTACATTCAAATTTTGCATGTGGATTTCCAGTTGTATCAGCACTATTTTTTGAAGAGACTAGCCTTTCCCTATTTAATGGACTTGGCATTTTTTGTCAAAAGTCAACTAGCTGGAGATGTGTGGATTTACCTTTGGACTTTCAGTTGTAATCCATTGATCTGTATGTCTATCTGTAAGTACCACACTCTTTTTACTTACTGTAACTTTGTAGTAAATTTTGAAATAAGGAAGTGTGATTCCTTCAACTTTGTTCTTCTTTTCCAAGACCATTTTAGCTATTCAGGGCCCCTTGCAATTCCATATGAATTTGAGGATCAGCTTTTCCATAGAAAAGGCTGCTGGAATTTTGATAGGGATAGCATTGAATTTGTGGATTGCTTTAGGCAGTATTGACATCTTAATAATATTAAATCTTCCAATCCATAACACAGGATGCTTTTCCATTTGTTTAGGTCTTCTTTAGTTTCTTTCAGCAACATTTTGTAGTTTTTAGTGTATACATTTTTCAGCTCCTTGGTTAAATTTATTCCTGGGGATTTTATTCTTTTATATACTATTGTAAATGGAATTGTTTTATTTCCTTTTCAGATTCTTCATTACTGGTGTGTAGGAACCCAAATGACCATGTTTATCTTGTATCCTGCAACTTTGCTGAATTTATTAGTTCTGATAGCTTTCTATGGATTCTTTGGGATTTTCTATATATAGGATCATGTCATCTGTGAATTGGGATATTTGATGACTTCTTTTCCAATTTAAAAGCTTTTTATTTCCCCCTCTTGCCTGATTTTTCTGGTTAGAACTTTCAGTGCAATGTTGAATATTAGCAGTGATAGGAGGTTCCTTGTTCTAGTTTGCTAATGCTGTGGAATGCAAAACACCAGAGACGGATTGGCTTTTATAAAAAGGGGGTTTATTTGGCTACACAGTTACAGTCATAAGGCCATAAAGTGTCCAGAGTAACACATCAGTAATTGGGTACCTTCACTGGAAGATGGCCAATGGCATCCGGAAAACCTCTGTTAGCTGGGAAGGCACGTGGCTGGCGTCTGCTCCAAAGTTCTGGTTTCAAAATGGCTCTCTCCCAGGATGTTCCTCTCTAGCAAGCTTGCTCCTCTTCAAAACATCACTCACAGCTGCACTGAGTTCCTTCTCTTTGAGTCACCTCATTTATATGGCTCCACAGATCAAGGCCCACCCTGAATGGGTGGGGCCATGCCTCCATGGGAATATCTCATCAGAGTCTTCACCCACAGCTGGGTGGGGCACATTCCAGGCAAATCTAATCAGCATCAAAACGTCTGCCCCACAAGACTACATCAAAGATAAATGCATTTGGGGGACATAATATATTCAAACTGGCACACTTGTCTTCTTCCTGACCTCAGACAGAAAGCTTTCAGTCTCACTATTGAGTATAAAAATTGCTGTGGATTTTTCATAAATTTATCATTTTGAGAAAGCTCCCTAATGAAAGGATGTTGGATTTTATCAAATGCCGTTGTGTTTTAAGTGAGACGATAATATATTTTTTCCTTCATTCTATTACTGTGGTGTGTGATGGTTAGGTTCATGTGTCAGCTTGGCCAGGTGATGGTACCCAGGTGTCTGATCAAGCAAGCACTGGACCAACCATTGCTATGAGGATGTTTGTGGCTGCTTGGTAAACCAGAAGGCTGGTTTGTTAAATCATCAGTCAATTGGCTGCAGCTGTGACTGATGACATCAATGAAGGGCATGTCTTCCACAATGAGAGAATGCAGTCAGCTGGATTTAATCTAATCAGTAGAAGACTTTTAAGCGAGACAGATAGAGGACTTTCACTTCTTTGGCTGACCAGCAAAGTGTTTCCTGAGAAGTTTGTTGAAGTTGCCAGTTTATTGCCTGAGGATTTCATTGAACATCTTCATTGGAGTTGCCAGTTTGCTGCCTGGCCTATGGAATATGGACTCATGCATACCCACAGTTGCATGAGACACTTATATAAATCTTACATTTATAGATATCTCTTGTTGATTCTGTTTTGCTAGAGAACCCTAACTAATACAACTTGGTACCAGGAGTGGTTCTTGAAAAACAGAATCTTAAAATGGGCTTTTACAATTTGTTTTCTACTCTGATTAGATTCAAAGGCACTAATGAATCCATTTCCAGTAATCATGGCACTGACAGTCCATGGCGTGAGTTGGCAAAGGACATATGCAGAATAGCACCATTTGATTCTCCTAATCATACTCTTTTATGAAGCAAGGCTCTGGGTAACAGTGTTTTTGACACCTTCACAGAGTTTTGTAGAGTTAAGAAATATAATGATGTTGGCTGGTTGCTCTTAGATATGCTGGATAAAGCTAAAGTCTTCAAATTTGAAACTTAAGTGCCATATGACAGGTGTAAAGATTTCTATGTGTGCCCTGAAAGAAAATCTTTTTTCCTGTGGCTGCATGCTTGAAATTTCTGGAAACCAGACCCAAAGTCTCATTGTGTGAGTAGCAGATTTACAATGTAAACTAAAATCTTAACCTCACAGTGTATCTGCTGTTAAAGTAAAGGCATTGATTAGGAAAGAATGGGATCCTGAAACTTGGGATGGGGACATACGGATTGATAATAATGGCAGTGAGGACATTGGAACCCTGGATTCTGCTGAGTCATTGTTAGATATACCTGTAGTGGACTGTCCTAAAGAAACAGCTTCCCCACCTCCAGTCAGCCCTAAGGAGCCTGCCATCCAACCTCCACCTAAAGAGATTAACCCTTCAGTGCCTGCTAATCCTGTAATCACCTCCCCTGAGGAAGCAGCCCTCACTCCTCTGTCTGGAGAGATTAATCCTGTTTTATGAGATGAAAATGCAAGAGATTGTCCTGAGGTAAATGACTTGAGGGATACTTCTAATTCTTTTCATGACCCACTCCCACCACCAGTCTTTGCTTCAAGACCTATAACTAAAGTCCCAACAGGCCCCAAAGGGTGAGGTACAAAGTATGACCCATGAGGAAGTATGCTATACTCCAAAAAACTGTGTGTTTTCCAACTTATACAGACAGAAACCAGGGGAATATGTGTGGGAATGGATATTAAGGGTGTGGGATAATGGTGAAAGGAATATAAGGTTGGATCAGGCTGAATTTACTGATATGGGCCCATTAAGCAGAGATTCTGCATTCAATGTAGCTTGAGGGGTTAGAAAGGGCGTTAACTGGGTGGTTGGCTGAAACATGGATCAAATGGTGGCTGGCACTACAGGAAGTTGAAATGACAGAACTTCCCTAGTATAGGAGGGGATTCAAAGGCTTAGAGAGATTGGAATTAGAGTGGATTTATCATGGAAGACCTGCTCACACACCCCTGGAATGTCCAGAGGACACACCTTTTACCGAACTGTGAGGAATAAATCTGTAAGACAATTCATCATCCCTGAAGAACTCTGTAGTCATCTTTCTCTGTAGATCAGATATTACTGTAGGAACTGCTGTCACTGAGCTGGAATCCTTAAACACAATGGGGATAATCAGAACCTGAGTTGGGTGAAACCACATGGCTGCACTTAATCACCACAGACAAGGTGGGCATGGCTACCATAATGGAAAACAGGCTCAAAGCAGCAATCAAAATAATCTGACTCACAGAGACTTATGGCATTGGCTAGTAGATCATGGAGTACCAAGTAGTAAAATAGATGGGCAATCTACTAAATTCTTATTTGAACTATATGAGCAGAAGAATTCTAGGTCAAGTGAACAAAAGTCTCCCTTGAATTACAAAAACAGAGTCATGGCCCCTTAATCAATTCCCAGACTTGAGACAGTTTAGAGATCCAGAGCCTCTTGAATGAGGGGAAGGCTGGGTATCCTTGGGGAAGGACCCTGTTACACTGCCAAAAATTTATACTGTTAATCTTCCTCCCAGCCTTCCCCAGGGGGATCTACAGCCTTTTACCAGGGTAACTGTGCATTGGGGGATTGGAAATGATCAGATATTTTGTGGATTATTAGACACTGGTTCAGAAGTGACATTAATTCCAGGAGACCCAAAACATCACTCTAGTCCACCAGAGTTGGGGCTTATGGAGGTCAGGTGACTGGTGGAGTTTTAGCTCAGGTCCATCTTACAGTGGTCCCTGTGGGTCCCTGGACCCATTCTGTGGTTATTTCCCCAGTGCCAGAATGCATAATTGGAATAGACATACTCAGCAACTGGCAGAATCCTCGCATTGGTTCCCTGACTCATGGAGTGAGGGCTATTATGGTGGGAAAGGCAAAATGGAAGCCACTAGAACTGCTCCTGCCTAGCAAAATAGTAAACCAGAAGCAATACCAGATTTCTGGAGGGAATGCAGAGATTAATGCCACTCTTAAGGACTTGAAGGATGCAGGGGTGGTGATTCCCACCTCATACCCATTCAGCTGTCCTATTTGGCCTGTGCAGAAAACAGATGGGTCTTGGAGGATGAAAGTGGATTATCATAAGCTTAACCAGGTGGTGACTCCAATTGCAGCTGCTGTTCCAGATGTTCTATCATTGATTGAGCAAATCAACACATCCCCTGGTACCTTGTATGCAGCTATTGATCTGGAAAATGCTTTTTTTTCAATAGCTGTTAGTAAGGACCACCAGAAACAGTTTGTATTCAGCTGGCAAGGCCAGCAGTTTACATTCACTGTGCTACCTCAGGGTTATATCAACTCTCCAGCCCTATGTCATAATATTGTCTGCAGGGATCTTGATCATTTCTCCCTCCCACAAGGCATCACACTGGTTCATTACATTGATGCTATCATGTTGATTGGACCTAGTGAGCAAGAAGTAGCAACTATTCTAGATTTGTTAGTAAGGTATTCATGTAGCAGAAGATGGGAGATAAATCCAACAAAAATACAGGGGACTTCCACCTCAGTAAAATTTCTAGGTGTCCTGTGGTGTGGGACATGTCAAGATATTCCTTCTAAGGTGAAGGATAAGCTGTTGCATCTGGTCCCTTCTATGAGCAAAAAAGAGGCACAATACTTAGTTGACCTCTGGATTTTGGAGACAACATATTCCTCATTTGGATGTGCTACTCCAGCCCATTTACCAAGTGACCAGAAAAGTTTCTAGTTTTGAGTGGGGACTGGAACAAGATGAGGCTCTATGACAGGTCCAGGCTGCTGTGCAAGCTGCTCTGCCACTTGGACCATATGATCCAGCTGACCCAATGGTGCTGGAAGTGTCAGTGGCAAATAGAGATGCTGTTTGGAGTCTGTGGCAGGCCCCATAGGAGAATCACAATGCAGGCCCTTAGGATTTTGGAGTAAAGCTTTCCCACCCTCTGCAGATAACTACTCTCCATTTGAGAAACAGCTGTTGGCCTGCTACTGGGCCTTAGAAGAGACAGAATGCTTAACCATGGGCCACCAAGTTACCATGAGACCTGAGTTACCTATCATGAGCTGGGTGTTATTTGACCCACCAAGCCATAAAGTTGAGTGCACAGCAGCACTCCATCGTAAAATGGAAATGGTATATACGAGATAGAGCTTGAACATGGCCTGAAGGCACAAGTAAGTTACATGAGGAAGTGGCCCAAATGCCCATAGCCCCCACTCCTTCCACCCTACCTTCTTTTTCCCAGCTCACAGCTATGGCATCTTGGGGAGTTCCTTACAATCAGTTGACTGAGGAAGAGAAAACTTGGGCCTGGTTTACAGATGATATGCAGGTACCACCCAAAAGTGGACAGCTGCAGCACTGTAGCCCCTTTCTGGGATGTCCCTGAAGGACGGTGGTGAGGGGAAATCCTCCCAGTGGGCAGAACTTCAAGCAGTGCACCTAGTTCTTGGAAGGAGAACTGGCCAGAGGTGCATTTGTATACCATGGGCTGTTGCTAATGGTTTGGCTGGATGGTCAGGGACTTGGAAGGAACATGATTGGAAGATTGGTGACAAAGAAGTCTGGGGAAGGGGTATGTGGATAGACCTTTCTGAGTGGGCAAAAAACATGAAGATATTTATATCCCATGTGAATGCTCACCAGAGGGTGACTTTAGCAGAAGATTTTAATAACCAAGGGGATAAAATGACCCATTTGGTGGATACCAATCAGCCTCTTTCCACAGCAACTCTTGTCATTGCCCAATGGGCTCATGAACAAAGTAGTCATGGTGGTAGGGATGGAGGTTATGCATGGGCTCAGAAACACAGACTTCCACTCACCAAGGCTAACCTGGCCACAGCCACTGCTGATTGCCCAATCTGCCAGCAGCAGAGACCCAGACCAGTCCCTGATATGGCACCATTCCCTGAGGTGATCAGCCTGCTACCTGGTGGCAGGTTGATTACATTGGACCACTTCCATCATGGAAGGGGCAGTGATTTGTTCTTACTGGAATAGACACATACTCCAGATATGGGTTTGCCTTCTGTGCATGAAATGCTTCTGCCAAAACTACCATCCGTGGACTTACAGAATGCCTTATCCACCATCATGGTATTCCACACAGCATTGCTTCTGACCAAGGAACCCACTTCACAGCAAATGAAGCAAGGATCTGGGCACATGCTCATGGAATTCTCTGGTCTTGCCATGTTCCCCATCATCTAGAGGCAGTGGCATTGATGGAACAGTGGAATGACCTATTGAAGACTCAATTATGGCACCAACTAGGTGGCAATACCTTGCAGGGCTGGGGCAGTGTTCTCCAGGAGACTGTGTATGCTCTGAATCAGCACCCACTCTATGGTGCTGTGTCTCCCATAGCCAGGATTCATGGGTCCAGGAATCAAGGGGTGGAAACAGAAGTGGCACCACTATCACTCCTAGTGATACACTAGGAAAATTTTTGCTTCCTGTCACTGCAGGCTTAAGCTCTGCTGGCCTACAAGTCTTTGTCCCAAAAGGAGGAGTGCTTCCACCAGGAAACACAACAATAATCACATTGAACTGGAAGTTAAGACCTGGCCACTTTGGGCTTCTTATGCCTCTGAATCAACAGGCAAGGAAGGGGATAACTGTACTGGCTGGGGTGATTGATCCTTACTACCAAAGGGAAATAGCACTGCAGCTACATAATGGAGGTAAAGAAGAGTTTTCCTGGAATACAGGAGATCCCCTAGGGCATCTCTTAGTACTACCATGCCCTGTGATTAAAGTCAATGGAAAACTGCAACAACCTAATCCAGGTAGGACTACCAATGGCCAAGAAACTTCAGGTAGGAAGGTTTGGGTCACCCCACCTGGCAAAGATGTGCAGCCAGCTGAAGTGCTTGCTGAGGATAAAGGGAACTTGGAATGGGTAGTGGAAGAAGGTAGTGATAAATATGAACTATGGCCATGTGACCAGTTACAGAAATGAGGACTATGATTGCATGAATATTTCCTCCTTGTTTTGTTATGAGTTTGTTTGTATTTGTCTGTAAAGCAAATATCTTTGTTTTCTTCTCTGTCGTATACCCTTATCATATGACATAAGCTGTATTATTCATTTTGCTGTATTTAAGCTAAAAGAAATCAGTTTTAAGAGTTAATCTCACTCAAGGACTTGCACCCTATTCTGGGGAGATTTTGTGCATTTTCGGTTGTATGTTGGACAGCAGAGTATTGTCAGACAAAATATATGTCTGTTATTGTTCTCTACTTAGAGATAAAGTATGGTTTTAGGTGATGTGTATAACTGCCAAATTGACAAGGGGTGGACTGCGATGGTAAGGTTCATGTGTCAACTTGACCAGGTGATGGTACTCAGGTGTCTGGTCAAGCAAGCACTGGCCTAACCATTGCTGCAAGGACTTCTGTGGCTGCTTGGTAAACCAAAAGGCTGGTTTGTTAAATCATCAGCCAATCGGCTGCAGCTGTGGCTAATGATGTCAATGAAGGGCATGTCTTCCACAATGAGAGAATGCAGTCAGCTGGTTTTAATCCAATCAGTTGAAGACTTTTAAGTGAGACAGATAGAAGACTTTCACTTCTTTGGCTGATCAGCAAAACATTTCCTGAGGAGTTCATTGAAATTGCCAGTTTATTACCTGAGTAGTTCATTGAACATCTTCATTGGAGTTGCCAGTTTGCTGCCTGCCCTATGTAATTTGGACTCATGCATACCCACAGTTGTGTGAGAGTTTTATAAATCTTATATTTATAGCTATCTCTTGTTGATTCTGTTTCACTAGAGGACTCTAACTAATACATGGTGTTATTACATTGATTGAATTTCTTATGTTGGACCATTCTTGCATACCAGGGAGAAATCCCACTTGATTGTGATGTATAATCCTTTTAATATTCTGTTGGATTTTGTTTGCCAGTATTTTGTTGAGCATTTTTGCATTTATATTCATAAAGGATATCAGTCTATAATTTTCTCATGCTGTCTTTATCTGATTTTGGTATAAGGTTAATGATGGCTGCATAGAATGAATCAGAAATAATCTCTTCTGTCTATTTTTGGAAGAGTTTGAGAAGGACTGATAATAAAATTTCTTTAAATATTTGGTAGAATTCAGCAGTGAAACCATCCAATTCTGGACTTTTCTTTTCTTGAGGTTTTAAATTACTGAATCAATTTCTTATAATAGATCTATTAAGATTTTTTCTTTCTTTTTGCATCAGATTAGGTAATTTGTATGTTTCTAGGAATTTTTCCATTTCATCTAGGAATATGGCATATATTTGTTCATAGTATCCTCTTATAATCCTTTTACTTCCTGTAAGGGTGGTAGTAATGTCCCCACTTTCATCTGTTATTTTTGTCTTTCCTCTCTTAGTCTTGCCAAATATTGTTGATTTTATTGACAACAAAACTTTTGGTTTTGTTGATTGTCTCTACTGTTTTTGTATTCTCTATTTCACTTATGTCTGCTCTGATCTTTACTATTTTCTTCATTCTAACTTTGGATTTAGTTTGCTCCTCTCAATCAGTTTCTTTAGGTGTGAAGTTAGGTTATTGATTTGTGATCTGTCTTTCTTTCTAATGTAGCTGTAAACTCCCCCATGAGCAATGGCTTTGTTGCCTCCCATAAGTTTGGTAAGTTGTGTTTTTATTTTTGTTCATCTCAAGATATTTACTAATTTCCCTTGTGATTTTTTCTTTGACCCATTGGTTGTTTAATAGTGTATTGTTTAATTTCCACAAATTAAAAATTTTCCAGTTTTCCTTCTGTTTTTGATTTTTAGCTTCATTCCATTGTGGTACAAGAAAATATTTTGGTATCATTTCAATATTTTAAAATGTATTAAGATTTGATTTGTGGCCTAACATATGGTCTAACCTGGGAAATTTTCCATATGGACCTGAGAACAGTGTGTATTCTGCTGTTGTTGGGTGGAGTGTTCTATATATGTTCTGATTGGTTAATAGTGTTAAGTTCTATATTTTTTATTGATCTCCTGTTTGATCTAAATTAAAGAAAGTGGTGTATTGAAGTCTCCAACTATTATTGTAGAACTCTTTCTCCTTTCAATTCCATGAATGTTTGCATAAAAAAATTTTAGGGCTCTTTTGTGAAGCGCATATATGCTTATAATAGTTATATCCTCTTCATTAAACTTTTATCTAAAAGTAATATCCTTCATTTCCCCTTGTAGTCTTTTTTGACTTAAAGTCTATTTTGTCTGATGATACTGTAGCCACTCTAGCTCTCTCTTTTTTTTCTCCAAATTCATATCAGTCAGCATTTATTGGTTTCTTCTTTCTTACAGAACTTCGTACTTCTTTAAGGAAGTAGAAGAGAAGTGAAGAAGGACAAGTTCTCTGCCCTTGTCTAGGTCTCTTTTGATTACTGCTTGCCTGGAATATCTTTTTTCCACCCTTTTACTTTCAATCTCTTTGTGTCTTTGTACCTAAAATAAATTTCTTGTAGGCAGCATATAGATGGATCATGTTTTTTTCATTCAGTCTGCCAATCTCTGATTTTAATAGAGGAATTTAATCCAATGACATTTAAGGTAATAACTCAGCTGAGTGGCAGAAGTAAATTCTTCCTTCTATTTGTTTTCTTTATGTCTCGTATGTTTTTGTTCCTCAATTACTCCATTATTTCCTCCTTTGGTATTCAGTTGCTTTTATATTCTGTACCATTTTGGTTCACTTCTCCCCTTTTCTCTATATTTTTTAGTTATTTACTTAATGGTTATCTTTGTATTTACAATGAATATCTTAAACTAATTACAGTGTATTTCAACTAGTATGAACCTAGTTTCAGTAGTATTTAAAATCTTTACTCCATTATATGTCCACACCACCCCTTTGTCTCAGATTACATCTTTATACATTGTATGCCCTTTAACATGGATTTAAAATGTTATTTTACACATTTTTCTGTTAAAACACATGGAGGAGTAAAAGCCATTAGAAACCAAAAAGTACAATAATACAGGATTTTATATTTACCTAAGTAGTTACCTTTCCCAGTGTTCTTTATTTCTTCTTATGGTTTCAAGTTACTGTCTAGCATCCTTTTATTTCAGACTGAAGGACTCTCATTAGCAAGCTTGTGGACAAGTCTTGTGTCAATGAACTCTTTCAGCTTTTGTTTTTTGGTGAATGTTTTAATTTTTCCTTCATTTATGAAAGATATTTTTGCTGGATATAGATTTCTTGGTTGACAGGTTTTTTTTCTTTAAGGACTTTAAATATGCCATCTCACTGTCTTCTGGCCTCAATAGTTTCTGATGAGAAATTTGCTATTAATTTTACTGAGCGTCCCTTTTCTGTGACAAGTCATTTCTCTCTTGCTTTCAAAATTCTTTCTTTGTCTTTGGATTTAGACAATTTCATTGAAGTCAGTGTTGCTATGGATCTCTTAGAATCTATCCTGCTTAGAGTTGGTTGATGTTCCTGGATATGTATATTCATGTCTCTTATTATGCTGGTGAAAAGTTCTTTTCTGCCTCTTTTCTTTCTTTTTTTCTTTCTTTCTTTCTTTCTTTCTTTCTTTCTTTCTTTCTTTCTTTCTTTCTTTCTTTCTTTCTTTCTTTTCTCTTTCTTTCTTTCTTTTCTTTCTTTCTTTCTTTCTTTCTTTCTTTCTTTCTTTCTCTCCTTTCTCTCTCTCTCTTTCTTTTCTTTTATTTCCTTCCTTTCTCTCTCTCTCTCTCTCTCTCTCTCTTTCTGACACTACACTGATGTATATGTTGGTACACTTGATGGTGTCCCACAGGTCTCTCAGGCTCTGTTCATTTTTCTTCATTATTCTTTTCTTTCTATTCCTCACACTGGATAATTTCAGTTGTCTTGTCTTCAAGTTCATCTGCCCATTCAAATCAGCTGTTGAATCCATCTTTTGAGGTTTTCATTTTAATTACTATATTTTGGAGCTTCAAAATTTGGTTCTTTTTATAATTTCCATCTCTTTTATTTTTTTGACAGTATTTTCCTAGTTTCCTTTAGTTCATTGTGTATGTATTGATTTAGCTCATTGAACATATTTAATATGGTGGATTTAAAGTCTTTCACTAATAGTTCCAATGTATGAGTTCCTCAGTGATGGTTTCTGGCAAGTTACCTTTTCCCTGTGAATGGGCTATACTTCCCTGTTTCTTTGGTATTTGTAATTTTTGTTGATAACTGAACATTTTGAGTATTATATTGTTATAGCTCTGGAAATCTAGTTCTCCCACTCCTTTGGGTTTGCTCAGTGTTTTGTTGTTGTTGTTGAGGGATGGAGCCATCAATTTGTCACTTTTCCAAACTATTTTTGTTCTCAAACAGGGAATGGAAAGAGACAATAAAAAGATGTTACCACCTCTTTAATACTCTTCTGCTTTTGTCTGAGGGAGATTGTAACATTGGCCATTCCTATAGCCAGCCCCCCGGTGATCTGAAGTAGCTGATCAAAAGCAGTGATTAGACCACACAACCCAGATTTTGGAAGACTAGGTCCTTATAGCCCACCCTGGCACAAGCAACCTGCACTAGCCCAGGCTGCAGTCTCCCTTGCACCAAGGGTGAAACTCATTGCCTTTTTTTTAAATCACAGTTTACCAGTTTCTTCATTCAGTTCTTCTCTGGATGCTGCACAGTGTTCTGCTGTACTCCAGAGTGTCACAATAGTTGATTCAGACAGTTCCTTCCAGTTCAACAGTTATTTTGGTGGAAAGACTGATTCCTGGAGCTTCCTGCTTTCCTTCATCTTCCCATAGTCCTCTTCTACAACATGAAATTTTAATGCTATAAATTTCCCTCTAGTTATTGCATTTCCTGTATGTTTTTTTTTAATTTTTTACTTTTTTTTACATTTTATTTTGAAATAAATTCAAAGTTATAGAAACAGTTGCAAAAACAATACAAACCCCATACACAGAACTCCAGCATTCCCTGACCCCCCTGATACCCTGATCCACTAACTTTAACATGTTGTCAGACCGCTATTTCTTTCCCCCCTCCCTCCCTCCCTCTCTCTCTCCCTATCATCCATCATCTATTTCTCTGTCCTCTGAACTTATGAGAGTTAGCTGCACACATCTTGAACAAACACTACAATTCACATATACAATTCCCATGAACAAGAACCTTCTTTTATGCAATCCCATTAAGTGCAGCTAAGAAGTACAAGAGATTCAACAATGATACAAAGCTTACATTCTATATTTCATTTTCCTTATGTCTCAGCTGTGTCCCTTTGAGCCTCCTGTCCTCCATCCTCAGATCCCATCCAGGGTCATCCTTGGCATTCAATTGTCATCTATTTAGACTGTCTTTTTTTTTTCTCAATTGTGGAAACATATATACAGCCTAAATCTTTCCATTCCACCCCCTCTCTAGCATTCCATTAGTGAGATTAATTACATTTAGAAAGTTGTAATGCTATCACCTTCCCACCATCCATTACTAGAAATTTCCCTTCACCTCAAACAGCAACCCTACACTCATTTCTTAACTCCCCATTGCCCCTTCCCCCATTTCTCTTAACCCATACTCTACTTTTCATCTCTATGGTCATATTTTCTGATAATTTCTTTGTGCTTACTGTGGAACTTAAAATTAAACTCTTAAATCCATAACAATCTTGTTTTTCTTTGATACCAATTTAATTTCAATAGGACACATAAACTATGTACCTATACTCCTCCATTCCCCCACCTTTATATAGTTCTTGTCAAAACTTACATACTTTACATTGAGTTCAAAACCACTGATTTGTCATTAGAGTTTATGTATTTTATATCATGTAGGAAGTAAATAGTGGAGTTACAATTCAAAAATTATTGACTTCTATTTGTATTCCATTGTGGTCAGAGATTGTGCTTTGAATACGTTCAAATTTTTTTTTTTTAAATTTATTGAGGCTTGTTTTATGTCCCAGCATATGGTTCATTCTGGAGAAAGATCCGTGATCACTAGAGAAAAATGAGTGTCCTGGTGATTTGGGATGTAAGGTTCTATATATGTCTGTTAAAATTCTCTATATCTCTTTCTCCTTTCTTTGTTTCTCTGTCAGTAGGTGTGATGGTTAGGTTCATGTGTCAACTTGGCCAGGTGACCCAGCTGTCTGGTCAAGCAAACACTGGCCTAACAATTGCTGTGAGGACATTTGAGGCTGGTTAATAAACCAACAGGCTGGTTTATTAAATCATCAGTCAATTGACTGCAGCTGTGACTGATGACTCACCAAAGGGCGTGCCTTCCACAATGAGAGAATGCAATTGGCTGGATTTAATCCAATTAATCAGTTGAAGACTTATAAGCAAGACAGGTAGAGGACCTTCACTTCTTCTTTGGCTGCCCAGTGAAGCATTTCCTAAGGAGTTCGTCAAAGTTGCCAGTTCATTTCCTGAGGAGTTCATTGAACATGTTCGTCGAAGATCCCAGTTCATTTTCTGAGGAGTTCGTCGAAGTTGCCGGTTTGTTTCCTGAGGAGTTCATTGGACATCTTCCTTGGAGTTGACAGTTTGTTGACGGCTCTACAGAATTTGGACTTGTGCAAACCCACAGTTGCGTGAGTCACTTTTACAAATTGATAATCAGAGACACCTCTCATTGATTCTGTTTCCCTAGAGAACCCTAACTAATACAGTAGGGCTCCCTTTAGTATCTCAAGTAGGGCAGGTCTTTTATTGGCAAACTCTCTCAGCATTTGTTTGTGAAAAATTTACGCTCTCCCTCAAATTTGAAGGAGAGTTTTGCTGGGTAGAGTACTCTTGGTTGGAAATTTTTCTCTCTCAGAATTTTAAATATGTCATGCCACTGCCCTCTTGCCTCCATGGTGGCTGCTGAGTAGTCACAACTTAGTCTTATGTTGTTTCCTTTGTATGTGGTGAATTGCTTTTCTCTTGCTGCTTTCAGAACTTGCTCCTTCTCTTCAGTATTTGACAGTCTGATCAGAATATGCCTCGGAGTGGGTTTATTTGGATTTATTCTATTTGGAGTTCACTGGGCATTTATGCTTTGTGTATTTATATTGTGTAGAAGGTTGGGGAAGTTTTCTTTGAATACTCCTTCTAGACCTTTACCCTTTTCTTCTCCTTCTGGGACACCAATGAGTCTTAAATTTGGATGTTTTATTTTATCTATCATATCCCTGAGATCCTTTTTGATTTTTTCGATTTTTTTCTCCATTCTTTCTTTTGTTCTTTCATATTCTGTTCTGTGGACCTCCAGGACACTGAGTCATTGTTCAGATTCCTCTAATCTTGTATTATGAGTATCCAGAGTCTTTTTAATTTGGCCAACAATTTCTTTCATTTCCATAAGATCTTCTATTTTTTTTTAAATTTAATCTTGCAGTTTCTTCTTTATGCTCTTCTAGGGTCTTCTTTATGTCTGTTTTATTCTGTTCCGTGGTCTTCTTCATGTCTTTTATACCCTGTGCCATGTTTTCATTCCTCAATTGTGCTTGTTTGATTAATTGTGCCAAGTACTGTGTCTCTTCTGATATTTTGATTTGGGTGTTTGGGATTGGGTTCTCCATATCATCTGGTTTTATCATATGCATTAAGATTTTCTGTTGTTTTTGGCTTCTTGGCATTTGCTTTGCTTGATAGGGTTCTTTCAAGTTGTTAAAGAAAAAATACCAATCTAATTTTTCAGAAATACAAGTTGGTGGCGTACACTTTCTCCAACTAATCAGCAGATGGCATCTGCGAGTCACCTATATCCCTCAAGTCAGTTCTCCCCAACTCTGTCTCTGTGGTGTGTGGGAAAATGATTTTTGTGGGGTTCAGTTGGTGAACTCAGTTTGGGTTTGTTGTTGGAGCTGTCCACCCTGAATGTGGTGCATGTGTCTGGGTGGTCAGGTAGGCAGGGCAGCTTTAATATTCAAGCCTCCTGGGTGTTCCTGGGGATTCAAAGCTGCTGCAAGAGTCTAAGCCTTCATTTCAGTTCTGCCCCAGACCCTCTCTGTCACTGACCCACAAACCACCAGCATTGATGTAGCATCCCTGGGTTTTCCGAGTGGGCCCCCCTTCTCAGTTGTGATCTTCCAGGACCTCTGCTGAGGGAAGGCTGTGCTACATCACTAGTGCGTGTCATCCGTCAAGGGAAGCCCTGGGCTGCTGGGCTGTGCAGGGGCGCTCTCTGACTGATGCAAAGATTAGCCTATAATCCTTGACTGGTGTAAGTTCTGAATAAAAGGCAGGTAGTAGAGCTGGGCCCCATCCCTTTCCTCTTAGAGAAGATAGACGCCTTAGGGGGAGGTCATTAGCATTTCAATGGTCTCTCTCTGCCTGTGCCACACCCCTGCCTGGGTCTGAACTGGGAACTGAAAATGGCTGAGGCTTTCTCCACTGAGCCAAAAAAGGAACAGAGCTAGTCCAAGGCGACCCTCTGGCTCTCCAAGGTCAGTCATCACCCAAAGCCTCTGTCTACTTGGTGGGGACTCATACCTCGTAGTGAGCAGTTCACACTCGCTAATTAAAACCCCAGTTGGAGCTCAGCTGAGCTATGTTCGCTTGCTGGGAGAAAGCTTCTCTCTGGCACCACGAGGTTTTGTAGCTCGGGCTGTGGGGGAGGGGTCTCCCAATTTGGATCCACATTTCTTACTTATACATTTTATGCTGTGATCTTGGGCATTCCTCCCAATTCAGGTTAGTGTATGATGAGTGGACAGTCACATTTGCCCCCCCTGCAGTTATTCTGGATTATTTACTAGTTGTTTCTGTTTTTTTTTCAGTTGTTCCAAGGGAACTACTTAGCTTCCACTCCTCTCTATGCCGCCATCTTAGATCCCTCTCCTGTATCCTCCTTAACTATGTTTTCCAATTTCCATTATGGCATTTGCTGTTTCTAGTGTACACTCTGTAGTCTCAGTCTTAGTTTCTTTGATCAATATAATTTTAAAGTATATTTCTCAGGTTTTAAACATTTTTTTCTCAATTATCTTTTTTGTTCTTGATGTTGCACTCTTTCCACATTCAAGAATGTGGTCTATATCCAAGTCCTTCAAAATTTGCTGAGGTTTTATGACTGGCCCAAATATAGTTATTTTAAATAAACATTCCATGTGCATTTCAAGAATATGTATTCTGCAGTTAGGTATAATGCCTTCTATTTTTCCATTTCACCAACTTTGTCAATTATATTGTTCAAAATTTCTAAAATTTTATTGATACTTTTTGTTTGAACTCCCATTACAGATATATTTAAATTTCTCATTTTGATGGTGGACTTGTATATCTCTCTTAGTGATTCCATTCCTTTTACTTTATATATATACATATATATATTAAATTTTATTTTGCTGGGGCAAACAATACGCTAACCAAATAGCTTAAAAGGGAAAGCTGGGAAAGTAGATGTCCCCAGAGCTCTGAAAAGCCAAACATGTTCCTGGGAATCTAAAAGGTCACACACTTACATAAGGCAGAGTGCAAGCTCAGAAGAACCCCAGAACGCCCCAGGCTTTCCCCTCTGACCAACCTTGAGGCTCTAGTCATGTAGGAAGAACCAGCTAAGGTGGAATGGAGGCATGGCCCAATAGGCACACAGGGTCCCTAGGGAGAGAACGGGAGACTTCCGGGTTCCAGGATTTTGAAGCAATCCCTGTCCAATCATTAGCTGACCACTAAGTTAACCAAGCAGAGGCTTAGTGACCACACAGAACAAAGAATACAGACTTGGCAGAGAAAAATCGCCAACAACAGCTACAACACACAGCAATAACAACAAACTGCAGGGAAGGAGAGAACCTGCTGTCCAGAGTTATCACATTATATTGTTTAAAATATCCAGTTCTCTTGTGCAAAAAAACCACTAAGTATGGCATGTACATAGTACAGAAACACCAATCAAAAGAAACCAGGCCTGAGGAAGTCCAGATGTTGAACATGTGAGACAAAGACTTTAAATTAGCTATTTTAAATATAGGTTCAAAGGGCTACGGAATCCATGTGTAAAGAAAGGAAGAAAAGTATGAGCCTAATGTCTCACTGTTTTCGTTTCTTTGGCTGCTGAAGCTATTCAATGCAATGATTTCACCTAAGCAATGGGAATTTATTAGCTCATGGTTTTGAGGCTCAGAGGAAGTCCAAAACAAGGTGTCATCAAGGTGATGTTTCTCCTGGAATACTATGGTGTTCTGGGGCTGGTTGCTGGTGATCCTTGGTCCTTCGTTTGACACATGGCAAGGCATGTGGTGGCCTCTTCTGGCCTTTAACTTCTCTTCCAGTTTCCATTGATTTCAGCTTCTGGCTGCCACCTCTGTGGTTTTCTCTCTGTCGGGTTTTCATTCTGCTTACAAAGGACTCCAGCAATAGGATGGAGACCCAGCCTGACCGAGGTGGCCCACACCTTAACTGAAGTTCCCTCATCAAAAGGTGCTGCTCACAGTGAGTTTAAGAACATGTTTCTCTGGGGTATATACAGTCCCACACCACCACACTCACCAAATACGTTACTGAGACTACCAATAACAAGACTGAAATTATACAATGGAGGCAAATAGAAATACTGGTCTTGGAAAGTACAGTGATGAAAATGCAAAACCATAAGCAGAGCTCAACAGATTTGAGCAGGCAAAAGAAAGAATCAGCAACTGGAAGATAGGTCAATTGAAACTCTCTCTTCTGTGGAACAGAAAGGAAAAAAAAAGAATAAAAATGAAAAGAGCCCCCAAGACCTATGACACACCATCAAGGATACCAGCACATGTCACGAAGAGTCCCAGGAAGTGAGGAGAGATAGAAAGGTGCAGAAGGAATATTTGAAGAAACAATGGCTGAAAACTTCCCAAATTTGATGGAAAACATTAATCTACATATCCAAGAAGCTCAATGATTTCCAAGTAGGATAAACCCAAAGAGATGTACACCTCGACACATAGTAATCAAACTCTCAAAGGCCAAAGACAGAATCTTGAAAGCAGCAAGAGAGAAGACTCATCCCATGCGAGGGGTTGTCACAGGATAACATCTACTGAGGAACCTAATAATGAGGACGCTGACTCCTCTCTGTGCTGCTCTTATGTTTTCCATATTTTCTGTTCTAATAGTGAAGAACCAGCTATTCCTTCTGATACAGAAGCATATTTAACAGAACTTTACCTAAAAACACTCAAGTACAATTTCCAAGTGATAAAAAGTGGAAAGGTCTTACTATCATAACTGGGACAGATGATTCATGTCCTTCAAGTCCTATATTAGAAGATGAAGGAGAAGCTAAACAGTTGAAAAAAAAAAGCTATGAATGTTTTCAAGAAAGCAGAAAGGCCCTCTCAACCTCCTTAGATATAGAGAACATGTAATCACCTGGTTCTCTGTGAGAACAGGATGGGCTGCAGCTGTTACTTTAATCATAGAGAAGGCGTAAATAATGTAGCAAGGTTGAATACAGTCCAGTCAAATGTATGTTTATCGATATGATGTAATGGCTAAACTAATCATTAGAATAAAATGAAAAAAGCTATATTAACAGGACAGAAACAAGTAATAGTAATCCCTTTTCTAATTTTTATACAAGTAAAAGTATGTTAAATTGCTCTTAGAAAAATCATATAGCTTAACTGGTAAACATATTTTTAGAAAGTTTTACAGGCATTCAAGGTTGAGACTCTGATAACGTGGATACCTTCCTTTGCTCTTGAACCATTCCTGTTCGCGAAGCATCATTTAATGTAAAACTAGAATATGAGTTGATTGAATGTAAATCAAAAGTGCTATAAATTCTCTGTAACTGTGACAAGAGGGAACTCTGAACTCGTGTCCAGCTAGATCAGGAGGAGTGGGGGCTCCCAGGCTTGGTAATGTATCAAGTAATTTTCACATTGTAAACTTGTTCCTTTTACCTCAAGTGCTCCTTTTAGTAAAAATGTGTTAAAGGGGAAAAAAAAAAAAAAAAAAAAAAAAAAAAAAAAAAATTTATTTTGAAATAAATTCAACCTTACAGGAACAGTTGCAAAAACAATACAAACCCCATACACAGAACTCCAGCATACCCCGACCCCCTCCCCCAATACCATGATCCACCAACTTTAACATCCTGTGACACCACCATTTCTTTCCCTTCTTCCTTCTCTGTCATCCATCATCTATTGCTCTGTCTTCTGAACATATGAGAGCAAGCTACACACATCCTTGAACAAACAATATAATTCACATATACATTTCCCATGTACAAGAACATTCTTTTATGCAATCCCATTAAGTGCAGCTAAGAAGTTCAAGAAATTCAACATTGATACAAAGCTTACATTCTATATTTCCTTCTTTTTTCTTTCTTTTGTTCAAACTGTGTCCCTTTGAGCCTCCTCGCCTCCATCCTTGTCCCGGCCGGCGGGACGTTCAACGGAAGCTCCAAATCCTGTGAGGGAGGAATGGTATGGGACAAGAGACACGAGGAATGACAGCAAGACAGGTTTCTGATCAAGCTGCAAAACTTTATTGAAGAGGCAGGGTATATATACCCTAAGGTAGAGGGAGTGGCTAGTACGAACGGGAGGCGGCCTAGGATTGGCTGCTGCTGTTGCTAGGGCGGATGGCAGATGTAAGGCTAGCACAGGATTGGTAGATGCTGTTGCCGGGTAGAAGGCAGGTAGTAAAGCTAGCACCCTAGATGTGAATCTTAGGCGCAAACGGCTATCACTTCCGTAGAAGGCTGAGGGCAACTTAAACTGTTGTTACATTAGCCCCAGCTGTCATGTTGCATATCTCCGGCATCGCTGAGGGTGGATTTTATACATGCTACCTTAATCGTCCCCAACATCTCCTCCCTTTGTTTTTCAAAAGGATGGAGGAAGAATGCTGATCGAGCACTCTTTTGGCATTAACCTGCTGGGGGAAATAGAGGCCTCATTCCCCAAGTTGTTTGTGGCTCTGTTTTTCTGGGGAGGGGAGTTTTTGGCAGAGCAAAACCCCTATGCAAATGAGGCATATTTCTCAAGGAGCTCGAAAATGGCCTTTAGTTGCTTTGGCCCTCCTTTGCAGTGCTTTGCCTCGCACCCAGTGGTACCAATCATAGCATACGCTAGAAGCATACTTTCGAGTTATATGCTGCTCCCGTAGGAGGGGGTTTCTTACCCGTAAGGGTGGGTAGCAGTCAGATGATCTGGATCCAAACCCTGGTCAGCGAGGTGAAGCCGGTGATAATGCACTTGAATAGGCTTGCTTAGGGCAGAGTCAATTTGATCCTTAACTAGCTGTATTATTCTTTTTATGGCCCAAGGAGCAAAAGATATTATAAGGATTATGGTTATTAAGGGGCCTAGTATAGGAAGGAGGTATGGGAGGATTCCATTAAGTCCCCAGGAGATACCTCCTTGGGTTTCTCGCTCACGTTTGCGATTTTCAATTCCTTCCCTAAGTTTGGTCATAGAATCCTTAACTATGCCAGAATGGTCAGCGTAAAAGCAACATTCCTCGCCCAGTGCAGCACAAAGCCCTCCTTGCTTAAGGAAAAGCAGATCTAAGCCTCTCCTGTTTTGGAGAACAACCTCCGATAGGGACGTAAGGGATTTTTCAAGATGGGTAATGGAGGTTTCAATGCGGGCTAAATCTTTGTCTATAGCAGCTCTTAGGTGGGAGAAGCCTTGGTTTTGGAGAACGATAGAGGCAATTCCGGTGCCTAGGCCAGTAATACCTAAAAGAGAAGCAATAGTAACAACCGTAACAAGTTCTCTTTTCTTTCTCAGCGTGGCTGGAGACTGCGCGACCAAGTGGTGATAAAGGTCTTCCTCTGTATGAAAGAGGACATGGGGTAACACAGCCACTAAGAGGCACATTTCCCCTGTTTCAGTTAGGGCTTTTGCTGATACGCAAGGAGTAAGCCCCGTAGAAGAGCACAGCCATTTTGCCCCTGTTGGGGGGATATAGAATTTGCCAGGCGATGGAGAGGATGACTGTGCACAGACTGTTTTTAAGGAGGCAGAAATATTACCAATACAATGCCCAGAGTGAAGAACGGATTGCATAGTGAGACCGATTTTTCTTGCATTCCAAGGGCATTGGGAAGGATTGTCTTCATTAGAAGTATTAAATGTAACATTAAGAGCTATAGCATCATAATAAGGAGGCTTGGCAGAGAAACACAGCCAACAACTACGAGTAAAATTAGGCTGGGAGGAGTTTAGAGAGAAAAAGGTGGCTTGGAGTAGTGGCCAAAGCGGGCTGTCAAATGATATGGACGGGCTTGAGGACGACAATATTGGGATGCTAATAAAAGGGGGAGTAGTGGGGTGAATTTTGGAAAGATTTTTGCTTGGCGTGCTCGGGACAGGAGGGGTAGCTGGAGGCGCGAGCACTATATTTGGTCCAATGGCAGAAGGTTTTTGCTGTACTGCTTCCTTCTTTATTAGAATAAGGCTTCCTGGGTCGGTTGATGAAAATAAGTAGATTCTAAAGCCCCATGTCCGACCGTTTAACCAAGAGTTATCAGTGGGGAGTTGTACGGTGAGATTTAGTTTTTCACAATTTGAGTCACCAAATGTAGATAAGGTGGTGCGTTTACCGAGTGTGCAGCCAAGGGGGGACCATTTTAAAGTTAGGTAGTGATCAGGGGCGGAAGGTTTCCAATTAGTAGCTAATGTTTCACACCCCCAGTATGCACAATAGTACTGGTTGGGAGTATTGCAATATTGTTTTCTGGGGTTGGAGGCCGGGCACATGTAATATTGGGCTTTGTTAAGGCATGGTGTGCCGTCTGAACATTTAATTAGATCACTGGCATAAACAAGGAAGGAGGGGCATCCTGCTGTAACTTGGGTTTGTATAACTGTGGAATCTTCCCATCGTGCTAAGGTCCATTTCCAAGGCTGATGGGGGTTGGAGTTGCCGAAGGTGGCATGCACACTTTGCAGGAGAAAATATAAGGCGGCAACTTTAAATGGCAGTAGGCATAACAAAGCCATACTAATAGAGGCTATAGGTTCTTCCCTGTTAAGGGAGACAAGCTAGCAAAGTAATACACCCTACAATGCACAAATATGCTATAGCAAGCAGGGATCTTTCTAACGGATTCCAATCTTTTGGGGCAACGGTTGCTAATCCGGCTGCAAACAGCAAAGCCAGAAAACCAATTAATAAAAGCCAATAGTAATTCAAGTGGTAATTCATGTGATTAGTGATGGAATAAACCTGTAAGCAGGACTTCTTTCCACTTCCGGTTGTGTGCGGACTGGTTGTCTCCGGATGGGTTATAGCAGGAGTTATTGATGCGCTGAAAGAGAAAAGAAAGACATTTTTCTCAGGGAGAGGCTTCTACCCTGGAAAGGTTATTATTAAGAGGAGGGGAAGGAAGTGTCTCAGGGGTTTGTTTCGGCAATGAAGAATTAATATGTTTTATCAGCCGTTCTGGAAGCCAGCGAGGACCTTCCCTCTTTTGATCATATATGCAAGCAGAGCCTCGTCCCCAAATAATCACGGGGTCAGGCCCATTCCATTCTGACGTTAAGGGGTCACGCCACATAACAGTGGCTTGTTGCGTTTGCGTTTTGGGATGCCAATGTCTGTCAGCTGCAGATTGTCCTTCATCATCCAGAATTAGGAAGTTAAGAACAAAAAGAGCGTGATGTAAAAGGTCTCGAGGTCGTTGTTTGGTGAGATTGAGAGTACTTTCGGCTAAACGGCACAGGGCATTTTTTAAGGTGCGATGTGCTCGTTCTACCATTCCTTGCCCCTGGGGGTTATACGGTATTCCTGTGATATGCTTAATTTGTAATTGTTGACAGAAGGTTTGAAAATTTTTTCCAGTATATCCAGGCCCATTGTCTGTTTTAATGATTTTAGGTTGGCCTAAAGTAGCGAAGCAATGTAGTAAATGAGAAATAACATGCTTCGAAGCTTCTCCTGTTTGCAAGCTAGCTTGAGAAATGGCCAGGTTGCTTACAATTATAGCATGTTGGAGGCTTTGCTTGTGCCGTAAAATTTTTATGCTGCGCTGCAAAATTTTGAAGAGCGGCGCCAATAGCTATTCCAAGGGTTGGAGTGGGCCCGATGCCAGAACAGAGCTTTATGTAATTATTAAGGCTAGTATTACGAAAGGGACGGATTGCTGCTTGGCAGGCAGTGTTAGCATTTTCATAGGCCAGGTGTTTAATAAAATCACTTTCGTTTTCGCTAGCCCCAAATAAGCGCTCAGCCATGTTTTGCAAGCGGCTAAGGAAATCAGTATACGGCTCATCAGGCCCCTGTCTTAATTTAGCAAGAGAGGCAGTGGCGGCGCCCTTTTGCGGAAGTTTTTTCCATGCTCTAAGCGCGGCCGTTTGTATTTGCGCTAAGAGACCTGGGGGGAATTGAGCCTGCTTATCACTTTGATGGTAGGGACTTTGACCTAAAAATTTATTTAAGGTCCAAGTTTTAGAAGTGGCCTTACGGGCATTGCGGGTGGCATACTTTTTACAATGCTCCTCATAATCAGATTTCCATAACAGGAAATCACCGCCAGACAAGGCAGCTCTGGCTAGCTGGAACCAATCATTAGGAATAAGTTCCTTTTCACTAAGGCTTTCCAGCAGGGCGAGCGTGAAGGGAGCGGTAGCGCCATAAGCACTCACTGCCTTTTTTAATTTCTCTAGATATGTTAGACTAAGTTTTTTATATTTAGCAGTTGAGGTGGAACTAGCTTCCTCCTGCTCTCCTTCGCTAGAGTCGGGGGAATCTGATTTATTACTCTCTTCGCTATCGCTACCAGAATCGCCATTTTTGGAGCCCGCGACACCATGTTGAGAACCGGCGGCGCCCTTTTGGGAGCCGGCGACGCCATTTTGAGAATCTCGAGTCTGACTACGCGTAACCGGAAAAGCATAGGCGCGGCGAGTACAATGGAGGCGCGATGAGCGGGCATTTTCTGGAAGTAAAAGGGCTGCAATGCTTTGAGTTGCCGACCGGAGGTCGGCGAGCAGATCGGCGGTATGCTGCCGCTCGTTTAAAAGTTTCTCTAAAATTATCAGCGTGTAGCCGGAGATTTTCTGTGGCTTCTTCTAAAGCATGAAACTGAGATAAGGGCATAACTGGATAAAAATGAGAGTATGGTTTGAAAAAATCGGGTGCATAAGGGGGTGGCCGAAACGGAGGAAGGGAGTTGCTTTCTAAAGAGGGAGAAATTTTAACCTCCGGTCCCTCCAAAGTGGGAGAAATTTTAGCCTTTGGTTTGATTTCATACTGATCGGATGACAAACTGACTTGACTGGTTGAGGTATTTGGCCTATCCCTGTTAGAATTTTCGTTTAAAGGATATTCAGGCATGTTAATAATTACTGAGCCGCATGCTGAAGCAGGGCGAGAGTGCTCTCTCAAAGCTTCCTCTCCTAATTTACAGAGGTTTTGAACGTCTGGAGCTGAAGAGTGGACTTTTAGAATTTCATTAATTAGGTTCCAATAAGAAAAGGCAGTAACCGGGACCTTTTCAGGACCAAAGGTTCGAAAATAATCTTTTAAACAATCTCCAACTCTTAGCCAGCACTGGTGATCTATAGTACCTTCTTGAGGGAACCAAGGGCAGGTTTGTAACAGAAAATTAAAAAAGCGCGTGAGATCTTTTTTCTTTACTCGTGTTCCTCGTGCCTTGAGTGATTGCTTAACTTGACTAACATATAATTCGTGTTGGGAAATTCCTTGTCCCATGATAAGGGTGGGGGGGGCTTACCTTTTGTTGCTTTCTTTTCTTCTTCTTCTTTCCTTTCGCCGGCACTGATCGACTGGTGAACGGATCTGTCTTGCGAGCGCGCTTCCCCGCGGTGATCCCTGGTGTGGTTTTCTTTCTTTCTTTGACTGCTGAACGGATCTGTCTCGCGACCGAGTTTATTCGCGGCGATCCCGGGTGCGGTGAGTGTGAGGTACCTCTCTCCTTGAGTGCGGCGTTCCGTCTCTCACAGAACTTCGAGCCCCACATTGGGTGCCAGTTTGTCCCGGCCGGCGGGACGTTCAACGGAAGCTCCAAATCCTGTGAGGGAGGAATGGTATGGGACAAGAGACACGAGGAATGACAGCAAGACAGGTTTCTGATCAAGCTGCAAAACTTTATTGAAGAGGCAGGGTATATATACCCTAAGGTAGAGGGAGTGGCTAGTACGAACGGGTGGCGGCCTAGGATTGGCTGCTGCTGTTGCTAGGGCGGATGGCAGATGTAAGGCTAGCACAGGATTGGTAGATGCTGTTGCCGGGTAGAAGGCAGGTAGTAAAGCTAGCACCCTAGATGTGAATCTTAGGCGCAAACGGCTATCACTTCCGTAGAAGGCTGAGGGCAACTTAAACTGTTGTTACATTAGCCCCAGCTGTCATGTTGCATATCTCCGGCATCGCTGAGGGTGGATTTTATACATGCTACCTTAATCGTCCCCAACACATCCTCAGATCCCATCCAGGATCATCCTTGGCATTTAATTGTCATTATGTGTTTAGAATTTTTTTTTTTTTTCAATTGTGGAAACATATATACATCCTAAGTCTTCCCATTCCAACCCCTCCCTAGCATTCCATTGGTGGGATTAATTACATTTAGAATGTTGCAATGATATCACCTTCCCACCATCCATTACTAGAAATTTCTCTTCACCCCAAACAGAAACCCTACACTCATTTCTTAACTCCCCATTGCCCCTTCCCCCACTTCTCATAACCCATACTCTACTTTTCATCTCTATAGTCATATTCTCTGATACTTTCTTTGTGTTTACCATGGGGCTTAAATTTACCTTCTTAAATCTATAACAATCTTGTTTTTCTTTGATACCAAGTTAACTTCAATAGGACACATAAACTGTGTTCCTATACTCCTCCATTTCCCCACCTTTATGTAGTTCTTGTCAAAAATTACATATTTTACATTGAGTCCAAAACCACTGATTTATCATTACACATTATTTATTTTAGATACTGTAGGAAATAAGTAGTGGAGTTACAAATTAAAAATACAGTAGTATTGGTGTTTATATTTACCATGTGATCTTTACTGGAAATCTTTATTTCTTCATGTGGTTTCAGTCAATTGTTTAGCGTCCCTTCCTTTCAGCCTGCTCAATTCCCTTTAGCATTTCTTATAGGACTGATCTACTGGTGATGAAGTCCCTCAGCTTTTGATTATCTGGGAATGTTTTCATCTCCCCCTCATTTTTACCCTCTAGTTGTTTTTGAATTTTCTAAGTCTCTGACGGTTATTGACTTCTGTGCCAGTTTGAGTGTATTGTGTCCCCCAAATGCCATTATCTTTGATGTAGTCTTTGTGGGGCAGATGGTTTGGTGCTGGTTAGATTTGCTTGGAATGTGCCCCACCCAGCTGTGGGTGATGACTCTGATGGGATGTTCCCATGGGCCTTGATCAGTGGAGCCATATAAATGAGCTGACTCAAAGAGAAGGAACTCAGTGCAGCTGTGAGTGATGTTCTGAAGAGGAGCAAGCTTGCTAGAGAGGAACATCCTGGGAGAAAGCCATTTTGAAACCAGAACTTTGGAGGAGACGCCAGCCATGTGCCTTCCCAGCTAACAGAGGTTTTCTGGACACCATTGAACACCCTCCAGTGAAGGTACCCGATTACTGATGCATTACCTTGGACACTTTATGGCCTTAAGACTGTAACTGTGTAGCCAAATAAACCCCTTTTTATAAAAGCCAATCCATCACTGGTGTTTTGCATTCCGCAGCATTAGCAAACTAGAACAGATTTTGGTACCAGAGAAGTGGGGTGCTTTTGCTGCTGAGTTTGCAAATACCAAACATGTTGGAGTGGCTTTTTAAATGGGTAAGGGGAAGATTCTGGAAGAATTGTGAGGAGCTTGATAGAAAAGGCCTAAACTGCTTTGAAGAGACTATTTGTGGAAATATGGAGTCTAAAGATACTTCAGAGGAGGCCTTGAGCAGAAATGATCAGTGTGTTGTTGCAAACTGGAAGAAAGGTGATCCTTGTTTTAAAGTGGCAGAGAATTTGGCAAAATTGAGTCCCGGTGTCAGACGGAAGGAAGAATTTGAAAGCGACAACCTGGAATACTTAGCTGAGGAGATCTCCAGACTACATGTGGAGGATGTACCCTGGCTTCTTGCAGCTTATAGTAAAATGTGAGCGGAGAGAGATAAACTTAGAATTGAACTCTTGGGTTCAAAGAAACCAGAAGCTGATGGCTTGGAAAATTATGGGCTTCCAGTGGGTGGAATCCCAGAAGCTACAGCTCAACGTGAGGATGTAACCAAACATGGAACCCAGCAGCCATTTCAGTACAAGCCAAGATTGGAGATGGAATTATCCAGAAAGGATTTGTGGAAAGTCCTATTGTCTGATGGCTTTGACCCCTGCATGCTTCATGTGAAGCCAACAGAATTTTTGCGAGATCTTTACAGACAGAGCTGTTGCCAGTCTGGACTGGAGGAGACAGACAAGGAACAAATTGAAGGAAAAATTTCTTCAAAGACAGAGCCATGGAGGTTGAGGTCTGGAGTCAAGAGGTCTTGGGCTGGGAGAGTGGAGTAGCCCACACGTGTGGAAAGGGTGAGTTTGCCCTGGAGGTCGAGGGCGGGCCTTCCACCTTGATGCTCAGGAAATGTCCTGCCACCCCAAGCCCCAAAGAGGGTGGAGCACATTTCCAGGAAATTGGGGAAAGCCTGGCTGCCACCACACTGTTCTGAAGGGGTTGAGCATGTGCCCTGGAGATGGAAGGGAATCCGGGAGCTGCTGCGATGTTTGAGGAGGGTGGGGGCTGAGAAGGTGGTCTCCCCAATGTTTGGATATGTTGGAGCACTCACCTAAGTGTTTGGAGAGGAAACGGCTGCCACAAAGGCCCTTAGGAAGGGTTAGACTCCCGCTCTCTTAAGCCCCAAGTATGCAACATCGTTCTGTTAATGACTCTCAGACTTTGAAATCTAATGGAGTTTGTCCTGCAGGTTTTAGGAACTGTTTTGCTCCTGTTAACCCTGTTTTCCTTACTCTTTCTCCTTATGGCAATGGGAATGTTTATCCTATGAATGTCCGTCCTTTGTATATTGGAAGCATATGACTTGTTCTAAGTTCACAGATCTAAAGCTAAAGGAGAATCATGCCTTAGGACCTACCACATCTGTAGTTGATTTTGATGGGATCTTGTACTTAACTTTTGTTACTGAAATGACATAAGTTTCTGTGATGTTGTGGGATGAATGTATTTTGTATTTGGAAAGATAATGCCATTTTAGTGTCCAGGGGGTGGAATGTGCCAGTTTGAGTATATTGTGTCCCCCAAATGCCATTATCTTTGATGTAATCTTTGTGGGGCAGACGGTTTGGTGCTGATTAGATTTGCTTGGAATGTGCCCCACCCAGCTGTGGGTGATGACTCTGATGGGATGTTCCCATGGAGGCATGGGCCCACCCATTCAGGGTGGGCCTTGATCAGTGGAGCCATATAAATGAGCTGACTCAAAGAGAAGGAACTCAGTGCAGCTGTGAGTGATGTTTTGAAGAGGAGCAAGCTTGCTAGAGAGGAGCGTCCTGGGAGAAAGCCATTTTGAAACCAGAACTTTGGAGGAGATGCCAGCCATGTGCCTTCCCAGCTAACAGAGGTTTTCTGGACGCCATTGGCCACCCTCCAGTGAAGGTACCCGATTACTGATGCGTTACCTTGGACACTTTATAGCCTTAAGACTGTAACTGTGTAGCCAAATAAACCCCTTTTTATAAAAGCCAGTCCGTCTCTGGTGTTTTGCATTCCACAGCATTAGCAAACTAGAACAACTTCCATTTGTATTCCATTGTGGTCAGAGAATGTGCTTTGCATAAATTCAGTTTTTTTTTTTAGAAATTTACTGAGGCTTGTTTTATGTCCCAGCATATCGTCTATTCTGGAGAAAGATCCATGATCACTACAGAAGAATGTGTGTCCTGGTGATTTGGGATGTAATGTTCCATATATGTCTGTTAAATTTCTCTCTCTCTCTCTCTCTCTCTCTCTCTCTCTCTGTCAGTAGGGTTCCCTTTGGTATCTGAAGTAGGGCAGGTCTTTTATTGGCAAAATCTCTCAGCATTTGTTTGTCTGTGAAAAATTTAAGCTCTCCCTCAAATTTGAAGGATAGTTTTGCTGGATAAAGAATTCTTGGTTGGAAATTTTTCTCTCTCAGAATTTTAAATATGTCATGCCACTGTCTTCTCGCCTCCATGGTGGGCACTGAGTAGTCACTACTTAGTCTTACGTTGTTTCCTTTGTATGTGGTGAATTGCTTTTCTCTTGCTGCTTTCAGAACTTGCTCATTCTCTTCAGTATTTGTCAGTCTAATCAGAATATGTCTTGGAATGGGTTTATTTGGATTTATTCTATTTGGAGTTCACTGGGCATTTATGCTTTGTGTATTTATATTGTGTAGAAGGTTTGGGAAGTTTTCCCCAACAATTTCTTTGAATCCTCTTTCTAGACCTTTACCCTTCTCTTCCCTTTCTGGGACATCAATGAGTCTTAAATTTGGATGTTTTATTTTATCTATCATATCCCTGAGATCTTTTTCGATTTTTTCAATTTTTTTCCCCATTCTTTCTTTTGTTCTTTCATATTCTGTTCAGTGGTCCTTGAGGACACTGAGTCATTGTTCAACTTCCTCTAACCTTGTATTATGAGTATCCAGAGGAGTTTTTTTTTAATTTGGCTAACAGTTTCTTTTATTTCCATAAGATCTTCTATTTTTTTTATTTAATCTTGCAGTTTCTTCTTTATGTCCTTTATATCCTGTGCCATGCTCTTCTTCATGTCCTTTATACCTTGTGCCATGCTCTCATTGTTTGACTTTAGTTCTTTGATTAATTGCATCAAGTACTATGTCTCTTCTGATCTTTTGATTTGGGTGTTTGGGTTTGGGTTCTCCATATTGTCTGGTTTTATCATATGCTTTAAGATTTTCTTTGTTTTTGGCCTCTTGGCATTTGCTTTATTTGATAGGGTTCTTTGTGGATATAAAAAGTACCAATCTCTAATTTGTCAGATCTACAGCTTGGTGGCATACACTTTCTCTAACTAGCCAGCAGATGGCGTCCGTGAATCACCTCCTCCCCTCAAGTCAGTTCTCCCCAACTTTGTCTTTGTGGTGTGTGGGGATCTGATTCTTGTGGGGTTCAATTGGTACACTAAGTTTGGGTGGGTTGTTGTTGCTGTCCACCTTGAATGTGGGGTGTGTGTCTGGGTGGTTAGGGAGGCAGGGCAGCTTTAATAATCAAACCTCCCAGGTGTTCCCAGCTGGAGATTTAAGGCTGTTGCAAGAGTCTAAGCCTTCATTTCAGTCTTGCCACAGATTGTCTCTGCCGCTGACCCACAAGTCCTTGGTATTGGCGTAGGGTCCCTGGGATTTCCGAGCGGGTCCCCCTTCCCAGCCATGCTCTTCCAGGACCTCTGCTGAGGGAAGGCTGTGCCACATCACAAGTGCACGCCGGCCCTCCAGGGAAGCCCTGGACTGCTGGGCTGTGCAGGGGCATTCCCAGCCTGCTGTAAAGATCGTTGAGTGGGGCATGTTAATTTCCCCCTTTTTGCACAGCTCCACCTTCCCAGTTCCAGGAGAATTAGCTGTGGGTGCACTAAACATGTGTGTGCAGTGCTGCAGGAAGTACTCCCCGTCACACTGGGACCCTTGGCGTGGCTCTGGGCTATAGCTCCAGCCCGAGGCAGAAGTGTTCCCAGCCCACCAGGGAGATGGCTGCAAGGGGCGTGGTTTCTTTCTCCTTTTGGCTCCCCTCTGCTCCCTGGCCCTGAGACAATCAGCAGTGGGCTATCCTGCACACCAGACACCAAGACGGTAGCACAGCATGCTCCTGCCATGCTTCACTGTGCAGTTCTCACTGTTGTAACTGCAGCTGCTCCTGGGTTTTTTTTTTTTTTTTTTTTAAAGAACTAGTCCATCTCCAAATGCCAACCTGCAGTTTCCCCACACTGCAGTGTGGCTGCTGGACTTTCAGCCAGCTCACTCACTCGTTTCAGAATGCAGACTCCTGGTTTCACCAAGTGCATGGTCCCTGTGGATTTAGCAGACCTTGTCCAGCTGGTGCATCACTGGAACTGGTGTTCTGGGTCACTTTCTGGCTTTTATCTAGTATTTTTCACGGAGGTGTTTTTTTGCACTGTCTCACCTAGCCGCCATCTTAGGTTCTCTTACTTTATATATTAAAAATTTTTTTTGCAACATAAAATCCTTATATTTGAATATATTAATTCTGTACAACCAAAAATAAAACAGCAGAATGAATTAAATGGGAAGAAAACATGGTATTTCATTTGCAGTGCATGAAAATCAGAAGACTGACATCGTTCATCATAAATGTGACCTTAGAAATCAGTACAAAGTAACTGTTACTTCAAGAGAAATGAAAACATTCCAAGAAAAATGAGAACACAGAAGTGAAATACGAATGGCTTTTAATGTGATGATGATCAAGCTTGACTGCCTTACATTTAGAGGGAATTCTGAATTTTCACTCAAATGCATATTTTCCTTTTCTTTTTTCTCAGCAATTTCAATTCACAGGAATTATTCCAATAAAGTAGTGGGACAAATTCAAAATAATTTACATAGAGAAATGTTCACTGCAGAGAAAATTTGTAGCAAATATAAAGATCTATTAATGAAGAATGTGTAATCAAAAAATTTACATCTCTTTTACAAAGAGAGGTAAAGCTATATAACCAAATTAGAACAAGGGGCTCAAGAAAAGGTTAAAAGGAAAAATAAATTATGATTTCCCCAAACACTACTTGCATATTGTTTATGAACATACCCCTTAAAAGAATGTGCAGAAAACCCCATCAATGGTAGATGAAACTGGAGAGTAGAATCAGGAGGAGAAGAGACACTTCAGAAATAAAAATATTTTACTTCAAAAATTCCTATGTCATCTAAATTTATTGAAAATGATTTTTATGACTCAGTTTTTAAAATTTATCCAGTGATAAGTGAGAATTAGAAACATATGCACTTCACACTTATGGGACCACTGAGATGGAGCAATTCCATCATCCTGAGCATCTCTGGGTAATAATTTCTCTGCCATTCAAGCTCTGGAGATTTAGTCGAATGGCAGAATGATAGCAGTCAACATGCCTAGTTAGAATTCATTATGATGATACATTTTGGGTCACTTTAGAAACATAAGCTTTCCCATTTTTCAGTCCAGTTTTTCTCATCCTCAAGGAGTGCCTACTGCAACACACAAAAAGGGGGAGGAGTCTGCAAGCCTTAGGAAGAGTGTATTTTTGTTTTGGTGAAAGTGGTGGTAGAAGCAATGATATCATTTCCCCACGTGATCAACACCTGTGGTTTGCAGTTAAGACCTGTGAGGTAAAGGTCTCCATTGAAGGGTGAATGTTTCTGATGATGTCAGCTGTTCTTAGCTTATCTGCAGATGCTTTTCTTGCTTCATGATCCCCTCCAATCCCACCATCTAGCTTCTTCTTTCCTCAGGTGATCCAATACGCTTTGTTATAATGTTTTAGGACTCTACTGCACTAGTCTCTAAATTACATGTTCTTTGTATAATCATTAAAAAAAAAACATTCGTGATAGCCACTGGGAAAACAAAGCTGAATAAAACAGTCAGCACTTCTAAGATGTTGAAAGGCAAGAATGAAGGGGGGTAAACAGGTTGTCTCTTTAAAATTGCCTCTGTGGTTTAAATGTTCATTTTGAAATAACTTTTAAAATTCAAATGTAAAACAGCTGCTAGGAGAGTTGGGCAAGATGGTGGCATAGAGAGGAGTGGAAGCTAAGTAGCCCCCTGGAACAACTAGAAAAAACCGGAAACTAGTAAATAATCCAGAATAACTGTGGGGGGACAAACGAGACCATCCACTCATCATACACCAACCTGAATTGGGAGGAATGCCTGAGAACACAGCATAAAATCTGTAAGTAAAAACTGCGGATCCAAGTCGCGAGAACCCCTCCCCCATAGCCCGAGCTGCAAAGCCTCGTGGTGCCAGAGAGAAGCTCTCTCCCAGCAAGCAAATATACCTCAGCTGAGCTCCAACTGGAGTTTTAAGTAGCGAGTGTGAACTGCTCACTACAGGTACGAATCCCCAAAAAACAGACAGAGGCTTTGGGTGACGACTGACCTTGGAGAGCCAGAGGGTCGCCTTGGACTAGGTCTGAAGGGGACTATCTGTTTCTTTTTTGGCTCAGTGGAGAAAACCCCAGTCATTTTCAGTTTCCAGGGCTGTGACTCAGAGAAGGGTGGAGACAGCACAAGCAGAGAGAAAGACCATTGAAATGCTAATGACCTCCCCCTAGGGGGTCTATCTTCTCTAAGAGGAAAGGGGTGGGGACCTTTTCATTCAGAACCAGACCCCAGAGCCTGGGGGAACACAGCCATACCTCCTCACACTAGTCAAGAATTATAGGCTAACAGGCATCACCTGCTGGGCAGAAAAGCACAGTGACCCGAGGCATCACAGGGTGGAGCAATCTTCTAAGACACACCCTCAGGAAAACCAGATATTGAATATTTCTTCCCTGTGGGACCTGAGCCTGTTCTTGTCTGGGAAAACCTGATTTGGATAACCAAGGAAACCATGCCTAGACAACAGAAAATTACAACCTACACTAAGAAAAACAAAGTTATGGCCCAGTCAAAGGAACAAACGTACACTTCAACTGAGATACAGGAATTTAAACAACTAATGCTAAATCAATTCAAAAGTTTAGAGAAGATATTGCAAAAGAGATAGAGGCTGTAAAGGAAATACTGGGCATATATAAGGCAGAAATCAAAAGTTTAAAAAAACAACTAGCAGAATCTATGGAAATGAAAGGCACAACACAAAAGATGAAAGACACAATGGAAACATACAACAGCAGATCTCAAGAGGCAGAAGAAAACACTCAGGAACCGGAGAACAAAACACTTGAAAGCCTACACGCAAAGGAGCAGATAGAGAAAAGAATGAAAAAATATGAGCAACGTCTCCGGGAACTCAAGGATGAAACAAAGTACAATAATGTATGTATCATTGGTGTCCCAGAAGGAGAAGAGAAGGGAAAAGGGGAAGAAGCAATAATAGCGGAAATAATTCATGAAAAGTTCCCATCTCTTATGAAAGACATAAAATTACAGATCCAAGAAGTGCAGCGTACTCCAAACAGAGGAGATCTGCATAGGCCTACACCAAGACACTTAATAATCAGATTATCAAATGTCAAAGACAGAGAGAATCCTGAAAGCAGCAAGAGAAAAGTGATCCATTACATACAAAGGAAGCTTAATAAGACTGTGCAGATTTCTCAGCAGAAACCATGGAAGCAAGAAGGAAGTGGTGTGATATATTTAAGATACTGAAAGAGAAAAATCGCCAACCAAGAATCCTATATCCAGCAAAGCTGTCCTTCAAATATGAGGGAGAGCTCAAAATATTTTCTGACAGACAGACAATGAGAGACTTTGTGAACAAGACCCCTGCCCTACAGGAAATACTAAAGGGAGCACTACAGAGTGATAGAAGACAGGAGTGCGTGCTTTGGAACACAATTTTGGGAGATGGTAGCACAACAATGTAAATACATTGAACAAAGATAACTATGAATACGGTTGAGAGAGGAAGGTGGGGAGCATGTGAGACACCAGAAGAAAGGAGGAAAGATAAAGACTGGGAGTGTGTAACTTGGTGAAATCTAGAGTATTCAACAATTGTGATAAAATGTACAAATATGTTCTTTTACGAGGGAGAACAAGCAAATGTCAACCTTGCAAGGTGTTAAAAATGGGGAGGCATTGGGGGAGGGATGCAATCAACATAAACTAGAGACTGTAACTAATAGAATCACTGTATTATGCTTCCTTTAATGTAACAAAGGTGATATACCAAGGTAAATGCAGATAAGAGGGGGGGATAGGGGAGGCATGTTAGACACTTGACATTGGTGGTATTGTCTGATTCTTTACTGTGATTTAAGGTTATTTTACATTTTGCTGCTTCCCAGCTGTCATTTTTTTTCTCTTTCTTTTGCTTCTCTACCTTCTTTGACTCTCTCTCCTGCCTTGTGGAAGAAATGTAGATGCCCTTATATAGATAGTGGTGAAGGTGGTGAACACATAAATATATGACCATACAGAGAACCATCCATTATTTACTTAGGATGGAATGTATGGTGAGTGAACAAAACCATATTAAAAAAAATGGGTTGATGACAAAACCTCAAGGGCAATATACTGACTGAAATAAGCCAGACACATAAGGACAATTATTGCAGGATCTCACTGATAGGAACTAATTATAATATGTAAACTCATAGACATTAAATATAAGGTACCAAGATATAGGACGAGGCTTAAGAATGGGGAGTGGTTGCTTAGTATGAGCGGAATGTTCAACTAGGATGAACTTAAATGTTTGGAAATGAACAGGGGTGTTGGTAGCAAGATGTGAGAATAAGTAACAGTGCCGAATGGTGTGTGAATGAGGTGGAAAGGGGAAGCTCAGAGTCATATATGTCACCAGAAGGAAGGTTGGAGGTCAAAAGATGGGAATATATAAAACTGAATCCTATGGTGGGCAATGTCTATGATCAACTGTACAAATACTAGAAATTGCTTCCATGAACCCGAACAAATGTATGACAGTACAATTAGAAGTTAATAATAGAGGGGCATATAGGGGAAGAAATATATACCTATTGCAAACTATATACTACAATTAATATTTCAACATTTTTTCGTAAACAGTAACAAATGTACTATACCAATTCTATGAGTTAACAATTGAGGGGGGTTGGTTAGGGATAGGGGAGGATTAGAGTTTCCTTTTCTTTTTTTCTTTTTTCATCTTTCACTTTATTTCTTGTCTGGAGTAATGAAAAGTTTCTAAAAATTGAACAAAAATTAAGTGTGGTGATGGATGCACAGGTACCCAGGGGCAAGTGATTGTATACTTTGGATCTTTGGATAATTGTACGGTATCTGAACAATCTCAATAAAAATGAAAAAAAATTGCATACTTAAAAGGGGGAAAACTGAGTAATTTTGAATTGGATATATGTTGCTACAATTAAAAATGTTTTTCAAAAAAAAATTCAAATGTAAAACATAGAAACAGTTCTTGTGTTTCCACCTCTCTGCCACATATTCCTCCAGGCAATTATCTATTCACATATAATCACATTCATTTTTTTATTTTCTCATGTAGCAATATACCAACCTATAAAGCATGCAGTGCCTCACTTTGTACTTTATATATTTTGAACTGTTATTAGGTGCATAAAATTTTACAACTTCGTATGTTCCTTCTGGACTTTCCTTTTTATCATTTAAAGTGACCTTTAAAAAAATCTAGTAGTTAACATCTAGTAATTTATTAGGAGTTTTATGTAGTAATTTTTTTTAAGTTTTATTCACACACCTTACAGTCCATCCAAAGTGTATAATCATTGGCTCTTAGTATAATCAGAGTTGTGCATTCATCACTACAATCAATTTGAGAACATTTTCACTGTTCCAAAAAGAAAAATCCCATACCACTTACATCCCCTCATTATTGACACTTGGCATTGGTACGGTGCTTTTGTTACAATTGATGAAAGAATATTATGATATTACTGTTAACTATAGTCCATAGTTTGCATTAGTTGTAATTTTCCCCATTTACTATCCTATTATTAACACCTTGTAATAGTGACACATATCTGTTTTAGTTCATGAAAGAACATTCTTATATCTGTACTATTAACCACAGTCATCATCCACAACAGGGTTCACTGTTATACAGTCCCATGTTTCATCCTCTAGTTTTCCTTCTAGTGATTTACATGACCAAAAACTTACCCTTTCACACGCATAATTCAGCAGTGTAATTACACTAACCATAATGTGCGATCATCACTTCCAGGCATTTCCAAACTTTACAATCAACATTATTAAAAATTCTGCACAAATTAAGCATCTGCTCCCCATTCTCTACCCTAATTCTATCTCTTGATAACCTATATTCTAGATATTAACTCCGTGAGTTTGTCATTGTAATTAGTTCATATATATTAGTGAGACCGTACAATATTTGTCCTTTTGTGTCTGGCTTATTTCACTCAACATAATGTCCTCAAGGTTCATCCATGATGTTGCTGGATCAGGACTTCATTCCTTCTTACTGTTGAATAACATTCCATTGTAGTATAGACCACATTTTATTTATCCATTCATCAGTTGATGGACATTTGCATTATTTCCATCTTTTAGCAAATGTGAATAAGGGCACTATGAACATTGGTGTGCAAATGTGTTTGCATCCTGCTTTTAGTTCTTCTGAATATATAACTAGTAGTTGGATTGCTGGATCATATGGCAATTCTATACACAGCTTCCTGAGGAATGGCCAAACTATCTTCCACAGCAGCTGCACCATTCGACATATCCAGCAGCAGTGAATGAGTGTTCCTATTTCTCCAAATCCTCCTCAACACTTGTAGTTTTCTGTTTTTTTAAAATAGTCATCATTCTAGCAGGTGTGAAATGATATCTCACTGTGGTTTTGATTTGCATTTCCCTAATAGTGAGTGATGTTGAGCATCTTTTCATATATTTTTTAGCCATTTGTATTTCCTTTTTGGCAAAGAGTCTATTCAAGTTTTTGCCCATTTTCTAATTGGGTTGCATGTCTTTTTATTGTTGAGTTGATTGATTACTCATATATTCTGGATATCAAACCCTTATCAGATATGTGTTTTCCAAATATTTTCTCCCTACTCAATACTTTCTTGACAAAGTCCCTTGAAGCACAAAAGTCTTCAGTTTTTAGGAGGTCCCATTTACCTATTTTTTCTTTTGTTTCTTGTGCTTTTGGATGTAAAGTCTAAGGAACCATTGCCTACCACAGGATCTTGAAGATGCTTCCCTACATTTTCTTCTAGGAGTTTTATGGTCCTGGCTCCTACATTTAGGTGTTTGATCCATTTTGAGTTAATTTTTGTATAAGGTATAAGATAGAGGTCCTCTTTCATTCTTTTGGATAGGAATATCTAGATCTCCCAGCACTATTTGTTGAAGAAATTGTACTGTCCCAGTTGAGCAGATTTGGCAGCCTTGTCAAAAATCAATTGACCATAGAAGTGAGGGTCTATTTCTGAACTCTCAATTTGATTCCACTGATCAGTATCTTTCTTTAGGCCAGAACCATGCTGTTTTGACCACTGTAGCTTTGTAATATGCTTTAAAGTCAAGAAGTATGAGTCCTCCAGCTTTGTTCTTCTTTCTCAAGATGTTTTTGGCTATTCAGGGCCCCTTATCCTTCCAAATAAATTTGATAATTTGTTTATCCATTTCTGTAAAATAGGCTGTTGGAATTTTGACTGGGATTGCATTGAATTCATAAGTCAGTTTGGATAGAATTGACTTCTTAACTATATTTAGTCTTCCAATCATGAACATGGGATGCCCTTCCATTTATTTAGACCTTCTTTGATTCATTTTAGCAATGTTTTGTAGTTTTCTATGTACAGGTCCTTTACATCTTTAGTTAAATTTATTCCTAGATATTTGATTCTTTTAGTTGCTATTATAAGTGGATTTTTTTTCTTGAGTCCCTCTTCAGGTTGCTCATTGCTAGTGTATAGAAACTACTGATTTTTACATGTTGATCTTGTATCCCACCATTTTGCTGAACCCATTTATTACCTCTAGTAGCTTTGTTGTAGATTTTTTGGGACTTCCTAAATATAGGCCATGTCATCTATAAATAGTGCAAGTTTTACTTCTTCCTTTCTGATTTGGATGTCTTTTATTTCTTTTTCTTGCCCAATTGTTGTAGCTAGAACTTCTAGCACAATGTTGAATAACAGTGGTGACAGTGGGCATCCTTGCCTTATTCCAGATCTTAGAGAGAAGGCTTTCACTCTTTCACTGTTGAATACAATGTTAGCTATGGGTTTGTAGTAATGTTTTTTGCCTTAAAGTCTATTTTATCTGTATATTTATGTTTTAATTGTATTCTTATAAATAGTATATAGCTGGTTTTTGTTTTATTTCAAGTATATTTGGTTTTACTGAAGCATTTAGTATACTTAAATTTTGTGTCCTTATTGATGTATTGATTATTGACTTATTTACATCCTTTTATTTTCAGTTTTTATTTGCTCCACCTCTTCTGTGTTACATTTCACCTCCTTTCCTGTCTTCTTTTAGACTGACTGAGATTTTCTTCCCCAGAGTCGATATTTTTCTTCTACTGTTTTGGAAATACTGTAGTATCCTATTCCTTTAGTGATTACCTTAGAAGTTTTGCATACACACTTAACTCATTATCTCATCACCTCACTCCACAAGACATTGTTAATATAGTTTTAAGAAAATTTTTAAAATTTGTTTTGCTTTTGCTCCTGAAAAATACTTTCAGTGGGAATGCTAACTTATTTTCAACTCTTACTTTGGTGAGATCGCTTCATTGTCTTCTGATTTCCTGTTGAGGTCAGCTCTCAGGCTAATTGGTGCTTTTTGATGGTAATTTTTTCTTCTTTAAAATTTGGCTGCTTTTAAGATTTCATTGTCCTAGGTGTCCTGCAATTTCACTATATTATATTTAGCTATGGATGTCTTCTCATGTACCATGATTATTATTGACTGGGCTTGATTATGTGTATTGATGTTTTTCATAAGTTCTTGGAATTTTTTCAACCATTAACTCTTCAATTATTGCCTCTGCTCCATTTTTTTCTGTTCTTCTTCTGAAACTGATTAGTAAGAACATGAGACCTTCGTACTTTATCCTCCATGTCTCTTGTGTTTTGTATTTTTACCCTCTTTGTGTCTGTGTTGCATTCTGGATAATTTCCTCAGATCTCACTTCCAGATCACTAATACTCTCTTCCGCTGTATAATCTATGGTCTGATTATTCAAGTTATTTTTAGTGATCATATATTTTTTATTTCTGGAAGTTCCTTAGTATCATTTTTTTTCAAATATTTACTTTTTACTCATTTTCAAGTTGCCCTTTTGTTTCTAGAAATATGTAAGCATGTTTATTTCATATCCTGTGTCAGATAAGTTCACTGTACGAGGGAACTGATTCTGCCCTTGCTTGTGGGGGCTTATTTCCTTGGGTGTTTAGACATTTTATAGTGTCAGCTGCTCATTGTTTTCCTCACAAATTCATATCTGGGATGAAGGGGAGATCCTCCAGAGAGGATTTGAATTTGCTTTTCCAGGTGACTAGGAAGATTGCCAATCTGGGACCATGTTAAATTGGGACCATGTTAAATAAATGGGAAGTCCTTTGAGGCAGTGAAAATTTATGGTTAATTTCACTGGGCTCAGTCATTGGCTGTTGAAAGCAGATTATGGAGTTCTTCTACCTCTCTAGGTTTCCACACCTACTTAATTTTTGGCCTGAGGATTTGTTCTAGTTTGTTAATGCAGCTGGAATGCAAAACACCATCTGTGGATTGGCTTTTATAAAGGGGGGTTTATTTGGTTACACAGTTACAGTCTTAAGGCCATAAAGTGTCCAAGGTAACACATCAGCAATCGGGTACCTTCACTGGAGGATGGCCAATGGTGTCTGGGAAATCTCTGTTAGCTGGGAAGGTACATGGCTGGCATCTGCTCCAGAGTTCTGGTTTCAAAATGGCTTTCTCCCAGGACATTCCTCTCTAGGCTGCAGTTCCTCCAAAATGTCACTCTTAGTTGCTCTTGGGGCATTTTTCCTCTCTTAGCTTCTCTGGAGCAAAATCTGCTTTCAAGGGCCGTCTTCAAACTGTCTCTCATCTGCAGCTCTTCTCTCAGCTCCTGTGCATTCTTCAAAGTGTCCCTCTTGGCTGTAGCTCCTCTTCAAAACGTCACTCTCAGCTGCACTTCAAAATGTCATTCACAGCTGCACTGAGTTCCTTCTGTTTGTCAGCTCATTTATATGGCTCCAGTGATTTAATTCAGACCCATCCTGAATGGGTGGGGCAACACCTCCATGAAAATTATCCAATCAGAGTCATCACCCACAGTTGGGTGGGGCGCATCTCCATGGAAACACCCAAAGAATTACAATCCAATTGTATTAGTTAGGGTTCTCTAGGGAAACAATCAATGAGAGGTATCTATGAATATAGGATTTATAAAAGTGACTCACGCAACTGTGGGTATGCACGAATCCAAATTCTGTGGGGCAGCCAGCAAACTGTCAACTCCAATGAAGATGTCTGATGAACTCCTCAGGAAACGAACCAACTTCAACGAACTCCTCAGGAAATGAACTAGGATCTTCGATGAACATGTTCGATGAACTCCTCAGGAAACGAACTGGCAACTTCGACAAGCTCCTCAGGAAATGCTTTGCTGGTCAGCCAAGGTGAAGGTCCTCTATTTGTCTCACTTATAAGTCTTCAACTGATGATTGGATTAAAAATCCAGCCAACTGCATTCTCTCATTGTGGAAGACACACCCTTCAGTGAGTCATCAGTCACAGCTGCAGCCAATTGACTGATAATTTAATAAACCAGCCTGTTGGTTTATTAACCAGCCACAAACATCCTTGCAGCAATTGTTAGGCCAGTGCTTGCTTGATAAGACAGCTGTGTACTATCACCTGGCCAAGTTGACACATGAACCTAATCATCACACCAGTCAGTGCTGAAACGTCTGCCCACACAAGATTACATTAAAGATAATGGTGTTTTGGGGGACATAATACATCCAAACTGGCACAGTATTCCTTCATTCTTTCCAGCTCATGGGTACATTTAAAAGGTTTTAAAATTTTATCCAGGATGTCTAGTTTTCAGCAACAGAGGATTGTCCAAGAACCTAGTCCACCATATTGCCAGACAGAGAATTCAGTCCTCCTTGAATTGACTGATGTAATGAATGATTTACAATGAAAAGCTTCCTGAATTCTTGCACTTCTGTGGTAAACCCAACTTGGGTCACCAGTCTTTTGTATGTGGTCAGATTCTATTTGCTATTTTTTATCTGATTTATGTGAATTTTTAAAGTGAGATTGAACTGCATATGCATTATATATTTTAGTACCTTATCAGGATTTGTTGATGTTATGCTGGCTAGCTTTATTTTTTTAAAGTTTTATTCACACACCATGTAATCCATCCCAGGTGTATAATCAATGACTCCTGTATAATTCACATAGTTATGCATTTACCACCACAATCTATATGAGAACATTTCCATTTCTTCCAAGAAAAAAAAACAAGAATCCCGTATCCCTCCCTTAAATCTCCTTATTATTGACATTTAGCTTTGGTATAGTGCCTTTGTTACAATTAATGAAAGAATATTACAATGTTACTGTTAACTAGAGACCTTAGTTTACATTAAATGTATTTTCCCCATATACTACCCCATTATTAACACCTTGTAATAGTGACATACATTTGTTCTAGTTCATGTAAAAACTTTCTTATATTTGTATAAATAACCACTGTCATCATACATTCTAGATTTTGCTAAGTTACACAGTCCCAGTTTTTATCCTCTAGCTTTCCTTCCGGTGACATACATGACCCTAATCTATACTCAGTTTTGTTAGTTACATTTACAGTATTGTTTTACCATCACACAGTATTGTGCTATTTCTGAAGCTTTTTAATCAACCTTATTGAACATTCTGTACTCCTTAAGAATCAATTGCCCAATCTGTACCCTCATTCTATGTCCTGATAACCTATGCTCTCAAATTTAACTCTCAGAGTTTGCTCATAATTGCTAGTTCATATTAGTGAGACAATACAGTATTTGTCCTTCTGTTTCTGACTTATTTCACACAACATAATGTCCTCAAGGTTCATCCATGTTGTTGCATGTGTCATGACTTTATGCCATCTTACAGCTGTGTAATATTCCATGGTATGTCTATACCACAGCTGGTTCATCCACTTGTCAGCTGATGGACATTTGGGCTGTTTCCATCTACTGGCAATTGTGAATAATGTGCTATAAACATCAGTGTGCAAATGTCTATTCATGTCCCTGCTTTCAGTTCTTCTGAGAATATACCTAATAAAGGGATTCTGGCTAGCTTCTTAAAATGAATAAGTTAAATAGCTTTGGGACCATTTTTGGCCCTGTTGTTCTTTGTGTTACACTTTGAAATTTGTCTCTCTGGCTTCCTGTCCTCCCCACCTCCCTCCCGCTGTGCTCCAGCCCTGGAGATGGGGGATCCTCAGGTTTCCTGGCCTTACAGATCCTTTCAAACTCTACCCTCACAGTCTTCCAAGAGCAGTCCCTCCTCACCCACTGCCCTCCACCCATCCTCCCAGCTCGGAGAAAGATTTGGACTCTAGGGTTTGGGGGAAGCAGGAGTTTCCTGGGTCCCCAGGACCTATGTTGTAGATTTTGTTTTTCTATTACATTTTCTATTCAGTGATGGCTGGTGTATAGGAGACAACGGAGTTTTAGTTGATCTTGTATCCTGCTGGTCAGAACGATCTTTCTAGACCATTGATCAGATGTTGCTCTCTGTTCAGAACTCTGCCTGGCTCCCCACAGGAGGCAGGGTCAAGACTGAGTTCCGTGGCAGGCTCTTTGGCTTGCTGTGCCTCAGTGGATCAGCCTCTGTCATCTCTAGGCTTTGCCATGTAGCCCACAACCCCCATCCCCTGGCCGGCCCCCTCCACTGTCCCCTGGGTCAAGTTCATCCTGGGGTTGCCTCAGCCCCCCCCCCCCCCATGCCAGTGAGAACTGTTCCTCCATCTCCTCTGCGGGGCCCCACCAAGTCACTGCCAGTGGCCCGCCTCTCTGTAGGCCGGGAACACAAGCCCAGGGAAGGAGCTGTGCAGCCAGCCTTGGACGCCACAGTGTGGGGGTTAGAGCAGGTGGTTAAATCCCAGGCTCTGAGGCCCCTACTCCCTCACCTGGCAGCATTGGCAGTGGGGAGAGGACTTAGTGGACCAGACCAGGAGCTGCTCTGGGCTGGGTGCTTGGAGCTACTGATCTGAGTTGATTGGCAACCCTGGGGCAACAGAAGGCTGTGGTTGTCAAGCGGCTGCAGAACTCGCTAGGGTGGGCATTCCCACAATCTGACCCTGGGCAGCGCTAGGAATTCAGAGAGGAGGGGCCAAAGGTGGCTTCCATGTGGCTAAAACACTGCCTTTCTGGGTCTGGGCCCATCCCTGTGGCCGTGGCAGAGCCAGGACCCCTCCCCTTGGCTTTGAGTGTGGAGAGGGGTCCCCACTAGGTCTTCCATTCCCTTGCCTCCTCCTCATATAGACCAACCTCCGTCTGCTTCGGGACTGAGCAAAATAAAGCCCCCCAGCTCTCCCAGTCCCACTTGCCCCACCTGTGGGCTGTGTCAACCCCATTCCACCCACTCACAGACAGACACAAGATGAGGTGGTGGAAAACTCCAAATCCAAGGTTTATTATTACTGGTCAAAAGGAGCTTGCTCACAAATAGTAGTCAAAAGAGGTACAATCAACAGCCCTGATGGAGACGCCCGGGATGGGGCCATCCTGTCCTCGGCCTGCCCCTGCCCTGCGGGACTCTTGTGTGGGTGCCATAAGGCATTTCAGACATTGGTGTTTTCACTTATTTTTTACAAAAGCCAAACCAGTCCTGGAGTAGAAAGAAAAACCCCGTGACGACCCTTCAGGACCAAAATGGAAGGAGGAAGGGTTGGAGTAGGGCAGAAGCCTTTGGAAGGGGATGCAAGGAGAGGACAGGGCAGGGGCTGACACGAGGGCCAAACTCAGACAGGGCCACCCTGTCTTCATCATTTTTTCACTTTCACGTACCATAGAAATTTAAGCAAAATAGCTATTATATATATATATATATTTATATATCATATATATAAATTAGGCAAAGGGTTCAGGGGGCACTGAGATGGGGCACCCTCTGGAGTGGCCTGAGGACAAGGCAGGATGCTGGGTATCTGGTGCCCAGGTCAGCAGCCCAGGCTGAGCCAAAGGTTTGTTCATTATTGCTGATTTGGGGCCTGGTTATGGGGTAGGGAGCACCTGTGAGCCCTGCCTACCACCCTTCCTGGCCTCTTTAGGGCCAGGGAGACACCCCAACGTGCCAGGGCTAGGCATGGGCTGTTGCCCTCAAAGCCACTTTGTGGCCCTCTCAGTGCCAAACCCCCACCCCCAGGTGGGTGGATAGGGGTTGTAACTCAAGGACTCCAGGGTGGGCCCCCCACCCCTTGGTTTCGTTCTCCAGGGGACCCTGGGCTCCTAGGGGTGGGGGTGGGGGGAGCAGCTGGGATTCATGGGACCTTGCTATGTTGAGCTACAAAATGCTCCCACCTCAAAGAGGTCTGCTTCCTGATCTCTTAGAAAGAAAGGGCTCTTGCCAGGACACTACTGTGGCAAGAAAGCACACTTGGAAAAGTCTGCTTCGTGTTGTACTAAAAATATTTACTAAATCTCATGACTGGAAAGAAATGGAGATAGTTTTTTAAAAACGTCAAAAGAGAGGCTCCCTAGGAGACAGGTCAGTTCCTCCCTGGGTTGGGGCTGGTGACTTGGGTGCCCATGGCCAGCACCCACCCGGCCTGAGTGTAGTAACTGGGGAGCTGGGGCCCCCAAGTCCATGTTGGAGAGGGTCACAGAGATAGGGCCAGCACTTCCTCCTTCCAAGGTGGTAGCCCCCAAAAAGTAAGTGTTAAAAAAAAAGAAAGGAAAAGGAATGTGTGTGTGTGGGAGGGGGAGGGGAGTGGGGCGGGGTGGGGGCGAGGGAAGAAGGGCAGTTCAGTACTAAACTGAGTGCATTAAAGAAAAAGGTGGACCGGGTGTGCAGGCGCCTGTATTTGCTGGAGGAAGGTGGCGCTTAGAAGATGTTGGGGCACATGTGCCAGTCCTGCTTGTCCTTGGCCTCCCAGTAGCCGCCCTTGTACACGCACGCCATCTCCCCGGTCAGCGGGTCCAGCCTCTTCTCAAACCACAGCGGCGCGTACGCGTCCGCCTCTCTCTCTGCTGCGCGGGCACAGCGGGTGGGTGGGCGCCCCCAAGCCCCCGCCCCCGATGTCCTCTCCCTCCTCCCCTCCCCTCCCCGCACCCCCGGCCCCGTCCCAGGACACCCCTGTCCCCGGGCGCCCTCCCCGCCCGGGCCTCACCTTCCTCCGCGCCGCAGACACCGCTCCGGGCGCACAGCTCCAGCCGTCGGCGCCGCATCTGGCGCTGCTTCTCCTCCAGCCGCTGCTTCTCCATGTTGGCCTCGTCCCAGCGCCCCTTCTCCATCAGCCGCTGGTCCGGCCGCAGGCGGCTGTCGGTGGGCGCCACGCCCTCCTCCTGCTCGTTGAGGGTCAGGGCCAGCTCCGAGAAGTAGTACATGTTCTCCGCGTTCTCCCTGCGGCGGGCGGCGGCGTGAGCGGGTCCCGCGGCCCGTGCCCTGCGCCCCCACTCTCCCCGGGGCCTCCAAGGCTCCGCGGCCAGCGCTCCCTCGGTCCCGGGTCGGACCTTCCGATTTCCCCCACTCTGGGTCCCCTTCGGAAGAACCACCTGGCAAAACCCCCGCCGCTTGCACCCACTCGCTCTCCAAGCCACCCACCGAGCTGCACCTTGTTCTGCTACACTACTTTTTCGGGAATTTGTCCTTTTCATCCAGACTTCCAAATTTATTATCATGAAGTAGTTTCATGACATCCTCATCATCACTGCTTTGAGGTCTGTAACAGCAACATCCTGTTTTTCCGTCTGTGATGTTGGTTATATAGGCGTTCTGTTTTCAACAGTCACGTCAGAAGTTTGTCCATTTCATTCATTTGTTGAAGATCAAACTTTTGGCTTCCTTGATCCTTCTCTTTATGCTGATTTTCTGCTTTATACTCTTCCTTCTAATTTGTCTGGGTTTATTTTGCCTCCCCCCCACCCAGATTCTTGAGATTATTGCTTATTAGCTCAATACTTTTTAGCTTTTCTCCTTTCATATTTGCATTTTAAGGCCCTAAGGTATAAGGCTATCCATCTTCCTCCAAGTACTGCTTTAGTTGAATCCCACCACTTTTGATATGTATTATTTTCATTATCATTTAGTTACATATATTTTCCAATTCCCATTATTTCTTCTTTGACTTATGGATTAGATGGGAGTGTATTTCTTAATATTCTATTCATTTTTTTTCCTTGCCTAATTGCCTTAGAGCTAGATAATGTATTTGGTATAATTTTAGTCCTTTGAAATGTGCTTTGTGGCCCAATATATGGTTAATTTCTGCAAAAGTTCCCTGTGTGAAGAGAATGTGCTTTCTGCAGTTGTTGAGTGCAATGTTCTCCCAGAACCAGTAGCTTCTATTGTCCAAACTTAGCCTCCTGATTTTTCTTCTTCCATCCATTACTAAGAGAGGTATTTAAAAATTTCTACTTTAATTGTAAATTTTTCCGTTTCTTTGTATATCTCTGACAAATTTTGCTCTATATATTGAGGCTTGCACTCAGTTGCTCTCCAAGCCACCCACCGAGCTGCACCTTGTATCAGGTACAAGGTACATTCAAATTTAAAACTCCTCTTCCTGGTGAACTGAACCTTCATTATGAACGGTCCTTCTTATTCTTAATATTTCTTTTGTCTTAAAGTCTGTTTTATGATACTAATTTAGCTACGTAGCTTTGGTTCTGTTAGGATTTCTATGGACATATCTTTTTCTATCTTTTATTTCAACGTTGTCTTATTTCGTTGCATCTCTCCCAAGCCGCCTAGAGCTTGCTCACAATGATTTTACATACAGGTAAGGTATGCTTCCTTCCAAGAAGTGATTCCCACTGGCCTGGAATTCTAAGCAGCTGGAACCCAGAGGCTGGATGTAGGCTTGGAAGTCATGGCAAATGCATCAATGCTTTTTGTGCCTTAAGAGATTTTTCCTTAAGGTCTAAAAGCTATTCATTTATGTTTTCTGCTTTTCAGTATTTACTTACTGTTTGACATTTAAGACCCTAATCTGTCTGGAGTTGATTTTTGTTATGATATAAAGCAGAGATTCAGTTATCTTTTTCCATATGGATAGCCATTTGCCCAGATCCATTTGGTATACAGTCCCATCTTTCTCCATGATATGGCATGCCACCTTAGTCATATATCAAATATACATACATCCATAGGTCCATTTCTGAGTTCACTATTCTATTAGACTGTAGCTTCAAAGTAAGTCCTGAAACCTGGTAGGCCAAGTCCTCTCTTCTCCACTCTTCTTCTTCAGAAATATTCTGGCCCTATAGTCTTCAAAATAAATTTAAAATTATAATATCAAGTTTCATGAAAATCCCACTTGGGATTTTGTTTGATCTATTGACTCTAAATCATCACATCTTTACAACACTAAGTCTTTCTATCCATGAACATTGTGTCTTTCTCAATTTATTTAGTTCTTCTTTGATATCTCTTAGTAAAGCTGTATAATTTTCTCATGAATATAAGATTTACTACAAAGTCTGATGTTCTCTGATACTATGATAATTGGTCTTGTATTTTCTAGTTGTTTGCTGTTGGTGCATAGAAATGCAACTGAGTTTTGTATATTTAGCCTGTACATCCAGGCTCCTAAAATGCCTTTTCTGAAGCTATTGAGATCTGTTAATGTGATTAATTAATTTATGAGTTTCCAAATATAAAATCAGCCTTGCATACCCAGAATAAACTCAACATCGTTACAGAATGTTATCTTATTTAATACACTGTTGGATTGGATTTTTTGATATTTTGTTTAGGAATTTCATTGATATATTCATGAGTGAAATAGGGCAGAACTTTTTTCCCCCGATCTTAGGCTGGTTTGATACAGGGTTATGCAGGCATAACCTTTTTTCTGTTTCCCATAATAACCTTAATTCACCTTTTTCTGTTTCCCATAATAATCTATATAAAGTTGGGATCATAAGTTTCTTGAAAATTTGGTATAGCATTTACGTGTAAAATAGTTTAGGCCTCATGGGAATTTTTAAACCACTACTTCAGTTTCTTTAATTATTATAGACTATTCACACTTTTTATTTCTCCTAAGAGTCTGTTCTTGTAATTTATGTTTTTCATCTGAGTTTTTTTTTAACTAGAACTTTATTATTTATGCTTTTCCCTTCAAGCTACAGGCACTCTTTAAACTGGCATTGAACATGCACAAATACAGAGTTTAGATTTTTTTCAGCACATAATTACATGAAAAATAAATAATTTTCAAGCCTTTCCTAGCTGAATTGGATCTTAAATATTTTAAGGGGAGGGGAATCCCAATAATTTTGTGTTCTTTAAGAAACTTGTATATATAAATGACCTGGTACATGTTCAATTAAATCTTGAAACCTAAAGAAGATTTAGGCAATGCAGATAAACATGGCCATCACTGTGAAAGGATGGAATGGTAAAGACAGATTCAATCTCTTATAAGTGTGTAGTAGTAAGTTAATCTAAATGGAAAAAACAAAACAAGAAACTTGACACTGACAATTGTTTAAAGGAAAAAAGAACCAATCAAGAAAAATGTTGGAGAACAAGAATATCTCCTCTTAAAAAGGAGAAAAGTGCTATCCTACACAAAAATGAGAACTACAGATTTGAAAAACACTCATTTGTCTTTGTCTTAAAATACAAACAAAAAAAAATAGTGGAAGGAAGAAGTCAAGACTATTTAGAATTGAGGCAGGTCTATGTAAAAATGGAACAGACTACAATGATTTCACCTCATGAAGGAAATGACAAATGAAATTTCATGTCTTCATGTCTATAATAAAATATATTAATAAAAAAATAAATGCACAGTTATAAAAAATACAAAGTCTGGATTTTTTCTCTTAGGTTTATAATAGACTACCAAACCTCTGTTTAATGCATTTACTTCTACTTCTTTGTTTCGCAGCACATGCCACATTCAAGTACATACATACATATTGGTATTTTACCATGAGAATCACGTTTCATCTCAAATTAGTGCTATGCTTTTCACCCACACTTATATACATTTTATTTCCATTTCCATTTTAGAAAGCTTTGAAAGTTTTTAATAAACATATAACATAAAAAAAAGTCTTGATTTTTTAAATGAAACTTTTAAGTACTGTGGCATGACGGGCTTTAAAATAACAGTTGAAGCATAAATATAGTAATTACATTGTACTGTTTAAACTAATTCATGGCTATAGGAAAAAATCATTGGTTTTTAAAATGCAGCCAACATGAGACTGTGCAGTTATGAGCAGTGAAATACTAGAAAACAGTGAATGAATAAATAAGATGATTTTTCAGCAGTGGCCATTCATTATTTTGCTTTTAGGAACCTGGAAGAAATTGCCTTCTTTAAGTTTCAAATATTTTGGTAATTCTAGTCATTTTTTAGCTTCCTCAATATTGCCATGAGTTGCTGAAACAGTGACTTTAAAGAATCAAACTTCTTTTCTCGTCTGAGGTAGCCAACGATGGCCACATCCACGATTTCCCCATATAAGTCCTCTTTGAAGTAACGCATGCATAATATGAGTTTCCATGGACTTTTTCCTATTCTTTTAGTATGGGTTCCATCCTTGCTCACCACCGTCTTATGGCCATGTCCACTTCCAGCACTGGCACAACCATAATAAATGCCAGTGGATAGACAGCTGGAAGATAACTACTTGTTTAGAAAAGTTAGTAGTGGGGATGCCCAGCTGCTTGGAGCCACGACGCAAGCCCGGCTCCACCTGGCGGCGGGCTCCGGTCCAGTCCGCGTGTGCAGCGGATTCGCCGTCTAGGCAGGGCCCGGACCCTCCCGGAGTGCGCGGGAGGGAGCTCGGCCGGTCTGCCCGGCGCACAACGGGCCGGGTGGCTCCGACCACGCGCCGCCTCACGCCGCTGGTCCTACAGATGCTACTGGGCGCCTGGGAGGTTGCGTCTCAGCTCCCGGGTGCGGCGGCGGCGGAAGTAGGTGCGGGACCCGGCGGGAGGCGCGACCCGCGCGGGCCAGCAGCGTGGGAAAGCCCCGAGCTGCCGCGGCGCCGCCAGGCCGCGTACGTCCCTCGGCCGAAGGGTCCGCCGCCTCATGGGAACTGTAAAAGTTTTTAAGCATATGTTTGCTGACAGAATTCCCTGATCAACTTTTCATACTTTACATGTCATTATGAATCCCTTTTCATTAATAAGATTTATTTCTGTCATCTCTCTCGATCAGTCTTGCCAGTGGTTTTTCTATTTTGCCATTTTTTTAAGGGCCAAATTTTGGCTTTGATGAATTTATTTTATGTTTTATTGATTTCTGCTTTTATTTTTAAAGTATGTTTTCTTCTCTCGTTGGGAATATATTGCACCTTCTCTAATTTCTTGGAGTGGCAATTTAGAAGAGCCTCAAAATTAATGAGCTTATATACCTATTTAAGGTTATACATTTCCTTTGAAGCACTTACTGCCTTGTTACATTCAGCCAGTTTTGATATCGTTTCATTATAATTCAGTTCAGTTCCAGGTACTTTTAGATTTCTATTCTGATTTCTCATTTTACCCATGAGTGACTTAGCAACTTAAAGTCTTTTCCAAATATGTGGGGATTTTTTTGTCATTTTGTTCTTATCTTTTAAATTAATTCTCATCACAGATCATGGCTTGTATGATATCCTTTTTCATTTCTTGAGGCTTTCTTTAGGGGTTAGTACATGATCAAATTTTGCATATATTCCATGTACATTTGAGAAAAAAGTATGTTCTCTGATTGTTGCATGCAGAAGTTTATATCTTATTTTGTTTTGCGTTCCTTCATATACTTGCTGTTTATTTTCCCCCCTTTGGCCTGTCAACCAGTGAGGGGGGTGTGCTGAAATCACCCAGTCTTCCACTGTGGTCATGGATTTATCACTTTCTCCCTTTACTATCAATACCTGCAGTTATATTTTTGAGGCTTTTTTACATGCATAATGTTTGAAACTAGTTTATCTTCTTGATGAACTCAACTTTTTATCATTATGTAGCAACTTTCTCCAATCTCTAATAATGCTTTTGTCCTAATGTCTGTATTACCTGATAATAATATAGGTATCACAGCTTTTTGTTTAGTATTTTCATGATATGTCGATATTTTACTTTCATCCTTTGCACATCTTTTGGTTTGGAGTATCTCTTAGAAAGAACATGTATCTGGATTATTAAAAATCCAATGAGTTGATATTTTGGTTTTTTACTAGTGAGTTTCATCTATTTACATTTATTGTAGTCATTGATATGCTTGAACCTCTTTCTACTATTTTAATTTATGATTTTTCTTTGTCTTAATTTTTCTTTTTAATCTTTTCTTACTATTCTTGAAATCTGATATCCATCTCTTCTCTCTAATAAGGCAAGAATTTAGCATTCCTTCATATCTGTTGGTGTCCTCCATCCCTCCAAACTCTACCATGTTAAACATTTTCTAGTTTTTTAATTCTGGATTATTATGGTCATATTTACTCCTTTTTTTTTTGGTCTTTGTAATTGTTTAAAAAATAAACAATACATTTTAACTTCATGTGTCCACTGTAGTAACTCTTGGATTTTTTCCTTCTCTTTTTAAAGTACTATGTCCAATACAATTTTCATTGTGGATTTTTGGGTGGCAAACCTTCTGAGGCTGTATGGCTAAGGATATTTTTTTATCATGTCTTTATATTTGAATGATAGCTAGAAGGGAATAGAAAATTCTGATTCCTAATTTCCTTTCCTTCACTGCTTTGAAAATATCACTACAATGTTGGCTGTTGTAAAAAGATCTAACATCAATCTGATTCTTCATCCTTGACAGTACTCCGCCACTTTTTCTGTCTGAAAGATATTAGAATTTTCTCTTTGATCATAATTTTTACCACAGTGTATCTAGGTGTAAGATTTTCTTTATCTCTTGACTGGCACTCCATGGGCCCTTTCAATTCAGTCTTTCATCTCTTCTGTTTTTATTTTGGGAAATTTATCTCCATTATTCCTTTAACAATTTTTTTTCTCCTATCCATATTTCTTTCTTTTTTGCTTTCCTTCTGGGATTCTCAATGAAATGATTAATTTAGTGGTGTGCCAGTTTGGATGTATTATGTCCCCCAAAATGCCATGTTCTTTAATGCAATCTTGTGGGGGCAGACGTGTTAGTGTTGATTGGGTTGGAATCTTTGCATTAGGCTGTTTCCATGGAGATGTGACCCACCCAGCTGTGGGTAATACCTTTGATTAGATAATTTCCATGGAAGTATGGCCCCGCCCATTCAACGTGGGTCTTGATTAGTTTACTGGAGCCCTATAAGAGCTCACAAACAGAAGGACCTCAGAGCATCTGCAGCTTAGAGAGACATTTTGAAAACGGCTGTTGAAAGCTGACACTGACATTTTGGAGAATGCCATTTTGAAACGCAACCTGGGAGCAAGCGGACACCAGCCACGTCTTCCCAGCTAACCGAGGTTTTCCAGACGCCAGCGGCCTTTCTCCAGTCAAGGTATACTCATGTTTGTGCCTTGGTTTGGACACCTTAGGGCTATAACTTAGTAACCAAAAAAACTCCCTTTATAAAAGCCAGTCCATTTCTGGTATTTTGCATAACAGCAGCATTAGCAGTCTGGAACAAGTGGTTACCCTAAAAAATACAATATTCATACCCCATACAGTCTAAAGTTAATTGACTCTCCTGCTGGGTAGGACCTCATAGCAATTTCCCTCTATTTATCCCTCTTCTGACTTAAAGGATAGTGTGGTCATACTTTAAACCCCATAAGACGTTATTGTTCTGGTTTATTCAGTGTTCATTTAGCTCCACATAGTTTTTGTTCTTCATTCATTCATACGTCTCAGATCTTCCATCTGGGGTGGCAAACTCGGTGTTTATCTGAAGATGTGAATATGCCTGTATGTCAGCTTAAAACTGTTCCTGCTGGGCGTGTAATTCCATGCTGGCAGTGAGTCTTTCAGCACATGGAAGAGATCGTTTGACTGTCTACAAACTTCCATTACTGCTGACATCCTTTGAACGTGACGTCCTTTAAAAATCTAATATTTTCTGTTTGATTTAATTTCAACATTTTCACTGTATAGATGTAGGTGTGGAACTTTTCTGCTACTTTCTCTTCAGATAGGGTCTCTCTTTCCCTCTGGAACTCTATACCTTAGTCTCAAACCTTGAAGTGCACACGAATCCCTTGGGGATCTATCAACGTGCAGATCTGATTGTGGAGGTCTGGGGTGGGATTTTGCACACAGGGACCTTCTCACTGTGGCTTCCTCTCTTAGGCTTCATTTTTATTTTTATTTATTTTTTTGATACTTTCATCTGACTTGTATTCAGCTGATAGATTTCCTCTTCAGTTACGTTCAATCTATTAAACCTTTTACCAGAGTTCTCAATTTCAGTTATTTTACTTTCCCTTTCTAGAATTTCTCTCCCTTTGAATCTGCAGTGCGACTTCCTAGATTCTGAGGGCTGCTGTACAAATCACCACAGGCTTGATGGCTTAAAACAGCAGCTCTCACTTGTCTGTTTCCCGGAGTTATTTTAAGTTTGGCTTTCACTTCTTTTAGCCATGCAGGGACTGTGTCCTCCCACCCTGTTTCGAGTCTCTTACTGTTACCTGACGGTGTGCTTTATTTCTTGCTGACCGTCTTGTCTTCCATGCCAGGATCTTGGTTGTGTGTGGGCACTGAGCTTTGGCTCGTCCTCTGCCCCTGCCCAGCAGTGGACGGAGCCCTGCGTCCTCCTCCGGGGCCCGTTGCTCTCTTCCTGCCTAGCTGAGTCTCTCTACTGCTCACCCTCCCTCTCTTCACCCGCCTGCTCTTCTCTGCCCCCAGCCCCACAGCAGGCGAAGAGGCCCTGGCAGCCCCCTACTCACGGCAGCGGGTACTTCTTCCATAGCAGCTTGGCCGGCAGGGTCTGGTACACGGTCTTCGGCTTTCCGTCGGAGCTGGGGCTGCTGGGGCTGCTGTGGACGATCTTGGAGCACTCCATCTGCTCGTCCCACGAGCCTGACAGCACATAGTGGGCCTTGCCCTGGCTGTCGCTCACCACTCCCGTCACCTGGGGACGTGGCAGTTCAGTGTGGGCACACGCCCGCTCCGGGCCCCCCCAGGCTCCCTGAGGTGAGTCCTCCTTACCCTCCGTGCTGCCTCTTTGGAGAAGTAGCTGTAGGGCAAGAACTTCAGCTGGCACCGGTCCTTGGTTTTATGGTTCACAATCTCGATGTCCCCTGTCTGGTGAGAGAGGGCGGTGGTCAGCGGCTGAGCCGCAGGCCAGACGCCCCCTCCCCAGGGTGCCCCCCGGACCTGGTCGATCCAGAGCTTGCCCACGATGATGTTGTGCACGGTTGAGGTGCTCTTCCTCCACACGTAGTGGTTCCCACTGGTCTGGAATTCCAAGTGGATGGCACCTGGAGGCCGGATAGAGGATCAGAGGTCACGGCCCCCAGTGTGGGAGCCCCACTAGCCTGCCTTGGAGGGGCACACTTGAGAACCAGAAGCACATCTGTGCAGACTAGGCATGGTGGGGGGAGGATGGGGAGGGGTGCACAGGGGCCAGGGAGGTGCCAGGGAGCCTGGCGACGGGGAGAGAGGAGCAGATCTGCAGATAACCTAATGTTGTCCCGGAGAGCCCCAAGCCGGCTGGTCGGCTGGCAGAATCCTCCCTGTGAACCTTGGGAGCGCACGGGCCCAGCTCACCTAGCGGCATGATGGAGAGGTATTTGCCCCGGAACTTGCTGGAGATGGTGATCTCCTGCCAGAGGCTCCAGCCGTGCTTGGAGAACACATGGTGCGCAGCCGAGGGAGGGTGGTGGCTCACCTGAGGCCAGACCCGAAGGTGTGAGCACCTGCTGGACATGGCTGCAAGCCTCCCCCAGCCCGGTGGGCAGCATGCCCTGTCCCTGCTTGTGCTGTTCTGTGACTGTGGGGCCGACCTGGGCAGCTGCTCCGGGGCCCAGAGACCGTGGGTGGGACCCTCAGCAGACCCCACGAAGGGCAGCGCCCAGTGGAGCACAGCTGTGGGAGATGGGCCAGCCCGGGTCCCTGCCCAGGCCCATTTTCTGGTTTAATCTTCACCATGGGTCCATCTGCCACACTGTGTTCCACCCAGGAGGCCTTAACCGGTGAAGTCACTTCAACTGAGACCCCCAGGGGCAGCATCTGGCCTCCCTGCATGCCAGCCTGGTTCCAGGGTGCACGCCCGCCCTCACCCCCTCCCACCTCCAGGCCCCTGACGCCTGGCGCTCCCCTGCCTCACTGCAGCCCCATCTCACTCCCCACTGTTAGCTCTTCCTCATCTCCACAGCTCCTTCCACTGCGGATCTCAGGGCCCCCCATCCATCTCATTCCCACGCCTCTAAGTAGGCTCCCGGGCCCAGCTCTGGCCTCGCCCTGAACGCTGCCACTGCACTGCCCAGCTCTGACCCAACACCTCCACGCAGGCTCAAACCGAACGGGGTCAAGGCGCAGCCCCTCCCCGTCTCCGTAAGAGCCACCCCCACTTGCCTCCTACCTGGGAAGAGCTGGCCCACTCCTGTTACACGGTGAGCTGTCCCTGTGCCCGTCAGCCACTTACAGCAAACTCAGGGCCATGACCTCCCAGGGTGGCCCCAAGTTCCTGCGGCCTCCACGCCGCCTTCAACAGCCCTATTGTCTAACGCTTGGGAGCCGTCCCTGGCCCTGCTTTCTTTCTCACGTTCTGCATCTGATCCCTTAATAAATTCTGTCTGCTCTTCCTACAGATGGCATCCAAAATCCGCCTCTACCCCAACCCCACCCCAGACCCCTGCCTCAGGCCAGGCCCCAGTGGGTCAGTGCAAAAGCTTTCAGCTCTCCCCATCGCAGCCGAGGGATCTTGGTACAACAAAAACCAGCTGGTGCCATATGCCTCCCCGACACCCCCACCCCACCCCGCAGACTGTCCCCAGGCAGGGAAGCCAGAGGCCCCGGGGCTGCCAGGGTTGGCCCTACCCAGCTCCCTGAGGCCCCTTCTCCTTCTTTCTTCCCCCATGATCAGCCAAACTGCTCCTTGTCCCCCCCTTTTCCCTTCCTGCCCCCCCCACCTCACTGGAACGGGGACTCCACAGAGCAGGAACCACACCTGTCCCTCCCAGCCCTGCCCTCAATGCCCGCACAGCCCCTGGCCCGTGGCGGCACTTAGCTCATGGGATAAACTCGCCGACCACTCACTGTTGAATGAATAAATACATTTACTCAGTGGTCAGGCCGAGAACCCTGGGTCATCCTGAGCAGCCCCCCCCTTTCTCACCCCACATCCAAAGCATCGGCAAACCTGCCGGTTCTACCTCAAAGCACACCTGCGCCCTGACACCCGCCTGCCTGGGGGCTCCCACTGGGCGGCTGGGCCCACTCAGCAGCCAGAGCGCACCTATTAAAATAGGAAGCTGCCCTGTGAGCAGAGCCCACACAGCAGGTGCTCGGTGGTGGCGTGGCCTGGCCTGGTGAGGGGCACCAACAGAATCTCCTCTTTTTGACAAGGCTGGTGCCACTGCCGAGGCTTGAAGGGGCACGAGTGGGGGGCTGGGGTGCAGGTATAGACAGGGTGGTCTGAGGAAGTTGACTGTGAAGGGTCCGGCTGAGCAGAGTTGCCCCTGAACCTGAGAAAAGCACTGGTGCCGGGGGGCGCCCCAGGCCTGGGCCGGGAGCCACAGTCTTAGCTGAGTCTGCAGCGAGCTGTGCCAGCCTGGGGTGGGGGTGGGGGCTTGTGGCTCTGCCCCATGGGGCAAAGGTCTCTGTGGGGAAGGGGTGGAGAGGATGGAGGAGAGCTCACCCCATTTCCCAGGCAAGACCCTAGGCTCTGGAGTGCCTCACACCCCCAGGCCTCCCTCCACAGGGGACCTGGGCAGGGGCCGGCCCCATCCGCCTGGCGTGGGCGCCTCCTGCCACCTTGCAGCTCAGTGGTGACTCTGCTCCAGCCCACCCAGGCTCCCTGTCCCTGTGCTCTGTGGTTCCCTGGCTGGGAGAGGGGTCCTCCCCATTCCCGGGTGTCAGGCCCGATTCCATCTCTGAGCTGTCCTCCCACCTGCGGGGTAGCAGGTTCCTGTACCCCACCCAGCTTGCTGGTCCCATCCAGGCAATGGTCAAGGTCCAAGGCTGCATCCCTCCCATCTGGCTCTGCCCTCCGAGCCTTGAGGGGGCAGCTTGGCCCAAGCAGGAGCGGAGTCTGCCCAGCGCCAGCTTGGTGGCCGAGCTCGGGCCTCACCTGCTCACAGAGGGAACGCAGGCCCATTTCATCGAGGCGGTCCAGCTCGAAGGTCTCCCCCAGCATGGGGTTGAAGGGCTTGGCGATGCGGTGCACGGTGGTGGAGTAGGAGGACACGGAGAAGGCGGCCACCAGGCACATCTGCTCCACCGAGCTGGCGCAGTGCACGGCCTTGTCCAGCAGGTGGTGGTACTCCAGGTCCTCCGTCAGCCGCTGGAGCATGGACAGGGGCTCGTTGAAGTTCACCTGCGGGGTGGCTGGGCGGTCAGGGCCTGAGTGGCGCCCTCCTGCGACCCTCCACCCCAACCCCAGGCTGGGGCCGCCCGCTGCAGGATCAACTAAGACTGTGGCTCTCAGCCCAGGCCTGGGGCGCCCCCCAGCACCGGTGCTTTACTCAGGTTCAGGGGGTCTCTGCTCAGCCACCTTCCTCGGACCACTCTGTCTACACCTGCACCCCACCCCCCTGCTTGTGCCCCTTCACCTCCTGCCCCTTCCTGCCTTAGTGTCCCCTCAGTTTACAAAGTCAGGACAGCCGGGACACTGGGAGACCCATCAGGTCCAGAGGCCGCTGGGGCTCCCCAACTGTTTGATCCATACAGGGCCCCTTCCTGGTCTCTCCCCTCCAAGCAACGCTGGCTCCATGGGGGCATCTGGGCAATGCCGATGGACACAATTAAATAACCAGTTACACCCTCCTTGGGTACCACCAAGAAAGCGGCACCCAGGGCTGCTCGTACCCCTCATCTGCGCTCAGGGACGCATTCCCCGGGGCTCCCAAGGCCACCCACCGGCATGGGGATCTTAGAGAGCTCCCGACCGATGCAGTTCTTCATGATGCTCCAGAGGTTAAGGCTGTAGTTGGGCTTGTCGGGGATGCGCATCCTCCTCTTCACCTTGGAGGGGCGCCCGGGCGAGGCACTGTCCAGCACCTGCAGAGGAGTGGGGCGTGGCTGTCAGCAGGGGTCAGGGCACCCCTTGGCCTCCAGGCCACCCACCCTCCCCTCTGCCCCAGCCCAGGCCGAGGACCAGGGCAGACCCAGCTGCTGGGCCCACTGTGGGGTGGGGGGCGGGCTGGCTCTGCCCGCACCCGCCAAGGGGGAGGCAGAGCAGACCCAACGGCCTCCTCATCTCTCTCCCCAGCCGGCCCCACCTGTACTTACACTGTCGGCCACGGACCAGTCGTCCACAGGACATGCCCCACTCCCACCCTCGGCTTTTCTGCAGGAAACACAAAGGGGGACAAATGACTTACAGAGCCTGAGGTCTCCTCGGGACCCGTCCCACCTTCTTTCTGGACTTCTCATGGGATCCCAGAGGGAGCCGGCCTCATAGCTGCTTCTCGAGTGGAGACTTAACCCTGAGGCCCCCACAGCCTCTGAGACTCTCAAGATGGGAGCGAAGTGACCCAGGGCAGTGATTTGGAGAGACCCCCTGCCCCTACCTACAGACACCCTGTGGCTGCAGCTACTCTGCAAAGCCCTCATCTGGGGTCCTGCCCACAGCCTCCTCCTGGGACCGGCTGGCTCAGGCCCCAGATGAGGTCAGGGGTGGGCTCTGTTTTAGGAGAAACTCCTAGAGCCCGCTACTTTCAGAACAGACCCCCCCGTATCCTTGCTGCTGGTCGCTGTCTCCCCGCTAGAGACAGGGACCACTTAAGGGCATGGGGGTCAAAGGATGGGGGTCGAAGCATCCCCATGTCTGGTGAATCCTTGGGGAGGATTGGTTAGCTGGACCAGTGGGGACCCCTTGGCTCTGTGGGAACCCCGATGAGGGGCTGGCTGGGCCAGGAAATGGGCACTGGTCAGTCAGTGGACAGGAAGACTCACCAAGGTCATTACAGGGAATGGGGGAAGGATGCTGCAGATGGGACAGCACAGAAGGGCTCAGGGCAGGACAGACAGGCTTGTCTGGGACCTGCCTGCCTCCCGTGTGGCAGCATCTTGTCAGAGAGGAGCAGAGGGGCTGGGGGGCTCTGGCAGGGGCAGGTTCAGGTGTTGGCTTGGTGCCACTGGGGGACAAGGGGGCTGAGCCCTGGCCCAAGGGGTTCCTGGGGCAGAAGGGAGCTGGGGTTGGGGGTGGGAGGAGCCCGAGTGGGACCTTCTTGGGATAAAGTGGAAGGAGATTCAGAACAGCCAAGCCGTGCTAACTTTGAGAGCAATATAAGCAATTTAAAATGTTATTGGAAAATGTAAAATGATTCTGAGCTGGAAATACACTGCTGATGTGACTGGCAACTCTCTGAGAGGTAAGAGAAATCCAAACTCTCTCTCCCCTGGAAGAAACCAGCACAGGAAGTAGGTCCACAGTGCCCAGAAAACAAGGAGAGAGTGATCTTCAGAAGCCTCCACACCCCTTGGCTGGGACTGCCATGACCCCCTGGTGCTTCGGGGAGGCCATGGAAGGTGTGCAGAGTATAGTGGGCAGGGGAACAGACGAGGGTGTGAGGCCAGGCTCACAACCGCCCAGCCGGAGGCTCTGGCTGCTCACCTGGCCACTGGGAACCGGCACTTCCTCATCCCTGCCATGGGGGTGCCCTGCCCGAGTGGGAGCCAGGAAGTTCGGTGACTCTCGTGCCCCACAAGCGAGCGTGGCAGTGGGTACCAGAGGCTGCGATCAGCTCCGTCACCTCCCCCAGGCCTTGGCAGGGGCCTCAGATATCGGAAGAGCCATCAGCCACCTCTGTGTCCCCAAGATGAGTTGTGTCCCCCCAAAAAAGGTGAGTTGAAGTCCTAACCACTAGTACTTGTGAATGTGACCTTATTTGGAAATCAGGTCACTGCAGAGGTTATACAGGTATACAGGGGAGAGAAGGCAGCCATGGGACAAGTGAGCCAGAGATCAAAGTACTGCAGCTGCAAGCCAAGGACTGTGGAAGATTGCTGGCAAATCGTCAGAAGCTAGACAAGGAAGGATCTTCCCCTGCAGGCTTCAGAGGGAGATTGGCCCTGCTGACAATTTGGGTTTTGGATTTCTGGTCCCTGAAACTCTGTGAGAATAAATTTCTGTTTTTTTTAAGCCACCTAGTTTTTGGTACTTTGTAAGGGCAGCCCTAGGAAACAAATATACCGTTTATTGTTAGGATCTTTTTTTATAAGAAAAAAAGTTTCTAGTGTCCTAGTGAGGATTGAACTCCTAATTATATTAACTTTACGTTCAAGGCCCCTCATGCTCTGCTCTGACCACAGCCTGGCTGCATGGACCACGTCCACGGGCATAGTCTGTGGGCCCTGAGGGTCTGACAGCATCAAGACCATTGCTAGCAAGCAGTCCAGTTACTGCTGTACATTTGAATAAGTATTTAGAAACATCCTATTCAGGGTAAAAGAAGCAAAGCCTGGGGAATAGAAATGTGTGAATGTCAAAACAGAAATTCCCTGTGTCTCTTGTCTTTTTTCAAATGTTGTCTTGGTGGAGGGAGCAACTGGGACCTGGGACCGTGTGCAGCTCTGGGGGAAACTGAGTGAGCCCCGGCCGTCTGGACACAAGCCTTTGGGTTCCAGCTCCCCACCTTGACCCTCGCTGGAACTGGATCCAGCCAATGCCGCATTCTCCATCTCCATTTTAAAGCAAAATCATGATATAAACCTTATCTAGTCATTGTCGATTTAAGGACGAACAGAACCAATCTAAGCAAAAATACCATCTGGAGCAAGATTCAAAAGAAGGAAAGCCCTAAGTTTATCGCTGGTAATAGGAAGAATAGATGGGACTTCTGGTTGGCCAAGATGGCAGTGTAGGACACTTCAGGGTTGTGAACTCCCACAGAATCTTTGAACAACCAGCAAAAACTGGCAGAGCCATCTTCTTCAGATCTCCAGAAAACAGAGTTGCAGTAACAGGGTGAGTGTCAAATCAAGAAAACGCAGCTTAAAAGTGGCAGGTAATTCTACCCAAAGAGATTTACAGATTCAACATAATCCCAATCAAAATTCTAACAGCCTTCTTTGCAGAAATGGAAAAGCCAATCAGCAAATTCATATGGTAGGGTTAGGGATAGCCAAACAATCTTGAAAAAGAAGAACAAAGTGGAGGAATCATACTTCCTGATACTAAAACTTATTACAAAGCTTCAGTAATCAAAACAGCACGGTACCAGACCCATAGACCAATGGATTCAAACTGAGAGTTTAGAAATAAACAGTCACACCTGTGGCCAACTGATTTTTGATGAGCGTGCGAAGTCTACTCAATGGAGAAAGCATAGTCCCTTCAACAAATGGTACTGGGAGAAATGGATGTCCATATGCAAAAGAATGAAGATGGATCCCTACCTCACACCATGTACAAAAATTAACTCAAAATGGATCAAAGTCCTAAATATAAGATAAATGGGACTTCATCAAAATTAAAAACTGTGCTTCAAAGGACTTTATTACAAAAGTAAAAGACAGTCTAATTGGGGACTGGTGGTTTGATGGGCTGAGCCCTCAATCACGGGACTTGCCCTTGGGAATACTGTTACTACAAAGGAGAGGCTATGCCTGCTTATAATTGTGCCTAAGTGTCTCCTCCTGAACGCCTCTTTGTTGCTCAGATGTGGCCCTCTCTCTCTAGCTAAGCCAACTTGGCAGGTGAAATCACTGCCCTCCCCCTACGTGGGATCTGACACCCAGGAGGGTAAATCCCCTGGCAACATGGAGGAATCTAGACCCGGTATTGTGGGATGGAGAACATCTTCTTGACCAAAAGGGGGATGTGAAATGAAATGAAATAAGTTTCAGTGGCTGAGAGATTCCAAAAGGAGCCGAGAGGTCACTCTGGTGGGCCCTCTTATGCACAATATAGATAACCCTTTTTAGGTTCTAATGACTTGGAATAGCTAGCAGTAAATACAAGAAACTATCAAATTACAACCCAGAACCCTTCAATCTTGAAGATGATTGTATAACAATGTAGCTTATGAGGGGTGACAATGTGATTGGGAAAGCCATGTGGATCACACTCCCCTTTGTTCAGTGTATGGATGGATAAGTAGAAAAAAGGGGGTAAAAAAAAAAAAAGCACCGAGTGTTCTTTTTTACTTTAATTGTTCTTTTTCACTTTAATTTTTATTCTTATTACTTTTGTGTGTGTGGTAATGAAAATGTTCAAAAATTAATTTTGTGATGAACACACAACTACATAATGGTACTGTGAACAACTGATTGTATGCTTTGTATGACTGCATAGTATATGACTATATCTCAATAAGACTGAATTATTTAAAAAAAAAGATGGTCTAAAGGACGGGAAAAATATTTGGAAACCATATATCTGATAAGCATTTAATATCCAGAATATATAAAGAACTCCTACAACTCAACAACAAAAAGACAAACAATCCAACCAAAAAATGAGCAAAAGACTTGTGAAAATACTATGAATGGCCAAGAAGGACATGAAAAGATGCTCAACGTCATTAGTCATCAGGGAAGTACAAATCAAAACCGCAATGAGATAACATTTCACACCCAATAGAATAGCTACTATTAAAAAAAACGGAAAATAACAGGGTTGGCAAGGATGTGGAGAAATAGGAACGCTCTCGTACACTGTTGGTGGGAATATAAAATGGTGCAGCCACTGCGGAAAAGTCTGGCAGTTCCTCAGAAAGTTAAGTATAGAACTACCATATATCCCAGCAATCCCACTGCTAGGTATATAGTCAACAGAACTGAAAGCAGGGACTTGTTCATAGTATTTTTCCAATTGCCAAAAGCTAGAAACAACCCAAGTACCCATCAACAGATGAATGGATAAATAAAATGTGGTGTATCCATACAGTGGAATATCATTTGGCCGTAAAAAGGAAAGAAGTTCTGATGCATGAGACAACATGGATGAACCTTGAAGACATCATATTGAGGGAAATAAGCTGGCCATAAAAGATCAAATACTGTATGATCTCCCTTACGTGAATTAAGCAAAATATGCAGATTCTAGTTGGAAACTAAAATACAGGTTACCAGGGGCTGGGTTGGGGAGGGGAATGAGGAGTTAATGTTAAATTGATACAGAGTTCCTGTTTGGGGTGAAGAAAAGTTTCGGCAATGGATGATGGTGTTGGAGGCACGACTTTGTGAAAGTAATTAATACCACTGAATTGCTATATATATGCATATATATATGAAAAGACATAAAAAAGGGAAATTTTAGGTAGTAGATAAGTTTCTACACACAGATACACAAAAACCCACAGAACTATATAACACCAAGGGTGAACCTAATGTAAACACTGGGCTAAAGTTAACAGCATAATTATAATAATAATGGTGTTTCATCAGTGGTAACAAAAGTACCACTAATGTTAATTACAGGGAAAACTGAGTCAGTGGGAAGAAGTATGTGGGAATTCTGTACTTCCTGCATGATCTTTCCATTAACCCATCAACTGCTCTAATTAAAAACAAAAAACCAAAAAACTACCTCATATACCATGAGGTTTATACAATTAGGGTTTGATCTCCATAATGTAAGGATGGAACAAATCAGAAAATCTTTTATTATGGCACAAAATGTCTTTAACAGATGAAAAGAGGAAAACACATGATTATCTCAATAGTTGAAGAAAAGATTTGGTAAAATCCAATAATAAAAATTGTTAAGAAACAAAGGAAGAAGAGGAATAGATGGAGGACGGGAGGAACGAGGAAGGAAAGGCCGGGCCTGGGGAGAGGGTTGCCCTGTGGCTGGCGGCCAGCTCGGGGGAGGCCCACCTGTCCTCCTTGGGCTCGGTGATCACAGTGATGAAAGATGTGGCGTCTTCCATGGCATCAAAGTACTCGGTATCTTCATCTTCCTCACTGTCCTCTCCTTTGGGAGTCAAGAGGCTTCCTGGACACGAGCAGACCCTCTGCCTTAGTTTACAACTTCAAACTAAGTTTAAGTCCTGCCTGAGGACCGTCTAGAACCACTGGGGCTCCCCCCCACCACCGCTGTCCCACTTCAGTGACTTGCTCTTGATTAACCCTGGCTGTGGCCGCCCCGGCTCTGAGCCTTCCCTGGGAGCCTCCCTTGATGGATCGAGTGCGTGAACAGGTGGGGCAGTGTGTGGCCTCCCTTTCGGACGAAGCTGCCGGGCCCAGGGGACATGTGACTCACGGCCCCAGAAGGTGGGATCCTCCTGGCACCTGGGACAGCAGGGCTCACCTAACCTTTTGTGTGGATTTGGATGTATTATGTCCCCCCAAACACCATGTTCTTTGATGCAATCTTCTGGGGGCAGATGTATTAGTGTTGATTGGGTTGGAATCTTTGGATTAGGCTGTTTCCATGGAGATGTGACCCACCCAACTGTAGGTGATAACTCTGATTAGATTAGTTCCATGGAGGTGTGGCCTCACCCATTCATCGTGGGTCTTGATTAGTTTACCTGAGCCCTATAAGAGCTCAGACAGAAGGAGCTCAGTGCTGCTGCAGCCAAGCAAAACATTTTGAAGTCAGCGATTGAAAGCTGATGCTGACATTTTGGAAATCGCAATTTTGAAACACAACCTGGGAAAAAGCAGACACCAGCCACGTGCCGTCCCAGCTAACAGAGGTTTTCTGGATGCCAATGCCTTTTCTCCAGTAAAGGTACCCTTTGTTGATGCCTTACCTTGGACACTTTATGGCCTTAAGACTGTAATTTTGTAACAAAATAAACCCCCTTTATAAAAGCCAATCCATTTCTGGTATTTTGCATTCTGGCAGCATTAACAAACTGAAACACCTTTCCTTTGGGGATTTGAACCTAGATGCAGGGAGGCTGGGGTCTGTTGTGGGGTCGGGGGTGGGGCATGGGAAGTACAGAGCCGTGGGGGTCAGGCCAGAGGCAGCCTTGAGCAGCCCAAATATGGGCAAGTTAAGCAGGAAGGATCTGGGATGGGGAGTGGGGATCACAGCAGAGACGGTGAGAGCAGAGGGGGTGCTGAGTGCCGAGGGGTTCAGAGGCGGAGCAGCCCCACTCACCCTCGCTGAAGCTCTTGGAGGGGTTGGTGGCCCGGCCCGGGACGCTGCTGCGGAAGGCCCGCTCAAGGCTGTTGTGCTGCTTGGCCAGCTGCTCGATGGTTTCCTCCAGGTGGATGCGCTGCTCCTGCTCATACTGCAGCGCCCGCTGCCATTTCCGGCTGTGTACCTCTGCTAGTTCCAGGAAGTCCCTGCAGGCCTGGGGGCAGAGGGAGGCAGGGAGGGGTGGGTGCCTGGCGCTGGCCCTGCAGGCCCCCGGCCTGCCCAGCGGCAGTGAGTTCGAACCCCCTCCTTTTTTCCGGGAATCACAACTCCATTCATTCATTGCTCTGCCCCGGCTTTGGCCCCCGTGGGCCCCGGGGGAACCCTGCTTTCTCAGAGCCAGCCCAGGAAACTGCATCCACCCTGGCTGGCTTTCCACTGTCAGTGCACTGTTTGGGGGGAGGCGGTCATCAAACCTGGGGTGTCACAGTCCACCTGCTGCCTCCCCAGCAGCAACCCCTGGAGCTGGAGCACTGCTGGGTGTGATTCTTCATGGCTGGGGGCTCCAGGGGTTTAATGCTGGGGCTGCCCCAGCACCCTCAGCTGCCCCATCCTTGCTGTGTGCTATGCCTGAGGCTCTGTCACCACCCCCCCTCTGACCCTGGAACCCAAAGCACCCGTAGCAACTCAGGCCAGTCTCTGCCTTTGGCACAGAAGGAAGGAAAACCCATCCTGCTTATTACCCAGCTGAGGAACTGAAACTGGAACGTTCCACCAAGTTATCTCATAGCCTGTATCATATAACTGCTTTTAGGGCTCTCCCCTTCAAGCTTGTGGCCTACTATGACACCCAGATTCCTTTCAGCTTCCCAGGACTGAAGGTGGTGCTAGCACACTCCTACGAAGCAGGGCTTGGCCATTTTGTGCTTAGTTGTTCCTGTAGGAAGTGACTTGATCCCAGCCCTTGCCTGCATCACTGGTTGCTGGCTGTCTCCCCACCCTCCCTTCCCACCCCAATTGCCCCCCAGCCCACTGACTGCTCCTGGTCTCACCCATCACTTGCTTTCCTGGAGAGGGGCAGACACAGGGTCCCTCCTCCGTGAGACAGGACCAGGCAGCACCTGTCGGAAGGGTCATGGGGAGCAGCAGTGGTGAAGATGGTACAAAGCGCCAGGTGCCTGGTGAGGGGGCACTGGGCACACTTCCTCCCTCAGGGCCACCACCCACCGCTGCACGGCCTCCCGTGCTCAGCTCATGCCTTCCTCACTAATTCCTGTTCCTCCTCAGATCTGCTCCCTGGGGAAGCCTCCACCAGGCCCGCTCAGACACTTGTCTCCATGGCTTGGTTCATGAGTCTGTGCCTGGTTTCTTTTCATCTTACTGAATCCCTGAAACTGTAGGTGTTCCAGAATGCTTGCTGAATGAGTGAACAGCCTCTCAGAGGGCTGGGACTGCATGGCGGAGGGACTGAAAAGAGGCGTGGAACCCTTGGGCTCTTCAGGGGAGCAGAAGGGGGTTATTCGCTGCTCTGCCACCCAAGTGGGGAGACCCAAGCTTGGGGGAAAGGTCACCAGCCTGCTCCCTCAGCCCCAGGCACTCCACTGTGCAACAAACCAGCTGCCAGCTGCTTTCCTCCATCATCACAGCTCACCCTCCCACACCCAGGCCACGTGGGCAGGGCAAGGGTGCCCCCATTCTGAAGATGAGTCCTGGAGATGAGACATGACATTGCCTGAAGATGGAGTTGTGGGAAAGGGTGGGTGGGCAGAGCCCGAAGACCTGGGTTCCTGCACAAGCCACTGCTCTGGAGCCTGGGACCCTCTGCAAGACGGGGCAATGCTCTCCCACAGACCTTGTGCCTTGGGCTCCCACCCTAACTCACCAGCAAAATCCTCTACCCTTGGAGAAGGGGCATTGCTCCATTTGACAGACAAGGACACTGAGGCTCAGACCCCGGCAGCTCTCTGCATGGGTGCAGCCTTTCGGGAGCAGGCTCAGCCTCTGGTTCAGGGTCCGGGGCCCCGCCTGGCCACATCTAAGCCACCGTTACCCCCTTCTGCCAAAGGGGCAGGGATTTACACTAACAGGTTGGGGTGGGGTGGGCGGAGACAGATGGTCACCGGGAAGAAAAGAAATCTCCTTATGTGCTTAACAGGGATCCAAAGACAGGCGAGGCTGTCAGGGCTCTTTGGAGTTGATGAACTATGTGCCTGTGAGGGCCACCAGCGAGAGTGGATGGGCAGCCACTGGCTGCCATGCTACTGGATGGCCCCTGATGGGCCTGGGGTGGGCCCTGGAGACCTGCTTCTTGGCCTGTGACTAGAGCCGGGGCCGAGTCCTCCCTGGTCCTGCAGTGGCCTCCCTGCCTCGCCCCAGCCCTGCTCTTCCCTCCCTGCTGCAGGCCTCTGGGTGGGGGTCCTGACAGCTACCCCTAGAAAGTGTCTCTTTGCTGGTTCTGCACCAGTGGTGAGGGCAGAGTGTCCCTCTGGGGGCCTCAGGAATGTCCTAAACCCTTACAGGAACTCTGTGAGATGGGGGTTGCTGGGGAGTGGGGGTAGAGACCCCTAGCCCATTCTACAGATGGGAAAACCGGGATTCCAAAGTCACACAGTCAGTGGATGCCAGAGCCAGATCTTCATCCCAGGACCTTAACCCAGAGCCTGGAACCCCTCTTGTCCCCAGGCTGCTCCCACGAGTCCTATGTCCCCATGTCCCCTTGTTTCCCCACAGTCCTAAGCTCTGTCCCAAGGCTGGGCAAGTTAGTCTCGGCTCTCCGTCTGCTTTAGGGAAGCCTGTATTGAGACTGGGGCTCGGGAAAAGGGACTGGCCAGGCCAGTAAGGGTCCCTGCACAGAGCCAGGCCACCTCCACACCAGGCAGCATCCCTTGCCGGCCGCCTGGGAGTGGAGCCACGAGGGTGCAGAGATGAGGGAAGTGCCGTGCGCGGGGCCCCGCTGCAGGTGAGAGAGATGACGGATGCTTCGTAGTGTTCCAGGTTCCTTCGGGTCTGTGAGTCCCTGCCTGGTGGCACATGTTGCTTGTCCCCACAGCAGGCTGGCCCAGCAGCCACACAAAGCACCTGGCCTCTGCCCCATTATGGCTGCCTTCACTCCCCACCAATACTCTCCACAGAGCCCCATGAGCACCTGTGTGTGTTTTAATATAGACAGTGCTTTGCTTTCATATAAGTCATGTCATCTAAAATAAGCCGTATAAAAGACACACAAACAACCATATAAAATACTAGCCAAGTACTGTGGTAATAATTCCCACAAATCCATGCCAGACAGCCCTATAAGACCTCTGGGCTTCCTAGCAGCCAAAGCAAAGAAGGAAAGATGATCATAGAGTGAAGATAAATTAGGCTTCCTCCCTTCTACCCCTCCATGTTTGTAGGCTCTAAATACTTCAGAAATTACCATTTTCTCTTCCAAGGGGAAATGGGGTGTTTGTTGTGTTTCCTACAGATGAGGATGGCTGACGGTCCCTCATAGACCTGGCCCCAAATCCTCCCCAGCCTCATGTACTGACTCCTTCCCTCCCCACCCTTCACTTGCAGCCCACCAGGTATAGTGGCTTTCTGCTCTTCCCTGTCTTGATCCCAAACCCACCTGCTCCTTCCGATGCCTGCCCCTCCCTCAGGCCAGGCACCCCCTGTGGGTCAGGAGTGCTTGGGGCATTCTTACAAGCACTGGCCTGACAGAGGAGGAAATGAAAAGAGGCTGCCCGAGGATGAGGGATGTGCTCAGTTCGGGCTGGGGTCAGCTCCCCGTGCACCTGCCTGCATGGACCTGCCCCCCCACACACCTGGTGTGGGATCTTTATGGCTGTCTGGGGGTCCCTTGAGACCAGGGGCGGCATGGGGGTCCCTGTGGCCTTCCTGGGTGGGTCTGGGCTCCTGGGGGGACTCACAACAGGATGAGGGCAATAACCTATCCAAGCAACAGGACCCTGCCCTGGCCTCAGGTTATGTCTGCCTCCCAGCACCCTTCACCCCAGGGACGACATTGCCCCACGTCAGGGCTGCTGGCTCACAACCTGGCCATGTGTGACCCACAACTCCCAGTCCCTGCAGGAGACAGGAAGTCAAATCCCCGGGGACAGCTGGCATCTTGTTTGGGCTGCATATGGCCAGGCTGGACACAATGTAGATGGCTGAGTTCAGGGTCACCCTGGGCAGGGAGGAGCCTGCTGGGCTGTAATATGGAGGGGCTCGCATGGCCAGCCCCGGGGCCTTTGCCACTGTCACCAACCTGGAGGGGGGTCATTCACAGCAGATGAGCTGCCTGGTCACTGGGGAGGGGTCACCCGTGGGCTGCTGAGAGCCGATCCCCCCACCTTGCTCCCTGCATGTGCCTACCTGGCGTCCAGCCCCAACTCCCAGGGTCTGCTCTGCTGCCACTGGCCTTGCCCAGGCCCTGTTCTGGCCCCGCCACCCTGGATTGCTGAGTTCTATGCTCCCTGGGACTAAGCAGGATTAGATCTGGGGCCACCGAGGGACCAGCTTGGGGGAGACTCTGGGGCCAGGGAGGGCCAGGCCAAGTGAGCAAGACCCGAGCAGGTCACGCTTCCCCCAAGGCTCTGTGACTCTGTAACTGACCAGGGCAGCGGTGTCCCACACTGAGGGGGACATGAGATTCATCCCAACCAAAGCCCCCTACCCACGCTCATGTCCTGAATCACAAGGGGTGGCAATGGGCGGAAGGAGGAGCCCAGCTGTCAGCCTGAGTCCAACGTCTGTGTCCCACCAGTGACCTCCAGGGGTCTTGGTGCCCTCATGGGAGAATGGAAGGGCCAGACGGGGGCCTCCTCGAGACTCATGGATGGGGACAGGGTTCAGTCTCACAGGCTGCCCCAGTTTGCACAAATAGAAACGGAAGCTCAGAGTACATGCATTGTGAAAGAAGGAAGGAGCAGTGGTGAGGGTCAGGCCAGGTCCTCCTGGCTCCGGAGGTGGGAGGGGACAGGTCCTGGACTCACCCCCGGCACTGGCCACCAACTGCCCTCAGTGGCCTTCATCGGCCCAGCCAGGAAGGCCTCCAAGAGCAGAGCCCTCGGGGGCCCCCAGCATCCCTGGGGACCAGCCATCCCCCTCCCATCCTCTGGATCCCTTTTCTACCCCCCCACCCCAGGACGATGGGGTGTGAGGGGCTGGGGACACAATGGAGCAGAGGAACTTGGCCGGCCGGGTAGGCAGCAGCCCCAGCTCCACAGGGAGAGGCTTTGTAGCCACTGCTGCTGACTCAGTGTCCCTACGTCAAGGTGAGCGCTGGCGAATGTGCACCTGCCCCAGGTACACAGCTCAACCCTGCTAGCCCAGGTGCCTGGCAGGACCAGAGACACACTGGGGAACTGCCATGTCAGGAGAAGCTCAGCCATCCAGGTGCCCAAGACCAAAAGTGAGGACCCTGGGCTGCCACGGGGGTGCTGGGCTCACCCCGGGTCTCCCTGGGACAGACCTGGCCAAGTCACCCATGCAGGGTGCCCATGCTGAGCTCCCCAGATGGGGACGGCCACCTGCTAAGCCGCATGGCTGATCAGCACAGGCAGGAGCATCCCCTACTTCCCAAACCTCGCGGGCAGGCGCGGGTTCCCGTGGCATCTTGATGTGACTCGCTCACAGCATCCATGAGGCAGCTACTCAATTAAAACTTCACAATAGCCCTTTCCACGTTCAAAATAGCTTACCTCTTGGGCACAGGACCAGCACCATATGGCTGCCAGTTTGCCAACCAATTTTAGACAATTCTGGAATCTATTTTTACACTCGCCCTCCCACCCCCAGGCCCCAAATCAGCAAGCTGCTGAGAACAGAACGGCGGTCAGCTCGACAGGAACCGGGCACAGGGGGAAGCGGGGGGCAATTCTAGGGCCTCTCGCCAGTTGCCCTACTTGGGTCAGTCCAAGGAGCCCCACGTGCCCTCCTGGGCTGTAAACCAAACAGAGCATTCCTAGCTTCAGGCGGCTCCTTTACTGATCTGGGTCTCTCTGAAGTGCCCCAGCACCTGCCTGCGCCGGCCCGATTCCTCCTCTGGTCTTCTGGGGCTCCCCAAAATGCCTCCTCCCTCCCTGCTGCAGGTCCTGCCTGGAGCACCCCCTAGAACCAACATGGACAAGGCCTGACTGCGGGACACACCCTTCCGTGGCTGCCCCAGATCCTTGCGGTAACTGCACCACCCTCACTGCTTCCTGGGCCCCCACCTGGCTTCCAGGGCACCTCAACTGTCTTCAGTCTTCTGTGGAGCTTGCTCACCACCCCTTTGGTTGCACAAAGCCTGTTCCTGGGAAAGATCTTGCCAGAACCTAAAGACTGACCTGGGAGTCTGCAACTGGGCGTGGCAGGTTGAGGACATCAGACAGCAAGAGTCCTGTTCTTCAGGAGCTGGGCTGCACTGGGTGCCCCTCTGGGTGGCCCGATCCTCCCCCCTGCTCCCCGTACACAGCAGATCTGCCACACCACCTCCCAACAGGTCTGCCTCGCCAGCTCCAGCTCCACCCCTTACTTAGGCACCGACAGGGCTCCTCAGGGTCTCCCCATGCCTGCCCCAGCCTCACCCACCCTCCAAGCAGCGAGGGATCTTGCTAGAATGCACGTCAGACCCTTTTGCGGGTTCGATGAGTCCCTCCTTGCCCCTTTGCAGTGGAAGGCAGCGCTCTCGGCATCGCACAGGCCGGGCCCCTGGGACTGGGCTCCCCTCCCACGGCTCCCCAGCTCTCACTCCACTGGGCACACACCTGGCCTCCCACGGCTCTCCTCCCCACTCCGGAACACCCCTCCTCGCACTGCGACAGGCTGGCGGGGCCTCCCACCTACCCCACCCCGCCCATGTGGTTTCCTGTGTGGTTTTTCACCACTGACATCTCATTTATAAAACCCCAGGAGGAGGCAGGTTCCACCAGGATGTCCCCAGCGCCTGGCACAGGGCCTCGGGGGTGAGGGAGGGGGGGCCTCCTGCATTGCAGAGGCTACCCCTGCACTGGCTCGGCCCTGTCCGCAAGGGCTTGTTGGAGGTGACTTGGGTTGACCCCACGTACGGTCACGTGGTTGGGGGTGGTGGTGGCTGGGTCCTGGGCCCCGATGGGGGTGGGGAGGAGGTGGCACGCATCACCAACTGCAAGGGGTCTCTCCGTGGCTCAGGCTTGGGGGGCCATGTGGGGAGCAGTCTGCTCTGCCATGGTGCCCACCTGCACGGCCTGCAGGGGGAACCCAGGGGAGCAGCCCCCCACCTGCAGAGAGGACCTGCTGCCACAGGTGAGAGCAGGGAGCTTGGGTGGGGGGTGGGGGTGCAAGTCTCACACAGCCCTGCAGCAGCTCACTGCCAGAATGACCCAGAAATACCAAGGGCAGGGGCTGTGAGGTCAAAATGTAGCGTTCAAGGCCAGGCTGGGGAGCTGCGGCCACCAAAGGAGAGCAGAGACCCTGTGTGTGACCCGGTGGGGGTGACAACCCAGGGACTGACGGCTACAACCCCACATGCTCATGCAACAGCCAGGCCTGCCATCCTCAGGCAAAATGACAGCTCTGGGCCTCCGGATGACAATGACGACACTGTAATGCCACCGGCCTCACATGGCTGGTGTGAGCGGTGAATGAAGTAAGGGGAGGGAAACCTGTGCCGACTGCCCTTCTCACAACATCGCCACCCAGAAGCCTGACCTTCAACAAGGGCGCTTTGTTTTAGGACCAAGAGAAATTTATAGGAAAGGAAGAATAAATCTGGAGCTTATTATTTTCACTTTGCGGAAACTTGCTATGCGACATTAACTCCATCGGCCTCTACCCAGGACTCAGTGGGCCACCCACTGCCACGATGGCAGGTGTGTCCCGGAAGGGGTGAGTGCGCAGCTATGTGTCCCCACGCTGAGCTGTTCAGACACCGGTGCACAGGTGTGCTGCAGTTCCAGGTACGCTTTAAACCCTGCCGCCACTTAACAGCGCTGCCAGTTTTCTCTTAAGCAGCAGGCTAATTCACAGTTACACAAAACAGTAATTCAAGCAGGGAACTGCTGGGCTGGCTTTTATCAGGGCCCCAAAATTACCCATCAGGGAGCTTTGCCAGACGTTAAGCCATTCATTCCTTGCCCCTGCGTTCTTTCACAGCCCTCTCCCTACTTTATCTGCTGAGTTGTCTGTGGGCTGGGCAATGTGCCAGGTGAGGAGGCTGCAGGGCTACTGGGACGGTGGGGACAAGCATGTCCCTGCCCTTGCAGGGTGCTGGACAGCAGGGAGGACGGGTCAAGATGCCGCAATAGAAGAGTCCGGTGATGCTATGGACCCAGAGACGGGGTTCGGGGCCAGGGCGGCTGGGCCGGACGTCCTGACCCTCCCACTCCAATTGGAGGGAGGGGATTGTTTATTTCTCTGTGGTGAGGCAGCAGGCTGTGGTGGGCTCCATAATCAGATCTCGGCTCACATCTGGGCTTTCCCACTCAGCAGCTGCGACCCTGAGCAAGCCCCTCAACCCCTCTGCCTCAGTTTCCCATGTGTGAACCTGCTGATCACATATTCCTGTCCCGGCTCCCCATGGACCAGGGCCCACCCACCCAAGCCCCTCCCAACTCAGGCCTCAGGAGGGAGGAAGGGCTCTGGGGCCTGACCCCAGGGGGTTGGCCTGTGAGGCGGTGCCCTGGGAGCATCTGTGGGATTGGGGGCCTTCCCGGAAGTGATGGGTGACTACAGGTGGGGAGGGGCTGTGAGACCAGGGTCTCTTCAGCCCTGGTGAGCAGCCCACGGGGAGTGGGCAGGAGGCGAGGCTGGACAGGGACAGCCTGGCCCAGCCGCAGAAGCACATATTCTGGAGTGAGCCCCACACCCCTTTCTCTCTCCTGAATGAACACTGCCCAGCCGCACTGGTCCCTCCATGTTCCCTGAGGAGAGATGGAAACCCCAGTTGCTCTCCCCCCTGGGACAGAGGGGTGGTGGGGCCCACACAGCCGGGGAGCTCTGCCCAATGGCCAGGTCCTGCTCTGGGGCTGCCACAGAAGACAGGCCGGGCAACGGGTGGGCAGGCGGGGCGGCTACAGGGTGGGTGCTAGAGGCAAAGAGGGGTGGGCCCCCTTCCCGGCGGGAGAAGCCCCCCTTCCCCTTCCAGGCCCTGCTCCGAGGCTGCCACCCTGAACCCTCCTGCTGGCCTGCGCCAGCCCCTCTCCCCAGGCAGCTGTGGAACCCTCCCAGCTTCTTGCCAGGCCCTCCACAAATGAGGCCTTCAAAAGTGGATGAGGGAACCACCACCCCGTGTAGCTCCTCCTCGCAAAGGCCTCGCTGCGGACACGTGAGCGAGTCTGCCGGCCTGTGAGCTGCTAGGGGCAGGGCTGGGCCTGCCTGTTCCCTGCAGAGTCCCTGCCGGCTGCTAAGGTCCGGGATAAATTCCCTTCAGGCCAGGACTTCCCTGCCTCGTGAGCTGTGGGCCTGGCTTCAGTGTGTGACCAGAGGGGCAGGTTTCCCAGGAGTTTGCCCCCCAGGCCTCTGCTCTGCTGCATCTCCAGCGAGCCAAATGCTCAAAACCTGATAGAAAGAACCCTGCCAAGCCAAGGCCACAAGAAGAGGGAAGGAGACTGGAGCTCCGGACGGTGTGCTGGTGAAAAATGCAGTGTTACAATTTAACTTCATAAAGCACTGTTCCAATCTCTCGGCCACCGGGCCAGGCCATTCCTCTGGAAGGCGTGGGGCGCAGGGTGGCTCTGCAGGCAGAAGGAGGGCTGGGAAAGCCTCTGCTTTCTTACAGACCTGTCCAGGTGAGGAAATGGGACCAGAATGTCTTTGTAAATGGTGACATAGCCAATAAATATGAGTTGTGGGCTATAGGGGGCATTTATTTCTCTAGATACGAGACCCACTTTGACTGAAGACGGTGAAGCAGCTAGCGAAAGGCTGCATGGTGGGATTGGGCAGGGCAGGGGCCTCAGATGCCGGAAGTTCTAGCCAGGAGGTTCCACTGTGGCAAGCCTCCCAGCCACAGGGCCGTCCGCGTGGGGTTTTGAAGGATGAAAAGGGCCTTCTGGAAGGTACAGCCATGGCAAAGTCACTGAGGGTCAATCTGACCTGGAAGCCTCTGAGTGACACAGCACCCTGCTCCCTCAAACTCCTAAGGTTTGAGGTAAGGATCCCCTGCACTGCCCCAGGGGAGTAGTGGGCATGTGGAAGGGGCCAGCGTCCCCAAACGTGGGGGCTGGGGATCTCGGGGAGGGTCCAGAGAGCCCACCCCCCACCCCCTTCCTGCCATGGCGCTGGGCACTTGGGAGCTAAAGGCTTATGATATCTAGGTTCTTTTCCAAATGTGAAGAATGTGACAGATCCCAGATTCTTCACTCTCTTGGGGAAACACGGAGAGGCAGCAGCCAGTCTCCTCACATAAGAAGGGCACCCTCTAAGGCTGCGTTTCCCTCTGGGGCTGTCTGGCCGGCCAGCATTTTCTGCTCTGGTTCCGATCTGAGCCCCCAAGGTGGAAAACCACAGCCACTCCCCAGGGTGCTGATACAGAGCACCAGGAGGGGACTGTGCAGAGGGCCCAGTGGGGAGAGGGATTCCGGGATGGGTATCAATGGAAGCTTCTCCCGTGAGGACTCACGTTACAGTCAGGGCAGGGGGCAGGGCTGGGGAGGGGACAGGGAAGCGAAGTGAGATCCCAGCACCAGGAGGAAACAGAGCTCCCTCCTCTTACAGCAAGATCTTGAGGGGTCTGGGGGATGATGGGTTGTGCCTCTGGGGACAGCTAGGGGTGGCTTCCTTTCCTCAGTCCCCATTTCCCGGGACCCTGGGTGGGGGGTGGGGGTGGGCTGCATCCCTGTCTCGGAGGTAAAAGACATATCTGGAGGAGCTAAGAGGGATGCATGAGGCTGGGGTCACACTCTGGGGCGGGGGGTGGGGATACAAAACCAATCCCACCATGTCCTGACCTCAGAGTGCAGCCCTGGGGGGTCTCACCCTCCCTGCCTTGGGCCATAGAGCCCTCACTCCCCTAGAAGGTCACACACCACATAGATCGGGGTTTGTACCCTGGCCTTGCCCCTTACTAGCAGGGGTGGGCCCTAGGCAGCTTCTGCACCTTCTCCGAGTCTCAGTGTTTACTTTGGGCGTGATTACGCAATTAAGGAGATTGTTGGGGGCAGCGGTCAGTGGTTTGGGGCATGAATGGGGCATGCGTGGGGTCGGGGGAGGAGCCACACTGTTGCCTCGGTTACAGATTCCCAGCTCCATCCCGCTCCTCATGACAGCTGTAGAAGCTGAGGCCTGGCCAGGGGTGGGGACGTGTGTCATGTCCAGGCAGCCTGACCTGGTCCGAGTGGCCGGCTTTGCCTTGGTGGTCCTCCACCCGCGGTGGGACTTATTCATCTGGGGTCCGACGGTCATGCAAACATCCCTCCCAGAACTGACCCGATTCCTGCCAGGTGAGAAGGAGCCACCAGGGGGGTCCCTGGAGGACATGGGCTTCTGGGCCCACCTGGAACCCCACTCCTCACTACACCCCCATTTAACCGCCAGGGCTGAGAGAGAGGTCGAGACAGCAAGTTCACACCAGCAGGAGGGGCAGAGCTGGCCCGGGCCCTGCTCTCCATCAACATGACACGTTTCCCTGGCGCAGGGACTAGAAACAGGGCATCGTAATCCGCCCCAAGGAGCTTGGCTGCCCATAAAACAATTCATCATGCGCTAGAGGGCAAAGCTGTTTTCATGACTCCGTAAATACACACAAGCCTCCAATGCCTGATAAAGGAATGAGCCAGACTTCAGACAGTTGAGAAGGTCATGAGCTTGAAAAAGCCGAAACTGCTTATTCAAGACAAAGCAGCTTCTCAGTCATGGGACAGGGAGGTGGGGACGGGGGAGCTGCCTGAGGGCAACGGCTCTGGGGTGTATGGGGAAACCAGAAGGTTTTATTATGTCATGAAGATGCTTAAGGTCTGTGCACGTCTTGGGTGGAGATACAGGAACCCAGGCCCCTGCTCTTGGGTTTCCTGCTGGGTCTAGACTCCCATCTCCACTCCTGGCCCAGCTCTGGTCTGACACCCTGACGGGCCCAGCCTCATCTGGCACCACTGTGGCCCACTGTCTCCGGCCAGCATATGGTCTCTGGACCTGGGCCTCCCCCCAGCTGGACCCCCTGGCTGGGATGTGCCCCTCCCAGGAGCTGTCACACCTCCTCTGGGCAGAGAGAGGAAGGGCTCAGAAGCACGTCAACCACTATACTCTCAGTCACCATGGAGGAGCTCCCAGTCACAGCAGAGGAACTTCCAGAACCTGGTGGGAGCTCCAATTCCCATGGCTGTGCTTTATGATTAAAGTTTGCTATTACATGTTCCTTTGATGCTCAGATTGGCGCGACCCATGGCAGGTTCAACTCTAAAGCTCTTCTGGCTAAGTGACCACCTCTCTAACCCAGCTTCCCATCACAAGTACGTGCCCCAGGTCCTGATCCTACTGTGTCTATGGAATGTACTCCCCAGGAAGGAGCAGCAGCAGCTGTTATGGGCCAACGAGGCAGCTGCATCCCTGACCAGGCCCTGGCTCTCCTCACCCAGGCAGGAGACACCTGCAAGCCTTAACCAGATGCTGCACTCAACCCTAGTTCCTACCAGGTAATTAAAGAGTGTCCCTGCCCAACAACGATAATGCAATGACAGAGAGGATATGGAGGGTAGGAAGTTGTGAAACACAGAAAACGGAGCCCTGGTCTGTCAGTCTGGCCACTCAGGGACCCCAGTGGGGGCACCCTGACCTCACCCCGATGCTGGTGACGGAGCCAGGGCCACGGTGAGGGTGGGAACTCACGTTGATCATAGCATTTGATGTGATGCGGAAGAGGGTAGCGCGCTCGTTCACGGCCTTCAGCTTCTCGCCGCTCTCAGACGGGACCTTGAGGGTGTCCAGCTCGCTCAGGGAGCGCTGGAGGGCAGCGCCGTGCTTGGCGATGAGGTCATTGCAGGTGCTCAGGTCGTCTAACTTCAAGGAGAGGTTTTTAATGGTGTGGCAGAGCTCGCTCTTGTCGGACGGGGAGGCACTCTGGTCGTCGTCGTCCCCAGAGTCATCTGTGGGGGGAAACAGAGTTGCCGCAGTTATTACCGACAGGCACGGCCTGGGCCGTCCGGGGCAGAGGGGCAGTGTCACGAAAACCATCAGTTCCCTGGATGGGGCTGGTTTCCTCTCCTGGGGTTAGTTCATGGGAGCTGCCACCTGCCCTGAGCCACCAGATTCCGGCAGGGTGTTGGGCACTGGAGAGCATCCTGCATCAGTGGGAAGGAGTCTTAGGAGGGGGGTCCAGCCTAAGAAGCAGAGCCAGGACTGTGCTTTTGGGGAGCAGGGGGACCCCTGCAGGACCTGCCAGTGTGCTGGGCTCCAGCTCTTGCGAGTGATGGTGGGTGGGCAAGGATGGGACGTGCTGGGTGGGGCAGTGGAGATACCTCTGCAGGAGCAGCTCCCACCAGGACCAGAGAGACCCCCGAGTAAAGCCCGGGCTCCTCAGGCCCCCTAGCTGACCTGCCCTTCCTCGCTCCCTGCTCAAGCCCTTCGTCCAGCCACACGAGGCTGCGCTCAGCTCCCTGCACTGCCTCCTTTCCCGCTGCGCCCCCACTGCCGGCATCCTCCCCACAGCCCCTGCTCAGAGGACCCGCCCCTACCAGCCCCTTTGAGACCCCAGTTGCCTCCTCTTCAAGGCCGGCTTGAAGACCCCCGGGTCCAAGTCACACACCCCTCCTGGCCCCCCACCTCCTCCTGCTGTGGCTTTGCCCATTCCCCGCTGCGAGAACAAGGCCGCCCTGTTCACTGGATGCCGACGGGGTGTGACATTGGCTGAATCCTCAAATGGCCTTGTCAGGGCAGGGGCTGTACTGTCCCCGGGGGACACCTGAGGAAACTGAGGCCCAGGCTGCCCTCCAGAGACCACCTCTTCACTCCAGCTGCTGGGGCCTCCTTGGGAGAGGCCAGGTGGGCCCTCACGGGCTTCCTACTTGTGCCCCTCTCCTTGTGCCCCAGTGCTCCCCCTTCCTGGGAGTCCGGGGGACCTGGAGCTGGCCCCTGCTAGCCCGACCGGTGTCCCAGGGGACAGAGGGCTGTCGGAGCCTCCGGAGGGTGCACCCGGCAGCTGCAAGTGCCTGGGGTGGGCAGCTGCTGCTTTAACTTAAGCTGGCACGGGGTAACCAAGAGGCTGGCGTCCCAAAGCCAGTAACTGCCATGGAGTTTCTGATATGCCCTGTTTCCGAAATACTCAGCAAAAAGCTTTTTGTGTTTTTTTTTTTCCTTTTAGATGAAGGAGCTCTATAACCAGAGATGTGAAAGTTTTTAAAAAAAGTGCAGGACTAGATTCCTTCCCACGACAGGACAAGGTTATGCTGGGGTGGTGGCCGGGGGCCGAGGCAGGGCGAGCTGAGGGCCACAGGGGCCCTGAGCCCATGCCCAGGCCCAGCAGGGAGACTCCCCACAGCCAGCACGACCACAGCCCCAGTGACCCAGTGTCTGGAGGCCACGTGCAAGGCCAGGCTCAGGGCCCCATCACAGTTAACTCTGAGCCCCAGGGTGGCTCTTTTTCCGCTCTGCAGTGGGAAAACACAGGTTCCCACAGGCCAAGCCAGTGGCTCAGGGCCCAGCTGCCCGGGTCAGAACTGAGCTCTGAGTCCAGGTTTGTCTGCTTGCAGGGCCTTTCCCCTCTCTGCTGATGCACGTGGAGGCTTTCAGGGTATCGGGCCCTGGAGAGGCAGCACCACGAGCACACGGGATGACCCAACCAGGTGGGCAGGGGCAGAGGGGTGCACCAAATTGTTCCAGGCCACAGGCTGGGGGGCTCTGGAGCTCTGCCTGGGCTCTTAGTTACATTGCAGCCTTTGTCACTGAGGCTGGGGGGGGGGGCAGGTTCCCTTGGTCTATATGTTTAACACCTGAGCCAGCCACTGACCAGTCAGAACAGATGCTTGTCACTGGGAGGGTGTGCTGGGCAAGCCCTAAGCAAGGGCCTGAGGAGTGGAGCAGCTAGGCCGACTGAGCTGTGTCTCCAACTTGTGATTAAATTGTACACCCCTAGGAAGCAGCTCCCATGGTCAAGTGCAGGTCCAGATGCCAGGGACGAGGGATTTGCTTGTTCTACTCTCAAGTCGCTGGTGTGGTGTTGGAGGCAGGATGGAGAGACACTGGAGTCAGGGGTTACCGAATAGCAGTCAGCTTTGTGGGCTCCAGTGGGGCTGGAGATGGGCAGGAAGAGATCCTCCCAGAAGGGGTGTGAGATCCATAGAATGAGGGAGGGAGGGAGGGATGTGGGGAGTGAATGGGCGAATGAATGAGTGATTATGGGGGGCCACCCAGAGGAGACACCGTCCAGGTTGGCAGATGTTGGCGGCAGGGGCCGAGATGTGCCAGGTAGGCAGGGCCTGGAGGAGGAAATGGAAGGTCAGGGGTGGGGGTTTGGGTCGAGGCGCTGGGTGGCGAGGGGAGAGAGTGATGGGCCCCTGACACCAGGTCAAGGGGCCTGGGCTTTCACCCCTTGGTGAAAGGAAGCCGTGTGGGTGTGGCCACCCATAATCATTCATTCATTCACTCATTCATTCCCCTCATCCCTCCTTCTCTCCCTCATTCTATGGATCTCAGGCTCCCTCGGAGGACCTCTCCCTGCCCATCTCCAGCCCCACTGGAGCCTACAAAGCTGACTGCTATTCGGTAACCCCTGACCTGGTGTCTCTCCAACCCACCTCCAACATTACACCAGCAACTTGAGAGTAGAAGAAGCAAATCCCTGTCCCTGGTCAATGGGACAGGCTTCCACTAACTCACTGAGACAAGACTGGCAGCGGAATGGATGGGCTGGAGAGGTCCGGCAGGGCTGGGGTGACCACAGGAAGCTGGAGCAGGAAGGGCTTGCCCATTATTCTGCCCCCTCCTCCAAGCCTGGGGGTGCTCGGGGCCCCTACAGCAAAGAGGCTGCCAAGGCGGTTTGGGTAACCCAAAGATGAAGATGCACAAGTACAGAATGGACCCCAAACCGGCCCAGACATGCTGACAGCAGCCCCCACTCAGCTCCAAGGACCTGAATGGCCCGTCACAGCTACCTGGCCATGAAGGACATGCCACCCTCACTCCATCCACTCACTCCTCGAGGGGGCTGCCCCAGGCCTGGCCTCCCATGATCCTCCACGTGGGACTCGGGCCCAGGTTCCAGGCAGCTTAGAACCTGCTGAGTGCAGTGGTGATAATCCCACCACAACCTCGGGCGAGAGCTCGGCCGAGCAGTCAAGGGGACGTGGCTTCTGAGACGGTGACTTCCGGCCATAGCTGACTCCCAAAGCCTCAGTGCTGGGGCAGGTGGACCCTCAAGGAACTGGAAACCCACATTGGAAAGACAGAGAAACGATTTACTGTGATGTTTCTGAAATTAGGAAAAATGAAACACTGTCTTGTGCTTTTCCAAAGGATATTGGGAGACGGCCCTGAGGACCAGGGACAGAACTCTTAGTTCCACCACCCTCACCCCTCCTCTGACCAAGGACTCTGCAATTCATTTCAAAGGAAGGAAAGGCTTGTATGATACCATGGCATGAGCCCCCCATACCGTCTCTTATTGCCACTTTCCATTGGGAATAAACACCAGTGATGATGAGGATCTGAGAAGAGCAAAATAACAAGTGACATGGCCACAGCACAGCAGATGCTTGGAGCTATCTACAGACGTCAAAAGCAACGGAAATTTTGCAAAGGTTTTCGTACAAGTACAGGAGCAACCAAAATCACAGGCCATGTCACAGCAGCATGCCTGGGGCTTGCGTCACCAAGCAGTCCCAGCGCCTCGGTGCTTGCACCCAAGGCCACCCAGTGTGACCTCGGCAAGCTGCAGAGGACCTGGAAGGGGAGCCTGGACCCACTGAGGATCCAACAGTGTCAGCCTGAAAAGGTTGGGCCTGAGGGCAGAGAACAAGAGGCCTGGACTCCCCAGCTCTAGGTTCCCGTTGGCTCTGCTGCTCTGTGCGGCAGTTTCCCTGCCCAGAGCTTGGTTTCCTCACCCGGGGAACAAGGGCGCCAAGCCTTCCCTTGTGGGTCCGGAAAAGGATCCAGGTGCTGGGCCACCCCCTGCCAGGAATGATGATTACCTCCCAGCACCACCTCCACCACTCAGAGCCTTGCTGGGCTGAACCACATGCCTCTCCATTACCTTCTAGAAAACGCTGGTCCTTTTGAGAAACAAAGGAAGCTGAGGTCTTCCTGAACACTGGGAGGGTGAAATAGTCACAAGCTAGAACACGGTGCAGGATGGGGCCAGGTTCCAACCAAGCGGACCCTGGGAATGAACTAGCCCATCCCTAGCCAGTGGCACCCTGGTGGAAGATTCCAGGAGCTCAGCCAAGGCAGGGAGCTGGGAGAGTGGCCGGGGTGGGGAGGGGGCCGGCTGGGTGGGCAGGTGACCCCGGGCTGGGAGTCAGCATGGCTGACTGGCCTGTCCCTCAGGGCTGCTGTGGGGACAGCATCAGAAGATGTCCTCTGGCCCCCACCCCCATCTGCAGCCCCCATTCCTGAGGATTCTCAATAGGCTGCTGGAATTTTAGCCTCTATCCAGAAAGGTTCTCTCTGTCCCTGGTTCTCACGGTGCCCAGTCCTCCCCCAACCCGCCCCTGGTCCCCGGATGGGCTCTGAGCCAGTCCTCCATGGCTGTCGACAAGAAACCCAAGAGGAGGATGACATGAGCTGCCCCAGTTGAGATCCCCTGGGTCCCTTCCTCTTCCCTAGGAAGCTGAAGGTTGTTTTGGTGTCCAGGTCTTGCAATCACCTACTTTTCTGGGGTTCTCTTTCTTCAGTGTCTGGGACTGAGGAATAATTTTCCCTGCAGCCTTGTCTCTGATCACAACACCTGGCAGAGCTTTGGAAGGCTGACTCTGGCTCCTCTGATGAGGGGAAACATTCTAGCAGTGTGAATGGACATGGGGTGGCACCTGCCATGGAGTGGCCGAGCAGAGCCAGGGCCACTTGTTTGCGATGCTGCGGGAGGTCCCTGCCCCCTGACAGGCCCCAGCCCCCACCGCCTCTGCCCCCATTCCCCTTCTCCCCTGCCCTTCGCAGTTGCCATCGGCCAATGCAAGCGGGGCTCCCAGCTGCACAGCACCCCCTGGCTGCTCCCTGGGTGTCAGCTGAAGGCCACTCCTGGAATGGCCAAGCCAAGCCTGGGAGGACAGAGGGTCCCCTGACCCAGCCTTGAAGAGCAAGGAGGAGTTTTGATCATGCGCGTTGCAATTCAGGCCCAGAAGGAGGAAAGGGGGGATTGGCCAAGGTCAAACGCTGGAGCAGGAGCTGCTAGCCCCTTCGGCGATCTCTCCCTGGGAGATGTGGCCTGGAGCTCAGATGGGGCCTGCTTCAGATGGCTAAGGCATGTTTGCTGAGGGCTTGGGAGCTGGTTCCTGGGTGGATGCTCCGATGCCCTGCCTGCTTTCCCGGGAAGAGAGCGGAGGGGCCAGTGGGGGTCCCCCCTCCACACTCCTGCTATCAGAGTCACTGCGGGCAGTGAGCTGCTGGCCTTTGATCACCAGCCCTACCCAGCAGGCCCAGCGGGAACACACTGTGCTGTGCCATGGAGGCCTTCAGGTTGCAGAGAGTGCTGGGGCAGAGATGCCACTTCATTCTGCCTCCCAGCCCGGGGCTGCCTGTGTGGCAGGAGGCAGGAGGAAACCCTTGCTGGGCAGCAGGCATGAGGCGAGGAGCTGCTGGAGAAGCACCGAGTGCCCGGGGCGTTTGCCCTCAGCCTGGTGAGAATCTTGCTGCCCAAACTTTATGTCAAATCTCGACTCTGCAGCCTCTGTCAGCTCTGCAGCATGCCCTGTTCTCTCTCCTGGGCATCCAACGCTTTCTGCTGGCCCCTCCTGCCCACCTCCTGCCTGCCTCCGCTGACCTCCCTGTGGGCAGCAGTAACCTCCATCGTTCTGGCCTCTGGCTGGGCCCTGCATCTGCCAGCAGGGGCTCCTGGGAAATGCTGGCTGCCCCGAGAGGCAAGCTCTGGAAGAGGCAGTTTCCCCCTGGTCAGTGACGAAACTGCAGCAAAAGCCGTTTCCTGCAAGGTGCCCGGCATGCTCTAAAGCAGTGGGCAAATTGCCTGTTTAATCCTCACATCCATAGCATCCTTGTTTGACAGGTGAGGAAACTGAGGCTCAGCACCAGCTGGTCCTACAGTGAGCAGGTGGTGGGATTCCAGCCGTGGCGGCCTGGCCTGGGGTCTGTGCCCCAACCAATGCCCATCTCATGCTGCAGCTATGCTGAGGGGATCTCTGAGCACCTGACTTGGTGTGCTGGTTTGAATGTATTATGTCCCCCAAAGCGCTATGTTCTTTGATGCAATTTTGTGGGGGCAGAAGTATTACTATTGATGAGGATGGAATCCTTTAATTGAGTGTTTCCATGGAGATGTGACTCAATCAACTGTGGGTGAGAATTTTGATTGGATAATTTCCATGGAGGTGCTACCCCATTCAGGGTAGGTCTCAACTGAATCACTGGAGTCCTATAAAAGAGTTCACAGACAGAAGGAGGTGCTGCAGCCAAGAGAGACACTTTGAAGAATGCACAGGAGCTGAGAGTGGAGCTGGAACACAACCTGGGATCAACAGATGCCAGCCACGTGCCTTCCCAGAGAACAGAAGTTTTCCAGATGCCATTGGCCTTCCTTCACTGAAGGTTTACTTGTGTTGATGCCTTCATTTGGACGTTTTCATGGCCTTCAGACTGTAACTTTGTAACCAAATAAACTCCCTTTATAAAAGCCAATCCATTTCTGGTATTTTGCATAAACGGCAGCATTAGCAAACCGAACACCTGGGGAGCCTGCTGTGAGACAGCCAGAGGCCCACCCTGGTTTTACAAGGGATTTCAGGTTGGGAAGTGAGTCCCAATACTCCCTGCTCCAGGATTTCTCTTTTGGAGGATTTAAGGGGCACCTCACCTCGCCCCCTCCTTGCTGGTCCATGTTGTCCTTTTCCCCCTCCCAGACTCTGAACTTCACCAGGAAGAGGGTGGAGCCGGAATGTATGCCTTGGGGGTCTGCAGAGACCTGCCTCCAGTCCCTCATCTCAGCAGCAGGACTGCCTCCATGCAAGGAGCATCAGGCTGAGACCACCAAACAGCCGGCGAAGGGCAGATCGGGGAGGAGTCTGGGTCCCTGCTCTGTGGTTGAGGGCTCAAGCCTCTGAGGACACAGTTCACGGAGGAGGACAGTGACTCCAGGGAACCAAACCGAGTGGCAGACGGAGGAAAGGCTGGAGAGCTGGAGAGGGTGAGATGGAGGGCCCAGGAGGCAGGTGGCTGGGGCTCCGCCTTCCTGATAGGTGACCTCCGTCCCTCCCGCATCAGCCTGGCCCCTGTTTGGCAAAGGCCGCTGAACTCCCGCTGGCCTGCGCATCTCTGGGCCTTGCTCTGAGCTCATGCGCTGCTGTTCCCGGCGTGCTTTCGATGTCCAGATCAAACCTTCATAGAGAAGCAACCAAAGATCCAAACAAGTGGCTCTGCCACTTGCAAACGCTACGGTTTCTTGAAACAAGGGCATTGGGCATGGGAGACAGAGGGGTCAGCTTTGCTCTGGGTCAGGAATGAGATGGACAACTCCAGGCAATGTGTCTCCAGGCTGCCTAACGAAAGGGGCCTCTCAGTGAGGGTCCAGGAACTGGGGGCTAAATACCACATCGCGTTCCTTGGCAAGTAGGCCTCCCGGGGTGCCCTGGCTACAGGTGCAAAAGCCAACAGTAGCTCCAGACTGGGAACACGGAAAGAAGAACAGATCCCGGCCTGCACGGCCAGACAGGGAGCTCTGCAATGAGGTCCAGATCCGCTCCTGGAACAGCGGGACCTTGTGATGCAAGGACTGTGAAAACAGGCGCTCAGCTGACTCTCAGACATGACTATCTCTGGAAAGGAACTGATTCCTAAAATACCCAATCCATGTTCACGAGCTCCACTAAAGACTATCTTCATTTGCCAGAGCTGCTATCACAAATTCCACAAACTGGTTTGGGCTTAACAACAGGAATTGACTGGCTCACAATTTTGAGGCTTTTGGAAGAAGGCCAAGAGATATCAGCAAGGCTCGCTTTCTCCCAGAGCCTGTAGCATCTTGTTGCTGGCTGCTGGCAATCCTAGGGGCTCCTTGGCTTGCATGTCTCTCTCCTTGCGCATGCTCTTCTGGTTTCTGCTGGCTTCCGGCTTCTCCCTGTGGCCTCTAACTTCTGGCTTCTGGTTTCTTCTTTTTATAAGGCCTCCAGTAATACGGATTCAGGGGGACCACACCTTAACTAAAAATAATATCTACAAAAGGCCCTATTTTACACACAAGTTTGTACCTATAGGAACACAGATTTAGAACGTGCCCCTGCTGGAGTACATAATTCAGACTAGCATGGGTTCTCGTTTTCATTAAAAGAGTATAAATTAATGAAATACAGGTAGTCGTCAAAATTTCTCTGTCCGTCCTGGCTGTGCCATCTTTAATCTGACGTAGGGAGTGTGGCACTGGCCTTCTCGTCCACGGCGAGCTCCCTGAGTGGCTTCATTTTCCATTTCTGCTGTAACAAATCCCCACAAACTTAGTTTAAAACAACCCACATCTACTGCTTAGTTACAGAGGTCAAAAGTGCTAAAATCAAGGTGTCTGCTTCCAGAAGCTCCAGGGGAAAAACTTTCCTTGCTGTTTCCAGCTTCTGGGGGCTGCTGATCCCCTTGGCTTGTGGCCCCTTCCTCCACCTTCAAAGGCGGCAGCGCAGCATCCTCCAGTCTCTTTGTTGTTCTGACTCTAACTCTCTTCTGACCCCCTTCTAAGGACCCTCATATTTGCATTGGGTCACTCCCACACTCGGGATCATCTCCCTGTCTCGAGAGCCTTAACTCAGTTACCCTGCACAGTCCCTTCTGCCATGTAGAGTTATGTATTTACAGGTTCTGGGAATAAGGACACAGACATCCTTGAGGGGGACACTGTTCAACTGCCCACGCTGAGCTGCTGTGGCACAGTGTCCGGAACCCCCTCTGCCTATCCAGTGATCCTACCATTTGTTCCACCACCCTGGGGAGTGGAGTGGTCCCAGGAACCAGAAGCTCCTTACTCAGTTGTCTAGGCTCCTTCCTGCAGAAAGCTCACAAGTCCCTGTGTCCTCAGCTCAAAGCTGGGCACACATGCCTCCCAACTGCTCCAGCCTGGTAGGCCTGGCTTGTTTGGGGAGGAGGGAGCCTGGGGCAGAGGGAGAGCCCAGCTCTGGGCCAAGCCATCCTGCTTATCACATGGCCATGATCAAGGGTGCTATCCCATACACTGGGGATATCAACACCCGCTCGCCCCTTGGGCTGCCAGGAGCATTAGATGTGGAAAGAGACAGCAAGCACCAGAATGGAGCTGGGACTTCATAAACACCAACCTCCACCCGCCAGCCCCCCAGCGTCTCCATCTCTTTTGTCAGTGCAGCTCACCTTTGCCCACAACCTGTCTTGAGTTTACCTCAAATCACTGAGGCCTGGAACCAGAGGGAGCCGTGTGTTTCCTACCCTTGCCCCCGCCCAGGGCTCTCCTTGAACCCCTGAATAGTCTGGTCTCCGCTCTGGCCGAGGAGCCAGCTGACTGCCCGCCCCAGGCCGGGGACCCTCTGCCATCCCAAGGCACCTGGGAAGGAGCAGGTTGCTATGGAAACAGCCGCTCAGTGGAGCCAGGTGGGCTATTTTTAGAAGTGGAGCTTTTTTCATCTTTGGAGGAAAATGGATCAAGTTTCTCAGCAGAGAAGCCCTCTCAGGGGTGGGGGCAGCTTTTTGAAACTGAGAAACCCAAGGGTTGGTGCTTGGTGGGAGGGGGTGGCACGGTGGTGACTTACACTGCCCCTTGCTTGCTTTTCCGAAGAGCCTGATTTTGTCAACTGCCCAACAGCTCCTGGGGTCAAGGCACACCTTACTGCCTCACAAGCAAGGCTGGAGGTGAGCGAGGCTGCCCCCCGCTGTGTGTCGTGGAGCTGGGGTGGGGTGGGGGGCCCGGGACAGGAGCAGTCAAGGCTGGAATGGAAGGTCAGTGCTGGCTGCAGCCTCCGCACTGGGGCTCAAAGCTGGGCTGGACAAGGCTTTGGGGTGAGCAGTGTGAGATGGGTCAGAAGGGGGAATGGCATGCAGGGGGACCCCCAGCTAGGGCAGGGGCCCCAAGGAAGGATGCTGGGATCCCCGGCAGGTTCCTGAGTAGGGAGGGGCCGGACACAGCAGGTGCTGAGGTCTCAGAAAGCAGTGACCCAGCTCACCCACCCCTGACTCTCCAGCCCACCCTGGTGCCACACACATGGAGAGTCCACAGCCCTCAGGGCTGACCGCCAGTGCTTTCTCCCTCCTGAGATGTCTTCCTCTTCAAATCTGCAAACGGTTGCCCCTCACCCGAAGGCCCAGCACCGAGTCACTGAGATGCGTGGCCGTCCTTGAGTGGGATCCCCCGCCCTGGCTCCCAGCATGGCCCCCTGACCAGGCCCTGGCCAATGACAGGAACACGTGTTGTGCACAGATGTCCTTCTCTGAGGACCACGTGCATAGGCTGGTCATCTCTGTGTGCCCAGCAGACCTGAAGGCCCTGGGAGAAGACAGAGGGGACCCTTGCTCCACTCTCTGGGAGCAGAGAGAGGAGGCAAAGATGCACGGGCAGCACAGGCTGGGGGGACCCGGCAGGTGGCCAAGGCAGCACGTGACCCATGACAAATGGGTGCTGCGAGTCCTGGTCCCCCAGGCTGGCCTCGGCCCTCCTGCTGCTCCACAGGGCGCCGGCATTGGCGGTGAACGGGACGGGGCCCTGCTGTCCCCACCCTCTCTGCAAAATGGGAAAGGGCAACGCTGTGACCCCAGCCCTGGCAGCTTCCCCGCTGGAGGTCTTGGGTCCCTAAATGCCCCCTCCATTCTGTGCTCCCATCACAGGGTTCCAGAACACACCACAGTGGGGTGCTTGTTCCAGCCCGAGTGCTATGGCCTTGAAGCGTGGAGAACAGTCTAATTTTTTTTTGCCACCTGGCTGTCCAAAGAGATTCCACCTGCAGGGGACTAATGAGGACAGGCAAACGCAGCCCATGGGTTCCGAGTGAGAAGGGCAAGGCGCTGCACCCTCGGTGGTACCCAGCCATTTCCACTCTGTTCTGAGCACCACCAGGCAACCAGTGACGGAACTGAGGACAGGGCCACTGTACGCCTAAAGCTTGGGAGTGAGAGGGGAAAACGGAGGGAGAGGCAGGTTGGGAGCTGCAGACTAAAGTGCATGGACTGAGGGCAGATCCAGCAGGGGCCAGGGGGCTGGGGTCTGCCTTCCCCAAAGTGGGTTCTGTGGAACACTAGCCCACAGGGTGCTCTACAAACAAAGAAATTGGTGATAAAGAGCTTTGTGCACTAGGACATACAACGTCCCTTCCCACCAAGGAGGTAGGTGACTGAGGGCTCTGAAAAGCTGGGCCCTGAGGACTCTGGAAGGTATGTCAGGATCTAATCGGATGGAAAATCAGGTAATGATAAATAATGCATTGTGAAAACCTGGCAGGCAGATGGGAAACAAAAGCCACGAGCGTCAGCGTCTTCTAGGTCCCCGCGGCCTCTGTGGGCCCCTCTCCTCCTCCTTTTTCACCTGGTGAGACCGTGCCCAGCTCTCAGAGGCTGCTGTGACACCTTCTCTAGGAGAGGGGCACGGGGAACACACCCTCCCCAGGAGCAGCTGTCACCAAGGCCAAGAGGGGCACACAGGCTGGAGGCCTGGACCTGACATGAAAGCAGGGTTTGTTTCCCTTCCCAGAAACCCTCATCCCACAAACACGTGCGAAAGTCCCACCTCCGTGACGGCTGAGACCCTGACTATGACAGTTTGGATGTATTATGTCCCCTAGAAAAAGCCGTGTTCTTTAATGCAGCCTTGTGGGGGTAGATGTATTTAGTCTTGATTAGATTGGAACTTTTGGATTAGGTTGTTTCCATGGAGATGTGACCCACCCAACTGTAGGTTATACTTTTGGGTAGATTATTTCCATGGAGGTGTGGCCCCGCCCATTCAGCATAGGTCTTGATTTAATCACTGGAGTCCTATAAAAGAGCTCACAAACAGAAGGACTCGGAGAAGCTGAGGGAGACATTTTGAAAACGGCCACTGAAAGCAGGCTTCTGCTGAAATTTGGAGATACTAGCCCGGAGTTTGCTCCGGAGAAGCTAAGAGAGGACAAAACACCCCAAGAGCAACATTTTGAAGAACACACAGGAGCTGAGAGAGGAGCTGGAACACAACCCAGGATCAGCAGACACCAGCCACGTGACCTTCCAGCAAATAGAGATTTTCTGGATGCCGTTGGCCTTCTTTCGGTGAAGGTATACCAGTGCTGATGCCTTAATTTTCATTTTCATGGCATTCAGATTGTAAATTTGAATGAAATAACTGCCTTTTACATATAAAAGCCAATCCATTTCTGGTATTTTTGTATAACAGTAGTGTTAGCAAACTGGAACACTGACCTTCCCAGGGAAAATGCACACTGTGACCCCTGGGCCAGCTAGAAAAACCCAGAACAGTGGAGGGCAGGGCCAGCATCACAGAGGACCAAGACTACTCCTGCTTCCTGCTCTCGCGGATTGAGAACTTGGGTGCATGGTGAAGGCTACGAGCCAAAAGGAAGGGTGAAAAATAAGTGCACATGAGCCACAGAAGGGTTCCTGAGGAACTAGCAGGCTGTGACCAGGAGCGGCGGAGCTTGGGACAGTGTGGACACCGCAGGCAGCTGGCCTGCCTCCCAGGAAACAAACACAAGCACGGAAAAGGGAAGGTAAAAATAGAAGTGCCTGCTCCAATTATGGCATGTGCCGCGATACTAAAGAAAACCTGCTGCCCACAGCCTCCTGCCAGCCAGCCGGCACAGCACCCAGCCCGCTGGGAACTCCACCCAACTGGGGATCCCACCAAGTTCCCCTGAGGGCCTGGGCGCTGCGGGCAGCAAACCTTCCCTGGGGCTCTTGGAGCAGGGCTGGCTGCTTCTGCCAGACCACCTTGGGCTCAGGTGCCCACCCTGTCCAGGTGGGCATCTCGCCCCAAGGTTGAGAGGTGGGCTGCTCAGCCAGGACCCCAACCCCCTCTGCAAGTTCCTGGGGGCTGTGCAGGTGGATAAACCCCAGGCCAACCGGGCTCAGGAAGGGGGCCGGGATGCTGCGGCCCACTCCTCTGGCAAGGAGCTGCTGCTTCTCACCAGAGCTCCTGCTTCATGGGCAAGCACCGAGGGCTCCCCTTCCTCCAAGCCGATGATGTTGAGCCAGGAACCCCTGGTTGGTTTCTGGGAGCCTCCTCCAGGGGCTGGCCCAGGGCTCCTCCCCAGGCTCTACTGCCGGCCCCTAGACCCCAACCCATCTATCCACCCGTCGTGGGCTGTTCCGTTATTCATTATTTTGCTTAGCGACTCCCACCACACAGTCTCAGCCTCCTGGTCAAGGGGACTGTTTGGTGACTTGGGAGTGGGAAGGGTGTTGGTATTTTAAAGAGGCTTCTCCTCTTCCTCAAAAAGTTAAACACAGAAATACCATATGAGCTCACAACACCACTCCCAGGTGGGATGGGAAACAGGGACGCAAGGAAATACCTGCATGTTCAGAGCTGCATTATTCACAAGAGCCAAGGTGGACACAACCCAAGTGGATGAACAGACAGACCAAATGTGGAATACCAGTTGGCCATAAAAAGGAATGGAGTTCTGATTCATAAACCTCCAAAACACTAAGCTAGTATGGATGGATTAGTGGAAAAATAGGGACAAGGACTAAATGAAAAATAAGGTGGGGTGGGGGGATGATTTGGGTGTTCTTTTTTACTTTTATTTTTTATTCTTATTTTTATTCTTTCTGGTGTAAGGAAAACGTTAAAAAATAGATTGGGGTGAGGAATACACAACTATATGATGGTTCTGTGAACAGTTGATTGTACACCATGGATGATTGTGTGGTATGCGAATGTATCTCAATAAAACTGCATTTAATTCAAAAACAAAAACAAAAACAAAAAACACTGCTAGGTGAAAGAAGCTGACACAAAAGGACAAATATCATATGGTTTTACTCATATGAAATGTAAAGAATAGGCAAAACCCTGAGACAGAGAGCAGGCTGGTGGCTGCCAGGGGGTGGGGGTGGGGGTGAGGGTGGGGAGTGACTGCCTAAAGGGTGATGACTTGGGAGAGATGGAAATACTTGGGAAGCAGGCAGAGGCGGGCACCACACAACATGTGAATGTGCTAAAAGCCACCAAACTGTTTGCTTTAAAATGGTTGATCTTCTCTTATGTGGATTTCATCTCAATAAATTATTTAAGTAAAAAAAAAAGTCCAGTGAGAACCACTGGGTAAGATGCTAAGGTCCTGCTAGCTTTAACATCCCATAACACTAGCTTCCAGCCACATACCCTGGTCCATAGACACCTCCCAACAGCTCCAGGTACTGTGTCCCCACGTCTGCAGGTGAGGAAACCAAGGCTGAGGGGCTCATTAATTTGCCCAAAACCTCAGAGCTTGTTAGGGGGAGCCCAGGTCTCCAGGCCCCCATGTCCCCTCTCTCTAGGATGCCGTGCTGTCTCCCGAGCAATCAGATATAAGAAAGAAAAATTCTCCTACAACACTGACATTTCAGGTAATTAAACGATTTCCTTTTTTCCACATTGAAGCCAAGCCTTTATACATGTGACACAAATTCAGTTTTGTGTTTTGCGTTTTCACCTACTAGCTCACAAGCCTTTTCCCAGTCCAGGTTACTTGTCAGCAGCTGCCCGTTAAACACACCTGGGTTATGAGCCGCCCGCGGTTCCCCTTCTGTTTGGCTGTTTGGGCTGGGTCAGTCGTGCTGCAGGACAGCTTTCTTTCTGTCCTCGCTAGCCCTCGGGGACACGCTGTCCCTCAGCCAGACTTAGGGTGCGCAGCTCCTCTGAAAACACTGACCCACCTGAGGGCCAGGCAGACATGGCCAAATGCGGACTTCTCCCAGCCACTCACGAGGGGTTTCGTTTCATTCACCACCACAGTCTGTCTCAAAGTCCAAGGCAGTGAGATTAAATTCCAAAGCCAGCATCTGGTGATCCACATATGGTCTGGAGCTAAGTACCCCAGAAAAAACATGTCCTTAAACTTAATTCCTTCCTGCAGGTGTGAACCCATTGTAAGTAGGTCCTTTTGATGGGTTACTTCAGTTAAGGTGTGGCCCAGCTCAATCGGGATGGGTCTTAATCCTATTACTGGACTGCTTAAAAGCAGAAGGAAATTCAAACACAGAGAGGGAGAAAGCCACAGAGAAGGCAGCCAGAAACTGAACATCAACGGAACTTGAAAGAGAAGGGAGAGGCCGGAGGGGCTGCCATGTGCATCGCCACATGATAGAGGAGCGCAGGATCAAAAATCGCCGGCAGCCAGCCCCAGAACCCCAGTTTCTGGGAAGAAAGCAATGCCCTGGTGATCCCTTGATTTTGGACAACTCCTAGCCTCAAAACCGTGAGTCAATGCATTCCTGTTGTTTATGCCACCCCACTGCATGGTATTTGCTTTACACCCACATTGGGTTCTGCATCATTGTGCAGGTCACCGGAAACCCCTAGTTTACATCTTCCTGGCCTGAAGACAGCCGCAGCTGCTTATCCTTGGAAATCATTTGACGCCCACGTAATCTCATGAAAGAGTTTTCCACGTGCAGCTGCCTCTAGGTATCAGAGATGGCAAGAAAGTGGCTTCTCAGGTGCCAGGGGCTGTGAGGCAGAGGGCCCTGGATGGGGAAAGGACCTGGGGGTGTCCCTCTCCCTGACAGCTGTGGGGGTGGACACAGCCCCTCACTCAGCCTGCTGGGTCCTCATCGCACGGCGCCTGATCCAGCTACTTCCTGTCTCCTCTGAAAAGGTCAGGGCAGCATCTGTCCATTGATTGCCACATTCCCAAACCTGGCAGGCGGAAGGTGCTAAGTAGGAATCTGTTGAATGAATGAATGACGACACGAGAGACCGCGGGTGGGCAAGTGTTTTGTAAACGTGCAAACTGCAGCAAGCAGATGTGTGTGGTAAAGAGGATTATGGGGCTTGGGGATTAGGGGAAGAGATGGGGTTTGGGGTTCAGGGCTTTCCTCTGGGTGCTGCCTCCGGTGCTGGCAAAGCTATTGAAAGTAAAGAGACTCACAGTCCCCCTGCCCTGTGGTTCGCCTCCCTTGGCCAGGCCTCAGCCACAGCATCCCTGCCAAAATCCTTTCTCACCCTGAGAACCTTCTCCGGGCACCCTCCTGCCTCTTCTGGCCACAGGGTGGTTGGGCAGGTGATGGAGGGTCTCTGGCACTGGGCAGAGCGTCCCCTCAGAAGTCAGCAAGCAGGCTGGACTCAGAGGGGAAGGTCGAGAAGAACCTTGGAATCTGCTGAGGGGTCTCCTGGCCTCTGCTTGATGCAACACAACCCAGCAGCTGTGAGTCTTCAGCAAATAAGAGCATAAAGCAGCCTGCTGAGCTCAATTTCCCAAATAAGAGAAGCTCTCTCCTTTTCTAAGTCAAGCAGACCTGGAGGTCCCACTTTGCTATTTATTTGCCCTGTGAGCTTGCACAGGTACTTAACATGGTAACCCTCAGTGCCTTGTCTGTAAAATGGGTTAACATTTGTAGAGTGCTTGATGCAGGGCCTGGCCTACGACAAGGGAGCAACGGTGGCAGCTGCTGGGACTGTGATCATCTGGCAACGGAAATGAGCCGTGCTCAGCGGAGATGCATTGAGGAGCCCTGTCCAGGAAGCAAAGCCTAACCTGGGCCGACCTGTCCGATGCTGGTGGGGACCCTTTGCTGCCTGCTCCAGTGGGCGGCACAGAATGGGACCGACCTCCTTGCCCTGATTCCGTGATTGCCAGGTGACCACAGAGAACACCCAAATAAGAGGCCCTTCTGGAGCCAGGATGGCAGATGGGACTCTTGTCCCTTGACAGGCATGTGCCCCACAGTCCGGCACACCTGGATTCAGGTTAATGTAGCTCCCTGCTCCCTGCCAGGCCGGGCCCTGGAGCCAGTGAGTGGGCCGCAGAGCTGAGGACCAGCCAGGATGGGGCGGGGTGGGGGGGGGAGCTGACATTCTAGAAGGCCCATCTCCAATGGCAAACTTGGTAGAATGCACTTAAACAGGCTAAGAGGGAGGCCTCAGGAGGCTTCAGGAAGGGGGTGGGGTGGAGGGAATTTCTTGGGGTGCCTGCTTTGGGTCCTCCAAAGCCCTCTTTATTCCTTTCCTGGCTCTGGGTCATCGTCCACCCAGCTGGGAGCCTGGCACATGCCTCCTTCATCATTTGCAAGCTTCTGAGCATCCTTCTTTCCCTGACTCGGAAACACTCAGCAGAGTTCAGTGACATGGGTCAATGAGGCCAAAGAGGGCATTCTGGTGACCAAAAGCCTTTCAGGCTTTTCTACTTCCCAGTCTAGTTCCTTGTTTTCTGTTATGTTACATTCCCGGTTGGTAGGAAGACTGAGGGGTAGGCAGGTCCTCAGTTTAGCTGTGGGTTGGGCCACCACCAAGCCGGTGTTTTGAGCAGGTCCCCTCCTTTGCTCCAGCCCTGGGCCCAGGTTGGGGTGGGGGGGGCTCCCCAAAGAATCACTCTCTGGGAGGAGGAAGAGGAGGGAACAGGGTGCTATCATGTTGGTCGTTTATGAAGAAACCCCAGGAGCTGGGCTGGAGACTGGGATCCACAGGGAGTACCAGGGTGTTGAGTGATGGGAGCTGACAGCCGGCTGTGTGAATGTCACTGCAGATAGTGTGGAGGCAGAGCCTGGGTGTGCCGTCCAGATTCAGGGCCCAGGGCTTGGACCCAGAGTAGGGAGAAGGAAAAGGGGTTGAGGAAAGGTTTGCAGCAGAAAGATCAGGGGGAATCTATTCACCAGAGCCCTTCTCCCCTCTACACTTGTCCTTTCCCCCTCACATGGGCCAGGAAGCAGCTCCCAGGGAGGCCATGCCCCACCAGGGCCAGCATTGCCTCCCCACCCCACATCCTCCCCACACACCTGCCCGGTGGACGGCCTGCCAGTCACTGCCCCAGACAGTGGGACCTGACCAGCAGATCAGCACAACCACCACTGCTCGCAGTGGGCTTCCAGGGGTTAGCTTTCGGCAAGGCTACCCAACCAGTTGTTGCAAAGAAGGAAAATCAATCTCAAAATAATGAGGCCCCAGAAAAGTTTACGTTCAGGAAGGAAGTTGCTTATGAAGAGCTTGGCCAAGGACACATAAATCAGCAGCTTTCCTCGAGAGGGTGAGAATGAGGACATGGAATTCAGCCATGCTGACAGCCCCTGGCTCTGACCAGCTGCTTGCCCGGCTACCTTCTGAGAAGGATTGCTTCCTAGAGGGGCCAGCCAGCAAGATTCTATGCGTTCTTGGCCACTGCATTGCTTACTGCAAATTAATAGTTTTTTCAGTGTCTAAAAGACATGAACATTAGAAATCTCAAGATGCAGCATTTGTCAAGAAACCGATGTTGCTAATAAACGAAGGGACTCGAAACCTAGAAGCACCAGCCTCTTCCAGAACATCAGCCAGCTGCATCCCCTTCCCCATAATGTCGACACCCCTTTTCAATATGAACAAGTTAGAGTGGTCACTGCCTAGACATCCCAGAAGACTAAGACAGTGATCAAATGAGAGGGAGGAGTAGTAACAGACAAGATAGGATTTAACAAAGGATTCTGACTACTGAATTATTATATAGATATTTCTTTTTAGTCTCTAGTGTATTCGAACAGTTAGAGGGAAATAACTGAAATTGTGGAACTGTCACCCATATCATACTTTGAAATTTGTTCTATAACTACTTGTTGAACTGTACTTTGAAAGTTAGCACTTTTCTGTATATATATTTCACAATAAAAAATGCTTAAAAAAAAGCAGAACAACAACAACAAAAAAAGTGAAGGGACTGTTTCCAACTTCCATGTCCTGGGGACTAAGAACTGGTGCCTGGGCAGGAAATACCGAGTCAGGGAACTTTCTGGCATGGTGGTGGGGACCATGGCGAGGCCAAAGAAGGGGGAAGTTGGCAGAGATACAGGAATGGAGGGGCAGGAGGTAGAGTGAGGAAGGAGGACCCTTATCTCAGAGTGAAGCCTGAGAGGAGAGCTCCCCTGCCCACCTTGGGCTATGCCAGCGGGCTCTCTACACCAATTCTGGGAACCCCATTACTCAGGGAGACTCCTCGTGCCCAAGCTGTACCACGTCCCCAGAGCCTGGCTGGGACCTTCCCTTCAGCTGCAGAGCCCCTTCATGCCCAACGACCTCTCACCACAGGTTACGGGGGCTGAGGAAGAAACCCGGACGCACCATACTGTGCTGTCAGGGCATCAGAACATGATCTGGCAAAATCCGAAACCCTACAGTTAGGTTCTCTCTCCTTGAATTACAACCAGACAGTGTATGCAGATCTGACATCTATGGGCCAAGTTTCCACCCAAGGCCCATTTTATGGTCTCCATGGAACCCAGGATGACCCAGTGTTTGTGTGTGTGTGTGTGTGTGTGTGTGGCTCCCTTTAAATAGTCACCCTATGGCTAAGAGTGTAACCAAGAAATTAGGATTTAAGAAATGATTATGATTACTGAATAATTATATTTTCTTTTTACTTTCTAGTATATTAGAATAGATGGAGGGAAATAGCTGAAATTGCTGAACTGTAATTCAACTGCCTTGATCTGATAATAATTAAATAACTATATAGCTTTTATCTTGTGATTGTAAACACCTTGTGACTGACCTTCACTTGTACCCCCTTATCCTGTTTTTCAACCTTAGAATCTTATGATCACCAAAGACAGCCTCTAAGGTTTATTAATGAAGGGCCCTGAGTCAGCCCAGAACTAACCCACCCCAATTCCAAAGCTTTCTTGCTAGACAGAGCTGGATCTAACCAAAAGGGGCCTGCCTGACATGCACAGTAGCTTAAATGTTAAACTATAAGTGACCTATCCTCATTATAATACTCTAAACCATAACCATCATCATATTAAGGCTGGCATTTTCTTACATACGTTCTATGACTAAGCACATAATCAAACCGTGCATGTTAGATCCTCTTTAACCTCATCATCTCGAGCCATTGTGCGGATTATCCTAAAACCTGCCCATCTTTTAATACTACAAAACTATCAGAGTTACTGTAGTTCGAGGAGACAGATTTTTAGGCCAATAGGACATGTGATCTCCTGCTTTGCACCCAGCAGTAAACTCTTTCTCTCTTTGAAACCCTGGGGTCTCAGGAATTGGTCATTTGAGCGCATCAGGCAGAGAATCCACCTCTCTGATCGGCAGCAAGAGCTTTCTCATGCCCCAGGCCCACCTGGCGCTGGAAGGGGCTGGGGGCACACAGCGGAAGCCAGAGGCCACTTGGAGGGCTATGCCAAGGAGGATCAGAAGCCACTTAGCACCAGAAGGACATCAGGGCCTTGAAGAGGAGAGGACCTGAGAAAGGCCCCTTCTTTCATGGTTCACTAGGCATTCTGCCATTCAGTGCCCCCTTGGGGTCATCACACCCTTGTGCCCTGGGCTAGGCTTCTGGTCCCTCTAATAGTCGAGGGTGCTGAGGCTCAGTGAGGTCACACATCTCTGGGACTTGACCTGCGGCTTTCTAAAGCCAAGCCCATGGCTCTATCCTGCTTCCTCAACCACCACCCCCACCCATGCAGGGGCTCAAACATCACACAGGCCCCAGCTTAGCCATGTCCAAGCCAAAGGCTCCTGCCACTTTGCCCACCAGGCTCCAAGGGGAAAGGCAGTGGGCATGTAAGCCAGAGCCAAAGGAACAGCATCTTCAAAGTGCTGAAGGGAAAGAAAAACTGCCAACCTAGAATGATTTATCCTGTAAAAAACTTCTTTTGAAAAGGGAAGGTGAAATAAGGATGATTTCATACAAAACCTGGAAGGATGTTTTGCTAACTGCCCTGCATTACAAGAAATGTTAAAGGAAGTTCTTCAAGCTGAAAGGAAATGAAGCCAGAGAGAAACAGATCCAGACAAAGGAATGAAGAGTGCTAAAAAGGATAATTATATGAGGAAATTTTGTCGTTTTAAAATTTCGTTTAAAGATAACCAACTGTATAAAGCAAAAAGATTGTAGTACTTACAGCATATGCAAAAATACAACATATGACAACATCCAAGGATGGGGGAAATGGACGTACACTCTTGTAAGGTTCTTACACTAAACATGAAATGTTCTATTATTTGAAGGAAGACTGCAAAAAGTAAAGATACATACTGTAAATCCTAGAATAACCACTAAAAAAAGAGAGATGTATAGCTTATTAGCTAACAGAGGAAAGAAAACTGAATACTAAAAGTGATATACTAGAAAGCAAGAAAAGAGAAAAAAAACAAAAAACAAAAAACAAATGAGACAAGCAAACAAAACAGCAAAATGGTAGATTTAACTCCAACCATATTAATAATTACAATTAAATTAAAATGGTCTCAACATTCCAATTAAAAGTCAGAGATCATCAGACAGGATAAAAAAGCATGACTCAATTATATGCTATCAACATTAGAACCTTTTTAAATATAAAGACATAAAAAAAATAACCAACCATATGCTTTATATAAGCAAAACACTTTAAAGATAAAGATACAGATAGATTGGAAAACAGCAATCACAAGAAAGCTGGAGCAGCCCTTTTAACATCAGAATGCAGACCTGGGGACAGAGGAAGGTTCATTAATGACAAGAGGGCCATTCATCTAGAAGACATAAAAATCCTGAATGTGTGAGCACCTAATGACAGAACTTGAAAATAAATGAAACAAAAACTGGCAGGAATGAAAGGGAAAACAGACGAATCTACTGAGTTGGCAATTTCAGTTCTACTCTCTTAGTAGCTGACAGAAGTACACAAAATGAATGATGATTTAGAAGACGTCAATCTTCAAGTCTTCTTGACCTATCAACTTGACTGAATTGACATTTATAGAACACTACACCCTACAATGGCAGAATAGACATGCTTTTCAACTACACATGAACATTCACCAAAACAGACCATAAGCTGGGCTGTAAGATAAGTCTTAATAAATTTAAAATGATAACAAGTATGTTCTCTGGCTACTACAGAAGTAAATCAGAAAGCAATAACAAAAAGATATCAGGAAAATAACTGAATGTATAGAAATTATCATTCATATCAAAATTTGTGGGATGCAGCTACAGTAGTGCTTGGAAGGAAATGCATAGCTTTAAATGCTTATTTTAGAAAGGAAGACAGGTTTAAAATTATCTAAGCTTTTATGATAAGTAAATTACACTCAAAGTGAGAAGGAATGAAATAAAAAAGAGTGCAAATAATTAAAATAAAAAAACAGAAAAATAATTGAGAAAAGTAAAGAAACTGAAATCTTTTCTTTGAAAAGACCAATAAAATTGATAAACTTCTAACTAGACTGATAAAGAAATAAAATGAGAAAATACAAATGACCAATTGCAAGAATAAAAGCAGGAATGTCACTACAGATCCTACTGACATTAAAAGAATATTAAAGGGATGTTATGAAAAACTATAGGCCAATAAATTTGACAACTTACATGAAATGGGCAAATACTTTGAAAGAACAAATTACCAAATCTGATACATGAAGAAAAGAAAATCAGATTAGCTCTTCATAAATAATTTAACATTAAAACCTTTCCCTCAAAGAAAACTCAGGTCCAGATAGCTAAACTGGTAAATTCTCTCAAATATTTAAAGCAGAAGTAATGTGATTCTTCTACAGCCTTTGTCAGACAATAGAAAAGGAGGGAACAATTTGCAAATCATCTTATGAGGCCAGTATTACCCTGATCCCAAAATTAGGCAAAGACATTACAAGAAAACTACAACCTATGATCCCTCATGAATGCAGAAGCAAAAATCTTTAACGAAATATTAGCAAATAGAATTTAGCAATATATAAAAAGGATAATACATCATGAATAAGTGGGGTTTATTTCAGGAATGCAAAGTATAACATGTGAAATCAATACATTTCACCATATTAACAGTATTAAAAAACGATTAACTCAGTAAGTACTAAAAAAGCATTCGACAAAATTCAATGCCCATTTATTATTAAAAAAATCTGGAAACTAGGGAGAAAAAAAATCTTCCTCTCCATTAAAAAGGTACCTATAAAAATCCTGCAGCTACCATCATACTTAATGATGAAAAGCTGCTCTCTTTCCCCTTAAACTGAAAAGGCCAAGATGATGACTGCCATCACTGCTTCTATTCAACAGTATACCAGAGATCCTAGCCAGGGCAATAAGGCAAGAAAAAGAAACAAAAGCATACAGTTTAGAAAGGAAGAAGTAAAAACGTCTTTAGTTACAGAAAACATAAACACATACATAAAAAATCCTAAGGAATCTAAAGAAAAGCCATTAGAACAAATATATGAATGTAGCAAGACTGTAGAAAACAAGGTCAATTTAAAAACGTTGTATTTCTATAATGCTAGCCATGAATGCATGGAAAGTAAAATTTAAAATACCATTTGCAACAGCATTAAAAAACAGCAAATACTTAGATACATTTAACAAAGTATATGGAAGATAACACACAGCTGAGAGAAATTTAAGAAGACCTAAATAAATATAGAGAGAAACCATGTTTATGGATTGCAAGCCTCAATATTCGTTAAAACGTCAATTCTAAACACATTGATCTATTGAGTCAATGTAATTCCCACCACTAACCTAGCAGATTTTTTGTAGGAATTGACAAGCACAAGCCAATTCTAAAACATATATGGAAGTATAAAGAACCTACAATAGCCAAAACAGTTTGAAAAAAAAAAAAAGAACAAAGTTGGAGGACTTACATTACCTGGTATCATGATTTACTATAAAGCTATAATAACCAAGACAGTGTAGTGTTGGCATAGTATATAGATTTAGGTCAATAGAACACAATAGTCCAGAAATAGACTTGTGCATGTATGATCAACTGATTTTCAACAAAGGTGCCAAGGCAAGTCAATGGAGAAAAATTTCATTTTAAAAAATGGTACTGGAACAGCTGAGTATCCAACTGGAAAAAAAATTAACCTTGACAACTACGTCACAATGTACACAAAAAATAATTCAAAATATAAACTTAAATGTAAAAGCTAAAACTATAAAACATCTAGAAGAAAACATGGTACTAACTTCAGGTAGGCAGACATTTCTTAGAATACAAAAAGCACCAATCATAAGAGAATTAACTGATAAATAGATTTCATCAAAATTAATGAGATACCCCTAAGAAAATGATGACATTTACTACAAACTAGGAGACATTTTTCTCAATATACATTTCTGACAAAAAACCTGTATTTAGAATATATAAGGAGCTCTCGAAACTCAATTATGAGGCAAGCAACACACACCCCAATAGGCAAAAGTTTTGAACAAGTACTTTACCAAAGAAGATATATGAATGGCTAATAAGTACATGAAAAGATGCTCAACAGCATTAGTAATTAGGGAAGTAAAAATTAAAACCACAACAATATACCATTTTCCCACTAGAATGCATGGAAATAAAAAGACTGACAATAGCAAGTGTTGGCAAGAATGTGGGTCAACGAGACTCTCATATATTGCTGGTGGGGATGTAAAATGGTACAATCACTTTGAAAACAGTTTGCTAATTTTTTCTTTTGAGATGCTTTTTAAACCTTTCTAAAAAATTTTTACAAACACTCTCCCTCCCTCCCTTCTACCTAATTTCCAGAAAACTCCAATCTGCTGTCTATTTGAGAATTTGCTATTTATGGTCATCTCTTATTAAGTGACATCAAACAACTTTTGTCCTTATGTGTCTTGCTTTTTTCACTGAGCATAAGCATATGCCATGTTACAGCATGTCTTATCTTTATGTACTGTGGAGGCTTGAAGCTGTAAATTCCCCAGAAAAACATGTTCTTAAATCTAATCCATTCCTGTGGATGTGGACCCATTGTAAGTAGGACTTTTTGATGAGGCTACTTCAGTTAAGGTATGTTTCAGTTTGCTAAAGCTTCCAGAATGCAATATATCAGAAATGGACTGGCTTTTTCAATGGAAATCTATTAGGTTATGAATTTACAGTTCTAAGGTCATGAAAACGTCCAGATCAGAGCATCAAGAGGAGGATACCTTCTCTCAGGAAAGGCTGCTGGCATCTGGGGTTCCTTTGTCACATGGGAAAGCACATGGTGATGTCTGCTGGTCCTTCTCTCCTGGCTTCAAAATGGCTCTCACTCTCCAAAATGTCCCTGGGCATTTTCTCTCTAAGCATCTTGGAGCTCTCTCAGTTTCATCTGTCTTTTATCCTCTCATAGAGGATTCCAGCAAGGGGATTAAAACCCATCTTGAATGGGCTGGGTTACATCTCCATGGAAATAACCTGATCAAAAGGTCCCACCCAACAATGGTCTGTCCCCACAAGATTGGATTAAAAGGACTTGGCTTTTCTGGAGTACATAACAGATTTAAATTAGCACAAGGTGAGACCTACCTCAATCAGGATGGGTCTTAAGCCTTTTACAGGAGTTCTTTATAAATGGAAGTAAGACAAAGAGAGAAATCCACAGAAGCAAGAAACCAAAATCAACAAAACCCAGAAGAGGAGGGAGAGACTAGCAGACACCACCATGTGCCTTGCCATGTGACAGAGGGGCCAAGGATTGCAGGCTCTGGGAAGAAAGCATTGCCTTCATGATGCCTTGATTTGGACATTTTCCTGGCCTCTAACCATGAGCGAATAAATTCCCATTGCTTAAGTCAAACCATTTCATGGTATTTGCTTTGAGCAAGTAGGAAACTAAAACATGTACATAACACATTTTGTTTATCCATTCATTTGTTGAAAGATATTTGGATTTTTCCTGCTATTGTGAATAACATTGCTATAAACATTGGTGTACAAGTATATGTTTGCAACCCTGTTTTAACTCTTTTTGGGCATATACCTAGAAGTGGGATTGTGGATCAAATGATAATTCTATATTTAACTTCTCAAGGAAATGCCATATTGCTTTCCCTAGCAGCGCCGTTTTACATTCCCACCAACATTGCACTAGAGCTCCAGTTTCTCTTTATTCTCTTTAACACTTGTTTTTTGTTTTCTGTTAGTTTGTTTTTTAATAATAGCCATCCTTGTGAGTGGCGTCTCATTGTGGTTTTAGTTTGCATTTCTCTAATGGCTAAAGATGTTGAACATCTTTTATTGGCCACTTGTTTATTTTCCTTGGGGAAATGTCTGTTCAAGACCATTGCCCATTTTTTTTTGGATGGTCTCTTGTTTTTCTTGTATGCATTTAAATATGTCCATTGTATTTTGTTTTTAATTTATGTAACTTTTTATGTTGATTTATTTTCAAACTTACAGGACACTTACAAAAATAATACAAACCCCATGCAGAGAACTCCAGCATACATACTCCTACGTCTCCAGAATCCCAAACCACTAACTAATATTTTGCCACATTTGCTGTATCATTCTATCTACCTATCTGTCTGTCTTCTTGTCTATCAATCCATTTTCTGAGCACTTGAGTGTAGGTTGTACACATCATGCTCCTCAAACCCTTAATACTGCCATGTACATTTCCTAAGAACAAGGATATTCACTTATGTAACTACCTTAAGTATAGTTCTTAAGTTCAAGATATTTAACATTGATATAAAGTTTTCCGTCTATATTCCAATTTTTCTTATGTCCCAATAACGCCTCTTTGAGCTTTTTCTCCTCCCTTGCTAGATTCCATCCAGGATCACGTATTGCATTCACCACACCATCACTATCTCTTTAGTTGCTTTCTTTTTTTTTCTTAAATTGTGAGAACACAATATACAACAAATTTTCGCATCTCAACCAACCGTAAGCTTAGCTTTTTATGGGTCTAATCACATTAACAATATTGCGGTACCCTCACAACCCTCCATTACTACAACTTTCCCATCTCCTCAAAGAGAAACTCTACACCAGTTATGCACTCCCCATTCCCACTGTCCCCTGAACCTGGCAACCCATATTCTAATTTCTATCTCTATAAGGTTGCATATTCATGGGTATTTTCTTTGTAGTTACCAGGGGCTTAAATTTAACAGTCTAAATCTATACCAACCTTGTTTACTCTGATACAAACTTAACTTCAAATGTATACACAAACTATGTTCCTATATCCCTCCATGCCCCAACATTTATGTTTATAAATTACATTTATACATTATGAGTCTAAAACTACTTATTTATCTTTACATTTTATGCATTTGCATTTTAGGTTCTGATGGAAGTAAAAAGTGGAGTTACAAATCAAAAATACAATAGGACTTGCATTTATATTTTCCTATGTCATTAGCCTCACTGGATATCTTTATTTCTTCATGTGGCTTCCATTTATCGTTTATTGTCATTTCCTTTCAACCTACAGAACTCTCTTTAGCATCTCTTGTAGGGATGGTCTTGTAGGTGACAAACTCCCTTGGCTTTTGTTTAACTGGGAACATCTTAATCTCTCCCTCATTTTTGAAAGACATTTTTCTGGATATAGAATTCTTGGTTGGCATTTCTTTTGCTTTGAGCCCTATAAATATGTCACAACACTGCCTTTTTGCCTCCACGGTTTTCAATGAAAAATCATATGGAGGTTCGCTTGTACATGACATGTTGCTTCTCTCTTGCAGCTTTCAGAATTCAATTCTCTCTTCATCTTTGGTATTCAACAGTTTGATTATAATATGCCATGGTGTGGGTCTGTTTGGGTTTATCCTATTTGGAGTTTGTTGAGCATCCTGGATTTGTGTATATTCATGTCATTCATTAAGTTTGGGAAGTTTTCAACCATTATTTCTTTGGAAATTCCTTCTGCCCCTTTCTCTCTTCTCCTTCTCAGAATCCCACGATGCTTACATTGGTAGGCTTGATGGTGTCCCACAGGTTCCTCAGGTTCTGTTCATTTTTCTTCCTTCTTTCTTCTTTCTGCTCCTCAGACTGGTTTTGGTGGTCATATTTTCAAGTTCTCTGATTCTTTCTTCTGCCAGCTCCAATTGGCTGTTGAACCCCTCTAGGGAATTTTCAATTTCTATTACTGTGGGCTTCAGCTCTTTGATTTCTTTTCATAATTTCCATCTCTCTATTGATAGTCTCTTTGGGTTCATCTGTCATTTTCCTGATTTCCTTCAGTTCTTTGCCCATGTTTTCCTTTAGCTCTTTCAGCCTATTTAGAACCATTTTTTAAAAAGTCTTTGTCTAGTATGTCCCAGATATAGTCCTCCTCATTGAATTTCTAATACTTTAATATTCTCCTTTGCCTGGACCTTTGCTTCCTGTTTCTTTGTATGTTTTGTAAACTTTTGAAGAAACCTGGTGTGCTGGTTTGGATGTACTATATCCCACAAAATGCCATTATCTTTGATGCAGTCTTGTGTGGGCAGGAGATGTATTGGTGTTGATTGGGTTGGAGACTTTTGATTGGATATTTCCGTGGAGATGTTATCATGCAACTGTGGGCAAGATATTTCACTGGATAATTTCCATGGAGGTGTGGCCCTGCCCATTCAGCATGGGCCTTGATTAGTTCACTGGAGCACTATATAAGCTTGGACAGAAGGAGCCAGCTTACTACAGCCAAGAGGGACACTTTGAAGAATGCAGAGAAGCTGAGAGAGTAGCTGCAGATAAGAGACAGTTTGAAGACAGCTGTTGAAAGAAGACTCTTGCTCCGGAGAAGGTAAGAGAGGACAAACACCCCAAGAGCAACTAAGAGTGACATTTTTGAGGAACTATAGCCTAGAGGGGAATGCCCCAGGAGAAACCCATTTTGAAACCAGAACTTTGGGGCAGACTCCAGCCATGTGCCTTCCCAGCTAACAGAAGTTTTCCAGATGCCATTGGCAATCCTCCAGTGAAGATACCTGATTGTTGATGACTTACATTGAAAACTTTATGGCCTATGACTGTAACTGTGTAACCAAAATAAAACCCCCCCTTTATAAAAGCTGATCCATTTCTGGTGTTTTGCATTCTGGCAGAATTAGCAAAACTGGAGCACCTGGATATCTTGATATTTTAATGTGTTTATTATTAGAATGTAAAGTTTGAGGTTACCTTAAGCTTATACCCAGCTAACATTATGACAGAGCTTTTTCTTGGATGTCAGGGAGCTAACAACAACAGAAAGAAGAAATAAAGAAAAAATCTTTCCCAATAATTGCAGACTGACCTGTGTGGGTGTTCTCCTTCAGGGTTTTATCCATAAAAATGAGTTTAGAAACTAGCTCTAGATCAAAGCATAGGGCCTCTCTGACCCTTTCTGCACTGCATCTTGTGTTGGGCATGCATGTGTGGCCCTAAGAATTTTCCTGTTTGCATGGTTCTGAATGTCCCCTCTTCCCCAGGAAAGTTTTCTCACAGTCCCAGGCACTGCACTGTATATTCTATGGCCAGCAATCCCTTGACCCAGACAGTACGACGACTGCTCTCCCACAGCATTCTGCTTTTCTATATGCAAGGCAAGTTCTGGGATGGTGAGTTCCTCAGGATACTACCAGAGAGTCTGGACCAGAAATATTTGCTCCCAGTATGTACACAGGGGTTACTTTACTCCCTCCAGAAGTGATGCACAGTGAAACCATGAGCTGCCCCAGGCTGATGAGCGGTGTGAGGGGGGGGGGGGGGGGGGGGGGGGGGGGGGGGCCAGCTAGGGCACCAGGGGATCCTACCACTTTTCACTAACCTTTTTTTTGATTTGGTGCTTCCTCTGTTACTGCAGTCCTTTAACTATTTTCTGGATATTTGAGAAAGATGTTTCTGCCAGTTTTTGTTGTTCAAAGCTTCTATGGGGGATGGAGCCCTGAAGCATTTTGCTCCACCTTCTTGAACTATTTTTTAGGGTTGTTTGTCTTTTTCTTGTTAAATTGTAGGGGTTCTTTGTATATTTTGCATATTAAACCCTTATCCAATATATGGTTTGAGACTATTTTCTCCCATTCTGTAGGTTGTATTTTCACCTTCCTGATAATTTCCTTTGATGCACAAAAGTTTTTAATTTTGTTGTTTCTTTTGCTGCTTCTGACCCAAATCCTGGGTCACAAAGGTTTGCCCCTATGTTATCCTCTAAGAATTTTATAGTTTTAACTATTCTCTTTAACTCCTTCATCCATTTTGAGTTGATTTTTACATATGGTATGAGGTAGGGGTCAAACCTAATTCTTCTGCATGAGGACATCCAGTTCTCCCAACACCATTTTTCTTTTTTTTGAAGAAATTATTCTTTCCCCATGTACTTAGCAACCTTGTAAAGACATTGATTGGCCAGTCCCACAATGCCACAGTCTTCTGGGAGAAAGCACTGTCTTGATGACACCTTGATTTTGGACTTTTTCTAGCCTCAAAATTGTGAGCCAATAAATTCCTATTGTTTAATCCAACCCATTGCAGGGTAATTACTTCAGCAACCAGGAAATTAAAACTGGCATATATATTTATTCATATAGTTACTTATACCAGAGATCTTATTTCTTCATCCCAAGATACTGTCTAGTGTCCTTTCCTTTCTATATGGAAGACTTCCTTTAGCATTTCCTGTAAGGCAGGTCTCGTAGTGATGGACTTCCTCAGTCTCTGCTTGTCCAGAAATGTCTTAATTTCTCCCTCATTTTTGAAGGAGAAGTTTGCTGTGTATATTATTAGCAGGTAACATATTTTTCCTTTTGTCACTTTAAATATGTCCTCAAATTGCCTTCTGGCTTCCATGGTTTCTATCGAACAATCGGTATTGAGTGACATGTGACATATCACTTCTCTCTTGCTGTTTTTAAGATACTACTTTTGTCCTTGGCATTGGAAAGTTTGATTATAATGTAGATCTGTTTGGGTTCATCCTGCTTTGTATTCATTGAGCATCTTGGATTTGTATATTCATATCTTTCATCAGATTTGGGAAAATTTCTGCCATTATTTCTTTAAATTATTTTTCTGGCCCTTTATCTCTCTATTCTCCTTCTGGGATTCCTATGTTGCTTATATTGGTATGCTTGGTTTTCTTCTCTTTTTCTCATTCTTTTTTCTTTCAGCTCCCCAACTTGGATGGTTTCAATTGTTTTGTCTTCAAGTTCGCCGATTCTTTTTTCTGCCTCCTCCAATCTTCTCTTGAACTCCTCTATTGAATTCTTCACTTCAATTACTGTACTTTTGAGTTCCAAAATTTCTATTTAGTTCTTCTTTATAATTTCTATCTCATTACTGAAATTCCCATTTTGTTCTTATATTGTTTTCCTGATTTCCTTTAGTGTTTTCTATGTTTTCTTTTAGTCCATTGATCATATTTATGAGAACTGTTTTAAGATCTTTGGTTAGTAACTCCAGAGACTGCAACTCCTCTGGAATAGTTTGTTTAATTCTTTCTTCTGACTGGGCCATGCTTTCCTGTCTTCTTGCATGTTTTGTAACTTTTTGCTAAGAACTGGACATTCTGAATATTAAGTTGTGAAAAGAAAGAGAGAGGAAAGAGAAAAGAAAAAAATACTAACATCCCTTTCCCACCACAGACACAAAACAAGCAAAAAAGTTAAAGTGAATTGCCTCTCCAAGTCCCTTGTTATGGCCAGTGGGAGTCCAGAAGCTGCTGTTTTCAAGGCTGAAACCTAAGCCAGTGTTCCCTGCTCATCCCTCAGGGATCTGTCAGACCCAAAAATGACAAACAGAGAAAGAAGAGAAAGTGTCCCTGTAGAAGCTGGTTTAAGGTCAGAAGAGGCTGCTTCTGAGAAACTGAAGCTAGAATCTGTGTTGGGCCCTCAGGGATTAGCCAGATTAAACAACACAAGAAAAAGAAGAAATCCAACCAATGACAAAGTGCATTGGGTCTTTAAGTCCTGGTAAATGCTGGTGTGAGGCCAGAAGCTGCTGCCATAGAGAGGGCTGAAACCAAGGCCAGAGACTATGCTATCCCCTCAGGGATCTGTCAGACCAGGAAATGCCCACAAATAGAAGGAGAAAAAAACAAACACCAAACTGCTAGTTCTTTATGTCTAGGTGGATGTGGGAGGGGGGCTGGAAGTGCTGCTGCCCAGAGGGCTGAAACTGAGGCTGGCTTCTGCGCTAGTACCTCATGGGTTCCCTAGATCGACTGTGATGGTTCAGTTCATGTGTCAACTTGGGCAGGTTATGGTGTCCAGTTGTTTGGTCAAGCAAGAACTGGCCTAATTGCTACTGTGAGGATATTTCATGGATTTAAGTCACTAGTCAGTTGATTGCATCTATGTATGATTATATCAACAATCAACAAAGGAGAATGCCTTAAGCAACAAGAGAAGTCTCATCCAATCAGTTGAAGGCCTTAAAGGCAGAACTGAGATTTCAGCAGTCAGAAAGAAGAAAAGAAGAATTTCTGTCTCTACTTCAGCCAACCAGCTTCCTCTGGGGAATTCACTGAAGACTTTTTTTGGAGTTCCCAACTTCTGGCCGCCCTATGGAATTCGGACTTGCCAATCTGTGGGGAACTGAGTCTTCCATGTTGCCTGAGGCATATCTGGGGTGGTGGCTTAGAACGCTGAGCCGCAGGCCTGCACAAAATGCCATGCAGGCCCGCCCTGTAAAGATGTGTGTCCTTGTGACTACCATTGTCTTAAACCTAGATTGTATTCACCTGATGTAAACCTAGATTGTATACACCTGATGTAAACATAGGTATCTGGTGGGCTCTCCCCCACCTGAGCACCTTTAGCATACACACCTGATCTTCTGAAATAAATAGCTGGAGCAAGGCTGCATTGTCGTCCACTTAGCACGAGATGCAAGTGGGCCCCCTGCTCCCTTAATTCTTAGCTTTGTGTCTGTGTCTCATTCCTGCGTTGCCCTGTCAGCAATTCCAATCCCCAACGTTGTATGAACCAATTTCTATAATAAACCTCATAATATTTACACACACACACACACACACACACACACACACACACACGTAACTGTATGTGTATATGTAAATGTATGTATATATATGTATATTGGTTAAACTTCAACTGTGAGAGAAGGAGGTGTCCTTTGTCAGTCTTAGCCCCAGCTGGCCACTCCAATCCAGGCTGCTTTGCTGCAGGGCTGAGCAATGAGTGCTGGTCCCTGGTTCATGCTTTCACTTACAAAGCTGAGCTTTCAGCAGCCTCTCACTTCCTCTGGCACTTACGGAGTTCCAAATGTTCATTTTGGTTCCAGGGTTACCACCTAGTTAATTCCAGTCTCTGTCTCCAGCTTTTCATTTTCTCAAAGGAGGGAGAATTTGTAAAACTTCCTATTCTGCCATTTCGCACCTATGCTCTCTTGGCAGTTTCTTACAAATGTACACCTGTAACATGCCTTACAATTCCACTTTTAGGTATTTACGTAAGAGAATTGAAAACATATGGTAACAAAAATACATGCATTTTAAATGTTTATAGCAGATTTATTCATACAGCCCCAAACTATAACCAACCCAATGTCCATCAACATGAAGGAATGATTTGTGATAAATTCAACACCATAGAAAACTATTCTACAATAAAAAGGAACACATTACTTATTCACGCAATAACATGGATGAATTTTTAAAATGTGTTGAATACAAGAAGCCACATGCAAAAGATTACTATGGTTTGATTGCATTATATATGAAATTCTAGAACATGTAAAACTATCATGAAGAATGAAGATCAGCAGTTGTCTGGGGCCATGTATGGGGACACTGACTGCAAAGGGGCATGAGAAAAGTTTTGAGAATGATGAAAATTTTCTATATCTTACGTGAGGCTGTGATTTCACAGGTATACATCTGTCAAAACTTATGGGGCAGTGAAAATCAGTTCTTTTTTGGTATTTAAATTATACCTCAATAAAGTTGCTTTAAAAAGAAAAAAAAGAAAAACCACTTGCTGATCTGGTGATTCCATTTCTAGTAACTTATCTTACAAACATGTGACTAAACATTAATGTATAATAAATGTACATCTCAGCACTGTTTGCAATAATGAACTCTAAAAATATCCTAATTGCCTCTCAAAAGAGGACTGGTTATTTAGGTTACATGCATACAACAGAATACTGTGTAGATGTTAAAGAGAATCTAGTGGACCTCTATGTGCTGATATGGAAAAAAATCTTTATGGCATTAAGTGGAAAAGACCAAGGTAAAGAATAGTATGCATAGTATGATTCAATTTGTCTTTTAAATGGTATAAAGGTATACAATATATTATATGTTTTTAAAAGAACATATAAGAAAAACAGTAGATACAAATCAATAAAACCAAAATCTAAGTCTTTTAAAAGATGAATAAAAGAGTCTAGCCAGGATGAAGAAGTAAAAAAGAGATGACACAAACTGTCAGTATCAGCATTGATAGAGGGGACATCACTACAGATCTTACAGACATTTAAAGGATAATAAGGGAATTTTCGTGACCACAAATTTGGCAACTTAGATGAAATAGACATATCTATGAAAGACAAAAATTCCAAAAGTCACTCAAGAGAAAAATAACCCAAGTAGTCTATTAAAGAAATTGAATTTATGGCTAAAAATCTTATAATAAAGAATAATCCAGGTCCAGATGGCATTGCTGGAAAATAATATCAAACATTTAAGGAAGAAATAATAACAATTCTACACAGACTCTGCCAGAAATTGAAAAAGAGGGAATAATTTGCAACTCATTTTACAATGCTGGTATAACCCTGATACCAAAACCAGACAAAGTTATTACATAAAAAGAAAATCACAGACCAATATCCCATATGAACAAAGACACAAAAATCCTCAACAAAATATTAGTTAATCTAACCCAGCAATACATAAAAAGGGTAATACATCTTGTTCAAGTGAGGTTTATCCTGGAAAAACAAGGTTGGTTCAACATTAAAATATCAGTAAAAGATAACCCAATTTAAAAATGGGATTTAAATAGACATTTCTCCAGGGAAGACATACAATGTCCAATAAGCACATGAAACAATATTCAACATCATCAGTCATCAGAGGAATGCAAATCAAAACCACGAGATACTACTTCCCACCCACTAGAATGGCTAAGATTAAGACAAACAATGACATGTGTAGGCAAGGATGTGGAGAAATTGGAGCCCTCATACAATGCAGGTGAGAATGTATAATGGTGCTGCCACTTGGAAAACAAACTGGCAGCTCATCAAAAAGTTACACATATGGTTTTTACCAATTGATCCATAATCCACTATTGGCTTTATACCCAAAAGAAATGAAAATGTATGCTCCCACAAAATGTTCACAGCAGCATTATTCATAATATCTAAAAAGTGGAAACAATCAAAAGTCCATCATCTGATGAATGGATAAACATTTCAATAGATATAAACATTGTATATTCATACAATGTGATATTATTCAGCAATAAAAAGGCAATGAAATACTGATACATGCTACAACATGGATGAACCTTAAAAAGGTGTTAAGTAAATGAAGTGTCACAAAAGGGCAGATATCATATGATTCCATTTATATGCAATGCTCAGAATAGGCAAATCAAAAGGGACAGAAAGTAATCAGTGGTTGCTTAAGGTTGGAGGGTGGAAGAGAATGGGAATGACTACTAATGAGTACAGGGTTTCTTTTAGGAAGGATGAATGTTTAAAATTGAGTGTGGAGATGGTTGCACAACCATATGAAAATTCTAAAAAAAACACTGTACACTTCAAAAGGATGAATTTTTTTGGAATGTGAAATATATCTCAATAACTTTCCTAGACTTAGTAAATATGTAAAATAAATAACTTAGTAATAATACTAATAATAACAGTACCCCAATAAGGTAGAGGAGTTGACCTACAAGGTATCAAGACTTATTATAAAGTAATTAAGGCAGTGCAGTACTGGCACAAGGAAAGAATTGACCTATGAAACAGGAGAGCCCCAAACAGACCCAAGTATGTGGGAAACTGTGACACCTGCCAAAGGTGGCAGAGCAGACCAGTGGGCAAAAAGTGACTGTTCAATAAATGGGCTAGGTCATCTGGTTGACCATATGGGGGAAAGTGGAATTAATCACATTTTTTCACAACCTATTATACAGAAACTGATTCTAGATAAATTTAGGGCTTCAATGTCAAACTTTAAAACTTTTTAGGAGAAAATAGAGGAAAATATCTACGTGATCTCCTGTTAGAAATAAAAAAAGTGCTATCCATAAAGATTGATAAATTTAACTACATTAAAATTAAGAGCATCTGTTTTCGCACTGTGGAACTCGCATGAGGAGAGACATAGATCACTGGAATAGAATTGAGAATCCAGAAATAAACCCTTTTAAGCTTCAAAACAGGTTACTTGCAAATGGATCTTCCTACATTAGGGTTTAACAAAATTACAATTAAATCCTAATTTTTTAGTTTTACAAAATAATACTAATGATTACCTGGAAAAAATACGTAGGTTATTTCATGGTTAAAATAAATAAGTAAATAGAGATTTAAAACAATGCTGGCAAGAATAGTGTTAGCATTTAAAAAGTAGAGTGATAAATCACAACGATAGCACTACATGTCCATCTGAATGACTAAAATAAAAAGAAACTGACAACATTAAATGTGGATGACATATGGAGCAACCTGAACTCTTCCTACAGTGTTGGTGGGAATATAAAACAATACAACTGTTTTGGGGAACTGCGTAACAGTTTCTTATAAAAGGAAACATAACATCTATCCTTTAATCCAGTAATTCCAATCTTAGGTATCTATCCAAGAGAAAAGAAAGCAAAGGTTAACCAAAAGATTTGTATAAGAATGTTCATAGCAGTTTTATTTGTAAAAACAGTCAAAATTTGGAAACAGCCCAGGTGTCCATCAACAGGAGACTGGATAAAAAGTGGTATATTCATACAATGGTATACTAGTCAGCAATAAAAAAGAGCAAACTACTGATACATGCAACAACATATCAGTAGTTTGCTCTTTTTGGATGAACTTCATCCAAATTTTGGGTGAACTTCAAAATATTATGCTGAGTGAAAGAAGCTTTGCATAATAGAGTACAGGCTGTGTGGGCCCATTTATATGAATTTCTAGGATAGGCAAAACTAATGTATGGTGAAATAAATCAGAACAGCAGTAACCTCTGGGAGTGGGGCAGGGATGGCCTGGAAGGGGCATGAAGAAACTCTCTGGGGTGATGGATCTGTGCTAGATCTTGACAGAGTCTGTGTTAACAGGTGTATGCATTTGTAAGAACTAAAATAATGGTACCCTTAGGATTTGTGCAATTCACAATATGAACATCTTTCCTAAGAAAAGTAAACCAATATTGAACTCTGGGTAATGATAAATATGCTAAAGTGCTGGTGTGAAGTGCACAGTTGTCTGCAACTTACTTTGAAATACATTTGAAAAATAAGATAAAATAAATCCAATTGATTTTCAACAAAGTTGCCAACACTACTCAATGTGGGAAAGAATAGTCTCTTCAACGAATGGTGCTGGGACAAATGGATAGCCACATGCAAAAGAATGGAGTTGGACCCTTACATCACACCATATCAAAAACTTAACTCGAAAATGGATCAAAGAACGCATAACTATGTGATCATACTGTGGGCAGTTGATTGTATACCATGGATGATTGTATAGTGTGTGAATGTATTTCAATAAAACTGAATTTAAAAAAATATTATAAGTATTGATGTAAAAAGGGAAGATAGAGGGACAATGTATGCAGTCTAGTGTTTTCACAACCCCCAAAGTTTATGTGACATTTATTTAACAACATCATAAATGGTTTCTGGAATACATTACAAAAGGACACAATAGTGCAAATTTAATTAAAACATAAGCAATTCCTGAACTTACTACTATCTGAAAAATTAGTAGATCTATTGACCATTGTTGACAACACAAACCAACAGCATATATTTTCTAAGTCACAAAATGTATATAAATTAAAACAAGGCCAGACCATTCATAAAATACACCAGAAAATACAAAGAGCCTATAAATATAAGGAAAGATGCAATTCATGTACAAGATGAGAGATTCATTTAAAATATATTATTAAAAATTAAATACTTATCAAATACACTGCTAGTTGCAAACAAAACAAAGAAGAATTGCAATAAATATAGATACTATGAACCATAAAGTTCAGGGCAAATTTCAATCTTAAAATAGTAATTTATATGGAAGTTATATATAAGTTAAAATGTTTATGGAAATTTAGGATGTAGAGGAAAATAAAGCACATTTTAATTATTTGACTTAATGAATGGTGATGACTTTTGATAATTCATTAAAATTTTAATCATAAAAAAATGGATCAAAGATATAAATATCAGAGCTAAAGCTTTAAAACTCTTAGAAGACAAGCTAGGAAAGATCTTCATGACCTTGGATTTCACAGTGGATTCTTAGGTATAACTCCAAAACCACAGGCAACAAAAGAAAAACAATAGATTGGACTGCATCAAAATTAAAAACTTTTCTGTATCAAAGAACACCACTAAGAAAATGAAAAGACAACCTACAGAATGGGAGAAAATATTTTCAATCCATATATCCTATAAAATTCTAGCATCCAGAATATATAATGAACTCTTACAACTCAACAAAAGAAAGACAATCAACCCAATTTTAAAAAGGGGGAAAGGACTTCATAGACATGTCTCCAGAGAAGATGTACAATTGGCCAACAAGCAAATGAAAAGATGCTCAAAGACATTAGTCATTAAGGAAATGCAAATCAAACCACAATGACACTTCACATCCACTAGGTGTGAAAATTAATAATTTTAAGAAAAGGAAATTAACAAGTGTTGGAGAGGTTGTAAAGAAATTGGAGCCCTTGTATATTGCTGATTGGAATGTAAAATGATGCATCCACTGTGGAAAAAGTTTGGCTCTACCTCAAAAGGTTAAACACAGAACTACCACATGAATCTAGCAATACCATTCCTTGGTATACACCCAAAAGAACTGAAAATAGACATTCAAACAAAAATTTGTAGACAAATGTTCATAACTGCGCTATTCACAATAGTCAAAAGAGGAAAACAGCCCAAATATCCAACAATGAATGGATAAACAAAATGTAGTAATATCCATTGTAACAGAATATGGTAAGCCATAAAAAGGAAAGACGTACTGATACATGCTACAACAGGGAGAAGCTTAGAATTGACTATGTTAAGTGAAAGAAGCCAGACCCAAAAGTTCACATATCACATGATTACATTTATATGAAATATCCAGAATAGGTGAATCCATAGATTCAGAAAGCAGATTGGTGGTTGCCAGGGGCTGGGAGGAGGGGAATGGGGAGTAACGCTTTTGGGATAGCGGTAAATAGTAGCATAATATTGTGAGTGTACTAAATGCCACCAAATTGTACACTTTAAAATAGTTTAAAATGTAGATTTTATGTATATCTTATCACAATAAAAAAAAATAAGATGGACAGATGGATGGAGAGAAGGATAGGCAGGTGATAAAGTAAATATAGTAAGATGTTAACGGTGGAATCCAGGTGGTGGGTTTAAAGGTGTAGACTATACAATGCTCTCAACCTTTCTTTGATTGAAATTTTTTTCATAATTAAGTATTAGGGAAAAAAAGAAAACACACTTGAACACTAAAGTTAATCATTATCAGTGTGGTTTGCATGTAAGACTAGACAACATAGCACAATGCAAAGATGTCACAGGCCTGCAAGAAGCTTATAAATAGATAAGAAAATTCAGCCTCATTAGAAACCAAAGATATGCCCACTAAAATGACGAGATGCCATTTTCAACCCTCAAACGTGTTTTAAAATGCTCTGGCGTCCTGTGGTGGGAGGATGGTAGGACTAGCAGCTGAGTTTGACCCCACTTACCATGGCTGTGAGGCCAGAGGAGCTCTGTTCTTTCTCCCGGTCTCAGCAACTGTGCTGGTTTGAATGTATTATGTCCGCCAAAACACCATTATCTTTGATGTAATCTTGTGTGGGCAGATGTTATCAGTGTTAATTAGATTGTAATTCTTTGATTGAGTGTTTCCATGGAGATGTGACCCACCCAACTGTGGGTGATGACTGACTGGATAGTTTCCATGGAGGTGTGGCCCTGCCCATTCAGCATGGGCCTTCATTAGTTTACTGGAGCACTATTATATAAGCTCAGACAGAAGGAGCGAGCTTGCTACAGCCAAGAGGGATGCTTTGCAGAATGCACAGAAGCTGAGAGAGGAGCTGTAGATGAGAGACAGTTTTAATGAAGATGGCCTTTGAAAGCAGACTTTTGCTCTGGAGAAGCTAAGAGAGGTCAAACACCCCAAGAGCAACTGAGAGTGACATTTTTGACCAACTGCAGCCTAGAGAGGAATGTCGTGGGAGAAAGCCATTTTAAACCCAGACCTTTGGAGCAGACTCCAGTCACATGCCTTCCCAGCTAACAGACGTTTTCCGGACACCATTGACTATCCTCCAGTGAAGGTACCTGATTGTTTATGACCCTAAAACTGTAACTGTGTAACCAAATAAACCCCCTTTTATAAAAGCCAATCCATCTCTGGTATTTTGAATTTCGGCAGCATTAGCAAACTAGAACAGCAACCAAGGCTATAAAATTGGGGGGTGGGAGGGATCGAGCCACCTGGTGCTCAGGTTGAGAGACTAAAAGGACTGACAGAGATTAATCATACAGGTAGGCTGATGGCACAGGTTCTCAAAGTACAAGAGTTATTATTTGTGTTTATCTCAGGGTAACAGAATTACAGGTAATTTTTATTTTCTTCTAAATGCTTTTTTCCACCACATTTTCCACAATTAGTGTGTATTATCTCTGTAATGCGAAAAAAAATGTCAGAAATTATTTTAATCTCTCCCTAGCCATGGCAGCTGGCACTGTGGCTTCCCAACCATGTGGCCATGTGTTTCCAGGCCTCGGTTTCCTTGTCTGTACTATAGGAAATCATCTCTCAGATCCATCTGACTCTGACATTCTGGGATTTTATGGTTACATGATTTTCCTTCATGTGGGTAACTGAACCCTTCTCAACTCGAGGTGAGAACTCTCACATCAATACCTTTCTGATTCAAACTTGGGAAAATGTGGGAAATAAAAACACAAGTGGAAGGCCGTACTTCCCACAAGAGCAGAGCTAAATCAAGCTGAGGGCCATTTAAGAAAGCTCCAAACTTTCTGCAATTCCCAGGGGGAACCTCCCGGAAGGTGGCTCCTGCTGCTGCCGCCAGGCAGTAGGCCCCAGCTGTCCTGCAGAAAGCTATGGCCCAAGAACCCTCACCTGGAGTCCTCTCCCTGACTCAATTCCATAATGGTTCAGAGGCACCTGTGAAACAAATGCTACCTGAGGCACATCTGCTGTCTGGGATGGAGCGTCCTGACTGCAATCAGGGAGAAAGCGTGGCATTTCCAATTACCCCCCATGTCCAAACAGCTGTAACTGGCATTATCTGCAGTCATCTGAGGCCACTAGGATTACCAGCTCCTCAGAAGAGAGCTCCTCCTGGCCCCAAGCTGGCAAGCAGAAGTCCACCCTGATCAGAATAAGGGTAAGGGCAGAGGGGTGGGAAGCAGAGAGAAAGTGGAGGAAGTAGGCAATGCAGAGACAAAAGCACATGCTGGAAAAACAACCCAGAATGTCCCAGGACAGGGAGATGCTTCCTGGGTCACTCTGTATGGCCAAAGCGGTCAAAGATAAATGGGAGAATGGCCGGATCTCCATCAGAAAGAGTGGCTCCAGGCGCAGGGGTGAGTTCAAAGTAGGCACAGAAATGCTGCGGAGAAAGACAATTAATTCTAGGGCTGAGGAGACCCGGGGAGGGGTTTCCCTGTGGGGCTGGCTGACCATCAGTGCCCCACCAGAGCCCCTTCCACTCCTGGAGCCCCCTCCACATCTGGAGCAGCCCTAGGGGAAACTGCCCACTTTCAGCTAGATGCCTAGCACTCAGAAGGACCCTGCATTTCATTTAAACCTCTGCTGTGGCCGTCTTGAAATTCTTAATAATTTTTGATCAAGGGGCCCCATACTTTTGTTTTGTACTGGCCCCACAAGCTGTGCAGCCAGTCCTGCTAGGGGATGGCAGTTTTAGGGACCCCCTTCCCCAAACCCCACTCACCAAAGAAAGGGGATCAGGGTTCCAAGAAGTCCTGTCTGGCTTGGGCTCCAGCCAATGTACAATAGAAGCCAATTCCACTGATAATGCTTCCTTTGGGGTTGCCAACCCACCAAAGAGGAACCTCAAATTATAACTAACCATATTATGCAGGAAACATATCTGTCCTCTTTGGTTAGTCAAATGCAATTTTATGCCTATTCAAAGAAGACTCAGCAGATGGTAGGCTAATACAGGGAAGGCTCAGAGAAACAGGCGTCTACACAGCCCAGAGGGCACCTTAGACCAGAAAACTTCTGTGGGGGGCAATGAGGAAACAGGGGTAAGCCTTTGCACCCTTTGACTCAGCAGTCATGCTCCTGGGAATTTGTTCCGGAGAGAGTGCATGAAAAATTTTACATGCCAGAGATGTCCAGGGCAGCAGTTTGGCCAGAGTGACAATCTGGGAAGAATCTAAATGTCTAACAGAAGGAAAAAGCCTTGCACAGCCATTCAACAGATAAATATTAAGCCAGCAGCAGTGTGGGAGAGTGCTTGTTCATGATGTACAGCCATGTATTTTGTATCTCAGGGATGTAAAAAAGGATGTTCACATAAATGAAAAATACTGACCCAAAACAGAGACCTAAAAAAAGAGCCATGAGGGTAATGGAGTTATGGAAATACCATTTTCTTGAACATCTGGAATTGTTGCTGTAACAGTAAATAACTCTCAAAAAAAAAAAAAAGGAAAAGGAAAAGAAAAGAAAAAAAAAAAAAGCATAGATAGTGCAGGGATTGGCCCAGCTGAATTGGCCCAGAGAGTTAGTCCAAGAACAAAGGTTGTGTGTTTGGGGGGGTGGGAGGGATGGGGAGAGGATTTCACCAGGCAGATAAGCAGCAGCCAAATGGTTAACCAGCTGATAGTTATGCTCCACGACCCCCAACCCGACACTCGTACAAACTGTGTACCATGCAATGTAAAAAATATCCCAAGTGGAGGGATGTACCCAGTGGTCCTGACCAGCTGTCAGTTCTACCCTCTCAAGAAAAACAACATTTGTCCTCTAAGCAGCAACCACCTACGTCTGTGAGGATGCTGGGCACCACCAGGCCAGGATGTGGGCAGCCCAACAGTGCTGCCCAGGTGAGTTTCATTTCCCAACTCCACAGCCCCCTTCTACCTGGCCACACTGCCCAGTCTGAGCAAGCTACTGTTTCTGAGAATGTGCGTCAGTCACTATTTGCCGCATACATCAGAGGGAAACAGGACATAAAAGGAAATTTATCTTTGGCAGGCTGAAGCCTGCAAGTTCATCTTTATTCATACGGTTCATCTACTGGACTGGACACTGTTGCTGGTCTAAGCTGCCGGGCAGGAAAACTGGGTGTCGGGGAAAAAAATCATATCTGCAGAGGACGGTGCCATGCTCCCTGATGAGGTCAGTCAGAGACATCCTGTACACAGAGCGAGCCCCTTAGTCCAGGGCACTCAGGCTGCCCCTGTCTCCACTGTGGCTCTGAGGTCCCTCCCTTTCCATTTTGTTAGCCACCCAGAGGCCTTTCCTCCTAGCCTCCCAGAGCCTGCGCATACCCTGCTTCCATTTTGGCCTTTGCCAGGGCTCCCTACACATCACCTGTCTCTGCCTAGTGCCTGGGCAGCCCACTCTCCCTGTGCCTGGAGGCGACAGAGGCTCTTGTGTTATCCTCAGGGCCAGCCAAATGTTGCTGAGAACGGTGGCCGATAAATGTTTATATTAGCAGGGTTGGTGCACATGGTTGAGCAGGTTGTGCGCTGCACAACCCTAGGGGGCACCATTCACATCGAAGTTATAGATTGGTATTTTTATTACAACACGTTTCCAGCAAATGAAAGAAAAGAGTATTGTTTCAACAAAAATTACAACAGTTTCATACACACACAAAAAATGGAAGGAAACAGTCTTGAGAAAGGGGTGTCTTTTTCTAATTTGCCGAAGGTGCATACCAAACTGAATGGCAAAGGAACCAGTGCCCCTGTAAGCCCTTTACACTCCTTTCTCTTCAGCCTTCAGGGCAGCTCAAACACCTGCATTTCTGCCTGCAGAAATGTTCTGTTTGGCCTTGTGGAGTGTGGAAAAAAATGTTTTCTGGCCAACACTGAAAAACTGGAAGATTTCCAGTTCTTCCTGAAAACTCCTCCATTCTGTCCTTCCTTGGCCCATGTTTACACAGGACACTGAGGGACACATCCCTGCTACCAAAGCTGAGAGCTGGTTGCCCGGAACCATGGCACTGGACACCGGGCCTCCTCCCACTCGCAGGGCAAGCCCTGTTCCAGGTCCGCAGACCACCCCACCCCACTCCCACCAGCCGCAGTTTCCTCATCCTCAGAGCCAGGCACTGACAGCCAGGTGAGAAGGAAGGCCTGACCCGGAGCAGTCTGGCAATCAAAGGGGTCACCTGTCACTGCTCTTGAGGTCTACTTGGGGAGCAGGACTTAGCTGCTCTGGTCACCTCTGGAGCAGACACACCTGAGCTCTCAGACAAAGATGAGCCACCTCCACCCCCACCCCCTCATCCAAGCAGAATGTGGATTTCAGGCCCAGGGCTCCTTGTAAGCAGCAAGGCTTCCAGAGAATGGCAATTAAAACCATGAGGTGGGCCAAGGGAATAAAAACAATTTACTATTTAACAGATATATAGTTTTTCTTTTTTTTTTTTTAATTATATCTGAAATTCACCCTCAGAATAAATCCGCCCAAATTCGCGACAGAAACATGATATCAACTTTGCAGAAAGAACATAACTACTTTATAAACGATGGCTCTATGCAAAATAACAAGCTGGAAATTAAGCCCAGTCCTCTAAAATCAGAAAACATACTTTGGACACAAAATTCACCAGCAATTTTCTTTAAAGGATTCTTAAGATGGAGCCATCGTATCAGCTCCTAATGAAATAAAATTCAAATGTCTACAACTGAAAACAGATGGTGTTTCCAGGAGGAATTTGCATGGTTAAATGTGACTCCCGAGGTTTGAGGCCCAGAATCAGTGCGAGAGGACCCAATGATTAGCTTGACCACTCAGCAGGAGCAAAGCACTTTGAAACTTATGATAGATCTGAAGGCACGAGTTTAAAAGGTGCTGTTTCCTCCTAAGTTCATGTTAAATTAACTGCCTCTATGTATTAAGTCTACAAGGCCAAAGAGCCATAATTTTCTCCCAAAGTTTCCAAGTATAACAAATACACTCAAGATAAACGCAGTTAAGTTCCACTCACACAAAAACCGGCAACAAAGGTTTCAAGACATCAGGAAGGAACTGCAGGCAGAATCCTAAGGCGTTTGCAAGGTTTCCCCAATGCTGCTGGAAGGCTGATCTCGGGCGCCCTGCACACCCCCCAGGGCGGTCCTTCAGGACCACCATCCCTGGGGGCAGCACCTCAAGGGTGGCCTTCGCTCACACCCCGGCGGCCACTCACAGGGACCCTCCTGACCCGTCGCAGGTTGCTCAAAAGGCAAGGGAGGGGGGTTAGGGTCATGCTCTGAGCAAAGCCGACAGCGACCACGGACTCCCTTGTGGGCAACGCAGTAATTCTGCTCCAAGGGCATACGCAGACTCCAAGAAGAAGGGGAAGGTGGGTGGATTAAACACGGACAGCTGCTACCCTTTCTTTCCAGAAAGCTCTGGGTTCTAGTTCGTTTCCTTTGGCCGAGGTTAAGTACAGCCGCAACGCCCTCTCCAAAATGCCCCGCCTGGGAAGCGAGTCCCGGGCGCGCGCCGGAGGGGCGCAGGGACAGGGGTGCCCTGAGGATACCCTGCGCCCCCCGCGCCGCGAAAGAGTGACATCAGAGGCTCGCGTGGACTGATCCTGCAGCCAGCCCGGCGCCGGGCGGCCGCGGGAAGCGGGGCCTGCGGGCGGAAGCCGGGCAGCACTAACCCTTCTTAAATTTATTCAGGCAGCCGGAGCTGCAGAAGGAGCGCACGGAGGCCGTCTCCCAGCAGCCGCATCCCTTCATCCCCGCGGCGGGGGGCGGCCTCCGAGACCTGGGCGCTACATGGCGCCGGGCCCGGGGGGGTGCTCGCCAGGACGCGCGCAGAGCTCGGCGGGCCGCCCGGCGGAGGCGGCGGGCGCTCCGGGTCCCGGCACCGCGTTACCACAATGCACCACTGCCGCCCGCCGGATGCACGAGCCGGTTAACCCCGTCGGCGCCGCGGGAGCCCAGCGCCCCCACCCTGCAACTTCGTCCCCTGGGAGCGGGGCCTCGGCCGGTTGCAGCCAGTCCCCCATGAGCCCGGGAGCTGGGATGGTCTGGCCCGTGCGACCCCCGGGCACCCGGGACCGGGCGGGCTCCCCATTTAAATGTCACATTAATGCGAAAATCTGAGCGAAGGTGCCGCCCGCTGCAGCAAGCTTGGCGTTGCTTTATTTCAAAGGGAATGATGCCCTTGAGAGCTGAGGGCACGTGGGAGATGGGGGTGGCTTCGGGCCTGACGGTGATTCCAGGAAATCGGGGTCCCCACTGGGTCCAGGTTACCCTCTGGCTCTGCTGCAGTGGCTGGTACACCTGTGTGTGGCCACCTGCAGCCACCTGTCCACCGTCCCAGAGGAAGGCAACAGGCAGGGGCTCTCTGAGCTCTGCTGCCACAGGGCTGTGGGGTGGGGGTGGGGGGTGCGCGGGTCAATTAGGGACAAACGACCGACTCTGCCCAGACCGCGCTGAACACCAGACTCCCTGTCTAACTGCCTGTCTCACGGACATCTCAAACCAAACTGTCCAAATCTGAGCTCTCCTGCACTCTATCCGCCCTTCCAGCTGTCTTCCCCACCTCAGCTGGTAGCAGCTTGGTCCTCCCAGGTGCTCACACCAGAAACCCCCCCCCGAGTCAAACTTGATTCCTGTGTCTGGTCAGCACACCGCAAGGGCTCTACCCTTAGGACACAGTCTTTCTCAACACCCCCACTGCGGCCACCCAGGCCTAACACATCCTCAAATTCCTGGAGGTTCTTACAAGGCCTCCCAGCCAGTCTCCCTGCTTCCACTCTTGCCACTGCCCATCCCCCCACCCTGCCCCCCATAGTCTATGATCTGCACAACAGTGGAGAGATCCTCTTCCAAGGTATGGCAGATCCTGTCACTCTTCGGCTCAGGGGTCCACAGTTGTCCATGATGTTTATGATCTCATCCATTTCACTCTCCCACCCGACCTGTTCCGGCCACACTGGCCTCCTGACTTGACCCACACAGTCCCTACAAAGCAGCCCAAGCCCCAGCCCCACCCCTCGGCCCCACTCCCACCTCACCCTGCCCTGTTTATGTCTGGCTGGTCCCACTGGACTGAAGACTGAGCCATGGGACTGGGTTGTAGCCACTGCCCCATTCCCAACAGAGTCCTACCTCCCAGGAGCTCTGTCAGTGGAATTTATCAAATGCAGTTTATTGAAACTGAGTCGATCAATTTTCTCCAACTTAAAGATTTTCAAAGACACAAGGAAACTCCTGTTCCCAACATGTAATACTCAGGGAAGGTGCTGCTGGTCAATAATTCCCCTCCAGGCCAACAAGAGAATTAATCCTTAGCAACTGTGTTAAGAGTCACTGGTCCATGGGATAGAGGGCATTTAACCTACTGGGTCTTGGTTTTCTGGCTACAAAATGGAGAGCATAGTAACAATGTAAATAGCTGCCAGTCATCTGGTGCTGACCTAGTGCTGAGCGTTTCCCCTGCTTTACTTGTTTGCATTTAATCTCCACAGGAAAGCCTTGTTTGCTAGGTTCCACCAACATCCACTTTTACAAGGAAATTAAGGTAAAGTCGCTTGCCCAGGGTCACTGGGCTTGGAACTGTCCTGCTCTGGCTGAGCTCACAGGTCAAACTCTGTACCCAGCTCTCCCACTGGATCCCTTAAGTCAAACACTGCTTCCTGGGCCCCCCGAGGCCTCATGAGGAAAAGTGGGATGAGATTGGAGGAGTGTTCTGCAGGCTTTGGAAAACTTTTATGAACATTCAGGCAATTTTTAAGGATTTGCATGTGAAAGAATAAATCTGACTCAGGATGTTTAGCAAGACACACTAAGTATCATGGAATCTGGAAGCTGGAAGGAATCTTTGTAATGCATAGCCATGGCCTCCATCTCAGAACTGGGGAAGGTGAGGCAGAGAGGCTGAAGGCCTTGCTCCTAGTCTGCACAACTAATGCGTGCTGGGGTCACAGACCCCATTTCCTATCCATGTCCCCACTGTTGACCCGCCCTCACCTAGAGGCACACCTGGCTCACAGTTGTGTCACGGGCAAAAGAGGAACAGAACATACCAGGGCAAGAAACTAAAATGGTAAAGAAAAATGTGGAAGAAAATGATGCAGTCCCACAAAGGCAAACACAGACTTTATTTCTTCTTTCTACATAATTATTTTACACTATACATCACATCAAAAAAGTATCAGATTCTGCTCACATGAAATACTTAAAAATCTACAACCTGGCTTAACAGGCAGCCAGAAGGGCACCAACTGGTCCTTAAAGAAGATACATCAGCTTAAAATCTCAGTGGAGCAAGCAGCGAGGAAGCCAGAGATGGAGATAAGATGATCCACGGGTAATTCTAAGCTCTCTGCCACCTGCCCAGAGCTCCAACCCAAAGTTTCCCTCCTATCCATGTGTGGGTGAGGAATCCTAGCCCCACTGCTGCTCTCATTTGCAGGTGTCTCTTGAACAGCTCCAGCTGAGTGGCCCCTGGACACCTAAAAGTGATTTCCTAAACCTGAGTGCCCCAACTCTGAGACCTTCCAAATACCCTGCACTGGAGACCCTGGAGGCAGCTACAACCCTCCCTCCAAGCTGACCCCATGGAAAGCACAGCTGGCTTGTTCCAAGTCTGGCTTCCTCTCACGTCTATAGTTCCCATTACCGTTTTCACTTCCATTTCAAAGGCTGGCCACCCTGCTTCTACCCACTAACAGGACACTGTTGGTCAGACTCGGTTTTTCAACATGGTCCCTCCTCTGCTCGCTAATTTGGTGCACACACCCACTCTAAAATGTGCATAATATATCTCTATGTTTGTGTGTGTGGCATGTGTGTCTCCTGGCCACCCCGTGCTGGAAGGGACGGCAGAGAAACAGGTTCCTCCGGCACAGAGAACAGCAGCAGACATCAGTGCAAGGCCTTTGGCAGTGCACTGCAAGAACAGCAGACGGGGCCATGCCCGCCAGCCCACTGATGCCCTGGGATTCATCACAAGGGAACAGTGGGAAAGCAGGAAGACGCTCTGCATCCAACGCCATTTTTTATTGCAAAAACCTAGAAGCGATGTAAGGGTCTAAAAGCAGGCAAATGCTTATTTCTTCAACTTCAGGGAACATCACAGAGCCATGAAGACTTGTTTATGTGATGGCTCCGTGGAAACAAGAAATCGTACTTTAAAAACAAAATGCTGAGAGGAAAAAGGTAAATGCATACACAATGTGTATGTGCGTACATAGAAATGTTAAAATAATAGGACCACAGGTGAATTTCTTGGAGTCTCTTGGAGCACCCTGGGCTTCTAAATTCTTTCCCAGCACCTAATGTGCCTACCGTACTGTGGGTTCCTATTTACTTGTCTATGTCCTGTGCCAGACTGTGAACTCCTTGAGGGCAGAGGCTTTCCTCCCTGCTCTCAGCCTCCTGTATGGTCTAGTGCATGGTAGGCACACACTGAATGAATGAGCCCAAGTACGACTAGATCAATGAACAGATCAGTGAAAGCAACTTAATCACTCAGCATGAACCCTTTCTGGCTAGCCTATCACACCTATACCACGGTTTTATCAGGCTTTCCATCTGTACCCTCTCTCCACCCCTCACAACTACATTTCTTGGGCACAACCTCCCTGCACTCTCCCTTTCTCCCTGCACCTCTGCCTTATCCTTGATTGGACAGCACAGGGGTAAGCATGGCCTCAGGCTTCCTGACCTGAGCTGGCCACAGCCTTCAATCGCTGTTACACTTGGTGGTATCTGGGTCCCCTCTGGGCCAAGGCTCATCTATAATGAGGGGCCTGGGAGCACAGAAGAGGGGCAATGGCCTTCTCTGGGTTGTCTGGAAAACCAGGTTCTCCAAGTGCCCGTCTAGCATGCACATTCCTTGTGGGGATAACTTAAGAATAAAGCCATCTAAAATAGCATTGTTCTAAGAATATCCACACATAGATGCTGACTGCCATCTCCATTAATCAATTATTCTGCACGGAAGCCAAAGCATTTATTCAAGAGCAATTTATGATAATGTGTTGCTAGGCAATTAAAATAAAGTTCTGAGGGAAGATTTTTTCAACTTATCGTTGATTATTTTAGATCAGAAAAGTGGAACAGGGGAGAATGCACCATTCAAAGTTAAATCAGCTTGGAAAAAAAAAGGGGGGAGAGAAACAGATTTCACCAGGGAAACTTGAGCTCCCTGGGCTGACCCCTGAGTGAGGGGCTGCACTGGCATCCCCAAGTGCCTTTGGCATGGGTAGCCTCACTGCGGGCCGTGTTGCCTGGAGGCACAGTGGAGAGCTGGGGTCAGGCCCCATTCAGTCCCCTTCCACTCCCAGCCCCCGGCTATCCCTATTCAACTGTTTAAGGAGGTTATTGACCAAAAAGCGTTTTCTTTGTTGAAGTCTAGATATTACTTTCACCAACAAATCCCTCAAGACAATCAAAAAGCTGGAATTCACAAGGGATTACTGTCCATTTATTTAGTCATCAATTATTCCTTCTATTTTCTTTTGTAAAGAAAGTGACAACAAAAGGAAATGAAAATACAAATCTATTACAGAATGTTCCTCCTTCTTCACTGGATATTAAAGACACAAATTAAAACAGCCTTGAGGCAAAGCTAGAGAGACAGTAAAAAGAGCAGCGGTTGCTGGGGGTTCAGAGGGAGGAGGGAGAGATGAATAGATGGAGCCGGGGGCATTTTTAGGGCAGTGAAACTATTTTGTCTGATACTGTAATGGTGGATACATGATATTATGCATTTGTCAAAACCCACAGAACTGTACAAAACAGAGCAGAACCTAACGTAAACAATGGACTTGAGTTAATCATAATGTATCAATATTGGTTCATCAATTGCAAAAAATGTACCTCACTAATGCAAGATGTCAATAACAGGAGAAACTGTGTGTGTGTGCGTGTGTACGTGTGTGCATGCACATGTGTGTAAACCTAAAACTGCTCTTAAAAAAAAAAGCCTAATAAAAAAACAGCCTTGAGGCCCCCTTTTAAATATATTTAAATGGTCAAAATGTATTTAATTATTAACATGTAATGCTGATGAGATTACAGTGTCACTCACTGTCGGTGGCATTGAACATCGGTGTACTCATTTTATCAAGTGACACTATAGCCCATCAAAACCTGTAATGATGCTGCTGTCCTTAAACGCAGTGATCTGAGTCCTGGGAATTCTCCCTCAGGGAAATAATTCAAGAGAAGCAGAAGCTTTCTGTACAAAGACATTCATTGCCTCATTGTCTGTAATAGCACAAATGGGAAACTCAAATGCTCAGTGATTAGAGGATGATTTCAAAACAGGAGAGGACATCAACTCAGTGGAATATTAGGCAGCCAATAAAATGGTCTTTATAAAGACAGAGAAACTGCTAGCTATAAGGTGGAGTGAAAAGGGCACAGATGAAGTGCCCTGTTTAATACGATGCCAAAGATGTGAAATACAAGCATATGGGGGGAAGGGGCAGGGGAGGCAATGGGCAAAAATCAAAACCAGCTTTCTGAGGGTGTGAGATTCCCGGGGGGATTTCCTACATTCCAAATGTTCTTTATCCTACAATGGCAACAAATAATTTAACAACGTACATTCAATCAATTGAATTATTTGAAACCATTTCCCGAGGGTTCAGAGGAGGTGCAGAAGAGTGGGCAGGGAGAAGATCCCTTAATTAGGAAGCATGAGTTACGAGGCCATGGGATGGTGGCAGGGTCACGAGTTGGCAGGGACACAGGATGGCGAAGGCACAGGCTGGTGACTGGAGAGCAGGAAGTCAGGGCAGTGGAGCCACAACAACCTTTACTTCAGCTGGGCCACCTCGGGAAGGCCTAGACTTTGGAGTCAAATGCACGGGCTCTGATCTGCAACCTGCTCACTGGGTGACCTGGAGCAAGTGAAGGAGCCTCTCTGAGCCTCACTTTCCTGATTCCATCCAGACTCTCAGGATCGTGCTATCTTCCTATGCGGAGCTCTGAAGATGACATCACTAGTGCAGGAAGGCAGGCAGGTACTCAGAAAACACCTGGGAAACATGAATCCACATTGGGCATACTGAAAACCACTGCCCCAAACAAAGACTGTGCTAGAAAGATGCTCTCAAGGTCCATCAACGAATTACTTTAACTGCGAAGTTAAGAATAGCTACAAAGCCCTGTGAAAGGACAGCTTCTCCCGGGATCCCCGAGACAGCTCGGGGGAGGTTGGCCAGGACTGACAGAGCTGTCATGGTGCTGGCACGACTTAAATTCAGTGAAATTAAGGATTTGCCCAAAGTCAAAGAGGAGAGCAAAGACCAGGGAAAGGTTAAGAATACAACATTTTTAACTTCAAAGCTCCATTTTTTCCCCACTCCTTAAAAAATAAAAAATAAGGCTCTGACTGATTGATCTTCTGGCAAAAACATTTAGAAATTCCATAGCACTACAGCCACTGTAAACAGAGTTTAAAGATAAGCAACAAAGAGAAAATAATTGCAACATATACAACCCAACAAAGGAGAAATAACCATAAGTTAGAGCAAGCACCTACAAATCAGTATTTTAAAAACCCAAGCATCCAAAGAGTAAAATGGCAATGGGCAGGAACATACAATCACAAAATACATACAATTGGTTGATAAACAGAAAAAATATAAGCTCGGTCTCATTGGTAATCAGGGAAATGCAAAAAAGAGCAAGGGAATGTCTTTTTGTTCCCTCATTGGAGTAGCAAAGAATAAAAACAATGATGGGGTAGCTTCTATGGACAGTCCACACTGTTAGGAGATACACATTTACGCAATCTTTTGGCTGACAATTTGGTAGAGTCTGTTGGCATTTTATCCCACACATGCCCTTGTAATCTAGCAATTCCACTCCCAGGAATCTATGCTATGCAAAAACTCACACACAGGCACAGAGATGTGTGTGGAAGAAGGCTCACCACAGAACTCTTTGGAATAGCAATAGAATATAAATAATCTAACTGCCCTTCAGCAGGGAAGTGATTAAATAAATTATGACACACTATGGGATTCTATGCAGTCATTCAAAAAAAAAACATGAGCTAGATCTGTATGTATTGATGTGAAGATTTCCAAAATATACTGGTAAGGGAAAAGCAAGCTGCATATCAATCTGTTCAAGGAGATCTCCTTTATCTATATGTATATTCAGATGTGTGAGTGTGTGTGTACTTATATGACTTTGAAAATGCATTGGAAAAGATCTGGGAAAGTACAATCAACAAATTGGTGAGGAAATCTCAGAGGAGGGGCACGAGATGAAGGGAGGTGATGAAAGATGACTACATTTTATGTTATAATTCTTAGAATCATTTATATATTTTACAATCTTGTATTTCCTAACTATAAGTTATCTCTCAACAAACTACATTTGGAAAGAGTGTGCTTGAATTGACTCCTGCTCACTGAAACCTGTAATATAGTATAAGGCCAATCTAATGGTGGAAAGTCAGGCATAAAGGTAGGTGCACAGGGAGTGAGTTTGGGGGCTGGAGGACCCAGAAGTCACATCATAGAAGCCACCACATCAGCGCACACAGACCAACCTGGCAGGCAGCAATCAGAGAGGGGCTGGATCATTTGGCGCACCCGTGGCAAAATCCCCATGAGGCGGAGGAGCAGAGCCGCCCATGGCGACGGGCCCTGCAAAGAATGGACACATCTCAACCAGGTGTGCAGGTGTGGGGCTCAGGCAATGGACATCCGGGCTGCCAGGCTGCGGGCAGGAGCTCATGCCCAGAACATCAGTGACCCCACAAGTACCAGCTGTGGCTCAGGGAGGAGGCCCCGGAGAGGCCATGCCTGTGGGTGTCCAGCCACCCACCCTGCGCTCACCAGGTCTGCTCTGGGCAGCATGGTCCAAAGAGGAGTCATTGATCGAGATGCCAGGAGGAGAGAGAGGACGACAGAGGCGAGTGCGCACAGATGGCGCAGGGAAAGACCAGAAGTGATGTGTGTGCTGCTTACTGCTTGGAGGAGTCAGCCCGGAATCCAGTCACCCCTGTTGAATGCCTCCCTGGAGTCACATCAACCACCCCTCTCTGAAGTCCCCTGCTTCCTGGCCCTCTGGCTACACCATCCACTGTCCTCCAACTTCCTCTGTACCCATCACAGACAGGAGTCAGTCCTCAGCCCCAGGCCCTTTCCACTCCATGCTGGGCCCCTGTGACGGTGTCCACGCCACATTCCATGTCCCACTCTCTGTTCATCCTATCCCATCAGCACCCTCTGTAGAGTCCTCACCTCCAAGCTCCAGGTCTCCAAGACCACCTGGATGCCCCCACATGCACCTGTCTCCAAAGTGAACCCAGCTTCTCCCCTCTGCTCCCTCATGACAATCTTTCCCTCACCAGACAATTCTTTCTCCTTGAGGGCCCCACCCCACTGCCCCCAGGCACCAGGCTGGAGACCTGAAGGTCAGCTCCTAGGGTTTCTCCCTCTCCCTGAGCCCCTACAGGCAATGAATCCCCAAGTCTGAATCTCCAACCCTCTTCTCCACCTGGAGCAACCACTGCTTCATTTCCAAGGTCTCAGTTTCCACCTTTACTCCATCTACCCCCACATCACCCTCAGGGCAATTTACTGAACTTGCCATCTGCTCCAGGTCACTTCCTTTCCATGCTCTCAGATACCCAAAGTAGCAAGTTCAAGTTCAAACTCCTTTGCACACCACAGCCCACCAGAAACTCAGCCTGTGACCTTAGCCCTCCCCACTCCCCAGTCTCTGCTCCACCTGCTGCTCCGGCCTGTGGGCACTCCATGTAGGTCTCCCCTCACCCAGGGAGCCTTACTTGATGGCCACCCTAGCTGGGGGACAGAGGGAGGGCCCTTCCTCAGGGTCCTCGTCACGGCCCGTGCAGTCTTGGGGCCCTTACCACACTCTCTTGTAAGGACCTGTTGGAGAGTCTGTCTCCCCACAAAATGGTCAGCATCTTGAGGGCTGGGAAGGGTCTTGCTCACTTTGGCATTACTGGGGCCCGCCCTAAACCTGGCCCTGCTGGTCCTTGGGGATGGTGGACCGAACAGACAGGCTCTGGGTCCAGGTTGGGGAGGAAAGCTCAGGGCAGGAAGGGGGCTGGGAGGAGGTGGCTCTGGAGCAGGGCCTGGAAGAGGTATGGGGGGGAAGGGACACATCTAGGCAGAGGGAGGAGCAGGCCTGGGAGAGAGGCCTTGGCTCTGTGTTCTGCAGCGCAAGAAGCTGGGCCAGCCTGCAGAAAAGTCTTCCTGGACAGCTGAGGACTCTGCCCTCATCCTGGCAGCAGGAGGGATCCAGGAAAGATGGGTCAGGAGTGGAGTGAAAAGAGCAGAGTCTGTATTCTGGGCAAGACTAAAAAGGACCCATGCAGGGAGGCCCCCAGGTAGAAGGATACTGTGAAAAGCCAGCAGGTAGTGAGCAACTGAACCAGGGCAGAAGCAACACGGCCTGAGGGAAGTGACAGAATCCTGAGATACTGCGGTAAGAAAATGGACAAAGCACAACCTTGGGAGGGTGGAGGGAAGGGGGAGGAGTCCAGGCCCACAGGGAGCTGGGGTTCAGGGAGGGAGACTTAGGGGATGGGGCCAGCAACTGAAAAGGCAGCCCAGGTGAGAGAAGTGTGGTGCCCAGAGGAGCCATGATTGCTTTGGCATCATAAAATGCCATTCAATTAAAAACACCCGCCTAAAGGTACTCTCATTAAGTAACCATTGAGGTGGAGTATGTGCGACGGGAGACCTACGTGCCTTGTAAATAATTCAAGTTTATGAGCAAGAAGCACCGTCTTTTTATCTCAATGTCTGGTACCCAGGCTGTTAGCAGCAGGCATTTTGGGAGAAAAACCTCAAGCCAAGGGGACTAGAAACTGAACTGAATAACCTTTAAATGATCTTATCACCCCAGGAAATGGAAATCAATGCAGCCTGCAAAGGCAACACAGGCCTTAGAGGCCGGATGGAGCTGCTTCCCCAGTAGGGGGGCCTGGGGACAGCGGGAGCTGCCCAGCTCGAGGGCATCTCCAGGATCACTACAGATCCTTGGATTTAGGCAGCCCTTTCCGTCAGAGCCCCTGGCAACACCTCAGGATCCCCAGAGAGGCGCAGCTGGAACAGTCCCTTGGGAAAGTCTCCTGCCCTGGTTGGGGGAGAGGAGGAGAGAATAAAGATCCCCGCTCCCAGCTGTCTTCCCAGATGAGTCATTTCCTCTCTGGGCTTCAGACTCTTCACAGGAATGAGGTTGGCCGAGTTGACTTCCAAGAGACCTTCTAGATTCTCCTCAACTTTGAGGCTGCTGCTGCTTCTGCCCAGATCACAAGCCCCATCCCCAGGTGGGGGTGGGGGTGGGATGATCTGGGACAGGAGGATCTGGGACCCTAACTCCTCCTCATTGTGATTCTCCCCAGCCGGCCTTAACCCCTGCTTATCCTTTCTCCCCCAACGGCCCAGCAACGGGACACTCCTCAGAGTGAGGAGAGGGCACTGGATTGCGAGTCTGGAGATTGGAGAGACTGTAGGCATGCCACTCCCCTTTTCTGCACCACCAGCAGGAGGGTCAGGAGCTGGAAAAAGACCTTGGACGCCTGTGACCTCACCTCTCTCAGTTTCCTCATTTGTGTCATAGGGATGACAATGTTTTTCATCTCACAGGGTTAGGATTAAGCGAATTACATGAGGAAAGCCTGGCCCATGGTCAGCACTGACCGGAGTTAGCTGCTAATGCCCACTGGGCATACAGGACATAAATAGAAGAAACGGCTGTTGGAGGAAAATCCAGTGTCTGAGAGAGGAAACCTCAGGAGAGGCAGCAGCACCGTCTCCTGCAGCAAAACCTCTTCTGCCACAATTCCTTTCCTGGAAGGGGTTTCTCTGAACAGAGACTCATGGACTTTGGCATTTAGGCTCTACTCCTCTTGCAGGGAACAGTCCTCTGTCCTTCTGCCCAAGTTCCACTGCTGGTCAGCCATGGTTTCTGGATGACAGTGGATACCAGGACAACCCCGCCTTGGGGACACCACCTCCAGCAGGACAAGGCTACCACAAGTTAAACTATTGAGTCCCTTCATGGCCCTCACGGTTTGAGTGAAATCACAAATTTATGGAGACTTTGTCGAAACATGTTCGCATCCCTCTAATAACCTGGCTAGATAGACTATGGCAAGAGATCTTGAGCAGCTAGAAGCCAGACATTGTGCATAAAGTTTACATACCTGCTAAGTTCACTGTCTCCATTTTACAAATGAGAAAACTGAGTATTGGAGAGGTTAAATCATGGGGATTAGAACCCAGGTTTCTACTCTACAAAGCTGGGCTTCATTTCATACCCTGACACCATGCAGCTGTTGCCTCCATCCCTAACACTTACTTTTCTACCAGGAATCCAAGATCAATTGCTTTCATCAAAATGAAATTTGTTCTGGTGCTAACCATTCATCAATACATCTTTATTTCCTGCCTTGAGAAATCCAGACAGAAAGGTTCTGAAATCAGTAAAATCTGATGCTGTCAATTTTCAATGCACAATTTATAATTGTGTATGGATGCAGGCTTGCATGTGATACAATCAAGAGAAGGACTTCTGAACACAGACTGTGAGCTTAATATAGGACTGTGTACTACCCAGGGTCAGCCCTCAAATGGTATCAACCTCATTTACAGAGGAGAACTTGAGACCACCTTCATTATTAAGGAGGTTTCAAATTGCTCAGACTAGGGGTAAAAATAGGTTTTCTGATTGCATTACAGGTATGGAGCATGATATATATATATATCTCCAAACTTGATTTAGCTATGGAAAACTTGTTGGCTATAAATGTATTTCCAAAATGACCTACAAAGCCCAAATGCACTGTTTTTCCAAAAAAACAAAAGCAATGGTTTGCTGCCCTAGTTGGCCTACCATCATATCTTTGGATTTCATATTTTTATCAGTGGAACAATCAGCAAGGATATCCAATCAAGTACAGTCAGACTACAACCATTAATTAAAAAGGTTCATTCATCTGGCCAAAAAACAAGGTTTTTATGTGGAGGTAAAATGCTTTGAGGTGGAAAAACTAAGTGGTCCAGAATAATGTGAATAGAGTATATGTCATATGTGCAGTTCTCATACTTTTCCCCTTATGACGTTTCTTCTCTACCGAACATTGGCAAGAATCAAATGGTACCTGGGTACCAAGTGGCTGCTTTATGCAAGTAAGGCTAACACATGCTTGGCATGCATTTCCATCAGCACTGCAGCACCGCTGCAGCTCACACCGACCCTAAAACTGGCACATCATCTCAAATCTTTCCCTCCTCATTCCTGCTTCATCGGCACTGTCAGGCATCCGGTGATGCAAAGAAGCTGCCCACCAGAGTCATTTATGATGTACACGGCTCAGCCTAGACAGATGGAACAAAACACAAATCCCAGTCCTCCAGAAAGAACCTGTCTTGATTCAGAAGCTTCATTTATCTCTATAGGGCTAGAACAGGCATGTCAGGCGGCTTGGAACCTAGCATTCCCAGGACTTTCCAGGGCCCTGAAGGATAGTCTCTTCTGCCTCCACCCCCTCCTTTCACCCCCTCATTTCCTCAATACACCAAAACCCTTTGTCTAGGCAGTAAAGCCCCCCAGAAGCCCACCCATATAGTTCTAGGAGTCAAGAGGTCTATCTGTCTGACCTTGCCAGGTGACGGAGCTAGGAACCGAATTCTGGTGAGATCGAAGGCAGAGGTGACCCATCAAGTTTAAACACATCTCCCCGCTTTGGCAGATGGCTCAAGGCAGAAGAAGGGGGGCAGTTTTTGGGGGCAAGGAAGCCCAAGGCTCCTCTGGCTGGGTAATTGCCCAACGTGACCCCAAACTGCCTACTCAGAGGCACAGGCTGGCTGGAGAAGGGCTTTCCTGTGACAGGCACCACTGGAGTTTAAAATCCCCTTTACATGCTGGGGAAAACACACACACACACTAGCAGGGAGTGCCTGCCCAGCATCACTCCAGACCTCCTCTGGCTGAGTCCAGCTTGCTCACACAGCAGCGAGATGCAGGGAGGTAACCTCACTCCAGAAGCCCTGGACATGGCAGCTCCTGTGCCTAAGGAAACCAGGGAGAGGCAAGGGAAGGATTTTACCTCTTGCTTGCAGCCCCAGAGAAGGTTCAAGCTTACTTTCCCTGCTAAAAGATGGATGGCCTCTCTCTAGGGCCAAATTCTCAGTGGCTGGGCTGCCTCAGGACAGCTCCCTATCCAGAGAGGGGACGGCATCTCCCAGGTGACACCAGCCTGGGCAAACAGCCCTTCCCAGAGCCATGCTGTGGGCTGCACCCAGGGTGGGATGGAGGACATGCCTTGTGACTGCCCGACCCCTGGCCAAACCCTTTGTCCAAGTTGTGAGGGCAGAGGGGCTTGACCTCTATCTCAGGACTGGGCAAGTGCCAGTGCAGAGCTCTGAGCCCTTAGCCCCGCAGGCAGCTCAAGACCAAAGCTGCAAGAAATTTACAAAATTACAGGGAGAATTTAAAAGCCCAACAGATCCCATGTTCCAGGGCCCTTCTGCCCCTTCTCAGCTCAGCCGGCTCTGACTCACCCCAGGGAGGGGCTCCCGAGTGTGGATGTGGGTCCGGCCCCGAAGCAGCCGGGGCTCTTGAAGCTCTCGCCGCTGCCGCCTTCCCGCCGCCGCGCTCTCAGTCCGTCTCCGTGCAGTGCCAGCTGCCACCGCCGCGCCGAAGCCGGGAGAGAGAGGGCGGTCCCCGGATTGGGTGTGCGTTGCCCGGCGGCCCCGGACCCGCCTCCCCGCCGCGGCCGCCGCTTCAGCACCGCGGACAGAGGCCAGCCCGCGCCTTCTGAGCTCTGCGACGCGCTCAGTCGGTCCGTCAGCCTGAGCGCGGCAGGGGCACGTCGTGCCTTGTCCTCGTTCCTCCAGCCTCCTCCCCACCCGCCCAAGGAGGCTGCCTCCGCCCCCCCAGGGCCGCGCTCCAGGCGCGGAGGGCACCGCGTGGGGCCAAACAGCTAGATCCCGGGTGACCCAGATGCGCCTCCACCAGCCCGTCCCGAGTGGGGATTAGTGCTCTCTCCCTGCTCAGTGGACTGCACAAAGGCGAGCGGGCGGTGGAAAGCGAAGCTCAGCCTCTTAAGATGCCCAGCATAGCCTGGAACCCGATCCGGCACTGAGGGTGCTATCGTGGCCCAATCGAGGCCAGAGAGGGCCAGCTCCTTGCCTGGGCCCCGCGGGGGAGGAGCCCTTGGGTGGCCTGGGGCTCAGGCCCTCTTTTCTTCTCTGACAAATGCCCAGGGGTAGCAAGGAGTTAACCAGTTAGAGGCTAGTCTGTCTCGCGAACTAAGGGAGGGGGGCCACTGAGGTCCCATCCCTAACCGGAATCCTTGGTGCAGAAGCACCAATCAACTAACAGACGGACTGCTGGAGCCTGGTGACATCACACAGAACCCCCACATTTTCCATTTCTTTCATATCCTTCCCACTGCTACCCACCCCCCACCAGGAAACTCCCAGGCTGAGATAGGGGGCCCTGTGTTCTGCTCGGCCACGGACCAGAGCTGTGACCTGGCCAACCTTGACTTCTGCCCTTGGAAAGCCTCAGTTGCTCCTCTTGGAAGCCAGAGCCGGGGTGGGGGTGGTGGCTCCCTTTGGCTCCAAGTCTGAGATAACAGCCTGTCTGTCATGGCCAAGCAGGGTTGGGGGTGGGGTGGGGTGGTCCACACTCAGACTGGACAGTCATCCCAGGTCCCGTCCACTTTACAGCCTCCGTCCCACCTTCCTGGAGTTCTACATGAAGAGACCCTTCACCGGAAGAAACTGGCCACCCTTGCCTAATTCTTTCTAAAGCAACCACAACTTGTTATGGTAATGTAATTCAAATCCAAAGACATCTTCATCTTTACCACTGGTTTGAGCCTCCAGTTTGAAAGGGAATGACCAAATAGAATGAAGTCAAGTTGAGCTGAAAAAACGCTGTCCAAGCAGACCTCAGAGACACTGCTCAAATATTTGTGGCTCATGGCTGCTGCACAAAAAGCACAGAGCTAAAACATTCATGAGGGGCACAGCTGGAAGAGGAGTGGGCATTTGTTATTCATGAAATGGGGCAGACGGTGGTGGATGGGGTGGGGGCAGGGGTTCTTTCAGTTTACAGATCAAAGAAGAAGAATCACAATCCACATGTGGTGCCTGAGGGGGAAAAAAAACCACCACCCAAACCTACCATCTCTATAGACTTTTAATTTAACATCTTTTTTCCTCCTTTGAAAATTACTTCCAAGAGCTTTCCCACAGCCTCCTCTCTCTCCCTTTTTAAGTAGCATGCTGTCAATATCCAAAGACAAGAAACAAGTCAACAGAGGAGGAGCCCCACATTATGGAGCCCCACATTATGGTGGGGGTGGCAGGAGCTGCCCAACCACCTTCCAAACACCCAACACATTGACACTTATCAGGAGAATCTTTCTCTGTGCATTTCCTCATTTGGAATGGAATTTCTTGAAGATTTTGTCACAAATGATTCCTTTCATTTAATTCCTTTAATTGTCTACCTTATGACCCATTCTGCAATTGCCAGCACGTTTGCCTCTCATTACATCTACCTTCCAGGAGAACAGTGAAGCCTTTTTCTACACACACACACACACACTAGCATGAAGTGTTCAGAATGTCCACTGACATGGCCAAGCAGGACAGAATTCCAATTCTGTTATTTTCTGGGTTGTGCAAAAGCTTAAAATCTGGAACATATACCATTGATTCTCAGTTGCTCACATCCACTAAGGTTGGAGGACACTTCTGCCCGACAGCCTCTTCCTCATTCTGCCCACCCCCGGTTCAGGCTCTGCCCTCTGACCTCATTACCCACAGTTATCCAGATGGGCAGATTAGGAATCACTCTGACCCTGAGTCCCACCTGGAGGTGGAGTCCCGAACAGAGAAGCCTGCAGGATTTTTTCAGACTTGAACATCACCTTTACCGCAAATGTTGCTGCTAAACCCAAAACAAATAGACTCTCTGCCCTACCAGCCCAGCTGTGCTTTGTGCCTGCCCTCTGGTGTGCCACGAACCCATGAGTTGTCCATGCCTTGTCCCCTCCTTCCTTCTTTCACAGCCTGCCCCAGATTCCACCAGCATTTTCTTGGCCCACTTCTTCCTTCGGACCCTCCCAGGGAGCTGGACCCAACCATCCTCCTCTCTCCCAGGCCCACCATGCCAGACTCCTCCCTGGGCCTCTGCCTCCTCCTATCTTAGCTCTCCTTCTCTACCACCATAAAACATCCAGTACAACCTGTCGCTGCCCCTGTTAGAGTCTAAAATACCATCATCCTGTTACCAACTAAGTAAAGTTCAACTTCAAGACTAACCCTGTGAGTACCAGCTTGAAAGCCCTCTCCTCTACCTCCCAGCCTCCTCTAGTGACAGCCTTGCCCTCCAGCCTTGCCATCCACAGTCTCTGCCTCATGACCTTGCCTGTCCCTTGTCAACTCTGAGCTTCTGCACCACTGTCTCTCACCTGGAATCCAGGTTCCCTGTTCTCCAGAGTCCTAGATCCAGTGTGCTCCTGAATGCTGGTGGGCCATAGCTGAGTTTGGTGCCCTGAGGTATACTCATAGCTGAGTTTGGTGCTGTGGGGTGTACCATCCTGAGGCACAGCTCCCTGCCCTGACCCCTGTCTCTACCTCCTTGATCCCCCAGAGCACTCCCTGCCAGTACCATGCACCTGACATTACTCTTCACAAATAAACACACCACTACTTACCTGATCCATGGGCAGGCTTTCTGCCTCCCCAGAAAGTCTACAAGGATCTTGTCTTCTGTTTCAGTGGGGGCCTGTCAGCTGCCAGAAAAGTGTTCACAGTACTACTGACACAGTTCTCAGTAGTTCTTGAATAAGCGAACACAGCACAAGTAAAACCAAGATTTAACTTAAAACCTGCTTTTGAATTTTGTCTAATTCATTCATAGTCTCTCTCTCCCTCCTCACCCCCAGGCCACATCCTACCAAGCTGACCTCTGGGATGGTCACCCAGGCCTGTCTTCTTGACAGGCAGGGGAGAAAAGAGGCTCTAGACTGCCAGAGAATCCACAGGACATGTTCCTTGCCAGTGGGCGATAAAATCAAAGGGGCACTGGGAAGTTATAACATAACTGCATTGAGGACCCTTCAAATGACCTGCAAACCAAATGCCAGGAAAAATCAGAACCCATGGGACAGGACTGGGGGCTTATTCTCATCCCAGTAACGCCTCAGAAACTCAGCTGCTGCCAGTGACAGCTCCAAAGGCACGGTGATGGGATGGCTAAGTCACAATTCATTTCCTGCAGAACGGAAATGCATTTGCCTCTTCCATCAAAGTTGTGAGTGACATATGCTTCTCCAGGAACAAAGCAAACTAGCAAACAGCTTTTAAAAAGCATCAGTTGTCAAGTCAGGCCCGGGGGTGGAAGCCCAGCTCTGTCATGCACTAGCTATGAAACCCAGGGTACATCACTTTCTCTCTTTGGGCCTCAGTTTCCTTATCTGTAAAAAAAAAAAAAAAAAAAAAAAAGAAGGCGGCATTGGGTTCCCATAGTCTCTTTCAGCTCTAAAAATCCAATGGCTTTGAGTCTGAAGTGTATATATTAACAAGGAGTGGAAGAGAATTTAGAGAAACAGGTAGTTGAGTTTAATATTAACTTATTTTCCTTGTAAATATGCTTCTGTTTAGAATGTTTAAAAGCTTGTAATACAGAAAGAGTAAAAATAGGAAAAACCAAAATAAGTGAATCCCATCCTTGAAGCCTTGGCTGGCCAAGGGGGCCTCAGTTAGATGGACCTAGCACAGATTAGGATTTTCCTCAGCAGTCACCAGGCAGTCATAGATGAGTCAAGCTGGCTTTGTGTGACTGTCTTCACAGATCCTTGGAGGTTTTCAAAGATTTGATGCTCTCCCGGGTGAAGCTCATGGGCAGTTAGAGAAACCAAAGAAAAGACTCCAGAATTAAAAAACAAAACAAACAAACAAAAACCACAAAACTTCCAAGTACAGATGGCTGAAATGCTAAGAGCTAGGGAAAAGCCACTTGGCATATCTAGTATGTCTTGAGCAGCTTGATTAGCGATGAGCTAAATTAAAAATAACTATGATTAGTAAGTTTGGAAAAAGGGAAGTGGACAAAATGAATGAAAAGATGGAGAATTTCAACAAGACTGTAAATTTATAAAAATAATCAAATGCACGTTCTAGGATTTGAAAATACAACACCTGAAATTAAGAATTCATTGTATAGGTTTAACAGCAGATTGGACAAAGCAGAAAGGGCAGTAAAAAACTGGTCAAGAGAATACATCCAAGCTGAAGCAGAGAGGGACAAGAATGGGGAAAAAAAACAGAACAGAGCATAAAAGACATGTTTAGTCAAAAGGTGTAACATAAGGGTAATGTAAGGGAGAAGAGAGAAGAGGACTGAAACAAAACTGTAAGAAAAAATGGCCATGAATTTCCCCAAATCCAAAGAAAGATATTAATCTACTGATTAAAGAAGCTCAGTGAGCTCCAAGAAGGAGAAATATAAATTCAAATACAATAGTCTAATATCTGAAAAGCAAAAGCAAAAATAAGATCTTAAAAGCAGTTGGAGAAAAATGATTTATTATCTTCAAAAGAGTAGTACTACAACTGATGGCTGACTTTTAAACATAAACTGTAGACCAGAAGACAATAGGGTCTTTAAAGCTTAAGAAAGAAAAGAAATAAAAAAGTTAGATAGATAGAAAGAGGACATGCAATCTAGAATTCTATTCCCTGTGAAAAGATCTTTCAAAAATAAGGTGAAATAAAGATGTTTTGCACCCCTTCCCCCCCAAAAAAGGCTGAAAGAATTAATTTCCAGCAGACATGCTCTATGAAAAATACTAAACAGAATTTTTCAGACTGAAGGAAAATATATGGTAATGATAATACAAGGAGCAAGAGGAGATGGATGGAATTAAATGGTTGTGAGAGTCTTAAATTATTTGGGAAGTGGTAAAAGGACTAATTTAACATAGACTATAATCAAAAGATTCATATGTAATAATTTGTATTAAAAGAATAATAAAAGAAGGTACAAATAAAAAGTAATAGAGGTGAGAATCAAATAATAAAAGTGCTTGATTAGTAATTTTAAAAAGGTGAGAGAGAAGAAACATTAAACAGAATAGAGAATATAGTAAAAGGATAATAAGTCAAAACCAAGTGGATTCATTGTAGTAATGCAAGGTTAGTTTAACATTGCAAAATTAATGTAATTCACAAGTAAGAAAAGAAAAAAATACATATGTTCATCTCAATAGATATAGAAAAAGTACCTGATAAAAGTCAACACCCATGCATGGTAAAGCAAACAAACAAATTAGAAATAGGAGGAAACTTCCTTAATCTCATACAGGGTATCTACAAAACACTATACCTAGTATCATATTTAATGATGAGATATTGAATGCTTTCCCCTGATATCAGGAACAAAAACAAGGATGTACACTAACACCACATTTTTTCAATCTTGAACTGGAGATCCTTGTCAGTGCAATAGAGCAAGAAAGATAAACAAAAATTATTGTTTGAGAAAGCAGAAATAAAACTATCACTATTTGCAGATGGCATGTCTGTGTTCATAGAAAAGCCAAAATAATTTACAAACAAATCATTAGAAATATCTAGTGAAGTGATCAAGGTTAGTAGATACTAAGTCACAGTATACAGAGAATAATTTATTTCTATATGCTAGCAACATAACAGTAAAAAAGAAAACAAAGAATGTCATGTACAATAGCATCCAAGAAACAGAAAATTGGACTAAATCTAGGAATAATTCCTAGATGTGCAAGGCATCTACTTCGTGAACTACAAAGTGTAATGGAAAGAAGTTAAAGAAGGCCTAAATGGGAGGATATACCATGTTTATGGATTAGAAAGCTCAATATTATAAGATATCAATTTTCCCTCAATCTACAGAATAATGGACTTCCACTTAAAACACCAGCAGGTTTTTCTTAGGAAAATTAACAAGCTGATTCTGAAATGTCATAGAAATGCTAAGAATCTAGAACAGCCAAAGCAATATTGAAGAACAACAAAGCTGGAATACTTACACTACTAGATACCAAGATTTATCATGGAATTGTATGGTATTGGTGCAAGGACAGACATATAGATCAACAGAACAAAAGAGAGAGTCCAGAAACAGACCATCCACATACAATCACCTGATTTAAGACAAAGTCCATTGCAATTCAGTGGGAGAAAAGGATGATCTTCTCAATAAATGGTGCTGGGTAAACTGGCTATCCATACAGAAAAAACAAAACAAAACTTGAACCCCTACTTTTACAACCTTCACAAAATTTAATACGTGATGGATCATGGACCCTAAAGGTGAAAGCTGAAACAATTAAACATCATGACCTTCAGATAGGCCAAGGTTTCCCACGTAGTACACAAAAAATACTAACCACAAAAGATGGGGGTTGGGGGATGGGGGGAGCGGGGCAGTTTGTGCAGAGAGGAGCTATAATTGCAACTGGATTCTGGGAGGTGAAAGCCAGGCCATCCAGTGGAGAGACTAGAGGTGAGAAGGCCAGGCCTGTCAAACTGTCCCAAAGAGAGAAGCTGAGTGTCCACATTTGGGAAGTGACAGTTGGGAAGGACAAGGCAGACTCCAGAGGATTTATTGATTTCCTCCCAACCCTGCAGAGGCAGCTTGAACACTCGGGAAGGCCCATACTTAGGCCCCTCCGCTCATCTGTGAGAGGCGAGCCACATTTCACCTGGGGGTAGGGTGGGGGGTAAAGGGGACAAAACTGTCCGCTGTCCCTACATGTTCACCATGCTGTGGCATAGAGGACATTTCTGTCTCTTAGCCATCTTGTGTTGGAGTTTCTCTGTTCATAAAAGGCAGGAAGTAATATCTCAGAATCCTAAGTCTCTTCGAAAATGAAACACCTCCTTAATCCACTCACCTTCAGCTTTGAGACAATGTGGTAGACAGGGTGGAGCAGAGACAAAACTGGTCTGAAGCCAGGCTCTGCCACTTACTAGCTCAATGACCTTGGGCAAGTTACTTAGAGGAGTAAAAATAAGGCTCGTAAAATGCCAGGTGCACAGAACGCATGGTAGAAGTGCATGAGGGCTATTAGCACATTACCTGCAAGAGCTCTGAGCACCTACGTTAGGCTACATGGGGAGTGTAAGAGCCTACAGACCCTCAAAGTGCTTGAGCTTTTCGCACGGTTCACCTTCTCCCAACAGACAAGAAGACGAGCCACAACTTTTAGCAGCTACCAATCAACTTTCAACACTATAAAGCATGCTTCCAACTAATGATGCCTGGCCGAAGAGGATTTCACATTTTGCTTGAAGATATTCTTTCTATTCATCTGACTTTAATGGCCATGTGCTGGTGGCAAACCCAGATTATGAACGAGTCATGCACAGACACAATGGCTAATTTTTGCTAAAGAGACTGTTCATCAAAAAATTGCAAACTTTTTACCCATGGGCTTGCAAATAGATGCTTGCAGGAAGCATCTGAAGTAAGGTTCATAACCTCAGTTTCTTTTGTAAGCAACATTGCAGACGGTGGATACTTGTATTATGAATACTTGTATTCATAAACTATTTTTTATCATGCAAACCACAGTGATTGAAACTTCCATATTGGCTTGTAATACTTTTGTTTTACTGTTTTGATAAATGCTTATGGATTTTTTTTCTTATTGTCCCCCTGACTCTATTGCTGTATTTTCATATGTATCTATATACTCATTGGTTTGGAGACAGGGTAGGAAGTGGGTTAAGACATTTACTACAAAAGCTCCTGAAATCCCCACTGGCCTGGACCCAGCCATAGGAGAAGACAGTGACACTCCCCGTCTTGCAGCTCCGTTCTAGCTAAGACATGCTTCCCCTCCACAATTCATTTTTCTCTATCCAAAATGTGGAATGAAGATCAACAACATATTTCACAAGAATGCAGCAAGAATACCGCAAAGAAACAGGTCTGATCTTACCTCCTGGAATCTCCCAATTTACATGAACCTTTGCAGTCTGAAAAAGGGCTGTGTTTCAAACAGGGATCACAAAGTCCTTCCAAGCAACAGAATTTTCAAACCAGTTAAAAGCCCTCAGTTTCACTCAGTAGAGGACAAGCACAGAGATAAGGGGAAGAAACATCCCTTAACTGATTTTTAAATTGTTAATCCAAAAGCTTATCAGCCTTTAAAAAGCCCCTAACCATATTTGCCTGTGGATTCTCAGAAGTTATTGCATCCCAATAGGTTAAAAAATTAGATTATAGGTTAAAACAATTTTAACCTATAAAGTATGCTGCTGTTTCTTCTCCTTCTTCTCCTTCTTCTTCTTCTTTTTGTTTTTTACACTGCAGCTACCCTCTAGCTTGCTATGTCCCTTTGGGGTTGCTTATTAAGCATTTTGCCTAGAGTACTGCCGAAATCCTGCCAGGTAGCTACAGGCACACAAGATATAAGAGCAGGCCGCAGGAGAAACTGCATGGAGCAAAAATGCACAAACTCCAAACCCAGTCCCCAAACTGAGATCTCCTTGAATTTTCAAGACTAACGTTGAGCCTCCGGCTTTATCCTGTCTTGTCCCCTGTAAATCCATCTTGGATAATGTGAGTGTGGAAAGTAGATGAGCAGACAAAACGTCTACAAATTGGGTGACGCAGATTCAAATGGTCAACCCTTTTCTATCCCTTCCTCTCTCTCCCAAAAGAGGGGTCAACACCAAGCATTTTCATGGGGGCTCACTCCAACAGGTGAATGAGGCATCCCTGTGGGCCAAGTTGACACTTGACACAGAGAAGAAGCCCTCCAAGCCCCAGGCCCTCACACCCAACGGACCACTCTACCAAATCAACATGTCTGCCCACGCCAGGGACCTGTATCCTCCGTCTGCAGCCCAGTCACCTTGTGACATGGAGTTGGAGACACTCCCCAGTGCTTTGCTTCTTTCTTTTCTCATGAGTACAAAGAGATGGGCAAGAAGCAACACGTGCTCTCATGGAGATTCTCATCCCTCCTGCCCCCAAATAATATGGCACAAAACAAAATTAAGCTGCAATTTAAATGGGACAGAGCTTTCACTAGTAGAGGAGGCAAAGCTACTACAGAGAAAGAATCTCAAGGGCAGACCCTTGTTCTTAGAGAAAAGTACACTCGGCCTTGAGCTCAGAGCTCAAGTCTGGCCACATTCTGGTTTTCGGTGCTGCTTTCTGGAACGGCTACAGCCAAACCACCTCCAGCCAAACCATTTCCCTCCCCTTGGTGTCCTCCAGTGGACCTGGGAGCCTAAGCAAATGCCCATTCTAGGTGGTGAACCATGCACAACTGGATTACGTAGTCCTGGGCTCATTTGCTCTTTTTCTGGTTTTTGTGTGTTGTGAAATGTGCCAGTTTGAATGTATTACATCCCCCAGAAAAAGCCATATTCTTTGATGCAATCTTGTGGGACAGACATTTTAGTACTGATTAGACTGGAATTCTTTGAGTGTTTCCATGAAGATGTGACCCACTCAAATGTAGGTGATAACTCTGATGAGATAATTTCCATGGAGGTGTGGCCCCGCCCATTCAGTGTGGACGTTGATTACTGGAGCACTATATAAGTTCAAACAGAAGGAACGAGCTTGCTACAGCCAAGAGGGACACTTTGAAGAATGCACAGGTGCTGAAAAGAGAGAAGCTGCAGATGAGAGACAGTTTGAAGATGGCCGTTGAAAGCAGACTCTTGCTCCGGAGAAGCTAAGAGAGGACAAATACCCCAAGAGCAACTAAGAGTGACATTTTTGAGGAACTGCTGCCTAGAGAGGAACGTCCTGGGAGGCAGCCATTTTGAAACCAGAACTTTGGAGCAGACACCAGCCACATGCCTTTCCAGCTAACAGAGGTTTTCTGGACACCATTGGCCATCCTCCAGTGAAGGTGCCTGATTACTGATGTGTTACCTTGGACACTTTATGGCCTTAAGACTGTAACTGTGTAACAAAATAAACTGCCTTTTATAAAAGCCAATCCGTCTCTGATGTTTTGCATCCTGGCAGCATTAGCAAACTAGAATATGAAAGCTGAATTTTTCTCTGCTGAAAATGTTTCCCTGATAAAGTGTCGGGGTTGGTGGGGCCAATGGTGAGGAAACCTCTCACCCACTTTTATTAGCTACTGGTTCCTGGAAACAAGGGAAAGTATGTACATCTGGAAAGAAGGTGGACTGATTTTTTTTGTCTAAGGGGGCCAGTTCTTCAGCCTGTGAGATTCTTGGTTCTGGGCGTGCAGAGGACAGGTCCCCAGCTGCTCACCAGACTCAGGCTCTCTCCTTTCTGGTCAGGGTTGGGTTTCCTTCCAGAAAGTCCCTCCACAACCTCCCAGATGCATCAGAGATGACACAGCGAACCCTCCAAGATCCCTCCTTTTAAGCCTCAAGGGAGCAGTGCAGTTGTTTCTAAGAGGATGCAACAATCAGCCTGATGTATCCACTGTTCAACACTAGGAGCAAACATTCCAAAATCATCTTTTCCTTTGTGGGCAGATAGTTCTGGCATAAAGTAAACAGGCAAATGCCAAGCAATTTTTTTTTGCCCTCTCATGAGACTGCATGTAGATCTGTCCAAAGTTATTAAAAATAAATTATTCATCCCCAAAAAAGTTGAATTGAAAGTCAACATTTACAACTTATTAATTAACACGATCTCCGACATTATAGACTCATTACACTAAAGTCGCAGAGATAATCTAATTTTACATGAAAGGATACTTGTAATTGCAGAAGCTCTGTAAGTCTGAGCCATGGCAAAGTCATTTTCTGCTCCTTTTTGAATCTGTCAGATTAAATATACGAAAGACCTTGGCTGGTTTGTCAGCCAACCTGGAGCACATTTTAGCCCTCTGACTGCTGGTCCCAAGGGAAGGGGGGCAGTGCTGCCAGGAGGCCAGGCCAGGCTCTGTGAACACCCTCCCACCACCAGCTCTCCACGCTGCAAAAAGCTTTACTCATGTCATCCTTGGAGGGAAATCTGGGAGAACTGGGTGGGCTTCTGCATCCAGTGCCTCAGCTGCAATTTCAGGGTGATTAACATGGCACTGGGAAAAAGAGTATATAAAAGGAGATGGTATCACCCTCTCTCTTCCCCTTTCCCACCCAGCAGGAGAAGACATTTTGCAGCTTGAACAAACTGTCCCCACCACCACCACCATCATCACAGCCACTTGTCTTGGACGTCATATAGGCCAGGCACAGGGCTGACACTTTACATCTCTTCACAACAGCCCTAGTCTTCAAATAAAGGCACTGAGGCTGGGCGAGTTACATGGTTTTGTCCCAGGTCATGTGGCTGGCAAGCGACCCAGCTGAGGTTCCAGCTCAATTCAGCTGGGCTCCCACATATGTGCCCCCTTTTCAGCAGCATTTATTGACTCAGCCATGCAATGACCAAGACCCAGCACCAGGACTGCAGATGCCAGGAGGAACAAACTGGACACAGCACTTGGCTCTGCGTCCTGAAGCTTTCTCAAATCCCTGTGCTTCTCTCCTTCTCCATGGCCATGATCCCCTGCCAGGGCCATCTGTCACCTGGACCCACTGGCCCCTCGATCACTGTCCTGCCTCACTCTGCAGCATTCTCCACCCTGCAGCTAGAAGGAGCAGAGCTGAGAGGACCAGGTTCCAGGCTAACACCCTTCCAAGCCTCCTTTGGCACTTGGGACACAGAGGAGAATCTGGCTGGTAAGGCCATTTGTAATCCATGATCTGGCCCCTGCTGGTCTCTCCAGCCCCATCTTGGGACATCCCCACCCCACCCCTCCCTCTCTGCTCCAGTCGCCTTTGAACTGTCTTTATTCTGACTGGCCATGTGCTTACCCTCAGTTTGGCCTTTGCACACTGCCCTCTCTGCCAGGAATATGTTCACACTGTACTCCATTTGCCTCCATCTGCCTCCACCGGGCCAATCCTACCTACCCTTCAGATCCCAGCTGATATACTACCTCTTCCAGGAAGGCTTCCCTGACCCCCAAAACTGGGCAGAGGCACCTCTCCTTGTGTCTCCATCACCAAGAGAAAGCATTGGGCATACCCTACTATGATGCATTGGTTTGTTTCTCTCCCAACAGCAGACAGTGAGTTCCTGGAGGCAGGGAGTGGTTTTGATTTCCACTGTCTCCTCACCTCCTAGTAGTTTCTGGCACATAGAGATGTGCAGTAAAATACTTATTGTATACTGATTTAAAATACACTAGCATCTCTAAAATTGAGCAAGAAAGCACTAATATGTGCAAATTTGCTGCAGATCTGTGTATTATTCAAATAATAAAACATGGTCTATCCATTATACAGTTAGAGAGGCCAAATTATTCTACAATTACAATGCAATCCCTGACAAAATCCCAATGGATATTTACAATAGAATCTAAGCTAACTCCAAAGTTTACATGAAAGAGAAAATCCAATACATTTCTGAAATTAAAGAACAATGAGGGGAGGATTTGCCCTACCAGTTGTCAAACTATACTATAAAGCTACAGTCATTAAACTGTGTGGCACAGGCACAGAAATCAATAGACATCCACAGAGAAGAACACTGTGCTCAAAATCAGAATATATATGATTTAGAGAATTAAATATCCTTTTGGAAAACATGAAATAAGATACCTACCTCACACATTGCACAAAAACCAAATTCCCAAAGTATATAAGGGTTTAAAACACACTTGTTGATTGGTCCGTTCTTTCCCAAGTGATTTGAATGGTGCCTTTATCACTAAATGAATTACCATATATCCATAATTCTGTTTCTAGACACTCCATTCTAGAAATAGAATTGATCACTCAGAATTAAAGTCAATGTGGGAACCCAGGGCACAGGGCATTCACCAAGGGCCTTGAAGATTGCACTCAGCAGCTTGCGTGACCTAGGTCAGTTGAGGTTTGACCTATTCTCCATGTAATATCAGATGCTAACTGTAATCTATACCCAAAACTAGCTCCTCCCTGAGATTCCCTGAGATACTGTTATCTCTATAATCCTCTCCTCCTCCCTGTTGACAATCAACCCATCCTTACGTTGCATGACCCCTGCTCCTTGCCTCATGCTCTCATACTCATCGGAATGTTGAGCCCTTATAAGCAGCTTACTCAGCTACCCAAAGAGCACCACATTGTGCTCTGAACTGATCGCCATTCAGAGCAGCAACTGAATCCATTCAGAAAAGCTCCTGATTTCAGGGTAACATTGCTCGACTTCCCCACTCTGTAGGTAAGCCCTATAATAAAAGCTCATGTTCTCAGAACGTGTCCGGTGCTTTCTTTAGTCCTTTGGCTACAAAAGCCCTCTTGGGCCGTGACAGTAAAGGACTTCACCTACAGCACTTTAATAACCAACTACGGCTCTTTGGGACTGTCCACTCAGGATAGAAGTGGCAACTTTATTCCAATTCTGGAAACTCAGCCCCCGCTCCTAGGAACCTCTTCATGGAAGGAAACAATCGTTCAGCACATACACACTGAAGATAACTTTCAATGAACACAGTTCCCAAGGGATTGCAGGTAGACGTTTCTGAGACCCAAGAGCTCCTCCCCATTACCTACCTAGCTTGCTCAGTTAGGCATTGTGCTGGGAAGCTTCCGGGGCCAAGGGGGCCAAGTTGTAAGGACCACCAGGCTGAGAAAAGGCAAACTGTGCAGCAAAGTGTCATGGCTTTTCTATTTCCAAAATAAGAAATACTCATAAACTGCATTCTTTTGCAACTATCCCCAAAGGCATAGATTTTGCATGATCAGTCAGATTTAGGGAGCAACCATATTACGACTATTTCAGTGTATTCTTTTACCTTTAGATGGAAATATTCTTTCTGAACAAGCCTCCCACCTCTGAGACGTGGCATTTCATGTCCCAGGGGAATGAAGACAAGCAGAAACGTGAGAGGCAAGAGCCTATGTCCGCATGAGCGCAGCTTCCCTGAACTCCCCCAGGCGTCACTGAACAGGACCGCATGTATGTGGGGTCCCTGCTCTTTGGAGCAAAGAGGCCATGTAAGACACTGTAATGCCTGAGAAAACAAATAAAAACATTTTCTAAAAGGCAAAATAAGTAGCTGTTCATCAAGGAAACCTGTGCTAACACTTTCTCCAGTTGTCGTGGGACAGCTAATTTGGTCTCCCCCAGCCCAGGATTTACACCCTGCTGGTGGGCGTGGAGAAGGACACTTTGGAAGACGGGTTGGTCTATTCCATTCCTGGGTATTTACCCTAGAAAAGAGAGCATCTGTCCACACCAAGAGCTTGAACACAAATATTCCCAGCAGCTTTATTTACAATAGACCAGACCTGGAAATAACCCAAATGTCCATCAACAGGTGAACAGATAAACTATAGTGTGTCTAGACAATGGAATATAAAGAAAATAAAAAGCAATAAAAAGGAATACTAATAAAAAGGAAAGAAAGAGTGAGACACGCGGCAAAATGATTTCAAAACAGTTAAACCAGGTAAAAGCCATGTAAAAAGAGTACATACTGTATGCTTCCATCTATATAAAATTCTAGAAAATGCAAACCAATCTATGGCCCCAGAAAGCAGGTGTGTGTGTGTGGGGAGGGGGGGAGGCAAATGGATGGGGAGGAATTACAAAAGGCACGAGGAGACTTTGGGGGTGATGGGTATGTTCATCGTGTTGATTGTGGTGCTGGTTTCATGGGTGTGTGTCTGTGTATGTATACATATGGTCAAAACTTACACTGACACTTTAAATATGGAGTTTATTGCAATTATACTCAATAAAGTTTTTTTTTTTTAATGGCAAAAAAATGAAGAGTGGCTGCCCATCCAGCAACCCCGTGTTCCACACGTCCTCTGGCCCTGGATGTCCACGGCAAACTCTCCCCAACCCGGGGCTGAGGCTGGACCCAGACCCAGCGCCTACCTGCGGTCAGACCCCGCCCCCTGCAGAAAGCCCCGCTCCCTCCTGGCTCCCTCGAGAGGGCCCCCACCTTCCGCCCCTGGGCAGACACCCGCCTCCCAGTTATCCGCGCAAGCCCAGCCGGGTCCACGCAGGGCGCCACTCACGTCCCTGGAGAAGCCCCTGCTTCCTTGGCTAGGTAGCGTCTTTGCAGAAGGCAGAGTGATTCTGAGAATATTCGGTTCACACGATCGCATGACACCTGCTGGACCGATTTTTAGGCTCAAGGCCATCAGCTCTGTAGCTGATTAAAGCCAACTCACAGGCTTTATACTTCCTTCTCCCTGAGGTTCTATGCATTTCAAGAGAGCAGGAGAGCACCTCGGCTTTGGGGGTGCTGCATTAACTCTTTCAAGCTATGGCCCGGAAGGCTCCAGGGCCGGCTTCCCGGGTGTCCTCTAGTAAACCGTAAACAAAACACCCCTTACCTGCTCCTGCCCTTCACTGTGTTCTCAACCAGGGGACGCAGCAAGGCAGAGCTTGGCTGCAGCAATAATCTGCTTTTGCATTCCAGCACCATCATGCATTCATTCGCTCCACAAACACTTCCCAAGCACCCCCTGCAGACCAGGCCCTGGGCTCGACACTGCGAACACACGTGCCCTTGGACTGCAGAGGAGACAAGACGTCGATGGAAGCACAACCACTTCTTAACAGTGACCGCGGGCAAGGCTCTGAGCTGCTCGGCGCCCCAAGTCCCTCCGGGCAGCTGGGATGTGCGCGCTCACGGATTCCGGGCGGCAGGTGCCCCACAGAGCCCAGCCCCGCCCACGGCCGCCTCACACCCGGTGACAGGGAAAGGAAACGGGCTCCATTCCTTAATGGGTCTCCCTCTCCAAACCCCGGAAGCCCACGGTCAGAATGCTTCAGCCCACTTCAGGGGGTCATTTTTACTTGAAAATGGGGCGCACAGGCTCCAATGGAGAGGCGGATGGTGGGCGTCCGGCTGGGCTGGCTCCCCAGCAGAGGCCTCGGGTTGGGGCCTGAGGCAACGGACAAGTGAATGGCTGAGCAGCGGAGGTGGGGCGAGCGGGCGGGGCTGCTGCTTTCATCATTAGCTTTTCCATACCCCGTACATCTACAAGATGGGTAGAAAACATTTTTAAGTATCAAAATTAGTACATGGCATTTACTTTGGGGTCATTTGAAACCAGATGAGATGACAGAGGTTGGATCCACAAACGCCAAGGTGGTTAAGTTAAAACGTTTACCAGCGTTTGGGTGGCCCGGATGTACGACAGCAGAACGTGGAAAATCCTAGGCACACCCTATGGCATTTACCCCCATCACACACAGTAGGGGCTGAGTAAAAATGAGATTTCTTCCTTAGCAGCTCTGCCACTGGGGGCTGAATTCTTCCCCCCAGGACCTACTACTGGATAATTACTCTGCAGTATTTTGAGAGAAGACAGATTCGGTGGCATATTTACAGCCGAAGCAAGAGCCCTGGGATCCAGAAAACGATATTAGATGACTCGTGGTGTTTAAATAACACTCACCCGGGGCTTTGTGGCTCTTCGAGGACTGAACGCTCGGCTGGAATGTCATTCGATCCGGGAATTGTAATTTGGTTTTAAATCAACTACATACAGATTTAGCGTTTTGCTTTGTGTTGAATGGGAATGCGGCTGTCACACGCAAGAAATACAAGTCTTAAAAGAAAAATGGTAAGCACAGGAATGCTGAAGGGAGGGAGGCGAGCCTGAGGCGTGAGCGCCTGCTGCACTGCTGGGTGACAGGAGCAGTAGGAGGGGGCGCGGAAAATAGAAGAGCCACCGGCGGGGGCCCTGGGCCTGCGAAGGTGGGCGGGGCAGGCAGCAAAGGTGGGCGGGACAGACAGCGAAGAGTGACAGCTCTGCAGGGGGAAGGGCATCCAACAGGGCCCCGCCGTGGGTCCTTACAACTCATGCATGAGAATGAACCCCTCCTTTGCCCTCTCAGTCTATTTCATTCTGAAAAGGAACTGGGGATATTTAAAAAAGAAGGTGATAGTGGTGCTTCCGGTCTTTCTAGAACTTTCCCTGGGAAGGGGTCCTGATACTTGGAGTCCCTTCTGTCCAGCTCTGGCAGCAACAGCTGCACCCGTGAATGTAGACGGAGGCCAAGGTAGCTGCCCTGCAGGAGGGGCATCGGGTGCCCGGTGTGCTGGACACCCAGCTGCTCAGGAGCATGCCAGTCGGCAGTGCCGCCCCGGGACCACCCTTCAGAGACAATTCCAGATCTGGCATCGGCCGAACTGGGTGAGTAGAAGGGGGTACTGGGCTTCACAGAGCCCACAAACCAACCTCCAAATGGCTGAGTATGTGCTCCATTGGAGAAAAAGTTTGATCATCCACCCCCAATGTATGAATAATTATTTGCAGATTATAAGCATGTACTATGACTTATGCTTTATGTATATTATAGAAAACAAACAAAAACTAAAAATTTAAAGCAGATGACATCAAATAAGTTTGAATGGAAGTTCTAGTGTTTTCTTCTCACATCGTAGCGATGTTCTTGTGCCCTCCTGGGGGGCACTCATCTCCTTTTTGAAAACAACTAGGCTAGAGGATAGAGGATTCAAGAGCCATAGTGCCACCCACACCTCACTACCCTGTAAACGTTTTCCTAGAGACACACCAATATTCACAATAGCCAAAAGCTGGAGACAACCTGCATCCATCAAAAGATGACTGGATAAACAAAATGTGGTCTATCCATATAACAGAATGCTATTCGGCCACAAAGAGGAATGAAGCCCTGAAATATGCTACAATGTGGATGAATCGCAAAAACATTATGCTGAATGAAATAAGCCAGATGCATAAGGACAACTATTGTATGATTCCGCTTAAATGAAATATCTAGAATAGGCAAATTCATAGAGACAGACAATTGGAGGTTACCAGGGGCTGGGAGGAGGGGGAGGGGGAGATACTGCTTAATGGGGACAGAGTTTCTATTTGGAGTGATGAAGTAGTTTTGGTAATGGATGGTGGTGATCGTTGCATCACATTGTGAATGTCCTCAATGCCACTGAACTGCACACCCCAAATGGTTAAATGGCAAGTTTTATGTTTTATATATATATATGTTATCACAATAAAAAAATCCTCCCCATCAACCCTGAGAAAGTATGACAGAAGAGAAGAGGAGCCACAAGCTACAAGCATGGATGTGTTATTTTTAGAAAAGGCCATAATTGGAAGCTACTCGAGTGTCCGACCACAGGGCAGCAGGGCAAGAAAACTGAGGCCAAGCTCTGGATGGAACAGAAGCAGGCATAAAAAATGACACCCACAAAGCCTGCAGAGCCACCCAGAATCCTGCTGCTGCGAGGCCAAGAGAAAGGAGAATATACCAATGGTCACTGGGATCATGGCTGGGTGTGGGTGTGTGCAACATGAGTGGGACCTGAAGGAATGACAGTGCTGGGGTCGCGGCTATGTTTTCACTTCTTCTTTTATGTTTCCTTTAATGTCTCCGTCACGTTTTTAATAGCATGGGAAGTCAAGCATAAGTGAATAGCAGAGGACAATTCTTCTCACTGCTTTCCTCTCCCTCCTTCTCCTCCCATAGACTTGATTTCCTCCCACCAGCTTCCCGGGTTTGCAGAGAAGTGCGTCTGGGTCTGTGGCGTGGCCCGGCTCCTAATGGGGCATTCTGCCTTCCGGCTCTCCCAGGCTGCTGCCATCACTCTCCCAGACAGCACAGGTCCTCCCTCGGCAGAAGGGCCCTGCAGGCTGTCACTGTGGGTGCTCTGGCATTTCTCTCCACATATGGTTATCCAGCATCCCATGACATCTGGGAAAACCTGAGCCCAATTGGACCAGGCACTTCCATATAAGTGGAAAGCCACTGGCACTTTTACACGAGCCATGGATGACAAGGGAACAAAGCACAAACATATCCTAGTAGTCCTTCCCTTAACCAAGCCATGCATTTTCTGCTCATGGGGGTGTAAACTAGAAAAACCTATATGCAGGATAACTCAACAGTATCAAAATACAAAACATGCATTTGACCCAGTAATCCCTTTTCTAAGGATTTGCCCTCAGGAAATAATCTCACAGTGTGTGTGTGTGTGTGTGTGTGTGTGTGACAGTGTGTGTGTGTGTGTGTGTGTGTGTGTGTGTGTGTGTGTGTGTGTGGTGGGAATGGGTAAGCACAGAAATGCTTGTCCCAATCCTTTATATTTATAATAGGGAAAAACTGCAAATGACCTGAAGGGAAGAGTGCAAAAATGTTTAAGTAAATTATGCTACAATCACTCAACGGAATATCATGCACCATTAAAATGACATTATAATTAGATATTTGAATAGTTGGTGATATTAAAGATTTATTACTTCAGGTGTGATAGTGGTTCTGAAGCTATGCTTTTAAAAAAGAGCCTTTGTTTCTTATAGATAAATCCTGAATTGTTTACAGTTTGAGTTTGCTTTAAAATAAGAGTGGAGAACAGAAGGGGGGCAGTGAAATAAGATTGGGTATAAACTGATAATTGTTGAATGTAGAGTGATGAGAACAGAGGAATGTATATATGTAAGCATTTGTTAGAAAGTCTCCATAATAAAAAGCTATAAAAAAAAAGATGCTGTGGATGTATAACTTATTGGCATGGAATGTCCCACAACATACTGTTGAATTTAATAAGTCAGTTGTGAAACTGAATCTTGAGAATTTTCCCACTTAGATGAATTTATATACCTGGATCTAAATGTGAGCATGTACATAAAGAAATGTCCAGAATGCTGCTCAGTAAAGATTTAATAGTATCTCTGGGTTAGCAGATTTGAGGATATTCTCCTCTCTTTCTGTATGATTCGCATTTTTCTCTTTCCACTGAGTATTTTTCCAAGACAATAAAGCTTTTTTCTTAAAAGGTGGAAATGTTCAGCAACATCCCCTTCGCCCCTAGCACAGGAGGTCAAGCATTCTGAATGAATGGTTGCTGGGTGCTCTAGTTTGCTAATGCTGCCGGAATGCAAAACACCAGAGATGGATTGGCTTTTATATAAGGGGGTTTATTTGGTTACACAGTTACAGTCTTAAGGCCATAAAGTGTCCAAGGTGACACATCAGCAATCGGGTACCTTCTCTGGAGGATGGCTAATGGTGTTTGGAAAACCTCTGTTAGCTGGGAAGGCATGTGGCTTGTGTCTGCTCCAGAATTCTGGTTTCAAAATGGCTTTCTCCCAAGACATTCCCCTCTAGGCTGCAGTTCCTCAAAAATGTCACTCTTAGTTGCACTTGGGGTATTTGTCCTCTCTTAGCTTCTCCGGAGCAAGAGTCTGCTTTCAACGGCCGCTTTCAAACTGTCTCTCATCTGCAGCTCCTGTGCTTTCTTCAAAGTGTCTCTCTTGGCTGTAGCTCCTCTTCAAAACATCACTCACAGCTGCACTGAGTTCCTTCTGCTTGTCAGCTCATTTATATGGCTCCACTGATCAAGGCCCACCCTAAATGGGTGGGGCCACACCTCCATGGAAATATCCAATCAGAGTCATCACCCACAGCTGGGTAGGGCACCTCTCCAAAGAAACACTCAAAGAAATCTAATCAAAACTGATAACGTCTGCCCACACAAGATTACATCAAAGATAATGGCGTTTGGGGGACATAATACATTCAAACTGGCACACTGGGTATTGGTATGTTCCTAACAAACACTGCCCTGGCCTGGACCCTGGGTACTTGTGACTACACTGATAGTGCTCTCCACGATGGCCGCCACCCCATGGAGGGGCTGAGGACAGTCCAACTTTACTGGTGGGCACCCCCACCCATGATGACAACTTGGCGGCCACCTGGGGCGATGCCTTCTCTAGGGCACACTGGTTCAGCCTCACAGCCCCCTTGGGATGTCAGCTAGGCCGGGACAGGGACATCCCTATTTCAGAGGCAGGGAAGCTTTGGCTCCGAGGAGCTGGTGTGCTTGCCTGTGTGCCCCACTGGGGAGCCCTAGCCTGCCATCCTTCTCTCTCAGACCAGTGGTCCAGCACCACGCTGGTAGGGTGAAGACTTACTCATTGACCTTTCAGCAGCCAAGTGTCTCCCACTCCCGCTGCCTTTCCCACCAGCAGGTGTGGCTTGAGGACTAACCACGGTGACCACCTCGCATTGCCCATGGCTGAGGACCCCACTGTTCCCACTGCGGTCCCCATAGCTCAGGAACCTGGAGTCACCTCTGCAGTACCACCTGCCTCCCACACTCCCCATGATGCCCTTTGGGACCACGTGACCTTCCAGCTGGGTCCGTGACAACTTCTCTGCGTGGCCTAAAGGCCCTGCCCCAGGAGTGTATGCACCTTCAGGACCACCATGCCAAAGCACAAGATGCCCACTAGACGCTGTTCTTTCATTCTCTCTCCTTTCCCTCTCGCCATCCACCCAACAAATAGTTTCCAAGTGTCTACTCTGAGATGAGCAAGATGTTCAATGGCAAGCCGCTGGTCTCAGTTTCTACCCTTGTGGAGCACAACGATTATCAAGAAGGTCAGACAGTGAACAAATAAATGCACAAGCAACCAATAATCCTCAATGTGGCATGTGCTGTGAAGGAGAGGCACAGGGGCCAGAAGGACACCCACTGGGGCGGGAATCAGGCCTGGACCGGGCGACAGGAGGGTGTCCTGGAGGAGAACCTCGTGACCTGGCTGCCACCCAGCCGGTGTGTGTGCTCCTCTGCTGGTGCATGCTGGTGCCAATGGCTCTGGGGCTCTCCTCAGTTCCCTTTTGCAGATGAGGCCCAAAGGGGTGAAGGGGATGTTACTCTGTGAAGGAGAGGGAAAGGCAGACCTCAAGCCACTGCCAGGCCTCAGCAGTGACGGGTTCACCGGAGCAGGACAGGCTGCCACCAGGACCCACGGGGCTCGAGGGCTTCTGTGGCCAAGCCCTGAAGGGGTGACACTTCTGGCTGAGCTCAGGAACGTTCCTGAACAGGAGTGCTCCGGGAACAGAGCTTCCTCCTCGGTGACAAGAGCTCCCACGGGCCAGTGTGGCCTCCCCATTGCTGGTGCTTAACAGAGAGGAAGAAAGACTCGCTCATTTGTAACCACCATTCTTCCCAAGGCAGATGTGGCGCATTACACAAGGGCCTAATTAAAATGAAAAACCCCATTCCTCAAGAGAAGCTGCTTCATCTTTGAGCAGTTGAGTGTTTCTGGCTATCTTCCAAAGAAAAAAATTTAGGTGGGTGGTGGCGGGAGAGGAAACGTGCACCCCCAGCATCTGTAACCTGAAGTTCCCACCCCAGTACCAATTTGCAGGCTCCATCCTGGTCCCTCAGTAAACCACAAACCACTATGACAATTGCTTCTCCACTCTATAGCGGCCAGTGCCCCAGGCTGCGAGAAGCCACCAGCTGCTGCCTGGGAGGTTGGAACACAAGGTGCCCTGAGGGGCTGGCATCCGGCCCAGACTCACTCTTCCCATTTGCACCTGGGCCAAGGCAGCCTGCCAGTGGGTGACACTGTGCACACCAAACATCTGGAGGCTGGGGGAACAGGTCCCTCTGCCTCCAGCCACTGAGGGCTGGCACACAGCACAGCCTCTGCCCTCTCCTGGGATGCGGTGTTCCCGGAGGGCACTTCCAGGTCAACGAGAGCAGGTGCAAGTGTAGGCCAAGGGATGGGAAACTCTCTTGGGAACTGCCCCCAAAGCCTTCCTTTTGTGCATGTGTATGACTGTGTGAATGAGTGTGGGTGCATGTGGTGGGAGGTTGGGGAGCAGGGCCCCTCGTCACCCTTGGGGGTCAGCCTCAGTTTCTAGAGCCAATGCTGATCTCAGGTGAAACCTCTGGGTCAATGGTTTTCTACGTTTGTGCAATGGGACCAATTTTCAAACACATAACATTTACCAGAGATTACTAGACACAGGACAAGGACACTTCCTAGGCTGACGGAGCAGGAGACAGCCAGCCGGGGTCCTCAGTCCGTCAGCACCCACCAGCACAGACGCCCTGTAAAGGAGAGCAGCTCGCACAGCCCAAAGCTCTGGAATCACACTGGGGCCTGAGCTTCCAGAGCCACCATGCTGGGGGTTCCATGTGTGAACAGAGTCATCCAACTGTGCTCTAAGAGCTAGCCCACAAGCCCACAGGCCCTCCAGCTGTGCCCTGTGCCCACAAGGCCCTCCGGTCAGGCCTTCCAGCTCTGCCGCTTCCTCCAGGGAACTTGCCTTCTCCTCCAAGGCCTCTCTTCCACACTCAGTGGTGGCTATGTCTGATTGCCAGCCTGGCCTGCCTCCCAGGAGCCCAGGGACGGACCCACCCAGCTCACCACCGTTCTCTGGCCTGGGCTGGGCACAGGGTGAGGGACACCCACCTGTCCTCCTGTCCTCTTTCCTGCTCTAGCTCCCGGGGGTGACAGTAAGAGGGAGGTCAGGGAAAGGTTCTTGGAAGAGCTGGGGTTTAAAGAAGTCCAGAAGAGAGGTCAGCATTTAATACTCCTTTCTTAAACACATTTCGGACAGCCACCTGGGTGTGACTCTACCCCACTCTGGCCACATGTGATACAGGGGCCAGGGCTGAATACCTGCTCCATGCTTGGCCAGAGCCTCTCACCAACAAACTGGCACTGGGGCACAGAGGCAGCAGCCGAAAGGCCAGGCACAGCTGAGCAGGTCAGGCCCGCATGCAGAACAAAGTTACAGAGGAACAAAGAAGGCCCAGGGAGCAGCCAAAGCCAGTCTGCAGAGGGAAAGAGGGGACATGGAAAGAGAACTAGAAATGAGAGAGGCAGATGCAAAGAAAGCAGCCACTGACAAAGTCCCATCCTCCTAGGACTCTCTACTTCTTATGCCCTTAGCAAAATCCCAACTTTACTTAAACCAGTTCAAGCGGGTGTTTGTTCCCTGACATCAATCGACCCTTAAAAGAAAACCATGAAAAAATAATTTTAAAGAAGAAGAAAGGAAAGAACCAGAAAGCAGGCCCCTGTCTTTAAAGGCATTTCCAAGGCAGTTAATAGAGACCCCATATGCATTAGACAATCGTTGGACAGTCCCACAGAGCCCTGCTGTCATTGAGTTGCCGGCCAGAGGTCCAGGGACATGTGGAAGCTGCCCCGCGTGGTTCGCTCTCACCCAGAGCTGTTCTGCAGTTTTAAATGTTATTATTACTATTATTTGTCCTCACAACCACCTTGTGATGTAAGCATTATGCTCCCCCTTGACGGGCAAAGAAGCTGAAGCTTAGAAAGGTTGAGGGCCTTGTCCAAAGCCACACAATGACCCAAGAGCAAAGCCAGGGTCCCGAATTTCATGCCCCTTTTACCAAGCCCCCCCACCTCCCCATTCACACCACCACGTGCTTAGGACTCAGCCAATACCTGCTTGGCCCCAGCCTTCTGCTCTACAGCCTAGAATATTAGCCTTGACCTTTTGCATTTATCTCCAAACCAGAGTGCAAACTGGCAAAGCGACGTGCCCTCTCAGGAGGGAAAATGTCACGACCTTCTGCCTCGTGAATCAGCAGGCGGGCAGCCTCGCCTGCGTCAGAGCCTGGTGCGCTGCCCAGCGTCCACCAGCCAGTTACCATCTGAATGGCGACAAAGCATAAGCCTCTGGAATCCAATCATTACGAAGGAAAGTGCCATTATGCCCTTTAGTTACAAAGGAAGCAATTAGTCATCAAGGTAATTGCCCTGGCAGGAAAATGATGCTTTAAAGAATCTTAATGTAGACAATAACATTTTTTTTTTTTTTAATGCTCTGAACTACTAATTCTCTTATGAAGATGCCCCTCCCTCCCCCAATAAAAACAAATTTCGGGATGCCATGTCTGGGCTGGCTTCCGGACTGAGCTGGCAGGCAGAAGGGCCCGATGGGGAGGGTGCACCACTCAGAACAAATGTTGCCTGTCCCCCTCACTGGGGAAATCCAAGCCAGCCTCTCCGAGAACTGAACATCCATCTCCTTTGAATTCTGCAACGTGTTCCTCCTAGCTGGTGACCTGTTTACCCCGCATGTCTCCCAGCTAGTACCGATTTATGTGGGTCCCTCAGTGGTAAGCCGCTGCCATCTGTGTGGGTCATAGGACCACATCAAATTCCAAATTAACACTTCCTACGAACAAAAGACCACGGCTTCTCTAATTTATTTTCTGACCACTCTTCCCTTGCTGATGTGGGTAAATGAGAACTATGTCTATGCCCGTGTCGGCACACCCAACACTGCCCCACTCACACTTCAAGCCCCCACCTCCATCCCCACCCCTGTCAAGGTCAAGGCCATTAGCAGTGACTCCATCCTCCCACCATCCCGTGACCTCCTGCTCCGTGCCAAGCCTCCCTTCTTTGGGAAGGGCCAGGATTCTCTCCCAGCTAAGGGACATTAATTCTTTAGTGTCTCTTTATGGTGTATTCAGAGTCTGAATAAATCCCAGTCTTCTCTGGCTCCTTTCAATAAACCTCATTTCAATTCATCATTAATTTTTTCGACGTGATAATGGTACTTTGGTTAAGTTAAAAAAATTAAAAGGATCCTTATCTTTTAGTGATACATCCTGAAATACTTATGAATGGAATGATATGATATCTGCAATCTGCTTCCACATGATACAGCAAGGGGGTGGAAGGGTGGAGACAAGAGTGGGCTCATGTTGATACCTGCTGCAGCTAGTGACAGGTACGCGGAGGTTCTGAAACTCCTGTGTCTACTCTTGCTTAGGTTTGAAATTTTCTATAACAACAACAACAAAAAGTTTTAAAAATTCCATTCCAGGGGTTTTGCAGCATCCCTGAGTCCAGCCGTCCTACCTGAGGCTTTTACCTGCACCTCTTTCAAACAGCACATGTTGACTGAGCAGCAACTACATGCAAAGGTGCTTCTGCATCCACAAAGTAGGGAGTTCAGCCCTACCTGGAATGAGCTCTCAAGACGAGGATCTGTCCCCAACCTGCAGAGCGCTATCCTCTACATTAACAAAATCCCCAAATCCTCATTTCCCAAAGTGAGTCTGTTTTCTCTCTTCCCACACAGCCAGGATGAGTAGTCAGGGGCTCCCCTTCCTTGGCCATGTGGAATGGAATGAGCCCAGCTCCTGCCCTGGCATCCTGGGGTGGGGTTGGGGATCTTAACTCTCCCGTACCCCTCAGTCTTACTGGTTGAAGAGGCCTAGGTGTAAGCCAGGGTGGAGAGGGGTTTGTAAGGAAGGGAGGCTGAGCCACCCACATTTGGGGGGGTTGGGTGAGGTCAACCCTACTGTAGTTGGTTGAATGTCAGCCACCCAAAGACATCAAGTTCTAATCCCTGGAATTTGTAAACGTTACTTATTTGGGACAAGGGTCACTGCACTGTAATTAAATTAAGCACCTGAGATGAGGTTATCCTAGATTATTGGGTGGGCCCTAAATGCCATCACAAGAGACCTTACAAAAGAGAAGTCAAGGGAGATAACAGATACACAGAGGAGAAGGTGATGTGAAGACGGAGCAGAGAAAGATGCAGCTACAAGCCAAGGGATGCCAACAGCTGCCAGAAGCTGGAACAGGGAGCCTGGCCCTGCTGACAGCTAGATTTCAGACTTCTGATCTCCAGAACTGTGAGAAAATACATTTCTGTTGTTTTAAGCTGCCTCATTGTTGGTAATTTGCTATGGCAGCCCCAGGATATGCAGATTTTGGTCCCACAACCTGGGGCCAAGAACCAAGATGCATTTTGCCTCACACCTGGACCAGGAGCACGGAGGTAAGATCCCACTTGGGGCTCCACACCTAAACACCTGGACACAGGACATCACCTATTCCAAAGGGCCTGAAACCTGAAGAGGGCACAGGTAAGCTGGAGACTTAAATTCTGACTCCCCCCCAAACTGTTTATAGATATGTACAGCTGTTCAAAAGGCTGGATTGCATTCTCCAGAAAGCCTAAATTCCCAACCAAAGTCAAGCACGCCCTTGAGCTGCTGACCCATCAGTGGGCAATGGCTGCCCTCCAGGGCACCACTAGGTGTTCGTTCTGGGGCCACCATAGAGGACAGAAGAACTTCTCGGTTCAATGACCAATAATTCACACTCATATCCCCCATCTCAGTTCTGATGAGGACAGGGAATGAGAGTCTCTGCTGAATGCAGGAGGACAGCACCCCAAATATGGACACGTCCCTCCTTTTAAATAAAGAAAAAAGCTGCACCTAGACCTAGAAGACGGGGGTCGGAATGCAGATATCGGTGCACCTGATGAACAGGTGGGCCCACCTCATCCCTTTCATTTCCCTGGATCCAGCACATTAAATAAATACATGGGAAGAAAACTGAATAACAATTAACGTCCCTTTCCAGGAAGAAAATACATGGAATTTGGAAATGGGGGGCACAAGCCAGCAGAGTGGAAAGCAGTCCAGGGTGTCTGACAGAGCAGAGGGTTCTCAATGTGAGCTCTGTGGGGGGCTGGCCTGAGCCCTGCATGGGATGCTTATTTGAAATGTGCGTTCCTGGGTGCCATCTGTCACCACCCCACCCCGAGTCAGAATCGGCTGTGGTCCTCCCCTAAGAATTTGTCGTTTTAACAAGCTCCCCATCCACGGGGCTTCAGCCCAAGGTTAGAGAGAAGTTATTCAGATTCTTTTTATTGTGTCATTTAACCTACACCCAGGCAATATTTTAGTGATTTAATGAACTCACAAGAGACCTCATTATACCTTCCCACCAGCCAGGAGGATGCAGCTTCTCCTCTGGGATTGAATTTAAATGCAGCTACATATTCGCTTTGCCCGGAGAAGAGCACATCTCTGCTCCCACCCAGCTTCTTCAGGAGGATGGAGATGGTGGTCACAGAGGACCCCACCCTGAACCAGAACTTATAGAGCTAGGGAACTACTCCCCTCAACAAGAGAGAGACACCACATTTCAGGAAGCCAGCTGAATATCTTACAATGGGAAGAGGGGACTGTTGGGTGGACAAAGGAGATAATGCCATTTCTCGGGGTGCTTGCAAGTTTCCCAAGAGCTGTTTACAAAGCCAGAGCGACGCCCTGCTCACCGGGAAGTTATTTCCACCCAGGGGAGTCATGGCCAACTGGGACGGGAGAAAAGTTTCAAAGTCCTACCTTTTACAGGATTTTCATTTTGGAGCAATGGGTTGGCAGGCTGCCCAGATGTTCTTTAGGGTGAGCCCCAAGGGCTACCAACCTTCCAAGCCCCCTCCCTCCCTGCTCAACGCTGGCCTTGGTTGCACTGAGGGCAGAATCTGGGCTGCCTGGGATAATTCCAACCACTCGGCTATGATATCAGAATAGGGTGATGACATCAATGTGGGGGCAGGCCAGCCTAGGGGAGCAGGGCTGGAAAGGGGGAGCCCCTGAGTGGTGGATGAGCCCCCCAGAAGAGAAGGTCGAAAAGAGAGAGGTGGACAGCTCCGGATTTACTTCATACTGCCCCCCAGAGCCTCCTTGGGGAGGTAGACTTGAAGATTTTCTGAAAATGTTTCCCAACTACTAAGGGAGAGGTATGTTGCAAGCCAATAACCTGCTGGCGCTTCTTTAAGCTGCGATTTAGGAGCAAAGGAAGCGAACAAACCATCTTCTAGCTCCCCCCTGTGTCAAGTGAAAGGATACCTGCTACTTTCTGATTTGGGAAGTTCACCTCTGGACCCCATCTGGGGATTGGGGAGCAGAGCTCCCCAGTGGGCTGGGGGGTCCCGATCCCCCAGGATAGGGTTACCAGATAAAATGCAGGACGCTCAGTTACATTTGGAATTTCAGCTACACAACAAATAAATTTTAGTATAAGTATGTCACAAATACTGCATGAAAATAAAAAATTAGTCATCGTTGATCTGAAATGCAAATTTAACTGGGTGACCTGTACTTTTATTTGCTAAATCTGGCAACTCTGCCCAGGGAGCTTTTGTTTTTTTTTAAAAAATGCAGATGTCCTCCCAATTATCCCCACATTCAGATTTAGCAGAGCAGGGGGGCCTGGGAACCTGTATTATTTTAAAGCTGCCAAGGTGGCTATCAATAACTGCAGCTAAGGTTTACTGGGCGCATGCAGAGTCGTGGGCTCAGCTCTTTTCGTGCATTATCTAAATTAATTGTCAAAGCACCTCTAAGGGGTGGCATTATGATGATGTCCATTTTACAGAGGAGGAAAATGAGGCAAAGGCAGCACACAACTTGCCCAAGATCACACAGCTGGTAAGGGAGCCATGATTTGAACTCAGGCAGGCTGGCTCCTGCATCCCTGCTCCCACTGACTTAGCAATCTTTGGAATGGAAGGACTCTAGGAGAGTACCTAATTGGGGCTCCTGGTGGACTGACAACTCGGGATCCCTGGCTCAGGGAAGCCCATGCTAAGCGCTGCGCTACCCTGTGCCAGGGGCTGAGCCAGGGAGCAGAGAGGAAGCATCCAACCCAGGCAGGGGCTTAGGGAAGGGTTTGCAGAAGAGGCCTCTCCCTGAAGGGCCAGCAGACCTAAGTCAGAGGAAGAAGGGTGTGGGAGAGGGGTGGGTGCTAGGGAAGAGAGTTTGCAGGTAAGGGGTACAACAGTCACCCTGGCCTAGCAGAAAGGTAGCATGCCAATGGGGTGAGCTGAAGCTTGACAGGTCCAAAGGACAGTGAGAGCCAGAGAAGGGAAACATCAAAATTACATTTTATTTTTTTAATTAACATGCAGTAAAACTGACTTTTTTTGGTGTGCAGTTCTATGAATTTTAATGCATTACAGATTCATGATACACCAAGACAATCAGAACACAGAGCAGTTCCAGCACACCCCAGAAACTCCCTTGTGTTATACTTTGCATCATACCCTCTCCCCATCCCTAATCCCTGCAACCTATGATTGGTTCTTCATTCCTCTAGTTCTGCCTTTTCCAGAACATCATATAAATGGAATCATATAGCAGGTAACCTGAGACTGGCTTCTTCCACTAGTGCCTTTGAGATTCTTCCAAGTTCTCATGTGTATCAACAGTTTATTCATTTTTATTGCTGAATAGTGTTCCATCATACAGATGCACTACAGTTTATCCATCCACTTTGTGCCAGTTTGGATATATTATGTCCCCCAGAAAAAGCCATGTTCTTTAATGCAGTCTTGTGGAGCAGACATATTAGTGTTGATAAGGTTGGAATCTTTTGATTGAGTGTTTCCATGGAGATGTGACTCAATCAACTGTGGGCAAAACCTTTGATTGAATTATTTCCATGGAGATAGGGACCCCACCCATTCAGGGTAGGTCTTGATTTAATCACTGGAGTCCTATAAAAGCGCTCACAAACAGAAGGAGCTCAGAGCAGCTGAAAGGGACATTTTGGAGAGAAGCTAAGAGCTGACACTGATGCTTAGAGATATTTGCAGATGAAGACAGAAGGATGTTTAGCTATGAGATGAAGCCCAGAGTGTGCCCCGGGATATGCCAAGACAGGACCCCCAGGCACTTGGAGAGAAACATCCTTGGAGAAAGAACCAAGAATGCACAGGGAAATAGGAACTCCTCAAGCTTAGAAGTTTCTGTACCTCAAAGGAATTTCTCAAAAAGGTAAAGAGGCAGCCAACTCAATGGGAAAAAATTTTTGGAAACCACGTATCTGACAAAAGACTGGTATCTTGCATATATAAAGAAATCCTACAACTCAATGACGATAGTTCAGACAGCCCAATTATAAAATGGGCAAAAGATATGAAAAGACAGTTCTCTGAAGAGGAAATACAAATGGCCAAGAAACACATGAAAAGATGTTCAGCTTCACTAGCTATTAGAGAGATGCAAATTAAGACCACAATGAGATACCATCTCACACCAATTAGAATGGCTGCCATTAAACAAACAGGAAACTACAAATTCTGGAGAAGATGTGGAGAAATTGGAACTCTTATTCATTGTTGGTGGGACTGTATAATGAATGGTTCAGCCACTCTGGAAGTCAGTCTAGCAGTTCCTTAGAAAACTAGATACAGAGTTACCATTCGATCCAGCGATTGCACTTCTCGGTATATACCCGAAAGATCGGAAAGCAGTGACACAAACAGATATCTGCATGCCAATGTTCATAGCAGCATTATTCACAATTGCCAAGAGATGGAAACAACCCAAATGTCCTCCAACAGATGAGTGGATAAATAAAATGTGGTATATACACACAATGGAATACTACACAGCAGTAAGTAGGAACGATGTTGTGAAACATGACAACATGGATGAACCTTGAAGACATAATGCTGAGTGAAATAAGCCAGGCACAAAAAGATAAATATTATATGCTACCACTGATGTGAACTTTGACAAATGTAAAACAAATGGTTTATAATGTAGAATGTAGGGGAACTAGCCATAGAGAATAATTAAGGAAGGGGGAACAACAATCCAATAAGAACAGATAAGCTATCGTGGATAAATTTAATGTTCTGGGAATGCCCAGGAATGACTATGGTCTGTTAATTTCGGATGGGTATAGTAGGAACAAGTTCACAGAAATGTTGCTATATTAGGTTACTTTCTTGGGGTAGAGTAGGAACATGTTGGATGTAAAGTAGTTATCTTAGGTTACTTGTCTTTTTGTTACTCCCTTGTTATGGTCTCTTTGAAATGTTCTTTTATTGTATGTTTTTTTTAATTTTTTTTTTTTACTTTTTTATTTTTCATACAGTTGATTTAAAAGGAAAAAAAAGTTAAAAAAAAAAAAACCAAGGAAAAAAATATGCAGAGCCCCCTTGAGGAGCTGGTGGAGAAGGCAGGGGTATTGGCCTGCCCCATCACGATGGTTGCTAACATGCCCACAGACATAGGGGACTGGTGGTTTGTTGGGCTGAGCCCTCTACCACAGGATTTGCCCTTGGGAAGACAGTTGCTGCAAAGGAGAGGCTAGGCCTCCCCATAATTGTGCCTAAGAGCCTCCTCCCGAACGCCTCTTTGTTGCTCAGATGTGGCCCTCTCTCTCTAGCTAAGCCAACTTGAAAGGTGAAATCACTGCCCTCCCCCTACGTGGGATCAGACATCCAGGGGAGTGAATCTCCCTGGCAACGTGGAATATGACTCCCGGGGAGGAATGTAGACCTGGCATCGTGGGATGGAGAACATCTTGACCAAAAAGGGGATGTGAAAGGAAATGAAATAAGCTTCAGTGGCAGAGAGATTCCAAAAGGAGCTGAGAGGTCACTCTGGTGGGCACTCTTACACACAATATAGACAACCCTTTTTAGGTTCTAATGAATTGGGGTAGCTGGTGGTAGATACCTGAAACTATCAAACTACAACCCAGAACCCATGAATCTTGAAGACAATTGTATAAAAATGTAGCTTATGAGGGGTGACAATGGGATTGGGAAAGCCATAAGGACCACACTCCCCTTTCTCTAGTTTATGGATGGATGAGTAGAAAAATAGGGAAGGAAACAAACAAACAAACAGACAAAGGCACCCAGTGTTCTTTTTTACTTTAATTGCTCTTTTTTACTTTAATGATTATTCTTGTTATTTGTGTGTGTGTGGTAATGAAGGTGTCAGGGATTGATTTTGGTGATGAATGTACAACTATGTAATGGTACTGTTAAAAAGCGAATGTACGATTTGTTTTGTATGACTGCGTGGTATGTGAATATATCTCGATAAAATGAATATTAAAAAAAAAAAAAGAATGCACAGGAGCTGAGAGAGGAACTGGAACACAACCCGGAATCAGCAGATGCCAGCCACATGCTTTTCCAGCTAACAGAGGTTTTCCAGATGCCATCAGCCATCCTTCAGGAAGGTATCATCTGTTGATGCCTTAGTTTGGATACATTTATGACCTTAGAACTGTAGATTTGTAACTTAATAAATCTCCTTTATAAAAGCCAATCCATTTCTGGTATTTTGCATAATGGCAGTGTTAGCAAACCAGAACACACTTGTTGAAGGGCATTTGGGTTGTTTCTAGTTTGGGGTGATTATGAATATAACTGCTATAAACATTCATCTTTAAGATTCTTGTGTGAATGTGAGTTTTCATTTCTCTAAGGTAGGAACCTAGGAGTGGGATTGCTGGGTCATAGTAGTAAAGGTATGTTATAAGAAACTACCAAGCTGTACTTGGCTGTACTATTTTGCATTCCCACCTGCAGTGGATGAAGGTTTCAGTTGCTCTGCATCCTTGTCAGCACTTGGTACTGTCAGTTTTTATTTTGGGGGAATCACATCATAGTTATAACTTGAATTTCCCTAATGGCTAATAATGTGGAACATCTTTTCATGTGCTTTATTGCCTTCTGTATGTCTTCTTTGATGAAGGGTCCAAATCTTTTGCCCAAGTTTTAATTGGGTTGTTTGATTTTTTTTAACACTTTTTATTTTGAAATACTTATAGACTCATAGGACGTTACATAAAAACAGTACAGAGTCTTGTGTTACCCTGTCCCCTGCTTCCCTTAATGATGATATCTTATATAGCTGTAATATAGAACTAAAGCCAGAAAATTGGCACTGGTACAAAACTGTTAACTATTCTACTGATCTTACTTCATTTTCACCATTTTTAACCTATATTCATTTGTGTGAGTATATGTATGTACAGTTCTATGCAATTTTATCCCATGTATAGAACTGTGTAACAGAAATCAAGATACAGAAATCTATTATTACTAAAGACACTCTTGTGCTACTTCACTGTGTTTAGACCTATAACTCCCAATTCCCTGTCCCATGGCAACCACTAAACTGTTCTCTATCTCTATAGTTTTGTTACTCTGAGCATGTTACATAGTGAAGAACATGGTATGTGTTCATTTATTATATCTTCTTTGATTTCTTTTATTAGCATTTTTAAATTCTTAGCATACAGATACTATATATCCTGTTAGATTTATATATAAGGATTTAATTTTTGAGAGATTAATAAACGGTACTGTGTTGTAATTTTGTTTCCTCATGTTCATTGCTAGTATGTAGGGATACAGTTGATTTGTGTGTGTTGCTCTTGTATCATATGATCTTGCTGAACTCACTTATTAGTTCTATGAGCTTCTTAGGGCTTTTTTTTTTTTTTACTGTTGAGTTTTTGAGAGTTCTTTATATATTCTGGTCATAAGTCCTTTGATGAATATGTGATTTGCCAATATTTTATCCCATTCTGCAGCTTATCCTTTCATTCCCCTAACAGTGTCTTTTGCAGAGCAAAACCTTTAAATTTTTGATGAAGACTAATTTATCAATTTTTTTCTTTTGTGGAATGTGCTTTTTATGCTGTATCTAAGAACTTTTTGTGTAACCCCAGGTCACAAAAATTTCCTCCTGTGTTTTCTTCCAAAAGTTTTATAGTTTTGTGTTTTACATTTTGAGTTAATTTTTATATAAGTGGGAGGTTTAGGTCAAGATATATATATATATTTTGGCATATGGCTGTCCAAAGCCACTTGTTGAAGACAGTCCGTTTTCAGTGGAATTGCTTTGGACCTGTGTCAAAAATCAATTGGCGATAAAAGGAAGTTACATCAGATGAACCCAGTGCAGAAACCAAGTAATGCTCTGACCAGCATTTAGTCTGAGATCACCCAGGTTGGAGAGTCAACCCAGGAAGAGCTTTCAGTCTTCAAGTGTCTCCCAGTTGTTAATACAGATCCCAGTGATACAAGTCAGCAGAGCCTGTATCCTCAAGGTTGAATCATTCTGATAAATCTTGCTAAACATGGCTTTAGATCTCAGAACCTGCTTTCAGTGTGACCCACCCAGGATTGATCCTGAGTCAGACAATCTAGAATTTGAACCCACCCAAGGACCTGGTATCCAGGAGGGAGAGGGAACCTCTAAGTTCCAGGGTCCTCAGCTCAGCTTTCATCAAACCAACAATGGCTCATTTGCAAGGCAGGAACTAAAAAGACTCCATAAGCTATTTCACTTGTGGCTGCAGCCAGAATACCACAGCAAGGAAGAAATTATTCCTCAGTTGGTCCTGGAACAGTTTGTGATGAATGTACATGGCAGAAACAAGTCCACTTTGATAGAGAAATGGGATTCAAGTGGAAGAAACCTGGAGAAACTCATGGAAGATCTCCCTGATGATGCATGGAGTCACCTGGCCTTGTCCACATCCACCTGCAGGGACAGAAACCCTCTTCTCAAAGAATATGACCTTAAGAGAAGTCGTTTTTCATCTTGTAGAACAAATACCAGCAGGAACCCCAAGAGAAGGAGAGCACGAGAACACCCTTCCAGGGTTCCCAAGATATTCCCCTTTAAACAGGACAAGGAGGTGAATATATAGACAGCAGCAACATTTCTGTGAAAACCAATCAAGTAAATGACAGCATTACTAGTAAAGGGAATCAAGTATCTTCTGGTTTGCTAATGCCGCCATTTTGCAAAATACCAGAAATGGATTGCTTTTTATAAAGGGGGTTTTTTGGTTACAAAGTTACAGTCTGAAGACAATGAAAATGTCCAAATGAAGGAATCAACACAAGTATACCTTCACTGAAGGAAGGCCAATGGCATCCGGAAAACTGTTAGCTGGGACGTGACTGGCGTCTGCTGATCCCAGGTTGTGTTCCAGCTCTTCTTTCAGCTCCTGTGCATTCTTCAAAGTGTCTCTCTTGGCTGCAGCACCTCCTTCTGTCTGTGAACTCTTTTATAGGACTACAGTGATTCAATCGAGACTGAATAGGTGGGGTGACACCTCCATGGAAATTACCCAATCAAAGGCCTCGCCTACAGTTGATTGAGTCACATCTCCATGGAAACACTCAATGAACACTAATACATCTGCCTCCACAAGATTCCATCAAAGAACATGGCATTTTGGGGGACACAATACATCCAAACTGGCACAAGTACCTTCCTAGTTATTATTCAGGAAGAGAATAATCACAAGCCTGAAGAGGGTAGTCTTTCTTGGGAGAATGTACAGAACACTGAATAACAGGGCTTGGTTCCTCCAGATCCCAGGAAGAATCCCTAGGAGAACCCTCTTATCAAGATGCCCCTAAGAAGGTGGGACCACAGTTCCTCCCCAGGCCAGACTGAGTTCCCCTGAGCCTGTCCCTACCGACCAAAGCAATGATGGAACACCCAGGTGTGGGGTAAACCAAGAAAGAGCCCATAGTGCCCCCAAATCATACAGATATGAGGACTGTCCTAGGATCTTTAGGTATCTCTCTCAGCTAGATGCCCACCAGAGAAGACACAGGAACCAGAGACCATTGTTTGTGCCGAGTGTCACAAACGTTTCTTCCAGATATCAGACCTACACGTGCACCAGAAGACTCACGCAGCAGAGAAGCCCTTCAAGTGCAGCACGTGTGGAAAGTCCTTCAGCCACAAAACCAACCTGCAGACTCAGGAGAGAACCCACACCGGAGGGAAGCCTTACTTGCATTCCCTTTGCCAGAGAAGCTACCGCTATGTACTACCACCATATGCAGACCCACCAGAAAATTAATCTCAACAGCAATTCTGCCACACCAGAAGCTTCCTCAGCTACTGACCCCACGTAAGATACATTTTATAATTATTGGGTGTGCCTAAAATTTCCTGAAAAATGGTAATTATTTTAGTTGGGAGATCAGATACAGATCGGTTGTTTGGGTAGAATTATTCTGCCCTTCATTGTCCTTTATTATGTGACACCCTTATTCAAAGATTATATTTTCTGGAGGAAGACTTCAGATAGAAAAAAAAATAAAATGAAGTGAACAAAAAAACAAAAAAATCAACTGGACATATTTATGTGGGCTCATTTCTGGAATCTCTATTCTGTTCCATTAATCTATGTATCCATCTCTTCACCAGCACCACATTATCTTTATTATTGTTTCTTTACAATAAGTTTTAAAGTTGGGTAATTATCCCTTTATTCCTCTTTTAAAAAATTGTTTTAGCTATTCTAGTTCCTTTACCTTTCCATAGACACTTAGAATCAACTTGTCTATTTTGACAAAATGTCCTGCTGGGATTTTTATTGGAATTGCATTAAGTCCACTAGTTTTAGTCTTTCTTTCATCAGCATTTTTAGTTTTCAATATATAGACACTGTAGATGTTTATATTTATACCTATGTATTTCATGGGGTGAATGCTTTTTTAAAATACTTTTGGCTTCCAATTGTTCATGGCTAGGACATAGAAATATGATTGATCTTTGTGTGTTGACCTTGTATCCTGCGACTCTGCTAAACTCACTTATTCTAGGAGTATTTTTGTGGATTCCTTGAGATTTTCTATATGGGCCACCATGTTTACATGTTTCTTTTTCTGTTTTTTTTTATACTGGCCAGGACTTCCAGTATGATGATGAGTATAAATGCTGAGAGTGGACAACCTGGACATGTTCCTGAGCACATGGGGAAAGCATTCAGTCTTTTGCCATTAAGTATGATGTTAGCTGTAGACTTTGGTTTTTTGGAGATGTCCATATCAGGTGGAGGAAAATCCTGGTTTGCTGAGAGCTTTTACCAAAAATGGATGTTGAATTTTGTGAAAAGCTTTTTCTGCATCAAGTGATATAATCATACAGATTTTCTTCTTTAGACTGTTAATATGGTGATTACATAGACTGGTTCATTTTTGCTTTAATGTTTATTTACAGTCAGTCTATTCCTACCAAGCAAGATCCCCCTTCTCCCCTCCTAACCCCTGGCAACCTCTTATCTACTTTCTGTCTCTGTGAACGTGCTGTTTCTAGATATTTCATATAAGTAACATCATAGAATATTTGTCTTTATGCGCCTTGCTTATTTCACTGAGTCAGTGTTTTCAAAGTTTATCCATGTTGCAGCATATCTCAGAACTTCAATCCCTCTTATGGCCAAATAATATTCCAGTGTGTGTATGTGCCACATTTTGTTTATACATTCGCTGATAAAAGTCTGGGTTGTTTCCATCCTACGGCATTTGTGAATAATGCTGCTATGAACATTGGTGTATGGGTACCTGTTTTCACTTCTTTTGGCTATATGTCTAGGAGAGGAATTGTCAGGTTATATGCTAGTTCTATATGTAACTTATAGAGGAACTGCTAAAGAGTTTTTCACAGTGGTTGCACCATTTTACACTCCCACCAACAATGTGCTAGAGTTGCAGTTTCTCCACGTCCTCTCCAAGACTTTTCTGTTGCATTTTTAAATAATAGCTATCCTAGTGGGTGTGAAGTAGCATCTCACAGTGATTTTAATTTGCATTTCCCTAATGGCTAATGATGTTGAGCATCTTTTCATGTGTTCATTGGCCATTTATATATCTTCTTTGGACAAATGTCTATTCAAGTCCTTGGCCCATTTTTTAAATTGGGCTGTTTGAGACCTTCATCTTGGGAAGGTCAGTATCAAGGCAGCGGGGATGGGTGGGTAACATGCAGCAGGGAGAAACCAGTAGAGAGGCTGAGGCCACAGGAGAGAGAGAGGAGACCAGGAATGGAACCAGATCCCTGGAATAGAGGGCCTGGCCCTCTTCCCAGAGGAGGAACGTCCTACTAGAGTCACATGGGGTATATCCAGGGTGGTTGGTAAGTCCGATGGCTGCAGGGTGAGGTGGTCCAGGCTGCAGACTTCCTTTTGCTTTATAAATGAGGAGGCAAGGTCCCTTGCTGAAGTGGCAGGAGGCAGTGGTAAAGGTCTGAGGAGAGTGGCAGAGACTTCACGAGCCACTGGGAGATGGAAGAGGAAGCTGGTGGGCACCCACGAGAGGCAACAGCCACTGACAAAAGCCCAGGAGAAGCTGGAACCCATAGGACTGAGGTGGCTCTGGTCTGTTTGGCGGGGAGGTCTTACCCCTGGTATTTGTCTAAATCGCATGTACGCCCAGGCTCGGCGAGGGGGCCCTGCCAGCCCTGCCTGAAGGCAGAATGTGCAGAATTAAAGGGTAAGGACCAAAACAGCAACGACCTCACTGCCCTTGACCGAGTCCCTGTGCTGAGAAGTCTGTAGCATGATTTAACTTATTGTGACAGCCCACAGAGGTCTTTATTGTTAGACAGGCTTTACAGGTGAGAAAACAGGCAGGGAGTGCTCAAGCAGCTTTGCCAAAGGGACCCAGCAAGAAAGTGCCGGAGCCAGGGTTCAAGCCCAGGGCTGTGGGTCCCAAGGCTCCCTCATGGTCAGGAGGATGACAGGTGGGTGTGATGGGAGTGAGAGGAGCTGTGGGACAGACCACAGGGCCAGGCCAAGTGTGGGAGGATGACAAGAAAGAAGGCAGCTACAGAGGAGTCAGGAGTCTAGAAAGTCCTGGAGAGGCATCTGACTTTAAGATTACTGAGCTGGAGCCAGCAGGGTTCCGGAGGTGGTGGTGCAGGAGGTGGCGGCCAGGGCTGAGTGAAGTCAGGCTGCCTGGGGACAGGTCCTCCAGGAACGGCTGAAGATGCAGGGCCATGCTAGCTGAGGACAAGGCCTGGGGTGTGAGGACAAACTGTGGCCAAGAGCCCTGGTGAAGCTGAGGGCTGTGCAGATGGTTGGGGGGCTTCCTGAGCAAGGGCACCAAGCTCCCAGGATTTGGAAGAATGAGCCACGGGGGGTGGGGAGAAGGAATGCCAGAAGTGGGCACATCTGTGCTCTCCCTGTGCCTGAGTCTGCACCTCTCAGGAGGGACAAAGTTCTTTCTCCTGATTGGGCTCTTTTTCCTAGAAGTGTCACATTCTGATGACCTCACAGGGACCTTAAAACAGACAGGTGAGTGAGCAAATGCGTGTGTAAGGCGGCCCTGCCCAGTCCAGTACACTTCAGAAGGTTCTTGAACCAGCCACTAGAGAGCAGCGTGGACACCAGATAAAGACGCAGGACTGCTTTTCAGAAGCTATTTAAACAGCAAATCGTTCGGCTGCCTCATCAGAATATCTGAAGTCTCCATGCCCTCCCTTGCACGTGTTTTTTCTAAAAACACATAAAGAAGGGTCTGAGAATCCAAGAATAAAAAAGGCTTATTGGCCTCACTCTCCATCTTTGAGCCCCGGTCTCTATGGTGACAAGGGTCCCCACCCACAGTTCCGGGTACCCCCTGCTCCCAGACTCCCTGGGCTGTGCCGGGTGCTGGGTGGGCTGGGAAGCATGAGTATTTCGTGGTCTTGGCCACGGCAGCTGTGTATAGGCTCACAGGAGGGTATATGTGGCCTGATGCAGGCTGGAGGTTTGGCAGGTGGATGTGCTGGAAGGTCAAGAGGCCAGGCAGCGCAGGATATAGACTGGCAAGACAGGAGCTGCTCGTTGGACACTGGTAATACAGGGGGCAAGGGACAGGGTGGAAGGGTATCTCTATGAGGCCTGAAGACAGATGTAGGGACGGTCAGCGATGGGGACAGGAAGACATGGTTAGCAAATGCTCAAGGTAGCCAGGGCAGGGTACAGCCCTAGGAGGAGCTGGCCAAAGCCGACCCAGAACTGGCAGCCAGGGAGCTGGGGGGTCACCCCTGGCCTCAGGACAGCAGCAGAAGGGTCAGAGGTAGCAGCCAGGGCCCTGCAGAGCGGCTCCAGGTTGAGGAGTCAGGCACATGCAGAAGACCCCATTCTGAGGTCTACAGGGAGGACAGACACATGCAGGGGCCACCTGCAGACAGGAAGGGCAGCTCCAGGCCCTTCCAGCGGGGCAGGCCCCAGTCCTGCCAGGAGCTGGTCCTGCCTCGAGGCACCTTCACAAGCCAGGGTCAGCCCAGGGAAGCCAACTGGACCAGGCACAGCAGCTATGAAGTCCAGGCCCAGCTGGAGGGCACAGGCAGGAGAGAAGTGGGGTCATGTGGCTTGGGGTTGGAAGAGGTCAAGGGTCAGAGTGTGGGGTCAGAGTGTGCCATCAGGCAGGTCTCCACGCAGGGGTCCAAGCCAGGCCTCTGGCAGGGGCAGAACCTTGGCCTGAGGGCCAATTTGGAATTCCTGGCCCTGGGGAATGGGTAGGGTAGAAAGCTGACAGGGGAGACAGTCAGAGCAAAAAGAGGGTTCAGGCCCCAGCCCAGGCCTCACTGAGGAGAGACTACAGACCCACTTGCCCCTTGATGCGAAGCAGCCTTTGAGGTCTGGGTGGATTCCTGCCGCCCTCTGTGGGCAGAGCAAGGCCAGGCTTTGGGGGACCCAGCTAGAAAGTGACGGAGCCAGGGTTCAAACCCAGGGCTGAGGGTCCCAAGGCTGCCTCATGGACAGGTGGGGGACAGGTGGGTGTGATGGGAGTGCTGACAACCAGGCGAGAGGAGCTGCGAGACAGACCACAGGGCCTGGTCAAGCGTGGGAGGATGTGAAGAAAGGCGGTGGCTGCAGAGGAGTCAGGGGGGTCTAGACAGGCCTGGAGAGGCATCTGACTTTAAGATTACTGAGCTGGAGCCAGCAGGGTCCTGGAGATGGTAGTGCAGGGAGGAGGTGGCCAGGGCTGAGCGAGGTCAGCTGTCCCTGTGTCCTTGGCCTCTTACTCTCCCTCTGCACGGATCGGTGGCACCCAGTGGCTACCCGTGAGGAGGTCTCCTCCTACCCCCAGACCCCGCCCAGTCCTGAGCACGTCCATCTCCGAACTCCCTGCACCCGGCTTAGCCCTTGAGCACAAAAGGTCAAGGTCCCATGAGTAACACGTGCATGCCCTTCAGTGCATAAGGGACATTTTGCCTTCGAGCGACCCTGTATTACTCTCTTGCTTTCTTTCACAGAAAAGACGCCTTCTAGTGTTGATAATAAAGAGGGAGCCCTACAAAGAGGAAGGCTTACGTGAAAATAACATCCGGGGAGTTGGAGCATCTATTTGTGCACTTGGAAAACTCCAGCCAATTTCTGGCTAAAGTCCATTTCTTTTTTTTGTGCTCAGGCACATCCCAGGATGGCCTGGACCGTCCCTCTGTCTCCTGGCCCGGCCTTGGGGGGAGGTGGGTGGGACACTGTCTCCCCCTAGACCTGGCTCTCTGGGGCCACTATGCACATTTCAGGGAAACGTGTGACTTTGGGGATAGGTTGTTATCTTATGACAGAGAAAATATTTTTTCCTTTGCCTTTGAAACACGCTGGCCCCTGCCCTCTCAGGGTGATTACGTGGCATCACCGGCACCAGCTACAGGCAGCATGATTCACGAGTGGGTATCGCTGGGGCACACTCCCCAGTGACAGCGGAGGTGGGATGGATGAAATTGTCACCCAACCCAGTGCTGTTCACTTTCCATATAGGTCATGAAATCCATGCAGCAACAAAGCAGAAAAGCTGCTAACGCCTTTTGCAGGAGAAAACTGGAACCCAAAACATTCACTGCTTTGACGGAGGCCCCAGAGCTGCTGGAGCGTAGGAACAGCTCAGCCAGCCCGTTCACTTTACAGATGAGGAGGCCGAGGCTGGAGAGATGCGGCAATGTGCCTGGGGTCAGCTCACAGCTGGGTAGAGCAGGACTCCTCACCTCTGGCCTAGCACCCTGCTCGCGGCCCCACAGAGCAGCCCACCATATTTGGAAAACGAACAGTTATAGAAATGCACAGTGAGCCCAGGAGGACAGTGCCTGAGCCCTGGGAGGGTCCTCAGGACCCCCTTCCAACCTCCCCGTCCCCCCAGCAGTCCTCTGCTGGCAGCCCCCAGTACCATCCCCTCCCCTCCTCGTGGTCCACTCTGCTTTGCTTCCCCACTAAGCAGAAATCGGCCTCCTTACATTCACGGCTGTTTCTGCTGGTGTCTGCTGGCATCCCAGGAAACAAGTCTGCACCCTCGTTGGCATGACCTGGCCCTTCACACATTCAATGCAAGAAAGCTCTGCTTGGCCTGCAGACTCGATTTCCTGAGTTCCTTTCCCTGTTCCAGTGGTGACAGGTTCAGAGAAACCACAGCATGCCAGGCCTCCCCTCCAGGGATGGTTCTGGTTCTGCTGAGGGTGTCGAGGCTGCTCTGCACCCTGGTCCTACAACAGACCCTCGCTGAGCACGGCAGACCGCGGGCTCACCTTGGAAATGAGACATACAGGGTCGCTACCCTTGAAGAACTCAGGTGTTACTCAGGAGACGGAGATTGCAGCAGAGAAAATAACAAGGATGCTATGATGGAGAACACCTGGTAGGGTGGGGTAGGCAGGCTGCAGCTTAGGGCCTTCTGAAGTGACACTGGGCTGACACCGCAAAGATAGGGAGGCCAGCAGGTCAAGGGCAGAGGCAGAGAGACCAGCAGGTACGAAGGCCCCAAAGGAGAGCCGAGCAGAGCGGGTGAGTGGAGTGGAGATGGGGTTGTCGGCAGGGGACAGATCACACGGGGCCTTAGAGCCAAGCATGCGTGTGTAAAATACACATAACAAAAAACTGATCAATTTAACAGTTTTAAAGTAGAAGTCAGCGAAATTTAATATATTTACAATACTGTGCAATCAACACCATCATCTACTTCCAAAACGTTTTCATCACTCCAAAGGGAAACTGCGCACTCAATACGCAGTCACACCCCATAATCCCTTCCCACGGGGCCTGGCAAGCACTACTTTTTGTCTCTATGGATTTGCCTACTCTAGATATTTAAAACACATGGATTCACACAACATGTGAACTTCTCTGTCTGGCTTCTTTCACTTGACATAATGTGTTGAGATTCATCCACATTGTCGCATGTATTAAGTACTTCATTTCTTTTCATGGCTGAATAATATTCCAGTGTCTGGAGAGACCACATTTTGTTTATCCATTCATCTGTTGATGGACATTTGGGTTGTTTCCATCTTTTGGTTATTGTAAATAGTGCTGCTGTGAACATTCCTGTACAAGTTTTTGTTTGAACATCTGTTTGCAATTCTTTGATGTATATATCCAGGCGTGAAATTGCTGGGTCATATGGTGACTCTGTGTTTAACTTATTGAGAAACTGCCAAACTCACCAACTGAGAAACTGCCAACTGCACCAAACGGTAACTGCATCATTTTACATTCCCAACAGCAATGTACAAAGGTTCCAAATTCTTTGTATCTTCACTAACATTTGTTACTTACTGTGTTTTAAAAAAAAATTATTATAGGGAGGAGGATCTAAGATGGTGGCACAGAGAGGAGTGGAAGCCAAGTAGTCCCCCTGGAACAACTAAAAAAAACCAGAAACAACTAGTAAATAATCCAGAATAACTGCAAGGGGACAAACGTGACCGTACACTCATCATACACCAACTTGAATTGGGAGGAATACCCAAGATGACAGCATAAAATCTGTAAGTAAAAACTGTGGATCCGGACTTCTGGAAGACGGTGGTTAGGAGAGACAGGGAAAAAGAACACCTCCGTGAAAAATACTAGACAAAAGCCAGAAAGTCACCCAGAACACAGTTTCAGCAATGCACTAGCTGGACAAGGTTTGCTAAATCCACAGGGGCCGTGCACTTGGTGAAACCGGGAGTCTGTGTTCTGAAATGAGTGAGTGAGCCAGCTGAATATCCGGCAGCCATGCTGCAGTGTGGGGAAACCGTGGGTTGGCGTTTGGAGTCCGACTAGTTCTTTTTAAAAACCCAAAAGCAGCTATCTATACGCAGCAAGAACTGCACAGGGAAGTGCAGCAGGAACGGTGTCTCCATAACCAGTGAATATGCCTCAGTATCTGGCATGGACAATAGTCTTTCGTTCACCCACTGCTAATTCTCTCGGAGCTAGAAAGGCAGAGGTTAGCCAAAAGGGGAAAATAACCACGCCCCTTGCAGCCATCTTCCTGGAGGGCTGAGAATGCTCCTTCCCGGCACCAGCGCCACAACCCAGAGCTGTGCCAAAAAACCCAGTCCTGGAGCTAGGAAGGCGGAGCTGTGCAAAAAGGGGGAAATTAACATGCCCCATACAGCCATCCTTTCAGCAGGCTGGGAATGCCCCTACATGGCCCGGCGGCCCAGAACTTCCTTGAGAGTCAGCGCGCACTTGTAATGTAGCGCAGCTTTCCCTCAGCAGAGGCCCTAGAAGGGCTCGGCTTGGAAGAGGGACCCACTTGGCAATCCCAGGGACCACACGCCAATACTAAGGACTTGTGGGTCAGCAGCCTAGACAATCTGTGGCGAGACCGAACTGAAGGTTTAGACTCTTGGAACAGCCTAAAATCTCCAGGAACACATGGAAGGTTTGATTGTTAAAGCCACCCTCACTCCCTAACCACTCAGACACACACCCCACGTTCAGGGCAGACAGCACCAACTACACACGCAAAACTGGTGCACCAACTGGACCCCATAAGAATCAGACCCACACACACCACAAAGACAAAGTTGGGGAGAACTGGCTTGAGGGGAACAGGTGGCTCACAGACACCACCTGCTGGTTAGTTAGAGAAAGTGTACGCTGCCAAGCTGTAGATCTGATAAATTAGAGAGAAGTCTTTGAATTAGCATACATATCCTAAAAGAACCCCATCAAGTTAAGCAAATGCCAAGAGGCCAAAAACAACAGAAAATTTTAAGGCATATGAAAAAACCAGACACTATGGATAACCCAAACCCAAACACCCAAATCAAAAGATCAGAGGAGATGCAGTACTTGGAGAAATTAATCAAAGAACTAAAGACAAACAATGAGAGCATGGCACAGGATATAAAGGACATGAAGAAGAGCATGGCACAGGATATAAAAGACATGAAGAGGAGCCTAGAAGGACATAAAGAAGAAATTGCAAGAGTAAATAAAAAAATAGATGATCTTATGGAAATAAAAGAAACTGTCGATCAAATTAAAAAGATTCTGGATACTTATAGTACAAGACTAGAGGAAACTGAACAATGAATCAGCGACCTGGACTATGAAAATGAAGGAACAAAAGAACAAAAGAAAGAATGGGGAAAAAATCAAAAAAATTGAAATGGACCTCAGGGATATGACAGATAAAATGTCCAAATATAAGACTCATTCATGCCCAGAGGGGGAAGAGAAAGGTAAAGGTCTAGAAAGAGTGTTCAAAGAAATTGTTGGGGAAAATTTCCCAAACCTTTTACACAACATAAATAGCAAAGCATAAATGTCCAGTGAACTCCAAATAGAATAAATCCAAAAAACCCACTCTGAGACATATTCTGATCAGTCTGTCAAATACTGAAGAGAAGGAGCAAGTTCTGAAAGCAACAAGAGAAAAGCAATTCACCACATACAAAAGAAAAAACGTAAGACTAAGTAGTGACTACTCAGCAGCCACCATGGAGGCAAGAAGGCAGTGGCACGACATATTTAAAATTCTGACAGAGAAAAATTGCCAACCAAGAATTCTTTATCCAGCAAAGTTCTTCAAATTTGAGGGAGAGCTTAAATTTTTCACAGACAAACAAATGCTGAGAGATTTTGCTAATAAAAGACCTGCCCTACTTGAGATACTAAAGGGAGCCCTACTGACAGAGAAACAAAGAAAGGAGAGCGAGCTATAGAGAAAGGTTCCATAATATTAGATGAAGATGCATTTTTAAAGCCATATAGTGACCATTGAATATAAGTTTGGCTTTATTATCATCATAGTCATCATACGACACAACCCTATATTAAATTATTTTTAATTCCGTATTTCAGAGAGGAATAAACAGACATTGCAGAATGGTGACATTATGAAGGAGAAAACATACTTGGTATCACATCCTATTCCATGCTACCATTTCTTTCACTCTATTTCAAATGGATAACTCAGGTTTATCGTATGGCATTCTTTCTGAAACACTGGAAGTCAGAAGATGAAGATACTTGTCTCATTTTTCTGACTTGCTGATTGTAAATATGGTCATCTCACTTAACTTGTAAGATGACTTAGTTTCCTAACTGATAAAACAGGAATTAGACTAAGAATAATTAAAAACTATTAAATCTAAGTCTGAAAATATAGACTTCTTTTGAAAATCCAAAGGAATACTCTCATACTTTCTGAGAGCATTGAAAAATGTGTATTCTCAATTATGTTTTATTGGTTGGTGTAGATGAGATGCCATTGTCTGGAGATAGGCATGGTACATATAGAGCAAAGGCATATAGGGAGCAGTGTTGGTGAAAATGTCTATTTATATATGGAGAAACATCTGTTATTGTAGTCATTGAACCACTAATTTAAGTGGCAATTATTAACTTCTATTTCATACACTGAAACAAAAGAACATTAATTGTGGACCCAAGATTTGCTACTTATTGCATAGTTAATGGAAAGTGCTGAACCATTTTAGCTTCTGAGTTCAGATAGAGGGTTTGGCAAAAAAAAAAAAAAAAATCTATCTATTCTCTGATCCCCAAGCTTGTATAGTTTACAGTGAGAATTCCTATAAATAAAACAAAATTATCTCAATGCATTTAGTTCCTTGGTTCAGATAAAAATAATTTGAATAGCAAGGGTTATATAGAGGCATGTTTGTAAATATACAAAGGAGGAAGAAGGGGAAGTATCGATCTGTATTCAGATTTATTCTGCAACCTATGTATGGTGAAAATAGTGCAACAATATCCTCATCTGTAAAATTTATAACACGGTCACTATTTTGTGATATCAAATAAGAAGACAATAAATATCTGAAAATTAAATATTATTCTGAAACTTTAAAAAAATAACAGAGAGGCATATAGGGAAAAATTCACGTATTGCAAACTAATTACAGTTAATAGTATTTTAACGTTTTCTCATCAACAGTAACAAATGTACTCTACCAATACTATGAGTCAACAATGGATGGGGGGTAGTTAGGGGTATGGGAGGATTTGAGTTTCCTTCTTTTTGTCTGTATTTCTTTTCTGGAGTAATGAAAATGTTCTAAAAATTGAAAAAAAATTAATTGTGATGATGGATGCATGGCCGTATGATGGTACCGGGGGCAACTGATTGTACACTTTGGATACTTGGATAGTTATATGGTATGTGAAAAATCTCAATAAATAAAAAAATTTAAAATAAAAAAAATTATTATAGCCCTCCTAGTGGGTGGTATCTCACTGCCGTTTTGATTTGCATTACCTTGATGGCTAATGACGCTGATCACTTTTTCATGTGCTTATTGGCCATTTGTATATCTTCCTTGGAAAAATGTGAATTCAAATCTTTTGTCTATCTTTTAATTGGGATACTTTTTATTGTGTTGTAAGAGTTCTTTATGTATTCTGGATACTAGATCTTTATTAGATATATAATTTGTAAATATTTTCTCCCATTATGTGGGTTGTCTTTCTTGATAGTGCCCATTGATGCATAAAAGCTTTTGGTTTTGATGAAGTCCAACTTACCTCTTGTTCCAGTTTGCTAGAGCTGACATTATGCAAAATACCAGAAATGGATTGGCTTTCATAAAGGGGATATATAAGGTTACAAATTTACAGTTCTAAAGGCATAAAAGTGTCCATACTAAGGCATCAACAAGAGGATACATTCACTGAAGAATGGCCGATGGCATTTGGAACACCTCTGTCAGCTGGGAAGGCACATGGCTGGCGTCTGCTGGTCCTTTGCTACTGGGTTGTATTTCAAAATGGCTTTCTCCAAAACATCTCTGGGCTTCTGTCTTCGCTCTTCTTTCTCAGCTCCTGTGCGTCCTTGCTTGTTTCTCCCAGAGCACTTCTCTCTAAGCATCCAGGGGTCCTTTCTTCGCTTCTCCGGGCTTTATCTCTTAGCATCTCCAAATGTCCGTCTATCTGTATCTCCAAGTATCAGCAAGCATCTGGGTCTATGTTGGCTCTTAGGTTCTCTCTTAAATATGCCATGAACTAATCAAGACCCATCCTGAATGGGCAGGGTCCACACTTCCAGGGAAATAATTTAATCAGAGGTTCCACCCTCATCAACAGACTAATCAGTCTGCCTCCACAAGATTGCATTAAATAATATGGCTTTTCTGGGGGACATAATATATCCAAACTGGCACACCTGTTGTTTATTTTGTTGCTAAAGCTTTTGGTGTCATTTCTAACAAAACATTGCCAAATCCAAGGTCATAAAGATTTACCCTATTTTCTTCTAAGAGTTTTGTGGTTATAATTCTTATATTTAGGCCTTTGATCCATTTTGAGTCCATTTTTGTATATAGTGTGAGATAAGGATCCACTTTCATTCTTTTGCATGCAGTAACCCAATTGTACAAACGTCATTTATTGAAAGACTGTTCTTTCCCCCCTTGAATGATCATGCACTCTTGTAAAAATTGAATTGAGCATCAACTTACAGGTTTATTTCTAGGCCCCCAATTCCATTCCATTAATCTATATGTCTATCCTTTTTCCAGTACCATTCTGTTTTGATTAATGTAGCTTTGTAGTGAGTTTGAAATCAGAATGTATAACTCATCTCTTTGTTCATCTCTTTCAAAATTGTTTTGGCTATCCAGGGTCCTTTGCAATTAATTCCATACGGGATTTTAGGATCAGCTTTTCCATTTCTACAAAAAAAAAAAAAAAAAGGATGTTGGAATTTCAATAGGGATCACACTGTATCTATAGATAATGTTGGTTGGTATTGCTGTTTTAACCATATTGTCTTCCAATCCATGAACATGAGGTGTCTTTCCATTTTGGTCATCTTCAATTTCTTTCAGCAGTGTTTTGTAGTTTTCAGTGTCTGAGTGTTGCATCTCCTTAGTTAAATTTATTCCTAAGTATTTTATTCTTTTGGATGCTATTGTACTGGAATTGTTTTTTTAAATTTTATTTTCAGATTGCTCATTGATAAGGCATATACGCAATTGATTTTCACATGCCAATCTCGTATCCTGCAACTTTGCTGAATTTGTTTATTAGCTCTAATAGTGTTTTGTAGATACTTTAGGGTTCTCCATAAATAGGATCCTGTCATTTGCAAATAGAGATAGTTTTACTTCTTCCTTTCTACTTTGGATGCCTTTTATTTCTTTTTCTTGTCTACTTGCTATGGCTAGAATTTTGAATAGTAGCGGTTAAAGTGGGCATTCTTGTCTTGTTCCTGATCTTAGTTACAGGTGGAAGCTTTCAGACTTTCACTGTTGAGTATGCTAGCTATGGGTTTTTCATTAGTGCCCTTTACGTGTGGGTATTTTTTTTCATGAAAGGGTTTTATCCAATGCTTTTTCTGTATCAATTGAGATGATCATGTGGATTTTTTCCTTCATTCTATTAATGTGGTGTATTATATTGATTGAGTTTCATATATTGAAACATCCCTGCATTCCTGGGATAAATCCCACTTGGCTAAGGTGTATAACCCTGTTAATGTGCTTCAGGATTCAGTTTTCTATTATTTTGCTGAAGATTTTTGCATCTATGTTCATAAGGATATTGGTCTGTAGTTTTCTTGTAATGTCTTCATTTGCCTTTACTATCAGGGTAACGCTGGTCTCAGAGAATGAGTTAGGAAGTGTTCCCTCCTATTTTATACTTTGAAAGAGTTTGAGAAGAATTGGTGTCAATTCTTCTTTAAATGTATGGTAGTATTCAGTGGTGGTGCTAAACGGTCCTGGGCGTTTATTTTTGAGAAGTTTTTGATTACTGATTATAATTTTTACTTATAGATCTGCTCAGATTTTCTGTTTCTTCTTAGTCTTGGTAATTTGTGCATTTCTAGAAATCTGTCTGTTTTATCTGGGTTGTCTAATTTGTTGGCATGCAGTTGTAGTGTCCTCTTAACAATCCTTTTTATTTCTGCAAAGATAGGTAGAAATGTCTTCACTTTCTGATTTTAGTGATTCGAATCTTCTCCATTTACTCCTCTCTAGTCTTTAATATTTCCTTCCTTCTGCTAGTTTTGAGTTTAGTTTGTTCTTCTTTTTCTAGTTCTTTACGGTATAAAGTTAGGTTATTGATTTGAAATTAATCTTCTTTTTCAATGTGCATATTTACAGCTAAAAACTTCCTTTAGAGCACTGCTTTAGCTGCATCCCATAAGTCTTAATATGTTACATTCTTATTTTCATTCATTTCAAAGTATTTTAATTTCCCTTGTGATTTCTTCTTTGACCCCTTAGTTGTTTAAGAGTATATTATTTAATTTCCACATTTTTGTGAATTTTTCCGGCTTTCCTCAATTATTGACTTCTAGTTTCATTACATTGTGGTCAGAGAAGATACTTTGTATAATTTCAATCTTTCAAAATTTACTGAGATTTTGTGTATGTGTGTGTGTGTGTGTGTGTGTGTGTGTGTGTGTGCGTGCGCTCTATCCTGGAAAATGACCCATGTGCACTCGAGAAGAATGTGTCTTCTGCTGATGTTGGGTGGAATATTCTATATACGTCTACATGTCTATTAGATCTAGTTGGTTTACAGTTCTCAAAACTTTTATGTAGTACAGTGACATTTTCATCTGTCTCTCTGGCTGCTGTTTAGAGAACTGACTGGAGGCAGGAAGACAGTGAAGAAGCTGTTGTGGGCATCCAGGTAAGAGGGGATGGTACCTGCACTAGGGGGTGCCAGAAACAAGGGAGAGTAACAGCAGATGGCTCCAAGAGGTACCTGGAGGTAGGAAATAGACTTCCTATTGGATGAGACACAGTCTGCAGCCCAGGAAGGGGCAGACAGGGCCCGGGAAGACCTGCAGATGTCTGCCTGGAATGCTTTTTGTGCTCTTGACCCAGGCAGCTGCCATCTAGTCAGGCCAAAGGGAACCACCCCAGGCACTCTCCTCTAACTCAGGGCTACCCAAAGCTGACTCCAACACAGGCGAAAAACTAAAAGCCACAGCTCTCTGACATCAACCAGGGAACTGTGAGAGGAGGACACTGCCTTGCAGAGAAAAGTCCACTGTAAGAAATAATCATGTGGTCCCAAGTTTTCTCTCAACACAGTATGTTTGAAGGCTTCTCCTCCATATGCATGAGTTCGTTTAAACTTCAAAACACCAAAAGGAGAGGAATGCTGCCATTTCTCTCTGGCACATAGCACATTCTACCTCATTGTATCTCCAGTCCCTGACCAAGCCTGAGGTGTACGTGATGAAGGAAGGTGAGCCTGCAGGGGTGTTGGGGCTCCTGCAGGGACCCCACCTCTCCTGGAGGAAACCCAGGCTAGGATTTTCTAGCACTGCCCAGCTGAGGTAGCACATACTTCCTCCCCAGCTGCAGAAGAAAGCCCTCCCAGCTGTCTGTCCCAGGAAAATTGCTCCAGCATGACTCATCCGATATACACCACCTGCTATGTTATTTTCAGAAAGTTCCTAGAAAACCAAGCAAATTTTTTTTAACTTAGAAAGGAGATGCTGGAAAGAGGAAATAAGTTCTTCCATGAACAACAGTGTCCCCCCTCTCCCTACCTGGTCAATGTGGTTGTCCTGAGCCTAGCCACGTTGTGCATTGTTGACCACAGTGCCTGTCCCCAGAGCATCCAAACTGAGACCATGGCCTGGGAGGCCCAATATTCTCCTTCACTGGGAAATCAAGTGGTACCCTGGGAGCCACTTGCCAAGCCAAGCATCATGGACACCAGGCCCTGGAGGGGAGATCCATGCTCCAAATGGGTGAGACTAAGAAGGCCCTTTGATGTGCATTGAGAAGTTAATGCTGGAGGGAGAGGCCTCATCACGGGGAGGCTGGGCATGGGGCATGGCAACCATCGGCACTGGCTTCTTTCATCCTGCCTCATGCTAGAGCTCCTTGCACAGGACTCATGGCCTGTGAGATAATCCCGGAGAGCAAGGGCTAGGCCTTGCCCTTCTCTGTAGCCCTGCCTCCCCAGAGAAACGTGCAGGTTTGTGGAAACATACACTATTTTGCTTATAACTTCAGAAGGATCACGGTTCCCTGATCTCCCTTCTCTGTCTTTGTGGACCTGTTTTTTTCCCCATCAGAAATGCCTGCTATGGCTCCAGATGGGCAAGGTGGTGGGAAGGCAGGCATTCTCACACTCTTCTGTGGGCGTCTTGTCAAGAGGACCCCCATGACAGTATCTCTCAGAATTGTAAATGCACACTCTGACTGACCCAGCAATTCTACTTCCTAGAATGCACACTTATACTTGTACACGCATGAGATGAAGTATGCACAGGGTTATTAACTGCAGCACAATGTATCAGAAGAAAGAAGGAAACAACCTACATGCCCAATGACAAAATATAGTTAAATAAACTATGGTACATCCATACATTGAAATACAGTACGGTTGTGAAAACAGTGAGGAAGCTTTTTATGTACTGACGGAAAATTTTCCAAGATAGAATGCTAAATGGAAAAAAAAAAACCAAGGTGGAAAACCATATTTATTTTTAAATAAGTACATATTTGAAAATATGTATCTATAAAGATACAAGACACTGCTTGCCTCTGAGTGGGAGAATTGGGTGGCTGGGGACAGGAGTCAAAGGCAGGTTTCTTTTGAATCTTTTGGTTTAAGAATCATATAAAAACATTGTGCATTAAGAATAAGTGTATCAAAGTAAAAACTAAAAAGTCTTGCCCAGGACTTCTGAGATTGCCCCACACTTTGGCAAAGGCTGTTGCCATTCAGCCCTGGCTAAATGGTTTTCAATCTCCATAGTGAGAGTGGCCCCAGGCACAGGTGTTCGATCGGGGGTCCCACTCCCGACTGCTTCTCCAGGGCCTGACTCACAGCAGCAGCTGAAGGTCTGTGGGATCCCGGGCCACTGGGCTTGGCCACACAAGGCACACACAGCCCTGGCCCTCCCCAAACATCTCCACCTGCAGAAGTGGCAGCCTCCCCTGAGTGCCTTCGCCTAGGAAGAGAGCGGCTGGGGATGCACAGAGCTGGGTGGTAAGGGCAAATACACATACCTCAACCTTCCGGGTTGTTCCGGACTATCCAGGGTCTCCTGCCCACCACTACCCCACAAATGCTTTTGATTCCCACTCCCTTCAAACCCGTGCCACGGCCCACGCAGGGCCTGCTGCACCAAGCCCTCACTACCTGAGTGGCTGTTCATCATGCGGACAGCCTTGGCCTTGGCCAGCTCCAGGGTGGTGATCCACTGCTGCCGCTCCACCTCCGAGCTGGCCTTGAGGTGGTAGGTCCTTGCCCCACAGGACAGCACAATACTGCAAGAGTCCTCCGCCTCAATGTGCGCTGTGGACAGGTTGATGGTTCCACGGCAGGTGTGGGCCATCTCCCCCTGATTTCTGCAGGATGTAAGAGAAGGGATGGTGTAAGGCTCTGGGACTCAACAGCTCCAGACTGAAGAACCCACAAGGCAAATCCTCAGAATATCAGAACCTTAGAGCTGGGGGAGGCCCTGGAGCTGGAGTGAGGGAATTGATGCCTATTCAGACTGACTGGCGGTGGTTGGCTGAGGGGAAGACCCTCCGTGGGAGTGGGAGAAGGAAGAGGGCATTGATGCCACGTGGTCTGAGCTGTCAGACACCAGGAAGGGAGAAGAGGAGTGACTCCCCAGGGTCACATGAGGCAGAGCAGGCTAATTACACGCCCAGGTTCTCCCCACTAGGACTCAGGAAACCATCGAGTTGGAGCACAGTGGGATCCTGCCACAAAACCAAGGTTAGGGGCTCTGAGTCCAAAAGGGAGGACTTGGAATCACCCCCCCTCACCAGGCCCCCCCACCAGGAGTGAACTGGAACAGTGTCATCCCCTAATGCTGCTCTTTTGCCACATGGACCCTAAGCACAAGATCTGCAAAGTAAGGATGCCACCATTTCCCCCCAGCCCTGTAATGAATGAGATAAAGGCACTTGCTGAGCTCAGAGCAGTACCTCCTGACAAGGGACCAACTCCTTTGCTAGGTAAAAGATTAGGTAGCCAATGGTACCAAAGTAAGGGGAAGCAGAGGCAACCAAAGCGTGTGCCAATTCTAACTAGGACCAGTTTCTGAAAATGGAGATGCAACTATCACGACTGGATCTACTTAACTCACTCCTTTAGACACTTGAAAGAACTTCAGAACCCCTGTGACATTCTCTTTCCCCAGAGAATGTTTGAAGAGGAAGTGCAACTAGTCAGCATTCAACATTGCCAGTGGCAGGAGCTCATTTGACAATTTTCTGCTGCCCTTTGATGCTCATTTATTTTCCCCGGCTGTTCATCATTTGTCAGCTTCTTGAATCTCCTACCAGTTCTAAAGGCAAATGGCTTGAAACTCAACAAGGCAATAATCTTTCATCTGAATAGCTGCTGCCTTTTCTGAATTCCACTCTGCTCTGGTCCCTTTCCTTATGGAAGATGGTGTTGCTTATACCTGAAGAAAGACCCTGTTCTTAGGTGTTGTCATCTTCCACTCATTCTAATTTTACAAAACTGGCAATGCTGGGCATGCCCTGCTGGAAGCTTGATGTTTTAGATTTAAAGGCATTTTGGGCCTGATGTATTTCAGGTGTTAAATGGTGATAATGACTAACTGAAAATGACACTATGGATTAGCACAAAAAGAAGGGGAGGGATGGAGAGTGTTCTAGGCAGAAGGAGCAGCAACTGCAAAGAATAGAAAAGGGTCCTGTGTGGCTAGAGTATTGACAAGAGAGTAGATAAGAGAAAAATGAAGCTAGAAAAATTAAGCAGGAGCCAAATATAATACCTTGCAAGACACACTAAGGATATATATTTTTATCCTAAAACTATAAGCTGTGGGCTTCCTGGTCTTAATGTCAGGAAAGAAGCAAAGGTGGCTGAGAATTCTGTTCCTGTTGGAAAAAATGGGGAATAAAAGTGCCTTGTGCAAGGTGGGAGAATGGAGCCAGGCCTCTGCTTGAAATCAGGGCTGTGCTGGAAATTATCCACCTGTTATCATATTGTATTGCAACCCATACTGATATAAATCAATAATTGGGGAGAAGGGACACATCTGCCCTAATAAATGTAGATGGAATGATGGAAATAGAAAATCATTAAATGCATTGTGGGATTCTGGGCTGGATCCTACAATAGGAAAAAGGACTTTAGTGGGAAAACTGGTGAAATTGGAATGAAGTATGGAGTTTAGTTAATAATATTGTCACAGTGTTAATCTCTTGTTTTTGATCACTGTAGATGGCAACATTAGGGGAAGCTAGTGAAGGTTATATGAGCACTCTCCAACTATTTTTGCAACTTTTCTAAGTTATTTGAAATATCTAGTCTAAGTTATTTGAAAATAAAAAAGTTTTAAAACTTTGCTATCACCTTCTGCCCAGGGGCACAACTGATACGAACTCTTGCAGCCAGAACCTGAACTCACTTGCACTCAGAATCAGTAACTGGATTGGAGACGCCCATCATAGGGTTTGGGTTAGGCTGGAGTCTCCAGGGGCTTAGGGGGAGGCTCTTATAAAGTCACTAGATAGATATTCAGCTGTAAGAAGTAATGAAGTCCTGATGCATGCCACAATATGGATGAACTTTGAAGACATTATCTTGGGTGAAATAAGCCAGACACAGAAGGACAAATATTATACAATCTCACTAATATGAACTAATTATAAGCAAATTCATGGAGTTAATATCTAGAATGTAGGTTACAGGAGATAGAATGAGGGTAGAGAAGGGAGCTAATGCTTAATTTGTGCAGAATTTTTAATAAGGTTGATTGTAAATGTTTGGACATGGATAGAGGTGATGGTAGCACATTACTGTGAGCGTGATTAACAGTGCTGAATTATGAGTATGAATGCAGTGGAAAGAGGAAGCTGAAGGTCATGTATGTCACTAGAGGGAAAATTAGAGGATAAAACATGAGACTATATAACACAGTGTGCCCTATTGTGGATGATGACTGTGGTTAGTAGTACAAATATAAGAATGTTCTTTCACGTACTAGAACAAATGTACATCGTTGTTACAAGGTGTTAATAATAGGGTGGCACATGAGGAAAAATATATCTAATGCAGTCTCTGGACTATAGTTAACAGTAATATTTTAATATCTGTCATCAATTGTGACAAAAGTACCATACCAATACTAAGTATCAATAATAGGGGAATATATGGGGTATAGGATTTTTCTTTCAGGAATAATGAAAATGCTCTAAAATTGATTGTGGGGATGAATGAACAACTCTGTGATTATACTGAGAGCCACTGATTGTACACTTTGGATGGATTTTATGATGTGTGAATATATCTCAATAAACTACCATAAAAAACAAAACAAAACAAAACAAAAGATCACTAGGCAGAGAAGAGTAGAGTGGTGGGGGAAAGGTAAAGGAGGGAGAGAGATGAACCTGAAAACCAAAATCCAGAACCTGTAAAGAAAACTAAGGCTAATAAAGAAGCCAACCAAGCCAATGATCAGAAGCACTTCACACACACACACACACACACACACACACACAACAACAACAACAACAAAAGAGTCTACGATAACAGTATGAAAAAATTTTAATACAAATAGGTTTAGGAATCTCAAAGATTAAGGAATAACATCCATAAAAGGAGCAAAACTTTAAGAAACAAAAGCAGGTAAAAATGAAACAAGAACAGGTAGCATGAAAAAAGTAACGAGAAATTTCATAAAATGAAGATATAGCAGATAAGCTTTACTAGTCAACCAGCATCCAAATCTAAATTGAATCAATAGCCATTGTAATTTAGGGTTACTTTTTCTTAAGGGTCTTGAAAAGGTTACTTTAACTTTTCAGTTTTATTTTTCTGCATTATTTGGAAGAAATTATATAGCAGTCTATGTGAATTTGTGTGATTAAAGGTCCCTTAAAAATTATCAAGATCCAATGCATTTGCTGGTCTTGAAATTTAGTTCTGCTCTTTTTTCTTTCATTTCAATATTTCATGTTCAATCCATTCTTCACCAGTGGTCAAAATGATTTTGTTTTGTCCTGTTCATTCACTGTTTTAAAATTTCAGTGGTTTCAAACTCAGTCCTGAACAGGCCTAAAATTCAGGTTGCTGTTTGGGAATGGTGCACTTGATCATATAGTATATAAAAAGTTTTGTTCTTCCCATGGTGAGTTCAGGCTGAAGTAATCCCCTCTGTGAAGGTCGACCTTCCAAGGCTGCCCAACAGCCCAGATGGTGGAGAAGTCAAAGCCCCACTCACAGCACACTGTGCCAAACGTGGGAACTCCTCTCCCCTTTCCAGGGCTTTTGTGGTGAGCAGCAACCCAGACCCATCTATTCTCACCCAGATCTGGGCAGCTTCAGTGGCCTCATTACTGCAAAAGTGTCCTAGGGGCTTCTCAGTTATATGAGAGCTCAAATCTAGTTTGCATAGTTGTGCGATTCTACCATTTTTTTAAAAGAGATGTTTTGAGTCATTGCTAGGACATCTGGTGGATATTTGACATATTTAGAAAAAGAGGAAACAAATATGCTTGTAGTATAATTTAACAGCAACAGGAGTTACCATAACCAGCATCCCTCTGAGCCACACCAACTTGCAACAGAATAATGCTAAGCACAATCTAGCTTCCAGCAATAACATGAGCCATCAGAACTTGGACATGAATAACAGTTAATGTAGCACTTTCTAAGCCACGGAGACCAACTGAAGACACGAACCCATCTCTATTGGACACAAACCTGTGCATGATTTCAGATTCCTTTTATTGCTTCCTCCTTCCCTCTCTTAGCACCTCATTTGGGCTGAGTTGCCCCTCCATTTCGGAACTTGGAAAAAGTGATGCATCTCAGAGTACAGGATCTGGCTTCCTAAGTGGCTGGATTTTTCAAACCAATAGAGTGGAAGGGTTAGTGCCTCATGGGTTAAACAATGACCAATGGGAAAGGACAGATGGACAGGAACCAGCAGGTAGATCCCCCTCACTTGTCCCCTCTGTGGACCCCTCCAAGGTATGGTTTATCCTGGGAAGCCTTCTGGAGAAGTCCCTGAGCCCAGAGAACATGAGCGGCCTCTGTCACTGTTTGCAGTTTGCTGCAAAGTGGTGGCAGCCCTGCCCAAGCATCACACATCACTTTGCCTCCTTCCCTTGCCTTCCTTTCCCTTTTTACTCCCACATCAATCAGGCTCATCTTGCTGTCCCATTGAATACCAACCTGTCAACAGTTGAAACCAGTGCTGAATCCTCCATGATAAGGCCCCATTCCTTGGGAAGAACCAGCCAGCCACAGATTATATCAGACCCCTTCCACCTTGGTGGTGGTGGGGGAACATTTGTCCTTAATGGAATCGATACGTATTCTGGGAATGGGGCTGCCTCCTCTTTTCAGAGTGCCTCCAGCAGCCCCACCCAATGCTTGCTGAATGCCTCATTTGCTGATCTAGTTTCCTTTCAACACAGCTTCGGACCAAGTGACGCATTTCAGCTAAAGAAGTGCAAGGAGGATTCCTGATAGGATTCGCTGGTCTTACCATGAACCCCATCATCCCTGAGGAGCAGTGGCCCGACTCCTCTGAAAGCTTGGTCAAGGTGCCAACTGGGAGATGTCTTGCGGGCCCAAGGCACTGTCTTTCCAGGATGCATTATGTGCCTTAAACAACAACCTTTATATGGTGCTGTGCCCCTACTGCTATAGTAGATGGGTCTGAGAGCCGAGGGATTGGAGCAGGAGTGGCCCACATAGTAACTCACTTGCAGGTTTGTGCTTCCCATCCCCGCATGCTTGGACTCAGCTGGGTGGGCAGTCCTAGTTCTTGGGAGAAGGGGACAGTCCTGCCACAAGACACAGTAAGCCCTCCACTGAACTGGAAGCTGAGACCCCCACCTGGCCACGTCTGGCTCCTCGTGCCAAAGGGTGGAGTGACTATACCATGGAGGCCACTGCCCCTGATTGCCATGAGGAGTCAGGATGGTAACACACTATGGGGACAGGAGAAGAATGTCTGGAACAGAATCCAGGGGATTTGCTGGGGTATCTCTTAAAACTTCCATGTCTGGTAAGGGCTGTTTGTGGGCTCAGGGCAGACACTTTAAGATCAGCCAAAATGCTAGTGGAGAGGAAAGAGGATCTAGACCAGGAAGTGGACCAGGAAGAGGAAGCACGTCCATCGCAGGGGCTCGGGACCAGCCACAGCGGCAGCGGGCGAGCCTGTGGTGCACCCTCCTTGCTGCAGTGGTTCAGTCCTCCAGTCGGCCCCACCTGGCCACGCAGACGAAGCTTGCTCTCGGGGCAGGAGCAAGGGGGTCTTCGGTCCCTTATGGAGGGCCCCACAGTGGAGCACGAGAGCTGGTACCATGGGAGGACACGAGTGGACCTGAGTAGCGCAAGGTGTGGACTGTATTGGACACAAACCTTGTGCGCCTTCTCAGAGTCCCTCGACCACCTCCTTCGTTCTCTCTCCTGGTCAGCGCCCCTTCCAGGCGCTCCCCCTCCACGTCCGGCCTTGCGGGAAATGCCGAAATGCTGCAGCAGGACACCGGGAACCGAGGGGAGCCGGGCAGGTAAATTCCCCCTCCATTCTTCCCTCCGCGTCCCCCTCTGAGGTGTGCTGTCTCCTTGACTGTCTTCTGGAGAGATCCCAACACAGGTGCCTGCTGAGCAAGCAGCTGAGTCTGTCTCCTGCAAGGTGATGCACTTTCATCTTTCCTCGGCCTCACTTCCCAACAAAGTGCCAGTGCTTTCATCCTTGTCTCGGGCTGTGTTTTCCTTCACACAAAACGTCCATGGGCAGGGAAAAATTTGACGGAGCAGCAGATCTGGATCTAGACGCACAGAAAGGCCAAAGCTACAAATCAGGAGCAACGGACTTGGCCTTGTGTGCGACTTTCAGCCAAAGTCAGCTCAAGCTGACCTTGATTCGTTTGGTAAATCCCCCTGCAGCCTTCCAAATTCTCATTCAGCAATCATTGCCAGTGGGCTACTATGTAGGGGAACTGTGCTAGAAACTGGGGAGGAGATAGATATACAGATAAATAAGACACATTTCCTGGCCTTAAAGAGCTTTCATCTTGTGCAGGAAACAGATTTGTAAAATTGCAAGCCACCATTTAATAAGCAGAAAGAAATAAATTCAAAATAAGGGGGTGTTCGCTTTATGAAAATTATACTTTGCCTACTTTTCTGTATGCATGCTATTCTTTGACTAAAAAGTTGATTAAAAAAAAATTGAAATGGAGGAAGAAGCTGCAGGTGGTGGGAGTTCAGGAGACAGATGACCACCTTTCTGTCCAGAAGGGACTGGGAGTTACACTGGAAAGGAGTGTTGAAAGATGAGGGGACTTTCTCCAGGCCAGGACTAAGGCCTGCTCACCCAGAGGAGCAGTGTAAAGGGCTGTGATGCCGGGAGAGGCATGAGAGCCCCAGCAGCCCCAGGAGAGGCCCCCGTGGGCCCAGGCGGTAATAGTGAATGGCTGAGCGAAGGTATGAAGTCAGGAGCCTCTAATGCAGCCTAGCCCTTTCACCCTCCACGGACCCACCTGCCCTGCTGCTCAGAGCTGCCCACCTCCTCCTGGAACCCAGGAACTCTAGGGCCAAAAAGACCTGCAGTGAAGGTTCCAAAAGTGTAATTCAGCTTCTACCAACGAGATGCACTCACATAAGGCTTAACTGTGGAACCAAAGGAAGTGGGCAGAGGGCAGGGGTAGAGGTATCCATTGTGGTGGCAGGGACTGGCTAGGGTGAGTGAGCTTTTGCAGTCGCCAGCTTTCCAGATTGCAGAGCTTCCTGCAGTGGCACCAGCAGTTTCCACGCCCTCAGCCGAGACAGTGTGAGTCTGGGGACCAGGGATGTTCCCGGAAGTCAGCCTCCAGCCTGCTCCTCCAGCCCTGCCAGTGAATGCTGGAAACTGCCTGACCCCTAGCAATACAGCCCTCCTTCCTGCTAACACTAGCTCGAATAGATTCTGCTATGTGCCACCAAGTCCCAGCCGAGATACCTTCCCAGAGGCTACATCATCTTGAGGTGGACACCTGTAACTTTAAACAATGTTTTCCTCATGGCTCTGATGACATCCCATTTCTGTTCGAGTTAAAGTTATTATCACATACTCGCTAAACGTCTCTAAAGTTTATTTTGAGAGTCAAATCTGAAGCACAGGAGCATTTAGGGCTCATCAGCTGACTTAAGTCCATACCTGCAAAAACAAAACGAACACATTCCACAAAAACAAAGCTTGCCAAATGCCCATTGGTCAACAAATAAAACAAATGCTGCAGCTGATCATCAAAAATTACTGCTTTTTCCCTTTCTGCCCACCATGTATTAATAACAGTAAACAGATACAAATTCAATATTTGAGCCAATGTTAAAGATAGAGAAAGGCCAGCCCAGAGAAACTCAGTGACCTCTTCGAGATCATAGAGTGAGGCCAATGAGAAGAATCAGCATTGAGTGTGCTGGGAGCTTGGAGGGTATATCTGGCTTTTGTTCAATTGGATCCTGCTGGAAATTTCTGACATGGTAAAACCCCTCCAAAGGACTGGAAGAAATACCTTTCTTTAAGCCTCCAAGGAAAATGCGCTTTCTCAAGGCTCGATCACTGTTATCTGAGTCTGAAAAGTTGAGAGCTAAACACAGGATCTGCAGGCAGAGGCTCTGTAGGAATGGAGGCATCTGCAGATGTGGGCCACTGAGACGGCATCTCACTGAGGTGGCGGCAGAAGCTAGCAAAATCGGTGAATGGGCCCTCAATAAACATCTGATCCATGCATAAAAGTATAGCTGGAGGTGAGGGAGGAGAGAGAAGCAGAGGGCTGAGATGGAAACCTGGGTGCCATGGACATGTGCCATTTGTTGGCTGCCCAGCTCTACCGGGAGATTCCAGATTATAGACCAGGGTAGGAGGCAAAGCCCAGCTCACAAAACAAGCTTCAAAGGCCCGGGGCTTGCTGGCCCAGATCCCAGCAGCCGGGGACTGCACAGGCCCATCGCTTACATTTGTAGACATTTTTCCATCTGGAGCTTGAGGTGCAAAAAAGAATGTTCAGAAAATATGTCATCAAAGGGGAGAAGAAATTCATAACCAACATACCCAACAAAGGATTTTTAATCAAGGAAATATAAAGAACTGAAAATCAGTAGAAAGAGGCAGACAACCCGATCTAAAAATGGGCAAAAGGCTTGAACAGACACTTCTTAAAAGAGGACATCCAAATGGCTAACAAACATAGGAGAAAGTTTATTTCACATGTGTTCAACCTCATTAACTATCTGGGAAAATGCATATGTCCTATAACCCCGTAATTCCATTCCTACAGATTTTCCAATAGAGATGAGGGCAGAGGTCCATCAAAAGACATGTACTAGAATATTTGTAGCAGCACTATTTCTAATAATCCAAAACTGAAAATACTCCCACATCCATCAACACTAGAATGTGTAAACAAATGGTGGTTTATTCATTTGGTGGTTTATCCAAGTTGGTGGGATATTACATAGCAATGACAATAAATGAGTTAGAACTATATATAACAGCATGGAAGAATCTCACAAATATAATATTGACCAAAAGAAGCCAGACACAAAGAAAACACATTGTGTAGTTCCATTTATAGAAAATACAACAGCAGGCAAAACAAACCTATGAGGTGAGAATTCAAGACAGTGGTCAAGCTTGGGGTGAGTGACTGGAAGGAGGCACAGGGTGGCTCCTAGGGGGCTGTCATGTTTTCTTTCTTCTTCTGGGTAGTAGTTATTCAGTGTGTTCGTTTTGTGAAGGATCGCTGAGCTGTATGTTGAGTTGTACAATTTTCTCTATGCCATATTATACTTCATTCATGTTAGTATAATATGGATGACTCTTGAAATCATTATGTTGGGTGAAAGAAGCCAGACACAAGAGGACAAATATGGTATGGTCCCACGTATATGAAATCTGTAGAATAAGCAAATTCATAGAGACAGAAGGTGGAGTACAGGTTACTAGGGGCTTGGGGGTGGGGTGGGAGGAATTATTGCTTAATTAGTACAGAGGTTCTCTTCGGTGTGATGAAAAATTGTTGGTAATGGATGGTGGTGATGGTGGCACAATATTGTGAATTAATCAATACCACTGAATTGTACACTTGCAAGTGGTTAAAACTGTACACTTGCAAGTGGGAAATATTGTTACGTGTATGTTACCATAATTAAAATATTTTAAATTTAAGTTTGTATTTTAAAAAGCAGTGACACATCCCAAAGTAATTTGGGCAGATAATAAAAAATATATTTACAGCCTCCCTCCCCACCCAGCCCCGAGGAGCTGGGGGAAGGTGCAGAAGTATTGGACTTCCTCACCTGGACTGGTGTTGATGTCACAAACATTGGGATTGGTGGTTTGATGTGCTGAGCCCTCGATCATGGGACTTGCCCTTATGAAGCTCGTTACTGCAAAGGAGAAGCTAAACTTGCATATAATTGTGCCTAAGAGTCTCCCCCTGAGTACCTCTTTGTTGCTCAGATGTGGCCCTCTCTCTCTCTAACTGAGCCACCTCAACAAATGAACTCACTGCCCTCCCCCCTACATGGGACCCAACTCCCAGGGATGTAAATCTCCCTGGCAATGCAGGATATGACTCCCAGGGATGAATCTGGACCCGGCATCGTGGGACTGAGAGTATCTTCTTGACCAAAAGGGGGATGCAAAATGAGACGAAATAGTTTCAGTGGCTGAGAGATTTCAAATGGAGTCGAGAGGTCACTCTGGTGGACATTCTTATGCACTATATAGACAACACCTCTTAGGTTTTAATGTATTGGAATAGCTAGAAGTAAATACCTGAAACTACCAAACTCCAACCCAGCAGTCTGGACTCCTGAAGATGATTATATAATAATGTAGATTACAAGGGGTGACAGTGTGATTGTGAAAACTTTGTGGATCACACCTCCTTTATCTAGTGTATGGATGGATGAGTAGAAAAATGGGGATAAAAACTAAATGACAAATAGGGTGGGATGGGGGGGATGGTTTGGGTGTTCTTTTTTCACTTTTATTTTTTATTCTTATTTTGATTCTTTCTGATGTAAGGAAAATGTTCAGAAATAGATTGTGGTGATGAACACATAACTATATGATCATACTGTGAACAGTTGATTGTATACCATGGATGACTGCATAGTATGTGAATATATTTCAATAAAACTGAATTTAAAAAAAAAAAAAAAGCAGTGACAGGGAGAATTCTTTCTGGGCAGAGGTGGCAGCAGCACCAGCCAGTTCTCAGGGGCAGCAGAGGTGGTGGTGCCCAGGTGGCAGTGTCCTCGGGGGGGGGCACTCTGTGGCATGACTCTGGCCATGATCCTGGCTGCCCAGCCTCCCTGGATCCCCCTACCCCTCTTTGCTGGCAGCTCTGTTCTCCTGCCTTCCCAGGGATTTCTGTGAATGACTCAAGAACCTTCCAGTAGATATTATTATTTTTTTTTATTTTTGCTTAAAATATTTAGGGCTGGTTTTTTGTTGTTCCAAACCAAGAACCTGCTGTTCACTGGGGCATCGGTCACAGACCAGATGCCAGAGGTGGGAGGGCAGTGAAGAAGGCTGTACAGGGGAGAGGCAGGGGAAGAACAGGTCTCCGTTCTTCTAGCTCTTAGGCCAAGAGGACTCCATTAGGGCCCTTCTAGCTCTAAGGAACGAAGCTCAGCTTATTCGTTCTAACTGCCACATCCTTCGAGCTGATCCTTAAAAGCATCTTGCATGTAGGAGAGGCTAAACCTGCTTATAATTGTGCCTAAGAGTCTCCCCCTGAGTGCCTCTGTGTTGCTCAGATGTGGCCCTCTCTCTCTTTCTCTAGCTAAGCCAACTCTGCAGGTGAACTCACTGCCCTCCCCCCACTACGTGGGACATGACTCCCAGGGGTGTAAATCTCCCTGGCAATGCAGGATATGACTCCTGGTGGTGAGTCTGGACCCGGCATTGTGGGATTGAGAATATCTTCTTGACCAAAAGGGGAAAGCAAAATGAAACAAAATAAAGTTTCAGTGGCTGAGAGATTCCAAATGGAGTTGAGAGGTCACTCTGGTGGGCACTCTTACGTACTATATAGATATCCCTTTTTAGGTTTTAATGTATTGGAATAGCTAGAAGTAAATACCTGAACTATCAAACTGCAATCCAGTACCCTTGACTCTTGAAGACGATTGTATAACAATGTAGCTTACAAGGGGGTGACAGTGTGATTGTGAAAGCCTTGTGGATCGCACTCCCTTTTATGCAGTGTCTGGATGGATGAGTAGAAAAATGGGGAAAAAAACTAAATGGAAGGTAGGGAGGGTGGGGATGATTTGGGTGTTCTTTTTTACTTTTATTTTTCATTCTTATTTTTATATTTTCTGGTACAAGGAAAATGTTCCAAAAATAGATTGGGGTGATGAATGCCAACTATATGATTGTACTGTGAACAGTTCATTGTACACCACAGATGATTGTATGATATGTGAATATATCTCAATAAAACTGAATTTTTAAAAAAAATCTTGATGGATGCCATTTAGGATGTGAGTGAGAGGTACAGATTTTACCTCCACATTCCTGATGCAAGAGGCTGAGGCTCGGAGATGGGGGTAACTTGCTGGAGGTCCCCAGGGGGGTGCCCACCCCACAGCCCCTGCCTCTTACCCACCAGGCCATATGGACCTGCCTTCCATGTTTTATTTATGCTCCCTAAAGTCATCAAAGCTGGTCACAGGGCGCCAATTAGAAAACACTCAACATTGCAAATGTCAGACTGCTGCCCGTCAAACAGAGGCATCCCTGTGCAGTGTTCGTTTTCAGAGACAAGTCGTCACTTTGAGACCTGACACTGTTTCATTTTGCCTCTGGCCTCGTTCTTTGTGATTTGAAGTTTCCCATGAGAAATGCTAAATAAAAGCTGCTACAATTCTATAGGAAGGACATTTCCAATGTAACTTACAAAAAAAAAAAAGGAAGGAAAAAAGCGACTCAGAAGCCATATTCTCATTACTGAAATTCACTTCACTACATTTCATTTTTACACAAAGGGAGGATGTCTGATAATAATTTATAAAGCACATCTTTCTTATCAATACAACCTACATTTAGGTGGTACTTCACTTTCTATGGGGCAATGTCACAAAAATGACATTTTGGGTCCTCATGGGGGGCCCATAAAATGGGCAAAGCAGACAAAGATCCATGTAGCAAATACTAAGCATTTTATATATGGCAGGCACCTATGGAGGGAATTAGCCCCATTTTACAGCCTGGAAAAGGGAGGAGGCCAGGAAAAGGTAAATCACATGGCTAAGTACACCGAACTGGTAAACAATAAAGACAGAAGCGGAACGGAGAAGAACACTGTGCTCTCTGTCCAGAAATAGTGTTTTGGTTTAGTTGGTCATTGTCTGTCTTTTCCATGTGCAAATACATGGCGAGAGCTCAAAGATGATGAGCTGACCAAGTGAATTAATGCATAAGCAAGTCGTGCACTGAGTGAATTAATGCATATGTGTTACACAAGCAGCAGAACAAACCCAGGATGATGCCGCCCACCACCACAGCACAGCAACTTCAGCCTGACGTCCCACCCAAGGACCTGTCAAACCTCACGTACTCGAGGTTGTCATAAGCATCACTCACTGAAAATCCATCAGACCCTCTTCATGGATCCACCAAAATGTCAGAAACCTTGCAAAACCAAGTGACATCTAAGTTGGTTCCCAAGGTTATTGGGTAGAAAGCCTGTCAAAGAATATCAGGCAAATGCTTTAGATCTTGGATTTAGACTAAAAGGTCTTGGCAAGTAGAAAATGGAGGAACATGCCACTTTTTATGCCAATGCAACAATAACAACAATCTGCAAAATCTTTCCATGTTACAACATTTTTGAGTTGTAAGGTTAGTCGGGCTGAAGTCTCACTTGCCAGAGCAGAATTCCAAGTCCTCTCAATCCCGCCTCTTCAGTCTCTCACAAATGCATCCCTTCCCTCCAGCTGCTCTGCCCCGCCCTGCACTGGGCATCATCTCCCGCTTGGACAACATCAGCTGGGTCTTCATCAGTCTCTCATCCTGCCCTGCCCCTGCCAATCCATCCCCCTGCTACATTCTGCTTAAAACCCTTCAATTACTCCCCTCTGTTTCTTTGGGACAACGTTCCTGCACCAGTTCTTCCCTGCCCACTGTTTCCTGGCTCCCAGCCCGCCATGCACTCTCTCTGTGTACGTGCGGTTCCCTCCACCACCCCACTGTCCATTTAACTGCCTCCTCCCTTCATCCATTTAAATGGCACTTCTTCGAAGAAATTTTTCTTAAGTGCCTGGCTATGCTCCCACAGCCCCTCAGGCTTCCTTCCTCACTGCTCGTACCAGGTTGTATTCTGATTGCCTCTTTATCTCTCTCTCCTTCCTGGAACGAGGGTCCATGGCTGTCCCATTGGCCACTGTATCCCCAGGCTCTAGCACTGTGTATGTCACTGGGTGTGCTCAATAAATAATTCTTAAATGGACCAATTCAATTTTAAATACTTTACATTTGATCACAAAGCCCATGGCTCTCCAAAGAAAACTGTTTCACTGCAAGACTTTCTTGATAATCAAGATGACTTTAAAAATCCTGGTGCCGGTTTGTATATTTATGTCCCCCAGAAAAAGCCATATTCTTTAATGCATTCTTGTGGGGGCAGATGTATTAGTGTGGATTGGGTTGGAACCTATTGGTTCAGTGTCCATGGAGATGCGACCCACCCAACTGTAGGTGATGACTCTGAGTGGATAATTTCCATGGAGGTGTGGCCACACCCATTCAGCATGGGCCTTGTTTAGTTTACTGGAGCACTATGTAAGCTCAGACAGAAGGAGCTCAAGTGAGCTGGAGCTGAGAGACATTTTTGAAGACGTCTGTTGAGAACTGATGCAAACATTTTGGAGAATGCCATTTTGAGAGGCAACCTGGAAGCAAGCAGACACCAGCCATGTGCCCTCCCAGCTAACAGAGGTTTTCTGGATGCCAAAGGCCTTTCTCCAGTGAAGGCATCCTTTGTTGATGGACACTTTATAGCCTTAAGACTGTAACTGTGTAACCAAATAACCCCCCCTTTTTAAAAGCCAATCCATTTCTGTGTGTTTTGCATTCTGGCAGCATTAGCAATCTAGAACAATCCCCTTAGGCAGACCAAGTTTAAAATACCAAGAAAGTGAGTGTTAGCACTAAACTCGACAAACTAGCTAAGCAATGAGCACAATTAGGTTCTCCTGTCCTTAACAGGTTGCAGAATTTTTTAAAAAAATGCTCATCCTAAATGCTCTGGCTATTTCTATATAGTTTTAGTGTCAGAAGTATCCCTTGGCTTCCCCTTTCTGGGAAGATGGAGAAATCTAGACTTTCTCTACTCTTCTCACTAAGTACTAGTAAAAACCCTAAACATGATGTTTAAAAAAAAATAAGATTCTCAAAGATGGAGAAAAGGCAGACTGGCTAGGGATGCCAGGACACAATTAGTGAGTTCCTTGGGTTTTCTTTTTTCCTCATGTATCGCAGACTTGGAGCTAAAAAAGGTGACAACCTGTAAACACCAATGAACATGGACAAAAAAAGAAGTCGCAACAAAAGCCTGTTCTCTACAGCCAAAGAACCAGAAAATGGGCAGCCTGGCCAGACAGAAAACTTCTAAACAGTAAACACTCTACTCCAGCTAAATACCACAGAAAAAACTGTAGCCCTAACACAACTGCACAAGCAAGAAGGCTGAGTGGGGAGCCTACACTCCCACCCTTGGAAGGCTGTGATGAGGTGGCCTCACAGCCCTGCCAGGGTGGTATCAAGAAGGCCAAGTATGGAGCTGAGACTTTCATCCCCACCAGGCAGCAGCAAGGCCACCCCACTCCACAGGGTCAGTGGAAACCATGTGGGGAACCCGGGCTTCTACCCCATGAGGCTGTAGCAGGAACCTCTCCCCTGTTAGGTGGCGTTCTGGTTTGCTAATGTTGCCATTATGCAAAATACCAGAAATGCATTGGCTTTTATAAAAGGGTTTTATTTGGTTACAAATTTACAGTTGTACAGCCATAAAAGTGTCCAAACCAAGGCATAAACATGAGTACACCTTCACTGGAAAAAGGCCATTGGTGTCCAGAAAACCTCTGTTAGTTCAGAAGGCATGTGGCTGGTGTCTGCTTGCTCTCAGGTTGCATTTCAAAATGGTGTTCTCCAAAATGTATCTAGGTTTAGCTTCTTGGGGCAAACTCTGGGGTAGTATCTCCAAAGTGTCAGCAAAAGTCTGCTTTCAAAGTCCATCTCCAAAATGTCTCTCTAAGCTGTAGCACCAAGCTCCTTCTGTCCGAGCTCTTATAGGACTCCAGTAAACTAATCAAGACCCATGCTGAATGGGTGGGGTAATACCCCCAAGGAAATAATCTAATCAAAAGTATTACCCACAGTTGGGTGGGTCACATCTTCATGGAAATATCCAATCAAGAGGTCACACCCTAATCAAAAAGATTAATCAATCTGCCCCCACAAAATTGCATTAAAGAACATGGCATTTTGGGGGACATAATATATCCAAACCAGCACAGATGGTATCAGAGGAAGCCTACTGGAGAGTCAGGACTTCCACCACAGCCCATTATCAGTGGAAGTCACAAGGGGAGCAGTGATGAATGCTTCTACCCCTACCAGCCAAAGATGCATCAGAGGAGGCCTTGTGGGGAGCCAGATCTCCAGCTCTGCCCAGCAGTAATGAGGAAACCCCATGTACGTCAACGGAGGCTGAGTGGGAAACCTGGACCTTCTATCGTCACCTGGCAGCAATGGGGCAGTGCTGTCCCCTCCCCATTCTGAAGTAGTATCAGAGAGAGCCAGCTTTTTAAAAAATACATTAAAAAGAATTAAATAATATATAGAGTCTCATAATGTAATACCCAAAATGCCCAGGTTTCAACCAAAAACACTCATAGTACCAAGAATGAGGAAGATCTCAAACAGAATGACGAAAGACAATAGATATCCATCAATTGATACCAACAATGAGATGCCAGAGATGTAAGAATTATCTGCCAAGAACAGACATGAGAGAGGATCCAAGATGGCGGATTAGTCCATGAAAAACACTAGATAAAAGACAGAAAATGCTCCAGAATACCAGTTCCAGAGTTGTGCTGGCTGGACAAGGTCTGCTACATCCACAGTGACTGTGCACTTGGTGAAACCAAGAGTCTGCATTCAGAATCGAGTGAGTGAGGTGCTGGGGACACGGAATCCGCACCACGGTGGGGAGAAAACTGGGGTCGGCATTTGGAGATGGGTTAGTTTAAAAACGCCAAAAGCAACTGCAGATCTGGTGGTGAGAGCTGCACCGTCGAGAGCGGTCGGGAGTGCCTTCCACGCCCCAGGCACCCGCCTTAGTATCTGGCGTGGAAGATAGCCTTTCGCACACCTGCAGCTAATTGTCTCGAAGCTAGGAAGGTGGAGATCCATGGAAGTGGGAAAGATTGCCCCATACAGCCATCTTCTCAGCAGGCCGGGAATGCCCCTGTGCAGTGCCATGGCCAAGAGCTTCCCTTAGGGATTCCATTCACCTGTGATGTTGCACAGTCTTCCTCCACGGAGGCCTGCTGAGTGCACAGTTGAGAGGTGGGGTCCCGCATGCAAGTAAGAAGAGCCCTACACCAGTCCCAGGAAATTGTGGGCCCATGTCAGGGAGGGACTGTGGGGAGTCTGAGCTGAAGGGCTGGACTCATGCAACAGCTTTAAGACTCCAGAAACAGCTGAGAGATCTGAGTCTTAAAGCTGTCTTTCCCACCTAACTGCTCAGGGCACACACCCCACCTTCAGGGCTGGCAGCACCAACTGCACCCAAAAATTTGCTGCACTGATTGGACCCCCACAAGGTTCTGATTCCCCACTCATCACATAGACAAAGCTGGGGAGAACTGGCTTGAGGGTAATAGGTGGCTCAGGGGTGCCATCTGCTGGTAAGTCAGGGATATAGCCTGCCAAGCCATAGCTCTGAAAAATTAGCCTACATATAGCAAAAGAACCCTATCAAGATGAGCAAATGCCAAGAGGCCAAAAACAACAGAAAATTTTAAAGCATATGAAGAAACCAGAAGATATAGATAACCCCAACCCAGAAACCCAAATCAAAAATTCAGAGGAGACATAGTACTTGGATCAATTAATCAAAGAAGTAATCACAAACAACAAGATCATAGCACAGGATACAAAGGACATGAAGAAGACCCTAGAAGAGTATAAAGAAGAATCTGCAAGAGTAAATAAAAATATAGACGATCTTACAGAAATAAAATAAACTGTTGATCAAATTAAAAAGATTCTGGATACACACAGTACTAAATTAGAGGAAGCTGAGGAAAGAATAAGTGAACTGGAAGAGTGCAGTCTTCAAAGTGAAAGTAAAAAGTAAATAATGGAGAAAAACATTGAAAAATTCGAAATGGATCTCAGGGATATGATGGACAACATAAAGCACACAAGTATAAGAATCATGGGTGTTCCAGAAGGGGAAGAGAAGGGTAAAGGTCTAGGAGGAGTATCCAAGAAATTGTTGGGGAGAACTTCCCAGCCCTTCTGGACAACATGAATATGCAAATCATAGATGCCCAATGAACTCCAAACAGAATAAATCCAAATAAACTCATTCTGAGACATATTCTGATCAGATTGTCAAATGCTGAAGAGAAGGAGCAAGTTCTAACAGCAGCAAGAGAGAAGCAATTCACCACATATAAGGGAAACAACATAAGACTAAGTAGTGACTATTCAGCGGACACCACTGAGGCGAGAAGGCAATGGTATGACATACTTAAAATTCTGAAAGAGAAAAACTGCTAACCAAGAATTCTTTATCCAGAAAAGCTCTCCTTCAGATTTGAGGGAGAGCTTAAAATCTTCACAGACAAACAAATGCTGAAAGAATTTGCTAACAAGATGTGCCCTACATGAGATACTAAATGGAGCCCTACTGGCAGAGAAAAACAGAAAAGAGAGAGAGGTATGGAGAAGGGTTCAGAACTAAAGAGATTTAGTAAGGGTATGTTAAAGGAAATAGAGAGACAGAAAAATATATCTGACAGACAAAAACCAAAGGATATGATGGCTGATTCAAGAAATGCCTTCACAGTAATAACATTGAATGGGGAATGGATTGAACTCCCAATTAAAAGATATAGATAGGCAGAATAGATTAAAAAATATGAACCATCAATATATTGCTTACAAGGGACTCATCTTAGACACAGGGACACAAAGAAATTGAAAGTGAAAGAATGGAAAAAAAATATTCCATGAAAGCTACTGCCAAAAGAAAGTAGGAGTAGCAATATTAATCTCAGATAAAATAGACTATAAATGCAAGGATGTAATAAGAGACAAAGAAGGTCACTATATACTAAAAAAGGGACAATTCAACAGGAAGAAATAACAATCATAAATGTCTATGAACCCAATCAAGGTGCCCCAAAATACATGAGAGAAACAGACAAAACTGAAGGAAGCAATAGATGTTTCCACTGTAATTGTGGGAGACTTCAATACATCACTCTCTCCTATAGATAGATCAACCAGACAGAGGAATAATAAGGAAATTGAAAACCTAAACAATCTGATAAATGAATTGGAATTAACAGACATATATAGAACATTACATCCCAGATCACCAGGATATACATACTTCTCTAGTGCTCAAGAAACTTTCTGCAGAATAGATCATAAGCTGGGCCCTAAAACAAGCCTCAATAAATTTAAAAAGATTGAAATTACTCAAAGCACATTCTCTGACCACAATGGAATACAATTTGAAGTCAATAACCATCAGAGACTTAGAAAATTCACAAATATCTGGAGGTTACACAACACACTCCTAAACAATCAGTGGGTTAAAGGAGAAATTTCTAAACATATAGAGACAAATGAAAATGAGAATACAACATATCTAAACTTACATGATGCAGCAAAGGCAATAATGAGGGGGAAAATTATAGCTCTAAATGCATACATTAAAAAGGAAGAAAAAGCTAAAGTCAAAGAACTAATGGAAAAACTGAAGAAGCTAGAAAGTGAACAGCAAACTAATCCTAAATGAAGTAGAAGAAAAGAAATAACAAGGATTAAAGCAGAAATAAATGACATAGAGAACAAAAAAACAATAGAGAGAATAAATAAAACCAAAAGTTGATTCTTTGAGAAGATCAGCAAGATTGACAAGCCCCTAGCTAGACTGACAAAATTAAAAAAAAAAGAGAAGACCCAAATAAACAAAATAATAAATGAGAAAGCTGACATTACAGCAGATCCTGAAGAAATTAAAAAAATTATAAGAGGATACTATGAACAACTGTATGCCAACAAACAATAATGGAGAGGAAATGGACAATTTCTTGGAAACACATGAACAACCTAGACTGACCAGAGAAGAAACAGAAGACTTCAACAAACCAATCACAAGCACAGAGATCCAATCAGTCATCAAAAAGCTTCCCACAAATAAATGCCCAGGGCCAGATGGCTTCACAGGGGAATTCTAACAAACTTTCCAAAAAGAACTGACACCAACCTTACTTAAACTCTTTCAAAACATTGAAGAAAATGGAACACTACTTAACTCATTTTATGAAACTAACATCACTCTAATACCAAAACCAGGTAAAGCTGCTACAAGAAAGGAAAACTACAGGCCAATCTCCCTAATGAATACAGATGTAAAAATTCTCCACAAAATACTTGCAAATTGAATCCAAAAACACATTAAAAATATCATACACCATGACCAAGTGGGGGTCATTCCAGGCATGCAAGGATGGTTCAACATAAGAAAATCAATGTATTACAATCAATGTATTACAGAACATTAACAAATCAAAAGAGAAAAATCAAATGATCATCTCAATAGATGCTGAAAAAGCATTTGACAAAATTCAGCATCCTTTTTTTGATAAAAACACTTCAAAAGGTAGGAATTGAGGGAAACTTCTTCAAAATGATAAAGGGCATATATGAAAAGCCCACAGCCAGCATAGTACTCAATGGGGAGAGACTGAAAGCCTTCCCTTTAAGATCAGGCTGCTGTTACCACTGTTATTCAACATTGTGCTAGAAATGTTACCCAGAGCAATCCGGCAAGAGAAAGAAATAAAAGGCATCCAAATTGGAAAGGAAGAAGAAAAACTGTCAATTTTGCAGATGATATGATCTTACATCTGGAAAACCCTGAGAAATCGACAATACAGCTACTTGAGCTAATAAACAAATTAAGCAAAGTTGTGGGATACAAGATTAATGCACTTAAGTCAGGAACATTCCTGTACACTAGAAATGACCTAACTGAAGAGACGCTCAAGAAAAAGATCCCATTCTCAATAGCAACTAAAAAAATCAAATACCATAACTTTACTAAAAGAAATAGAAGGGGATCTAAAAAGATGGAAGAATATTCCATGTTCATAGATAGGAAGGCTAAATGTCATTAAGATGTCAATTCTTCCCAAACTCACCTACAGATTCAATGAAATTCCTATCAAAATTCTAACAACCTACTTTGCAGACTTGGAAAAGCTGGTTATCAAATTTATATGGAAGGGGAAGATGCCTCAAATTGCTAAAAACATTCTAAAAAAGAAAAAATGAAGTAGGAGGACTTACACTCCCTGACTTTGAAGCTTATTATAAAGCCACAGTAGTCAAAACAGCATGGTACTGGCACAAAGATAGACATGTTGATCAATGGAATAGAATTGAGAATTCAGAGATAGACCCACAGATCTACAGCTGACTGATCTTTGATAAGGCCCCCCAAACCAGTGAACTGGAACATAACATTCTATTCAACAAATGGGGCTGCAAGAGCTGGATATCCATATCCAAAAGAATGAAAGAGGGCCCCTACCTCACACTCTACACAAAAGTTAACTCAAAACAGATTAAAGACTTCAATATAAGAGACAGTACTATAAAACTCCTAGAAGACAATGTAGGGAAACATCTTCAAGCCCTTGTATTAGGAGGTCACTTCTTAGACCTTATATCCAAAGCACAAGCAACAAAAGAAAAAATAGATAAATGGGAAATCCCCAAACTTAAAAGCTTCATACCTCAAAAGAATTTGTCAAAAAGGTGAAGAGACAGTCAACTCAATGGGAAAAAATATTTGGAAGCCATCTGTGCCGGTTTGAATGTATTGTGTCCCCCAAAACACCATTATCTTTGATGTAATCTTGTGTGGGTAGATGTATCAGTGTTGATTAGATTGTAATTCTTTGAGTGTTTCCATGGAGATGTGCCCCACCAAACTGTGAGTGATGACCCTGATTGGACAGTTTCTGTGGAGGTATGGCCCTGCCCATTCAGCATGGGCCTTGATGAGTTTAGTAGAGCACTATATAAGCTCAGACAGAAGTAGTGAGCTTGCTACAGCCAAGAGGGACACTTTGAAGAGTGTATAGAAGCTGAGAGAGTAGCTGCAGATGAGAGACAGTTTGAAAACAGCCAGTGAAAGCAGACTCTTGCTCTGGAGAAGCTAAGAGAGGACAAACACCCCAAGAGCAACTGAGAGTGACATTTTTGAGGAACTGCAGCCTAGAGAGGAACAACCTGGGAAACCAGAACTTTGGAGCAGACGCCAGCCACATACCTTCCCAGCTAACAGAGGTTTTCCAGACACCATTGGCCATCCTCTGGTGAAGGTACCTGATTGCTGATGACTTATCTTGGCCTTAAGACTGTAACTGTGTAACCTAATAAACCCCTTTTATAAAAGCTGATCCATATCTGGTGTTTTACATCCTGGCAGCATCAGCAAACTAGAACACCATGTATCTGACAAAAGACTGATAGCTTGTATATATAAAGAAATCCTACAACTCAATGACAACAGTACAGACAGCCCAATTATAAAATGGGCAAAATATATGAAAAGACAGTTCTCTGAAGAAGAAATACAAATGCCCAAAAAACACATGAAAAAAATGTTCATCTTCACTAGCTATTACAGAGATACAAATTAAGACCACAATGAGATATCATCTCACACCAATTAGATTGGCTGCCATTAAACAAACAGGAAACTACAAATGCCAGAGAGGAGGCGGAGAACTTGGAACTCTTATTCATTGTTGGTGGGTCTGTATAATGGTTCAGCCACTCTGGAAGACAGTCTGGCAGTTCCTTAGAAAACTAGATATAGAGTTACCCTTTGATCCAGCAATTTCACTTCTTGGTATATACCTGGAAGATCTGAAAGCAGTGACACAAACAGATGTCTGCATGCCAATGTTCATAGCAGCAATATTCACAATTGCCAAGAGATGGAAACAACCCAGATGTCCTTCAACAGATGAATGGATAAACAAAATGTGATATATACTCATGATGGAATACTATGTGACATTAAGAAGGAACAATGTCATGAAACATATGATAACATGGATGAACCGTGAAGACAAGATGCTGAGCGAAATAAGCCAGGCAAAAAAAGAGAAATATTGTATGTAACCACTAATGTGAACACTGTGAAAAATGTAAAATAAATGGTTTATATTGTAGAATGTAGGGGCCTAGCAATAGACAGCAAATAGTGAAGGGGGAATGATAATCTAATAACAGATAAGTTATGGAGGGTAAACTTAATGTTATGGGAATACTCAGGAATGACTACGGTTTGTTAATTTCTGGGGGGTAAGGTAGGAAAGAGTTTGCAGAAATGCAGTTATTTTAGGTTGTTTTTGTTATTCCTTTGTTGGGTTATAGACTGTTTTCTTGAGGTAGGGTAGAAACATGTTGGAAGCAATGTAGTTATTTTAGGTTATTTGTTTTTTCTTATTCAAAGAAATAAGTTTTGGTTTTGTTGGAAATGTTTTTTTAATGTTTGTTTTTTAATTTTTTGATAAAGTTTAAAAAAAAAACAATGAATGAGTGTGAAAAAAATAGCAAATGAACAATGGGGGAGGAGGGAAATGGAATGTTTTGGATGTTCTTTTTAATTCTAATTTTTATTTTATTTTTTGGAGTAATGAAAATGTTCAAATATTGATTGTGGTGATCAATGCACAACTATATGATGATACTATGAACAACTGATTGTACACTTTGAAGGACTGAATGTTATGTGAATATATCTCAATAAAATTGCATTTTGAAAAACAGAAAAAGAATTATCTGTCAAAAAATTTAAATTTGAAGATTTAAAACTGGAATATACATTAACCAAAATAAAATTTAAAAAACTCAATGGACTGGCTCAATAGTAGAAGGAATGGACAGAGGAAAAATTAATTAACTTGAAGACAGAACAACAGAAATTCCCTAATTCGAAAAACAGAAAGAAAACAGACAAAAAAAAAAAAAATGAACTGAGAGCTTCAGGGATCTGTGGAACTATGAAAAAAAAAAAATTAACATTCATGTCATTGGTATCCTAGAAGGAGACAGAAGGTAGGGCTGAAATAGTTCTTGAAGAAATAATGGCTGAAAATTTCCTGAATTTGGCAAAAGATATACACCTACAGATTCAAGAAGCTGAGCAAACCCCAAACAGGATAAATTCAAATAAATCCACACTGAGACACATCTTAATCAAATTTCCTAAAGCAAAAGACAAAGAAAAAAAATCTTAAAAACAAGACGGAGACAACACTGCTGTCTATAAAGGAAAAAAACAATCTGAATGATAGTGGGTTTCATCAAAAACATGGGGGCCAGAAGGAAATGGCACAACATTTTTCAGGTATCAACAGAAAAGAATTATCAATCCAAAATCGTAATCCAATGAAAATATCCTTCAGGATTGAAGGGACACTCAAAATATTATCAGATTAAGGAAAACTAAGAGATTTTTCACCAGCAGATCTACCCTTAAAAAATGGCTAAAGGAAGTTATCTAAAAAGAAAGGAAATGATAAAAGAAGGAATCTTGAAACATTAGGAAGGAAGGAAGAACATGGTAAACAAAAACATGGGTTAAAACAATAGATTTTCCTTCTCTCAAGTTTTCTAGACTATGTTTGATAGTGAAAGCAAAAATTAAAACATTGTCTAAAGAGTTCTACATGTATGTAGAGGGAATATTTAAGACAATTATATTATAAATGGGGCAGGGAAAGAGGACTTAAAGTAGGTAATGTTTCTACACTCCACTTAAACTGGTAAAATGACATCAGGAGATTGAGATAACTATGGATATATTATGTAATACCCTAGGGCAACCACTAAAAAGTCATACAAATGATATACTCAAAAACTCTGTTGAAAAATTAAACATAGAATTACCATATGACCCAGAAATTCCACTCATAGGTATATGTTCAAGAGAAATAAAAACCTTATACATGAATGTTTATAGCAGCATTATTCTTAACAGCCAAAAAGGTGGAAGCAACCAAAATGTTCATTAATGGATGAATGGATAAAAAAATGTGGTATTTCAACACAATGGAATATTATTCAGTCATAATATTCATAAAGGAATGAAGTACTGACACATGCTACAATTTGGATGAAACTTGAAAACACTATGCTAAGTAAAAGAGGTCAGTAACAAATGTCCACATATTATATGATTCCATTCATAGGAACATTCTAGTTTGCTAATGCTGCCAGAATGCAAAACACCTGAGATGGATTGGCTTTTATAAAAGGGGGTTTATTTGGTTACAAAGTTACAGTCTTAAGGCCATAAAGTGTCCAAGGTAACACATCAGCAACTGGATACCTTCACTGGAGGATGGCCAATGGTGTCCGGAAAACCTCCATTAGCTGGGAAGGCACATGGCTGGTGACTGCTCCAAAGTTCTGGTTTCAAAATGGCTTTCTCCCAGGACGCTCCTCTCCAGGCTGCAGTTCCTCAAAAATGTCACTCTCAGTTGCACCTGGGGTATTTGTCCTCTCTTAGCTTCTCCAGAGCAAGAGTCTGCTTTCAATGGCTGTCTTCAAACTGTCTCTCATCTGCAGCTACTCTCTCAGCTTCTATGCATTCTTCAAAGTGTCCCTCTTGGCTGTAGCTCTGCTTCAAAATGTCACTGAAAGCTGCACTGAGTTCCTTCTGTTTGTCAGCTCATTTATATGGCTCCAGTGATTTAATTTACACCCACCCTGAATGGGTGAGGTAACACCTCCATGGAAATTATCCAATCAGAGTCATCATCCACAGTTGGGTGGGGCGCATTTCCACCAAATCAAAGAATTACAATCTAATCAATACTGATATGTCTGCCCACACAAGATTACATCATAGATAATGGCATTTGGGGGGACATCATACATTCAAACCAGCAAGGTACCTGATGGCTGATGGTAACCCTTGGACACTTTATGGCCTTAAGACTGTTAACTGTATAACCACATAAACCCCCTTCATAAAAGCCGATCCATTTCTGGTGTTTTGCATCCTGGCAGCATTAGCAAACTAGAACAGGGGGAATAAGGGAATGATCATTAATACTTTTGAGGTAATAAAAATATTCTTAAATTGACTGTGGTGACGGTGCACACAACTGCGAATATACTAAAAACCATTGAACTGTGCATTTTAAATGGGTGAATTTTATGGTATGTGGGTTGGATCTTGATAAAGATATAAATATGTGATTTATATCTCCTCGAAAAAAACACTACAGAAAAATCAAAATAGAATTCCAAAAATTTTCAAGAATCCCACAGGAAGGCAGGAATAAGAAAATAGGGAAACACACACACACACACGCAGAAAGAAAAAACAGAAAAGTAAAATAAAATGGCAGACTTAAGCCCTAACATATTTATAATTACAATAAATGTAAATGGTCTAACTACAGCAGTTAAAAGACAGAGATTGGCAGAGTGGATTAAAAAACATGCCCCAATTATATGCTGTCTATAAGAAATTCACTTCAAATATAATGACATAGGCAGGTCAAAAAAAAAAAAAAAAGGAAGAAAAAAAATTACATCATGCAAACATTAGCCAAAAAAAAAGCAGGAGTGGCTATATTAATATAAGATCAAGTAGACATCAGACCAAAGAAGATTACCAGAAACAGAGAGGGGTATTATGTAATGACAGAAGGATCAATCCAATAAGAAGACATTGCAGTCTTAAATGTGTGTGCACCAAACAGCAATTTTGTGAAGCAAAAACTTATAGAACTGCAAGTGGACATTAAAAATTCCACAATTATAGCAGACTTTGACATTCCTCTCTCAACAAGATAGAACAACTAGAGAGAAAACCAGCAACAATACAACATAACACCATCAATCAACAGTATCTAATTGACATTTGGAGAACATTCCATTCAACTACAAAAAAATACACATACCTTTAAAGTGCCCACAGAACATATACCAAAATAAATCATGTCCTTGGCCATAAAACAAGCCTCAATAAATTCAAACAAATTGAAATCATACAGAATATGTTCTCTAGCACAGTGGGATCAAACTATAAATCAATAACAGAAAGATAACAGGAAAGTCTCCAAATATTTAGAAACTAAATAACACACTTCTAAATAATCCATAGGTCAAAGAAGCAGTCTCAAAGGAAATTTTTAAACATACATTGAAATGAATAAACATGAAAATGAAAATACAATGTATCAAAATGTGTGGGATACAACTAAAGCAGCACTGAGAGGGAATTTATAGCACTAAATATATTGATTAGAGAAGAGGAAAATTCTCAAACCTATCTAGGCTCCCATCTCAAGAACCTAGAAAAAGAAGAGCAAAATAAATCCAGAGCAAGCAGAAGAAAGGAAATAATAAAGACAAGAGGAGAACTTAATGAAATTGAAAAAAATAGAGAAAATTGATGAAACAAAGAACTGGCTGTTTGAAAAGATGAATAAAATTGGCAAATAAAGCAGATATAAATTACCAATATAAGGAGTGATAATTGATAAACAGAACTGCATCAAATCTACAGAGCTTGCAGATATCAAAAGGTTAATAAGGAAATAATGTGAACAACTATACACACATAGATTTGACAACATGGATTAAATGGACCAATTACTTGGAAAACACAAACTACCAAACTCACCTGGTATAAAACAGATAACTTGAATAGCCCTACAACTTTTAACGAAATTGAATTTGTAATTTTAAAACTTCCAAAAAAGAAATATCCAAGCCCAGATGGTTTCACTGTAGAATTCTACCAAATATTTAAATAAGAAATAACATCAATTCTACACACTCTCTTCCAGAAAATGGAAGAGGAGGGAACAATCCTCAATTCATTTTATGAGGCTACTATTACCCTGATACCTAAACCACACAAAGATAGTACAAGGAAAGAAAACTACAGACCAAGATTCCTCATGAATATCGACACAGCATCCTTATCAATATAATAGCAAATTAAATTCAGCAATATATACAAAGAAATATACACCATGACAAAGTGGGGTTTATTCCAGGGATGCAAGGCTGGTTCAGAATTCAAATTTCAATCAATATAATTCATCATATTAACAGATGAAAGAAGAAAAGCCACATGAACATACTGATGCAAAACAAGCATTTGATAAAATTCAACACCCATTCATGATATTAAAAAAATATACAACTCAGCAACAGGAATTGAGGGGAACTTCCTCAACTTGATAAAGAACATCCACTAAAATCTAAAAATATCTATGGATAACACTATAGTTAATTGTGAAAAACCAAATGCCTCCCACTAAGTTCTGGAGCAAGGCAAGGATGTTCACTCCAACTAGTCTTATTCACATAGTGCTGGAAGTTCAGTGCAATGAGGCAAGAAAAGGAAATAAAAGGCATACAGACCAGAAGGGAAGAAATAAAACCATACCTATTTGAAGATAGCACAATTGTCTACATATAAAATCCCAAGAGATCTACAAAAAACACTCTAGAACTAATAAGTGAATTCAGCAAGGTTACAGGATACAAGATAAACATACAAAAATCAAGTGTATTTCTATTACTAGTAATGAATATGTAGACACCAAAACTTAAAAATTCAGTTCATTTGCCATCACTCATGAAAAGGAAATACTTAGTTGCAAATCTAACAAAACATATACAGGACTTCTACACTGAAAACTATAAAACACTGATGAAAGAAATCAAAGAAGATCTAAATAAATGGGGAGACATACCATGTTCATAGACTGGAAGATTCAAAATAGTGAAGATGTCAATTATTTCCAAATGCATATTCAGGTTGACCATAATTCCTCTCAGAATCCCAGCAAAGATGTTATAGATATAGACAAGATTATTATAAAATTTATATGGAAAGGCAAAGGAACAAGAATAGCTAAAATAATTTTGAAAAAGAACAACAAAGTGGGAAGAATTACTCTATCCAATTTCAAGACTTGTATAGCCACAGTAATCAAGATTGGGTGGAACTGGTAGAGGAGAGACACAGAGATCAATGGAATAGAATAGAGAACCCGGAAAGAGACACCTACAAATATACCTGATGATTTTTGACAAAGATGCAAGAGCAATTCAATGGAGGAAAGAAGGGCTTTTTCACAAATGGTACTGGAGTAACTGGACATCTATAGGCAAAAAAAAAATATGAACCCTGACGTACGTCTCATACCTTGTACAAAAATTAACTCAAAATGCATCACGAACTTACATGTAAAACATAAAAGATGTAGAAAAACATCTTTGATATTTAGAGCTAGGCAAAGAATTCTTAAACTTGACACCAAAAACAATCCATAAAAGAAAAAAGTGATAAATCAAACTTCATCAAAATCAAAAACTAATGAAAGAACCTGTTAAGAGCATAAAAAGACAAGCTATAGACTGGGAGAAAATGTTTATTAAATCATATATCCAGCAAAGGACTAGTATTTATACTATATAAAGAACTCTCAAAACTCAATTAACAAAACAAACAATCCAGTTAGAAAATGGGCAAAAGCCATGAAAAGACATTTCACCAAACAGAATATACAGATGGCATATAAGCACATGACAAGATGATCAACATCAGTAGCCATTAAGGAAATACAAATTAAAATTACAATGAGGTATCACTACAGACCTAACAGAATGGCTAAAATATAAGATAGTGGCAACACCAGATGCTGGTGAGGATGCAGATAAACTGAATCACACATACATTGTTGTGGGAATGTAAAATGGTACAGCCACTGTCAAAAACAGGTTGTCAGTTTCTTAAAAAATCTAAACATGCAAGTGCCATACAGCCCAGCAATTACACTCCTAGGCATTTATCCACAGAAATGACAACTATGTCCACACAAAAGCCTATACACAAATGCTTGTAGCAGCTCTCTTCTTAACATTCAAAAAACCAGAAACAACCCAGATGTCCTTCACCTAGTGAATTGGTAAACATTCACTGCAGTACATCCACTCATGGAATACTACTCGCAATAGAAAAGGAGCAAACTGTTAATACATGCCACAACCTGGGAGAACCTCCAGAGCTTTATGCTGAGTGAAAAAAGCCAATCCCCAGAGATTACACACTATGTGATTCCATTTATGTAACATTCTTGAAATGACAAAATTACAGAGCTGGAGAATAGACTAGTGGTTTCCAAGAGATAAGGAGGGTGTGGGGCATGGGGGAAGTGGGTGTGACTATAGAAGGATAACACGAGGATCTTTGTTGGTGATTGAAATGCTCTGTTGCATGATGATATCAATGTTGATATCCTTGTTTGACATTATACCACAGTTTTTCAAGCTGCTACCATTGGGGGAAACTGGCTAAAAGTCCACGGAATCTATTATTTCTTATAACTGTGTGTGAATCTACAATTATCTTAAAATTAAAAAGTTTAATTAAAAAACAAAACAATAACAAGTGTCCCATGGGTAACATACTAATTCAAGGATGAGGCAGGCATTTAGGAGTGAAGGGCATAAAGCCCATCACCTACCAAATCTCTCCCCGACTAGGAAGCAGAACGTGGAAAATCTCTGGCTGAGATTTCTTTTTTTGGAAAATGTATAGTTTTAGTTTTTCTCACTCAGGAACAGAGGTCCATAGTTCACATATGAAAGGACACCCAGTGTTCCCTGTCACACCAGGCACAGAGCACACTCTCATTACATCTCTGCCTAATGAAAGGCCAGGCAGAAGTACCAGGGCCTCGCTCGGACAGGACAGAGGGCTCAACAGCCCATGGGGCAGACTCAGCATGGCCTGTAGCATTTATCACCAAAGCCTTATTTTTTTAAATTAAATTCAGTTTTATTGAAATATATTTGCATACCATACAGTCATCCATGTTGTACAATCAACTGTTCATAGTACGATCATATAGTTATGCATTCATCACCACAATCTATTTCTGAACATTTTCCTTACATCAGAATCAGAAGAATAAAAAATAAAAGTATAAAAGAATGCCCAAATCCCCCCCACCCTATTTTTCATTTAGTTTTTGCCCCATTTTTCTACTCATCCATCCATATACTAGATAAAGGGAGTGTGATCCACAAGGTTTTCACAATCACATTGTCACCCCTTGTAATCTACATTGTTACACAGTCATCTTCAGGAGTCCACACTACTGGGTTGGAGTTTGATAGTTTCAGGTGTTTACTTCTAGCTATTCCAAAACATTAAAACCTAAGAGATGTTGTCTATATAGTGCATAAGAATATCCACCAAAGTGACCTCTCAACTCCATTTGAAATCTCTCAGCCACTGAAACTATTTTGTCTCATTTTGCATCCCCCTTTTGGTCAAGAAGATATTCTCAATCTCACGATGCCGGGTCCAGAGTCATCCCTGGGTGTCATATCCTGCATTGCCAGGGAGATTTATACCCCTGGGAGTCAGGTCCCATGTATCACCAAAGCCTTATTCTCAGCCTGAGTTGATGAAACTGGTTGGGACATTTCAGAACAACTGCCAAACCACAGCTCAACCACACCTTCCACCCAGGAGTTTCCATTAAACAATCAAGAGGCAAGCTCAAATGTGGAAATTACCCATTATGAGTGTGCTTGGGTAGCATCTTAGGGCAGGGAGCCCCAGTGCCTGGATGGGCTCCCCACGCACAGGGCACATGAAAGCACGCAGTTTTTATTTGATGGAGTTGGAACTCTGGCAGATGAAGGACCTAGGACAGCCATATAGCTTATGAATTTCAGCAAGGTTTTGGTCAAAGTATCCCATGAGGCCCTGTGGAAAGCAGTGAAAGGGACAAAATACAGGGTAATCAGGTGGCTGAGGGGTAATCAAAATGCAGGGTAAACAAAGCCCTGTCCTGTCAACCCTCTTCGATCCATGACTTGCTTTAGATGAAGCCAGGGAGAACACTGTACCGAGGGCACTCAATCTATGGATGGCAGAAAGCTGGGAGAAGGGGTGGTACTTGGGTTTGGGGGTGGAGTGGGGCAGAATCAAGATCTGAGAGGATCCAGACAAGGAGGAAGCCATAGGCTGAATCTAACAGGAAGAAACGATAACAGAGCTATATGCTTGGATCCCAAAAACTGCCTGCACACAGGATTTTGGTAACCTTCAGCTGGTGAGTCAGTGATGCTGTGTGGCTGCCAAGGAGTATGGCCTTAGCTGAATAAACAGAGGCACAGAATCTAGAACCAGGGAAGTTCTACTCTTCTCTATTGTGACAATCTTTTTCAACCCTGACAAGCTGTAATCCAATACAAGGCAGAAGGGTGTTTGGCGGAGGAGGAAGATGGAGGCATAAAGTATTTCTGTGACATGAATAATAACCAATATTAATGGACCTTTTTGAAATTTATAGTTACTTTTTTTCCCCTTAGTTTAAAGGTATGATGATTTGGAGGCTTTATGGACCCTGAAAAGATCAAATTCTTGAAGGTAATCCATTCCTGTGAGTTTAGACCTATTGTGGGTGGGACCTTTTGATTAGGTTATTTCACTTAAGGCATGCCCCAGGCAGGTCTTAATCCTCTTACTGGAGTCCTTTATAAGAGGCTGAAATTCACAGAAAGACACAGAAGCACAGAGGAACCACTGAAGCCAGAAACTGGAAGCAATGAAATCCAGAAGAGAAGGAAGAGACCAGCAGATGCCACCGCGTGCCTTGCCACATGACAGTGGAGTACCGGATTGCCAGCAACCTGTCTTCGGGAAGAAGGTATCATCTTGATGATGCCTGGATTTGGACATTTTCACGGCCTCAGAACTGTAGGCTTGTAAACTAATAAAACACCCATTTTAACAGCCAACCCATTTTACGGTAGCTGCATTTCGGTAGCTTTGGCAAACTAAAGCAAAAGGCATACCTGAGCCTGAAGGCACCTACAAAACCGGGCAAGTAGAAGCAAAATTCTGGCCTAAGCATATACATACGCAAAAAGAAAGCAAGTGAACCTCCTCCGTCTGAGGCAGGAGGAACGGAATGAACCAGGGCCCCCGAATCCACAGTCCAAGTAGAGAGTGCACAGCAGACACAGTGCCCTGCATCTTTCCATCCTCCGCCGATGGAGGGTTGTCATATGGGCAGGTGGGTACGGGGAGTAAGAGAAGCAAAGGCCTGGAGGCAGGAAAGGGCCCAGTATGGCAAGGCCCTGTCTTCAGTTTTGAAAATAACTCCATGACAAAACTAGCCGCAGCTCAACTCTGCGAGGAAGGACAGGGACCCGCGATGAGAGCCGCTGTCGGCCCCAGAAGCGCCCTCCTCCCACTCTCCCCCACGATGGACCAAAACGAGTTTTAGGTTTCAGTGAAGAACTGATGCCTCAATCTATACTTTAAAATGAAGTGTCAAATGATGGAAGGAGAATGAACCAAAAAAGTAAAAACTTGAAAAAATGAAAGCTCTCTTTAAGTAGAGGGAGGAAACAGGAACAGGGGAGAAGGGGTCAGGGAGAGAAACTAGAAACTAGGGTTCTTTTAATATACCTTGTTTTGTAGATTTGATTTTGGAACCACAGAAATGGTTTACAAAATCATAGAACAAACTAATTTTTTATTGAGATAAAACTCAACAAAGCATTCACCATTTTAGCCATTTTAAAGTATACTATTCAGTGGTTTTTAGCATATGCACAAAGTTGTGTAGCAAACACCGCTAATTCCTAAACATTTCCATCACCCCAAAATGAAACTCTCTGCCTCCCAATTTGCCCCTTCTTCCATCCCCCGGCAACCACCAACCTACTTTCTGTCTCCATCTATTTGCTTATTCCATACATTTCATATAAATGGAACCATATAATGTGCGGCCTTTGTGTTTGGTTTCTTTCACTTATAATGTTTTCAAGGTTCATCCGTGTTGTCGCATGCATCAGAACTTCATGCTTTTTTATGGCTGAATAATAGTCCATTGTATGAATATATTATATTTTGTTTATCCATTCATGCATCGATGGACATTTGGGTTGTTTCCACTTTTTGACTATTATGACAATGCTGCTATGAACATCTGTGGACAAGTTTTTGCATGGACATATGTTTTCATTTCTGCTGGGTATGTACCTAGGAGTGGAACTGTTAGCTGATAAGGTAACTCTGTTAACTTTTTGAGGAACTTCCAGACTTTTCCACTGTGATTGCGCCATTACATTCCCACCAGCAATGTACAAGGGTTCAAATTTCTCTACAACCTCACCAATACTTGTTATTTTCCATTGTTTATTTTTTAATTATAGCCATCCCAGTGGATGTGTGGCATCTCATTATGGTTTTGATTTGCATTTTCCTGATGGCCATTGACGTTAAGTATCTTTTCATGTGTTTATTGGCCTATCATATATCTTCCTTGGAAAAATGTCTATACAAATCCTTTGCTTATTTTTCAGTTGAGTTACTTGTCTTTTCATTGTTGAGTTGTAAGAGATCTTTATATATTCTGGATGTTAGACCCTTACCAGATATATGATTGGCAACTATTTTCTCCATCCTGTGGATTGTCTTTTCACTTTCTTGTTAATGTCCTTTTATGTACAAAAGTTTTAAATTATGATGAAGTCCAACATATCTTTTCTTTTGTTGATTGTTCTTTTGGTGTCACATATAAGGAATCACTGCCTAATCCAAGGTCATGAAGATTTATACCTATGTTTTCTTTTAAGAGTTTTATAGCTTTTAGCTCTTACATTTAAGTTTTTGATCTATTTTTGAATTAATTTTTGCATATGGTGTGTGGTAGGGGTTCAAAGCGTTCAAATTCATTCTTTGCATGGGGATATCCAGTTGTCCCAGTCAAGAATAAAATTAAATTTTAAGAATTGAATTCTTAAAATCTGAAAGCAAAATGAACAAATGAACCTAGCTGTGAATCTAGGTGGTAAAAATACCACAGAGAGTAATGAGTTAAGACACAGTAATTTGACTTTATAGCTCTACTGGGATTAGACCTAAGCCCAAAAAGAACTAAAAAAAAAAAAAACCTTAACCTATGTTCAGAAATCATAGTTAGTAAAATATTTGGATTGTTGGTATTGCTATTCTGAAACTATTTTATTTAAGAAAAAGCAAACAATTATATTAAGGTAACTAGGAATCAACATTTTCAGCATGAGAGAAAAGAGATATAGATATGAAATTTTAGTTAAGATCCTATAATCATAATTTGATTTGGAAATATCCATAGGAACCATTTCCTAGCTTTATCTACTTAAAAGTCTAGAAATAAAGGCCAGTGCAGCAGCAGTGAGCACCTCTGCACCTGGATTGTGATTTCCAAATATCTTTTCCACTGCAGGAATCAGGACTCCTTGGGAAAAAAATGCTAACAGTTCTGAGGTAGAAAATGTAAAGATGAGTCAGAGATATATATTTTTACCAGGAAGTAAGGAAGTTATGAAAGACCACTGGGATTATACCGAAAGGACTCAAGAGTCAAGTTGAAGAGTCAAGAATAATAACTGCAATACATCAAAAGATATCAAGGGTGTTTAAATCCAGGAGTTCATACTGATTTTTTTTTAATTCCATTAATAACTTTGGGAGGATGCTAGGGATCCAACTTTTTTTAATATAATGGTGAATAAAGGAAAGCATTGAGCATTTTTTCCTGCTGTTCCTGTATGAACTAAGCCATTGGGTAAACAAATGGTTCATGAGGAGAAGTTTCTCTTTATAGAATTATTCCCACTAATAACTGCAAAAGGAATGCTAGAATCTCACCATTATGCAACCCCTTATGAACTAGTGGGTCTAGGAAATTATCACTAACGGCTGCTGATGAGAGAAAGAGAGAAAGGCAACCAGACCATATGTGTGAAAGCTTAATGGAAATTTCAATATATCTAAGAATCATTTTTGTCAATATAATCGAGCCTGCCATCAGTATATAGGAAATAAATGGGATAGGAAAGGAAGATAAATGATAATTTGGATATAACATCAGCAAAATCCTGACTGTGGAAAACTCTGCAGAACAAATAACCCAGTTTCTTCAACAAAGAAATTGCAAGGAGGAAAAAGAGGGAAAAGGAGGGAAAGCTTACAATCAGGCAGGTAGCGATAAGGCTGTGGGGAACCAGACAGTGAAGTCAGCAGCAACACGGCAGGCCAGCACTGAGACAGAGGGATTTGACCGGAGGCCAGCAAGGCTGGTAGCACCAGGGTCAAGAAAATTTGGGCGGCACGACTGGCTGTGCAGGGACCAAGTGGATTTGGTCAGCATGGCCAGGAGGATGGTTGTGGGACAGGTGGTTGAGCAAATACATAAATACATTGAGAGGCAGAAGTTAGAAACATGGAAAAGGGAAGATTAAAATAAACCGTCTATCCACCAGGAGAGCCTAGAACAATGATGCCCCCATGACAACGAGAATACCTTGCACCCAGATCCTGGCTTCTAAATACTATTTTCCACTAAAAGGAACCAGGGCTCCTTGGAGAAACAGCGGATTCTAGCACAAGATGAACCAGAAACTTTTAGTTCTGCCAAAAAGTAAGAGAATCATGGGGGAACATCAAAAGGACATAAGAGCCAACTTAAAAGAATTTCTCCCAGCCAAACACTGGATAATTTGCGCATCAAAATAAATGATAGTTACAGATAATAAGCTGTTGGGTAAAATAGGAATCCATGAGTTCATACTGATATAAATCAATAACTAGATAAACAAATAAATGGAGAAAGGAAAGCTCTTTCTTATAGTACAATGTCAAATAATAAATGTAGGTGGGATGATGTTATTAGAAAATCACAACTGACAACCATCAAATAAATAATTGATTTCAGGCAAAAATAATCAAAGGATGTTAAACCTTATGGGTGAAGGATTGTTGAGGGGTGGATTTTACATAACCCCAAAGTATCTCCCTATATAAAAATACTTACTAATTATTTATTAATGAATAATTACGTAATTCACTTGCTTTAGATTGGAGAAACTTGGCAAACACCGTCTTAACCAACTGGTAGAAGTTACATCACCAGTGACAGGACAAACCAACACTGTGAGCCTCCTGGTGTGATGCACTGAGAAGGACACTGCGTTACTTCTAGGGCAAACCCACCCAAACGGCAACACCTGAACATAAATGTAAGGAAACATCAGACAATGCCAATTTGAGGCACAATTTACAAAGCAACTGGCCTGGATTCATCCAAAAATGTCAAAGTCATAAAATTCAAGGAAAAACGGAGCAACTGTTGCAGATTGAACAGAGAGAGACATGGCAACCAAATGCAATGTATGATCCTGAATTGGATTTTTTACCTATAAGGGATATTATTGGGACAATGGTAAATTATTAATTGGCTCTATGGATTAGATGGCAGTATTCTATCTGTGTTTACACTGTGATTATGGGAGAGAAGGGCCTTGTTTTCAAGAAATAAACATTGAAGTCTTAAGCGATAATGAACATCGTCTGAAACTTACTCTTAAACAGTTAAAAAATAATATGCCTATTTTTTACATATAGAGAGAATAAGGCAATTGTGGTAAATTAACAATTGGGGCATCTGATTGAGGGTATATAGGAGTTCTTTGTACTATTCTTGTAGCTTTTGTGTAATTTTGGATTACTTCAAAATAAAAAGCTTATTTAAAAAAATCTGAGGAGAAATAGCAGCCAATTGCAATTAATGGACCTTATTTAGATCTTGATTTCTACAAAACCATAAACACATTTATTTATATAAATCAATGGGAAACTTTTAATATAGACTTTATATTTAATAATATTAAGGAATCATTGTTAAATAGTTTTAGGCATGGTGTGCTGGTTTGGAATATTATGTCCCCCAAAACTCCACGTTCTTTGGTGCAGTCTTGTGGGGAGAGATGTGTTAGTGTTAATTGGGTTGGAACCTATTGATTGGGTATTTCCATGGAGATGTGGGCAAGAACTTTGATTAGATTATTTCCATGGAGGTGTTACCCCACCCATTTAGGGTGGGTCTTAATTAAATCACTGGAGTCCTATAAAAGGGTTCACAGACAGAAGAAGCTCAGAGCAGCTGTGAGTGACATTTGGAGAGCAGCTGAGAGAGACATTTTGGAGACAGCCATTGAAAGCAGACTTTTGCTGGCCCAGAGTTTGCTCCAAAGAAGCTAAGAGAGATGAAGCCCAGAGTTTGCCCCAGGATATGCTAAGAAAGGACCCTCAGGAGCTTAAAGAGGAACATCCTGGGAGAAAACTAAGAATGCACAGGAGCTGAGGGAGAAGCTGGAACACAACCCAGGATCAGCAGATGCCAGCTCCATGCCTTCCCAGCTAACAGGTTTTCTGGACACCATCGGCCATCCTTCAGTGAAGTTACCCGATTGTTGATGCCTTAGTTTGGACACTGTTATGGCGTTAAGATGGTAACTTTGTAACCAAATAAATCCCCTTTATAAAAGCCAATCCATTTCTGGTGTTTTGTGTAATGGCAGCATTAGCAAACCGGAACACACGGTAATGCCATTTTGATCACGTTTTTAAAAAATCCTCATCTCTAAAGAGATACGTACCAAAATAGTTAAAGATGTCTGAGATTTGCTTTAAAATAAATGGGAGTGGGAGGCCATAGACTGCCCCCAAGTTGAGACTTGTTGATACTGGGTGTCAGGGGTATGGGTTTCATTATAGCAACATCTCTACTTCTGTATATGCTTGAAATTTTCCAGAATAAAAAATAAAAATGCGCAAGTGTTGTATTGTAAATCTTCCCCGTGTGTGGCCAGGACGGACAGCATTGCTGGTTAACTTTGGGGACGAAGGGGCCCCTTGAGTCCCGGTGAGCTGAGTATAGGAACAAAGCCGTGTACTGAGTCTTGTGATGAGAGGTGAAGAGATGATGGGGTCTCTTGGGGTACTGGGCTGGATCTATTTCACGCACAGTCATGGGCCTATAAATCCAGATTCTACTACCCAGAATGGTTCAGGATATTTGAATACAATTTTTAAAAAACATCACATGATCTCTGTAGCTGCAACACATCCCAGCAACTTCCACCCTTCCTTTACCAGTGACCCATTAGCCTCAAAGTCCAGCAGCAATAAAATATACCAAATTAAACACTACACAAAGCAAAGGAGGTTACAAAAACCGAAAATCAGTTACCCAGCCAGGAGAAAGGCTGAAGTGCCACAAATTAGAGGTCGATTAAGGTAACACAACTTCAAATTGAATGCAACGAGGCCAATTATAATTTAAATTCACAGTTCACAATGTGAGCTTAAAGATTCGAGGGTGAGACATGTAATTTATTCAGGAACTCTATTTCTTCCCTTCAGGCCTCTAGGATTATAGACATTGACGTTAATATTTGATGCAATTCTATTATGTAAAAGTGACTCCCACCAAGTGTCAATTGAAGCAGGCACAGCAAGCTGAATTCCTTCATAGGACAGCAGCCTGCAAAGTGGAAGGTCCCACACTACGGTGGTCTTGAACTTCCAGCATGGAGGCTGGGTTTGAAAGAACCCTCCCTGGTGCTCAGGCACGCTCATTCTTTATCCGGTCAACATGGAGCTTACCGAGGGCAGTCCGCTGTCTCGGGCTCCGACAGCCCCCGCCGGCAGAGTGGGACCTTCCACCTCACTTGTGTCAGGCATCTCTCAACCACAGAGAATGCACAAGGGAAGGGGCCTGTCAGCAGAGAGGGATGGCCCATGGCAAGGTTTTGGAACCACAAAAGGATTGCCCATAGCCTGGCTAACACAAAGGAGGCTTTAGAACATACCTTCCTCATCCTCTTGGCAAATCCAGCCCTGCTTTCCTTGGCAGCACCCATTAAAAGGGAGTGTAGACAACTGATTATACACTTTGAAGGATTGTATGTTATGTGAATATATCTCAATAAAATTGCATAAAAAAGGGGGTGAGTGTAGGAGTTAAGCAGGAGGTTTTCATTAGTTTGTACGATACATATAGCACCTGATCATGGACTGACCTCACCCCTGTCCTCCTCCTGGGACCTCCTCCCCGTAACTCCCGTGGAAGCATGCCAAGTTTTAGCTGCTGTAACCTTGAACCCCGCTGTACCAGTTCGGATATATTATGTCCTCCAAAATGCCATGTTCTCTGATGCAATCTTGTGGAGGCAGACGTGTTAGTGTTGATTAGACTGGAATCTTTTGATTGAGTGTTTCCATGGAGATGTGACTCAATCAACTGTGAGTGAAACATCTGATTGGATAATTTCCATGGAGGTGTTACCCCACCCATTCAGGGTGGGTCTGAATTAAATCACTGGAGCCATATAAAAAGCTCAGACAGAAGGAGCTCGCTGCTGCTGCAACTTACAGAGACATTTTGAAGATGGCCGTCGAAAGCAGAGTTTTGCTGACGCTTTGGAGGTGCTAGCCCAGAGTTTGCCCCAAGAGACTGATACAGAGATATTTTGGAGAACGCCATTCTGAAACGCAACCTGGGATCAGCAGACGCCAGCCACGTGCCTTCCCAGCTAACAGAGGTTTTCCGGATGCCAACGGCCTTTCTCCAGTGAAGGCACCCTGTTGTAGATGCCTTACCTTGGACATTTTATGACCTTAAGACTGTAACTGTGTAACCAAATAACCCCCCTTTATAACAGCCAATTCATTTCTGGTGTTTTGCATTCTGACAGCATTAGCAAACTGGAACTCCCACCCACCCTGAATGCATCTTGTTTTGAGAAAAGAGCACATACCCGACGTTTCCCAAAAACTTGCACACAAGCATCTGGCATTCAGCCACCTTTGTCCCTAGCCCTGTATAATCTAAGGAGCGGTTGCCATAGGTGCAGACATACTCGAGTGAACTTCTGGCTGTCTTGCTATTCCATGTGCGGCAGCTGCAACTCTCTAGACATAAGTTCCCCTAATAAACGCTTATGGACCAATCACCCTGACATTAGCGTCTCTTTCTTCGGATCCCAACAGGCCCTCCATTGTGGGGCAGTTTGCAACAGTCCCAGCTGGGTCTCCCCCAATTCTTCTTCTGGGGTGAGTCCTGCTGCTGGTTCAACAGAACCCAACACTAGTTAAGCATCTGTTACATTCAAAAACATTCCTTTCACTAGTTTACCAAATACTCCTTCACGATTTGTTTCAAAACAGCCAAGCAGGGTTATTCACGGAGGAGGGAGGGGAGGGTCACAGAGGTTTGGAGCCTTCCTCCTACACTGGAACTATGTGTTACGAATAGGATACCGTGGAATATCCCGAAGTCAGAGCATGACTTCAAGGGTAGGTCAAAAAAGACACTGTGGCTTCTGCCTTGCTCTCTTTTAGAGCATGCTGCCTGGGAAAAGTCAGCTGTCACGTGGTGAGGACGCTTTCGCAGCTCTACAGAGAGGTCCATATGGTAAGGAAACAGCCAGCATCAACCTGCCAGGCAAGTAGTGAGTCATCTTGGAAGGAGAGTCTCCATCCCCTCAAGAAGCGCCTTCAGATGACCTTAACACTAGCTGACATCTTGCCTGCAACCTCAGGAGAGACCCCAGGCGAGAACCACCCAACTGACTACCTGCTCGTGAATTCCCAACCACAGAAACTGTGAGATGATGTGCATTCCCAACCTGAGATGACGTTTATTGTTGCATTAAGGTGCTAGGTTCTGAGTGATTTGTTAGGCAGCAAGAGGTCACTAATACAAAGGGACACTGAGATGAAGAGTGCAGCCATGGGGAAGGGGACAAGCCAGGCTCCCGCCCACCCCTCTGCCCTTCGGCTGTCACAGTGAGAAGACGTGCCCGCCTGGTCCGCTGAGTCAAGGCAGTTTGATCCAGGGACAGAACCGAGCTGAGGACCCGGTTCTAACTTCCAGGCTGCACCCTCTCCTGTCTGGATGTTTCTATAGAGCTCACTGTCACTGGAGTGTGACAGTGGAGGAGGCAGAGATGAGGCAGGTCCTGAGGGTGAAGAGTGGCTGCATATGTGTGGGATGAATGGAAAAGATAAAAAGGAGATTCTAAGTGTCAAAGTGCTGGTCCCTGTCAGGGATCTTTGTCACTTAAGTGACTGCCTTTGATCTCCACCCACCTTCCCAGGGGCCATCACCATCATTCTTTTTGCAAGTAATGGGCTTTACAAAGAAGCCTAGGGCTGTAGGAAGAGGCTTTTGAGGTCTGTCTTCTCAAGTCTAACCTCCCGTGGTCCCAGATGACAGAGCTGCAGCTGTGCTTGAAAGTAAGTTGTCATATCCAATTACTGCAGGTGTTTTTCAAAAAGGGCTTTATTTTCCACTATCTTTTCAGCCTAGAAGATATTGCAGCCGAGCAATGGATAGACAGCTGAATATGAAGGAGGTGGTTCTATATAGGATCTGATGGTAATCTTTTAATATGATACTTTCTGAAGAATTTGGGCAATTGGGACTGAGGGAAATATTGAGAACCAGGAGGAGTTCTAGTAAATACTTTTGTGTGTTTCTCTTATTTTCTATCCATCAGCTAGACAAACAGGTTCCTTGGAGGAATAGACAAAGGGTAAATTAGACTGACCTCTAATTCATATGTATTTGTTTATAAAGCTTTTGGGGAAACAAAGGGAGTGTAGTAACTAAGTAAGGGCAAGGACTCTGGAATTAGCCAGATCTGGGTTTGAATCTGGCTATGCAACTTACCAGTTGTAAAATCTTGGATAAACCTTTTAACTTCTACAGACTTCTTTCTCCATCTGTAAAGCAGGGATGATAACAAGAGAGCCTATACCTCCTAGGTGCGTTAGGAAGATAAAATGAAATAATCCCATATTAAGCACTTAGAACAAAATCTGACACATTAAATATACAAAATGTTATTATGACTAATAAAGTTCTCTTGGGATACAGATTTAAGACCATTCTGTTGACAGCTTCTGCAGAGGCAAGGAAGGGGCTATCAATTATAGCAGACAGCTATGTCAACTTTGCTTCATCCTTCTCTTGGATCTAGGGTTGCCCCAAATATTGCATGGGACATACTTAGGCTGAAAATCTATTTGATGGTTAACTAGGCATCCTGTATTTTTATTTGCTAAATCTGGCAATCCTGTTTGGAACTGCCCCCACTCTTGGGGGTGGCCTGGGCAGTCATTTTTGACTCAGACCCTAGTTGATTGGACCCGATGTTGACCTGTGACTAAAACAGAGGTCAATCAAATGCTGTTACAGAGATTGGGGTAGACTTGTATCATGAGCTTAGGGACTGTAGGCAATAGCCATCTTCTGCCACACGGCCCAAGGATCAAAAGTAGCCAGACTCCAGAAAGAGGAAAATGAGAAGAGGGTTAGGCACAAGAAATGGGAAAAGAGAACAAACAGTTCTGCAAGCCTTGCAAACTGTGCCGATTTGGATGTATCATGTCTCCCAAAACACCATGTTCTTTAATGCAATCTTGTGGGGGCAGACGTATTAGTGTTGATTAGGTTGGAATCCTTTGATTGAGCGTTTCCATGGAGATGTGACTCAATCAACTGTGGGTGAGGCCTCTGATTGGATAATTTCCATGGAGGCCCCACCCATTCAGGGTTAGTATGTTAGTGTTGGTTTGTTTTTTTTTGTTTTGTTTTGTTTTTTCATTTTTAATACTAGTGTTGCCTGTACAATAAGGTCTTTTCTCAAATGTTTACATACCATACCCAATAGAAACTTAGGCAATTACAGTTGTGTCTTAGATTCTAGAAATCTCTTGAGTCAGGGGAGGAAGATTTCACAGAAAATTCACCAAAACATTGACCTTAAACTTATAATATGAGCCACAATAACTTGCTTGGCTGGCATGTGATGATCATTGCTTATATTAATCAATTCAACAAATGTTTATTAAGAATAGGAAGAAGACAGACCCATGTTTATATAAACACCCCCAAATGAAACAAACTAGAGGATTTCTTCTTTTAAAGGAAATGTCTTGAAATAGTGCATTTACCATCTAATTCAATTTTCAAAAGACGGATTTTCATATCATTCAATGCTGTGTGTGATCTGCGGCTACAAATACAGGACAGGAAGACACACCGAATTGGGTTTCATTTCCTTCTGAGGCCATCAGACCACACCTCAGGTGTCCCAGGTGTTGCCTCTAAGGAGGACCTTGGAAAGGGATAATTCACCCTTCCTACTGGGGAAATACTCCATTAGGTGAGTCTTAATGGGAGGCCCCTGGACAGATGTCCTGACTGGAACCTGAAATCCTAAAGGGGTGATGGAACACTGAGAAAACAGCATCCACGGTCCCGTGTGGATGCTGAGGGTGTGGTGCTAATGGTGGTGTACTACTACAAGTTTCCAAGAGCGCGGCCTTGGCCATGACCTCTGGCCACTATCCTCAGGGCCTCCCCTAACCTGGTTCTTGACTCTCCCCAATGATTCTGTGAATTATCCTATATCCTCGGGATTAATTCATTTTCTGCTTAAGTCATCAGAGTTATTTTCAGCCACTTACAACCAAGAGAGATGGGAGAATAGGCCCTAACAGAGTTGTTCTATAAATGAGAGATCAGAATCATTCTGTTAGACCAAAGAAGCTAGGACTCAATTCGGAGAATAAAAATTTCAAAGAACTTTCAGCTCAATTCTGACTCCAGTGATTAGAGCAGGGCTGCTGAAAATGTGGTCTCCGGACTAGTGCTAGTCCATTAACTGTATATTGCTGGTCGACAACCAAATAAGGCACTGGCATCAGAATGGAAATCAACATCCTGCCTCCTTCATCAGGAAAGTCTTGCTAGAAAAATTAAAAGTTAGCTGAACTAATTGTGTGCTCGGTGACACCACTGATTTACATTCTGGAGCAAACTCCCTACCTCAACTGGGATAGTTCATGAAGCTGCACCTATCCATAGACCATACTTTGAGTAGCACTGATTTAGAGAGGCCCCCTTCCTAAGGTCACATGCAAAAGCAAAAAACAATTTAAAAAAACCCTCAGTAAAGAAACAAATAAATCAACATTATGACTATACTTAGAGATAACCAGATTTTAGAACTTTCAGAGAGAGAATTTAAAATAACCAAGAGTAATAGGTTTAAGGCTCTAATGGAAAAGGTGGAAGGCATGTATGAACAGATGGGGAATCTCAATATCATAACAAGTCAAATGGAAATGCTAAGAATAACAAGAAACACGGTAACAAAGATGAAGAAAGTCTTCCAACCAGGGATCATCAGTAGACTTGACACAGCTGAAGACAGGGCAACAGAAATTACCCAATTTTGGTAAATGAATCCCAAAAGGAGAAGCAAGAGATTGAGACAGAATTAATATTTAAAGAGATAACAACCTAGAATTTCCCAAAAACAGTTAAATACATCAAAACACAGATCTGAGAAATTCAGAGAAAATGAAGGATAAATACCAAAACAAACAAAAAACCATCCATCCCATTTCCTAGACACATAATATTCAAACTGCTAAATGCCAAGATAAAGAGACAATAGCTACAGCAGAGGGAAAAGGCCCATCATGTACACAGGAACAAAGATAAGAATTACTACTCACCTCAGTGCCAGAGGACATTGGAGTGACATCTTTAAAGGGAAGAGAGAAGCTGTCAATCCAGAATTCTATACACAGAGAAAATATCTTTCAAAAATGAAGGCTATATTTTGAACACTTTCATACAAACAAAAGTTGAGAGAATTCATTACCACCAGACGTGCACTACAAGAAATGTTAAAGGAAGATACTCAGGCAGAGTAAGGTCATGACACTCTGACCTCAAATATAGCCTGGATTTTTTGGCCCCTAACAACAAATGTATAGGTTCCATGCCACATGCATCCAAATCCACACAGATCTGGAGTCTGCTATAAATTTTCTTTCTAACTGCAACAGTAAATCACACAGATAGTGAAAACCTAGTGACTGACACTCCCTATATCCAATGTATGGGCAGATGAGTAATAAAATAATGAAAAAATATATAAATAATGGGGGGGGTGATAAGGGATATAGGATGATTTGGGTGTTCTTTTTTATTTTTATTTTTTCTTTATTTTGGAGTAATGAAAAGGTTCTAAAATTGATTGTGGCAATGAATGCACTATATGATGATACTGTGAGCCACTGATTGCATACTTTGGATGGAGTATAAAGTGTGAGTATATCGCAATAAAATTGCATTAAAAATAATAAATAAATAGGAGATAGTTCCAGAAAAAAAATGGTATCCCAGTTTCACGTTAATTTCCACTTCCCTCATGACCAATGATGTTGCGTGTCTTCTCATGTTTATTGGCTATTTGGAATTGCCAGCTTAATTCTTTGTCCATTTTTTTTGGTGGGCCTTTAAAATGTTCATTTGTATATGGATACTAAGTTTTTGATTTTTATCTAAATTCCAAATATATTGCCTCTGTTTCTTGTTTTGTTTTAAAATTTGTTTATGGCTGTCTTAGCATAAATAAAGTTTTAATTTTGATAGAGTTAAAAAAAAAAGATTAATCACACAAACTTATGAGGTCCAAACAAACACCCTTGGCACATGACTGTTAAACCATGAGTTGCTGACCTGAGAGTCAGTTGGAGGGCAAATCTGAGGAGTCAACATTTCCCTCCAACTGGAAAATGCCACCTTTACAGCCAAATCGACAGAAAATGAGTCACACCAAGAGGCCCGGATATTTTAATACTTTGGAGCCAACCAATAAGAAAGGACTCAGTGATTATGATTTAAAAATGCATCTCCACTATGATGTCTTTCTGCATGATTACCTCCCCCCACCCCCACCCCCACCTGAGCTAATGCTATGATAAATTCACATTCTAGTCCTTTAATATTTTCAACCAAGGAATTATCAGAGTTGCAATTCTTGCAGAGAACCAAACCTAATTAAAAGATTACCCATGGGAAAAAAAGGAAATTATAAAATGTCCTATCCAAGACATAAATATTTGAAGGTCTATGAGGGCAGAGACCATGTCTACATCCCCAGAGCTGAACGCAAGGCCCCAGCCTACAGCACAGAAGAAGCAGGAATCCACAGGTGGAGAAGACAGGTAGGGGCCTTCCAGGCAAGGGAAGCAGAGTGGACAGTGGTCTGGAGCTGGAAAGACCTGCAGGGCCAGAGCAGGGAATGGTAAACTGCAGAATCTGGAGGGTAGGATGAAGAGGAGGCCCGGTGGAAAACAAAAGAAGAAAGGCCTTTGGGAGATCAGACTGTGTCTGAAGTAAGCAAAACCTAAGGAATTGCTTTTCAAAGAATGACTTATGTAGGCCAGACACCCAGGGATGAACTGTCTAAAGTCAAGAGGGGAAAAAGAAATCACCTGGTAGTGTGGCAGATTGTATTTTCCAAAAATGGCACAACAGTATCTCCAGTCCCACATACTTTTCCTACAATGTGACTTTGACATTCTTTTCATGAGAGGTGGAATCTGTGTCTCCTCCCCTTGAACTTGAACAGGACTTTGTGACTGCCTCAACTAATAGAGTAAGGTGAAATGACTCTAGGTGGCTTCTGAGGCAAGGTCATAAAGATTCCACACACTTTTACTCTATTCTCTTGGAATACTCATTCTAAGAGAAGCCAGCCACCAAATAATCAGTCTGGCTACTATGAGGTCACCATGCTATAAGGAAGCCCAAATTAGCCCATGGGAAGAGACAACTTGGTGAAGCCCTGAGACTATGGGGAAAGAAAGGTACCTGGCCAGCCCCCAGATACTCTAGCCCCTGGTATTCCAGCCCAGCCCCCATCTGACTGCAGCTACATGAGAAAGCCCAAGACAGAACCTTCCAACCAAACCCTTTTCAGACCCCAACTGATAGAAACCATGAAAGATAAGAAAACTATTGTTGTTGTTTTAAGCCACAAAGTCTCGGGATGATTTGTTACACAGCAGTAGATAACTGACACACCTGGTAAGCATGGGCAGCTGACTTTGCCAATTGCTTTAGTGTCTAGCAAGTATCTGATCACAAAGAAACAAGACTAGCTTCCTGTGGGGCCTCCAGAGTGAGCATTCCTGCTGCACAGGTAAAGTGCCCAACCCTGAAGAGAAGCTAGCAAGGCAGGGAATGGTTTCTCCCGAGTAAAGGTGGGGCCCAAGTTAGGTAAGAGGTCAGGAACAAAGAGAGGGGGACGTCCCTCCAACCCTCCCTATCTACTTTCACACAGGAGGCTGCTCACTCACAGATCTCCACATGGGACAGGGCAGTATCGAAATCAGCGGAGATCTAGGAGAGAAGGGCTTGTGGGAGACAGATACAGCTTCTGACACTAAGAGGGGAGGCTCCAGTGGTGTGATGGAAAGGTACTGAATCTGCAGCCAGAAAGTGCTGGGTTCAGATCTCAGCTGGGCCACCACAGTAGCAGTGCCACTGCACTGTGATGAGTCTTGGTTTCCTCATTTATAACCAGGGGTAACAACTACCTTTCTCCCTAGGATGTCTTCAAATGCGATGGCATATGGATAAACTCCTTATGCACCATTAAGCACTGTTTGAATGTTGGTCATTATTAAAATAAAAATAACAAGAGATAATCTCAGTCAAAATGTACATCGCATGCATTGAATTTTTCTTTGGAGAGCCAAAGACCTTAAATTCAAATAGGCTAGCCTTAGCCCAACTCCTGAAGACACAGGGGTAAACAGAACTAAGGTTATATACCCATATTCTCTATCTGCAATGATTCTTGAAGTGAAAGTAGGCTGATATCAAAGACAAATTCCTGTTTCCATATGTCTCATTTTAGCACCACAATTAACACTTGGTGGCAACAGCCGGACTCCCAGTCCCAGAAGAGTACTACAGAGTGGTGACAGCATGAGAAAAAGAGGCAGCCTGCCCCAATTATCCCCCACCCATGTACTGGCTGTGTCAACTAGGCAAGCTACTTAACCTGCTAAGCTTCAGTTTCCTCAGCCTAAATATAAAGGAAAAAAGAGGCTTATTTTCACCTTGACGGGTGATCTTGCTGCCCTCCCCCCTGCATGGGACCTGACTCCCAGGGGTGTGGGTCTCCCTGGCAACATAGGATATGACTCCCAGGGATGAATCTGGACCCGGCATGGTGAAATTGAGAACATCTTCTTGACCGAAAGGGGGAGGCAAAATGAAACGAAATAAAGTTTCAGCGGCTGAGAGATTCCAAATGGAGTCGAGAGGTCACTCTGGTGGACATTGTTACGCACTGTATGGATAACACTTTTTAGGTTTTAATGTATTGGAATAGCTAGAAGTAAATACCTGAAACTACCAAACTCCAGCCCAGTAGCCTTGACTCTTGAAGACGATTGTACAACAATGTAGACTACAAGGGGTGACAGTGTGATTGTGAAAACCCTGCGGATCACACTCCCTTTATCCAGTGTATGGATGGATGAGTAGAAAAATGGGGACAGAAACTAAATGAAAGGTAGGGTGGGATGGAGGGGGTGACTTGGGTGTTCTTTTTTACTTTTATTTTTTATTCTTGTTCTGGTTCTTTCTGGTGTAAGGAAAATGTTCAAAAATGGACTGAGGTGATAAGTGCACAACTATGTGATAGTACTGTGAACAGTTGATTGTACACCATGGATGATTGTATGGTGTGTGAATATATCTCAATAAAACTGAATTTTAAACAAAGAGGCTTATTTTGAGGATGAAATGAGATGATGATCATAAAATACTTACAATGTAGGAAACATTCAATAAGCCTGTAGAACAAGTTTTAAAGGACTTGTGAGCCCTGGATTTCTCCTTGTCTTGTTCCTAACTTCATTCCTGAGAGATCATCACAAAAAATGGGTGCCATACCCTCTGCCAGCTGGGAATGGAGGCAGCTGCCAGGGCCATTTTTGGGGAGACACTTGCAGCCCCCACACGGGCAGTTGAGGACCTGTCTACATACTTATATACACGGCTAAAAGCTGGTCAATACTCAGCCACCAGACAGCCTGAAGCTGAGTCTGACAGCAAGCTTCTTAAAGTAACCCATATGTTCTGGGAAACAATCTGTGCTGGTTAATTTAATTGACTTTCTTTCCACATTTGTTGAAAAATCTTCCTACAAAAAAAAAATGTGAATCTGAGTTTCTGCCGAAGTTCAGGTAACTGGCCCCTGCAGGATGGTCTCGGGGCCTGCTGGTGCAGGACTGAGGGTAAACTAGGGCTTCTTTCTTCACTCACAGCCCTAAATCCAATCCCCAATTCAGGGCCTGGTACTTGAAAGGCACTAGGTAAGCATGTTGTTGGGTGAATAAATAAAAGAATGGAGTGCTGGGATTGCATTAGTGATGAACTCAAAATACATGCTGTATGTTGAAGGAGGCAGTGGGAAGTGCTCTAAGTTGTTAGGCCTTAGACAAAGCAATTTAACTTTCTGGACCTTGGCTTCCCGTTCTGCAAAATGGGGACAATCGTGCCTGCCCCAGATTCTTCACAGAGCTGTCGTGAGGATAAAAAGTGAGGCCTTGGATGGGAAAGCACCTCCCAAACCACAAAGCACCTGCAGTACTTTATTCCTGACCAGCTTGTTTTCTTTCCATTTCATTTGCCATGCAGAAGGGCAAGAAAGATGCTGAGGTTCCCAGCAGTTGGGAAACCAGACCTCACGGAAATGGCCATCCATAGTTTCACTTAATACATAAAAACGATCCATAACCAACCAATATACATCTGGCCCTCTCCCTCCAGGGGGAGCGAAGGAAGTGGGAAGGCTCCAGCACATTTCTGTTCAACAAGCATTTCCTCAGCTCCTCCTCTCCCAGCTGATATTTTATAGGAACAAGCATGTCATTCTGTCAGGGTGGGGAAAGAAGGTGAGATAGGAGAATTAAGTCAAGTCTCAAGGCTTGGAAAAGAAAGAGGAAGAAAAGGAAGAAGCCAGAGGAAAAAAATATATCATCTATTGCTTATAGGACTTTTTTTAAACAAACAAAATTAAAAAGAAAAAATTAATGGTAAAGCAGATCTAGAGGAAGGTGGAACACTAAAAGTCTGGAATTCTCTGTCTTCCCCAGATAATTTTTTTTTCCCATGGATCTACTTGCCATTGATCTCCCAAAAATACCCCTTGGTTCACATGTTATCCTGCAAATCACATCATCAGTGTTGACCCACATCTTTCAAGTCATGCGAGCACCTCTGGGACAGACGCACGAGCCCTGGAGGCCAAGCCCTAGCTGAATCATATTGTCAAGTGGCAAAGATCCCTACATAAGTAGGCCTCCAAAGTCCTATGTCATCATGTGGCTCTGGGATCTTGATGATTATGAACTCACCCTGTTTATAGGGCACCAGACTCAGCACCTTATATTACAGCAAGGTGATGGGATACAAACTAAGCTCTAGTTAGAAAAACACTGTGATCCAAATGTGCTTTGAGAATATCAGTATGAATTTGTAATATAGTTTATTTTAAATAAAACAAGCACATATATTTCTGTGATAGTTAGGCTCATGTGTCAACTTGGCCAGGTGATGGTGTCCAGGTTTCTGGTCAAGCAAGCACTGGCCTGGTACTGCCAGGATATTTGTGGCTGGTTTATTAAATCATCAGTCAATTGACTGCACCTGTGACTGATTACATCAACAAAGGGTGTGCCTTCAGCAATGAGAGAATCCAATCAGCTGGATTTAATCCTATCAGTTGAAGACTTTTAAGGGAGAGAGAGAGAGAGAACCTTCACTTCTTCGGCTAGCCAGCAAAGCATTTCCTGAGGAGTTCGTCGAACACCTTTATCGGAGTTGCCAGTTTGCTGCCTGCCCTACAGAATTTGGATTTGTGCATCCCCACAGTTGTGTGAGACACTTTTATAAAATCATATATTTACAGATATCTCTTCTTGATTCTGTTTCCCTAGAGAAACCTAACTAATACAATTTCCTAGCTCTATACACTGTAAACACCTAGAAACAATGACCAACCTGGTAGCAATCACCACTCGGGGCACTGAGATTATGATCTCCAAACACCATTTCCCAACACGAAGAACTCGAGCTCCTGGAGAAATGGGTGATTCCAGGACTGGGACAAGACATGTACAAGATGAGCCTGGCACGTCTTTCCAAACCAGACAGCAAGGAAGCTATCAATACTATCACGGTCCCATCAGAAGGACCCCAGAGCCAACAGAAAGTGCTAACCAAAGAGAAGGCAGGACCATTTGAGCACTGTTGAAGATAATAATGGCAGCAGGTTGAAGCACATCAAGCATATTATATCCATGAGATTATAATAATACTTAAGAAAACAATACTAATTGGTCACAATTGGAAGGTAAGAACCAACTCATTATTTTGAAAACTAGTGACTTAAAGGAGAGAGTCAAGGATTTATTCTGCCTTTCCTGTATGAACTGTATCACTGAATAACCAATGAGTAGCAGATGAGGGAAAGTTCCTCTTTATAGAAGTATCCCTGCTAATAAATGAGGGAGAAATGATAGAATATCACCATTTTGAAGACCCTAAGGAATGAATGAGGCCACCAGGCTACTCATCACCAGCTGCTAACGATGCCACCAGACAGCATGAGCTCCTGATGAAAGAACACATCACTACCTGATCAAGTTTCTGAATGCATCTACCAAATTAATGAACTACAAAGGACAGACACAGGAACATATTAACCTACACCAAAGAAATGCAATCAGCAAATCCAGACTGTGGGAAACTCTTCAGGTCAAAATCCCAGCTTCTTTCACAAATAAATTGCAAGTTTAAAAAAAAGAGAGAGATGGAATGGGAACCTATTTAAAAGACATTCAAATGGCCTATCACTAGTCTCAATGTGTGAACCTTATTTAGGTAAAAAAAACAATTGTGACATTTGAAACAACTGAAACTATAAACATCTACTGGATATTTTATGATAATAGGGAATTGTTAGTAATTTGTTTTAGTTGTAATGATGGTATTGTGGATATGTCATTTTTTAAAAAAAATCCTTATCCTTTAGAGATACATACCAAAACATTTACAGATGAAATATAGTATTTGAGATTGACATCAAAATAATATGAGAGAACAGCAAAAGAAGAAACCAATTTAAAAATGGACAAAGGACTTAAATAGACAATTCTCCAAAGATCTACAAATGGCCAATACACACATGAAAAGCTGTTCAATATTATTAGCCATTAGGGAAATGCAAATCAAAACCATAATGAGATATGACTTCACACCCACTAAGATGGCTATTTTTTTAAAATAGAAAATAACAAGTGTTGACAAGGATGCAGAGAAATATGAACCCCTCATACATTGCTGTGGTAATATAAAATGGGGCAGCTACTGTGGGAAACTTTGGTGGTTCCTCAGAAAGTTAAATATAGAATTACCATATGACCTGGCCATCCCATTTCTAGCTAAATACCCAAAAGAACTGAAAGCATGAACTCAGACAAATATTTGCCCACCAATGTTCATAGTAGCATTAACTACCACTGCCACAAGGTGAAAGCAACCCAAGTGTCCATCAACAGAGGAATGGATAAACAAAACACAGTATATCCACAAGATAGAGTATTATTCAGCCCTAAAACGGAACAAAGTTCTGATACATGCTAAAACATGGATGACCTTGAAGACATCATGCTGAGTGAAACAAGCCAGACACAAAAGAACAAACATTGTATCAATTCACTTACATGAAATAACTAGAATATACAAATTCATAGAGACAGAGAGTAGATTACAGATACCAGGGTTTGGAGGTGCGGGTGAAGTGTGGGGAGTTAATGTTTAATGGGTACAGTTTCTGTTTGGGGTAATGGAAAAATCTGGTAAGGAATGGTGGTGATGGTAGCACAACATTGTGAATGTAATTAAAACCAATGAATTGTATACTTGCAAGGGGTCAAAATGGGAAATTTTATGTTACAGATCTGTTAACACACAAAAAACTTTAAATCCAATAAACATTCATTTTCTAATAATGATATGAGAGGGGGGCAAAGAAGAAACAAGATTGACCAGGAGTTAATAATTGCTGAAACTGGGTAATGGATGCACGGGCATTCATATACTATCCTATCTACTCTTATGTACATTTAAAATTCTTCATAACAGAGTTCTAAAAATAAATGAATACAAATCTCCCTGGTAACGCAGGATATGACTCCCGGGAATGAATCTGGACCCAGCATCGTGGGATTGAGAACATCTTCTTGACCAAAAGGGAGATGCGAAATGAAAAGAAATGAAGTTTCACTGGCTGAGAGATTTCAAATGGAGTTGAGAGGTCACTCTGGTGGACATTCTTACGCACTATATGGACAACACTTTTTATGTTTTAATGTATTGGAATAGCTAGAAGTAAATACCTGAACTATCAAACTGCAATCCAGTACCCTTGACTCTTGAAGACGATTGTATAACAATGTAGCTTACAAGGGGTGACAGTGTGATTGTGAAAACCTTGTGGATCACACTCCCTTTATCCAGAGTATGGATGGATGAGTAGAAAAATGGGGACAAAAACTGAATGAAAAATAGGGTGGGACTGGGGGAATGATTTGGGTGTTCTTTTTTACTTTTATTTTTCATTCTTATTCTTATTCTTTCTGGTGTAAGGAAAATGTTCAAAAATAGATGGGGGTGATGAATGCACAATTATAAGATGGTACTGTGAACAGTTGATTGTACACCATGGATGACTGTATGGTATGTGACTATATCTCAATAAAACTGAATTTAATTAAAAAAAATACATGAATACGAGTTCTCAATACCATCCTACATCCTTGACTCATGCTAATGCTCAGAAATGGGGCTGTGAAAGCTGAACCCAGGCAGCCCCAAATCACTCCATTCGCCCGGCAGTTAAGTGACTGCCCCGGGGTTACTGCATGTTGGGTCTTCATCACACGAAAACTATTAAAATTACAGAGCATCTTTTCTATAAAAACACTTTAATGAGAATTATTGAGCATCTACTAAGTACAAGCCTCTATGTTAAGCACCCCAGGGGAAGCTACAGTGAGAAGACATGCACAGTGGGGAGGGAAGAGGTATTCACTTGGTGGGGGGAGAGGGTCCAACATCCATGAGAGGGGAGCATGACCCAATGACATGACAGCCAAGAGGAAGTCCAGAGGAAGGGCATGTCCTCCAGCTCTTTGCAAGGCAATCCAGGCAGGTCCGTGCTGAGCCAACCCTTGAATTAAGAATACCCAACTAGGGATGTTCTCACAAACACTGGGGACTGACAGTTTGATATGCCAAGCACTCTATCTTGGGGCTTGTCCTTATGAAGCTTGTTACAGCAAAGGAGAGGCTAAACCTGCTTATAATTGTGCCTAAGAGTCTCCCCCTGAGTACCGCCTCTTTGTTGCTCAGATGTGACCCTCTCTCTCTAGCTAACCCAACTTGGCAGGTGAACTCACTGCCCTCCCCCCTACATGGGACATGACTCCCAGGGGTGTAAATCTCCCTGGAAAAGTGGGATATGACTCCTGGGGATGAATCTGGACCCAACAACATGGGATTGAGAACTTCTTGACCAAAAGGGGGATGCAAAATTAAACAAAATGAAGTTTCACTGGCTGAGAGATTTCAAATGGAGTCGAGAGATCACTCAGGTGGACATTCTTACACACTATATGGATAACACTTTTTAGGTTTTTAATGTATTGGAATAGCTAGAAGTAAATACCTGAAACTATCAAACTGCAACCCAGTAGCCTTGACTCTTGAAGACGATTGTATAACTGTATAGCGCCACAGTGTGATTGTGAAAGCCTTGTGGATTGCACTCCCTTTATCCTGTGTATGGATGAATGAGTAGAAAAATGGGGACAAAAACTAAATGAAAAATAAGGTGGGATGGGGGGATGATTTGGGTGTTCTTTTTAACTTTTATTTCTTATTCCTATTTTTATTCTTTCTAGTGTAAGAAAAATGTTCAAAAATAGATTGGGGTGATGAATGCACAAACATATGATGGTACTGTGAACAGTTAATTGTACACCATGGATGACTGTATGGTATGTGAATATATCTCAATAAAACTGAATTAAAAAAAAAAAAAAAAAAAGAATACCCAGCTAGGATTTCAGCAGCAATGAGAGGAGATCCTCCTGGCTGCAGGGCTGGCAGGTGCAGAGGTCTGGAGGGGAGAATGAAAGGCATGTGATTCCGAGGGGGAATACTGTAAGGTGATTTGGCGGAGGAAAGTTAAGGCCAGGGGAATGGGGAGAGATGGGGGAATAGAGAGGTGGGGGCCTTGCTGGGAAGGGCAGTGATTGTCAAGCCCAGGGACCGGGGTTGGGGCTTTGTCTGGTGAGCCCAGGGAAGCTGCCATGCTGTATTTTAGGAAGACAATGCCCACTGCTGCTTCAAAGGGAAAAACTATCTGGCAGTTTGCTGCACAAGCTCAGTAATGCTACCTGCCCTCCTCTTGGTTTCAGGCAATGGCCCAGCACTGCAGATCAAATGGTGTGAGTCAAGGTTGTTAAATGGATATTAAGCATACAGAGCTCTGGCCGACCACGTGAGGAGGTGACAAAACAAGTGAAGCATTACTCAGTGATCAGAACTCCGGGAACGCTTAAAAATGGAAACAGACGCTGGAAAGCATCGCACATAAAAGAAAAAAAGTGTGCAGCACCTGGCATGACCCCAGAACTTGTGAATGTCATGAATACCAGTGAATTGTGTACTTGAAAGTGGCAGAGGGTGCCTACGTGATCAGCCTCCAATAAAAATCCTGGGCGCTGAGTTGCTAATGAGCTTCCCTGGTTAGCAACACTTCCCATATGTTGTCACAGTTCGTTTCTGGAGGAATTAAGCATGCCGTGTGTGACTCCACTAGGAGAGGGTTCTTGGAAGCTTGTGCTTGGTTTTCACTGGAATTCGCCCCATGCGCCTTTTCTCTTTGCTGATGGAGTTTTGCATCCTTTTGCAGTGATAATTCATAGCTATAAAACCACATACTGTATCCTGTGGGTCTTCCTAGTGAATCATCGAATGGGGAGGTGGTCTTGGGGACCCCAGCAAGAGAAGTCTCCCCGATGTGAGGGAGGTGGACACCTTTTCAGGAACCGTGCTTACGTCCTGGTGCTTCCACCTCTAGCAGGTCACAACCTTGCTGAGCTTCCACTTCTCCCTCCACATCCAAGAATGACAAGGCCTTCACCCAAGCACAGAATATCTGTGAACTGGAAATTGCTCTGACCTCTGCAAAGCACCCTGCAGATGTAAGGTCTTTTTATCAGCTGTGCATAAAACACATGTATGGCAAACCATCAAGCACGCAGGAAACTAGCTTAAAGAGTTGTAAGACTGTGAAAAGCCCTTTTAATAGAATTTTCTTTGCTCCCCTATCCTCCAGCCCTTGCCCCACTTTACAATGTGATACATCATCCCAGTATATAAACCACATGTATATAAACACTTGCAACCTGTGGAAATACAAATAAAGACCAGAGGAATAAATTATCAGTTTACTGAGTAGCCTATTTCAACACATTCAAAGCCATCAACATAACATTTCCAGATAATCCACAGTTCTGGCACTCTTGGCTTAACCCTGCAAGCTCCAATTTATCTTCCCAATCTTATTTCAGCAAACATGTTTTTTAAATTAAAAAAAAAAAACAGATTAAGAAAAATCCAAGTTTGGCACCAACATACTTGGCTTTCTAAAATCCCATAAAATTGCAGGCAATTCTCATTCATTTACTCACTCAGCCATTCACAGAATAACCAAGCTGTTGAGAGCACATCAGCAGCAAAGCGCTATGCCAAGCTCAAGATGGAATACAAAGAAGAAGATGAACTTGGCTGTGGGGTTCCATAGGTACAAAATTGTCTGTAGAGATGCCATCAATGTGCCCTGTAAGCTCCTAGGGGAGGAAGAGCGGGTCCTTGGGTCAGTCAGGGCCACTGTAGGGATTTCAAACAGAAGGAATTCAATATTGGGAACTGCTTACTCAGGGGATGAAGCTGCTGAGAGAGAAGAGCAAGAAGCTGAAGCAACCCCAGGGACATTGGGATAAGGAGCTAGCATCAGAGCAGGGCTGCACCATCCAGGGGCAGAAGCTGGGACATCAGTTAAGTGGCCAGAGTCCTCTATGTTAGCTGAAGACACGAGGGATAGAGGAAGAGCTAGAGAAGACAAGACAGGGCTTGGCAATGCATTCTGATGTGGGGTGGGAGGAGGAAAGGAGGCATTAAGTGTGACTCAGGTTTGCAGCCCAAGCTTGGGTGGTGGGGAACTATTCATAGAAAGAGGGGAGTTAGGAGGAGGAGCAAGTTTCTGGGGGAAATCGGGCCTCATGTCACTAGAACTGCTCAAAATGCCGGCGTGCACTGTGTGCCTCCAAAACACGCTGCTAGTCTGCTCATTATCTCTTTGCAACACCCACATGCTAAATGTCAAGAAAATATACTTCAAACAAATGTTTACACATTATCAACCTGTGTGTGCCTTTTTTGTCCTCCTACTGGTCTTATGGTATGCAACACTGAATGATGTTTCAAATGAAAGCTGAACCCCAAATAATAAGGCCACCTTCTGGGATGTCCAACCCTTATGTGGTCACCCAAATGGCTCAACCTGCAGGTTTGCACCCTCAACTTCACTTTTTCAGGGACACTTTGCAACTGGACGATCTTTTCCATTCCCATCCTTCAAGTATCATCTAAACTGACAGTGAAAACATTACTATTTCTTGGTGCTCAGACTACAAGAGTTGGCCTTAGAGTTTGACTTGCTTGAGGAATTAATGCACAAACCATCCTAGAGGCAACGATGTCTTGGTGCACAATCTTTTGTAACCTGGTCACCACCACAAAACAGGCTCAGCTAACCAAATGTTCAGTGGGTCTTCCTCAGCCAGAGGACTTTGAAAGTTTACTTTCACTTGACTATAGCCCCCTTTCTTATAGACCCTCTAATTTTGTTGAGGCCTTCCTTGCTAAGAGGCACAGCCATTCCTAATATAGATCAGTCATAACAATAAATAAAGTAAAACAAATGCTTCAGCCTGAAATAATTTCCTGTGAAATAAATGTCATTTACGATGTCATCAAATAAGCAAGTGGTATAGAACAAAGCAGAGTTTTGCTTAGCCAAATCATTTTGTCATCATTGTGGATAAAGTTTATCTTTGGAACACTTTCCCCATTAAGGTCTTGCTAGGCCACTAGTTGTGAAAATTTTGCACTATTTATGAATTTTCTCTTAATTTCATGTAATTACACGTTCTCAATGTAATTTCATATAATTACATGTTCTCTACAAGATGAGAGGTGGTGCTGAATTTTTTTAATGGAAACAACAAACTGGGAAAAAAATTGAATGAAAAACTATGTTATCCTTATTGGTATCCCAATAGACTATAAATGTTTAGATATGTAATGAAGAGTGCCAAGCAATGGAATGAGAACCTCATGTATTCTTTTATTTATATTCTTAGCACATTGTTGGAAAGAAGTAAAAGCCTGTCAACAATTATGCATATATACTTTTTATATGTGACAATATTTACAAAGTATATTTAAAAATTCCTGGTAATATGAATGTTACTAAACCCAACAGTTGGCACTTTTTCCTTGCAATAAGCTTAAGCAATCAAATGAGCTTCTCAAGAAAAATCCATGGTGAAAAGATACACAAATAGCTCAATGGAACAGAGTCCAGAAATAGATCCACACCTGTATCAACAACTGATTTTCAACAAAAGTGAGAAGGCAATTCTGTGGAGAAAGGATAGTCTTTTCAACAAATGGTGCTGGAACAAATGTATGCATAGGCAAAAAAATCCAACCTAGAGCCATACTTTGTTTTACATATATATATGTGTATATGTATATACACACACACACACACACACACACACACATATATATATATATATATCTGCTCATAGATATAAATGTAAGAGCTAAGAAAATAAAGCTTCTAGCACAGTGATCATGTGATTCTGAAAACCCTGTGACTGACAGTCCCTGGATCTACCATACGGTAATCAAATAATAATGAGTAATCAAATAACCACACAAAATATATAAATAATAGGGGGCAGATAAAGGGTATGGGTTGTTTTGGGTGTTTTTTTTTCTTTTTTCTTTTTTTCTTTTTCATTATTTATTTATTTATTTTTTTTTGCTTAATGAAAATGTTCTAAAATGGATTGTGGTGATGGATGCATAACTATATGATGATACTATGGGCCACTGATTGTATACTTTGGATGGATTATATGGTTTGTGAATATATCTCAATAAAATTGCATTTATTAAAAATTTAAAAAATTTAAAAAAAGAAAAATCCAGAGCATAAGTACCTGAGGAAGTCACACTTAATGGAGAAACTCTAATCCAAATCCCCACTATTTTTCTGTTGAGGTAAAATTAATGGAGAGGCCCTGCCCCAATCAAGATGGCAGAGTGGGCTCCATCTCCCCACAGAAGCTTTGAAGAACCAGCAAGCGCTGACAGAAACAATTTTCTCAAAGCTCCAGAAAACAGTTACAGGACTGCAGCAACAGGGCGAGTGCCCAATCAAGTAAAAGGCTACTTAAAAGTGGTAGGATGTCCCGCACTCCGAATGGCCCTCTCCCACCCCTCACTGGCTTGGCACGCAGCTGGCCCACGCTCCCAGTGCGGATCCATGGTCCCAGTTCCAGAGGGAGCAAAGTAACTCTAGTGCACACACTAGGAGCATGTACGTCTGGCCCAACCTGTCTGGCAGTGGCCTGAGAGATTTGCGGTCCCAGAATTTGCCTTGCATGTAGAAGGCAGTACATGGAACTCTCCTACAGAACACTGTGGGAGAGCAGTCAAACGCCTGCCAGGGGCAAGGGATTGCTGTCTGTAGGACATACAGTGCAGTTCCCAGAACTGTGAGGAAACTGTTTCGTAGGGAAGAGGGGACATTTGTATCTGTGGTAAATGGAAGAATTCCTAGGGCAAACGTACATGCCCAAGACAAGATGCATGTGCAGATAGGATCAGGGAGGCCCTAAGCTCTGGCCTGGAACTAGTCTCTAAACTCATCATATGGATAAACTCTGAAGGAGAGCACTCACGCAGGTCAATCTGCAAAGTCTGGGAAAGGCGGTTTCTTTTTTTTCCTTTTTTTTTTTCTTTTTTAGCTCCTGTCATTCAAGGAAAGCTCTGTCATAACATTAGCTAGATACAAGCTTAAGGAACAGATGTCTCAGCATCTAAATTCTAGTGAGAACACATTAAAATATCAAATGTCCTGGTTTCAACAAAAGATTATAACACATAAAAAGAAACAAGAAGCGATGATCCAGGCAAAGGAGATTAAAGCATCAGAAACCAGAAACCATCAATGAAGAGGTTCAGACCTGGGACATACCGACCAAGACTTTTAAAAAATGATCTTACATATCCTCAAAGATCTAAAGGAAAACATGCACAAAGAACTAAAGGAAATCAGGAAAACAGATGAACACAAGGAAAATATCAATAGAGAGATGGAAATTATGAAAAGAAACCAAAGAGAACTGAAGATTACAGTAACAGAAATTAAAAATTCCCTAGAGGAGTTCAATACAGCATAGTGGAGCTGGCAGAAGAATCAGTGAACTTGAAGAGAAGACTATTGAAATCATCCAATCTGAGGAGCAGAAAGAAGAAAGAATGGAAAGTGAACAGAGACTGAGGACCCTGTGGGACACCATCAGGTGCTCCAATCTACACATGGTGTGGGAGTCCCAGAAAGAGAAAAGAGAGAGAAAGGAGCAGAGAAAATATTCAAAGAAATAATGGTTGAAAACTTCATCTATTCAACATGAAGACATGAATATACATATCAAGCTGCTCCATGAACTCCAACCAAGACAAATCCAAATAGATGCCCACTGTGCCATGTTATAATCAAACTGCTGAATGCCAAAGATGAAGAGAGAACTCTGAAAGCCCCAAGAGAAAAATAATGTGTCACAAGGAAGCTTCAAGGTCAAGTGCTGATTTCTCTTTGGAAACCACAGAGGAAAGAAGGCAGCGTGTACACATATTTGAAGCACTGAAAGCAAGCAAAATATTGCCAACCAAGAATTCCGTAACTGGCAAAACTGTCTTTCAAAAAAACGAGGGAAGAATTAATACACTGCCAGATAAAAGCTGAGGGCCTTCATCACCACTTGACTAGTCCTACAAGAAAATGCTAAAGGGAGTTCTGCTGGTCGAAAGGAAAGGACACTAGACGGTTGTCTGAAGCCACTGACGTAATAAAGATCTCCAGTAAAGATAATGACATGGGTAAATATAAATGTGAATATTATTGTATTTTTTATTTGTTACTCCACATTTTACTTCCTACAGAATCTAAAAGACAAATGTATATAATGTAATGATAAATCAATGGTTTTGGACTCATAATGTATAAATACGTAATTTGTGACAAGAATTACATAAAGGTAGGGGTCAGAAGAGTACAGGAACATAGTTTTTATACGCTATTGAAGTTGGTATCCAAGCAAACAAGATTGTTATAGATTTAGGATGTTAGATTTAAGCCCTATGGTAACACAAAGAAACTATAAGAGGATAAGCAAGATCATAGAGACAGAACGTAGAGTATTGGTTAACAGAGGTGGGGGACAGGGGCAAAAGGGAGTTAATGCAAAATGAATATAGGGTTTCTGTTTGGGGTGAAGGGAAAGTTCTAGTAATGAACGGTGGTGAGGGTACTGCAACCTTGTGAATGTGATTAATTCCACTGAATGGCAGGTACTCTTGGGAGCGGATGGGATGGGAAGATTTATGTTGTATATATGTTTTCACAATTTAAAAAGAAAGAGAAACTAAAGTGATAATGAGAATTAAATGTAATACATGATATGGGTGGGATTCAAGAATATTTTTAAAAAGGCTCAAAAGGACATTATTGGGACATAAGAAAAAATTGGAATATAGAATGTAAGCTTTATATCAATGTTAAATTTCTGGAACTTGATAACTGCACTATAAGTGAATATCCTGTTCACAGGAAGTGTACATGGAAGTATTATCTGTTCAGTGAGTATGATGCGTGCAACCCATTTTCAGATGTTCAGAAAACAGATAGACATAGAAGGGGGGAGGAAAGAAGGAAGGAAATAGAAAGAGAGAGAAAGAAAGAAAAAAAGAAAGGAAGGAAGGGCGAGAAAGAAAGTCTTCAAAGGTGGCAAAATGTTAAAACTGGTAGACTTTGAGTATTTGGGGGTATGTTGGAGTTCCCTGTGGGGGGTTTGTGTTATTTTTGCAACTGTCCTGTAATTTTGAAATTATTTCAAAATTAAAAGTTCAAAAACATGTTAAAAAAAAAAGCATATAATCTAGGGACATAAGGCAGCTTTTTGGGTGATGGAAAATGTTTTATATCTGAATTGTGGTGATGCTTACACAGTTGTATACATTGGTCAAAACTCAAATTCTTTACATACAATGGATGCATTTTATTATATGTAAATTATACCTCAATAAATTGCCAAGCAAAAAAAAACATGGGGATTGAAATGTAAGTCAAGACTACTATTACATGCCATATATACCCATTTGACTGAGAAAAATAAAAAAGTTGACAATACCAAATGTATCTCTTATTCACTGGTGGTGGTATAAATTGGTACAACTACCTTGGAAAATAGTATGCCATAAAACATAAAACATACTCTTCAACCCAGTGCTTTCAACCCAAAAGAAACTCCTACACATGTGCAGGAATCTCTATGGTGACCCCTTCTGCCAGTCTATATATATTATGTCCCCCAGAAAAAGCCACATTCTGTAATGCAACCTTGTGTGGGGAGAAAACGTATTAGTGTTGATTAAGTCGGAAATTTTTGATTGGATGTTTCCATGGAGATGTGACTCAATCAACTGTGGGTGAGACCTCTCATTGGATTATTTCCATGGAGGTGTTGCCCCACCCATTCAGGGTGGGTCTTTATTGGATCACTGGAGTACTTTAAAAAGAGCCACACAGGCCCAGATGGAGCCACAGCCAAGAGGTCACTTTGAAGAACACACAGGAGCTGAGAGAGGAGCTGGAACCCAACCTGGGATCAGCAGATGCCAGCCACATGCCTTCCCAGCTAGCACATGTTTTCCTGATGCCACTGGAAACAAGGTATACTTGTTGACACCATAGCTTGGACACTTTTATGGCCTTAAGACTATAACTTTGTAACCAAATAAACCCCCTTTATAAAAGCCAAGCCATTTCTGGTATTTGCAAAACAGCAGCATTAGCAAACCGGAACACTCTTCAACAAGAAAATGGGTGAATAAAAAGTGGTACATCCACATAGTGGACTGTTACACAACAGCCAAAATTAGACGCATAAAAAAGAAATCTGTACAATAGTCTTTTTTATAAAATTATAAATGCTTGAAATAAAAAATATGCTTTTTTGAAGGTAAAACTAAATTAAAACTACAAAATCAACTCAAAATGGATCAAAGACCTAAACATAAGAACCAGAACTATAAAACTCCTAGAAGAAAACATAGGGAAGTATCTTCAGGACTTCATGGTAGGCAATGTTTTATTAGACTCTACACCCAAAGCACAAGCAACAAAAGAAATGGGACCTCACCAAAAACAGAAACATTTGGACCTCAAAGGACTTTATCGTGAAAGTAATACAACAACCTACGCAACAGGAGAAAATATTTGGAAACCACATATCTGATAAGGGCTTAATATCCAGAATATATAAGAAAATCTTTCAACTCAACAACAAAAAGACAAACAATCCTATTTTTAAATGACAAAAGACCTGAATAGACATTTTTCCGAAGAAGATATACGAATGACCAAAAAGCACATGAAAAGATGCTCAGCATCATCAGTCATTAGGGAAATGCAAATCAAAACCACAATGATACCATTTCACACCCACTAGAATGGCTACCATTAAAAAAATGGAAAATTACAAGTGTTACAGAGGATGTGGAGGAATAGGAACACTTATTTATTGCTGGTGGCAATGTAAAATGGTGCAGCAGCTGTGGAAGACAGTTTGGCAGAATTAAGTTAAGCACAGGATTACCATATGACCTGGCAATCCCACTTCCAGCTATATGCCCAAAAGAAATGAAAGCAGGGACTTGAACACATATTTGCACAACAATGTTCACAGTAGCATTAACCACGATTGCCAAAAGGTGGAAACAACCCAAGTGTCTATCAACCGATGAAAAGATAAACAAGATACACTATATACATGCGATGGAATATTATTCAGTCATGAAAAGGAGAAGTTCTGATACATGCACAATATGGTTGAATCTTGAATACATTTTGTTGCGTGAAATAAGCCAGACACAAAAGACAAATATTGTATGATCTTACTGATTTGAAACAACATAGAATAAGCAAACTTACAAAGTAAGAATCTAGAATAGAGGTCACCAGAGAATGGGGTAGGGGTAGGAAATAGGGAGTTAAGGCTTAAAATGTACAGAGTTTCTATCTGGGATGATGGAAAAGTTTTGGTAATGGATGGTGGTGATGGTAGCACATTGTGAACACAACAACACTGAGAAATATTTTAAAACAACAACAACTTGAAAGCAATGGAAAGAAAGGGGATGGTGAGCAGGATTTAGGGGGGTGGTTACCTGGGGAGGGGGGTCTGGGGGCTTTGATGAGGAGCACAAGAGAGAAATATGCCCACACATTCTCCAGCCACCGGGCTTCACTTAGTTAAACTTACAGAGTGGTCTTTCCAAAAGGGACGCTAGCAAGAGAAATGGCTCTGACTCCTTCTCTGCCAGCCACACCACCCTAGCAAATAAACCTGACTCTACCTGGCCCTTAAGGAAAGGGGGTAATGAATAAAAAATTGTTTTGCTCTGTTTTCAGATCCTTCCATTTGAGAAAGGAACATGAACGCTCTTCAGCTCACAAGTCCCTGAATCTTGCCTCTGTCCCAGCCACCTGGAGAACTACCCAGAGTGACCATGGGATGGGGGCTGGTATCGAACAGCTCAACTTCTGAGAGTCACAGGAGTTCTCCAGAAGACAGAAATAAAGCGCATGGAGGAAGCAGCGAAAGGCCCTCAGGAGGGCCTTTCTCACCGATGACACGAGTTTTTTCTGCAGACACACCCAACCGTGGAAGCATTCAACCATGGTAGAAAGAACTCGTCAACCGTGGTGTAGACAACGGGGAAGACCTGGATACCAACCCCACCGGGTGCCTCTGGGTAAGCTGCTCACATGCTTTCATTCAGCCTCAGTTTCCCGACTTCTTCCCAACCAACAAGAGCACAGTGCTGTACAGTCGTCAGGAATCATTCAATCCACCCAAACGATCTGAGCAACAATCTTACCCACCTCTGAGTCTGGAAATATCCCAAAACTAAACTGCAGAGATGGACAGTGCAAGCACACACACTAGAAGCTTCTTTCCACTCCCCCTCCTTCCCCCAAACATATATTTGTCCACACAACCTTATCTGCAAGCAGTGAGAATATTTCCTAGTTACCCAGAGAATCTGCACATTCGAGATGATCCCAAAATACCAGTGGTCTGTACATAATTTTTGTAAGGAAAGAAAATGGGATGGCTTTGTTATTAAAATCAACAACTACTACAACAAACAAACCATGAGGCCAAGTTCTACTGCCATGACAGCAAAGCCTTCCTGCCACTGTAGGATCCTATACATGGAAACATTACCCTTGACCCCCACAGTAGTATCTGGGATAATAGGGGTAATTCAGAAATGCTGAGCTCAAGGGGGAGTGGACATCAGGACACATCAGGGTCAGGCACAGATCTCATAGAGTCCAGGAAGCTCAGGTACAAATCTCTGCACCCCGCACTGGGCCGGTGACCTCAGGCCAGCTACCTCCCCTCTCAAACCTCAGAACTCCTCATTTGTACAACAGGATAATACTGGGACCCAGTTCACGCATGGTAGTGAGGATGAAACAAGGGAATGAAACGGAAAACAGAGAGAGGTCCACGGCTGGCTTGCCTTTGACTTCAAGAAGACAGGGTGACGCTTATTTATAAACAAATCCTGACGGTCCGTTTCACTGTATGGCTTGGCGAAATGTTTACATACCTGCTAGAGGGGCTGCTGTAAGACTGGTGAGAGAGAAAAGGAGACCACTGGGAAAGGATCTTTTTCGGCTCAGTCTCCTAACTCTAAGAACCCTGATCAGTGGCCAGGTGGGAGCCAGGATGCCACATTAGAAGGGTGCATTAGAAATGCATTTCAGCTTTTTGCTTCACCAGCAATTAAAGGCAGACAGTGAGCCTCCATCAGAAACAGTCTATAGGCAACCATGGACTTGGCCAGAAAATTGCCATGGAGCTCAGACATGAGGCATCTCAGATCTCTGCAGGAAGCTTCCCCAGGTCCACAACTACCAAGACAAGGACTGAAGGCCCAGTGATCACGCCCTCACTTTACTGCCCCACTTGTCCCCTCAACCCAAGCTCATCAGTGGTCATGCCCCAGAGGGTTCCCCCACCAGATGTGGAAAGGTCCCAAATTCTCAGGGGCATTGGAGACGCAACCATCCTCCAGAAGTTCTGTTCCCAAAAGGCTAGGGAGGACTGTTTGAACTGTGTGCTAAGCGACCTGAATGGATACTACTTGGTGAAGTGAAGCAAGAGAGGTGACTCAAGTCAGAGCAAACAGCAAGGCAGGGCCTCCTGCTTACTACAGCGAGAATGAGGCCCTGGGCCGGCATCCCAGGCCCTACATGGGAGTTTGCTGTAAAGGCCAAATGTCAGACCTTTCCCCAGATCCACTGAATCATAAACTCAGTGGGTTGGATCCAGCAATTTGTATTTTAATAAACCCTCCAAGGGATTCTGATGCATGCTCAAGTTTGAGAACCACTGGTATAGTGTGATCTGCAGCCTCAAAGAGTAAGCCAACCAGCCAAGTAGAGTAAATCCATGCCAAGGAAACATACCCAGGCCATGCCCAGCAAGAAAAGACAAGAAACCTTCAGTATCTTTCTTTCCCCCTTTCAACCAGTTTCAACAGGAAGGCAGTGTCAGCTATCTCCCTGTGGGACTTCAATTTTGAATCCCACGCTGCTTCTGGAATGAGAATGAGACAGTAGAACACTTTTGCATCTCCCCAAGATGCCAATGTGGGTTCCTGAAGGGCAGAAGCTGTGCCTGATACATCTGTGAGTCTGCTGTACCCAGCCCAAGGACTGGCTTCAGGAAAGGTGAGATACAAATTGTGTGGCCAACTGAGGAGAGAGCAATCTGCTCTTCCCATGAATGGGTCCCCAGGACTGGACAAGGTGACCACCCCCCTGTGATCCTTGACACAATGATCTCAGCTCCCGAACCAGAAAGGGCAAGGACTTTGGAGTCTGACTCCAGCCAGCAACAAAGTGAGACAAGCATCCTTCTGTCACCCTCTTCCCGAAAATATCCACTTGACATCAGAAACAGTCTATAGGCAACCATGGACTTGGCCAGAAAATTGCCATGGAGCTCAGACATGAGGCATCTCAGATCTCTGCAGGAAGCTTCCCCAGGTCCACAACTACCAAGACGGGGACTGAAGGCCCCGTGATCACGCCCTCACTTTACCGCCACACTTGTCCCCTCAACCCAAGCTCATCAGAGGTCATGCCCCAGAGGGTTCCCCCGCCAGATGTCAGGAACCCCAAGCCCTTGGAGGTGGGCCACGGGTGTTGGTTATTTCTCTTGCTGTACCCAACATCCCTTAGCTAATGGCAGTGACCCCCAACCCTGGAGGCCGCCCAGAGGCATGGCCAAAGTCAGATGGCCCCACCCTGGCACTTCCATACCTGTAGTAAGACAGGAGGCCATTGCTGAGCACGAACCAGCGGCGCTGATAGCCCTTCAGGTAGTTGGTCCACTTGAGGAGCCAGCCCCTGAAGCTGTCCAGAGGCAGTAACACCGTGGGGGCGGAGGAGGTCGCGCCAGCAGACGCTTGCCCCAAAGACGCTCCCCTTGCCTGTACCGGTCGCGGGAGAGCCTGGGGCTTTAACGCCGGCAGGGGCGCTGACGCGAGTTTGGTCAAGGGCATGCTCCCCACTGGCGGCCCCAGGACCGGCAGCTGTTCCGAGGCGGACTTGGTGAAGGGCCCAGCCCCTACACCTGGGCCCGCCCCCAGCCCCAGCATCACTTCTGAGTCCGGCCCGGGCCCTGGCCCCGGCCCAGACACCGGCTTGGACGCAGGCTCCGATCTGGGCAGCGGCACAGAAACTGGCTCCGACACCTGTTCAGACACCCGCTCGGGCTCCGACACTGGCTGGGGCTGAGGCTTTGGCTCCGGCTCGGAGCCGGGCGCAGACGGGTTCATGCCCGGCGCCGCCGTGTGGCAGGACAGGCAGGGGACAACCGTGAAGAGCGACGAGAGCCCGCGGGAGCGGCCGCCGCAGCCGCCGCCTCGGCACGAAGCGGCCGCTTTCCCCATACAGCCCGCCGACCCGAGCGCGGCCGAGCCCTGCGCGGGGGTGGGGGGTGGGGGGCGGACGCGGGGGCGGGGCCGGAAGGCGGGGTCGGGGCGCGGGCGGGGCGGGGCCGGGGGCGTGGGCGCCGTCACGTGCGCGCGCCGCGCCGCGAGAGCGCGCGCGGACCCCTTTGCATCCCGTGGCGCCCCGCGTGGCCCGCGTCTTTCGGCCGTTGTCTTTCCGAGAGCACTGCCGGCGCCTGACGTGCAGCGGGCCCCACTGGGACCCCGGTCCCTCCCCTGGCGTCGCTAGCGCCCGGCTCGGGGTCTGGCCCCTTGGAAAGGCGCCCTGGAAACACCTGTGGGCTGACAGCGTCGTGGGGTGGCGGGGATGGCGGGGGCGACGCAGAGGGAACGGCGCGCTTCAGGCCGCCATCCCTGCCTGCGTCCCAACCCGTGCCAGGCGCCGGGGGAACAATGGTGAATGCGGAGGCCGCCGGCTCCCAGCCCGCGGGGCCCTGCGCCGCCCCCACCCCCACCCACCCACTCCGGGTGGGCCGGCTCCCCGCACCGCGAGGGCAGGAGCGGCGCTCAGGACCCACGAAAGCACAGGACCCCAGCCAGGTGGCGCTGAAAGCTGAGGAGGACGCCTCCCTCCCTCTGGCAGCCATTAACCTGCCTGTGAGTCCATCCCGATGCGCCCAGGCGCGATGGGCCGAAGCCGCCGCTGCCTTCTGGGCCGACTGATCCTAGTTGGTGCCAGGGCGCTTCGCTGCAAGCGGCGGCATAGTTCAGCTTCTCTGAGGAAGAGCTTTGGTAAATCGAGCATTTCAGTATTTCAAGGAATGCACCTGAAAGCCAGGTTCTTAACCTGGATGTCCAAGGTAGCCCTGGGTGAATCTGGTTGGCAGTTTCTGTGTATTTTTCTTAGGAGAAGGTCCATAACGTTCATGTTAATCTCAAAGGAGTCTGTGAACCCAGAAAGGTTCAACATCACTGATTTTACAGAGTGGATCCTAAGGGGGAAAGCTGATGGTTACCAGAAATAACTGGAAATTTAGATATCTGGAATTACTGAAAAGGTTGGATATTGGATTTCTGCAAAGACCCTTCCAACTCTAGACCTCCGTTAAGGCTCCCCTGGCCTCATCGTCACGTGTCTTACCCTTCCCTTACCCACCCTGCATTCCTGATCTTTGCTTGTGACAGGATGATCTGTGCAAGGACCAGTATCCTACAAGAGGAGATGGTGGGGAAAAGAGATGCAGACACAGGAGGTGGGCACACTGCTGGGGAGAAATCTACCCGTTTTTGCTACTCTGGGACCTTTCCTGGGGCACTTGCCCCTGAATGGTAGTCTCCCCTGCAGTTTTGTGTAAGCTCTGGAAGTCAGAGACCTGCCCAGCTTGGTCTAGCCCCTAAGGACAACAGTGAGCCCCAAACTTCAGTGTGCTAAGTCACCCCAAGGAAAGGTGATTGCCTCTGAGGAACAAAATTGGACAACTGGGAAGTGGAGTGACATGCTTACTTCTCAGTTACATCCTTTTGAACCTTTTGAGTCTTTTACTGTGCATGTTTCACCCACTCAAAAAAAAATAATAGTTTAACATCACCCCAGGGAAGCTAATTAGAAATTTAGTGTTCCATCCCGATTTCCCAGAGATTCTGGTTCAATGCATTGGAAGTGGAATCCAGGAGCATGCATTTTAACAGGCTCCCCAGGGGTTTCTGATGTGGGTGGCCCATAGGCTATACTTGATGGACAGTGATGTAGAGGGAGAATCTTGGGAGGTGGGAGTCGGACCCAATGAGGAAATCCCAGTTCAGCCACTTTCTAGCTGTGGGTCCTTCAACCACCCCATTGAACTTCTGCTTGTTCACTTGTAAAGTGAAGACGGTAAGGCACAGGTTGTGAGTAATAAAATCATGTGTGTAAAGCACATTTAGCACAGTAGGTGCTCAGTAGATGTTCTCTAATGAGTTAACCAGAGATGCTCCCTGCAATGTTTCGGGAAATGAATTGACCAGAGGCAGGGGCAGAAAGAGAGGAGACCAGGGCTGACAAGCATGAAAAACAACCACAACAATGGGAAAATCTCAGCCTGCTTTGTAGGTGTCAGAAGCCTTTGCAACCCCCAAGGAGGAAACCAGACCCAGTAAACAAATACTTAAGGATATGCTCTGACTGCTGCAATAATATACAAAGATCCCAAGGATGGTGCTGCCTAAGTCATTAGTTGTGCCAAGGGGTAAGGAGGCCCATCACAGAATGGACCATGTTTGCACCAAGAAGGATGTGGAGTGGAAGGGTGGTCAAAGCAAAAGAATCAGCGTGCCCAGAGCCCAAAGTCAGGAGAGAACACCTTCTCTGGGGAATGATAAAAGCTTAGTATGGGAAGGAAGAGTGGGGCAAGACAACTCAGCAGGTAAACTTACTGCCCTCTCTCCTATGTGGGACATGACTCCCAGGGGTATAAATCTCCCTGGCAACATGGGACATGACTCCTGGGGATGAGCCTGGACTCTGCATCATGTGATTGAGAAAGCCTTCTAGACAAAAAGGGGGAAGAGAAATGAAATAAAATATAGTTTCAGTGGCTGAGAGATTTCAAGTGGAGTCAAGAAGTCATTCTGGAGGTAACTCTTATGCATTATATAGATATCCCTTTTTAGTTTTTAGTTTACTAGAATAGTTAGAAGGAAATATCTGAAACTGTTGAGCTGCAATCCAGTATCCTTGATTCTTGAAAGAGAGCATATAACTATATAGCTTATATGGTTGACCCTGTGATTGTAAAAACCTTATGGTTCACACTCCCTTTACCCAGTGTATGGACAAATGAGTAGAAAAAATGGGGACAAAAAAGTAAATCAATAATATGGGGGAGGAGGGGTATGGATGTTTGGGTTGTTCTTTTTACTTCTATTTTTATTTTGGGAGGTAATGAAAATGTTCAAAAATTGATTGTGATGATGAATGCACAACTATATGATGATACTGTGAACAACTGTCTTACACTTTGGATGATTGTATGGTATATGAATATATTTCAATAAAAATAAATTTTAAAAAGGTCAAAAAAAAAAAAAAAAGAGTGGGGCAGGAGATAGGGAAAGAGAGCTGGCTGACATTGCACTATGAGGAAATACCCTTCCTTCATCCTACAGAAAGTAGGGATCCTGGGACAAAAGAACTTTCTCAGTTTTAAAGTGCCAGACCCCTCTCCTTGGAAAAATAGCTGACTTCAGGTCTAGGGCAGGAAAGTTCAGCCTGCTGAGGACATCTTGTCATGTCACAAAGTAAAAAGGCCATTCAAGACTATTGGGATTGTGTCAAAAGGACTCAGAAGTCAACTTGAAGGGGCTCCCACTGGCCAAAGATGGGACAATCTGAACATCAAAAAGAATAATGATTGTAATGGGTTGAAACATCAACTATATAAGTTAAACCCACAAGTTCATAAAGTTAAAAAAAAAAAAACTCATTGATCACCATTGGATGTGGCTTCAGCGCTAATTTATTATTCTGAAAATTGGTAAAGGGAAAAGTTAAGTCTATATTCTGCCTTTCTTGTACAGACTGTATTTCATAGTAACCAAAGAGTTTATGAGGGAAAAGCTTCCTTAGAAAAGAATTCCAGTTAATAAATGCAGGAGTACTGATAAAATAGGGGGAAATCATCTTTTGGCAACCTCTAATGAAATAATGGATCTAGGAAGTGACCATCAGTGACTACTAAAACTATTGGGTGAAGGATCAGGCTGACATTAACTAAATCTACTGATCAATGTTGGCCTCACCAAAAGTGCAACAGGATATGGGTCTTCTGATGTGACCTGGGAGAAAAAATAGCATCATCTATGAAGTATTCTTGCCACTCCCCCACCCCCACCCCCATTAAACCAGAATCTAATCAAGCTTCAAGCTCTTCATTTAAAAGAAATGCAGAAAAATTGTTCATCTTCTTTAGCTATTAGAGAGAGGCAACTCAAAACCACAATGAGATATCATCTCATGTCTATTAGAATGGCCACTATTAAACAAACAGGAAACTGCAAATGTTGGCAAGGATGTGGAGAAATAGGAACACTCATTCACTGCTGGTGAGACTGTGAAATGTTACACCTGCTGGGGAAGACAGTTTGGTGGTTCCTCAGAAAACTAAATATCAAGTTGCCCTATGACCCAGCAATTCCACTACTTGGTATATACCCAGAAGATCTGAAAGCAGTGACACAAACAGACATTTTCCCACCCATGTTCATAGTGGCATTATTCACAATTGCCAAAAGATGGAAACAATCCAAGTGTCCATCAGCAGATGAGTGGATCAACAAAATGTGATCTATACATGCAATGAAATGTTATGCAGCAGTAAGAAGGAATGAGGTCCTGAAGCATGTGACAACATGGAGGAACCCTGAGGACATAATGCTGAATGAAATAAGCCAGACACAAAAAAGGACAGATATTGTATGATTTCACTAATATGAACCACTTAGAAATTGTAAACTCAGAATCTTAAAATGTAGAATATAGAGTATCAAGAGATAGAAGCTAGAGAAGGGGAAGCAGTTACCTAGTATGTACTGAACTGTTAACGAGGTTGAAGTTGGGAATTGGATAGAAGTGATGGTAGTTTGTTATTGGGATTTATGAGTAATAGTGCCATATTGAAAGTGAATTTGATTGAAAGGGGTTGTTTAAAGTCATGTATCTCACCAATTAACACTACAAATATAAATAAGTGCTTGTATGAACTACTACAAATGTATGTCACTTGTACAAAGAGTTAATATTAGAGTGGTATATGGGGAAAAATTACCTATTGCATACTGTGGACTATATTTAACAGGAATACCTTACTAGTACCACACCAATACTAGGGATAAATAATTGGGGATGGGGGGGTGGAGAAGGGATATGGAGTGTTTTAGGTTTTCTTTTGTGTGTGTGTGTGTGTGTGTGTATCTGTTATTTTTCTCTTTGGAGCAATGAAAATTGTCTAAAATTGAGAGTGGTGATGATTGCACAACTAAGTGAGGATACGTGAGACATTGATAGTATTCTTTGGATAGAATATATGGTATGTGAATATATCTCAATAAAATCTGCAAATTAAAAAAAAAAAAAAAGAAAGAAATGCAGTGGACAGAGGAAGATGTAAATGACCCAGGGTGTCATGGAGCCAAATCCAAAACAGAAGAATCTACAGGACAAATGACCAGATTTATTCAACAAATACATGGCCTGGGGAAAGATGGGAAGTGGGAAATGGTATCAATTTTTTAAATATTTAAGAGACTTATTGACCACATGGAACGTGTGGACCTTGTTTGGATCCTGATCAACCCACCAACTACAAAAAAAAAAATTCATTTGGGGGACAATTGAGCAATATTGAACCTAAATTGAGTTTTAGGTGATATTAAGACATGATTGTTAGTTGTATTATATGTGCTATAATGGTAATGTGATTATGGTTTTTTAAAGCTTTATCTGTAGAGATACATACTGAAGCATTTATGGGTGAAATTTTATGATATTTGGAATATGCTTTAAAATAATTCAGAATGTATTTTTAAAAAAAGGGGGGGGTGGAATAGAGAATAGATGAATAAGAATGGCCACATGTTGACAATGGTGAAGCTGGGTTGTGGGTACATGTGATTGCATTAGTTTTCTCTGCTTTTGTTTAAGCTTGAAAATTTCCATAAAATGTTTTTGTTTTACAAGTGTTGGGCCTTTAATATACCTCACCTCCTACCTTTACAACAAGCCTGCAAGGTTGGTTTCATTGCCCCCGCTGAGGTTCACAGAGCTGAAGAGGTCTTTCCGGAGTCACACCACAGGCAAACGGAGAGCCAAGATTCAAACAGAAGGTTCTCTAAGCCCCCAAATCTTTCCACCTGTGCAGTAAGAGAATACAGATGCCAGACCCTTGCCTCCAGCACTGGCTGCCACCCAAGAGGCCTTGGGAGTGGGACAAGCTAAAGGATGACAAGCAGTAAGGATCCCCCTGGGCTGGAAGGCTTCTGGGATGGTTGACCCATCCTCACTCTGCAGAGCTATCCACGGCCATCACCTCTACCCAAGGACAGCCTATGAGATGGCAGAGACCACTGTCCCATGTGCCTGAGTCCAGGGTTACACCACCACCTGGACCAGAACCCAGGGCCTCCCTACTTCCATCTGGTCTTCATTCCATAACCCAATCGGGGGCTCTGATAAGTTGTAGCTACAGATACAGATGTGGATGTGGGTTTGTGTCTCATTTTATCCAGGAATAGTCTGGGAGTAGGTGGGGCACACCTCCCTTCAGAATCAGTGCTGGGAGATGCAGGGGCTAAGTAGGAGGCAGCTTATAGCTAAGAACCCCAAGTTTGGAAGGTAAGTCTTTGTTCAAATCCCAGGTCTGCCACTTTCTGGCTATCTGGCCTTTAGCAATTGAGTTGATGTAGGTTTCCTCTGATACTACATAATTAGGTGCATTTTACCTCTGGTTCTTTCAATATCTTGCTGGAAGCTCTGTTGAGGGCAGATTCACAAATAGCAGAGTCAGGAGGGCTTTATTCTAGTGTGCCAAAAGCTACACTGCAAGCTCTAGCTTTCCTAAAAATTTAATGCAATTTCCTTAGAGAAAAGGCATATTGTGTTCCCAGGAAAATGTTACCTGCACTTTGCAACTTGAGTGTGGAGAGAGGTAGGGCAGTGGGCTGGGGCCAGCTATCCCCCCACTCCAGGTTGTGTGTGAGTCTGTGATTATTATATAATGAGTAGATACAAAGGAACACTGTAAAATATGTGTAGGGCATGAGAAATAATGATACAAGACACTCATGGTCTCACCAATCAGTTTAGTCCTTGTATTAGTTAGGGTTCTCTAGGGAAACAGAATCAACAGGAGAGATCTATAAATATAAGATTTATAAAAGTGTCTCACACAACTGTGGGGATGCACGAGTCCAAATTCTGTAGGGCAGGCAGCAAACTGGCAACTCCAACGAAGATGTTTGATGAACTCCTTAGGCAGCGAACTGGCAACTTTGATGAACTCCTCAGGAAACGCTTTGCTGGTCAGCTGAAGAAGTGAAGGTGCTCTGTCTCACTTAAAAGTCTTCAACTGATTGGATTAAATCAAGTTGATTGCATTCTCTCATTGTGGAAGACACACCCTTCGTTGTGTCACAGCTGCAGCCAGTTGACTGATGATTTAATAAACCAGCCATCTGGTTTATTAACCAGCCACAAACATCCTCGCAGCAATGGATAGGCCAGTGCTTGCTTGACCAGATACCTGGGTACCATCACCTGGCCAAGTTGACACATGAACCTAAGCATCACAGTCCCCCATTTCTCCTTCCTGCCCTTCACCATAAACTGTTGACTTTGGACCCAAAGCCTCCCTGGGTTCCTTCTAGCAGACTGGCTCCCAACAACTCTGTAGCATGCTGAGTGAGTATTCTTGGCTGTTGCTTCCACCTGTCTCATTCATTGGATCAGCTCCAATCCTCTTTCCAAGTTCCAAGCCCTTGTTGAAATCCCTCATTCGTCAATGATCTGCCCTTATTTTTATAACTGAAACATCCCCAACATAGCCCTCCCAAACCCTCTTTGCTGTTTTTTCTCCACAGCACTTTATACCTTCCAAGCTATTTAGTTTGTCTCTCCTGATTAGAAGGTAAGCCCAGTAATGGCAGGAATTTTTGTCACCTTTCATTGGTTCCTGGAAGAAGACTTGGCACATGATTGAACTCGAAGAGTATATGTCGAATAATTTCTTCTTTCTAGTCCTGTTTGGTACTTTTTGAGTTTCTATACTTTCATTTCAGTGGGGTCTCAGGAATGATAGGAGGCAGACTTAGCTGCTAGTCAAACATCCTGAGCTGATGTCTCAATGTCAGTGGTTCTTAATTTGGGTGAAAAGGTAGGGGTCATGGACCCCTTCCAGATTATGATGAAACCTACACAACATACCAATAAGCACTTATAACTAAAATTGTGCATACAATTTATGAAGCCAGTAAACACCGTCTTTAGGACCTGTGTGTGCTCTTAGAACATTTCTGGATAAATACACAGAAGCTGTTAATATGGTTGACCCAGAGAGGAGGAGAGGGGTTTCCCATTCATTATATACCCTTTACACTTTGAATTTTATATATAGTGTATGAATGGCAATTTTAAAGTTTTAAAAACTAATTAAATATTTAAAAGGAACCCATGTTCTAACACCTTGGAGTGATCACAAATTCATAGGCCTTCATGGGCCAGGTTGGTAAGTGAACTTCAATTTCAGACAATAAGCAGTGCGGGAAGCTGTAGCTGACTGGGGCTTGCATACCCCACCCAAAAGGGCTTAAATTCAAATTTCTAAAAAGCATGGTGTTGATCAAATGGAAAGTATCTACCATCTTCCCCAGGAGCACCATTAGTTAACACAACCTCTGCTTTGACTTCTTAGAGTGATTTTGTTTGAAAACCTTTTTAGGGAGCTGATGACTCCCGAGTGATGAAATATGCAGAATCACTGAAACAATGGGGGAGGGGGGTTGGGATGGTGGAGAAAACCATCTTGGAAATGACCTGGAGCACCAGAGAACACGGTGGGTGGCGGTGCATGATGCAATTTTCACAAAGAAAGGGCAAGTAGCCAAGCCTCCCTTTTACTGAGTTTCCAGCCCCTGCCTGTTGGGATCTCACAGTCTGATGGGAGAACCTTAACCTGTTAAGGCAGGTTATGATGATGGCACAAGAGACAGAGTGGAAGTCCACTCTAAGAAGGAAGGGCTCAGAGCAGGGTGCACTCCATAAAGAAGGTGGACTAGGAGCCAGGCCACGAAGGGTGAGCTGAATTTCCTTGGGTGAAGATAACAGGAGGGCTGGATTCCCAGCAGGATCAAAGACTCAGAGGCAGAGACTCAAGGGGCACCTTGCGAGGAAACAGAGGATTCAGTTTGACTCATGGGATGGAGAATGGAAAATCAGGAGGAAAAGGCAGCCTCCACAGGATCAGGCCCTCCCAGTCCTCTGATCTGCCCTTTTAACGAAACTAAGGAACAATTCTTCCCCACAACCATTTCATTCTTGTGGAGCCTGTGCACTCAGTCCCCTAGAACTATCAGAGGGGGGCTTGGTTGGGGGCCCAGTGTGGACTACTGCTCCCCAGCCAGGTTCCCAGCAGGCGCCCACTGACTTAGGGAGGCTACAAGGCTCCCTATAGGCCATGGATCTATCTCAGTCCAGCTGCCTTCTCCCAAGGCATTAGATGCAATGCAAGGAAAGAGCGAAGTCGGCCAAGACCCAGAGAGGGCATATAGGTTGCCAGGGTCTCAGAGCCAATTAAGGAATTGCCTCTCTCTGGACTCTCAGTCCGGGACACACTCTGCTGCATCAGGCTGCCCCTGAGGCTTCCTTCCATGTCAACTGCAGTAATTACAGTTGCCATCACAGCCTCCTGCACATTTAGTAGCCCTTACAGGGTGCCGGGCCTGTGCCAGGCTCTGGGTGTGCACCAGCTCAGTGTTCTCAGAAGAAGCCCAGGAGGTAGGTTCTGCAATTATCCTGGCTTCCTAGTGAGGAAGCTAAAGCTCTGAGGGGTTAAATGATGTCCCAAGATTCCAACTCAGCCATCTGACTGCAGAGCCACGCACAGCAGATGAAGGAAACCTCACTGCAGCCTCAAGGAATGAGGACACACATAGCCCTCAAGGCTTATGGGCAGCATTTCTAGTGGCCAAACGGTTGAATGGGACAAATGCCACAAAAGCAGATTCAGCCAGAAGACACCAGGACCCAATAGCCAGGGTTTTCGCTCATTCATTTTTTTCCCCAGGGATTACAAGAATGTAAGCACCACAAGGGCAGGGAATTTGAGTCAGATTTGTTCGCTGACGATTTCCAGCTCCTAGAAGGGTGACTGGCACATAGGAGGAGCTCGGTAAACACATGCTGAGTGAAGGGGAAAGTGTCCGTGAGCCACTGGGAGAACTTAGAAAAGCATCACACAAAGATTCTGGGTAGGGCTAATTCCAGCACCTGAGAGACCCAACTTGGTCTAATGGGAATACTCGTTAACTGGTGACAGAACCACTGGGAATCATTTCATAAAGAGATATATTAGTAAAGCCAAACTCACCCCAAATCCTTATGTTGTATAAGCCTGGGTTTTCCAGCTTTGCTCAAAGCAGGACTTGTTCCCACCCTCTCAGCAGATATTAATGGAGCATCATGTTTGTAAAGTTCAGTGCCACATCTCAGGATCTCACAACTGGAAAGAACTGCAGAGGTGACCCACCAGCCCCCTCCAGTTGCAGGTGGGAGAGCTGCAGCCCAGAGAGAGGTTACTGGGGGAAGGAAGAGGCCCCAGTCCAAGGCTTGCTCCTGGCTCTGCCCCACCCAGTCCTCGTAGCCCTGCAGAGTTCTGAAGTCAGCAGCTGGATCACGCCCTGAATTGTAACACCAGGGGTTACACTTTCCAGCTCAGTAAGGGACTGGGTGAGGATGTGTCACTGCCTCTGGTTTGTGTTAGGGGTTCCCGGGAAATTAAATCACTTGCCTTCCCTCCCAGGCCCCCAGCACACAGGCGATCTGCCAGGCAAGTGCCCGAGTGCAAGCGCCTGCTGACCCCTTGTGGTCACTGTGAGATGTGTCATGGTCTAGCAGCCAGGGCACACCTCTGGGACCTTCTGGCCTGGCAACCTCACTTCTCAAAGCACTCTCCCACTACTTACATCAAAGGGTCCCCCCTACCGTCCTAGGAGGTGAAGAGAACCAACCCCACTTTACGAATGAGTGGCAGCGTCCTGGATCCAGGTCCAAATCCACCACTAATTCCTTATCTGACCTTGGCAAGTCAGTTCACCACTCCCACCCTCACTTACCCATCAGTAAAATGGGAGAGGCAGCCTGCACAAGGTAGCTCAAAGGTCTCACCCAGCTCCAAAAGTTCTCAGAGTGGAAGGTGACTACCCAAGATCCAAGGAAAGAAGAGGCAGACACTCCCCAACTGCAGGTCACCCCATTTCCCAACACCAATAGGGAAGAGAGAGGCATCCCAGCAAACAAGCAAACCCACTGCACCAGGCTGCCCCTGAGGCTAACGAGTCAACTCCAAGTGCAGCAGAGTCATTACAGTCCACGTGTGTGTTCTGTGGGGCCACATGGACAGATGGAAAGGTGGGTGGATGGGTGGGATGGCTGGATGGATGGACAGATGCATGGACACATGATGGGGCAGATAGATAAGAACCCTGGGATCACTCTTAGCAACAACTGGAACTGCTATCCACCTCCCTCTGCTCCCTGACTAGCTGCCTCTATAATTCCAGCTGCCCAGCCCTTTGGCAGGCTGCTCTGGATCCATCAAGCTGAGGTTCTGAAGCCATTGCTCAGCCTGACAACCTGGAGCTAGGACCAGCCATGAGGAGACTGAGTGCTCTTCTAAGGCTTCCTCCAGACTGTGTTCTAGACCACCGTGTTCAATGGCCATAGCCATAGGAGAGGCAGGGGCCATGCAGGGAGAGTCAAAGCACAGGCATCCCTCCCAGAGCAGTTCCTGTAGCCAACACTCCAGGCTGATGGCTGAAATTGAGCTCTGAGCTCACAAGGAAGCTGGGATTCACTGCGGCAGCTGAAGGTATGGAAAGAACATGCCCTGTGAGTCTCACACCCTGGTTCAGATCTAGGGACTCTGGCCAAGTTCCCTAACCTCCCTGTGCCTTGGTTTTCTCACCTTTAAGATGAGCATAATACCTGACAAGTGTGGTTGTGAGGATTGAAAGAGGTAAGTGATAAAATGCCTGGCACCTAATGGGTGCTTCACAAATGGAGGTTCTTCCTTTTGTTCCAGGTCCTGAAGAAATTCTAGAGAGGGAAGGAATGACGTCCGCCAGGCACCCTGCCAGTTTCTTTAACTGAGGAGTTTTTCAAGTACATTAAAGTAGTAAAGCACATTTGGTGGTGTGGGAGGAGAGAGTGAAGTGCATTTTCAACAGCAGTTGAAGGTGTGCTCAGACACACTTGATCCCCTAAAAGAGAGAGCATCGTTCATCTATTCCCACAGCAGCACAAGGCTTCAGACACAGCCATATCCTCTAAAGATTTCCCAAGGGCAAAGCGGAGAATATCTTTTGACAGTGAATGGGCAGTGGTGGGCATTCCTGTGTCCCGTCCTTCCATTTTCTGGGGGAGCAGCTTCATCCCTGTCTTCTTATCCATCCCAGAATGGATGTGTTCTGGTTTGCTAATGCCGCCTTTTGGCAAAACACCAGAAATGGATTGGCTTTTATAAATGGGGTTTATTTGGTTACACAGTTACAGTCTTAAGGCCATGAAATGTCCAACATAAGGCATCAACAATAGGGTGCCTTCACTGGAGAAAGGCCATTGGCATCTGGAAAACCCCTGTTAGCTGGGAAGGCACGTGGCTGGCGTCTGCTTGCTCCCAGGTTGCATTTCAAAATGGCGTTCTCCAAAGTGTCAGCTTTCAACAGCCGTCTTCAAAATGTCTCCGTAAGCTGCAGCAGCAGTCTCCTTCTGTCTGAGCTCTTATATAGGGCTCTAATAAACTATTCAAGGCCCATGCTGAATGGGGGGGGCACACCTCCATGGAAATTATCTAATCAGATTATCACCTACAGTTGGGGGGGGGGTCACATCTCCATGGAAACAACCTAATCCAGAAGTTCCAACCTACTCAACACAAATATGTCTGCCCCCAGACATATTACATCAAAGAACATGGCTTTTTCTGGGGGACATAATATATACAAACCAGCACAGGGTGTCAAGTCCTTCTTAGCCACCTGGTCGGAGGGAGACCTGGGTTTTAGTCCAGCTCTGCTGTCAAATAGCCACCTTCAGGTAACTTATGTTACAGCTGAGGCCCCTGCAACACCATCTGTAAAATCCTGAGGCTGGGACTACGTGGGGGTTTTGAGCCGTGCTCCAGAGGGCCCCAGGTCATAGGCCCTCCACTTCCAGCTAGAGTGAGGAAAACAGGGAGCTTTGTAACTTGGAGGTTAGGACACGGGCTTTGGAGTGAGACAGGCTTGGTTTGTCACTTACTAGCTTCCTAGCATTGAGCAGGGATCTTTCTCTCTCTAAGCCTCAATTTCTCATCTACAAAATGGGGCTAATAAAATTACCTACTTGGTCATCGGGAGGATTCAGTGAGATCATATTTGATAAAAGCTGAGCCTTGTGCCTGGTACATAATGAATACTCTGTAAACGTTAACATGTTAATGTTTTGATTCCCTGAATGGTAATTACTGGAAGATTTCATTTGAACGGTTCCATTTGTGTATACACACACACATATCTGTGGACTAAAGAATCTCTAAGCCCCTCCCTAGCTTCAAGATTCTATTTCTTCATAATATCTTCCCATTTCACACCCCACCATTCTTCCCTCACTGATTTTCCTTCCCTTTCATCTGCTTCTTCCAACATTTCCTGAATCTCACTTCTTCTTGTTCCTTACTTAAATGCAATCTTCTCTGGTTTTTAATGCAAACATGAGCAGACTGAGTCCACACAATCAGAGTGGAAATAATGGCTTGTAAAATGACTCACCAAGTTGACATACCAACTCCCTCAGCAACCATTCCCATGACCCCCAGTCCACTGAGCCCCTGCCTGGGGAGGCAGAGACCCTCAGCCGAGGCCAGCCATCCGGGGGAGAAAGGTGTGTCATGGCTGGAGGTTGGAACTGGGATAAGACTCAGAGAGGCTGCAGTAGGTGAGCTGTAGAAGGTGGGAAGTTCCTGGGGATGATTTGGGGAAAAGAAGGGCTGGGTCTGCTCTGCAGGCCCCCTGAAGTCTCCAGGATCTCCAAAGCCTCTCCCCTTTCTATGTGCAGTATCAAGGATGGGGGTGGGGAGAAAAGACTGTTGTAGAAATTAAGCAAATACATCAGATACTAGCAGTGGTTGGGCAGCGGTTGATCTTAAAAGAAGAGTTTTTTGGTAAATGTGGTCATGTTGGTATGATACAATTTAAATATTTGCATATACATTTAAAATCAATTATTCTCATCAGTTGTGCTCAGCTGAGAAACAGACAAGAATGTAGCAAAGGACTGTTGAGGCTCCCACTGAACAGTAGCAAGCTCCAGGTTCTCAAAGCAAGACTAAAAAGGCGGGAAATCAACACTCCATGAACATCTGCCTTCCCAGGCCCACTCCAGGGCTCAGGCTCCCTGAGATCTGGCTTAGAGGAAAGCCTGCTAATTAGCTCCAGGCAGTCCTGCTGGAAGGGAGTGATGAGGATGGGGGTGGGAGGAGGCCCCCCAAAGCCACCAAGCAGCCGAAGGTCCTTATCTAGCAGCTATGGGGACATAGAAGGACCACTCCATGGGAGTCCGGAAAACTGGTACTAGTTCTCTGCACTAATTTGCTGCATGACCTTGTACAAGTCAGGTCACCTCTCTGGGTCTCAGTTTCCTCATCTGTTAACCCAGTTAACTGTGCTGATGCTACAACATAAAGGTGAATAAGATGGTCATGTATTCAAAAACCCCTGAGTGGCTGCTCTGTTTTCTAGGCAGTGTGGTTACGGAGATAAGCAGGTCAGCTTCCCTGCCATCAAGCCATTCACAGGCTAGGCCTGGAGACAGTGTGTAAACAAATAATGGCCTTGATGCAGAAACAGAGGTGTTGGTACACAGGGGATGCAAGGAAAGAGTGACCTTTTTGTTGTGCTGGGGCCCACTGGGAGCAGCGTCATGGAAAAGGACCCAAGTGAAACTTGGAAGAGCCTTGGTCTCTGCTTTCAAAGGGTGTACAATCTAATCAGGGGTTAGGATAAATACTCACACTGGGCAAAATGAAGCCACCACAGGTAATCCAAGTTCAGTGGGGAGAGGAAACCCAGGTGGCTTGGGCAGGTGGGGCTGGGGTTGTGGACAGAGGCAGGAGGAGGACAGGAAAGGCTTGGCGGGAACTGGTATGGAGATGAGACTTGAAGAATGAAGAGGGGGTCATGAGACCCCCTGGGAGGCCAAAGAGGCATTTTAGATCAGGGGCTCGTGCAGGGAACGGCACAAAGTGGGGACTTTCGGGGTGCAGCTGGCAATAGCAGGCAGGCCAGGGAGTGGGACGAGCAAGGCTGGGAGTCACCGGAGCCAGTGTGATGAGGGCCACCAAAAATGAGGGCTCTGGGCCAAGCACTGGATGCACATGAGCCCATTTAACCCTCACGCCAGCCCTTGGGGGTAAGTCCCCATCCTTCAGTTAAGGAAACAGAGGGTCTGAGAGGTTACAAGGTCACACGGCTGATGAGTGGCAGAAATGGGACTTAACTCAGGTCTATCTAATGGCCAACCCTGACCTCCTTACCACTGGGATTCTAGGCAGGGTGCTACTGAACCTTTCCCCTCTCAGGTACTATTATCCCAGCACACCTGGCTGGGCATTTCACCTTGTGCATGTGGGCACCAAAGGGCAATCTCTGTCTTAACCACAGAAGCTGGTCTGATTCACTCTCTTCCACTCCAGCAGCTACAGGACAATCAGGATTTCCTGCACCAGAACAGAAGGGAGGGGATAGGGCAAGGAATACTAGAATAGCTGAGTTCTTTCTTTCTTTCTTTTTTGGGGGGGTGGGGGTGGGGATGGGGAAGACTCCGCTGTCTTCTGGTCTCAGTTTATTGTTGCTGCTACGAGTGCTATGATGGTGGAGGCTGGCCAGCTTCTAGTTCTTCACCTTCCGCCAGCCTACTTGTCGTTGCTGCCGCCCCGGGGGCAAAATGATTTCTTGACTAGGGTGCCTCGCTTTTGCCCTGCTGGAGTTCGCACTGAAACTTGTACGCTCGGATGCTATCCAGGTACTGCCAGATGTTCGTGGATTCCCGTCTCCATCGCCCCAGCTTCCTGAGCTGGTCAGTCATGAACTTTTTCTTCAGGTGATCGTGCAGGTGGTTCATCTTTTTCTTGGTCTTGTCTGAAGCTCTTATCTTACCAAAAAAACAGAGGGGAGATTAGGATGAAGAAGCCGTTTCACAGCAAGGGAAGCATCTGTGCTGATTTGGGGGAGGGGGACATGTGCCAGCTGGATCCAATATTCCCTAAATAACTTGACTCATGGGGACCCTCAGTTTCCTCTCTATTTGTAAAATGTCGGCATTAAGTTAGATAACCCCTACAAGACAGTCTATAGCCTAGGATCCTGATTTTGACCTTGACAGCTCTATTTGAAGACTGGTCAATAAGAGGCAGAGAAGGAGGAGGCCACCAGATCTATCTCCTTCCTCCATTCTCCATCTCTTATCACCCTGTCCTTATCGTTCATTTGGTGCTTCCCATATACTGCCTGTGGCACACCCTATATCACCCTGCATTCTACATTTCTTCTATTAAGTAACTTCTGTCCTGTTTCTGTCTTGTCCCAAGTAAGATTGTAAGCTCTAAGAAGGCACAGACTATGTCTCACTCACTCATTTATTCAAATGAGTTAGCTGCAGGAGGGGATCCTAAGAAAAATCAGCCACAGGTCTTCAGGGCGACTACAGTAGAGTCAGGAAGGTGAGGCAAATGTTCAAATATTTCTAAGCAAGGGTGAAAATGTTATATCCCTAAAAGAAACACAGAGTTCAAAGAAGGGAGACATCAAGGAAAGACTCACGGAAGGACTGGTATAAAAGCTGGGGTTGGGTTTTGAAGGATGGGGAGGCTTTAGGCCTGTAGAAACAGAATCTGGTGGGAGTTGAGTCTGAGAATCTACATTTTTAACAAGCTCTCCAGGAGATTCCGATGAGCACTAGCCTTGTCGCCAGACCTAACACCATATTAAGCAAAGGAGTTCTCCATGAAGGCCAGTCAGTGTTCACATGATTATTTGACATAGTGAGTAAAAGTAGAGCAGGAGGGTGAGTGACAGAAAATATGGGCACTAAAAGCCTTACTTCAAATCAGTGGTTTCTAAATCTGGTATCAGGGAGATCCTAGCTTCAGTGGGGCTTGCGTGGGGTCCAGGATTCAATATTTTTATCATGTACTTGAGATGACCCAACCTGGGCCAACTGGATTTCATCTCCAGAATTTGTCTAACTGGAACAATAGTGGAAGCATTTCATTTGCTTTCTGGTCTACAGGCAAGGTTTCTGCCACGCTCTCCAGGGATAGCCAACGCAATGATGATGCCAATATGCAGAGAAACAGACAAAAGAGATGAAGAGGTAGGGTGGGAGACACCCAATGGTGTTGGCGCCCTTGGCGTCTCTCATCCCAAACTCTGGCGACCCTGCCCTTTCCACCCTTGATTATGTAAACCCATCATTCTCTACTTTGCTTGGATTAGTTCAAGTTCAGTTCATGTCACTTGCAACTGAGAGGGTCCTAACACATCCTAACACATCCCAGAGAACACTGCACCCAAAGGCAACACAAAGGTCATACAAAGGTGGCCTGCCCAGCTCCAAGTCCACCCTAGCTCCACTACATCATGCCACTGGAAGTTTAGCACAGGGAGAAATACCAGGCCCCTACTCTTCTTTTGGTCTTTGTGGCTATTAAGAGAATCTGGCACCATCTTTTGAGCTTCCTTTACCTGCCCCCACCTCCCTTGCCCTTTTGATGTCAGAATCCCATGAGCCCATCCAGACTTGGATCATGGACAATGGAGGGAAGCCCAAGAGTCAAGAAAGGGGCAGCAGCTCAAACTCTGGGCTGCCTGATCTGCCTGAAGTCCACCTTATTCTAGTCTCTTCCCAGGTCCCAACACAGTGTCTGTCCCAAGCAAACCCTACAGACTCATTTAATGAATTCACAATCAGAGTCTGTGGGGAGCAGTGGGATGACAGCACTGTGGTTTCCCTTCCCCTTCTCCTTTCAGTAAGCAGGTCAAACCCTTCTTGTTCATAAGCAAGAAGTGGAAGAAGAGCCTCAGTTCTCATCTGGAAAAGGACAATCCCTAAAGGAAAAAGACTGAACAGAAAGTGATGATGCCAACTTCAAGGCCTAAGACCCAAGAATTCTTCTTAAGGTAATAGGAATCTATTCGTGGATTCCCTATGATTAAACAGCAAATTAATGTGCTTTGAGAAAAAAATGCCACAAGAGACAGAGTCTCTCTCCCGGGTCTCTCCTTGGTCCAGAACAACTGTGGGACCTTGGGCAGGGGTCTCAATTGCCTAGTCTGTAAAATGGGCCTAAACTAAAGCACCTTGATGGTTCCCTATCACCTCGAACATCTTTGATGCCCCCCAGGATCAATGGGGGGAGCGAAATGAAAACAGGTCAAGCCACTAACACCATCTAATGCCAAACTTGTGGTTACTTTACCTCTATCTCAAAGATTCGTTGTGCACTGAGGTTGTCACGAATAATCACTCGCGATAAGTGACTCTTGGGTAAAAGTTTTTTCACCGCTGCTTCACTGGAATTCATTAAGCTGGAGGAGGGAGGGGAAGGTGGTACAGGTTGGAGATGGCTGGGGCCAGGGCAAGACCTGATTTGATGGGGCTTTGGGAGGATGGCTGAGCCTTCCCCAAGTTTCTTGAGGTAGGCACAGCTCTGTCATAATTTTCAGAGGAGCAAGGGGGTAGGTGGAGGTTTCTTCTTATGGAAAAGGTGGGCTAAGAGGATGCTTTTTGGATGCTAAGAGGAAAAGCCATCCTCAAAAGAAAGTAGAAGGACCCAGAACAGTCCAAGAAAAGGGTCAGCAGGGACTGAGAACTACCCTCAGGAGAAAATGCAGTATGAGATGGGGGGTGGGGACAGTTGAGAGGAGGGGAGCAAAGATTGTAGAGTAGGGTTCAGAGGAATGAATTTGAGGGGTTGAGGTGAAGTTTGGACAAAAGTTGGGTAAAGTTAATAGACGAATTCTCTAAGGTTTGGAGAAAGTTCAGAAAAGAGAGAAGTTTGGAGTGGAGGAGGGTTTGAAAAAAGCAGAGGTTGAGAGGTGGAGAGGGGTGAAAATAGAGATAATTTGGTCAAAACGAAGAACCGGTCAAAATTGGATATTGCCAAGCATTGAATTTTCACTGTTTGATAATTTGGTTACATCACAGAGTGGTCTTGCAAATACACACCTTTAAATGTTTTTGCCAATTTAAAAACAATTGTTCATATTTTCTTCCTAAATTTTGGAAAGTAAATGTGCAACAACAGGGAAGCAATTGAATAAACTGTGGTTAAGTCATACAATAAAATACAGTGCAGCTATTAAAAATTATTATATATAAAACATAGAAAGATATCCATGGTGTATTAAGTGAGAGAAAAAAAACAGTGAGTCTTTTTTGTAAAAAAAAAATTTTAACGTGTAAGCATGTTATAATACATATATATGGGTGCAAAATGTTAGTAGTGCTTGTCTCTGAGCATGTGGGATTATGGGGGTTTCTTAAGACCTTCCTTTTAATGGTCTGTTTTTCTATAATGAGTGTATACTACTTTTATAATTAGAACCAATAAAGACAAATTTTAAAGGATAAAACATGAAAGATTAGAAAATTTTTTCTAGTTCATTCTCGGCCAATTTGGACCTATATTCCATGAATGTCTTTAGGTTTACAAACTGATAAAAATAAAAAAAGGTCCCCAATCTCCCATTTACAGTTTTCTGATTTCTATGCACAGCAACACAGCTATGCACGAAGGGATGGAAAAAGGTGAAGTTTCAAGATCGAGAAGCTCACACGCAAAATCCTCCAAATCCTGTTTTTTGTTTGTTTGTTTTGTTTTGTTTTTATGGCCTAAAGTGTTTAAAGACACGTAAAACTCTTCACCCACTCAGTGATGCACCAAATTTACCAATACCGAGAAGAAATAAAAAGCAAGGACTGGGAATGCTCCCTTTCAGATAACGGCCATGTCGAATCAAACTGCTTCTCACCGCAAGGCCTCTGTGGGAGTCTGGAGGCGGGGTTGTGGGATGGAAAGAGTGGGGGAATTTGGGGTTTGTGGGGATTGGGGATTGGCTGAGGGAACAGGGGGCTTTCCCAAGGTCACCGAAGGACGTGGAGGCTGAGGAGAGGGGTGTCCGACGGGCTAGGGTCTACGGGGAGCCTGGGTGCTCTAACGGGGTTCCGGACACGCCCCAAAAGGTGCTGGGGAGCTCCAGGCCACATGATGTCAAGCCTGTGAGACTGAAGGCCGGGGACGAGTTGGAGGAAATGTGAGTTTGGAGCGGGAATTCCGGCTTCTCCCAGGGATCCAGGCTGAGGATATTTAGGCTCCTGGGGGTCCGAAGAGCTGGGCCGAGAAGCTGGGACCTAGGTCCATGAGAAATCGAGACTCCCTTGGGGTCTAAGAAGGGGCCGGGCTCTTAAGAGTCCTGAGGGATTCGGAGGGCCTGGGCTGGGGTCCGAGGGGCCGGGTACGGGTGCAGGGATCTGACAGGAAGTTCGGACTCTTCCAGGGGCCCCGGGGTCTGACGAACGTCCTGGCCCTCCGGACCGCACCTGAAGAGCACCGGCTGCTGCGAGGTCCGCGGCCGCAAGAAGCAGATCTGCGGCTGGACCCCTAAGCAGATATTTTGGCTGCCCCTGCGCGTATCGGGTGGGAGGGACGCCGAGGCCCGGGAGGTGACGGAACTAGTGGTCGGCTGGGCAGTGGCCTCAAAGGCCATGGGCGAGCTCAGGTCCCATGTGACGGAAGTTCTGGGCTGCTGTGCAGCCGCATCTTCTCCGCTCGCATACGTCGCGGGGATGGAAGTCCAGTCTTCAGCGGCAGCACCGGGAGCAGGAGCCATGTTCTGTGCACGCGCGCGGAAGCCCAGTGAGTGACTGCGCCGACTCAGTACGCCGAGCACGGCGTGTTGCCCGGGAGACGCGAGAAGGGGGCGGGACCGAGGGGGCTGGACGTGAGCGCGCTGAGCCCGAGCAGTAAGGTTGTCCCTCCGCGGCCGCCGTGGCGCAGAAGGGCGCGTTGCCGTGGAGACAGAGAGGGCAGAATAGCGCCAAGGCCGGAAGACCTGTGCCTAGCCCTCTTCTCGGTTAGGACTACGGTGGCTCCGGCGTGATCGCTGGACCTGTAACCCGGTGAGCCCGGGGTGGCCGATTCCTCACTGCGGCGAGTAGCCATTACCATGGAAAGAAGAGAGCCGGGCGGTCGGAAATGGTGGCTCCGAGGTCTTGACTGGTGTTCTCTCCCCCAGAGCCTCGCCCAAGCCTTGGGGGCGCGGCTGCTTCCTAATCGAACCTGCCCCCCCGCCCTCGGGAATGGTGCCCTGATCTGGCCCAGAGAGGTAAGGTCGTCGGGGTCCCGGACTGGCGGCCGGGGCTTGACACTGAGCAGAGATCATACAACTTGGCGATGAAGTCCCTTCCAACGCCACCTCCTCCAGGAAGCCCACCCAGCCCACTCCTGGAAGTGGCGTCTCGCTCTCCTCAACACGTGAATTCTGTGGCACGTTTATAAGCCAATATTTAACGAATGCCTCGCGGTGTTTGCCGACTTTCCCTACACATAATAAGATCGGAAAGACCGGTTTTCAGACCCTGCTTTGTGACCCTGGCAAAGTCCTTTTCCCCTCTCTACGTCACTTCCCTCTGTATAAAATGGAGCTAACTCTCCACCATCCTGGTTAGGTTGTTCTGAAGATCGAAGCAGAGGAAGGCTGTAAAGTGGTGAAACTGAGCTGCTGTGAAGTTGCCATTTCTCCACCTCCTTCCCCCTGCTGCTAAACATTGCTCAGATCCCTGTGTCATTTCTTCAGGCGATCTTTGTGACTCCCTAGCCTGGGGCCTGGAATAAAGCCCCCTCCTCTTCCACTCCCACAATGCCCTGCATTTTAACTTCCCTAACAACAGGAAGAAGAGTAGTTACCATTTATAAAGGATTCACTCTGCACCAGGCTCTGTGTTAAACACTTCATCTGGATTGTCATTCAGTCCTCACAACAGACTTATAAGGTAGGCACTATAATATTATCCTTACTTTCCAGTTCTTTTGCATCTATAAGTACTTGTTTAATGTCTGGCTCCCCCACCAGACTTTGGGCTCTGTGAGAAAAGGGACTATGCCTGCATTGTACATGTCTATATCCCCAACACCTAACACAGTGCCTGATAAATATTTCTTGACTAGCTTGAAAACGCCTCTTCTCCCAATGCTACCCTCACCCTCAAGCATAGCATCTCCTCTGCAAACTTTTTATCTGTGCCCGTCACCCACTAGGCACTGATTTGGGAGCTCGCAGTCCACTTCTCTCTGGGTTTTCTGATGATGAGGATCTAGAACATCCCTTAGCATTTAGGCTACCAACTGGGTTTGGGGATCTTTTTCTCTGCCTTTCACATGACCATTGGGACAAACTGGGCCCACCTGCCTTTCCTTGTGCATTTGACCTTGGGCACTGGCTGGTAGGATCTGCCTATGCAGACTCAGCCCTCCTCTCCAGCGGCCTAGGAACCACCTCCCACCCGGCCTCTGCCTGGAATTCTAGAGAAACATGGCCAGAGAACTCTTCCTTTCTTAAAACTTCTCACTGGAAAGCAGAGTCATGGTTGTTGAGGCCATTCCTTCATTCAACAAATATTTATCAAGCACCTACCTGTGGGAATGATACCAGACAAAAGCTGTGAGTTCTCTGCCCCATGCACTCAAATGACCAATTCCTGAGACACCAGGGTTTCAAAGAGAAAAAGTGTTTATTACTAGGTGTGAAGATCAGGTGGCCTATCAGTCTAAATATCTGTCTCCCCAAACTACAGTAACTCTGATAGTTTTATGATATCAAAAGATGGACAGGTTTTAGGATAATGAGCACAATGGCTCTAGATGAGGTAATTAGAGATGATCTAATTACGGAGCATGCACAGACTGATTACATGCTTAGTCATAGAACGTATGTGAGAAAGTGGCAACCTTAATAATATGATGGGCATGATTTTTGGTATTATAATGAGATATAGATCACTTGTAGGTTAAAATCTAAGCTACTGCACATGTCAAGCGGGCCCATTTTGGTTATCAAGATAACTTTGGAATTGGGGTGCGTTAGTTCTGGGCTGACCCAAGTCCCTTCATTAATAAACATTAGGGGCTGTCTTTTAGAGATCCTAAGACTCTAAAGTTGAAAAACCAGATAAAATGAGTACAAGTGAAGGTCAATCACAAGGTTTTTACAATCATAAGGTCACGAGATGACAGCTATACAGTCATCATCAAAGATCAAGGCAGCTGGATTACAGTTCAGAGATTTGGATATTTCCCTCTGTCTTACTCTAATTTACCAGAATGATTCAGTGAAAATTATCATCTCTTAAATCCTAACTTCTCAGTTACAGGAATTCTTCCAGTAAGCAGGAAGTTCAAAGGGAGGAAGATGGACAGTCATATGCTGATAGAGCTCACAGACTTCTGGGGAGACAGGCATTAATCAAATAATCTGACAGATCCAGGCAAAACACAACTTCAGTAAATATTAGGAAGGAGAGCACAGAGGACCAAGCCTGGGTCAGGGAACTCTCATCACATGGAGGGGAGGTGTGTGGTCCAGGATAGTGGCTCTAAGGAAGTGGCCCTTGGGCTAAGATCCTGAGGCTCCCCAGACTTCTCTCCCAAGTGCTCTGCTGAATGGAACAGATCAGAATCTGACAGGCTTGTAAGGAAAGGCGGTTCTGGACTAAGAGCAGCAGAGGCAAAGGGCCAGAGAGGATACGATGTCTATAAGGAGCTGTAAGTGGCTCAGGGCAGGCTTCTAGGAGGGTGGAGAGATGGGTAGAAGCCAGGCCACAAATGGCCTTGATAGCCCAACTGAGGAGCTCCATCTTATCCTGATGCAGACAGCCACTGAAGTATTTTAAGCAGAGGAACAAAACTTTGGCTCTTTGTTTGTCTGTGGCTGGTGAGAATTTGCCATTTGGGCTTGAAGGGTGTGATCGAAATCCGAAAGCCCTCATTTCAGTAAAACATGGGATGTGCTATTTTTGCAGCTTTGTTCAAATCTCAGAGAGTGAAGGGCCTAGGATTCCAGGGGTCTGCTTCTCCCTGGTATGCATGCCACAGGCCTGCTGCAGGCAGCGTGGTCTTGCTGCTGTGGCTAACCTGCCTCTCTGAACTTACACCCCTCCCCCCCGGGACTGCTCTGGTTGCCTCCTCCAGAGAGCCTTCCCACTTGCTTCCCCAGCCCCTCCTTAGCAGCAAGGTGCAAAAGCATGTTTGACAATGTAGGGCTTTGTAATTTGACATCAGTTTCACGTGGGCATGGTCTTTCTCTTCAAAGAGATGGTCCTTGGGAGGGGGGAAGCTGGTGTACTCCCCTCTTTTTACTACCCTCTTGCAATGATTCCCAGCCAAGTGGACTCTGCTTCCATGTCACTGGTTCAGAGTCACATTGGGCATTAAGTTAGAAGGCTAAGGAGGGAAACGTTACAGGGGTTCCCCCTGAGAGGGGCTTGAAGGGGGGAGAAGATTTTGAGGAGAGGTGGGAGGGGGCTGTAAAGCCTAGATAGGGAGTTGGCCTGCCCAACTAGAAATGGGAGTATGGGATATGGGGGCTCAGGAGATGCCTTGAGTGCCAGGCTTGGAGGCTTGCCCCCTGTCCTTTCGGGCACTGCACATCAGACCCCCTGAGAAGTGTACAGAAAATGCAGAGCCTTGGTCTTTACCCTGAGAGTCTGACTCAGTGGTCTGGGAAGGGGCTTAAGTGTCTGCATTTTTAATGAACTCTCTGGGTAAATGTGCCAGTGGTCAGAGGATCACCCTTTGGGGAATCCGGCTATAGGCCCACCTGTCCATTTCCCAGAAGCCTCCTGGGGTTGGCTGCTGCCTTCTAAACGTCTCCTCCTCTGCCATCTTCCATGGAGTCAGTCGAGCAGAAAGTGGCCGCCCTCTCTCCTCGCAGAACGCTGTCCCACCGCCTTGATGACAACACCCCCGTGTGCCTTCCCGGTTCAGGTCCGGCAGCCCTCGGTCCACGGCCTCTCCCAGATCACCAACAGCCTGTACATCAGCAGCGGGGTGGCTGCCAACAACAAGCTCCTGCTGTCCAGCAGCCACATCACCACTGTCATCAACGTCTCGGTGGAGATGGTAAACACCGTCTATGAGGACATCCAGTATTTGCAGGTGCCTGTGGCCGATGCGCCTAGTGCTCGCCTTTCTGACTTCTTTGACCCCATCGCCGACCACATCCACGGTGTGGGCCTGGGGCAGGGCCGCACACTGCTGCACTGCGCCGCCGGCGTGAGCCGCTCGGCCACCCTCTGCCTTGCCTACCTCATGAAGTACCATGCCATGTCCCTGCTGGATGCCCACACGTGGACCAAGTCACGCCGGCCCATCATCCGGCCCAACAACGGCTTTTGGGAGCAGCTCATCCGCTATGAGTTCCAGCTGTTTGGCAAGAACACAGTGCACATGGTCGACTCCCCGATGGGCATGATCCCTGACATCTATGAGAAGGAGGTCCGTTGGATGGTTCCATTGTGAGCCACCCCGGCCAGCCCCTGCCCTGGGATCAGAGGGGCAGGGCTACCATTGACCTATATACACCAAGGTCTGAACTTGAACATTCTACTTTTGCTGATGCAGAAAATCAGATGATGCCTTTTAGTAAGGTCAAGAGAAAAGGGAGGGTTAGAATCCTTATCTGTAAAGATCAACCTCACTAAAAGTAAGAAGGTGGAAATAAGTTTCCCACCTCAAGAGTGGCAGGTCATGTCTACTAGGGCCTGGCTAGAGAGGATGATGAGGCAAGCAATGTTCAGATGGTCCTGCCAACAGCACACAATGCACGTGGCAGGCTTGGAATCCTGCAGCCCTCCCCTGGGCTGATTCACCCTGGAGCGGCTCCACCAGAATCCCACTGTTCTAGTTTGCTAATGCTGCCGAAATGCAAAACAACAGAAATGGATTGGCTTTTATAAAAGGGGGTTTATTTGGTTACAAAGTTATAATCTTAAGGCCATAAAGTGTCCATCAACAAAGGGTACCTTCACTAGAGGATAGCCAGTTGCGTCTGGAAAACCTTTGTTCGCTGGGAAGGCACGTGGCTGGCATCTGCTCCAAGTTCTGGTTCAAAATGGCTTTCTCCCAAGACGTTCCTCTCTAGGCCTTAGCTCCTCTTCAAAATGTCACTCTCAGTTGCTCTTGGGGCGTTTGTCCTCTCTTAGCTTCTCCAGAGCAAAAGTCTGCTTTCAGAGGCTGTCTCCAAAATGTCTCTGTAAGCTGCTGGTCCTCTCTCAGCTCCTGTGCATTCTTCAAAGTGTCCCTCTTGGCTGTAGCAAGCTCACTCCTTCTGTCTGAGCGTATATAGTGCTCCAGTAATCAAGGCCCATGCTGAATGGGCGGGGCCATGCCTCCGTGGAAATTATCTCATCAGAGTTATCACCTCCGGTTGGGTGGGTCTCATCTCCATGGAAACACTCAAAGGATTCCAATCTAATTAACACTAAAATGTCTGCCACACAAGATTGCATCAAAGTGTGTGGCTTTTTCTGGGGGATATAATACATTCAAACCGGCACACCCACCTTGTTCTTTTGAACCCAAAGCCAGAGCCTTAGCCATCGTGACACCTCCTGTGCTCTCGATCAGTGCCAGCCAGCTAGGTAAGTATCCTGCAGCAATGCTCTGGGGGCCTGGCAACTCAGGAGACCCCCTCCCAGCACCTTCAGCCACAGCAGCCCAACTTTGGTTTTCCAGATTGGACTTGCGCATTATAGTTTTCAAAGAAAGCATTCCCTTTTTTTTTTTTTTTTTTTTTTTAAATTTTTTGTGATTTTTTTAAATTGTTTTTTTAAAAATTGTTTTAGACAGCAAGGTCTCAAGGTGCCCTCAGTGGTCCCCCAGCAGCTTTTAATGAAAGCTGGCATTGGCCGCCTTCTCCAGGGCATCTGCTGAGAGGGCAGGCCTGATGTCAGGCCTCAGGAGTTCCTCCCATGGGCCTTGGCTCAGAAAGCTGGTGCTGCAGATCGGGGCCCAACTCTGTCACCTCTGTCCCTCCTCCCCATGTGGCCTGAGGCCACTTGGAGCCTCCGTGTCCTCACCTGTCATAGCAGTGACAGCCCTTCTGTCCCAGCAAAGTGCTCTTGCAAAAAAAATCCTATGTGGAAGAAGGAAATCCAAACAAATGGTCCTTTCAACCCTGACCTCAGGGGAGCCCTAGATTGAAAAGCCTTTTCAGAGTTCCCCATGGGTCTTGAAGCAAGGAGCACCCGCCCAGCTTCTTCCCAAAATGCCTTGCTTAGAATCGCTGACCATTGGAACCAGCACCCGCATCTGGCTAACTCCTGGGGTCTGTGGTGGTATTTGCCAAAGGTACAGGTGAGTGGGCCCCACCAGTAGGCCATGGAAGCCAGCATTGTCCACAAAATCCTGAGGTTCCTTGAGACCAGCTAGTCTGATCCAAACATTTTCAGAAAATATATGAGACAAACAAAAGTCGTGCAGAACTGTGGGCCCAGAGCCTAGAGGAGGCCAAATTCCCTTTCTCTCCAACAGCTGTGGGCCCAGAGCCTAGTGGAGGCCAAATTTCCTTTCTCTCCAACTCTACTCCCACCCCCACTTCCACAAAGGGTCCCACTTTGGGTGGGGTGAGGGGAATGAAAACCATGGCTCAAGACTGATCCTCTCATATTAAAGATGGAAAAACACCCACAGGACACCAGGGCTGGTGTGAGAGAGCCCCCGCCAAGCAGCCTTTCTGGCAAAAACCCTGACAGAAAATTTCTTTTAAAGCAATTTTTTAAAGAAACTTGTTTGAAGATATTAACTTCTTTAAGTTTATAAATTAATTTGTCATAAAATTAAACTTTTTTTTTGGATATCCAGTTCTATGAGTTTGAACACATTTATAGATTCATGAACTCCCACCACAATCAACACAGAACAGTTCCACCACCCCCCAAAATTCCCTCATGTTTCCCTTTTGTAGTCAAGCCCTTATCCCATCCCACCTTCTGGCAGAACTGATCAGTTCGCCATCCCTCTACATTTGCCTTTTCTAGAGTGTGACACAAAAGTCATCATACATAATGTGACCTCAAGGGTCTGGCTTCTTTCACTCAGTGTAATTAATGTCTTCATTCATCTTGTTGGTTTTTATGGCTAAATAGTCTTCCATTGGATGGATGGACCAGTTTATTTTACATTCATTCATTGAAAGATATTTGGGTTGTTTCCAGTTTGGGGCTATTATGAATAAAGCTGCTATAAGCATTTGTTTGTAGGTTTTTGTGCGAATATGTTTTCATTTCTCTAGGGTGTGAGCTGAATCACATGACAAAAATATATTTGATTTTTTAAGAAATGGCCTAGGGGCGCGGGGTAAGATGGCTGAGTGGTGAGGTGTGGGTTTTAGTTACTCCTCCAGGGCAGTAGGTATAAAGCCAGGATCTGCGTGGACCAGACACCGCAGAGCAATTTGACTCTGGACATACTTCATACAACACTCACGAACATGTGGAACAGCTGAGATCAGCGAAATCTGTAAGTTCTCATGGCCAGGGGACCTGCGCCCCTCCCTGCCAGGCTCAGTCCCATGGGAGGAGGGGCCATGGGTGCTGGGTATAAGGAGGGAGAACTGCAGTTGCAGCTCTGATTGAAAACTCAGACTGCTGTTCAAAAACTCCAAACAGATAGACTGAGACCAGACACCGGAGAATCTGGAAGCAGTCAGCCCAGCAGAGAGGAGATAGGGCTAGCAAAAACAGCAAAAAAAAAAAAAAAAAAAAAAAAAAATCCCAAAAATAAAAACAGACTTTTTGGAGTTCTGGTGAACATAATACAGAGTAGGGCAGGGCTCAAACAGAATCAGGTGCATATGCAAATCCAGAGGGCAAGGATCCTTGTCTGAAGATCTAGTTTCTCTGTTTTCTTGATTGTTCCTTAATGGCCCTAAACTCCTTGTCTCTTAGCATTTCAAATAACCCATTAGATCTGGAAGGAGGGTGCCTTTTTTTTTTTTATCTTTTTCTAAAACAATTACTCTAATTTGCAATTTGGGCCCAGGCAAGAGCAGAGCTAAGCTAGCTCTGAGGGACAAAGCAATAAGTGTAGTGGCTGAGAAAATTCGCTAAACACCATAACTTCCCAAGATAAGGGAGGCATCCCTTTACAGCCATCTTCCCGGTGGGCTGGGAACGCTCCTGCCCAGTGCCAGTGCCACAGCCCAGAGCTATGCCAAACAACCCAGTGTGACAGGAAGCATTTCCAGCAACATGCACACACGCCAAAACATCTGGAGTGGACAATAGTCTTTTGCCCACCCACAGCTAACTATCCTGGAGCTGGGAAGGCGTAGCTGTGTGAAAAGGGGGAAATTAACACGCCCCATTCAGCCATCATTTCAGCAGGCTGGGAAGGCCCCTACATGGCCCTATGGCCCAGAACTTGCCTTGGATGGTGCTCACCTGTGACATAGCACAGTCTTCCCTCAGCAGAGGCCCTAGGAGGACATGGCTTGGAAAAGGGACCCACTCGCAAGTCCCAGGGACCATACGCCAATGCCAAGAACTTGTGGGTCAGCGGCAGAGACAAACTGTGGCAAGACTAAACTGAAGGATTAGACTATGGCAATGGCTTTAAATCTCCAGGAACACCTGGTAGATTCGATTCTTAAAGCCGCCCTCCCTCCCTAACTGCTCAGACACATGCCCCACATTCAGGGTGGGCAGCACCAACTACACACGCAAACTTGGTGCACCAATTGGACCCCCACAAGACTCAGACCCCCACTCACTACAAAGACAAAGTTGGGGAGAACTGGCTTGAGGGGAATAATTGGCTCGCGTTTGCTACCTGCTGGTTAGAGAAAGTATACTCCACCAATCTGTAGATATGACAAATTGGAGATGTGTTTGAATCAGCCTACATATCCTAAAAGAACCCTATCAAGTTAAGCAAATGCCAAGAGGCCAAAAACAACAGAAAATTTTAAAGCATATAAAAAAACCAGACGATATGGATAACTCAAACCCAAACACCCAAATCAAAAGATCAGAGGAGACACAGTACTTGGAGCAATTAATCAAAGAGCTAAAGACAAATAATGAGAGCATGGCACAGGATATAAAGGACATGAAGAAGACCCTAGAAGACCATAAAGAAGAAATTGCAAGACTAAATAAAAAAATGGACAATGTTATGGAAATAAAAGAAACTGTTGATCAAATTAAAAAGATTCTGGATACTCATAGTATAAGACTAGAGGAAGCTGAACAGCAAATCAGTGACCTCAAGGATGACAGAACAGAAAATGAAAGAACGACGGAATGAGGAAAAAAATCAAAAAAATCAAAATGGACCTCAGGCATATGATAGATAATATAAAATGTCCAAATATAAGAGTCAGTGGTGTTCCAGAAGGGGAAGAGAAGGTAAAGGTTTAGGAAAAGTATTCAAAGAAATTGTTGGGAAAACTTCCCAAACCTTCTGAACAACATAAATACACAAATCATAGATACCCAGTGTGCCAGTTTGAATGTATTATGTCCCCCAGAAAAAGCCATATTCTTTGATGCAATCTTGTGGGGCAGACATAAAAGTGGGGATTAAGTTGGAATGTTTGGATTAGGTTGTTTGCATGGAGATGCGCCCCACCCAACTGTAGATGATAACTGATGGGATATTTCCATGGAGGCGTGGCCCCACCCATTGCGGGTGGGACTTGATCAGTGGAGCCATATAAACGTGCTGACTCAGAGAAGGAACTGAGTGCAGCTGTGAGTGATGTTTTGAAGAGGAGCAAGCTTGCTAGAGAGGAATGTCCTGGGAGAAAGCCATTTTGAAACCAGAACTTTGGAGCAGACGCCAGCCACATGCCTTCCCACCTAACAGAGGTTTTCTGGATGCCACTGGCCATCCTCCAGTGAAGCATTAGCAAACTGGAACAACCACTTACAAAGGAAACAGCATAAAAGTAAGTAGTGACTACTCAGTGGCCACCATGGAGGCGAGAAGGCAGTGGCATGACATATTTAAAATTCTGAGAGAGAAAACTTGCCAACCAAGAATTCTTTATCCAGCAAAGCTCTCCTTCAAATTTGTGGGAGAGCTTAAATTTTTCACAGGCAAACAAATGCTGAGAGAATTTGCTAACAAGATTTCTGCCCTACTTGAGACACTAAAGGGAGCCTTACCAACAGAGAAACAAAGAAAGGAGAGAGAGAGATGAAGAAAGGTTCAGTACTAAAGAGATTCAGTATGGGTATTTTAAAGGACATTAAGAGAGAGAGGGAAAAAATATATCTGACAAACATAAACCAAAGGATGGGATTCAAGAAATGCCTTCACAGTAATAAAATTGAATGTAAATGGATTAAACTCCCCAATTAAAAGATATAGATTGGCAGAATGGATCAAAAAATATGAACCATCAATATGTTGCATACAAGAGACTCATCTTAGACACAGGGACACAAAGAAATTGAAAGTGAAAGGATGGAAAAAAATATTTCATGCAAACTACAGCCAAAAGAAAGCAGGTGCAGCAATATTAATCTCAGATAAAATAGACTTTAAATGCAAGGATATTATGAGAGACAAAGAAGGCCACTACATACTAATAAAAGGGGCAATTCAACAAGAAGGAATAACAATCATAAATGTTTATGCACCCAATCAAGGTGCCACAAAATACATGAGACAAACACTGGCAAAACTAAAGGAAGCAATTAATGTTTCCACAATAATTGTGGGAGATTTCAACCCATCACTCTCTCCTATAGATAGATCAACCAGGACAGAGGACCAATAAGGAAATTGAAAACCTAAACAATCTGATAAATGAATTGGATTTAACAGACATATATAGAACATTACATCCCAAATCACCAGGATACATATTCTTCTCTAGTGCTCATGGAACTTTCTCCAGAATAGATCATATGCTGGGACATAAAACAAGCCTCAATAAATTTTTTAAAAATTGAAATTATTCAAAGCACATTCTCTGATCACAATGGAATACAATTAGAAGTCAATAACCATCAGAGACTTAGAAAATTCACAAATACCTGGAGGTTAAACAACACACTCCTAAACAATCAGTGGGTTAAAGAAGAAATAGCAAGAGAAATTGCTAAATATATACAGATGAATGACAATGAGAACAAAACATATCAAAACCTATGGGATGCAGCAAAAGCAGTACTGAGGGGGAAATTTGTAGCACAACACAAATGAATTAGCTAGAAAATGAACAGCAAACCAGTCCTAAACCAAGTAGAAGAAAAGAAATAACAAGGATTAAAGCAGAAATAAATGACATAGAGAACAACAACTACAACAAAAACAAAAAACAGGAGAAAACAAATAACACCAAGAGTTGGTTCTTTGAGAAGATCAACAAGATTGACAGGCCTGTAGGTAGACTGACAAAATCAAAAAGAGAGATGACCATGTAAACAAAATAATGAATTAGAAAGGTGACATTACTGTGGATCCTGAAGAAATTAAAAAAATTATTAAGAGGATACTATGAACAACTGTATGCCAACAAACTGGATAATGTAGAGGAAATGGACAATTTCCTGGAAACATATGAACAACCTGGAGTGACCAGAGAAGAAATAGAAGACCTTAACCAACCAATCACAAGCAAAGAGAACCAATCAGTCATCAAAAAAAATCCCACAAATAAATGCCCAGGGCCAGATGGTTTCACAGGGGAATTCTAACAAACTTTCTAAAAAGAACTGACACCAATCTTACTTAAACTCTTTCAAAACATCAAAGAAAATGGAATACTACCTAACACATTTTATGAAACTAATATCAATCTAATACCAAAACCGTGCAAAGATGCTACGAAAAAGGAAAACTACAGGCCTATCACCCTAATGAGTATAGATGCAAAAATTCTCAACAAAATACTTGCAAATCAAATCCAAAGTCACATTAAAAATATCATACACCATGACCAAGTGGGGTTCATTCCAGGCATGGAAGGGTGGTTCAACATAAGAAAATCAATGTATTACAACACATTAACAAATCAAAAGAGAAAAATCAAATGATCATCTCAATAGATGCTGAAAAAGCATTCAGCAAAATCCAACATTCCTTTTTGATAACACTTCAAAAGGTAGGAATTGGAGGAAACTTCCTCAATATGATAAAGAGCATATATGAAAAACCCACAGCCAGCATAGTACTCAATAGTGAGAGTCTGAAAGCCTTCTCTCTAAGATCAGGAATGAGACAAGGATGCCCGCTGTCACCACTGTTATTCAAAATTGTGCTAGAAGTGCTATCCAGGGCAATCCAGCAAGGCAAAGAAATAAAAGGCATCCAAATTGGGAAGGAAGAAGTAAAACTGTTATTATTTGCAGATGATACGATCTTATATCTGGAAAACCCTGAGAAATTGATGATACAGCTACTAGAGCTAATAAACAAATTTAGCAAAGTAGCAGGATACAAGATTAATGCACATAAGTCAGTAATGTTTCTATGTGCTAGAAATGAACAAAGTGAAGGGACACTCAAGAAAAAGATACCATTTTCAATAGCAACTAAAAAGATCAAGTACCTAGGAATAAATTTAACCAAAGATATAAAAGACCTATACAAAGAAAACTACATAACTCCACGAAAAGAAAGAAAAAGGGACCTTAAAAGATGGAAAAATATTCCATGTTCATGAATAGGAAGGCCAACTGTCATTAAGATGTCAATTCTACCCAAACTCATTACAGATTCAATGCAATCCCAATCAAAATTACACCAACCTACTTTGCAGCATTGGAAAAGCTAGTTATCAAATTTATTTGGACAGGGAAGATGCCTTGAATTGCTAAAAACACTAAAAAAGAAAAATGAAGTGGGAGGACTTACAGTCCCTGATTTTGAAGCTTATTATAAAGCCACAGTAGTCAAAACAGCATGGTACTGGCACAAAGATAGACATGTTGATTAATGGAATGGAATTGAGAATTTGGAGATAGACCCCCAGATCTATGATTGACTGATCTTTGATAAGGCCCTCAAAGCCACTGAACTGGGACATAAGTCTTTTTCAATAAATGGGGCTGGGAGAGTTGGATATCCATATCCAAAAGAATGAAAGAAGACCCCTACCTCACTCCCTACACAAAAATTATCTCAAAATGGATCAAAGACCTCAATATAAAAGTACCATAAAACTCCTAGCAGATAATGTACGGAAACATCTTCAAGACCTTTTATTAGGCAGCCACTTCCTAGACCTTACACCCAAAGCACAAGCAACAAAAGAAAAAAAACAGATAAATGGGGACTCCTCAAGCTTAGAAATTGCTGTACCTCAAAAGAATTTGTCAAAAAGGTGAAGAGGCAGCCAACTCAATGGGAAAAAATTTTTGGAAACCATGTATCTGACAAAAGACTGATATCTTGCATATACAAAGAAATCCTACAACTCAATGACAATAGTACAGACAGCCCAATTATAAAATGGGCAAAAGATATGAAAAGACAGTTCTCTGAAGAGGAAATACAAATGGCCAAGAAACACATGAAAAAAATGTTCAGCTTCACTAGCTATTAGAGAGATGCAAATTAAGACCACAATGAGATACCATCTCACACCAATTAGAATGGCTGCCATTAAACAAATAAGAAACTACAAATGCTGAAGAGAATGTGGAGCAATTGGAACTCTTATTCATTGTTGGTGGGACTGTATAATGGTTCAGCCACTCTGGAAGTCGGTATGGCATTTCCTTAGAAAACTAGGTATAGAGTTACCCTTTGAGCCAGCGATTGCACTTCTCGGTATATACCCAGAAGATCTGGAAGCAGTGACACGAACAGATATCTGCACGCCAATGTTCATAGCAGCATTATTCACAATTGCCAAGAGATGGAAACAATACAAATGTCCTTCAACCATTGAGTGGGTGAATAAAATGTGGTATATACACACGATGGAATACTTCATGGCAGTAAGAAGAAACGATGTCGTGAAACATATGACAACATGGATGAACCTTGAAGACATAATGCTGAGCAAAATAAGCCAGGCACAAAAAGAGAAATATTATATGCTACCACTAATGTGAACATTGAAAAATGTAAAATAAATGTTTTTTAATGTAGAATGTAGGGGAACTAGTGATAGAGAGCAATTAATGAATGGGGAACGATAACCCAATAAGAACAGATAAGCAATAGTGGGTAAATTTAACATTCTGGGAATGCCCAGGAATGACTATGGTTTGTTAATTTCTGGTAGGTATGGTAGGAACAAGTTCACAAAAATGTTGCTATATTAGGTTATTTTCTTGGGGTAGAGGAGGAACATGTTGGAAGTAAAGTAGTTATTTTAGGTTAGTTGTCTTTTTCTTACTCCCTTGTTATGGTTTGTTTGAAATGTTTTTTTATTGTATGTTTTTAAAAAAATTTTTTGATATAGTTAATAGTTAATTTAAAAATAAGAGTTAAAAAAGAAAAAGACAAAAACAATGAAAAAAATATGCAGAGCCCCCCTGAGGAGCTGGTGGAGAATGCAGGGGTGTTGGGCTTCCCCACCTCGATGGTTGCTGATGTGCTCACAGACATAGGGTCTGGTGGTTTGATGGGCTGAGCCCTCTACCATGGACTTGCCCTTGGGAAGTCTGTTGCTGCAAAGGAGAGGCTAGGCCTCCCTATAATTGTGCCTAAGAGCCTCCTCCCGAATGCCTCTTTGTTGCTCAGATGTGGCCCTCTCTCTCTAGCTAAGCCAACTTGGCAGGTGAAATCACTGCCCTCCCCCCTATGTGGGATCTGACACCCAGGGGTGTAAATCTCCCTGGCAATGTAAAATATCACTTCTGGGGAGGAATCTAGACCTGGCATCATAGGATGGAGAACATCTTGACCAAAAGGGGAATATGAAAGGAAATGAAATAAGCTTTAGTGGCAGAGAGATTCCAAAAGGAGCCAAGAGGTTGCTCTGGTGGGCACTCTTACGCACAATATAGATAACCCTTTTTAAGTTCTAATGAATTGGAATAGCTAGCAGGAAATACCTGAAACTATCAAACTACAACCCAGAACCCATGAATCTTGAAGACGATTGTATAAAAATGTAGCTTATGAGGGGTGACAATGTGATTGGGAAAGCCATAAGGACCACACTCCCCTTTGTCCGGTGTATGGATGGATGAGTAGAAAAATGGGGGCAAAAAAAAAAAAAGGCACCCAGTGTTCTTTTTTACAATTGTTCTTTTCCACTTCAAGTTTTATTCTTATTATTTTTGTGTGTGTGGTAATGAAAATGTTCAAAAATTAATTTTGGTGATGAACACACAACTATATAATGGTACTGTGAACAGCTGAATGTATGCTTTGTATGACTGCATGGTATGTGAAAATATCTCAATAAAATTGAATTTAAAAAAAAAAAGAAAAGGCCTAACTTTTCCAGAATGGCCGTACAGTTTGCATTCTCATTAGCAATGTAAGAGAACCAATTTCTATGCATCCTCACCAGTATTTGGTACTGCCAATATTTTTTTATTTTAGTCATTCTGCTATCTATGTACTGATATCTTATGGTTTTAACTTGAATTTCCTTAATGACTAATGATGTTGACTTTTTTTTTTTTTTTTTTTTTTTTGCTTTCCATATATCTTCTTTGATAAAAGTGTGTTGTTTTAGTTTCCTTGGCTACTCAAGCAAATACCATACAATGGGTTGGCTTAAACAATGGGGATTTGTTGGCTCTGTTTTGAGGCTAAGAGAAAGTCCAAATCAAGGCATCATCAAGGCAATGCTTTCTTCCCAGAGATGCCTTCTGGGGCTGGCTGCCACTGTTCCTTGTTCCTGGGCTCCTCTGTCACATGACAATGCACATGGCGGCCTCTCCTGGCCTCTCCCTTCTCTTCTACGTTCCCTTGAAGTTCAGCTTCTGGCTGCTCCCCCTGGGGCTTTCTCTACCGATCTGAATTTCATTCTGCTTATAAAAGACTCCAGTAGTAGGATTAAGACCCATCCTAGCTGGGTTGGGCCACACCTTAACTGAAGTAACCTCACCAAAAGATCCCATTTATAGTGGGTTCATACCCACAAGATGGAATTAAGTTTAAGAACATGTTTTTCCAGGGCACAGAGCCGCAAACCACCAGAGTCTGCTCTCTAGACCTCCAAAAGACATGTCCTTTCCACATGCAAGATGCATTCATTCCATCACGACATCTCCAAAGCCTTAAGTAACAAAGCTAAGTACAAATTCTCACCCAAACTGGTTGTGGGTGTTGTCTGTCCTGGTGCACAATTCCCCTCTGTGGACCTGTGAAATTGAGAAAATGAATTATCTACTTCCGACATACAATGGAGGGGCAGGCTTAGGGTAGACATTCCCATTCCAGAAGGGAGAAACTGTCAGGAAAACAGGGTGATGGGTCCCAAACAATTCTGAAATGCAGCAGGACAGACTCCATTAGATTTCAAGATCAGAAAGTTATCTGGGGTTGAGGTTTTGTTGTCTGGCCCTGATGGAGCAGTAGCCCCATGGCTTCCAAGCACTTGGGCGCCAGCCATGCTCTCCCCAAAAACTGGGGTGAAGGCTCTACCCTTTCTAAGCATCAGGATGGCAGCCAGTCTCTTTGCAAATGCCGGAACATAGGCCCCACCCTTTCCAAGAACTGGGGTGGTGACCACGTTCTACATGAATGTTGGGTATGTTGGTAAAAGAAACGGCCATTTTCCTTTAATCCATTCCTGTGGGTCCTATTTTAGGTAGACCTTTTGATTAGGTTATTTCAATTGAGATGTGATCCACTCCATTCAAGGTGGGTTTGAATCCCCTTGTTGGAGTCCTTTATGAGAGGGTAAAGGACCCACAGGAGGAGGCCCAGGAAGCTCATAGAGAAAAGCCCTGGAGAAACTAAGAGAGAACTGACAGGAGCTCAGAGAGGAAGCCACTGAAGCCAGAAGCTGAAAGCAATGAAACCTAGGAGTGAAGGACCATCAGATGCCAGCCATGTGCCTTCCCATGTGACAGAGGTGTCCTTGGTGCCTGCAGCCTATTTTTGGACCAGGTGTTGTCCTGTTGATGCCTTGAATTAATCATTTTCATGGCCTAAGAACTGTAAATTTTGAGTTGATAAATCCCCATTGTAAAAGCCAACCCATTTCTGGTATATTGCATTCTGGCAGCTTTAGCAAATCAAAACACTGGGGCACAAGCCCCACCATCTCTGAGCATTGGGGTGGCAGCACTCTCCCTGGACAACAGGGTGGAAAACCTACCCACTCCAAGCACCAGGGCAGAGGGCCTGCCCTCTCCAAACACAGGGGTGAACCTGCCCTTTCCACACACACATAGGTGGGCCCACTTCTGTAGACTGTAGTTCCACTATCAGTTCAGTTTTCAAAGCCTTTGCAGTATAATTCAGATCTGTCCTGAGCTTGTGTCACCCAGAGGCCAGTCGGAAACCCAGATGGTCTATCTAATAGTTCAGTTCTCAAAGTCATTGAGATGTTCCTCAGGGTAAGATCCATGCATGTGAACGCAGAGTTCATATGCAACTTTATGGGATTCAGTTCTCAAGCTCCCTCTCCACGATCTCCACACCACAGTTTTCAAGACACCCTTTTCCTGGGCTTCTAGTTAGAAAGTGGGGGTACAGAAGGAAGTCTCCCTGCTCTGCCTTCTGTGACTGCATCTTTTCTGGGGCCAAGTGGAAGGAGGAAGAGAGAGAAAAAAAGCAATGGAGATTTCCCCTCCCTCTGATCTTCAGACCACAATTCCTTTGATCAAACAGGATTCCCCTCTCTCAGTGTTTTAGGTGCTTTCCCAGCTGCCACTGCCACTGTTAGTTTCAACTTCAGTGTGGGGCTTGCCTGGGGCCGGCCAGAAGTGAAAAGAAAAAATAAAGGGATTTCCCCCACTTTCTGTGTCTGTAGGCCATCCCTCCACAACCTTTCCTTCTCCCCAGACCAGAAAGACAGGACTTCCCTTGGTGCTCTTTCCACACCCAGTACTCAGTTCCAGAATTCATGCAGCCTGTGAAACTAGACTGGGAGATAAGGGAGTAAAAACAAAACAGGAATCTCATCACCCGATTGTGTATACCTGAAGTTCTCGTTTCCTTCCCCAATCTACCTGCTACCACTTATTTTTCAGGCCTCAGATAGCCACTTCACGCACTCTTTCCAGGGGTTTTAGCTGCATTCATAGGGACTGACAGGGTATGATTACTCCATCTTACTTAGAACTGTAACGCTAAGAAAAGTTTTTTAAACTACATGCTCACTTGTTCGTGCCGGTTTGGGTGTATTATGTACCCCAAAACGCCACGTTCTTTGATGTAATCTTGTGGGGGCAGACTTATTAGTGTCGATTAGATTGTAAGTCTTTGATTGAGTGTTTCCATGGAGATGCGACCCACCCAACTGTAGATGATAACTCTATTTAGATAATTTCCATGGAGGTGTTGCCCCACCCACTCAGCTTGGGCCTTGATTAGTTTACTAGAGCACTATATAAGCTCAAACAGAAGGAGCAATCTTGCTACAGCCAAGAGGGACACTTTGAAGAACGCACAGGAGCTGAGAGAGTAGCTGCAGCTTACAGAGACATTTTGGAGACGGCCACTTAAAGCAGACTTTTGCTCCAGAGAAGCTAAGAGAGGACAAATGCCCCAAGAGCAACTAAGAGTGACATTTTTGAGGAGCTGAAGCCTGGGGAGGAATGTCCTGGGAGAAAGCCATTTGAAACCAGAACTCTGGAGCAGACGTCAGCCACGTGCCTTCCCAGCTAGCAGAAGTTTTCCAGACACCATTGGCCATCCTTCAGTGAAGGTACTTTGTTGTTGGACAATTTATGGCCTTAAGACTGTAACTGTGTAACCAAATAACCCCCTTTTCATAAAAGCCAGTGGATTTCTGGCGTTTTGCATTCCGGCAGCATTAGCAAACTAGAACACCATCTGACAGCTCTCCACTCCTTTCCCGTTTTTTTTCACAGACATTTCCCCTTATGAATCCTTGCCATTTATTCCCATCTTTGTGTCACTTCTTAGAGGCTTTGGTCTAACACCATCGTACCCACCTCTCAGAAGTGCAAAGAGACAGTTTAAAAGCAGAAAGCTTCAAACACACATAAAGACCTCTCACTGCACATCTTTCTAGACTTCCTCTTGGCAAAATATCTGCAATGCCTTTACCCTGAAAAAAAAAAAAAGTTTTGCTAATAGCTGGGGAATGCCAAGCTAGAGCCTTCTTTTGGCAAATCCTCCCTGAGCCTGCATCCCCCAACCCTGAGACTTCATGCCCCAGCTCTGTTCTTTACAGCAGAGTGGGAAGTGGAATTAGGAGATGGTGTCCTAGCCCTGCTACTCCCTCTTTGCACAAGGTCTTCTTGGCTCCTCCTCCTCTTTGGGCTTCTGTTTAGTCAAATGTAAAATGAGGATTGACCTAGATACGTGGTTTTCAAACAGGGTTCCTGGGAGATCTAGCAGAGGTACCCCAGTGATGAGGGGGCCCTAGGCCTTGCCCTGGTCCATTGGGCTCCTGCATAAGACTGCACAGATGAGGTTCCTCCATGAAGAAAGCTCAAACCACAAAGAGAAATGCCCAACCAGTATTTCAGAGAATACCCTGGTGGGGTGCTGCAGTGTTTAGAGAATACGAGAAGGGACATGTCAGGAGGAGGCAGAAACAGGACTAGAGACTGGAAGGTTCCAGAAGGCTCAGGGACAGGAGCAGCCCCATATATATAGCTGGAGGGGTCAGGAGGCATTTGAATGGGCTTGGAGACATCAGAGCATCCAGGGCCTCCAATGCCAGGCCAGAGAGCCCAGGTCTTCTCCCATCTGCAAAGGAGGCTGCCTCCAGCTCCCTTGTTGAGCAAACTTTTGCTGAGGGCCTGCAGTGGGCCAGGATGTGGAGCACAGTGTCAGGAAGGATGCTGAGGTGTAGCCAATAAGATCTAACCCAGAGCAGGAGGCTCCCAGACTAATTCCCCATGGCTCTCGACTGTGTCCTCAATCACTCACCCAGAAAACATCCAGTGATGTGGTAGCCGGCTTCAGTGATCCCCTCTTCCTGATATTCATGCCCTGTGTCATCAATATAGGAAGGTCCACCATGAATAGGGTTGACCTATGCAACAAATAAGATATTGCAGAAATGACAGAGTGTGACTTCTGAGATTGGTCAAAAAAGGCATTAAGGCTTTCTGCTCTCCTGGATTACTCATTCTGTTGGAAGCCAGTTATCGTACCTCGTGAGAACATTCCAGCCAGCCTTCTGGAGACACTTACTTGACCAGAACTGAGGCCCCCAGCCAACATCCATGAAAGCGGATCCTCCAGCTCCTGCCCAGCCTCCAGATGGCCTCAGCCCTGGCCGCCATCTTGCCTGCAACTTCAGGAGAGCTCCAGAGTCAGAACCACCCCACTAAGCCACTCCCACCTTCTGGATCCACAGAAACTGTGAGACAATACATATTTGTGGCTTTAAGCCAAAAGGTTCTGGGATAATTTGTTACCCCCAAAGTAAAGCAACTGCTGCCTGCTCTGCCCCCAGCTCTGTGCCCAAGACCCTGTCCCCATGGTCAGCCTGCCACCTTCCCACCATTGGGACACAACAACAGCTCCTAATTTGTCCTCCACATAAGATCCAGACCAAACTGAAAGCCCCATTTATCCACCAATGTTTTTATTGAGCATCTGCGCCTGGCTTTTTCCTGCTCGAAACCATCCACGGCTCTCCACTGCCCTCAGCGAAGTAAGTGGTGTGGTTTCCTGGGGGTATTTGCAAACTGGGCAGGAACAGCACAATGTTGGAGTTCCTGGCAGCCCTGAGCTGACCTGGGGGCAACGGAGGGAGTAGCCAGAGTCTTTGTTTGCCCTGGTCCCCTGGAATGAACACGGGCCACCTGGGGTGGCACCCTGGCACCTGGAGCAGAAAGAAGGCAGCAGCTTTTTCCCGAGTCCGCAAAATGGCAAGACACCAAGAGCAGACCTGTCTGCCCCAGCTTCCTCCAGGGCAGGGCTAGGGGTTGGGTAGCTGGGGGCACCCATCCCTGCCTGCTCCAGCAAGAGGATGTGCTGGGAGCCCCAAATGTGCTACTGAACGCTGATGAGGGGTGGGGCGGTGGCCCAGATTGGGGGTGGTGCTGGGAGGCGACTGTGAGTAGGTTGTTAACATTTATTGAGGACCTACTATGCTTCAGGCACTTTTGGTTAGCATGTTGTATGCATTCACCCACTGGAGCCTCCCAAGGCCAGATGGGGTTAAGGTTCTACTCGGCCCCCACTTAGCACACAGAGGCACGATTTGGAGAGGGAAGGCCCCTACCCAAGGTCATGCAGCTTGGACATGATCTGATTCCAGAGCCCCTGTCCTCAACTAGTCTCCTCTGCCCACTCCATGCCAGACATTTATTGTGAAAAGAAACAACAATCCAATTCTCAGAGCCGGATATAATCAGGGCCCTGCCTGGAGAAGCTCCAGGAGCTGGGTCAACACTGGGGGCAGCTGGTGTGCCCCCAAACACAAAGCAGCAATCTCAGCTCTGGGGCAGGGGGAGCAACCCAGAGAAAGTGACAACTGTTATCCTGAGGAGGAGGCAGGGATAGGATGCAAACCCTGAGGCTCAGAAGTAAAGTGACTTGGCCAAGGCATCAGAGCTAGGGAGGGGCAGAGCCTACTTCTCCATGAGAGTCCTCCCCAACCTGGGCCCCTGCAAATGCTTCCCATTAGTTATTCCTGCAATCCTGACTTGCAAGAATGCTGTGAGGCCAGGAAAGACCAGCGTGAGGTCACAGCATGGGTGAGGACAGCAGAGCCCTGAGGACGTGGTCCTTTTGACTCCCAGTCCAGGGCTCTGTGCGTCCACTGCTGGGTGCAGTAATCAGGAGGGCTTTGGCTGTGACCTTGGGGGAATCACTTTAATGCTCTAAGATCCTGAGTCTGGGGACAAACCAGCCCCCAGGACAGGCACAGTTTCTAGTTCCCTCCTGCCTCACCCTGCAATTGCCCCAGGCAAGTTTTGATCTGACAGGAGACTCATTTAAACCTCCAAGCATTTTGAGAAGCCTAGGAGCTGAGCTGAGGGTGTGCAGGGCTGCAGCCTGGGCCCCCTTAAATGATGTGGGCCTGAGTCACCAGGGAGGCTCTGTACACCCAGAGCCTGGCCCAGCCTCAGAATGCAGCTTCCGGAGGTGCCCGGGCTGCACGGGGACCGGGCTGGGCCAGTGGCAGCTCTGAGTCACAAGGAGGGCCGGAGACCGGTGACTAAGCCTGGGTCCCACTTCCCCTCCTGCCAGGCCAGGCTGGGCGGAGGCTGGGGCCAGGGGCCAGGAAAGCCCACGCCTGTCGTCCCGGGACAGGTACCTCCCAGCCCCTCGCTTCCCACACCCCAGCCCTGCCTAGTATCAGCTGGCACACAGTGGCCCTCAGTGAATTCCACTTAGTGAAGCAATGAATGATTCCTCCCCGGAGCCCAGGCCCCGGACCCCGGGCCCCAGCCTGGTCTAGCTCCCATCCTTACCTAGAAAGGAGAGACGGTCCCCATTTTCCAGAGGGGCCTGGCACCTCAGAGAGGAGAGATGACAAGCCGAAGATAGGGACAGGGCCAGCTGGCCTGGTCAGGGAGGGGCTGGGCCAGCTCTAAGGGCTGGGGCTCCTGTCCTGTGTTCTCTACACCCCCAGGCCTGCCTCATCAGCTATGGCAATGGACCGTGACTGCCTTGGACACGGAAGGTTCCTCAGTCACTGAGGCCACAGCCACCCTTCCTTCCTCTGCCCTCTGTGCTCCAGCCCTGGGGACCACCTCTGACAAAGACCCTTCCTTCACTGGGTTCATCTGGCTTCCTTTTTCTTTATGGTTTTTCTTTCCAAGGAAAGCTGTATGGTTGGGCTTTCTCCTCCAGGAAAAGGTTTAGCCATGAGAAGGAAGGGGATATGTAGGAAGGGTGTCCCAGACAGAAGGAACAGCCTGAGCAAAGTCTTTGGTGAGCAGGTCTGGGATCCTGGGGGAGCCCAGGGAAAGTCAGTAGGGCTGGAAGGCAGAGCCCAAGGGGCTGAGAAGTGAGGAGGGAGCCCTGGGGAGGCCACAGCTCTTGCAGTCTGAGATAGGATAGTCTGACTTTGTCCCCAAAGCACCGAGGAGTCACAGAAGGGTTTGGTTTTAGGAAGATGGAGTGGAGAGGCCAGGCCAGGGCAGGGAGGAGTCCGCTGCATCATCCAGCAGATGGGCAGTGGTGGCCCAGCCAGTGGGGGATTCTAGAGAGTCGGGGGTGGGAGCCTGCACAGGCTGGGGTGGGCAAGGGAGAACATCCTGGTGTCTGCACGGGTGGCTGGCAGCCCCATGCCCACCCTCTTCCCTCCTATTCCCCTGAGGAATCATGACACAGGCATACAAGCAAAAATAGTTTATTTCAGGACGGAAGACCAAAACAGGGGAGTCCGGGGGGTGAGGCTGCGGTAGCTGCCTGGAGTTGGCCTGGTTTACCGCAACTCCCTGGGGAAGCCCAGCAGCAAAGAAGCCTGTCCTTGGCCCACCCCACTCCCCAGCTGCCTCCCCCACCAAGGTAAGGATTGTGCAGCCGCCAAGAACCACCATCATCATCATTATCATAATGCATCGAGGTCTTCAAAGTTTGGCCAGCAATTTTCAGCATAGTGGTTGACACCGATCACAATAATTACTCCGTCAAGCACGGTATATGTGCCAGGCTGGGACACACCATCCAGTGGTGAGTGGGGTCTCTGATGGGGTGAGGGAGGTATAAGAGGGAGGCAGGCCTAGAGGGGAGGCCCCCTTCCAGTGTCCGAGGTCACCTTTCCAGAAGGTGCTTCTCCCTCCTGTGGCCCCAGTGATGGCGTGTGCCTGCTCCCCCCACTTTTCCTACGGCCAAGTGGCTGAGGTCGGGGGCTGTCACAGACGGCCCATGCATTCCCCCAGGTCTCAAATACCCTTGCCAGGCCGGTCCCTCCACCACAGTCCCCGGCGGGCAGCCCAGGAGGCAACAAACTCACAGTTGTGGTAAAGGAACATTCCCGAAAGGGTGAGTGCAATTCCCACGTAGCTGAGGCCACTGAGGCGACTGCCAAAGAGGAGCCGGGACAGGACAAGGTTGCCCACGACGGTGAGGTTGCCCAGGACGTGGACGGTGAGGGCGGAGGTGAGGGCCAGCAGGGAGAAGCTGGCCAGGTTGTAGAGCACAGACAGGAGGCAGCTGAGCAGGATGCAGGCCCAGAGTTGGGAGTCGGGAGCGGGCGGCGGGGTCAGGCCAGCCTCCAGCACCAGTGCCGCACCCGCCAGCAGGCAGAAGCTGGGCAGCGAGGTGGTGTAGAGCAGCGTCACTGCGTCCAGCCTCTCCTCCTGCAACAGGGCACCTGCAACCAGGACAGTGGCCATCAAGCCCCCTGAGTGAGGAAGACAAACCTCACTCGGCCGACACGGATGGCCCTCTCCTCCAGGAAGCCCGCCCTGACCTCTCTGCCTGAGTCGGTGGCTCCCCGCTCTAGACAGCCTAAGGTCAGCGTTCCGGAGTCAGCTGGCCTGAGTTTGCAGCAGGTGTGTCCATTTCTTACTACCTGTGACCTGGGCTCTTGCAAGCCACTTCACCTCTGTGAGCCTTGGTTTTCTGGTCTGTAAAGCTGGGTAATAATAAAACCTAACAGGAGGGTTGTTATAAAGATTAAGACAGATAACACATAAAATAGAAAATGAAATAAATAAGGCTGTTATCACCAACTTCGAGACATCTCCCAAAGGCTGAAATGATTATCTGCTTATAGCTTCTACCTTAGGCCTGCTTAAAAATAGCTTTTGGGGCTCCTCAGACTCTGTAGAAAAAACATCCTAGGTTCTTAACCCGGTTTTCAAGCCCCTGTACCAAGTGGCCCCTCACCCACCTTTCTTGGCCTCAGCCCTTACTGCCCCCCCCTGCCCCCTCAAATCCCACCTCCTAGGACCACACATTTCCTTTCACCACCACAGCAGGGTCGGGCCTGCAGAGCAGTCCCAGCTATGCCTCTCACTCATGACGTGAGCTTCAAATTAAAAACAAAAAAGTTTTGGGTTTTTTTTTTTTCCCCAGAGAAATGAGAACGTTCTCATAATGACTGTGGTGGTGAATGCATAAAAATAGAGTTTTAAAATAAATAAACGGTTTGCATCAAAACGGTGGGTCCATTCATTGCTTCATTCACTTATGACCATGGGGATGACAAAAAGACAAGAAAGTCATTGTTTGCACTTGGCCATCAGCCACTGGTTATAATGACTATCAGCATCTTTTGCTCTCTACACTGAGGCTTGTCAAGATGAATCCAGGACTAAGAAGAAACCTCTTAGCTCTGCAAGGAATGAAGGAATCCTTCTGCTTTGCACATGTGTACACGTGTGTGTGTGTGTGTACCTGTTAGCACCTAGCCAGTTCAAAAAGGACACGGCCCCCATCATCCACGGCAGCTGCAGTGCAGGTGAGGCGACAGCGTTGACCCGAGGGCAATGATGGCATGGAGCTATCGCCACGATTTAGTGGAGAGCCACGAGTAACCGGTACAGACCCCATCCTGGCATCCCTGCATTTTCTGAACATGCATTCCAAATAGCCACAGATGCTTACTCATAGGCTCCGCTTAGAATAGGAAATTTTATTTCTTTCTCAATTTGATTCTGATGTTTGGGCTTTGTTCTCTAGGCAACAGTCCCGCCAGCTCAAGCATTTCTAGAAATGAACAGATAACTGGAATGCCTCCTGCTCGTTGGCTCCAAATTTAGCACGCGCACAGGCGGCTCCTGGCCTGCAAGTTACAGGTCGTCCCAGGAAGGCATTCGAGTTTTCAGGTGAACACCGTTGGTGAATTTACTCTCTGTGAGGCAGCCAGACAGGAGGGTCCTAACCTTCCCACTCCCCCCATCCCATCCACCTGCTCTGCATCCCACCGGGCCCTCCACCTCCCCTCCCCGCGGCCCAGGGAAAGAACAGTGGTCTCCTGCCAGAGGTGGCTCACCCTCACCCCAGGCCCCAAATGCTGGCCTGTCACCCTGCCTCCTTGGCATCCACACCCCTGGAAGCCCCCCAAACCTTCCATCACAGCCTCTCCCTCTCGGAAGGCCCTTTTGTTTCAGCATCTAACAAATGTCCAGCCCTTCTCTTAACCCTGTCCCACTTGCTACCGGCTTATCCCTGACCTGTTCCTCTGCTAGCTGTGTCGTGTCAGGCGAGCCGCCCTCTCTCCCTGCCTCGGTCTCCTCCCATTTGTGTGGGAGAGTGACGACACCCCTTCACTGGGGCATGCGGAGTTCTGAAACATGGTCCTGGAGCGCGGTGGTAACTACCCATGATGGCAGCTGTTACGACCTCCCAACTCTGCTCTGGCTGGCTGATGCCCTGTGTCCATACATGCCTGTTTCCTCTTCCCACAACACGATTTCCTGCAATATTCAGCTGAAGAGCTGGACACGGTGCTGCCCTAGAGTGAGGGCTCCGTAACTGTTCACTATTATTACTACAGTATTGTTATTTTCATCGCACCATGCCTCCTCCTCCGAGCAGCCTTCTCGGGTCTCCCCAGGAGAAAGCAACAGTTGCCACCACAGTGGCACCTGCCTTGGCTCTAGCGCTTCTCTCACTTGCCACTGTGATCTCTACTTCTGAGTGCGTCCCTGCCAGCCTGACAACTCAGAGGACAGGGATTGGGTCAGGCCACTCCTGGCTGCCAGTGGGGACAGCGAAGAGCAAGGTCCTCTCAGGAAGCAAGTTGGCATCCCACTTCCCAACCTCTAGCCCCATGGGCTCTCCTCTCCCTGGACTCTCTTCCCCAGTCCCATAGTTCTGCTCTCAGGAAAGGAGCTGGTATCAGCCATTTCCACTCTAGTCTGAATTTGGCCTCAGTGCCTCTCCTGGAGCCTCTGGCAGTAGAAACCTGGCCTCCAGCCTCCCAAGCTCCCTCTTGGCACCCCGAGCCATGTAGCCTGGCCAGCCCACCAATTCTGCTGCCAGAGCCTTTAATGAATCCACTATTTAAGAAGTAGCTGCCCTGGGCCAGGCCCTGTGCTGGGTACTGGGAACATGGAGATGCCCCAAAGCCTGGCCATGGGCCCTCAGAGCTCCTGTCTGGTGGGAGGCAGACAGGTGCACGGTGGCTATAATACAGGGCATTTGGAGGTGGGATGGGAGATGGGGACAGGGCCAGGGCAGCTGAGATGGGAGAGAAGAAGGAGCTGGAAGAGGCCAAGAAGCAGCCTGATGTCAGGCACCTGCAGCTCCAGAGCCCTGAGTGCCTGCTGCCCTGAGCCCCTCCTGCAGGCCAGAGTTGCCTGGGGCCTGTGCAAGGGGCGCTGGCCTTGGCAGGTGAGGTGTGGGCCTCTGGGCTGGGGTTTGCCAGGGAGGCCCTACTGGGTCGGGTTTCCCACTGCCAACTCATGCCCGGAGCTCATGCCCGAGCTGTCCCCAGATCTCATGTAACCTGAGGGCAAAAATAGAACTGGGCTTTGGCCCAGCCTCAGGACCCAGGAGGCTGGGGACAGGGCCTCTGGTTGCTGCCTTCGAAGATACCAGGGCAGGGCTGAGCTCTGACTTCAACCTTCCCTAGCCACAGGCGGCCCTTGACTCCAGCCCAGGCCCCTCGAAGCCCTCACTTTCTTCCTTCTCCCAGGCCTGGGTCACAGATTTCAAAGCTGGAAGGGAAGGAGAGCAAGAGGCCCCTTGGACTCCATCAACTCTGACCCCCCTCCACTGAACAAATGGGGAGACTGAGGCCCAGACAAGGCCTGAACCTGCCCAAGGTCACCCAGTAAGTATGAGCAAAGGTGTGGCCCTGGACTCCCCCACATTTCCCTGGAGTTGAGGCAGAGAGAAGTGGGGGCTGTGACTCAGATGCCCCTAAATAGGACAGGTAGGGAGGTGGCCTCCACCCACAGGCAGAGTGATTTAGCAGGGTCTGGGCATGGAATCTTGGTCCCATCCTCTACCCAGAGCCCCAGCTGCCCCCACCCGTCAGAGTAGGGTCCCAGAGTTGGCCCTTAGGAGCTGCGTGGCCCTGGGCAAATCCCAGAATCTCCTGGGTCTCATTCCATCTTCTGTAAAATGGGCATGAAACTAGTGGCTGTCACTCAAGGTCAACCCCCAGCCCTGGCCTGCCCCACTGTGGGTTCCCAGTACACATCAGCCTTCCCGGACTTAACCAAACCCCTCATCTTCCAAAGCCCAGCTCAAGGACCTTGACTGTGTCCTCTCTCTCATTCCAGTCAGGCCACCCTCTGGGTTCCACAGCCTTAACTGCCTGGGTTCAAATCCTGCCTCTGCTGCTCACCGGCCACACAGCCCAAGCCAAGCCCTTCCCACTCTGGGTAAAATGGGGACAACACAGTACCTGCCTCAAATAGGGGGGCCAGCGTGGGGATCTAGTGAGAGAGAGGGCTTGACAAAGCACGGGACATAGATACTGAGTGGGCCTCTAGAGACTGGGTCCTGGAACACACTGAGCCATTTCGCCCTTTCTGAGCCTCAATTTCTGCCTCTTCCAAAGCCATGAGCCTCAGTTTTCTCAACTGTAAAATGGGATGATGGCCATACCCCCTGGCCAGGCCATCCAGGCCACACACACAGACCCCCCCCCCACCCCAACCTCCTCAGCCCATGATCCGGGCACTCACTCTGCTGAACTGACTTGAGTCCGCGGAGACAGGTGGCCACCAGCAGGAAGCCGCAGCCGGCGAGGGGTGCCCGGAGCTCTCCCGCCAGGCTGCAGGCGGCCCCCAGGCAGAGAGGGCCCATGGCGACGAACTGCAGCGGGTGGTGGCGGCGGCCGAGCAGCAGGGCCGAGAGGGCCAGCGTGAACAGTGGCGTGGTGGTGGTGGCCAGCTGTGCCAGGTCCAGCGGCACTGCGCTCAGGCCCACGTTGCCGCAGGCCATCGAGGTGCCGAAGGTAAGGCTGAGCAGCAGCACTCGGTGGCGGGTGCGACCCGGCAGGGGGCGCCGCGCCCCCCAGCGGCACGCCAGGGCCGCCGCCAGCATGTGCAGCGCCGAGAGCAGCAGGGGCCGCCCGAAGCCGTGCACCGTGAAGATCCACTTGTTGAGGCTGGACATGCTAGCGCCCGCCAGCAGCCACACCAGGGCCACCACGGCCACCCGGGCCTGACCGGGCCGCCCGACGGCTTGGGGACTGCCGGGGGACCATTCGGGGGACCCAGCTACTTGGGTACCGCCAGCCCTAGCGGAGGTCATCCTGCTGTCATGATGCTCCAGCCGGCAGCGGCACATCCGTCCCAGAGGTCCGGGACAGGAGGCAGGTTCCCCAGTAACCGGCTCTGGGTCCACAGAGGGTCCCGTGTTTGGGGCCAGGCCAGGTCCCCGTTCCTCGGACCCGTGCCGCGTCTCAGACAGGTGAGGGGACCGTTTCTTGCGCCAGGCCCATGCTCACCGAGATCCGGGCACTATGCTGACCGAGTCCCGGCTGGGACTAGGGAGAGCCCAGGTCGTGGCTTCTAGGATGCCAGGCTCTCTGGCGCTCAAGCTTGGCCTGGTAAGCTCCGGGCACCTGTGCCCGTGCCGGGTGACGTCTCCACTCTTGCTCGTGGATGGAATCCTTCCTTTTTCTCTTCGATCCCGAGACCATTAAGGTGGTACCCAGATTCCGGGACCTCCTGCGTGCTCAGGTCGTGACCAGGCCTGGTCAGGGGCGATCCGGGCTCGCGCGCCGGGTGGCGTCAAGGGGTCCTTGCTCGCTGCCTCCGCCAATGCCCCGGTCTTGCGGCTGACTCGCCCGCGCTCGGGCTCCAATGGGCTCCGGCTGGGCCTGCGCTGCCGCTCTGACTCCCCGCGGCTCCGGTGCGGCTCCCGCCTGGCTCCAGTCCCCGCCCCGCCCGGCAGGCGCGGTCCCGGCGTCCCGGGCCCCGCCTCCGCCGCCATCGCTCCCGCCCCGCCCCGCCCCGCCCGGAAAGTTGGGCTGAGCCCCCGTTCCCGCCCCCGGCCAGGCCCCGCCCCCAGAGCCGCGAGGGCGCGCGAGCCAGGGGGATCCCCCGGCCAGGCTCCGCCCCGCCCCCACGCCTTAGGCAGGCAGCCCCTCCCGGGTCCTTCTGGCGGTCCCTCCATCGCGCCTCCTCCGCCATCGGCTGGCGCATTGCCCATCAGAGCCCCCTAAGCTGGAGAGGTCGGCCTGTCTGCCCCTGTCGCCCACGATGGGGATCAGGCCCCACCCCACCCAGCGCTAAGGCAAATCCCCCTACTCGGGGCGGGAGACACCCGGGTATCCCACAGGGGCCCCTCCCCCATGCCATCTTCAAAGAATGTGCCCACAGCCTTCCATCCCAGAACCAATCCCACGTCCTCTAGGTCTCTGGACAGTTATCCCGTGAAACCTCGATATTCAGCAGAGTGGGCCATGGGATCCCTTAAGGCCCCTCTGTGGCCCCTCTGTAGCCCCTCGCTATCCCCAGCGGCACCCCCCACCCAACCCGGGCGCGGGGCGGCGCCCCCTCTGGGAGGGCGGAGAGACGCTAAATCACACCTCGCTACCCACAGCTGCGGAAGCAGGGTACCGACCAGCACCCACCCGCGGCCGGCAGTCCCTGTCCCGTCCCCTGGGTACTCAGAGTTGACTCATCGCTGGACTTCCTAGGCTCTTCCCAAACCCCAGCACTGGCAGGGCAAAGAGGCCTGGCCTGTGCCGGGGGGCGGGCAACTGCCACTGAGTCTGGGCCTCGGTTTTCCCATTCGAAGGATGATGCCCTCTGAGCTCAGGGTTGGGTAAACGGCGGGCCCCACAGCAGTGCAGGGGGACCCGGATGCCAGGCCGGGCCCCCGCCTCCCTAAACTCTCGATTCCGGGTGCTCAAGGACCCAGAGTGGGGGTGGAGGTTGGGGGGGTGCCTGGCCCAGTGAGTCACCCGGTACCCGCTGCGAGCCCCTTTCCTGACAACGGCTTCCTCTCGTTGCAGAAGCTCTTGCCCGGCGGGACACGGCACGCCCCTCCCCTTTTGTCTGACCAGCAAGTCCCAGATGACAGCAGCCTGCATGGGGGACAAGACCTCAAAGGAGACCGCACAGCCCGGCCAGCGGCGCCCTCTCGTGGTGAGGCCGCGGAACGGTTGCAGGTGCTTACCCCTCTCCCCGCACCCCGTTCCCCCTCCCCGTACCCCGCCCCTTCACAAAATGCGACCCGCAGCCTCATAACAGACGCGCTCTGTGGAGCGTGGGGCCCAGGAATGTGCATTTCCACACTTGCCGCTGGTGATTCTAACGCCCACTGGGGGCTGCACATCTCTGTTGAATAGCCCATATTGGGGGGTCAGGGGGTGCAAATTGGGGGATTGTCAAGCCAAAAGCCAAAAAATGGGTGAATTTACAAGGGGTTTCTCCAGGAATGGTTGTGGGTGGGAAGCTGAGCCAGCCAAGGGGGCTGCTCCCCCACATTTCCTGAAGAGGGGGTGTCTGGGCCACTTAAGGGTTATATTCTTTGAGGGATTTTATCAATTTTCCAATACATTTCCTTTAATAAAGGAACAATAATCTATGTAACATGTAACATTATACACACACTCATATATATCCTGACCTTAGAGGGGAGCTGGCAGGAGTGGCGGGTGATGAAAATCTGTCTACACTTCCTCTAGGACTACCACAAAGTGGCTCCTGCCTGCTCTGCCTGGTGAGGGGTGACTATGAGGTTCTATTAAGACCAGGCCCGGGCTGGCCTTGCAGGAACAGGGAGTGTTTTCCCCCAGGAGGGCCAGGGGGAGGCAGGGGCACAGGGCAAACTAAGCCCAGAGCAGGTGACCTGCAGCAGCCGTCCCTGACTGGAACACAAAAGGGCAAGAGCGCAGGAAGAGATAACACCACCGGCTGCCAGGGATGGAGGGCCAGGGCCAACAGACTCCACCACCACCTCCTCACCCCAGTGCAACAAACCATCCGCTCCTCACCTTTACCCCGAAGGCAGAGGCGGGCATTATTCCACTCACAGACAGAGGGTTTGGAGAGGCGAAGAATGTGAAATGCCCAGTGTCCTGCAGCCCAGCTGTCTGGTCTGAACCCCATCTGGCTTTTAGGCAGCAGGACTCCAAATGTTAGGGGGGCCAAGGCACCCAGCTTCGTGGAGGACAGCAGGGGGTTCTGTCGTATTCCTCAGGGTCCACCTCCAGGCCCCCAAGATCTGTTGAATCTGCTTGCTGCCCTTTGGGGGCCCAGGCTGCTAATGAGGGATGCAGGTGATGTGGGGAGGGGTGCACCGGGAAGGGGAGAAGGCCAGGTTACCAGCAACTGCACTGCAGAGGCTGCAGGATGGGCCTCTCCTCTTTGCTGGAAGTGGTGAGAACCTCAGCCCTGCCATCTGCAGGCTGTGTGACCTGAGACAGGCTGCTTGAGTCTGTACCCTCGGCGACAGGGTTGCGACAGGGAATCATAAGGGCATGTCTCCAGGTGCTGCTGGCCATGATCAAAAAACCCAGCACTCCAGGATTCTGGGTAGACCTTTTACCTTAAAAACAGAGGCCAATTTTGCATTTGGCTTCCTGATACTTCCATCTTGTTTCAAGATAAAAGCAAGTCTTCAAACGCTTGTTTCTCCTACCTCCCTGGACCCTAAATAGTTGACACTGGTGCTCTAAGAAGGGGCACATGTTTAATCTGTGGTTTCAAGGCCAGGGAGTTCCCTTGACTGTGCCTTGCTCCCACTTCCTAGTCTGTGACCTTGGGTGAGTCACTTTCCCTCTTTGATCAAAAGTTTCCTTATCCAGAAAGCAAAGATGAAAATATCAACAACTTCACAGAAGTTTGTGCCAGAAACGTGTCCAGCCCAGTGCCTGTACCAAGGACTCACTCAGTAAACAGCTGTCAACAGCACCACTGTCACTGCCGTCCTCATGGCCTCTGGTGCCCAGGAGGACATTCACCCACCCTCCTGTCCTCCACCTGGGATCTCCACACCCCCTGCCCCCTTCCCCTGTGCTCTTGAAGCATGGGGCATCAGGACGCCGCAGGGTGTGCACAATCAACACTTTAATCATTTCAGAGGCGGGCACTGAGCAGCCGTGCAGAGCCCTCACCAACTACTCTGCACCAGGCGATGGGCTGCCACCCTGACAGTGGTATGGAGAGCTAAGGTCGGGCCTTGGAGGCCTCCTGGCAGGCCCCCAGCCCCAGAGTGGGCAGTACTCACAACCAAAGCATCCGGTCAACTTCTCCCAAAGGAGTCTGAGATTCTTCAAGCCCTTCAGACGAAGAGGTGACCTTTCTGGGATGTCTACAGGGCCTGGGCTGGGTCACACTCAGACTTCTTAGGAAAGGCACTTGGTTCCCTGCTCCAAGGAACGGGGGGCTGCGGCTGAGGACCCCTGCAGGGCCGGTGGCTGGGGGTGATGGCTCCATTGCACAGGAGGTGGCAGCAGGGTCAAGCAAGCGCCTGTGATAGGGACATCTGGAGGGAGAGCAGACTGAGGAGGTGCAGGGTGCTGAGATGAGTGAGCCCAGGGGACTACCAGGTGACCAGCCTCAGCTCAATGGTTTCTCCAGCTGTGGGTCTGTAGTCAGCAATTCCTGCAAGAACAGATTGGGCCTGGTGTGAAGTGGTTACCAGGACAGAGTATGCCACCCCCAGCATCATCATCTGGAGCCCCCCACCCTGAAACCAGGGTCTTTAAGGTCCTCTCAGGGCTGAGTGGCAGGAAGCTGGGAGCTGTCCAGACCCAGGGTGGAGAATCTGAACTCAGCTGTATCCTCGTGGGCTGTTGAGTCTCCGGGGCTTATTTTACAACGGGGAAATCCCCAGAGGTTGGAGGCATTGGAGGGCATGCTGTACTACCAACATGGGACAAGAAGGACCAGGGACCCTGACAACACCTGATGGGCAGAGTCACTGTCTTAAGAGCCGAGAGACTGTTAGGAAGATGGACTTGCTCAGTGTGGTCCCCGGGGAGAACCCCAGCCAGGGTGATATCTCCTGGGAGCCAGCCCTCGCCCACCAGGCTCTATCTAGTACACACCTGGCTTCAAGCTCCAGCCGTGTCACTCACTAGCCATGTGACTTTAGGCAAGTTATTTAACCTCTGTGAGTCCCAGTTTCCTCATCTGTGAAATGAGATGAGGATATCAAGAACCTGCAGGATAGTTGGGAGGATCCTCTAAAATAGCCCATGTGTCAAGGACGTTTCCTTTGAATGGAGGGAACTCGTTTACTATAAATCCCAGCCACTTTCCATTCTAGGAAAGTGGAGAGTGGCTTCTGTGATTGGTTAATTTAGGAAGAATAAACTAGGCCTGTGTAGCCTGAGCAGGAGCCCTCCCTTGGGCAGGAGCAACCTGGGCATATGGGTTTTCTGCTGAGCTGGGTAGGAATGAGTAGAGGACAGAACTGTCCAGTCCGCCACGTGACTCGGTCCATCTGGCTCTCCCCTAAGCTCCATCCTTCAGGCAGCCTTTATAAGTCCTAAGGACCACATTTGGGGTCTCCACCTGATACCCCTTTGTTTTATTACTTCATTTTTTTTTCTGGACCCAGGCAGGGAAGAAAAAAATTTTTATTGGGTTCCCTTAGAAAATCCCACTTTCAATGAAGCACTTAGCATGATGTCTGACACATGGCAAGGGCCCAAGAAAAGGTCATGTTGTAAAAGGATCTTAAGTAGCGAGAGTGGGGACAGATGACCTTGAAGAGTTGCCCATTAACTGGGCTGATGCACAAGGACACTCATCACAGCTTGGGGCATAAGAATTAAAGCTGGAGACATTCTAATGGCCCAATAGGAGTTGGTCCAACTGTGGCCCATCCATCCCACTCGGCACCCCCATTGGGCAGTAGCCCAGCACCAAGGGTGGGCCCTGATTGGCCTAAGCCAGTCGTGATATTCTCATCCCACTAGCAAAGGTGGGCCATCTCCTAGCAACAGGGGTGGGTCCAAGAATGGGCGTGTGTCCTAATTTAATCTGTAATACTCTAGGAGAAGTTTACTGGGGACTTCAGAGGAAAGTTTCCTCAATCGTAAAAGGGAGGAGCCCTGGGAAGAAACAGAAGAGTCTCTGAAGGAGGAAGCCAAAAAGAGAGGACAGAATCAGAAGAATCATAGGGACACGGGGCTGAAGCCCTGGTTACATAACCCTGAAGTTCTTACTCCCTCTGGACTTCTATGCACATGAGCCAATCGATGCCTTTATTGTTGAAGCTAGTTTGCATTGCATTTCCTGTTACTTGCAGCCAAAAGCATCCCCATAGATGATATACCCCACAAAGATCGAGGGAAATCTACGTATGCCAACATAGAAAGATGCCTACAATGTATTAAGACTGAAAACACTAAGTTTCAAAACAGTATACAGGCTGTGCTGTCCACTGCAGTAGCCACTAGCCAAAAGCAGCTAGTGAGCACTTAAAATTTTAGTTCCAAAAGAAGCATGGAAAATATGTCATTCATAAGTTTACATTGGTTACATGTTGAAATTATAATATTTTGGACATATTGGATTAAATAAGATATATTATGAATATGAATTTCACCTGTTTTTTACGGCTATTAGAAATTTTTAAATTACACATATGGCTCACACGTTGTTACTGGACAGCACTGATATAGACTATGGGTCCATTAGAGTGAGAAAACAAACTTAAATTTTTTCTAAAAATGATCTGGAAGAAAATAACACCAAAAAAGTGAAAAGCTGTTATTTCTAGGTAATGAATTACGGGTGATTTATATTTTCTTCTTTTTTTTCTTCTGATCTCCTAGAGTTTCCACAATGACTGTCATAAAAATTCTAAAAATTTGGTTTTAAACAATTATATCCAGCCTTGAGCATCAATGATTTTATGAAGCTGAAGCCCAAGAAGATTCCAGGAAAAGCTGGGTGAGTTGAGTGAAGCCTCATGGCTGGAGCAGGTCAACGGACGGTCATGGCTGGAGCAGGTGAGGGACGTGTCCAGGGGTGACTGGCCACCAGACTCACCTTGCAGCAGGGGGGTGCCAGGGGCTCGGAGGAGCTGCCAGAATTCCCGTTCCCCAGGCCCTTTCCCCATCACGGAGGTCACGTAGGGGCCCGACAAGGAGGCTTGGGTTCCATACCTACCAAAGGAAAAGGCGAAGAGGAAGAGGAGGTGACCGTCATTCCCATCGACCCAAGGGGAGACATCAAGTTCACCCACACCAGGAGAGTCCTGTCCTCACCCTCAGGGCCAGCACTAGCCAAACCCTTCCTGAACCACCTCGCCACAGCTCTCGCCTCCACACCCTCTATTCCAACCCCACTGACACTGCCGGCTCGGGCTCCATCCTCTCTGTGCTGACCATGACCATGGCCTCCAGGAAGGGACACCTATTATGCTGTCCCTCTTTGGGAGCTGATGTTGTAGGTGATGAGAGTCAGAAGCTGCCGCCATCACATGGGAGATGCCAGTGTTCAACGAGAGAGGGAGAAGCCAGCGTGCGGAAAGGGAGAGACTGGTGGTGACGGTGAGACTCTTGTTCTGGAAGTTTCTGTGGCCCAGTGACATTACCCTTATCTCGTGGCTGGGATGCTCTGCCTTCCTGCTGATTCTACAAACCCCACGCTTGCCATTGGGTTAGATTCTGCCCCCTGCAACCAAGAAATGCCTGACTCATCCCCCTCCCTGAACTTCTCACTGCCAACCTTGAGTTTCTCCAATCCCATCTGGACACCACTGCCAAGGAGATTCTCTTAAACTCGGGGTTCATGTCCTTCCTCCTCCCAAAAGGCTCATCAATGACTTTAGTCTTAGAGAGGGATTTTTTTTTTTAGTTTTAAGAAACAGAAACCCATTAGGTAAAGGGAAGGTATTGTTCAGGGAATGTCACAGAGCAGCCCCTTCTCAAGTGGCTCCATAACTTTGCAGGGACGTGTGCTGCTCAGGGCCATTTCTCTCTGCACTTCTGTCTCTCTCTCTCTCTCATTCAGTCTCATTCACTCACTTCCATTCATTTGTCCTCTCTCATTCATTCATTCCTTCTCTCTCTGTCTCTCCCTCTCCCTCTCTCTCTCTCCACATTCATGTGTCTCAAACATGCCTGACCTGACCCCCAAACCTAACAAGGCACCCTCCCCAACAAGAGAATTCTTCTCAAATTGGGGCCCATAGATGTCTCCTCAGAGATCCTCAAATTCTGAATGAAACTGTTAAAGTCTGTGTGTGTGTTTTCATTTTGATGATAATATCCAAAGCTGAGTGCCAGCAGGTTCTGGGAAATCTTAAAGCTTGCCACGACGGAGCTCTGCCAAGGGTATGCAGTGTGTGGCTGTCTATGAATGTGTTGGTACCCAACACTGCCCTACACACTGCCAGCTACCTGGGATGGAGGTGGGCTTAATAGTGAATGAAGTAGTCAGGTCTCAGGAAGATCAAACGAAGCCACAGCTGCCTGCAAAAACTCAGGCTTTACAGTGGTTCATATTGAGGGAAGTGTTTCCCACCATGCCTGGCAATGTTTGCCTGCATCTCAGTAAGTAGTTGTTATTTGAATTTCATTGGTTTTACAGTTTCCTTTGGATTTAATTTGCAAAGTTGTTTAGGATTTATAGCTGTCTATGAGCTGGAAGGAGAGAGGAGTTTATATTGAGTAGATTAGTACATGTATAAGTCACACTATTACAGAAATAACTTAACACTGGGAGAATTTTTGTCCTTTAAAGGGGGTCTTTGCATTCTCCAGTTTGAGATTCCTTGGCCCAGATGATCCCAAGGCACCGGCTGTGCACCTTCCTTGGCTGCAAGAGGACTTGTTTTGGGGACAGAAATTGAGACCCTCTGAAACTAAGGCACATCATTGTAGGGGAGAAGTCAGGGTCTGGGCGACCTGGTGGGAGGTACTCAATTTCTCTGGACCAGTTCCCCATTTGTAAAACGGGAATTGCACCCATCTTGTTTAGATATGGATGGGGCTCAACAGAGAGCAGTGCTCCAGAACTGCTTGTCCTCAGACTGGGGATGAGAAGCAAGTTTAAGGACATTGTCCAGCCTCCAATATTACAGAGGGCTAGTCCAAGGTAATTAATAACAGTGATTGGACCAAGATTGTTTGATGATAAAAATTCTTATTCTTCTTATTATAAAGGCTAACCTAAACTGAGAACTTATTATGGGCCAGACCCTGCACACGTCAAATGGATGACTCACCTCTTCTATATGCGCTAACCCTGAACTCCTCCCATCAGCCTGGGAGGGGAGCACAGCTGGTGTCCTCACCAAGTTATGAGTTATGGTTACTTGACCTGTTCTGGGTTCCTGGTTGGAGAGCGGCAGGGCTGGGATTCCAAGGTGACTGCTCTGTCTCCTCAGCCTGCTTTCTTAATGACGATGCTCCCACACGCTCCCTATTTCCACTCCACCGTGGGTGGGTCAGGAGTGGAGAATGGGGCAGCACAACCCAGGCCAGTGCCTTTCCCGAGGGCATCCTCTCCTCTGTTCCCTGTCCCTCATGATGCGATTTCAGGGAAGAGTGGTCGGGTGAGAGTGAAGGGTGGAAGGCAGGGGTCTCACGTGAATCCTCCCAGCTCCTGGGCCTTCTTCAGGACATCCTGCAGAGAGGATCCGGCAGGGACAGAGATGGATTGGTCATACGGTGGCCTGACGCTGGGGACCTTCAGTGTGATGCTGATGTCCTCAGGGCCTTGTGTCTGAGAAGGGATCTGCAGAGCTGGTTCCAACATGGCTGTGCCAGGGGGAGAGGAAGGGGCAGCTGGTTTGAGGAGGAGGTCCTGGGTAATAGCCCTCTTCTCTTCCCTCAAGAACTCTCTTCTTCCCCAGTTGCCATCTCAGCCAACACCACAACACAACTTAACTTGAAACCTAGCTGCCATCCCAGCCTCCTCTCTCCCTCAGCCCCACATCCTGCCACCACCCGAGTCCAGGTCCCTCACTGCTTTCTTTGCTTCCAGTATCTTGTCCCCTTGCCTCTATGTCAAATAGCACCCCAGTGGGCCTTTCTAGAACATTCATTTGTTCATAACATTCCCCTGTTATATCTGACGGACATCCATTCTTTTCATTCTCCTAATTGCCACTCCTGTTTATTTCCTCAAATTCTTAACAAGATCACCCCCCAAATCCCACTCTTCCACACTCCGTGCCTTTGTTCTTGCAGCTTCCTCTCACATCTGCCCTTCCTTCTCCCTCCTCTACTGGCAAATTCCACTCACCTCCTCAAATCCCACAATGGGATGAAGTCCTGGTTCATACTGCTAACTGGGGCTCATCATGTTGTTTCAGAGTTAACCAAAATGTGTTTCTCCCCACTCACTCATTCATTCATTCATCCATTCATTCATTCAAACACTTCTATGCTGGGGACCACATAAGGGACTGGAGTGTCATGGTCTCAGGCCACCCAGAGCTCTCTGTCTCCCTCCCCACACCCACTATACACTGTGAGCTTCTAGAAGCTGTGACCACATCTTTGCTGCCGGTTGCATCCACGGTACACTCATGTTGACTCAGCAAATCAAGGCTGAGCAACCTCCTGGCCCTGGGACCTGGTGGACTTCAGTGAGTGCTCTGCAGATGCTAAAGAAAGGCTTCCATGAAAGGCTTGGCTACCTCGAGGCGCCAGGCAGTCTGGGGAGATAAGATCCACATAGCTCTTGTGGTTCAGGACAGGCAGCAGCTGGGAAATCACGAGAGCATTCTGGAAGGTCCCATCCTGCAGACTGGCCAGCAGACCAGTCCTTGCCTTGAGGCACGGGCGCCCCAGCTGCACCCCAGGCGTGGAGAAGGTCATCAGCAACTGGAGCCAGAACAGGGAAGAGGGAGAGGGGGCTGGGTCAGCCAGCGGGCAGGAACTGGGTCTTCCAGCTCCCCCTGCATCAGGCCTGCCGCCACCAAGCCTCAGGGTGAACCACAGCTCCAGGGCCTGTTTCCCACCTGCAGAGCCAGCGGGGTGCTGAAGACATTCCCAAAGTGGCCCTTGGCCGTCTGGGCCTTCAGGATCTTGTCCCGCACTGTCCCGATGGCCAGGACAATCCGGTTTCTCTGATCGGGGTTGAGGTTGGAGCGCTCCAGACAGGTGAAGGCTAAGCCTACCATGGCTGCAGAGTCTGCAGGGGACAGGACATGCAGTCAGCTGAAGGGTCCAGTGGGCCTTTGGAGCAATGGGCAGCCAGCCCCAGCAGGGCTTGAAGAAGAGGGATGTCATGGTAAGATCAGCATTTTAGAAACTTCCACCAGCTAGGCTGACCAGCTCAGCCCATTTGCCCAGGACAGTCCCAGTTTGGGCACTGAAACTCCGGGTCACCTGACCACTGCGTACCACTTGGGGGTTAGAGAGCCTGGAGGAGGGAAACTGAGGAGGGCTTTGCCCTGCACCAATAGTTCTCAAACCTATCCAAACATCGCCATCACTTGGGGAGTTAAGAAAAGCATGATCAATACCTGGGTCCATCCCCAGATGATCTGATTGAATTGGCACCAGGTGTTTTTTAAAGCCCAGAAGGTGATTTTAAGGTGTCCAAGCGGTTTTTCTACACGCCTCTGAGGCAGAGTAAGCTCCCTGATAGCAGGGGCCCTGCTACCCTGTTCTCTGGACACCTACAGCCCTGCCAAACTTCTCCCTCCTACCCCATTCTATTTGAAGCTCGCGCTCACTCACAGACATCAGGCTTTGCAGATACCTGGAATAGCAATGACAAGAGACAGAAATGGAGGCCCAGGGTCACACGGTTTAGGAAGCAGATCCAGAATCCATGCTCGAGCTTCCCAGCTCATTTGACGATGAGATCATAGTTAGGTACCCAGAAGTTTCTCCATGTCAGGCACTGTGCTACACCCTTTACTTAAGTCCTTTATTGGGAGGCTGCTGGGAGGTTATGTTATGGAAGGAGAAGCTGAGTCAGAGACTCCCTGACTTGCCCAGGTTCCTACAATGAGTGTGTGATGGAGCTTGGGTCAGGATCTGGGTCTGGCCCTTGCCATTGCACTCGTAAGGGACTTGGTGAGTGTGCGGCCAGGATGTGGGGTCCTTGGGTTGGGGACAGGGGCTCAGGGAATGCCAGCCAGGGCCCGGCAGGAACGGGCCCACTCACCCACAGAGAGGTGGCCCTGGTCAACAGGCTGGTCATGTTCCACGGTGTACAGGAGCTTTCCCACCACGCTATCATGGACCCGCTTCTGATGGAGGCACAGGGCCAGGATGCCCAAGCCATACTGGTAGTAGCTGGTCTGGGGGTGGCCCTTGTGATCGTGTCCTGGGAGGAAAGAAAGTGCAGGGTGGGGGTGTCACGCGAGGCCTGAGGGGCTTGCCCTGCTGCCCCCTCACAGCTCCCAGCCCCACCAGCACATGGGACCCCCACTGCCTGCACTTCCCAACACTCACCTTTGGGTGGTGAGATCCTTCATGCCTTCATTACCTCAGTACACATGCACCGAGGCCCTGCTAAGTGCCAGGCATTGAGCACAGTGAGGACAGGACAAGCCCCAGGCAGGCAAGTTCTCCAACGATAACACAACCCACACCCACAAAAGTGCAGTCACAACCCAAAGCAGACCTTGGTTTGTGGGACCACATAACATAGGTATTTGACTAGCTGGGGAGTCAGAGCAGGATTCCCTAAGGAAGTAATGCTGGGGGTGGGGGTGAGGGTGAGCAGGGATGTGCTGGAAGGAGAGGGAAGCCACTGCAGGCAGGGGACCCTGTGGCAGGAAAGAGCCCAACAGAGGGAGGCCAGGGTGGCTGGAGCCCCAGGTGGGGTGGGAGAGGGGTGAGCAGAGCCTGGAAAGGGAGAAAAGGGCAGAGGGGTGGGCAGTGCTAGCAAGATCAGATTGACAGTTAAAATGCTCACTTTGGCTGCTGGGTGCTGGATCAAGTCAGGGAGGCAGGAAGGGGTGCAGAGAGACTACGGGTAAGGAAGCTGTGCAGTTGTCCCAGAAGGTGAACAGAGGCACCTATCTTGGAGGCTGGGTAGTCAGGACTTGCTGTCAGAGTGCGTGTGAGGGGTGCAGGAAAGGATGGATCAAAGATGGCTCCTGGGGCAGGCTTGAGCCGCTAGGTGGATAGTGAGATGGGCAGAACTGGAGTGGGGAAAGAGGCTTGGGGAGAAAACCCAAAGCTCTGATGCAGCCGTGTATGTCTGAGATGCTTGTGGGGTCTCCAAGGGAGCTGACCCTGAGACTGCAGCTCAGATGGGCAAGGTTGGGTGCATGGTAATCGCCTCACCAGAGAATGTTTCCCAACAAGCCCTCCCAGCCTGCTCCCTGCCCCTGGAGGATGACGTCCCCTCACCAATGGCTCTCTTCTCGTCCTCCAGGAACCCCTTGAGCATGGAGACCAGCCTGTCCCCCTTGCGGCCCCCGACAAACTCGCAGTTGGCCCTGAGAGCAAGCAGGTAGAGGGCCAGCTGGCCCATAGTGGGCTTGACCTGGAAGTCACTGCTGTCCTCGCCGTCACCGGAGGCAGACCTAGGAGAAGGCAGTAAACCCCACGTGAGGGAGTGCCACCCCAGTAAGCATGGTGGTGCCCCCGACAACAGCCAGGAGTGGAAAAAATGGAAACAATTGCTAGAACACTCAAAAGCAGATGTAGTTAGTTATATAAACTGCAAGGTGTCATTCATAAAGATTAAACTCAAGGATAAACTCTGAGGCTCTCACATCCAAATGACTTGTGCCTGCCTCTCCATTTTGACCACTCTTCACCATCGTGCTCTCGCCTTTCTCTCCTCTCCCACTCCAGGCACTGCCCTGCACCCCTTGAGATGGAGCCCAGGTAGCAGTTGCTCTGTGGTTGCTCCTGATTCTAATATCTCATTCAAACTCCCAACACTGAACACCAGAACAAGCCTGTCCTCATGCCCCTCTGGAAAGGGAGCACAGAAAAGCAGATGCAGCTGCTGGTCTTAGTATGAAAGAGTGCAGTCATGGATTAGTGATGTCTGTCTCAGGCATGAGAGAGGAGAACAGGAACAGTCAGATGCAGCAACTGGTCTCAGTATGAAAGAGTGTGGTCATGGATTAGTGATGTCTGTCTCAGGCATGGGAGAGGAAAACAGGAAGGGTCAGATGCAGCTGCTGGGCACAGTATGAAAGAGTGCAGTCATGGATTAGTAATGTCTGTCTCAGGCACAGGAGGATGCAGTAGCTTCACAAGGGCCCAGACAACCCCTTCAATATAACAGATGTAGAAAGTCAGACACAAAGGAGACAAACCTGCCTAAAATGTCCCAACAAAGTAGCGACAGGCCCAGGCATGATCCAGGCCTCCCGTCTCTTAGGAGGTGGAGTGAGACATGGGGAAAGGAGAAGACAGAGTGCAGCAATACCCCAGGAGGCTCTGTTGGTAATAGCGCTTGAGGCTGTGCAGGTAGAGGACCTCCTTGGCCCCGGCCTGCAGGCTGGAGAGGCGCAGGCCCACATAGATGCTGGGGTTCAGATGCTCCGGAGAGAGCTGGTCCATCCAAGGCAAGAGGTGCTGGCCCAGTTTCTCCACCAGCTTGCTGTCCCCCACTGGTACCTCTTAGGAAAGAGAACAGGGCAAGTGAGATGGTGGAACTGCTTTTACCTTACCAGAGCTTTCCCTAGGGAATATACATTCCCACCCAGCACACATCCTGCTTGCATGGGGAAATATGGCCATTCTGAAAGGCCGTGGGGAAAGCAGGGGAAGACAAGTATCCCAAAAGAGCAGTTGGGGTGGGCCAGAGAGAGGTGGTGGGGCCGAGGGCAGAGGTTGTAACTGCCAGGCAGTCAGCTCCACCCCCTCAGGAATGAGAGCAAGCTTGGATGCCAAGGTGTATGCTGTGTGCCAGGCATCATGCCCTGTCTCACTTGGTCTTCACGCCAGCCCTGGATGCTGGTACTGTCATCTTCCAAACGGAATCTGGAAGACGTGTGGTATATTACATGAGATTGCAACGCCAAGGGTGGACCTGCCCGCAAAGCCCCTACTCTCCGGCATGCTGCTGAATGGGTGTTCCATGTTTACCAAAACTTCAACCCACAACCAGAACATGTTGAACATCAAATTTCAACCCACTGCAGACTGCTGACTTGCTAGTTGGGGCTGCCTGGTGAACTTCCTCTGTGCAGATCTCAAAATAATGCTTTTCCTGCCATCTCTGTTTAAGTGATGAGAACCTGGGTGGCCAGGTGAATTGCTAGAGAGCTGTTAGCATTTGCAGCCATTTATCTATGTGCTTTGGGATTTACTTAAAGCTGTGCAACCCAAATACCCTGGAAGGAGATGGTCTTGGGGATATTCCCGGCTCCAGCTCACTTCAGCCTTCTTCCAAGATGAGCACACGGGGGTAGAGGAAGTCACCCTAGTGGCATTTTGGACTCTCTAACCCCATTCTCTCCCCCCTCCCCAGTCCATCTCCCATGGCCTCCAATGGATGCCATCCCAGGCCACTGGGCAGGCCGGCCCTCCTAGGACTCCAGGCAGAGTAACCGCTGAGCAGAGCAGGCAGTTCAGCTGCCTCCTGGGCCCCATCCTGACAAGAGGACTGCGGTTCCTGGCACCCAGACACTCGGCTCCACCTCTCTTGATTTGTGAGCTGCCACCTCATGCCTGTTTTCCTGAAAGCCACAGATATCTGTGGCTATAAGTGGACCATTCACTAGCATGGAAACCCTAAATAATTCCTTGCTGTGTGGACCCAGGGAAGAACACAGGGCTGGTTTCTTCCCAGATGCTAAGTAAGAGAGACTGGGGGCAGCTTTTCTTCTCCCTTTATCTTGCTACCTCTCTATCTCCGTGTCTGTACCTGTTTCCTCTCTCGTGCTTTCTCTGAAGCTCACTGGGTCTGACTGCCAGTCTCTGCATCTCTCAGCCTCTATCTCTCTGCTCATATGACCCTCAGCATCTCTTTCCCGCACCCTTTACTTAAAGCTGGTGAGGGATCCCCCACCTCCACCCCCACCCTGGGCTCCCACTGCTGCAGCAGGTGAGTCAGCCCAGAGTTAGCAGTGATAAGATGAGGAGCTGGCAGTAGGGAGAGGCCAATAACCACAATTCAGCGTTCCCGGAAGGAAGGAGCCAGGCAGATTCACCCAGGGTAATAAACAGTGGCCTTGGGAGAGCTACCTCCCCACTGGGGCCTCCTCCTCACAGGGCCGCCTGCTTTGCCTGCTGGGGACTGATTGGCATCCAGAATCGGAAGCACAAGGAGCCCACCTTGCACTAGCATTAATGCCACAATCCCACTCGATTTTACACCCTTCCAGAGCTTTAAGTGGGTGATACACCAAGGAGGAAGGCAGGGAGGCATGCTGAGCTCTGAGAGGGAATGAGGCAGAGGGTGATTAAGTGGCCCGGCAGCAGCGGGGCTGCACCCTGAACCCCAGTCCAGGGCTCCCTGGATCCTGCAGGAAGGGGTTCTTGTGGGGTCAGTCTGTCCAGAGGTTCACACCCAGGGAGAGTGGGGACAGGGCTGGCCAGGAAGGGAGGAGGCGAAACTCTGGCTGGCAGAACTCAGGTCTCTCCTGGGGACTGTCTGGAACCAAAGGCCCAGGGCAGAGGGGTCTGACTGCACTTGGGGGACACATGCAGGGCTGCTGGTGACCAGGAAGGACCCTGGCCCCACCCTCCTAGAACCGAGGCAGGCAAAGCCCTGGTGAAGCTGAACCACCTTGAGCAACTCACCTGGTTCCTTCACCTGACCCCCTGAGTCAACAGTTTCTCCAAGAATTGCAAAGACCATGGTGGTAAACGCTTATTGCAGAGTGCAGCCCTCAGGGTACAAGAGGAGGGAAGAAGGTGGAGGGAGTCTGGAGGCCTTGGGGCTGGACCCTGTGCACTGAGACTCGCAGACACGACCCCCTCCCCGGAGGGGGGAGGGGGTGGAATATAATCCAAATGCCCCACTCCTGCCCCTCTCCCACTCAGACCCCTCTCTCTGCAAGGTGTACTTGCTTCCCACTGCCTGGGGTGCTAGTCCCTGACTCCCGTCCTCGCTGGCTCCATGTCCTCCTTTGTGCCTCAGGTCCCATGTCACCTCCTGGTCCCAGGGAGCCTTCCCTGACTCCTTCCCTGTGTTGGTGTTCCCTGTTCTTTACCCCAAGGCTGGCTGGCCTCCTCTGGGGCCCCTCACCGCTGCCTCCAAATGCTGCACCCATTTGTCCTTGGGTCCGTTCCCTTTGCTAGGACTGAAGCTCCAGGAAGGCTAAGTTCAAGGTTGAACCTGTCTTAGTCTTTGCTCTTTCCCCCGAGCCTAACCCAGAGCCTGGCACAGAGAAGGCTCAGTAACTGCATGTTGAAGGAATAAACGAACAAATGACTGGACTGATAGAGGAGATCTCGTGGGCTTGCAAGTCCGACGTATAATTAATTGCACTACGATGTGCGAAGCACTGCGGTCCTGCTAAGCCCAAACTAATGTGAGAGCCCAGAGAGGCAGATAAGTCCCTTGTCCCCAGCTCTGGGCCTCAGTTTCCCTTGATAGATAATGAGGGGGTTGAACAAGGCAGTTCTGCGTTCCAAGGACCCAGGAGGAAAGAGGCACAGGGTAGAGGCTGTTTACTCACCGCAGCGTTTGGCGAGAGCCCCCAGGGCCCCCAGCAGGAAGAGGAGGGCCCCGAGGCTCCCCATGGCAGGAGCAGGTGGGCGAGCAGCGGGGGCAGCAGACAGACTCCTGGGGCTGGCCTGGCAGAGCTCTGGGACCCAGCAGATCACTGCTTCGAGAGAGGCAGCTTCCTGTCACTGATTAATCCCTCCGCGCCCGAGCAGCGGCGCTGCTAAGTCAGCATAGAGAAAGGGGAAAAGGTCTGTTGTCGAGGAGTAAGGACAGCCAAAGAACAGAGGAAGGAAAGCGCAGAGCCGCCTTCCTCGGAGGGGGTGGTGGCTGCAAGGAGGGGGGCAAGTAGGGATCCTGAGACACCTGGAGGCCAGCCATGATCTGTCCCCACTGCCTAAAAAGCCCTGGACCCATGCAGAAGGCCGGACAGGAGGTCTACCCAAGCCCGAGGGGGAAACAGAATCTTCTGGCTGAGCTCTGCTGGGCCTGGCCGATGTCCCCCGTGTTACAGGGGTGGATGGGTGGGGCTGGGGTGCCTACCTGCTGCTCCTCACAGCAGGGGCCCATCAAAGCACCCACCCTGACCCGGGACCGTCAGCGGAACCGGGTGCTGGGGCGGTCACATGATCGAGACGGCTGAAGTCAGCTGCTCCCCGCCAGTGGGGCAGGAGGGGAAGACAGCTGGACCCAGACAAAAGCGGCCGGTTTGCACAGCCAGCTGGAAAGCCGGGGCCTCCTGGGGAGGACAGGCCCAAACAAAACAAGTTGAAGAACAGGAATTAATCATTTGAGACACAGGCATCAGAGCTGCTTGTCAACATTAGGAAAGTAACCCGATCCTTAAATCTCTGTAAGGCGAGGGAAACCTCAGCCCTGGCAGAGGAATCCACGTACATGAGTTAACTCTAAGGGCTGTGTGAGGTTGGCTGGGTCACTTAACCTCTCTGAGTTTTGGTTTGGAGATAGGGTTGGACAAGCTCAATCTAAACTCCCTTCTAACTCCACTTGTGAAGACTACCACCTTAAAATCACCTCTAATTGTTAACAAATAAGATTTTGATGGCAATTATTTTATGACAAACTGCCAAAGTTCATTCTTTCAAGATAATCTTGTCTCTGTGCTTGATTTATTACCTTAAAATGGATGACATAGATTAATAGAGATGTGCATCTATTTTGTGGAAGTGCTTTGTGCATTTAAAGTAAGGTAGATTGACAAGCGCACCAAGGCTGGGTGTGACAGATCCGGGCAAGCCCACTCAGGGGTTGGAGTTGGGGGGAAAGGGCAAGGTTGGCTGGAGATCCAACCTCTGAGGAACCATGTGTCATGCTGGGACCTCCAGGGGAGCTGCAACACAATGAACAATGGGGCTACCTCTCCATCTCCAGCCACCATTCTGGGTCTGGCACCTCCAGGAGGGCAGCCTGGAGGAGGCAGCCATGGCAGAGGGTCACTCCACACCCCCAGCCTCTGGTGAGTAACAACTTCCTTCTGGAGGGTCACCACTGCAGTCAAGGAGACAGACAATCCCCTGTCTGCATGGCCTCATGGCCCAAGAGGGATGGGCAGTGCTTAAAGACTTTCCCATAGCCAACAGGATTAAACGGAGAGACCAATTGGGGATGGAGCTGGGCTGTTTTAAGTAATGTGGTCAGGGAAAGTGAAAAAGAAAAATGATCAAATTATTTGGTTCCAGATTTCTATTCGGGAGACTAAAGCTGAGAAAGTAAAACTTAGCTTCTGACAAGAAGGTAAGGGTCCTCCTGGCTATGCATCAAGCTGGAATAACAGACACAGTAAAGGAAGCAATAAAGTTAGTGAGAAACATTATTTCTCCCAAGAACACGCTGTAAAGTGTCCTGATAGCCAAGTTCTTTGAGAGATTAATGCTGTTTTAGAGATTTCCTTTTTATTTTTTCAAAACCATAGACTATCAGAAATTTGCAGTTTGGAATCATATTAGTAAGTGACAATGTTTAGTTTTACCTGAGCCTTTGTGTTTCTGGAAAACAGCAAAGTTTAAAAGAAACTACCTGCCCCCTTTGTGTTCTGGAAAACGGCTTACTACAAAGACCCACCCTCTCCCATATGACCTAAGACTCATGGGTGCCCCCTTGTTTACCTGTGATAAGGCCAGACACAAACCTTCCAAATTCCCATTCTTTGCCTCATAAATGATTAGCTCAATGGTTTGTTCCCCCGCTGCTCAATTAGAACAAAATGCTTGTTAACCGGACTTTTCTCCTTCCTCAAAGATCCCTGAACTTTGAAGGATGCCTCCCAGAAAGTAGACTGCTTCAGCATGAAATACTCTCATGAAATGATCTTTCTCCTCTGTAAAAGAAAAACCCTTTCTGCTAACTCGCGAGATGCTTGCTGATCTTATGGCCAGAGCGTTTCCCCTATTGCAATAGTCCCCTCTCTCTATTGAAATAGCCCTTTTCCCCCTTTGCAATGATCCTTTTGGACAAAGCTTCTCCTTACCAAGGCCAGATTTGTTTCTTATTTGAAGCCCACTCTTGCCTGCAGGATTTAAGTCGCTTTGCCATAGAGAAGCAGACTCAGATAAAGAATTTCTGGACCCAGCATTCAACACCTACCTTAAGTGTGTAGTCTCCAAGGAAACAGGATCCTGGTTGCACTTTGCAATGTAGACCTGTTATGGACCCTTTTCACACAGCCCTGGTTTGCTCTGAGTCTATCAAAACACAGCTTGATTTACATTTCACTTAATTCACCCTTCCCCAAATCCTATAATAACCTTCCCCTTTGTTTGGCTAGACGCCTTACAGTTCCCCTGCCATGTGGTCTCCCTGCTTGAACTGGGTCAATAAACCTAACTGTGTCAGATACAGGTTTTCTGCTGATGGCCTTAGGCTGATTGGGCTGGGACATAGCCTAGTTGGATTATTAAGAAACAAACCAAAAGATAAAAGAAAAATTGCATGCATGAAGACAACATGAGAAGGAAGAATATAACAAATACACAACTACATGGTTATGTATGGAATATTCATACTATGTAAGTAAACATTTCAATAGCTCAAAATCTTATTTTAAAGGCCATTTGATGTGGAAAAAATATTCACAGTTAATCTTAAATGTTTGCAACACATGTAGATTGCAAACAAGTAAGAAAATACAGATTGATTAGAGTGAGGAGAAAGAGAAGAGAAGCAAAAAGAAAAGAAAAGAAAAGAGAAAAGAAAAGAAAAGAAAAGAAAAGAAAAGAAAAAAGAAAATCATCTGTAGTCCAATAACCTAGAGCAGTGGTTCTCAAAGTGTGGCCTGTGGGTCCCTCGGGGTCTCCGAGATGCTTTCAGGGGATCTGTGAATTCAAAATTACTTTCAAAATAATTCTCAGGCATACTTTTGATTGGAGCATTTGCACTGATGGTGCAAAGCAAGGGTGTCTAAAACTGCTCTTGCCTTAGTTTGAATCAAGGCAGTGGTGCCAAACTGTACCAGTAGTCACTGTGTTCTCCACTGCAATGCACTCTAAAACAAACAAACAAAACAGTTTCACTTAAGAATGTCTTTGATTGAGCAATAAAAATTAATTTATTAAATCTAAAAAAAAAAAAAAAGGTAGTCCAATAGACCTGGGCTCCAATTCTGACTCCGTGATCTTTGTTTGGCAAGTCACCTAAACTTTCTAAGCCTGTTGCTTTGTAAAGTGGAAGTGTAACACCTTGCTCTTAGGTTTCTTATGAGCATCAAGTGAGGAGGCTTATAAATGCCTAGCACAGTGACTGGCCCATGGTTCAAGCTCATTAAATTTCAGCTATTATTAATAGCTAACTATCAAAATCTAAGAAAGAATGCTACAGGGAAGAATAAGTGTCTACTTACTGAGTTTCCAAATTCTAAGGGTCGGGATTCCAGCTAAGTAAAAGATCCCTGCATACGGCACAAGGCTGTTAGACCATCTTGAGCCTTGTGGCATGGGGTAACATCAGATGGTGCTATGACATGATCTGCATAATCCTAATAGTCTGTCTTTCTTCCCCTGTACCCCAGTCCCTCCTCACAGGCCAGCTGTCCCAACGTGGAGCCCTGGAGCGGCCACACTGGATTCCTGCTGGCAGGTCCCAGGTGAATTGCACAGACTTATCCTTGGAATTGTTCTGAACCTACAGGCTCCTCTGTGCAGCTCGGGTTCCAGCTCCAAAGTAAACATTGAGCCCATCATTCTTCCCTTTGGTCACTTCTCCAGCCAAGAGGGTTCCAGAGAGAGGGAACAGCCTGTGCAAAGACTATCAGTGGCTGAGGAAAGGGGGCTGGCAGGGAAAGAGTGGAAGGGATAAAGCCTCCATGGCCTGGTGTCTGGACACAGCAATACAAGAACAACCATTTGTTTTGGCCTCAATTTCCTTCTCTCTAAATGGGATCCTCATAATAACCACATGTAGGAGGGCTGTGTGAAGATTAAAGCAGGTCAAGTAACTGGCCCACAGTCCACGTTCATGAAACAGAATCTGACTCAAGGTATGTCAATGGAGTGCGTACTAAGTGCCAAGCAATGGCATACAATTCTCAATTAATCCTCAGAACAACTCCATTATCCCATTTTGCTGATGAAAAACTGAGGTTCAGAGAGGACAATGAACTCACCTAAGGTCACAGCAGTCAGGGGCCAAGGCATCCTCCTCTGCCTCACACTGCCTTCCTGAGAGGACCACCCCTCATTCCAGGGTTGGTTCACCCTTCCGTTCCCAGTGCCAAGACCCTAACAATAATTATTAAGACTAAAAGTGATTAATTATTATCATTATTATAAATATATGTTTTAAATATGGTAGAAATAAATATCTCTTTCAGAATGTACTTCAAACCTAGGCTTCAAAGAAGTTCAAGAGACAGAGAAGTTAAAAAAATGTGAGCAGTAAATCTAGCACAGTATGTACAGAATCTGTATGTGTTAAATTATGAAGTTATGATGAAAGAAATCAAAGATGTAGATAGAGAGATATTCATGTTCAAAGATTGGAAGATTCAATATTGTTAAGTTGTCAATGCTTCCCAACTTTATCCATAGATTCAAAACAATCCCAATCAAAATCACAGCAAGCAGACTCACTTCCGGGAAGATGGCAGAATAGAGAGTTGCAGGGCTCACTCCTCTCCCCCAAACAGCTAATGGACAGGAAGAAATTGTCCAAAACAGCTGTTCTGGGGTTCTGGAGACTAGAGGAGTACTGCACACCATCCAGGGAAGAGCAAGACTAAGAGACTGAGAAACTGTGATGAAAAACTCTGAGCAACTTGCATGACTGAGGCTCCTGGCACCCATCCTCCACACTCGAGGCAAGCAGCTTCAGTCTGCAGGCTGTTGGGGACTGGGAGGGCCACAGAAGCCTTCATCCCCAACAGAGGGGAAAATGGTCCAGTACTCAGCCAGCTATTGGCTGGTGAATTTAGATCTCTGGGTCCCACTGCTTTAGCCCATCCTAACAGGCATCTCCCACACCACTGGTTCCACCACCTGACAGAGGACTGCCAGAGAGCTAAAAATATCCTGTCTTCTTAGGAGTACTGGGAATAGGTTGCCAAACAGCACCATCTGCTGGGCAGCCCATGAAAGTGCACCACAGATAAAGGCTTTTGGGCATCTTTCCTGATGCTATCCCCAGGGCCATTTGGAACTGGTCTGTGCTTCTAGCATGGGTTCCTGGCCCTGTTTTGACTGGGAAATACTGATGAGCCAAGGGTCAAAGAAGAGCCTTAACACAAATCCAATTAACAACAAAATCCTAGACAAAAGAGGAAAACTGACCTTCAGAATAATCTCTTTAAGATAATCAGATGACCAGACATCAACAAAAAAATTACAAGACATACCAGGAAACAGGAGGATATGGCCCAGTCAATGGAACAAATTAAAAAGTCAGAGGAGATCTTCATGACCAAAGGAGGGATGTGGGGGGAAATGAAATAGGCTTCAGTGGCAGAGAGAGTCCAAAAGGAGCCGAGAGGTCACTCTGGTGGGCACTCTTACGCACACTTTAGACAACCCTTTTTAGGTTCTAAAGAATTGGGGTAGCTGGTGGTGGATACCTGAAACTATCAAACTACAACCCAGAACCCATGAATCTCGAAGGCAGTTGTATAAAAATGTAGCTTATGAGGGGTGACAAGGGGATTGGGAAAGCCATAAGGACCACACTCCACTTCGTCTAGTTTATGGATGGATGAGTAGAAAAATAGGGGAAGGAAACAAACAGACAAAGGTACCCAGTGTTCTTTTTTACTTCAATTGCTCTTTTTCACTCTAATTATTATTCTTGTTATTCTTGTGTGTGTGCTAATGAAGGTGTCAGGGATTGATTTGGGTGATGAATGTACAGCTGTGTAATGGTACTGTGAACAATCGAAAGTACGATTTGTTTTGTATGACTGAGTGGTATATGAATATATCTCAATAAAATGAAGAATTAAAAAAAAAAGTCAGAGGAGATATGGAATTTGGAACAAAGATATTCCAAGATATTCTAATCTAATCTAATATAATTAAATCTAATCTAATCAAAGATATTCAGACAAGTCTCCTTAATCAATTCAAAGAGATGAAGGAAAATATGACTAAAGAGATAAAGGATATTAAGAAGACACTGGGTGATAATAAAGAATTTGAAAGCATAAAAGAAAAATGACAGAATTTATGGGAATGAAAGATACAATACATGAGATTAAAAATATGCTAGAAAGGAGGTGGGGCAAGATGGCAGAATGGTGAGGTGTGGGTTTATTTACTCCTCTGGGGTGGCTGGTAGATAGCCAGGACCTGTGTGGAACAGTAACCTCAGGGAAATCTGTGATTAGTCACACATCATACAACAGTCTGGAAAGTGTGGAGCAGTTGAGATTGCAGTGAAACCTGTAAGTTCCCACAGCCAGGGGGCCAGTGCCCCTCCCTGCCAGGCATGGCAGACTGTCTTGTAGCTGGTTTCCTGAGGGAGGAGGAAGCAGCTTGTGCTGGGAACCTAGAGGGAGGCTCATCCCAGCCCCAGTTGCAGAACTGATTAACAAACTCAGACTTCTGAGTAAAAACTCCAACCACAGATAAACTGAGGCCAGACACTAGAGAATCTGGGAGCAGTAGCCCAGTAGAGAGGAGACAGGGCTAGCAAAAACAGAAACAAAGAAGCAAAACAGAGACTTTTAGAATTGGGTATGTTCGTAATGAGGAGAAGGGCTGGGCTCCAACAGAATTAAGCACATACGTGAACCCAGGAAGCTTGGGCAAAAGCCAGCTTTTCTGGTTTCTTGTTTCTTCTTCTCTTGCTTTCCAACTCCTTATCTTTTTGCACTTCAATAGCCCATCAGAGCTCGTGTGTCAAACTGGCACCCCTGCAAGGGCAGAATTCAAGTTGCCTTAGAATTAACTATCCAGTAGGAAGAGATAATAGCCTAAAGGGCTTATCTTTAAATAGTCTATACCAGGACTGACAAACTTAGCAGCTGGGGAAAGGCCTTTCTTTTTCTTTTTTCTTTGTTGGTTTTTTTTTTTTTTTTTAATAACTATTCTAAGTAACCCATTACAGAAAGCCTCAAAGATTTGCAATTGGCAGACACAGGCAAGAGTGGAGCAAATATAGTTCTGAGAGACAAAGCAATCAGTCTAGTGGGGAGACAATTCCCTAAAGAGCATAACTTCCCCAAGAAAAGGGGAGGGCGGGGTCCAGCTCAGGTGGTCAGCCCTCCTTCAGAGAACTCAGTACCCAGGGACTGCAAAACAGAAACCAGCTTGAGTCAGTCATGCCCATGACAGGGACAAGTTCTGCAGAGAATTAAAGGCACCTGTGGCACCTTTCTACACTGGTGGGGAGCTGCTGGTTCAAAAGCATCACCTACTGGACAGGATAGGAAAAGCACAGAGTCTAGAGGCTTCACAGGAGGGTCTGACAACATGCAGATTCTTATTCTCAAAGAAACTCCATACCCTCCTCTTGAGACTGGGAAAATCTGATTGGGATTGATCTTATCTGAGGAGACTCACAAAATGGTTACATAGAGAAATAGCAAGAATCAGAAAAACAAGAGGTGAAAAACTCTGATCAACTAAACAGAAGTTACGGTAGAGGTCTAGAATAAGTTGAACTGAATGCCAAAGAACAGATAGAGAACAAAGCCAACAAATAAGAAAACCTAAATAAAGAAGTGAAAATGAGCTCCAGAATAAATTAATCAAGAAAACCAGATGCCTAGACAGCTTACAATAACAAGCCACATTAGGAAGTACAAAAATATGGACCAGCCAAAGGAACAAACTAACACTTCAACTGAGATACAGGAATTGAAACAACTAATTAATAACCAAACAGATCTCCTAAATGAATTCAAAAATCAAATCAAAAATCAATTCAATGAGCTGAGGGAAGATATGGCAAAAGAGATTAAAGATATAAAGAAGACATTGGGGAGGGGAATGGAATGTTTTGGATGTTCTTTTTCATTTTTATTTTTATTTTAGTTTTTGGAGTAATGAAAATGTTCAAAGATTGATTGTGGTGATGAATGCACAACTATATGATGATACTATGAACAACTGATTGTGCACTTTGGAGGAGTGTATGTTAGGTGAATATATCTCAATAAAATGCATTTTAGAAAAGAAGACATTGGGTGAACATAAGGAGGAACTCAAAAGTATGAAAAAGCAAATGGCATAACTTATGGGAATGAAAGGCTCAATAGAAGAGATGAAAAACACAATGGAGACTTACAACACCAGATTTGAAGAGGCAGAAGAAAGGATAAGTGAACTAGAAGACAAAACATCTGAAAGCCTATGCATAAAGGAACACATAGGGAAAAGAATGGAAAAATATGAGCAGGGTCTTAGGGAACTGAAGGACAACATGAAGCACATAAATACACATGTTATGGGTGTCCTAGAAGTAGAAGAGAAGGAAAAAGGGTCAGAAAGAATAATAGAAGAAATAATCACTGAAAATTTCCAAACTCTTATGAAAAACATAAAATTATAGATTCAAGATGTGCAGCATGCTCCAAACAGAATAGATCCCAATAGACCTACTCCAAGACACTTACTGATCAGACTGTCCAATGTCAAAGACAAAGAGAGAATTCTGAAAGCAGCAAGGGAAAAGCAATCCATCACATACAAGGGAAGCTTGATAAGACTAAGTACAGATTTCTCCACAGAAACCATGGAGGTGAGAAGGCAGTGGTATGGTATACTTAAGATACTGAAAGAGAAAAACTGCCAACCAAGAATTCTATATCTGGCAAAAGTGTCCTTCAAAAATAAGGGAGAGGAGGCGGGGCAAGATGGCGGAGTGGTGAGGAGCAGAATTTCGTCTCTCCCCTAGAGCAGCTGGCAATTACCCAAGAACTATATGAAACAGTGTTTTTGGGGTCTCCAGTAACCAGTCACACATTGGACACAAGTTTGGAATTGGAGGAAAAGCTGAGATCGCAGTGAACACTGTAAGTTCCCCGGACCAGGGGTCTGGCGCCCCTCCCCGCCCAGACCTCACAGACTGTCTTGCTGCCGGCTCCCTGAAAGGAGGGGAAAAAAAAAAACCCAAAAAACAGCAATCTGCTGAGGGCGAGAAGGGAGGCTCAATCCAGCCTCAACTGCAGAATTAATTAACAAATTCATTAACTAACTTTGGGAGCTGGGGTGCTAAAGAAGGGCTGGGATCCAAGAAGTGGGGGCACGTAAAAGCGGACACCCATTGCCAGACTCCAAAAAAGCCATTTTTTTTTTTTCCCTTACATTTCCTCCCTTCTGGCTTCTCACTGATCCCTTATCTTTTTGCATTTCAATAGCCCCCGGCAGGGGTGGAACTGAAGCGGTTGGAGAGTAATTATCAGACAATAGCCCAAAGCATACCTTTAAATGCTCTATTCTGACACTGACAAAACTTCCAGGCTGGGGAAAGACGTTTAAAAGAGACTCTTTTTTCTTTTTTTTCTTTTCTTTTTTTTTTTTTTTTTTAAATCTAAAAGTAATATATGTGGTTATTTTCTATCGGAAAGCCCAGGTTGAGGGACTAGGCTGGGCTTGAGAGGAGACAGAGTACCCACAGTGTCTTTGAATTCCGTATTCACTACTGAAGGCCTCCACCCCCATCTTTAATTAGCAACTCAGGCTGACCAAGTAATCTACCTGGAGAGGCCTCAAAGAGGAGAGAGGAGAAGGGAATAGTGCCCCTGAGAGACAACTGGAGTTCTGAGGATTGGGAGAGTGGAGGGAGGCCCAGCTCAACTGGCAGTCCTCCTTCTGGGAATTCAGACCCCAGGGGCTGGAATTCAGATTCCGACTTCAGTCAGCCACGCCCCTGACAGGATCAGAGTCACCAGGAGAACTAAAGGCTCCATACCTCCTTACACTGGTGGGGGAGCTGAAGGCTGGCCAGCGCCACCTGCTGGACAGGAGAGGAAAAGCACCAATTCTAAAGGCCTCATAGGAGGATCTCATTCTCAGGAAAACTCCACACCCTCCCAATGAGACCTGGGCCTCACTAGACTGGGAAAATCTGACTAGGGTCAACCATATCTGAGGAGACCCACTCACAAAAAGGTTACATAGAGGCAGAGCAAGAAACAGAAAAAACAAGAGGGGAAAAATTCTGATCAACTAAATAGAACCTAAGTTAGAGGTCTAGAATAAGTTGAACTGAATAACAGAGGCCAGAAAACAAAGCCAACCAACAAGAAAACCACTAGGTAAAAGATACAAAACAAGCTCCAAAATAAACTAATCAAGAGAATCAGATGCCTAGACAACTTAAGATAACAAGCCATACCAGGAAACACGAAAACATGGACCAGCCAAAGGAACAAACTAATAGCTCAGCTGAGACACAGGAGTGGAGGCAACTAATGCTAAATAAATTTGATGAAATGAAGGAAGATATAGCAAAAAAGCTGAAGGATATAAAGAAGACACTGGCTGACCATAAAGAAGAATTCATAAACTTAAAAAAACAAATGGCAGAACTCATGGGAATGAAGGCCACAATGGAGGAGATGAAAAACACAATGGAGGGACACAACAGTAGATTTGAACAGGCAGAAGAAAGGATCAGTGAACTGGAAGACAGGTCATTCGAATTCATACACACAAAAGAACAGATGGTGAAAAAAATGGAAAAATATGAGCAGGGTCTTAGGGAGCTGAGTGACAACATGAAACGCACAAATATACGTGTTATGGGTATCCCAGAAGGAGAAGAGAAGGGAAAAGGGGCAGAAAGAGTAATAGAAGACATATTCACTGAAAATTTCCCAACTCTTATAAAAGACAGAAAATTAGAGATTCAAGAAGTACAACGTACCCCAAATAGAATAGATCCCAATAGACCTACTCCAAGACACTTACTGGTCAGATTGTCCAATGTCAAAGACAAAGAGAGGATTCTGAAAGCAGCAAGAGAAAAGCAATCCATCACATACAAGGGAAAGTCAATAAGACTATGTACAGATTTCTCTGCAGAAACCATGGAGGCAAGAAGACAGTGGCATGATATATTTAAGATACTGAAAGAGAAAAACTGCCAACCAAGAATTCTATATCCAGCAAAACTTTCCTTCAAAAATGAGGGAGAGATTAAAACATTTTCAGACAAACAGACACTGAGAGAGTTTGTGAATAAGAGACCGGCACTACAAGAAATACTAAAGGGAGTGCTACAAGCTGATAGGAAAAGACAGGAGAGAGAGAGTTGGAGAAGAGTGCAGAAATGATGATTATCAGGAAAGGTAAAAGGAGAGGAAAAAATAAGATATGACATATAAATTCCAAAAAACAAAATGGTAGTAGAAAGTACTGCCCTTACAGTAATAACACTAAATGTAAATGGATTAAACTCCCCAATAAAAAGACACAGACTGGCAGAATGGATTAAAAAACAGGACCCATCTATATGCTGTCTACAAGAAACTCACTTTAGACACAAGGACAAACATAGACTGAAAGTGAAAGGTTGGAAAAAGATATTTCATGCAAACAACAACCAGAAAAAAGCGGGAGTAGCTATATTAATATCAGACAAGTTAGACTTCAAAAGCAAAACAATTAAAAGAGACAAAGAAGGACACTATATATTAATAACAGGGTCAATTCATCAAGAAAACATAACAGTCATAAATATTTATGCACCAAACCAGAATGCCCCAAAATTCATGAGGCAAACACTGTGATCACTGAAAGGAGAAATAGATACCTCTACAATAATAGTTGGAGACTTCAACACACCACTCTCATCAATGGATAGAACATCTAGACAGAGGATCACTAAAGAAACAGAGATGTTGAATTGTATGATAAATGAACTAGACTTGACAGACATTTATAGAACACTACATCCAACAACAGCAGGATACACTTTTTTCTCAAGTGCTCATGGAACATTCTCTAGGATAGACCACATGTTGGGTCACAAAGCAAGTCTCAACAAATTTAAAAATATTGATATTATACAAAACACTTTCTCAGACCACAATGGAATGAAGTTGGAAATAAATAAAAGGCAGAAGGTCATAAAATTCACAAACATATGGAGGCTAAACAACACCCTCTTAGAAAACCAGTGGGTAAAGGAAGAAATTACAAGAGAAATTAGTAAATACCTCGAGGCAAATGACAATGAAAACACAACTTATCAAAACTTATGGGATGCAGCAAAGGCGGTGCTGAGAGGGAAATTTATTGCCCTAAATGCCTATATTAAAAGAGAAGAGAGAGCAAAAATTGAAGAGTTAACTGCTCACCTGGAGGAATCAGAGAAAGAACAGCAAACTAACCCCAAAGCAAGCAGAAGGGAAGAAATAACAAAGATTAGAGCAGAAATAAATGCAATTGAGAACAGGAAAACAATAGAGAGAATCAACAAAACCAGAAGTTGGTTCTTTGAGAAAATCAATAAAATCGATGGACCACTGGCTAGGCTAACAAAAAAAAAGAGAGAGCAGATGCAAATAAATGCAATCAGAAATGGGAAAGGAAATATAACTACCAACCCTGCAGAAATTAAGGAGATAATGAGAAGATACTATGAGCAACTATATGCTAATAAACTAGACAACTTAGATGAAATGGACAACTTCCTAGAAAAGCATAAACAACCAACATTAACTCAAGAAGAAATAGATGAACTCAACAAACCAATCACAAGTAAAGAGATTGAGTCAGTGATCAAAAAGCTCCCAAAAAGGAAAAGCCCAGGACCAGATGGTTTCACATGTGAATTCTACCAAGCATTCAAGAACGAATTAGTACCAATCCTGCTCAATCTCTTCAAAAAAATTGAAGTAGAGGGAAAGCTACCTAACTCTTTCTATGAAGCCATCATCACCCTAATACCAAAACCAGGCAAAGATACTACAAAAAAAGAAAATTATAGACCAATTTCTTTAATGAATATAGATGCAAAAATCCTCAACAAAATATTCGCAAATCGAATCCAGCAGCACATTAAAAGAATTATACACCACGACCAGGTGGGATTTATTCCAGGTATGCAAGGCTGGTTCAACACAAGAAAATCAATTAATGTAATACACCACATCAATAAATCAAAGCAGAAGAACCACATGATCATCTCAATTGATGCAGAAAAGGCATTTGACAAAATTCAACATCCTTTCCTGATGAAAACACTTCAAAGGATAGGAATAGAAGGGAACTTTTTCAATATGATAAAGGCAATATATGAAAAACCCACAGCTAACATCACACTCAATGGGGAGAGACTGAAAGCTTTTCCTCTAAGATCAGGAACAAGACAGGGATGCCCACTATCACCATTGCTATTCAACATTGTGCTGGAAGTTCTAGCTAGAGCAATTAGGCAAGAAAAAGAAATAAAAGGCATCCAAATTGGAGAGGAAGAAGTAAAACTTTCACTATTTGCAGATGACATGATTCTATATGTAGGAAATCCGGAAAAATCTACAGCAAAGCTACTAGAACTAGTCAATGAATACAGCAAAGTAGCAGGCTACAAGATCAACACGCAAAAATCTGTAGTGTTCCTATACACAAGTAATGTGCAACAAGAGGAGGAAATCAAGAAAAAAATCCCATTTACAATAGCAACCAAAAGAATCAAGTATTTAGGAATAAACTTAACCAAGGACACAAAAGGCCTTTACATAGAAAACTATAAGAAACTGCTAAAAGAAATTGAACAAGACCTGAAAAAATGGAAGAACATACCATGTTCATGGATTGGAAGACTAAATATAGTTAAGATGGCAATTTTACCTAAACTGATTTACAGATTCAATGCAATACCAATTCAAATCCCAACAACTTACTTTACAGAAATAGAAAAACCAATAACTAAATTTATTTGAAAGGGTAAGGTGCCCCGAATAGCCAAAAATGTCTTGAGAAAGAGGAGTGAAGTGGGAGGTCTCACAATACCTGACTTTGAAGCATATTACAAAGCTACAGTGCTCAAAACAGCATGGTACTGGCATAAGGACAGATATACTGATCAATGGAATTGAATTGAGTGTTCAGAAGTAGACCCTCACATCTATGGACAACTGATCTTTGATAAGGCAGTGAAGCCAAAGCAACTGGGAAAGAGCAGCCTGTTCAATAAATGGTGTTTGAAGAACTGGATATCCATTTCCAAAAGAATCAAAGAGGATGTCCATCTCACACCTTATACCAAAATTAATTCAAAGTGGATCAAAGACCTAAACATTAACACCAAGACCATAAAACTCTTAGAAGAAAATGTAGGGCAATATCTTAAAGATCTTGTGAAAGGAGGTTGTTTCTTAGACCTCACACCCAAGGCACGAGCAACCAAAGAACAAATAGACAAATGGGATCTCCTCAAAATTAAACACTTTTGTACATCAAAGGACTTTGTCAGAAAAGTCAAAAGGCAACCTACACAATGGGAGATGATATTTGGAAACCACATATCAGATAAGGGTTTAATATCCCAAATATATAAAGGAATCCTGCATCTCAATACCAGAAAGACAAACAATCCAATTAAAAAATGGGCAAAAGACATGAACAGACATTTTTCTGAAGAGGAAATACCAAAGGCTCAAGAGCATATGAAAAAATGCTCAACTTCACTGGCTATTAAGGAAATGCAAATCAAAACCACAATGAGATATCATCTCACACCTACCAGAATGGCCATTATCCAAAAAACAGAAAATGACAAGTGCTGGAGAGGATGTGGAGAAAGAGGCACACTTATTCATTGTTGGTGGGAATGTAGATTGGTACAGCCACTCTGGAAGACAGTGTGGAGGTTCCTCAGGAAGCTAAATATAGATTTGCCATATGACCCAGCTATTCCATTGCTGGGTATATACTCAGAGGAACTGAAATTTAAGACACAAATAGACATTTGTAAACCAATGTTTATTGCAGCATTATTCACAATTGCCAAGAGATGGAAACAGCCCAAATGCCCATCAAAGGACGAGTGGATAAACAAACTGTGGTATATACACATGATGGAATATTATGCAGCTGTAAGACAGAACAAAGACATGGATCATGTAATAATGTGGATGAACCTTGAGGACATTATGTTGAGTGAAGTTAGCCAGAAACAAAAGGACAGATTCTGTATGGTCTCACTAATATGAACAGACATTAATGAACAAACTTTGGGAGTTAAAAGCTGACAACACAGGTGACCAAGAGATAGAAAGAGGGCAGAGATCAGCCATCTGATGCTGAAGGAGTACAGAATGTTTAGGATTGATTGCATAGATCCAGAAATAGATAGCATAATACTGTGTGATGGTAGCACGGTATTGTAAGTACACTGAACAAAGATGTCTGTGAGTAAAGCTGAAAGAGGTGGGATAGGAGAATGTATGACACCAGAGTTAAAGATAGATGATAAAGACTGGGACTGTATAACGTGGCAAAAACTGGAGTGGCCAATGACTGTTACTAAATATACAAATATAAAAATGTTTTTGCATGTGGGAAAGCAAATGAATGTCAACCATGTAGAAATTTGAAAAAGGGATGGTATACAGGAAAAAACATAATCAAAGCAAACTGGAGTTTATGGTCAACAGTAACATTGTAATATACCTCCATTAAATGTAACAAATGCAATACGCCAATGCTAAATGTATATGAGAAGGGGATATAGGGGAGTAATATGGGATTCTTGGTAGTGGTGTTATTTGCTGTCCTTAGTAGTATATTGTATTGTATGACATGTTATTTTTCTTTTTATCATCTTTTCTTATTGCTAAAAAAAAATTTTTCTTGTAGTAATCAGTATGTTCAAATGCTGATTGTGGTGATAAATGTACAACTTTATGATGATACCATGAACAACTGATTGTACACTGTGGATAAATGTATGGTATGTGAATATAACTCTATAAAATTGTAGGAAAATATATATATAGGAGTAAAAGTGTTGTAGAAAACATGGTGAGAGGGATGATGCCTCACCAATATGAACTAACTACAATGTATAAACTCAGAATTGAATCTTAGAACATAGCCTAACGTGGACACAATAATTGTAATAGTCCCTAGATTGTAAGCTCTTACAGCAGTTAACTCTATCCCTGAATTGTAAGGCCTATCTCTAAACTTTGAGATGCTGATCCCCTACCGTATGTTGTCACAAACATTGGGACTGGCGGTTTGATGTGCTGAGCCCTCGAGCATGGGACTTGCCCTTATGAAGCTCATTACCACAAAGGAGAGTCTAAAGTTGTATGTAATGGTGCCTAAGAGTCTCCCCCTGAGTACCTCTTTGTTGCTCAGATGTGGCCCTCTCTCTCTCTAACTGAGCCATCTCGACAGGTGAACTCGCTGCCTTCCCCCCTACGTGGGACCCAACTCCCAGGGGTGTAAATCTCCCTGGCAACGCAGAGTATGACTTCCGGGAATGAATGTGGATCTGGCATCGTGGGACTGAGAGTATCTTCTTGACCAAAAGGGGGATGCAAAATGAGACGAAATGGTTTCAGTGGCTGAGAGATTCCAAATGGAGTCGAGAGGTCACTCTGGTGGACATTCTTATGCACTATATAGATAACATCTCTTAGGCTTTAATGTATTGGAATAGCTAGAAGTAAATAGCTGAAACTACCAAACACCAACCTAGCAGTCTGGACTCCTGAAGACAATTATACAATAATGTAGATTACAAGGGGTGACAGTGTGATTGTGAAGACCTTGTGGATCACACCCCCCTTTATCTAGTGTATGGATGACTGGAGGAATGGGGATAAAAACTAAAGGACAAATGGGGTGGGATGGGGGGATGATTTGGGTGTTCTTGTTTTCACTTTTATTTTTTATTCTTGTTCTGGTTCTTTCTGATGTAAGGAAAATATTCAGAGATAGATTATGGTGACGAACGCATAACTATGTTATCATACTGTGGACAGTGGATTGTATATCATGGATGATTGTATGGTGTGTGAATGTATTTCAATAAAACTGAATTTAATAAAAAAAATAAGGTAGAGATCAAAATATTTTCAGACAGACACTGACAGAGTTTGTGAATAAGAGACCTGTGCTTCCAGAAATATTAAAGGGAGTGCTAAAGACTGATAGAAAAAAACAGGAGAGAGGCTTGGAGAAGAGTGTAGCAATTAAGGCTATCAGGAAGGGTAAAATGAGAGAGAGAGAAAAATAAGATATGACATATAAAATCCAAAAGACAAAATGGTAGAAGAAAGTACTACACTTACAGTAATAACATTAAATGCCAATGGATTAAATTCCCCAATAAAAAGACATAGACAGGCAGAATGGATTAGAAAATAAGACCCATCTATATGCTGTCTACAAGAAACTCACTTCAGACACAAGGACAAAAATAGGTTGAAAGTGAAAGGATGGAAAAAGATCTATCATGCAAACAACCACCAGAAAAAAAGTGGGAGTAGCTATATTAATATCAGACAAATTAGACTTCAAATGTAAAACAATTAACAGAGACAAACAAGGACAACAAATATTAACAAAAGGGACAATTCACCAAGGAAACATAACAATCATAAATATTTATGCATCAAGTCAGAGTGCCCCAAAATACATGCAGCAAACACTGTCAACACTGAAGGGAGAAGTAGATACCTCTACAGTAATAGTTGGAGACTTCAATACACTGCTTTCACCAATGGATAGAACATCTAGACAGAGAATCAATAAGGAAACAGAGATGTTGAATGGTATGATAAATGATCTAGACTTGACAGATATTTATAAAACACTACACCCCACAACAGCAGGATAAACATTTTTTTTAAGTGCTCATGGATCATTCTCTAGTATAAACCACATGTTGGGTCATAAAGCAAGTTGCAACAAATTTAAAAGAATTGATATTATACAAAACACCTCCTCAGGCCATTATGGAATGAAGTTGGAAATCAATAACAGGCAGAAGTTTGGAAAATTCACAAATATATGAGGCTAAATAACACACTCTTAGACAACCAGTGGGCAAAGACAGAAATTACAAGATAAATCACTAAATACCTTGAGGCAAATGAAAATGAAAACACAACATATCAAAACTGATGGAATGCAACAAAGGCGATGCTGAGAGCAAAATTTATTGCCCTAAATGCCTATATTAAAAGAGAAGAAGGAGAAAAAATTGAGGAATTAACTGCTTACCTGGAGGAACTAGAGAAAGAACAGCAAACTACCTCAAAGCAAACAGAAGGAAAGAAACAACAAAGGTTAGAGCACAAATTAATGGTATTGAGAACAAGAAAACAATAGAGAGAATCAACAAAACCATAAATTGGTTCTTTGAGAAAATAAATAAAATTGATGGGCCCTTAGCTAGGCTAACAAAAAAAAAAAAAAAAAAAGCACATGCAAATAAACACAATCAGAAAGGGAAAAGGGGACATAACTACTGACCCTGCAGAAATAAAGGAGATAATGAGAGGATACTATGAGCAACTACATACTAATAAATTAGACAACCTAGATGAAATGGACAACTTCCCAGAAAAGCATGAACAACCCATACTGAATTAAGAAGAAATAGCCTCAACAAACCAATCACAAGTAAAGAATTAAATCAATCATCAAAAGTTCCCAAAGAAGAAAAGCCCAGGACCAGATGGCTTCTCATGTGAATTCTACCAAATTTTCAAGAAAGAATTAGTACCAATCCTGCTTAAACTCTTCAAAAACATTGAAGAGTAGGGAAAGCTACCTAACTCATTCTATGACGCCAACATCATCTTAATACCAAAGTCAGACAAAGATACCACACAAAAAGAAAATTATAGACCGATCTGTTTAATGAATATACATGAAAAAATCCTCAAGAAAATACTTGCAAATTGAATCCAACAGCACATTAGAAGAATTATACACCATGATCAAGTGGGATTTATTCCAGGTATGCAAGGCTGGTTCAACATAAGAAAATCAGTTAATGTGATACACCACATCAATAAATCAAAATGGAAGAACCACATGATCATCTCAATCGATGGAGAAAAGGCATTTGACAAAATTCAATGTACTTTCTTGATGAAAACACTCAAAGGATATGAATAGAAGGAAACTTTCTCAATATGACAAAGGCAATATACGAAAAACCCACAGCTAACATCATACACAATTGGGAAAGACTGAAAGCTTTCCCTCTAAGATCAGGAACAAGACAGGGCTGCCCACTGTTACCATTGTTATTCAACATTCTGCTGAAAGTTCTAGCTAGAGCAATTAGGCAAGAAAAAGAAAAAAAAAAGCATCCAAATTGGAGAAGTAAAATTTTCATTGTTTGCAGATGACATGATCCTCTATGTAGAAAATCCAGAAAATTCTACAACAAAGATACTAGAGCTAATCAATGAATACAGCAAAGTGGCAAGCTACAAAATCAACATGCAAAAATAAGTATTTTCCTATACACAAGTAACTAGTAACAGGAGGAGGAAATCAAGAAAAAAATTCCATTTACAATAGCAACCAAAAGAATCAAGTATTTAGGAATAAACTTAACCAAGGCCACAAAAGACCTATACAGAGAAAACTATAAGAAACTGCTAAAAGAAATTGAACAGGACCTAAAAAAAAAAAAAAAAAAAAAAAAAAAAAAAAAAAAAAAAAAAAAAAATGGAAGAACATACCATGTTCATGGATTGAAAGGCTAAACATAGTTAAGATGTAAATTCTACCTACACCAATTTATAGATTTAATGCAACACCAATTAAAATCCCATCAATTTACTTTGCAGAAATAGAAAAACAAATGATCAAATTTATTTGGAAGGTCAAAGTGCCCAAAATAACCAAAAATATCTTGAGAAAGAGGAAGGAAATGAAAGGTCTCTCACTACCTGACTTTGAAGCATACTACAAAGCAACAGTGGTCAAAACAGCATGGTACTGGCATAAAGGTAGATATTCTGACCAATGGAATAGAATTCAGTGTTCAGAAATAGACCCTCTCATCTATGGACATTTGGTTTTTGATAAGGCAGACAAGCCAAAACAACTGGGACAGAGCAGCCTCTTCAATAAATTGTGTTTGCAGAACTGGATATCCATGTACAAAAAATGAAAGAGGACTTCTCTCTGATACTGTATACAAAAACTAACTCAAAATGGATAAAGGATCTAAACATTAGCACTAAGATCATAAGACTTTTAGAAAAAAATGTAGGGAAATATCTTTAGAATCTACTGATAGGAGGTGGCTTTCTAGACCTTACACACAAAGCACAAGCACTTAAAGAAGAAATAGATAAATGGGATCTCCTCAAAATTAAACACTTTTTTACATCAAAGGACTTTGTCAGAGAAGTAAAAAGGCAGCCTATGCAATAGGAGACAATATTTGGTAATCACATATCAGATAAATGTTTAATATCCAGAATATATAAAGAAATCCTACAATTCAACAAGAGAAAGAAAAACAACCCAATTAAAAATGAGCAAAAGACATGGATAGACACTTTTCTGAAGAGGAAATACAAATGGCTCAAAAACATATGAAAAGATGTTCAATTGTAGCTAGTATCAAAACCACAATGAGATATCATCTCACACCTACCAGAATGGCCATTATCCAAAAAAACAAAAAACAACAACAAAAAAAAAAACCAGAAAATTAAAAGTGCTAGAGGGGATGTGGGGAAAGAAGCACACTTATTTACTGTTGGTGGGAATGTAGAATGGTGCAGCCACTCTGGAAGACAGTGTGGTGGTTCCTCAGGAAGCTAAGTGTAGAATTTCCATATGACCCAGCAACTCCATTGCTAGGTATATACCCAGAGAAACTGAAAGCTAAGACACAAATGGATATTTGTAAATCAATGTTTTAGCAGTATTATTCATGATTGCAAATCATTGGAAACAGCCCAGATGTACATCAGTGGATGAGTGGATAAACAAACTGTGGTATATACACACAATGGAATATTACACAGCTGTAAGACAGAACAAAATCATTGAACATACAATAACGTGAATGAACCTTGAGGATGTTATGTTGAGCAAAGTTAGCCAGAAACAAAAGGACAAATATGGTATGATCTCTTTAATATGAACTAACATTAATGAACAAACTTTGAGAGTTAAAACTGAGAACACAGATCATCAGGAGATAGAAAGTTGTTAGAGATCAGGCACTTCATCCTGAAGGATTATAGAATGTTCAACAGGATTGACTGTGTAGATCCAGAAATTGAGAGTTCAGTGCTGTGTGATGGTAGCACAGTATCGTAGGTGCACTGACCAAGGATGTCTGTGAGTAAAGTTGAGGGAGAAGGGCTGGGGGCATGTGTGATACCAGAGGAAAGGATGGATGATAGAGACTGGGACTGTGTAGCTTGGTAAAACCTAGAGTGGTCAGTGATGGTGACTAAATACACAAATGTAAAAATGTTTTTACACAGGGGAGAACAGATGAATGGTAACCTTGTGGGATGTAGAAAAGGGGAGTGTATTAGGGGAAAGAATATAACCAATGCAACTGGAGTCTGGGGTTAACAATGTGACAGGGGCAATACACTAAAACTGAATGTCTGGGAGGGAGGGGTATAGGGGAGGGGTCTGGGATTCTTGGTAGCAGTGTTGTGGACTGACCTTATTGCTGTATTTTATTTTATTTTTACTTTTACTTTTATCCTTTTTATTATTCTTTAGTTTCAATTCTTTTTTTGGGGGGGTAATGAACATATATACATGCTAATTTTGGTGAAGAATGCACAACCCCGTGATGATACTGTAAACAATTGATTGTACACTGTGGGTGATTGTATGGTATTTGAATATATCCCTATAAAATTGCAGGGAAAAAATAGAGGGACACAAGTACTGGAGACAACTTGGAGAGAGAGAGAGAGATGTATGTATTCACTGTTGGTGGGGAAGTAGAATAGTGTAGCCTATCTGGAGGATAGTATGGTGGTCCCACAAGAAGCTAGGTATGTGGGGATTTCAAGATCCTGCAACTTCAATATGGGGTATATACTTGGAAGATTGGAGAGCAGGGACATGAATGGACATTTATGCACAGGTATACATGGTGGCAGTATTCACTATTTGCAATAGATGGAGATGGCCTAAGAGTACATTGACTGATGGACAGAATGGTGAACTGTAGTGTATGCATATAATAGAATATTAAGCAGCTACAAGAAATGAACCTGTGAGACACACAACTAGGTGAATGGATCTTGAGTACATTTTGAATGAAGCACACCAGAAATGAGAGGACAAACATTATAATGCCTCACTAATATGGACTAACTGTAATGTGTAAACTCTGAGAACTGAATCTTAGAGCACAGCTTATCAGGGAAATGCTTATTGCAATGGTCCCTAGATTGTAAGCTCTTACAGCAGTCACATCTAATCCTGAGTTGTAATGTTTATCTCTAAATCCTGAGATGCTGAGCTCCTTGTGTATAACCTGGTCAGTCTCTGGAACTTTGGGTATCTATATGACACACAAGACTCAGAGCTAGAACTTGGCAGCTATGAATGTCAGTATTGCCCATATGGCAACTGTTGAAAAAGCTGAAAAAGAATTCAGACTTTAATTAGAAATATGAATAAAGAGGATCTCATTAGAACTAGGCAAATCAGGTCCAAGAGTAAAGGATGATACTGACTGGGTTTTAAAACTACAACTTATGTGTGAACCAAGGGAGGAGATGTTTATCTGATGCAGGACCTATATTTTCTGTAGCAACTAGATAATTTAACTTGTATGAGCAGTTTGAACACCATAGGTGCATGGAGCTTTGAATGGGAAATGGGATTTAGTGAGTTTGTACAAGCTGGGGTGAAATCCCAACAGAACCCAGAGTGACATGAGCAGAGAGTATAAATATATTTGAGCCCCTCCCAAGGAGCTGAGAAGAAATGCAGAAGTGTTGGACTTCCCCACCTGGACTATTGTTGGTTTTCCTGGGCTGAGTCCTCAATCAAGAGGCTTTCCCCTGTGAGGCTAGTTGCTGCAAGGGAGAGGCTAAGCCCACTTATAATTGTGCCTAGGAGTCCCTCACAGAGAGCCTCTTTGTTACTCAGATGTGGCCCCCTCTCTCACTAAGCCTACTCAGCAGGTGAATTCACTGCCCTCCCTGCTAAATGGGATGTAACTCCCAGGGGTGTGAATCCCTCTGGCAACATGGGAAATGACTCCTGGAGATGAGCCTGGACCCAGCACTGTGGGACTGAGAGGATATTCTTGACTAAAAGAGGAAAGAGAGATGAAACAAAATAAGGTTCCAGTGGCTGAGAGACTTCAAATGGAGTCAAGCGGTCACTCTGGAGAGTATTCTTATGTGCTATATAGATATTACCTTTTAGTCTTTAGTGTTTTAGAATGGCTAGAGGGAAATACCTGAAGATGTCAAACTGCAACCCAGTGACCTTGATTCTTGAAGATGATTCTATAACTATGTAGATTGCACAGTGTGACTGTGTGACTGTGTGACTGTGAAAACCTTGTGGCTCACACTCCCTTCATCCAGCATAAGGACAGTTGAATAGAAAAATGGGGTCAAAACTTAGATGAACAATAGGGTGGAATGGAGGGGATGGAAAGAGTTAGAGGTTCTTTTTTGCTTTTATTTTTATTTTGGAGTAAGGAAATTTTCAAAAATTGATTCTGGTGATGGACACAAAACTGTATGATTGTGCTGTGAATAACTGATTGTACATTGTGGATGACTGTAGGGTGTGTGAACACATCCCAATTAAACTGCATTGAAAAAAAGTAAATGAACAATGGGGGGATGAGGGGAATGGGATGTTTCGGATGTTCTTTTTTATTTTAATTTAATTTTATTTTTTGGAGCAATGAAAATGTTCAAAGTTTGATTGTGGTGATGAAAATACAACTATATGATGATACTGTGAAAAAAACACAAAAATATGCTAGAGGCAAACAACAGCAGATTTGAACTGGCAGAAGAAAGGATAAGCAAGCAACAAGACAGGACAATTTAAATTGAATAGACAAAAGAACAGATACAGAAAACAATGGGAAAAAATTGAGCAGGGTCTCAGGAAATTGAATGACAGCATGAAACACACAAGCATACACACCATGGCTGTTCCAGAAGGAAAAGGGAAGGGAAAGGGGGCAGAAAGAATATTTGAGGAAATAATGGCTGAAAACTTCCCAACTCTTATGAAAGACATAAATATACATATCCAAGAAGCACAACATACTCCAAACAGAATAAATCTAAATAGACCTAATCCAAGACACATACTAATCAGACTGTCAACTGCCAAGGTAAAGAAAGAATTATGAAAGAAGCAAGAGAAAAGTGATCCATTACATTCAAAGTTTGCTAAATAAGACTAAGTTCTGATTTCTCATCAGAAACTATGGAGGCATGAAAGCAGTGGTATGATATATTTAAGATACTGAAAGAGAAAAACTGCCATCCAAAAATTCTTTATCTGGCAAAACTGACCTTCAAAATGAGGGGGAGTTTAAAATATTCACAGTTAAACAGAAGCTGAGAAAGTTTGTTAAAAAGAGACCTGCTCTACAAGAAATACTAAAGGAAGATCTGCCAGCTGAAAAGAAAAAACAGGAGAAAGAGGCTTGGAGGAGAGTATAAAAATGAAAATTATCAGTAAAGGTAACCAACAGGGTAAAAAGAGAGACAAAAATAGATCTGACAAAGGATAAAATGGTTAAAGTATATACTGCCTTTACAGTAATAACATTGAATATTAATTGATTAAACTCCCCAATCAAAAGACGCAGATTGGCAGAATGGATTAAAAAAATTATGACTCATCTATATCCTGTTTTGCCATTTTGAGTGTATTGTGTCCCCCGAATGCCATTATCTTTGTGGTCTTGTGGGACAGACGTTTTGGTGCTGGTTAGATTTGCTTGGAATGTGCCCCACCCAGCTGTGGGTGATGGTAACTGATGGGATGTTTCTGTGGAAGTGTGGCCCCACCCATTTGGGGTGGGCCTTGATTGGTGGAGCTATATAAATGAGCTGACTTGGGGGGAGGGAACAGAGTACAGCTGTGAGTGACGTTTTGAAGAGTAGCAAGCTTGCTAGAGAGGAACGTCCTGGGAGAAAGCCATTTTGAAACCAGAACTTTAGAGCAGATGCCAGCCACGTGCCTTCCCAGCTAACAGGTTTCCCAGATGCCATTGGCCATCCTCCAGTGAAGGTACCCGAGTACTGATGTGTTACCTTGGACACTTTATGGCCTTGAGACTGTAACTGTGTAGCCAAATAAACCCCCTTTTTATAAAAGCCAATCCATCTCTGGTGTTTTGCATTCTGCAGCATTAGCAAACTAGAACAGATTTTGGTACCAGAGAAGTGGGGTGCTTTTGCTGCTGAGTCTGCAAATACCAAACATGTTGGAACAGCTTTTCAAATGGATAAGGGGAAGATTCTGGAAGAGTTGTGAGGAGCTTGATAGAAAAGGCCAAAACTGCTTTAAAGAGACTATTTGTGGAAATATGGACTCTAAAGATACTTCTGACAAGGCCTTGAACAGAGATGATCAATGTGTTGTTGTGAATTGGAAGAAAGGTGATCCTTGTTTTAAAGTGTCAGAGAATTTGGCAAAATTGAGTCCTGGTGTCAGATGGAAGGAAAAATTTGAAAGCGACAACCTGGAATACTTAGCTGAGGAGATCTCCAGAATACATGTGGAGGAGGTACCCTGGCTTCTCCTTGCAGCTTATAGTAAAATGTGAGCAGAAAGAGATAAACTTAGAACTGAACTCTTGGGTTCAAAGAGGCCAGAAGCTGATCACTTGGAAAATTACGAGCTTCCAGGGGGTGGAATCCCAGAAGCTACAGCCCAGTGTGAGGATATAACCAAACACAGAACCCAGCCGCCATTTCAGTACAAGCCAAGATTGGAGATGGAATTATCCAGAAAGGATTTGTGGAAAGTCCTATTGTCTAATGGCTTTGACCCCTGCATGCTTCATGCAAAGCCAACAGAATTTTTGTGAGATCTTTATAGACAGAGCCATTGCCAGTGTGGACTGGAGGAGACAGACAAGGAAAAAATTAAAGGAAAAATTTCTTCAAAGACAGAGCATGGAGGTTGAGGTCTGGAGTCAAGAGGTCTTGGGCTGGGAGAGCGGAGCAGTCCACATGCATGGAAAGGGTGAGTTTGCCCTGGAGGTCGAGGGCGGGCTTTCCGCCTCGATGCTCTGGAAGAGTTTTGCCACCTCAGGTCTCAAAGAAGGTGGAGCACATTTCCAGGGAATTGGGGAGAGCCTGGCTGCCACCACACTGTTCTGAAGGGGTTGAGCGTGTGCCCCGGAGATGGAAGGGAATCCGGGAGCTGCCCCGAGGTTTGAGGAGGGTGGGGCCAAGAAGGTGGTCTCCCCAATGTGTGGATATGTTGGAGCACTCACCCAAGCATTTGGAGAGGAAACAGCTGCCAAAAAGGCCCTTGGGAAGGGTTAGGCTCCCGCTCTCTCAAGCCCCAAGGATGCAACATTGTTCTGTAAATGACTCTCGAACTTTGAAATCTAATGGAGTTTGTCCTGCAGGTTTTAGGAAGTGTTTTGCTCCTGTTAACCCTGTTTTCCTTACTGTTTCTCCTTATGGCAATGGAAATGTTTATCCTATGAATGTCTGTCCTTTGTATATTGGGAGCACATAACTTGTTCTAGGTTCACAGATCCACAGCTAAAGGAAAATTATGCCTTAGGACTGGCCATGCCTATAATTGATTTTGATGGGATCTTGTACTTAACTTTTGTTACTGAAATGATTTAAGTTTTTGTGATATTGTGGTGGAATGAATGCATTTTGTATTTGGAAAGATAATGTCATTTTGGAGTCCAGGGAGTGGAATGTGCCGGTTTGAGTGTATTGCATCCCCCAAATGCCATTATCTTTGTGGTCTTGTGGGACAGACGTTTTGGTGCTGGTTAGATTTGCTTGGAATGTGCCCCACCCAGCTGTGGGTGATGGTAACTGATGGGATGTTTCCATGGAGGCATGGCCCCACCCATTTGGGGTGTCAAAGAAGAAATTGCTAGAGAAATCAGTAAATATCTCGAGATGAATGGAAATGAGAACACAACATATCAAAACTTTTAGGATGCAGTGAAGGCAGTTCTGAGAGGGAAATGTATAGCCCTAGATGTCTACATTAAAAAGGAAGAAAGAGATAAAAACCAAAGGCCTTATTGCAAACCTGGAGAAACTAGAAAAAGAACAGCAAAGTAATCTCAAAGTAGGCAGAAGAAAAGAAATAACAAAGATTAGAGCAGAAATAAGTGAAACTGAGAACAAACAAACAAACAAAAACAATAGAGAGAATCAACAAACCAAAAGTGGGTTCTTTGAGATCAATAAATTGATAAACCTTAGCTAGACTGATGAAGAAAAAAGAGAGAAGATACAAATAAAATCAGAGATAGGGGGCATTAATACTGAGCCCACAGAAATAAAAAAGATTATAAGAGGGTACTATGAACATCTGTACACCAACAAATTAGACAACTTAGATGAAATGGACAATTTCCTAGAAACTCATGAACAACCTATACTGACTATACATGAAATAGAAGATGTCAACAAACCAATCACAAGTAAAAAGATTGAATCATTCATCAAAAACCTTGCAACAAAGAAAAGCATAACACCAGGCGGCTTCACAAGTGAATTCTACCAACCATTCCAAGAAGAATTAATACCAATCCTACTCAAACTCTTCAAAACAACTAAAGAGGAGGGAGCACTACCTAACTCATTCTATAAAACCAACATCACCCAGATAAAGATACTACAAGAAAAGAAAATAGATCAATCTCTCTAATGATTATAGATGCAAGATACCTCAACAAAACACTTGCAAATTGAATCCAACAGTGCATTAAAAGAAGTATACATCATGATCAAGTGGGATTTATCCCAAGTATGCAAGACTAGTTCAACACAAGAGAATCAATTAATGTACTATATCACATTAACAATTCAAAAGGGAAAAACCCCTTGATCATCTTGATTGACACAGAAAAGGCATTCGACAAAATCCTGCATCCTTTCTTGATAAAAACACTTTGAAAGGTAGGAATTGAAGGAAACTTTCTCAACATGATAAAAAGCATTTATGAGAGGGCGGGGCAAGATGGTGGATTGGTGAGCTGTATGTTTTAGTTACTCCTCCAGGAAAGTAGGTAGAAAACCAGGAACTGCGTGGACTGGACACCGCAGACCAATTTGACTTTGGGCATACTTCATACAACACTCATGAACATGTGGAACTGCTGAGATAAGCGAAATCTGTAAGTTTTTGCGGCCAGGGGACCCAGCCCCTCCCTGCCAGGCTCAGTCCCGTGGGAGGAGGGGCCATCAGTGCTGGGAAGGAGAAGGGAGAACTGCAGTGGCAGCTCGTATCAGAAACTCATTCTACTCATCCAAACTCCAACCATATATAGACTGAGACCAGATACCAGAGAATCTGAGAGCAGCCAGCCCAGCAGAGAGGAGATAGGCATAGCAAAAAACAGCAAGAAAAACTCAAAAATAAAAGTGGAGGCTTTTTGGAGTTCTAGTGAACATAGAAAGAGGAAGGGCAGAGCTCAGGCCCTGAGGCTCATATGCAAATCCTGAAGAAAAACTGATCTCTCTGCCCCCTGGATCTTTCCTTAATGGCCCTAATTGCTTTGTCTCTTAGCATTTCAATAACACATTAGATCTGCTAGGAGGGCTTTTTTTTTTTTAATCTTTTTTTTTCTGTTTTTAAAACAATTACTCTAAGAAGCCCAATACAGAAAGCCTCAAAGACTTGCAATTTGGGCAGGTCAAGACAAGAGGAGAACTAAGAGAGCTCTGAGACAAAAGGCAATAATTCAGTGGCTGAGAAAATTCACTAAACACCACAACTTCCCAAGAAAAAGGGGGTGTCCGCTCACAGCCATCATCCTGGTGGACAGGAAACACTCCTGCCCGTCACCAGCCCCATAGCCCAGAGCTGCCCCAGACAACCCAGCATGATGGAAGTGCTTCAAATAATATGCACACACCACAAAACTGGGTGTGGACATTAGCCTTCCCTGCACCCTCAGCTGGTTGTCCCAGAGTTGGGAAGGTGGAGCAGTGTGAATTAACAAAGCCCCATTCAGCTATCATTTCAGCAGACTGGGAGCCTCCCTACACAGCCCAGCAGCCCAGAACCACCCCGGGGGGATGTCACTCACCTGTGACATAGCACAGTCATCCCTCAACAGAGGACCAGGGGGTGCACGGCCTGGAAGAGGGACCCACTTGCAAGTCTCAGGGACCATATGCCAATACCAAGGACTTGTGGGTCAGTGGCAGAGACAAACTGTGGCAGGACTGAACTGAAGGATTAGACTACTGCAGAAGCTTTAAAACTCCAGGAACACCAGGGAGATTTGATTGTTAGAGCCACCCCCCTCCCTGACTGCACAGACACACGCCCCATATACAGGGTGGGCAACACCAACTACACACGCAAGCTTGGTACACCAATTGGACCCCACAAGACTCACTCCCCCACACACCACAAAGGCAAAGCAGGGGAGAACTGTCTTGTGGAGATCAGGTGGCTCGTGGACGCCACCTGCTGGTTAGTTAGAGAAAGTGTACACCACGAAGCTGTAGATCTGATAAATTAGAAGTAAGAACTTCAATTGGTCTACAAATCCTAAAAGAACCCTATCAAGTTAAGCAAATGCCAAGAGACCAAAAACAACAGAAAATTCTAAAGCATATGAAAAAACCAGAAGATATGGATAACCCAAGCCCAAACACCCAAATCAAAAGATCAAAAGAAACACAGTCCCTAGAGCAACTAATCAAAGAAATAAAGATGAACAATGAGACCATAGTATGGGATACAAAGGATATCAAGAAGGCCCTAGAAGAGCATAAAGAAGACACTGCAAGACTAAATAAAAAAATGGATGATCTTATGGAAATTAAAGAAACTGCTGACCAAATTAAAAAGATTCTGGATACTCATAGTTCAAGACTAGAGGAAGTTGAACAACGAATCAGTGACCTGGAAGATGACAGAATGGAAAATGAAAGCACAAAAGAAAGAATGGGGAAAAAATTGAAAAAATCAAAATGGACCTCAGGGATATAATAGATAATATAAAATGTCCAAATATAAGACTCATTGGTGTTCCTGAAGGGGAAGAAAGGGGTAAAGGTCTAGGAAGAGTATTCAAAGAAATTGTTGGGGAAAACTCCCCAAATCTTCTAAACACCATAAATACACAAATCATAAATGCCCAGCGAACTCCAAATAGAATAAATCCAAATAAACCCACTCCAAGACATATTCTGATAACACTGTCAAACACAGAAGAGAAGGAGCAAGTTCTGAAAGCAGCAAGAGAAAAGCAATTCACCACATACAAAGGAAACAGCATAAGACTAAGTAGTAACTACTCAGCAGCCACCATGGAGGTGAGAAGGCAGTGGCACGATATATTTAAAATTCTGAGTGAGAAAAATTTCCAAACAAGAATCCTTTATCCAGCAAAGCTCTCCTTCAAATTTGAGGGAGAGCTTAAATTTTTCACAGTCAAACAAATGCTGAGAGAATTTGCTAACAAGAGACCTGCCCTACTGGAGATGCTGAGGGGAGCCCTACAGACAGAGAAACAAAGAAAGAAGAGAGAGACTTGGAGAAAGGTTCAGTACTAAAGAGATTTGGTATGGGTACATTAAAGGATATTAATAGAGAGAGGGGGAAAAATATATATGACAAACATAAACCAAAGGATAAGATGGCGGATTCAAGAAATGCCTTCATGGTTATAACGTTGAATGTAAATGGATTAAACTCCCCAATTAAAAGATATAGATTCGCAGAATGGATTAAAAAAAATGAACTATCAATATGTTGCATACAAGAGACTCATCTTGGACACAGGGACACAAAGAAATTGAAAGTGAAAGGATGGAAAAAAATATTTCCTGCAAGCTACAGCCAAAAGAAAGCAGGTGTAGCAATATTAAACTCAGATAAAATAGACTTTAAATCCAGGGATTTTTTGATAGACAAGAAGGCCACTACATACTAATAAAAGGGGCAATTCAACAGGAAGAAATAACAATCATAAATGTTTATACACCCAATCAAGGTGCCACAAAATACATGAGAGAAACACTGGCAAAACTAAAGGAAGCAATTGATGTTTCCACAATAATTGTGGGAGACTTCAGCACATCACTCTCTGCTATAGATAGATCAACCAGACAGAAGACCAGTAGGGAAATTGAAAACCTAAACAATCTGATAAATGAATTGGATTTAACAGACATATATAGAACATTACATCCCAAATCACCAGGATACACATACTTCTCTAGTGCTCACGGAACTTTCTCCAGAATAGATCATATACTGGGACATAAAACAAGGCTCAATAAATTTAAAAAGATTGAAATTATTCAAAGCACATTCTCTGACCACAATGGAATACAATTAGAAGTCAATAACCATCAGAGACTTAGAAAATTCACAAATACCTGGAGGTTAAACAACACACTCCTAAACAATCAGTGGGTTAAAGAAGAAATAGCAAGAGAAATTGCGAAATATATAGAGATGAATGAAAATGAGAACACAACATAACAAAACCTATGGGATGCAGCAAAAGCAGTGCTGAGGGGGAAATTTATAGCACTAAATGCATATATTAAAAAGGAAGAAAGAGCCAAAATCAAAGAACTAATGGATCAACTGAAGAAGCTAGAAAATGAACAGCAAACCAATCCTAAACCAAGTACAAGAAAAGAAATAACAAGGATTAAAGCAGAAATAAATGACATAGAGAACAAAAAAATAATAGGATAAATATCACCAAAAGTTGGTTCTTTGAGAAGATCAACAAGATTGACAAGCCCCTAGCTAGATTGACAAAATCAAAAAGAGAGAAGACCCATATAAACAAAATAATGAATGAAAAAGGTGACATAACTGCAGATCCTGAAGAAATTAAAAAAACTATAAGAGGATACTATGAACAACTGTATGGCAACAAACTGGATAATGTAGAGGAAATGGACAATTTCCTGGAAACATATGAACAACCTAGACTGACCAGAGAAGAAATAGAAGACCTCAACCAACCCATCACAAGCAAAGAGATCCAATCAGTCATCAAAAATCTTCCCACAAATAAATGCCCAGGGCCAGATGGCTTCACAGGGGAATTCTACCAAACTTTCCAGAAAGAACTGACACCAATCTTACTCAAACTCTTTCAAAACATTGAAGAAAATGGAACACTACCTAACTCATTTTATGAAGCTAACATCAATCTAATACCAAAACCAGGCAAAGATGCTACAAAAAAGGAAAACTACCGGCCAATCTCCCTAATGAATATAGATGCAAAAATCCTCAACAAAATACTTGCAAATCGAATCCAAAGACACATTAAAAAAATCATACACCATGACCAAGTGGGGTTCATTCCAGGCATGCAAGGATGGTTCAACATAAGAAAATCAATCAATGTATTACAACACATTAAAAATTCGAAAGGGAAAAATCAAATGATCATCTCAATAGATGCTGAAAAAGCATTTGACAAAATCCAACATCCCTTTTTGATAAAAACACTTCAAAAGGTAGGAATTGAAGGAAACTTCCTCAATATGATAAAGAGCATATATGAAAAACCCACAGCCAGCATAGTACTCAATGGTGAGAGACTAAAAGCCTTCCCTCTAAGATCAGGAACAAGACAAGGATGCCTGATATCACTACTGTTATTCAACATTGTGCTGGAAGTGCTAGCTAGGGCAATCCAGCAAGACAAAGAAATAAAAGGCATCCAAATTGGAAAAGAAGAAGTAAAACTGTCATTGTTTGCAGATGATATGATCTTATATCTAGAAAACCCTGAGAAATCGACGATACAGCTACCAGAGCTAATAAATAAATTTAGCAAAGTAGTAGGATACAAGATTAATGCACATAAGTCAGTAATGTTTCTATATGCTAGAAATGAACAAACTGAAGAGACACTCAAGAAAAAGATACCATTTTCAATGGCAACTAAAAAATCAAGTACCTAGGAATAAACTTAACCAAAGATGTAAAAGACCTATACAAAGAAAACTACATAACTCTACTAAAAGAAATAGAAGGGGACCTTAAAAGATGGAAAAATATTCCATGTTCATGGATAGGAAGGCTAAATGTCATTAAGATGTCAATTCTACCCAAACTCATCTACAGATTCAAAGCAATCCCAATCAAAATTCCAACAACCTACTTTGGTGACTTGGAAAAGCTAGTTATCCAATATATTTGGAAAGGGAAGATGCCTTGAATTGCTAAAGACACTCTAAAAAAGAAAAACAAAGTGGGAGGACTTACACTCCCTGACTTTGAAGCTTATTATAAAGCCACAGTTGTCAAAACAGCACAGTACTGACACAAAGATAGACATATAGATCAATGGAATTGAATTGAGAATTCAGAGATAAACCCCCAGATCTATGGCCAACTGACCTTTGATAAGGCCCCCAAAGTCACTGAACTGGGTCATAATGGTCTTTTCAACAAATGGGGCTGGGAGACTTGGATATCCATATCCAAAAGAATGAAAGAGGACCCCTACCTCACACCCTACACAAAAATTAACTCAAAATAGACCAACGATCTCAATATAAAAGAAAGTACCATAAAACTCCTAGAACATAATGTAGGAAAACATCTTCAAGACCTTGTATTAGGCGGACAGTTCCTAGACTTTACACCCAAAGCACAAGCAACAAAAGAAAAAATAGATAAATGGGAACTCCTCAAGCTTAGAAGTTTCTGTATCTCAAAGGAATTTGTCAAAAAGGTAAAGAGGCAGCCAACTCAATGGGAAAAATTTTTTGGAAACCATGTATCTGACAAAAGACTGATATCTTGCATATATAAAGAAAACCTACAACTCAATGACAATAGTACAGACAGCCCAATTATAAAATGGGCAAAAGATATGAAAAGACAGTTCTCTGAAGAGGAAATACAAATGGCCAAGAAACACATGAAAAAATGTTCAGCTTCAGTAGCTATTAGAGAGATGCAAATTAAGACCACAATGAGATACCATCTCACACCGATTAGAATGGCTGCCATTAAACAAACAGGAAACTACAAATGCTGGAGGGGATATGGAGAAATTGGAACTCTTATTCATTGTTGGTGGGACCGTATAATGGTTCAGCCACTCTGGAAGTCAGTCTGGCAGTTCCTTAGAAAACTAGATATAGAGTTACCGTTGGATCCAGCGATTGCTCTTCTCGGTATATACCCAGAAGATCGGAAAGCAGTGACACGAACAGATAGCTGCACGCCAATGTTCATAGCATCATTATTCAGAATTGCCAAGAGATGGAAACAAACCCAAATGTCCTTCAACAGATGAGTGGATAAATAAAATGTAGTATATACACACGATGGAATACTACACGGCAGTAAGAAGGAACGATGTCATGAAACATATGACAACATGGATGAACCTTGAAGACATAATGCTGAGCGAAATAAGCCAGGCACAAAAAGAGAAATATTATATGCTACCACTTATGTGAACTTTAAAAAATGTAAAACAAATAGTTTACAATGTAGAATGTAGGGGAACTAGCGATAGAGAGCAATTAAGGAAGGGGGAGCAATAATCCAAGAAGAACAGATAAGCTATTGTGGGTAAATTTAACGTTCTGGGAATGCCCAGGAATGATTATGGTCTGTTAATTTCTGATGGGTATAGTAGGAACAAGTTCACAGAAATGTTGCTATATTAGGTAACTTTCTTGGGGTAGAGTAGGAACATGTTGGAAATAAAGTAGTTATCTTAGGTTAGTTGTCATTTTCTTACTCCCTTGTTATGGTCTCTTTGAAATGTTCTTTTATTGTATGTTTTTTTTAATTATTTTTTTTCATACAGTTGATTTAAAAAAAAAAAGGAAAATATATGTAGAGCCCCCTTGAGGAGCCTGTGGAGAATGTAGGGGTATTGGCCTACCCCACCTCAATGGTTGCTAACATGACCACAAACATAGGGGACTGGTGGTTTGATGGGTTGAGCTCTCTACCACAGGATTTACCCTTGGGAAGACTGTTGCTGCAAAGGAGAGACTAGGCCTCCCTATAACTGTGCCTAAGAGCCTCCTTCCGAATGCCTCTTTGTTGCTCAGATGTGGCCCTCTCTCTCTGGCTAAGCCAACTTGAAAGGTGAAATCACTGCCCTCCCCCCTACATGGGATCACACACTCAGGGGAGTGAATCTCCCTGGCAACGTGGAATATGACTCCCGGGGAGGAATGTGGACCCGGCATCATGGGATGGAGAAGAGCTTCTTGACCAAAAGGGGGATGTGAAAGGAAATGAAATAAGCTTCAGAGGCAGAGAGATTCCAAAAGGAACCGAGAGGTCACTCTAGTGGGCACTCTTATGCACAATTTAGACAACCCTTTTTAGGTTCTAATGAAATGGGGTAGCTGGTAGTAGATACCTGAAACTATCAAACTACAACCCAGAACCCATGAATCTCGAAGACAATTGTATAAAAATGTAGCTTATGAGAGGTGACAATGGGATTGGGAAAGCCATAAGGACCACACTCCACTTGGTCTAGTTTATGGATGGATGAGTAGAAAAATAGGGGAAGGAAACAAACAAACAAACAAAGGCACCCAGTGTTCTTTTTTACTTCAATTGCTCTTTTTCACTTTAATTATTATTCTTGTTATTTTTGTGTGTGTGCTAATGAAGGTATCAGGGATTGGTTTGGGTGATGAATGTACAACTATGTAATGGTACTGTGAACAATCAAATGTACGATTTGTTTAGTATGACTGCATGGTATGTGAATATATCTCAATAAAATGAAGATTTAAATTAAAAAAAAAAGCTTCTAGAGCTAATAAGTTCAGCAAAGGGGCAGGATACAAGATCAACATGCAAAAATCAGTAGTGTTTCTATACACTAGGAAAAAGCAATCTGAGTAGGAAAACAAGAAAAAAATATCCTTTTACAATAGCATCTAAAGGAATCAAATATCTGGGAATAAATTTTCAAAAGGATGTATTCTCTATTCATAAAACTACAAAAAATCACTAAAAGAAATCAAAGAAGACCTAAGTAAATGGAAGAGCATTTCATGTTCATGAACTGGAAGACTAAATATCATTAAGATATCAATTCTACAAAAATTGATCTACAGATTTAATGCAATCTCAATCAAAATTCCAATGGCCTACTGTGAGCCATTGATTGTATACTTCAGATAGATTATATAGTGTGTGACTATATCTCAATAAAATTGAATTTAAGAAGATGGATAGTAAAAATAAAATTCCAATGGCCTACTTTAAAGAAATGGAAAATCCAATTATCAAATTTATTTGGAAGGGTAAGGGGTGCCAAATAGCCAAAAAACATCTTGGAAAACAAACAAACAAACAAACACACAAACGAAAAATGAAGTCAGAGGACTCACACACTTCCTGAACCTACAGTGGTAAAAACAGCATGGTACTAGCAAAAAGATAGACATTGATCAAAGAAATCAAATTGAAAGTTCAAAAATAGACCTGTGCATTTATGGTCAGTTGATTTTTGACAAGGTTGCCAAGTGCACTCTACTGGGACAGATAAGTCTCTTCAACAAATGCTTCTGAGAGAACTGGATATACATATCCAAAATAATGAAAAAGCACCCCTATCTTACACCTTATACAAAAATTAAGTTAAAATGGATCAAAGACCTAAATATAAGAACTAGGACCATAAAACTCCTAGAAGAAAATGTAAGGAAGCATCTTCAAGATCTTGTGGTAGGCAGTGGTTTCTTAGACCTTATACCTAAAGCAGTGGTTTCTTAGACCTTATACCTAAAGGCAATGAAAGAAAATATAGATAAATGGGACCTCTTAAAAATGGAAGTCATTTGTGCTTTAAAGGTCTTTGTCAAAAACGTGAAAAGACAGCCTACTCAATGGGAGAAAATATTTGGAAACCACATATCTGATAAGGATTTAATATCCAGACTATATAAAGAAAGCCTACAACTCAACAATAAAAAGTCAAACAACCCAATTAAAAAATTGGTAAAAGACTTGAATAGACTACTTTTCCAAAGAAGAAATACAAATAGCTAAAAAGCACATGAAAAGATGCTCAACTTCACCTACTATTATGGAAATGCGTATCAATACCATGAGACATCATTTCACACAATTAGAAAACAAACAGAAAAATAAGTGTTGGAGAAGATGTGGAGAAATAAAAACAATTATTCACTGCTGGTGGGAATGTAAAATAGTACAGCCACTGTGAAAGACAGTTTTGCAGTTCCTGAGGAAGCTAAGTATAGAACTGCCATATGACACAGCAATCCCACTACTAGGTTTATACTCAGAAGAACTGAAAGCAGGGACACTAACAGACATTTGCATACCAATGTTCATAATGACATTATGCACAATTGCAAAAAGATAGAAACAACCCAGGTGTCCATCAACCGAAGAATGGATAAATAAAATGTGATCTATACATACAATGGAATATTATTCAGCTGTAAGAAGAAATGAAGTCCTGATGCAGGTGACAACATGGAGGAATCTTGAGGACATTATGTTGAGTGAAATAAGCCAGACACAAAAGGACAAATATTGTATGATCTCACTAATATGAACTAAATATCATGAGCAAACTCATGGAGATAATATCTAGAATATACATTACCTACAAGATATAAGGAGAGTAGAGAATGGGGCGCTGGTGCTTAATTTGTGCAGAATTTTTGATAAGGTTAACAGTAAATGTTTGGAAATGGATAGAGGTGATGGTAGCATATTATTATGAGTGCAATTAACAGTGCTGAATCATTGTATGATTATGGTTGAAAGGGGAAATTTGCAGTCATGTGTGTCACTAGAAGGAAAGCTAGAAGATGAAACATGGGACTGTATAGCATAGTGAACTCTGTTGTGGATAATGAATGTGGTAATTGTACAAATGTAAGAATGTCTTCCAGGAGCTAGAACAAATGTATGTCACTATTACAAGGAGTTTATAATAGGGAGGTATATGGACTATAGTTAATCATAATATTATAACATTCTTCCATCAATTGTAACAAAGCTACCACACTGATGTTAAGTGTCAATAAAAGGAGGGTATGGGCTTTTTCTTTTTGGAGCAAAGAAAATTTTCTAAAATTGATTGTGGTGATGAAAGCAGAGCTCGGTGATTATACCAACAGCCATGACTGTACACATTGGATGGATTGTATGGTGTGAGTAAAACTGCTTTAAAAAAATTCCAGCAAACTACTTTGTAGATATCAACAAAGTGATATAAAGCTTATATGGAAAGACAAAAGACCTAGAATAACCAATACAATACTAAAGAAGAACAAAGTTGAAGGACCTATGCTATGAAATTTCAAGACTAACCATAAAGCTATGGTAATCAAGACAGCATGGTATTGATGAAGGGTCATCAGATAGATCAATGGAACAGAATAGAGACCCCAGAAATTGACCCACAAAAATAATATAGTCAACTGATCTTTGACAAAGGAGAAAAAGCAATTCAATGGAGAAATGGTCATCTTTTCAACAAATGATAATGGAACAACTGGATGTCCATATGCAACAACAACAAAAAAATCAACCTAGACACAGACCTTACACCTTTCACAAAAATTAGCTCAAAATCAACCTAATGTGAAATGCAAAACCATAAAACTTCTAGAAGAAAACGTAGGAGAAAATCTAGGTGACCTTGAGTTTGGTGGTATGTTTTTAAATATAACATCAAAAGCACAATCCATGAGAGAAAGAAAAATGATAAATTAGACTTTATTAAAATAAAAAAACTTATGCTCTGGGAATGACACTGTTAAGAGATGAAAAGACAAGCCACAGACTGGGAGAAAATATTTTCAAAATACATATCTAATAAGGAACTTTTATCCAAAATATACAAAGAACTCTTAAAACTCAACATATGGTTAAATATAAAAATATATATAAATACATGTGGATACTTTGTCTAGTTTATGGATGGATGAGTAGAAAAATAGGGGAAGGAAACAAACAGACAAAGGTACCCAGTGTTCTTTTTTACTTCAATTGCTCTTTTTCACTCTAATTATTATTCTTGTTATTTTTGTGTGTGTGCTAATGAAGGTGTCAGGGATTGATTTGGGTGATGAATGTACCACTATGTAATGGTACTGTAAACAATCGAAAGTACGATTTGTTTTGTATGACTGCATGGTATGTGAATATATCTCAATAAAATGAAGATTAAAAAAAAATACATGTGGATACATGGATAGATAGAATAGTATGCACACATATATTTCATTGCTCTGTCAGCTGACAGGGTCTAGAAGCAATGACACCCAATAGCAATGAACACATGTAGCACCCATATGTCTTGGTTTGCAATACCATTCTCCAATAAAAGAAACCAGGGATCCTTGGAGAAATGGCTGATCCCAGAACTGGGGCAGTAAATAAGAAAGACGTGCCTGAAGAATTTTGTAGTGCCAGAAAGTAAGTGTTCAAAACACACACACACACACACACACACACACACACACACACACACGGAATAGGTCAAAGGGACACAGGAGGAGATAACTGAAAGAGCTCCCAATGGCCAAAGCTGGAACACTTTGAGAAACAAAATTAATGAAATAGTACTGGATTATAACCAAAAGTATAAAAAAAATCCATGAATCCATAATGATATAAATAAATGATTGAATAAACTAATGGAGGAAAGGAGATAAATCTCCCATGCAGAAGAATACCAAATAATTTATGCAGATACTCTGCTCATGAGGAGGAGGAGCATAGCTCCCCTTTCCCTAAGTGTGGGCTGTATACAGTGGTTTCCTTACAAAGAATACAGACAGCATGGAAAGGCAGGGAGAATAACTTTACAGTGGAGAAGCTTGACAAACACTATCTCAGTCAGGTGGTAAAGGTCAGCATCAACAGTGATAAATCATGTTGATAGTATATACCCTTGATACAATGTGATAAAAATGACACTACCTCTGTAGTCTTTCTTCCTAAAACCTGTAACCCTAGTCTAGCCATGAGAAAAACATCAAATTCCAATAGAGGTACATTCTACAAAATACCTAATCAGTACTCCTCAAAACTGTCCAGAGCATCACAAACAAGGAAATCTTGAGAAACTGTTACAGCCAAGAGGAGCCTAAGGAAACATGACAACTAAATGTAATATGGCATCCTGGATGAGATCCTTGAACAGAAGAAAGTCATTAGGTAAAAACTAAGGAAATCTGAATAATATGTACTTAAGTTAATCAAAAGGTATCAATATCAGTCCATTAATTGTAAAAAATGTACTACATACTGTAAACCTGCAAGAGAAGGCAGATGCCACCATGTGCCTTGTCATGTGACAGTCTTTGGGGGAGAAAGCATTGCTTGATGATGTCTTGAATTGGACATTTTCCTTGGCCCCTACTCATAAGCAAATAAACTCCCATTGTTCAAGCTAAACAATTCCATGGTATTTGCTTTGAGCAGCCTAGGAAATGAAAACATATGTGTTCTGGTTTGCTAATGCTGCCATTATGCAAAATATCAGAAATAGATTGGCTTTTATAAAGGGGGCTTATTTGGTTACAAAGTTACTTTCTTAAGGCCATAAAAGTGTCCAAACAAGGCATCAACAGGGTACCTTCACTGAAGAATGGCCAATGGCATCTGGAAAACCTCTGTCAACTGGGAATGCACATGGCTGGCATCTGCTCTGGGGTTCTGGTTTCTCCCAGGATGTTTCTCTCTAAGCATCTGGGGGTGTTCTCTAAGTTTATCCCAGGGCAAACTCTGGGCTTCATCTCTTAGCTAAATGTCCTTCTGCCTGCATCTCCAAGCATGTCTAAGCATCAGCATCAGGAAGAATCTGGGCCTGTGTAGCTCTTTTAAAAGTACTCCAGTAAACTAATCAAGACCCATGCTGAATGGGTGGGGCCACACCTCCATGGAAACAATCTAATCAAAAGTATCACCTACAGTTGGGTGAGTCACATCTCCATGGAAACAACCCAATCAAAGGTTTCAATCTAATAAAGACTAAATACATCTGCCCCCACAAGATTGCTTTAAAGAACATGGCTTTTTCTGGGGTACATAATATATCCAAACTGGCACAATATGCTAATATTAAATGTTAATAATATGGGGAAAGTGGATGTGCAGTATAGGAGAACTCTGTATTATCTTCTTAATTTTTCTATTTTAAAAAGGAGTTTCCTTAAAAATGATTACCACTGGGTAGTTGTTCTGATATTGTCAGTTGAATTGCTGGAGACAGTGATTCTAAATGTGAGGTATTTTTCACTTTTTCTTTTCTGGTTAAAAATATTGTTCCTACTAGGACCCAATTGGGGAAAAATTGCTCTAATTCAGTAAATGTTGATTTCTTAATTTAAAAAATGATTACCACAGAAACTAAGATGTGGCTAGGTGAGACAGGGCAAAAAAACACCTCCGTGAAAACACTATGTAAAAACCAGAAAGTGACCCAGAATACCGGTTACAGTGATGTGCCAGCTGGACGAGGTCTGCTAGTACCACAGGGGCTGAATACTTGGTGAAATCGGGAGTCTGCATTCTGAAACGAGTGACTAAGCTGGCTGGAAGACCGCAGCCATGTGGCAATGTGGGGAAGCCAGGGGTTGGCATTTGGAGATCAACTGGTTCTTTGAAAAAAAAGGGGGGGGAAACCCAGGAGCAGCTGCAGTTGTGACAGTGGGAACCACGCAGTAAAACACAGCAAGAGGGGGCTGGGCTGGCTTCTCGGTGTCTGGCCTGGGGGATAGCCCACTGCAGATACTCTCAGGGCCAGGGGACCATAGGGGAGAGCCAGAAGCAGAAAGAAACCCCATGGCTAGCAGCTGGCTCCCTGGAGGGCTGGATAAACTCCTGCCTGGGGCCGTTCCCACAGGCCAAAGCCCCACCAGTTGTCCCAGAGCTGGGAAGGAGGAACTGTGCAAGGAGGTGGGGTTGAGATGCCCTGTTTGGCCATTTTTGCATCAGGCTGAGAGCACCCCTGCACAGCTCAGAGGCCCGGGGCCTCCCTTGAGGGATGGTATGCACTGGTGATGTAGCACAGCATTCCCTTCGCAGAGGTCCTGGAGGATCACGCTGGGAGGGGGGACCCACACAGAGAACCCAGGGACACTACGCCAAGTCCAGTGGTTTGTGGGACAGCGAGAGAGAAGGTCTGGGGCTGAACTGAAATAAAGGCTTAGACTCTTGTGGTGGCCTTGAATCTCTGGGAACCTGGGGGATTTGAATATTAAAGCTGCCCTTCCTCCTTGGCCACCCAGACACATACCCCACATTCAGGGTGGACGGCTTTAGCAACACACCCAAACTGAGTTCTCCAACTGAACCCCACAAGAATCATTTCCCCATACACCGTGGGGACAAGGTTAAGAATTGACTTGAGGGGTATAGGTGACTAAACATCTGCTGGTTAGTTAGAGAAAGTGTATTCCACCAAACTGTGTTTCTGAAAAATTAGATTGGTATCTTTCTTTTACAACTTGAAAGAACCCTATCAAGCAAAGCAAATGCCAAGAGGCCAAAAACACAGACAATCTTAATGCATATGATAAAACCAGATGATATGGAGAATCCAATTCCAAACACTCAAATCAAAATATCAGAAGAGACACAGTACTTGGCACAATTAATCAAAGAACTACAATCAAAGAATGAAAACATGGCAAAGTATTTAAAGGACATCAAGAAGACCATGGCCCAGGATATAAGCGACATAAAGAAGACCCTAGAAGAGCATAAAGAAGACATTGCAAGAGTAAATAAAAAAAAGAAGATCTTATGGAAATAAAAGAAACTGTTGGCCAAATTAAAAAGACCCTGATGTGGCCCTCTCTCTCTGGCTAAGCCAACTTGAAAGGTGAAATCACTGCCCTCCCCCCTACGTGGGATCAGACACCCAGGGAAGTGAATCTCCCTGGCAACGTGGAATATGACTCCCGGGGAGGAATGTAGACCCAGCATCGTGGGATGGAGAACATCTTCTTGACCAAAAGGGGGATGTGAAAGGAAATGAAATAAGCTTCAGTGGCAGAGAGATTCCAAAACGAGCCGAGAGATCACTCTGGTGGGCACTCTTATGCACACTTTAGACAACCTTTTTTAGGTTCTAAAGAATTGGGGTAGCAGGTGGTGGATACCTGAAACTATTAAACTACAACCCAGAACCCATGAATCTCGAAGACAGTTGTATAAAAATGTAGCTTATGAGGGGTGACAGTGGGATTGGGAATGCCATAAGGACCAAACTCCACTTTGTCTAGTTTATGGATGGATGTGTAGAAAAGTAGGGGAAGGAAACAAACAGACAAAGGTACCCAGTGTTCTTTTTTACTTCAATTGCTCTTTTTCACTCTAATTATTATTCTTGTTATTTTTGTGTGTGTGCTAATGAAGGTGTCAGGGATTGATTTAGGTGATGAATGTACAACTATGTAATGGTACTGTAAACAATCGAAAGTACAATTTGTTTTGTATGACTGCGTGGTATGTGAATATACCTCAATAAAATGATGATTAAAAATAAATAAATAAATAAATAAATAAATAAAAAGACCCTGAATATTCACAATACAAGATTAGAGGAAGTTGAACAACGTCTCAGTATCCTAGAAGTCCACAGAACAGAAAATGAAAGAACAAAAGAAAGAATGGAGAAAAAAATTGAAAAAATCACCATGGATCTCAGGGATATGATGGATAAAATAAAACATCCAAACTTAAGACTCATGGGTGTCCCAGAAGGGGAAGAGAAGGGTAAAGGTCTAGAAAGAGTATTCAAAGAAATTGTTGGGGAAAACTTCCCCAACCTTCTGCACAATATAAATACACAAAGCATAAATGCCCAGTGAACTCCAAATAGAATAAATCCAACTAAACCCACTCCGAGACATATTCTGATCAGACTCTCAAATATTGAAGAGAAGGAGCAAATTCTGAAAGTGGCAAGAGAAAAGCAATTCACCACATACAAAGGAAACAACATAAGACTAAGCTGTGACTACTCAGCGGCCACCATGGAGGCCAGAAGGCAGTGGCATGACATATTTAAATTCTAAGAGAGAAAAATTTCCAACCAAGAATACTTTATCCAGCAAAACTCTCCTTCAAATTTGAGGGACAGACAAACAAATGCTGAGAGACTTTGCCAATAAAAGACCTGCCCTACTTCAGATACTAAAGGGAGCCCTACCAACAGACATACAAAGAAAGGAGAAAGAGATATAGAGAATTTTAGCAGACATATATAGAACCTTACATCCCAAATCACCAGGACACTCATTTTTCTCTAGTGATCATGGATCTTTCTCCAGAAGGGACCATAAGCTGGGACATAAAACAAGCCTCAATAAATTAAAAAAAAGAAAAATTGAATATACTCAAAGCATATTCTCCAACCAAATAGAAGTCAATAATTTTTGAATTGTAACTCCAGTATTTACTTCCTACATGATCTAAAATACACAAACTCTAATGACAAATCAGTGGTTTTGAACTCAACATAAAATATGTAATTTTAGACAATATAAAGGTGGGGGAATGGAGGAGTATAGGAACATAGTTTATATGTCCTATTGAAGTGAAGGTGGTATCAAAGAAAAACAAGAATGTTATGGATTTAAGAGGTTAATTTTAAGCCCCACAGTAAACACAAAGAAATTATCAGAGAATATGACCATAGAGATGAAAAGTAGAGTATTGGTTAAGAGAAATGAGGGAAGGAGCAATGGGGAGTTAAGAAATGATTGTAGGGTTGCTGTTTGAGGTGAAGGGACATTTCTAGTAATGGATGGTGGGAAAAAGCATTACAACATTCTAAAGGTGATTAATCCCACTAATGGAATGCTAGGGAGGGGGTGGAATGGGAAGATTTAGGCTGTATATTTGTTTCCACAATCAAAAAAAAAAAAAAAAGTTTCAGTGACTGAGAGATTTCCAGTGGAGTTGAGAGGACATTCTGGAGGTTATTCCTACGCATTATATAGATATCCCTTTTTAGTTTTTAGTGTATTGGAGTAGCTAGAAGGAAATACTTGAAACTGATGAACTGCAACACAGTAGCCTTGATTCTTGAAGATGATTATATAACTGTGTAGCTTATATGTGACTGTGATTATGCAAACCTTGTGGCTCACACTCCCTTTATCCAGTGTATGTACAGATGAGTAGAATAATGGGAACAAAAATTAAATGAATAATAGGGGGGATGGAGGGATAGGATGTTTTGGGTGTTCTTCTTGTATTTTTGTTCTTATTTATTTTTTGGAATAATGAAAATGTTCAAAACTTGAATTTGGTGAAGAAAGCACAACTATATGATGGCATTGTGAACAATTGTTTGTACACTGTGGATGATTGTAGGGTATGTGAATATATGAATAAAACTGAATTAAAAAAGATTAACTCATCATTTTTGCACTTTGAAGGTACTTTTGCTGATCTTTCTAGATAAATAATCCCATGCTCTGGGGGTTCTACTAATTTTGCACTGATCTTTAAGCAACATATAGTGGGCTAGGGTCTTCTGGGGGGACTAGGTAAAAAAATGATATGTTCTAAGAGAACCACATTATAACCAATTGCCCAAGGACTCACTTCTTTATTTTGACATTCCTTAGGAGAAACTAAAATTTCAGTGCTATCTTTTTGATAGTTTAGCCAATATGGCAGTTAGATGACTTCAATATAGTCTCAATGAGTCCTTCCATGCCAACTTCATGCTTTTTTTTGCAAGTTAAATAAATAAAAATATGATTTTATAAAATGTGAACAATTAAAGGGCATGATGGATAGTCAGATGGTCCAAAATAAATCTAACAGAAGTGAGGGGAAATAATCATGAAAATGAAAAAGAGGCAATATTTGAAAAGATAATGGCCGAGAATTTTTTCAGAATTGAGGAAAGACATCTGTCCTGAGAATGAGGAATCCCAGCAAATCTAAAGCAATATAAATAAAAAGAAATCCAGGAGAAGCAAGAAGGTGGCATAGAGAGGAGTGGAGTTAAGTTAGTCTTCTGGATCAACTAATAATCAATGAGGAACAACTAGTAAATGACCTGGAGTAACTGCTGGGGGACAACCGTGACTGTCCACACATCATGTGCCAGCCTGGATTGGGTGGAGTAGCTGAGATTGCAGCATAAAATCTGTAAGTAGAACTGCAGAACCACACCAGGGGCCACCTACTCCCAGGGCAGGCTGAGCTGCAAAACCTTGCTGTGGGAGAAACCAGCAGTCCTGGAGTGAGCAAATATAGCGCAGCCCAGCTCTGACTTGGGTTTTAATTAACAAATCTGGACTGCTGAATACAAGCTACATAGTCAAACCCCTAACAAGCAGACAGAGGTTTTTAGTGATTATTCACCTTAGAGAGCCAGAAAACTCCTGTGTCCCAGGAAAGGGAGTCCAGAAGACCAGGTGCTATATCTGGCTGATGGGCAAAACTGGGGGGCTGTGGACTGGCTCTGAAAGGGGGCTTTCTTTCCCTTTTTTTCTCTTAACATGAGTGGCTCAGTGGAGAGAGCCTCAGCCATTTTCAGTTTGCAGTGCTCTGACCCAGACAGGGGTGGAGATAGAGTCAGAGAGACAAAGGAACATTTCAAATGCAGAAGATAACAACCTAGGGGGGTGTAACTTCCCTAGGAGGAAGGAAGTGGGGCCCAGTTCTACTGCCTTCTTCCCTTCAGAACTCAGACCCCAAAGCCTGGGGGAAAACAGCCAAAATAGAAACTAGTCAGGAGCAACAGGCTGATGGGTGCAACCAGCTGGGAAGGTTAGGAAAAGCACAGTGGCTAGAGACCTCACAGGAAAGTCTGACAATCTCTAAGACACATCCTTGGGGAGACATGAAACTGAATATAACCCCATTCTGAGATCTGAGCCCATTCTGGTCTGGAAAAATATGATTGGGGTAACCAGGGAAGCCAGATGCCTAGACAACAGAGGACTACAAACTACACTGGGAAGGGCAGAGATATGGTCCAGTCAAAGGAACAAACTTACACCTGAATCAAGATACAGTTGAGATATTGTTTCACTTTAATGAAAAAATCAATTAAAGACTTTCAAAGAAATATGCTAAATCAAATCAACAAGTTCAGGGAAGATGTGGCAAAAGAGATGAAGGATATAAAGAAAATACTGGGTGAACATAAGGTAGAAATTGAAAGTTTGAAAAAACAACTGACAGAATCTATGGAAATGAAAGGCACAACACAAGAGATGAAAAATACAATGGAGACATACAACAGCAGATATCAAGAGGCAGAAGAAAACACTCAGGAACTGGAGATCAAGACACCTGAAATCCTACACAAAAAAAGAACAGGGAAAAGAATGGAAAAATATGAGCAACATCTCAGGCAATTGAGTGACTATGTGAACTACATGAATGTACGTGTCAAGGGTGTCCCAGAAGGAGAAGAGAAGGGAAAAGGGGCAGAACAAATAATAGAGGAAATAATCAATGAAAATTTTTCATCTCTTATGAAAGACATAAAATTACAGATCCAAGAAGCACAGCATACCCCAAACAGAATAGACCTGAATAGGCCTATGCCAAGACACTTAATAATCAGATAATCAAACATCAAAGACAAATAGAGAATCCTGAAAGCAACAAGAGAAAAGCAATCCATCACATAAAAAGGAAGCTTGATAAGACTACATGTGGATTTCTCAGTAGAAACCATGGATGCAAGAAGGAAGCAGTGTGATATATTAAAGATACAGAAAGAGAAAAACCACCAACCAAGAATCCTATATCCAGCAAAATTATCTTTCAAATATGAGGGAGAGCTTAAAATATTCTCTGACAAATGGACAATGAAAGAGTTTGTGGACAAGATACGTGCCCTGCAGGCAATGCTAAAGGGATCACTATAGACAGATAGGAAAAGACAGGAGTGAGAGGTTGGGAACACAGTTTTGGGTAATGGTAGTACAACAATATAAGTGCACTGAACAAAGATGACTGTGAGTATGGTTGAAAGAGGAAGGTTAGGAGCAGGTGGGAGATCAGAAGGAAAGAGGAAAGATAAAGACTGGGACTGTGTAACTCAGTGAAATCTAGAATGCACAACAATTGAAATAAAATGTACAAATATGTTTTTACATGAGGGGGAATAAATGAATGCCAACCTTGCAAGGTGTAAGAAATGGGTGGTATCAGAGAAAAACAATCAATGCAAACTAGACACTATGGTTAACAGAAACATTGTATTATACTTCCTTTAATGTAACAAAGGTAATATACCAAAGCTAAATGCCTTTAAGAGGGGGACATAAGGGAGGGGTATTGGACTCTTGGCATTGGTGATGTTGTCTGACTCTTTTATTCTACTTTAGTTTAATTCTATCTTTCTTTTGTTGCTTTTTAGCTGCTATTTTTTTCTTTCTTTTTCTTTTTCTTTGACTCTCTACCTTTTCTGACTCTTCCTCCTTCTTTGTGGAAGAAATGGAGATGTCTTTATATAGATAGTGGTGATGGTGGTGAATGCATAAATACATGATTATATAGGGAACCATCAATTGTTTACTTAGGATGGAATGTATAGTGGGTGAACAAAAACATCTTAAAAAATGGGTTGATGAACAAACCTTGAGGGCACTCTATTGAGTGAAATAAGTCAGACACAAAAGGACAAATATTGTATGATCACACTGATATAAACTAATTAGAATATGTAAACTCATAGACATGAAATATAACTTACCAGGATATACAAAGAGGCTAAAGATGGAGAGTGGTTGCTTATTATGAGTGGAATGTTCAACTAGATTGAATTTAAGTGTTTGGAAATGGACAGAGGTGAAGGTAGCACGTTATTGTAAGAATAACTAACAGTGCTGAATGGTGTGTGACTGTGGTGGAAAGAGGAAGATTAGAGTCATGTATGTCACCAGAAGGAAAGTTGGAGGTTAAAAGATGGGAATGGATAAAACAATGAATCTTGTGGTGGACAATGTCTGTTATTAACTGTAAAAATATTAGAAATCTCTTTTATGAACTAGAACAAAATATATGACACTATAACTAGAAGATAATAATAGAGGGGTATATAGGGAAAAATATACCTATTGCAAACTATGTATTACAGTTAGTAGTACATTTTAACATTCTTTCATCAGTAATAGCAAATGTATTATATGAATACTATGAGTCAATAGTGAAGGGGGTTGGTTAGGGGTATGGGAGATTTTGAGTTTTCTTTTTTGTCCTTATTTCTTTTCTGGAATAATGAAAATGTACCAAAAATTGATATAAAATTAAATTTTGTGATGGATGCACAGCTGTATGATGGTACTGTTGGCAGCTGATTGTGCACTTTGGATCTTTGGATGATTGTATGGTATGTGAACAATCTCAATAAAATTAAATTAAAAAAAAAAAAAAAGAAATCCAAACCTAGATATACCACGGTGAAACAAAAAAAAAAAAAATCTCAAAGTTAAAGATAATATCCTAAGCCAGAAAAAGACATTACCTACAAAGAGACAACAATTCTATAGACAGATGACTTCTCAATAGCAACAATAGAAGCCAGAACACAGTAGAATGACAATCATTGTGGTAGGAGGATATAAAACCACTTGGAATGTGATCTCAGTGAAACTATCACTCAAACACAAGACATAAGAGTTAAAAAATTAAAAAGGGGAGTGGCTTATGGAAGATGGCAGATTAGGAGAGACAGAGCAAAAAAAAATCACCATGAAAAATACTAGATAAAAGACAGAAAGTGATCCAGAACACCATTTCAGCAGTGCACCAGCTGGACAAGGTCTGCCAAATCCACAGGGACCATGCACTTGGTGAAAATGGGAGTCTGAATTCTGAAATGAGCAAGTGAGCCTGCTGCAGAACTGGCAGAAACCAGGGGTTGGCATTTCAAGATGGATTAGTTTTAAAAACCCAAAAGCAGCTGTGAATCTGGCAGTGAGAGCCACACAGTGAAGCACAGCAGGAACTGCTTCCCCACAAACCATGGGCATGCCTCAGTATCTGGCATGGATGATAGCCTTTTTCATACCTGCAGGTGACCATCTCAGAGCTAGGAAGATGGAGGTCAGCAAAAAGGGGAAAATGACCATGCCCCATACAGCCATCTTCCCGGTGGGCTGGGAGTGCTCCTGCCTGGCACTACAGTCCAGAGCTGTGCCTCACAACCCAGTGCAGTGGGAAGTGTTTCCAGCAACTCATGCAGACACCTCAATATCTGGCATGGATGATAGCCTTTTGCACACCCATAGTTAATTGTCCTGGAGCTAGGGAGGTGGAGGTGTGCGAAAAGGGGGAAATTAACACGCCGCATACAGTCATCCTTTCAGCGGGCTGGGAACACACCTACAAGGCCCCGTGGCCCAGAACTTCCCTTGGGGGCTGCTGTCACTTGTGATATAGCACAGTCTTCCCTCAGCAGAGGCCCTACAAGGGCATGGCTTGGAAGAGGGACCCACTGGGAAGTCCCAGGGACCATACACCAATATCAAGGACTTATGGGTCAGTGGCAGAGAAAAACTGTGGCAAGACTCAACTGAAGGTTTAGACTCCTGCAACAGCCTTAAATCTCCAGGAACACCTGGGAGTTTTGATTGTTAAAGCCACCCTCCCTTCATAGCTGCTCATACAGGTGTCCCACATTCAGGGTAGGCAGCACCAACTACACATGCAAACTTGATGCACCAATTGGACCCCCACAAGATTCAGACCCCCACTCACCCAAAAAAGAAAGTTGGGGAGAACTGGCTTGAGGGGAATAGGTGGTTCGTGGATGCCACCTGCTGGTTAGTTGGAGAAAGTCAATCTGTAGATCTGACAAATTAGAGATAATTGTTCTAATAAGCCTATGTATCCTAAAAGAACCCTACATATCCTAAAAGAACCCTATTAAGTTAAGCAAATACCAAGAGGCCAAAAACAACAGAAAATTTTAAAGCATATGAAGAAACCAGAATATATGGATAATCCAAACCCAAGCACCCAAATCAGAAGAGACACAGTACTTTGAGCAATTAATCAAAGAACTAAAGACAAACAATGAGAGCATGGAACAGGATGTAAAGTACATGAAGAAGACCCTGGAAGAGCATAAAGAAGAAATTGCAAGAGTAAATTAAAAAAAAAAAATGGATGACCTCATGGAAATAAAAGAAACTCTCAACCAAATTAAAAGGATTCTGGATACTCACAGTACTAGATTAGAGGAAGCTGAGCAGCAAATCAGCAACCTTGAAGAGGACAGAATGGAAAGTGAAAGAACAAAAGAAAGAATGGGGAAAAATTGAAAAAATTGAAATGGACCTCAGGGATATGATGGACAATATAAAACATCCAAACATAAGAGTCATTGGAGTTCCAGAAGGGGAAGAGAAGGGTAATGGTCTAGGAACAGTGTTCAAAGAAATTGTTGGGGAAAACTTCCCAAACCTTCTAAACAGCATAAATACACAAATCATAAATGCCCAGTGAACTCCAAATAGAATAAATCCAAATAAACCCACTCTGAGACATATTCTGATCAGATTGTCAAATGCTGAAGAGAAGGAGCAAGTTCTGAAAGCAGCAAGAGAAAAGCAATTCACCACATATAAGGGAAACAACATAAGATTAAGTAGTGACTACTCAGCAGCCACCATGGAGGTGAGAAGGTAGTGGCATGATATATTTAAAATTCTGAAAGAGAAAAATCACCAACCAAGAATTCTTTTTCCAGTAAAGCTCTCCTTCAAATTTGAGAGACAGATTTAATTCTTCACAGACAAACAAATGCTGAGAGAATTTGCTAACAAGAGACCTGCCCTGCTTGAGATACTAAAGGGAGTTCTACTGACAGAGAAACAAAGAAAGGAGAGAGAGATATGGAGAAAGATTCAGTAATAAAGAGATTCAATATGGGTACATTAAAGGACAATAAGAGAGAGGGGGGGAAATTATATCTGACAAACATAAACCAAAGGATAGGATGACTGATTCAAGAAATGCATTCACAGTAAAAATGTTGCATGTAAATGGATTAAACTCCCCAATTAAAAGATACAGATTGGCAGAATAGATCAAAAAATATGAACCATCAATATGTTGCATACAAGAGACTCATCTTAGAAACAGGGACACAAAGAAATTGAAAGTGAAAGGATGGAAAAAATATTTCATGCAAGCCACAGCCAAAAGAAAGCAGGAGTAGCAATATTGATCTCAGATAAAATAGACTTTAAATGCAAGGATGTTATGAGAGACAAAGAAGGCCACTACATACTAATAAAAGAGACAATTCAACAAGAAGAAATGACAGTCATAAATGTTTATGCACCCAATCAAGGTTCCCCAAAATACATGAGACAAACATTGGCAAAACTAAAGGAAGCAATTGATGTCCTCACAATAATTGTAGGAGACTTCAAACACATCACTGTCTCCTATAGATAGATCAACCAGACAGAAGACCAATAAGGAAATTGAAAACCTAAACAACCTGATAAGTTAATTTGAATTAACAGACATATATAGAACATTACATCCCAAATCACCAGGATACACATTCTTCTCTAGTGCTCGTGGAATGTTCTCCAGGATAGATCATATGCTGGAACATAAAAGAAGCCTCAATAATTAAAAAAAAAAAATTGAAATTTTTCAAAGCACATTCTCTGATCACAATGGAATACAATTAGAAGTCAATAATCATCAGAGACTTAGAAAATTCAGAAACACCTGGAGGTTAAACAACACACTCCTAAATAATCAGTGGGTTAAAGAAGAAACAGCAAGAGAAATTGTTAAATATATAGAGACAATGAAAATGAGAACACAACATATCAAAACCTATGGGATGCAGTAAAAGTGGTACTGACAGGGAAATTTATAGCTCTAAATGCATACATTAAAAAGGAAGAAAGAGCTAAAATCAAAGAACTAATGGAGCAACTGAAGAAGACAGAAAATGAACAACAAATTAATCCTAAGCCAAGTAGAAGAAAAGAAATAACAAGGATTAAAGCAGAAATAAATGACATAGAAAACAAACAAAAAAATAGACAGAATAAGTAACACTAAAAGTTGGTTCTTGAGAGGATCAACAAGATTGACAATCCCCTAGCTAGACCAACAAAATCAAAAAGAGAGAACACCCAAATAAACAAAATAATGAATGAGAGAGGTGACATTACTGCAGATCTCAAAGAAATTTTTAAAATTATAAGAGGCTACTATGAACAACTGTATACCAACAAACTAGATAATGTAGAGGAAATGGACAATTTCCTAGAAACATATGAACAACCTAGACTGACCAGAGAAGAAATAGAAGACCTCAATCAACCCATCACAAGCAAAGAGATCCAATCGGTCATCAAAAGGCTTCCCACAAATAAATGCTCAGGACCAGATGGCTTCACAGGGGAATTCTATGAAACACTCCAAAAAGAACTGACACCATTCTTACTTAAACTCTTTCAAAACATTGCAGAAAATAGAACACTACCTAACATATTTTGTGAAGCTAACATCACTCTAATACCAAAACCATGCAAAGATGCTACAAAAAAGGAACACTACAGGCCAATCTCCCTAATGAATTTAGATGCAAAAATTCTCAACAAAATACTTGCAAATTGAATCCAAAGACACATTTAAAAAATCATACACCATGAGCAAGTGGGGTTCATTTCAGGCATGCAAGGATGGTTCAATATAAGAAAATCATTGTATTACAACACATTAACAAAACAAAAGAGAAAAATCAAACAATCATCTCAATAGATGCTGAAAAAGCATTCAGCAAATTCAACACCCCTTCTTGATAAAAACACTTCAAAACGTAGAAATTGAAGGAAACTTCCTCAATATGATAAAGAGCATATATGAAAAACCCACAGCCAGCATAGTATTCAATGGCGAGAGACTGAAAGCCTTCCCTCTAAGATCAGGATTGAGACAAGGATGCCCACCATCACCACTGAAATTCAACATTGTGCTAGAAGTGCTAGCCAGGGCAATCTGGCAAGGCAAAGAAATAAAATCATCCAAATTGGAAAAGAAGAAGTAAAACTGTCATTATTTGCAGATGATATGATCATATATCTGGAAGACCCTGAGAAATTGATGATACAGCTACTAGAGCTAATAAACAGATTTAGCAAAGTAGTGGGATACAAGATTAATGAACATAAGTCGGCAATGTTTCTGTACACTAGAAATGACCAAATTGAGGAGACATTCAAGAAAAAGTTACCATTCTCAATAGCAACTAAAAAAATCAAGTACCTAGGAATAAATTTAACCAAAGATGTGAAAGATCTATACAAAGAAAACTACATAACTCTAACAAAATAAATGGAAAGGGACCTTAAAAGATGGGAAAATATTCCATGTTCATGGCTAGGAAGGCTAAATGTCATTAAGATATCAATTCTACCCAAACTCATTACAGATTCAATGCAATCCCTATCAAAATTCCAACAACCTACTTTGCATACTTGGAAAAGCTAGTTATCAAATTTATTTGGAAAGGGAAGATGCCCCAAATTACTAAAAACACTCTAAAACAGAAAAACAAAGAGGGAGGACTTACACTCCCTGACTTTGAAGCTTATTATAAATCCACAGTAGTCAAAACAGCATGGTTCTGGCACAAAGATAGACATATTGATCAATGAATTGAATTGAGAATTCAGAGATAGACCCCCAGATTTATGGTCGACTGATCTTTGATAAGGCCCCCAAAGCAATTGAACTGGGACATAACAGTCTTTTCAACAAATGGGGTTGGGAGAGTTGGATATCCATATCCAAAAGAATGAAAGAAGACCCCTACCTCACACCCTACACAAAAATTAACTCAAAATGGGTTAAAGACCTCACCTTGAGACAGTACCATAAAACTCCTAGAAGATAATGTAAGGAAATATCTTCAAGACCTTGTATTAGGCAGTCACTTCCTAGACCTTACACCCAAGGCACAAGCAACAAAAGAAAAAAATAGATAAATGAGAACTCCACAAACTTAAAAGTTTCTGTACCTCAAAGAAGTTTGTCAAAAAGGTGAAGAGGCAGCCAACTCAACTGGAAAAAAATTTTGGATCCATGTATCTGAAAAAGGACTGATATCTTGCATATATAAAGAAATCCTACAACTCAATGACAATAGTACAGACAGCCCAATTATAAAATGGGAAAAAGATATTGTTCTAGTTTGCTAATGCTTCCAGAATGCGAAACACCAGAAATGGATTAGCTTTTATAAAAGGGGGGTTATTTGGTTACCAAGTTACAGTCTTAAGGCCATAAAGTGTCATCAACAAAGGGTACCTTCACTGGAGGATGACCAATGGCATCCAGAAAATCTCTGTTAGCTTGGAAGGCAAGTGGCTGGCATCTGCTCCAAAGTTCTGATTTCAGGGCATTCCTCTCTAGATTGCAGTTCCTCAAAAATGTCACTCTTAGTTGCTCTCAGGGTGTTTGTCCTCTCTTAGCTTCTCCAGAGCAAGAGTCTGCTTTCAACAGCCATCTTCAAACTGTCTCTCATCTGCAGCTACATTCTCAGTTTCTGTGCATTCTGCAAAATGTCCCTCTTGGCTGTAGCTCCTCTTCAAAATTTCACTCTCAGCTGCACTTCAAAATGTCACTGAAAGCTGCACTGAGTTCCTTCTGTTTGTCAGCTCATTTATATGGCTCCAGTGATTTAATTTAGACCCACCCTGAATGGATGGGGTAACACCTCCATGGAAATTATCCAATCAGAGTCATCACCCACAGTTGGGTGGGTCACATTTCCATGCAAACAACCTAATCCAAACGTTCCAACTTAATCCCCACTAATATATCTGCCCCCACAAGATTGCATCAAAGAACATGGTGTTTTCTGGGGGACATAATATGTACAAACTGGTACAGATATGAAAAGACAGCTCTCTGAATAGGAAATACAAATGGCCAAAAAACACATGAAGAAATGTTCAGCTTCACTATCTATTAGAGAGATGCAAATAAATACCACAATGAGATACCATCTCACACCAATTATAATGGCTGCCATTAAACAAACAGGAAACTATAAATGAGAGGATGTGGAGAGATTGGAACTCTTATTCATTGTTGGTGGGACTGTATAATGGTTCAGCCATTCTGGAAGACAGTCTGGCAGTTCCTTAGAAAACTAGATATAGAGTTACCCTTCAATCCAGCAGTCTCAACTTCTCGGTATATACCCGGAAGAACTGGAAGCAGTGATACGAACAGACATCTGCATGCGAATGTTCATAGCAGCAATATTCACAGTTGCTAAGAGATGGAAACAACCCAAATGTCCTTCAGCAGATGAGTGGTTAAATAAAATGTGGTATATACACACAATGGAATACTACATGGCAGTAAGAAGGAGCGATGTTGTGAAACACATGACAACATGGATGAATGCTGAAGACATAATGCTGAGTGAAATAAGCCAGGCACAAAAAGAGAAATAATATATGCTACCACTAATGTGAACATTGAAAAATGTAAAATAAATGGTTTATATTGTAGAACGTAAGGGACCTAGCAATAGATAGCAATTAGTGAAGGGGGAATGATAATCTAATAAGAACAGATAAATTATCGTGGGTAAACTTAACCTTCTGGGAATGCTCAGGAATGACTATGGTTTGTTAATTTCTGGTGGTAATGGTAGGAACAAGTTCACAGAAATGTTGTTATCTTAGCTTATCTTTCTTATTCCTATGCTGGGTTATAGTCTGTATATTTTCTTGGGGTTGAGTAGGAACATGTTGGAAGTAATGCAGTTATCTTAGGTTAGTTGTCTTTTTCTTATTCCCTTGTTTTGGTTTGTTTGAAATGTTTTTTTACCGTATTTAAAAATTTTTTTTATATAGATAATAGTTAATTTAAAAAAAAACAATGAAAAAAATATGCAGAGCCCCCTTGAGAAGCTGGGGGAAAATGCAGAGGTGTTGGACTTCCCTACCTGGATGGTTGCTGATGTGCTCACAAACATTGAGGACTGGCAGTTTGATGTGCCAAATCCTCTATCATGGGACTTGCCCTTGGGAAGCCCATTACTGCAAAGGAGAGGCTAGGCCTGCTTATAATTGTGCCTAAGAGTCTCCCCCTGAATGCTTCTTTGTTGCTCAGATGTGGCCCTCTCTCTCTAGCTAAGCCAACTTGGCAGGTGAAATCTCTGCCCTCCCCACTACCTGGGATTTGACACCCAGGGATATAAATCTCCCAGGCAATGAGGAATATGATTCCTGGGGAGGAATCTAGACCTGGCATCATGGGATGGAGAATATCTTTTTGACCAAAAGGGGGATGTGAAATCAAATGAAATAAAGTTTCAGTGGCTGAGAGATTCCAAAAGGAGCTGAGAGGTCACTCTGGTGGGCATTCTTATGTACAATATAGACAATGCTTTTTAGTTCCTAATGAATTGGAATAGCTAGCAGTAAATACCTGAAACTATCAAACTACAACCCAGAACCCTTGAATCTTGAAGACAATTGTATAAAAATGTAGCTTATGAGGGGTGACAATGTGATTGTGAAAGCCCATGGATCACACTCCTTTTTATCCAGTGTATGAATGGATGAATAGAAAAACAGGGGCAAAAAATACTAAAGGAAAAATAGGGCGGTGGGGACAATTTGGGTGTTCTGTTTTTACTCTTATTTTTTTATTCTTACTTTCACTTTTTCTGGTACAAGGAAAATGTTAAAAAAAATAGATTGGGGTGATGACTAAACAACTATATGATGGTAATGATTGTATGGCATTTGAATAAATCTTAATAAAAAAAGAGGATGCTTTCAGACCACCAAAACCGTAGTGTACTCCCAACAGAACCTCACTAACATACCTCTTAAAGAAGTAAAATAATCTCTGAAGGAAAGTCTGAGATATTACAAAGAATGGGAAGCAAAGAAAATGGCAAGCATAAGGATAAATATTAAAAATATTGACTACATAAAACAATCCCAATAATATCCAATGTAGAGGGTTTAAAATCAATGTAAAAACAAAATACAATAATTATACACAAGTCTAGAGGGAACAGATTGGACTTAAAGTGCTCTAAGAGCCTTGTATTATTCCCAAGGAGGAGAAAGATAATTATTAACTTTAGAATTTGCTAAGTCAAATGTGCAAGTTAAAAGTTTTAGGATAATCATTAAAAGAACAGAGACAGAGTATATAATGCATAAACAAGTAGAGGAGGAAATAGAATTGGTGTGGGAAGAATTTAATCCAAAAGAAGCCCAAAATTGGAACACAGAAGCCTAGAAAAAAGTGAATAAATAAAATAAAAATTAGACAGTAGACATAAATCTAAATATATCAGTCATCATGATCCATGTAAATTGACTAAACTGTCTCATTAAAGGGAAAAGATTATCAGAATGGTTTTTAAAATTCCAGATATATGTTGTTTCCAAGAGAACATGCCTGTAATATAAGAATTCACGAAGATTGAAAGTAAAAGTTCATAAAAAGACATACCAGATAAATACTAATCAAAGGAAGTTAGCTTAGCTATACTGTTATAAGATCAAGTAGCTTTTAAGGAAAAAGCATTGATAGAGATAAAAAGGGTATGTCAGATTGTATTTTCCAAAGTTGGCAACAACAATATCTCCTGTTTGACAGATTTTCTATAATTTTGCCGCTCCCCCACCTAGAGATGAAGTTTACTTCTCCTCCCTTTGAATCTGGGCAGGTTTGTGGCTCAATTCTAAGAAACAGTATGCCACAGAAATGATGACATGTGACTCCAGAGGCCAGGTCAGAAAAGACTGTGTAACTTCCAGCTTGCTTGCTGGAACACTTGAGCTGGACTCCTGAGCTGTCACATTAGCAGTCCAGATGCCCTGAGGTGGCTGTACTGTGAGGAAGACAAACTCGCCCACAAAGTAACCCACATCAAGAAGCTTGGGATGCCCAGCCAGCCCCCAGCTGCTTGAGCCCACCAGCTATTCCAGCTTTCATGACTGCCACCATATGAGAGACCCCAAGCCAGACCACTTGGCTGAGCCCATCCCACATTTCTGACCCACAGAAATCATGAGACAATAAAATGATTCTTGTTTTAAGCCACTAAGTTTAAGGATGATTTGTTATACAACAATAATGACTGGAAGAGGGGTTACTACATATTGATAAAAGATTGAATTCACTAAGAAGGTTTAACCATTCTAAACTTAATATAGCTGTGAAATTGGTTAAAACTACAAGGACAAATGTACAAATCCGCCATCAAAATGGAAGACTTTAACTTATCTTTCTTCTTAACTAATGTATCAAACTGATAAAAAAAGTATCAAAGAGACATCAGGAATATTCATAGCAGCATTATTCATAATAGGTAAAAATTAGAAACTACCCAAATTCCCATCAACAATAGAATGGATAAATTATGGTAATTTATATGGTATTTTATACCATAAAATATGGTATATGGTAGATTCTGTGCAGCAATGAGAATGAATGAACATTTACAGAATATGGATGACTCTCACAAACATAATGCTGAGCAAAACAACAACAAAAACCAAACACAAAAGAAAACGTGCTGTGTGGGGAAATAAAACTTTCCTGGATTTCTCAGTGTTCCTGTAAAAATCCCTAGCCTTCAGAGATATGAAAATGTATATGATATAAAGATAAGCAATGTTTGCTTTCACTTCACCTAGGAACATTTTACTTTTCACACAACACAAGAATTAGATCTGTGACCATTTGTCTAGTTAATTGCCCTGGTCCAAAAGGATAACAAAGCTTCTCTTATCTCCCTGATAGGTTCAAATGGTTACAGTTTGGACTAGGCAACTGGGTTAAGCTCCAAAGACACCAGAAAGTCTGGATCACTATATCCCTAGGTATTTATTTACATGTCCAAAGAAGTGAAGCAGAGGCTTTGGAAATCTCTAGATCATAAAAGTCAAAGACACTGGAACTAATCTGGCTTTTGGAGTGATGTAGTTACATTCCAAAAGGTTAGGGTAAGAACCCGGGATCCTTTCCCTTCCATCCTCAAGGAGCAGAGGTATTTCTCCCTCCTTGCAAGAGGGGAGGAAGAGGCAGCTGCCTCTCTCCTGTATACAAATGCAGCAAATCCACTGTTCTGCATTCCCAATCCCTGGGTGTAGCCCCCCACTCACGTAGAAAGTTTCTAACAGCTCTCATCATGTCAGCAGGTCAAGGTGTGGAGAGCCAATATCACAATATTATTCTGGCTGTTAGTCTGGTTGCATCAATAAAGATCTCTTTCCCCGACCCCAGGTGCCTCATGCTTCTGCAGTATTCAGGTATAAAAATTACGTATCTGTATAAGTGGGGTAATATCTCAGACCCTGCACAGTTCTTGGTGACACATGCTATGAGGTTCAATTTATATGAAGTTCAAAACACAGACAAAACTAATTTATGATGTGGGAAGCCAGATTAGCGATTCCCTCTGAGGAGGGTGATGACTGGAAGGGAGCATAGTTGGGTGTGTGGTTCACATTCTGTTTCCTGATCTGGATCCTGGTTACATGGGTATGTTTGTTACTAGGAAAAGGAGGTGGATTCTTTCCCCAATGCACTCAAATGACCAATTCCTGAGACACCGGGGTTTCAAAGAGAGAAAGAGTTTACTGCTAGGTGTGAAATAGATCAGATGGCCTATCAACTCCAAAATTTGTCTTGCACCTATGTACCCATGCATAAGCCAAGCTTGACCCTTTTCCTCCTCCATAGCTGGTCATATGGGACTTCCAAACAACCTCATGTGTAAGCTGGGAGGGAGGCTAATGCAAATGCTGTGGGTGACATGGAGGTCTGGGCTACCTGCTCATACAGCTCACTTATGCCCTCTGGTCCCACAAGGGCTTGGCTATACTTACAATGAACTGCTCCTGGGTCTGACTGCATTACTGGGTCATAAAGAACCCAACTCATAATTGGCAGTTTCAAACCCTGTTACTTGGTGTCCAATGCCAAGAGCTACTTCTCAAAAGGTATTTCTCTGCTGTGATTGGCATGACATTGCCTCAGAATCCCAGGGGCCTACATTGTGATTCTCCCACTGGGGCTTACCATAAATTCTCTACTACATCTTACCTACTACTGACTCCTCCAACATCATAGGATCTCTTGGATCTTATGATCCAAGTGGTGGGCTGCTTGAACTGTAGCCAGAATCTGCTGCAGAGCCCTTTCTTTACCTGTCCTGCCTGATCAGTGTGATATTATCAGTGTAATAGGTCAGTGTAATGTTCTGTGGGCTGTTCACATGGTCCATATTTCTTCAGACTATATTGTAACATTAGGCAGGAGAGTTAAAATAGCTCTGAGTAATGAATAATGCTGGCAGTTCCATAAGAATGTGAACTGTTTCCTTTCTTCTTTATTAATGGAAATGGAAAAGGAGGTACTCACCATATCAATGACAACATGTCATATACCTTAGCCCTTATCAGTCTGCTTTGGCAGTGATACCCCTTCTGGCATAGCAGCTGGGATCAGGGCTACTAGTTGGTTGAGTCCACAGCTGTCTACAGTCATTCCCCAGAATCCACCCAGTTTCTGTAAAGACCAGACTGATGATTTAAACAGAGATGTGATAGAGACCACCACCTCTGTACTCTTTAGTTCTTCTATAGTGGAACAAATCTGCCATCCTTCCCTCTCTCTTGCCCCTGGATACAATATTGATTTTTTTATTATTCTTTTTTTAATTGAGATTGTTCACAAACCATACAATTATCCAAAGATCCAAAGTGTACAATCAATTGCCCAGGGTACCATCATACAGCTGTGCATCCATCAACACAGTTAATTCTTTTTCCATTTTTAGAACATTTTCATTACTCCAGAAAAGAAATAAAGACAAAACAAGGAAACTCAAATCCTTCCATACCCCTAACCACCCCGCTCCATTATTTATTCATAGTATTGGTATAGTACATTTGTTACTGTTGATGAAAGAATGTTAAAATACTACTAACTGTAGTATATAGTTTGCAATAGGTATATTTTTCCCATATGCCCCTCTATTATTAACTTCTAGTTATAGTGCCATACATTTGTTTTAGTTTATGAGAGAGATTTCTAATATTTGTACAGTTAATCACAGACACTGTCTACCACAAGATTCACAGTTTTATACAGTCCCATCTTTTAAACCTCCAACTTTCCTTCTGGTGACATGTAGCTCTGAGCTTACCTTTTCCACCATATTCACAGACCATTCAGCACTGTTAGTCATTCTCACAACATGCTACCATCACCTCTGTCCACAACCAAATGTTTAAGTTCACCCTAGTTGAACATTCTGCTCATAATAAGCAACCACTCCCCATTCTTTAGCCCCATTCTATATCCTGGTAACTTATATTTTATGTCTATGAGTTTACATATTATAATTAGTTCATATCAGTGAGACCCTGCAATAGTTGTCCTTATGTGTCTGATTTATTTCACTCAATATAGTGCCCTCAAGATTTCTTCATCAACCCATTTTGTTAAAGATAGTTTTGTTCACACACCATACATTCCATCCTAAGTAAACAATCGATGGCTCCCTGTATAGTCACGTATTTATGTATTCACCACCATCACCACTATCTATATAAGGACATCTCCATTTCTTCCCCAAAGAAGGAGGAAGACTCAAAGAAGGTAGAGAGACAAAAGAGAAAAAAGAAAGAAAGAAAACCCATGACAGATAGGAAGTGACAAAAGGAAAGACAGCATTGAACCAAAGTAGAGTGAAGAGTCAGACAATATCACCAATGCCAAGAGTCCCATACCCCTCCCCTATGTCCCCCCCATATACATTTAGCTTTGGTATATTGCCTTTGTTACATTAAAGGAAGCATAATAAAACATTTCTGTTATAGTCTCTAGTTTGCATTGATTGTATTCTTTCCCCAACCCCACTCCATTTTCAACACCTGGCAATGTTGACATTCATTTCTCCCATGTAAAAACATATTTGTACCTTTTATCACAATTGTTGAGCACCTTAGGTTTCACTGAATTATACAGTCTAAATCTTTACCTTTCCTCTTTCCTTCTGGTGTCCCATATGCTCCTAACATTCCTCTTTCAACCATACTCACAGTTACCTTTTTTAGTGTACTCACATTGCTGTGCTACTGTCTCCCAAAATTGTGTTTCAAACCTTTCACTCCTGTCTTTTCCTTTCTGTCTGTAGTGCTCCCTTTGGTGTTTCCTGTAGAGCAGGTATCTTGTTCATAAACTATGTCATTGTTTGTCAGAGAATATTTTAAGCTCTCCCTCATATTTGAAGGACAGTTTTGCCAGATATAGGATTCTTGGTTGGTGGTTTTTCTCTTTCAGTATCTTAAATATATCACCTCAATTCCTTCTTGCCTCCATGGTTTCTATTGAGAAATCTGCACATATCAAGCTTCCTTTGTATGTGAAGGATCACTTTTCTCTTGCTGCTTTCAGGATTCTCTCTTTATCACTGACATTTGATAATCTGATTATTAAGTGTCTTGGCATAGGCCTATTCAGATCTATTCTGTTTGGGGTACGCTGCACTTCTTGATCTGTAATTTTATGTCTTTCATAAGACATGGGAAATTTTCATTGATTATTTCCTCTATCAGTGCTTCTGTCCCTTTTCCCTTCTCCTCTGGGACACCAATGACACGTACATTCCTGCATTTCATGTAGTCATTCAATTCCCAGAGACATTGCTCATATTTTTCCATTCTTTTCGCTATCTGTTCTTTTGTGTGTCTTATAAAGATCTTGTATCTGGAATATATAAAGAACTCTTAAAATGCAGTAAGAAAACAACCCACTAAGAAAATGGGCAAAAGATTTGAACAGACACTTTTTAAATGGCAAGTAAGCACCTGAGAAGATGCTTAACATCATTAGTTATTAAAACTGCAAATTAAAACCATAATGAGGTATCGCTACACACCTATCAGATTGGCTAAATTTTTAAAAACTGACCATATCAAGTGTCGGTCAGGATGTGGATCAACAGAATGCTCATACACTGCTAACAGGAATGTAAAATTGTACCACTACCTTGGAAAACAGTTAGGCAGTTTCTTAAAAAGTTAAATATGTACCTAACATATGATCCGTATGTCATTCCATTGTTAGGTATTTACCCCAAAGAAATTATAGCATATGTCTACACAAAGGCTTGAACATGAATATTCTTGGCAGCTTTATTTGTAGTAAGCCAAAACTTGAAACAAGTTTATACATCAAGATGAATGGATAAACAGACTGTGGAATATCCATATAATGGAATATTACTCAGCAATAAAAAAGAACAAACTGTTGATACATAGTACAGCATGGATGAATATCAAAGCAATTATGCTGAATTAGGAAATCAGCAAAACTAGAACAGAGTAAATGAGTAAATGATTACATTTATATAAAATTCTAGAAAATATAAATTAATCTACAATGACAGAAAGCAAATCAATGGTTTCTTGGGAATGAGAGAGGTGTGGGGTGACAGGGAGCACTGCAAAGGGGCAGAAGTAAACTTTCAGGGTGGTAGATATGTTCATTATGTTGATTGTGGTGATGGTTTTGCAATTGTATACATTTGTCAAATGTATACAAGTTGTACACTTTAAATATGTACACTTTAAATATGTATTTATTACATGTTAATTTTACCTTAATGAAACTACAATAAAAATTAATACCTCAAAAGCATAAGCTATAAAAGAAAAATAGATAAATGGGACTTCACCAAAATTAAAAACTTGTACATCAAAGGACATTATCAAGAATGTGAAAAGACAACCTACAGAGTAAAGGAAAATATTTGGAAACTATATATCTGATATACCAACATAAGCATTATGGGAATCCCATAAGGAGAAGAAAGAAAGAAAAGGTGTTCATCACCACTAGACAGGTCCTACAAAAGATGCTAAAGAGAGTTCTTCAGGTTGAAAGGAAAGGACAATAGATAATAGATTGAAACTGCATGAAGAACTAAAGATCTCTAGTAAAGGTAATGTCATAAATGCCAGTGCTGTTGTATTTTTTATTTGTAACTCCACTTTTTAATTTCTACAGTATCTAAAAGGCAAATGCATAATATGTAATGATAAATCAGTGGTTTGGACTCACAAGGATAAATATGTAATTTGTGACAAGAACTACATAAAGGTGGGGGGGTGTAGGAGTATAGAAATATATTTTGTATACACTATTGGGGTTAAGTTTATATCACAACAAACAAGATTGTATAGATTTAGGATGCCAAATTTAATCCTCATGGTAACTGCAAAGAAAATACTGAAGATATGCAAGCTCACAGAGACTGAAGTTTGAGTACAAGGTTGCCAGGGGCAGGGGACAGAGGGACTGATGAGTTAATGCATAATGGGGTATAGGATTTAAATTTGGGGAGATGTTTCTGGTAATGGAAGGTGGTGAGGGTACCACAAAATTGTGAAAATGATTAATCCCACTGAATGGTATACTAGGGAGTGGTTAAGATGGGAAAGTTTATGTTGTATATATGTTCCCACAATTGAAAAATAAAAGAAAGAGAACCTAAAGAGACAATAACAATAAATGCAATATGTGATCCTCAATGGGATCTCACAAGGGATGAGAAAAGTTTCAAAAAGATATTAATGGGACATATGAAAAACTGGAATACAGACTATAAGCTTTATATCAATGTTATCCTAACCCTATCCCTAGCCCTAACCCTAACCCTGACAATAACCCTCTTTGGAAAAATGCCTTTTCATATCTTTTGCCCATTTCATAATTGGGCTGTTTGTACTATCTTTGCTGAGTTGTAGGATTTCTTTATATATGCAGGATATCAGTCTCTTACCAGATATGTTTCCAAATATTTTCTTCCATTGCATTGGCTGCCTCTTCATCTTTTTGACAAATTCCTTTGAGGTACAGAAGCTTTTGATTTTGAGGGATTCCCATTTATCTATTTTTTCTTTCATTGCTTGTGCTTTGGGTATAAGGTCTAAGAAGCTACTTCCTAATATTAGGTCTTGAAGATGTTTCCCTACATTATCTTTTAGGAGCTTTATTGTACTCTTTCTTATATTGAGGTCTTAGATCCACTTTGAGTTAGTTTTTGTATAGGGTGTGAGTTAGGGGTCCTCTTTCATTCTTTTGGATATGTATATCCAGATATCCCAGCCCTATTTGTTGAAGAGACTGTTCTGTCCCAGTTCAGTGTATTCGGGGGCCTTATCAAAAATCAGTCAACCATAGATCTTGGGGTTATTTCTGAACTCTCAGTTGGATTCCATTGATCAATCTCTATCTTTTTTTAAAAATGCAATTTTATTGAGATATATTCACATACCATACAATCATCCAAAGTGTACAATCAGTTGTTCACAGTATCATCATATAGTTGTACATTCATCACCACAATTTTCGAACATTTTCATTGTTCAAAGAAATAAAAATGAAAATGAGAATAAAAATAAAAATAAAAGTACAAAAGAACAACCAAAACATCTCATACTCCTTCCCCACCCCCACCATTATTCATTTACTTTTTGTCTCCCTTTTTTCTACTCATCTCTTCATACACTGGATAAAGGGACTATCAGCCACAATGTTTTCACAATCACACAGTCACACCATATAAGCTATATAGTTATACTATCATCTTCAAGAATCCAGGCTACTGGATTGCAATACAACAGTTTCAGGTATTTCTTTCTAGCTATTCTAATACACTAATAACTAAAAAGGGGTATCTATAAAATGCATAAGAATAAACTCCAGAATGACCTCTCAACTCCATTTGAAATCTCTCAGCCACTGAAACTTTGTTTCATTTCTTTTCCCCCTTTTGGTCAAGAAGGCTTTCTCAGTCCCACGATGCCAGGTCCAGGCTCATCCCTGGGAGTCATGTTCCACATTGCCAGGGAGATTTATACCCCTGGGAGTCATGTCCCACAGAGGAAGGAGGGCATAAAGTTTACCTGCAGTGTGGCTTAGAGAGAGAGGCTACATCCGAGCAATAGAAGAGGTTCACTAGGGATGACTCTTAGGCACAATTATAAGTAGGTTTATCCTCTCCTTTGCAGTAACAGGCTTCATAAGGGCAAGCCCCAAGATCGAGGGCTTGGCCTACTACAATGGTAGTCCTCAGTGCTTGCAAGAATATCAGGAATTCCCCAGGTGGGGATGTTTAATATTTCCAATTTTTCCCCAGTACCTCAAGGGAGACTTTGCAAATACATTTATATTCTCTGCCCAAATTACTATGGTGTGTATCAGGGCTTCATGCTAACCTGTACAAACTAACCAGATCTCACCCCCTATTCAAGGTTCCATGTAATTATGATGTTTGAGTAAACCAACCATACAAGTTAAATATATAGCATGCTACAGAAAATATAGATTTTCCACCAAATAAACTTCTCTTCCTTTGGCCTCACATGGAAGTTGAAGTTTTAAACAGCAATATCATCCTTTTCCCTTTAGTCTGGTTTACCTTAGTCCTAATCAAGTCCATTTTGTTCATATCTCAATTAAAATCTGATCTCTTTTCCAGCTCCTTTAACATTTGCTATATGGGGTAATGCTGACATTCACAGCTGCTGAACTTACAGACATTTAGCTTTGGTACATTGTCTTTGTTACAATTAATGGAAGCATCTTACAATGTTACCATTAACTATAGAATTTAGTTTGTACTGACTGTATTTTTTCCCTTGTACCATCCAATTTTCAACACCTTGCAATGTTGACATTCATTTGTTCTCCTTCTTTTTAAAAAACATTCTTATATTTGTACATTTAATCACCATCATTGATCACTCTAGGTTTCACTAAGTTATACAATCCCAGTCTTTATCTTCTATCTTTCCTTCTGGTGTCATACAAACCCCTAGCCTTCCTCTTTCAACCATACTCACACTCATCTTTGTTTAGAGTGCTTACAATATTGTGCTACCATCACACATTATTATGCTATCCATTTCTGGATCTACACAATCAATCCTGTTTACCCTTATGTACTCCTTCAGCTTCAAATGCCCAATTTCTAACCTCTATCCCCTGATAACCTGTGTTCCCAAATTTAACTCTCAAATTTTGCTCATCAAAGTTAGTTCATATTAGTAAGTCCACAGAGTACCCATCCTTTTTTTTTCTGGCTAATTTCACTCAACATAATATCTACTGGCTACCATTTTGACTTTTGGAATTTATATGTCTATTTTTTATTTTATTTATTTATTTATTTATTTATTTATTTATTTATTTATTTAATTTTATCTTGTTTTGTTTTATTTTCCCTCCCTCTTTTTACTTTCACTGATAGTCTTCATTTCTACTCTCATCTCCAAATCTGTCTCTCCTGTCTTTTCCTACCTGCTTGTAGTGCTCCCTTTACTATTTCTTCTAGAGCATGTGTCTTGTTCACAACCTCTCTCAGTGTCTGTCTGAAAACATTTTAAACTCTCCCTCATTTCTGAATGACAATTTTGCCAGATATAGAATTCTTGGTTTGCAGTTTTTCTCTTTCAATATCTTAAATATATCATGCCACTGTGCTCTTGCCTCCATAGTTTCTACTGAGAAATCTGCACATAGTCTTATTGAGCTTCCTTTGTATGTGATGGATTGCTTTTCTCTTGCTACCTTCAGAATTGTCTCTTTGTCTTTGACATTTGATGATCTGATTATTAAGTGTCTTGGAGTAAGTCTATTCAGATCTATTGTGTTTGGGGTATGCTTTGCTTCTTGGATCTACAATTTTATGCCTTTCATAAGAGATGGGAAATTTTCAGTAATTGTTTCACCATTATTTTTTCTGCCCCCTTCTCTTCTCCTTCTGGGACACCCATGACATGTATATTCATGCACTTCATGTTGTCATTCAATTCTCTGAGACCCTGCTCATATTTTTCCATTCTTTTCTTTCTGTCCTTTTTTGTGTAGGATTTCAGATGTTCTGTCCTCTAGTTCCTGAATCCTTTCTTCTGCCTCTTCAAATCTGCTGTTGTATATCTCCATTGTGTTTTTCATCTCTTCTGTTGTGCCTTTCATTTCCTTAGGTTCTGCCAACTGTTTTTTCAGAATTTCAAATTCTTCCTTACATTTGGCCATTGTCTTCTTTATATCCTTCATCTCTTTGGCAATATCTTCCCTCAAATTGTTGATTTGATTTTTGAATTGACTTAGCATGTTTGTTGGAAGATCTTTAATTAGTTGTGTGCTGGTTTGAATGTATTATGTCCCCCAGAAAAAGCCATATTCTTTGATGCAGTCTTGTGGGGCAGACATTTTGGTGCTGATTCGATTTGCATGGAAATGCACCCCACCCAACTGTAGGTGATAACTCTGATGAGATATTTCCATGGAGGTGTGGCCCCACCCATTCAGGATGGGCCTTGATCAGTGGAGTCACATAAATGGGCTGACAAACAGAAGGAACTCAGTGCAGCTGTGAGTGATATTTTGAAGAGGAGCTACAGCCAAGAGGGACACTTTGAAGAAAGCACAGGAGCTGCAGATGAGAGACATTTTGAAGAAGGCTGTTGAAAGCAGACTCTTGCTCTGGAGAAGCTGAGAGAGGACAAATATCCCAAGTGCCACTAAGAGTGACATTTTTAAGGAACTGCAGCCTAGAGAGGAACATCCTGGGAGAAAGACATTTTGAAACCAGAACTTTGGAGCAGAAGCCAGCCATGTGCCTTCCCAGCTAACAGAGGTTTTCCGGACATCATTGGCCATCCTCCAGTGAAGGTACCCTTTGTTGATGGGTATTTTATGGCCTAAAGACTGTAACTTTGTAACCAAATAAACCCCCTTTTATAAAAGCCAATCCATCTCTGGTGTTTTGCATTCTGGCAGCATTAGCAAACTAGAACAAGTTGTTTCAACTCCTGTATCTCATTTGAAGTGTAAGTTTGTCCCTTTGACTAGGCTGTATCTTCATTTTTTCTAGTGTGAATCATAATTTTTGTTGTCTAGGCATCTGGTTTCTTTGATTACCCTAATCAGATTTTCCCAGACCAAATGGGCCCAGGTCTCAAGAACAGGGTGTAATCTGTGTCAAATTTCCCCAAGAATGAGACCCAGAAAGTTGTCAGACTTTTTTGTGGGACTTCTAGACACTGTGCTGTTTCTAATCTGCCCAGCAGGTGGTGTTTGTCAGCCCACAGCTCCCATTGGCATAAAAGGGGCTGAGAGTGTCAGGAGCCAAGTTTAAGCTGTTTCTGTTTCTTTTTTTCCCCCAGACCCTAGGGTCTGAGCTCTCTGACGGACGGCAGCCACTTGAGCTGGACCCTGCCTCCCCCTTTTCATAGGGAAGATAAGCCCTTTAGGGATTTATCTCCTACATTTGACTTCTTCCCTTGTCTCTCTGTCTTAACTCAACCCTTGCCTGGGTCAACATTGACAGTTGAAAATGCCTTAGGCTTTCTCTAATGAGCTACTTAGAATGAGACAAAAAGGAAAATAGAAAGAATTCCCCTTTTCAGAGCCAGTACCCAGTTCCCCAGTTACCAGTCAAGAATCAGAGTTGGTGCCCAGTTCTCTGTGCCCCTTTCCTTGGCATATAGCCCTTTTTCAGCATTCTGAGCTCAGGTGACTCCAAAAGCCTCTGTTTTTATTTATTTATATATTTTTTGCCCATCAGCCATGCCTCATCTCTGCCAGGAGAAACCTCCAGATTCCTTTCCTGCTCACTCCAGGTTTATTTGTGCTCATAGCTTGTATCCAGTAGTCCAAATTCACTAACTAAAACTGCAGTTGAAGGTTGGTTGAGCTACCTTCCCTTCCTCCTAGTAGACTGCTTCTTTTTTTCACAGGGAAGTGTTTCAGCTCAGCCTCCATGCTGGTGGGGAGGGGCACCAATTCCACAGTTTGGGGAGCTTTACTTACAGTTCTTATGCTGAGATCTCAGCTGTTCCACCAATTCTAGACTGGTGTATGATGTTTTTTTGGTCACAGATGTCCCCCAACAGTTGCTTCAGACTATTTACTAGTTGTTTCTGGCTATATACTAGTTGTTCCAGAGGACTAACTAAATTCCACACCTCCCTTTGCCACCATCTTGCCCTGCCTCCTCTCTCCAATATATCTATCTTTGTGCCAGTACCATGCTGTTTTGATCACTGTGGCTTTACAGTAGGCTTCAAAGTCAGGAAGTGTAAGACCTCCCACTTTATTCTTCTTTTTCAGAATGTTTTTAGCAATTCAAGGCCCCTTTCCCTTTCAAATAAATTTGATAACTAGCTTTTCAAAGTCTGCAAAGTATGTTGTTGGAATTGCATTGAATGCATAGATCAGTTTTGGTAGAATTGACATCTTAATGACATTTAGCCTTCCTATCCATGAACGCAGAATATCTTTACCCTCTTTAGGTCCACTTTGATATCTTTTAGTAATGTAATTTTCTGTGTAGAGGTCTTTTATGTCCTTGGTTACATTTATTCTTAGGTACTTGAATTTTTTAGTTGCTATTGTGAATGGAATTTTTTTCTTGAGTGTCTCTTTAGTTAGGCCATTTCTAGTGTATAGGAACATTACTGATTTATGCACATTAATTTGTATCACACCACATTGCTGAATTTGTTTATTAGCTCAAGTATCTGCATTATCAATTTCTCAGTATTTTCCAAACATAGGATCATATCATCTGCAAATAATGACAGTTTTTCTTCTTCCTTTTCAATTTGGGTGCCTTTTATTTCTTTGTCTTGCTGGATTGCTCTGGCTAGAATTTCTAGCACAATGTTGAATAACAGTGGTGACAGCAGGCATTCTTCTCTCATTCCTGATCGTAAAGGGAAGTCTTTCAGTCTCTTACCATTGAGTACTATGCTGGTTGTGGGTTTTTCATATATGCCCTTTATCATATTGAGGAAGTGTCCTTCAAGTCCTACCTTTTGAACCGGTTTTATCAAAAAAGGATGCTGAATTTTGTCTAATGCTTTTGCTGCATCTATTGAGATTATCATTTGATTTTTTCCTTTTGATTTGTTAATGTAATGTAATTATTTACATTGATTGATTTTCTTATGTTGAACCACCTTTGAATGCCTGGAAGGAAGACCAGGTCTTCACTTGGTCATGGTGTATGATTCTTTTAATGTATCTTTGGATTCAATTTGCAAGTATTTTCTTGAGTATTTTTGCATCCATATTCATTAAGGAAATTGGCCTGTAGTTTTCCTTTCTTGTAGCATCTTTACCTGGTTTTGGTATTAGAGTGGTGTTAGCTTCATAAAATTAGTTACGCAGTGTTATTTTTCCTTCAATTTTTTGAAAGAGTTTGAGCAAAAATGGTGTCAGTTCTTTTTGGAAACTGGTAAAATTCTCCTGTGAAGCCATCTGGCCATGGGCTTTTATTTCTTATTTTTGATGAACAGTTGGATCTCTTTACTTCTGTTTGGTTTGTTGAGGTCTTCTCTTTCTTCTCAGCTCAATCTGGGCTGTTCATATGTTTCAGGAAGTTAATCCATTTCCTCTTTAGTGTAAGTTGTTCATGTGCTTCTAGGAAATTATCTATTTCATATAAGTTGTCTAGTTTGTTGGCATACAGTTGTTCATAGCATACTCATAATTCTTAAAATTTCTTCAGGATCCACATTAATGTACCCCTCTTATTTGTGATTTTATTTCAGGCTTCTCTCTTTTTTTACTTTGACAAACTAGCTGAGGGTTTTTCAATCTTGTTGATCTTCTCAAAGAACCAACTTTTGGTTTTATTTATTCTATTGTTCTTTTTTGTTGTTGTTCTGTATATCATTTATTTCTGCTTTAATCCTTATTATTTCTTTTCTTCTACTTGCCTTATGTTTAGTTTGCTGATCATTCCCTAGTTTCTTCAGTTGTTCCATTAGTTCTTTGATTTTAGCTCTTTCTTCCTTTTTAATGTATACATTTAGAGCTATAAATTTCTTCCTCAGCATTGCTTTCACTGCATCCCATAGGTTTTGATATGTTGTATTCTCATTTTCATTCACCTCTAGATATTTGTCAATTTCTCTTGCAATCACTTCTTTGACCCACTGATTGTTTAGGAGTGGGTTGTTTAACCTCCACATATTTGTGAATGTTCTGGTTCATTGATGGTTATTGACTTCTAGCTGCATTCCATTATGGTCAGAGAATGTACTTTGAATAATTTTGATCTTTTTAAATTTATTGAGCCTTGTTTTATGCTCCAGCATATGATCTATCCTGGAGAACATTCCATGAGTGCTAGGGAAGAATGTATATCCTGGTAATTTGGGATGTAATGCTCAATATATGTCTATTAAGTCTAATTCATTTATCACATTGTTTAGGCTTTCAATTTCCTTATTGGTACTCTGTCTGGTTGTTCTATCTATAGAAGATAGTGGTGTATTGAAATCTCTCAGAATTATTGTAGAAACATTTATGATTGCTATATCTTCTTGGTTAATTGTCCCTTTTATAATTACATAGTGTCCTTCTTTGTCTCTTATGACATCTTTTCATTTAAAATCTATTTTGTCTGATATTAGTATTGCTACCCCTGCTTTCTTTTGGCTATAGTTTGCATGGAATATTTTTTCCATCCTTTCACTTTCAATCTGTTTGTGTCTCTGGGTCTAAGATGGGTCTCTTGTAAACAGCATTGTTCCAGTTTGCTAATGCTGCCAGAATGCAAAATACCAGAAACGGATTGGCTTTTATAAAGGGGGTTTATTTGGTTACACAGTTACAGTCTTAAGCCCATAAAGTGTCCAAGGTAAGGCATCTGCAATAGGGCACCTTCACTGAAGGATGGCCAATGGTATCCAGAAAACCTCTGCTAGCTCAGAAGGCACATTGTTGGTGTCCACTTGCTCCCAGATTGCATTTCAAAATGGCATTCTTCAAAATGTTGCTTTTGGGGCATTTTTCTTAGCTGCAGCTCCTCTTCAAAATGTCACTCTCAGTTGCTCTGAGAGTGACATTTTTGTCTATGACCTTTTGTCTATGAATTCCCTTATACAACTCCACTGATCCAATTAACACCCACCCTGAATGGGTGGGGTAACATTTCCATGGAAATTATCCAATCATACCTTTCACTCACAGTTGATTGAGTTACATCTCCATGGAAACAATCAAAGGATTCCAATCTAATCAACACTAATGCATCTGCCCCCACAAGATTGCATCAAAGAACATGACGTTTTGGAGGATGTAATATATCCAAACTGGCACAAGCATATTGATGTTTCATAGTTTTAATCCATTCTGCCAATCTATATCTTTTAATTGGGGAGTTTAATCCAGTCACGTTCAATGTTATTACTGTGAAGGCAGTTCTTGAATCAACGATTGTATCCTTTGGTTTTTATTTGTCAGATATGTTGTGCCAGTTTGAATGTATTATGTCCCCCCAAACACCATTATCTTTGATGTAATCTTATGTGGGCAGACTATCAGTGTTAATTGGATTGTAATTCTTTGAGTGTTTCCATGGAGATGCACCCCACCCAACTGTGGGTGATGGCTCTGATTGGATAATTTCCATGGATGTGTTGGCCTGCCCATTCAGGGTGGGTCTGAATTAAATTACCGGAGCACTATATAAGATCAGACAGAAGGAATGAGCTTGCTACAGCCAAGAGGGACACTTTGAAGAAAGCACAGGCGCTGCAGATGAGAGACAGTTTGAAAACGGCTATTGAAAGCAGACTCTTGCTCTGGAGAAGCTGAGAGAGGACAAATATCCCAAGTGCAACTAAGAGTGACATTTTTGAGGAACTGCAGCCTAGAGATGAATGTCCTGGGAGAAAGCCATTTTGAACCCAGAACTTTGGAGCAGAAGCCAGCCACATGCCTTCTCAGCTAACAGAGGTTTTCCAGACACCATTGGCCATCCTCCAGTGAAGGTACCCAATTGCTGATGTGTTACCTTGGACACTTTATGGCCTTAGACTGTAATTGTGTAACCAAATAAACCCCCTTTTATAAAAGCCAATCCATCTCTGGTGTTTTGCATTCCAGCAGCATTAGCAAACTAGAACAGATTTTGGTACTGAAAGTGGGGTGCTTTTGCTGCTGAGTTTGCAAATACCAACCATGTTGGAATGGCTTTTTAAATGGATAAGGGGAAGATTCTGGAAGAATTGTGAGAAGCTGGATAGAAAAGACCTAAACTTCTTTGAAGAGACTGTGGAAATATGGACTCTAAAGATACTTCTGACAAGACCTTGAACAAAAATGATGAATGTGTTGTTGCGAACTGGAAGAAAGGTAATCCTTGTTTTAAAGTGGCAGAGAATTTGGCAAAATTGAGTCCTGGTGTCAGAAGGAAAGAATTTGAAAGCAACAACCTGGAATACTTAGCTTAGGAGATCTCCAGACTACATGTGGAGGTTGTACCCCGGCTTCTCCTTGCAGCTTATAGTACAATGCGAGGGGAGAGAGATAAACTTAAACCTGAACTCTTGGGTTCAAAGAAACCAGAAGCTGATGGCTTGGAAAATTATGGGCTTCCAGGAGGTGGAATCCCAGAAGCTACAGCCCAACATGAGGATGTAACCAAACATGGAACCCAGCTGCCATTTCAGTACAAGCCAAGATTGGAAAAGGAGTTAAGCAGAAAGGATTTGTGGAAAGTCCTACTGTCTGACCAGTTTGACCCCTGTGTGCTTCATGCAAAGCCAATAGAATTTTTGCAAGATCTTTATAGACAGAGCTGTTGCCAATCTGGACTGGAGGAGACAGACAAGGAACAAATTGAAGGAAAAATTTCTTCAAAGACAGAACCATGGAGGTTGAGGTCTGGAGTCAAGAGGTCTCGATCTGGGAGAGCGGAGAAGCCCACATGCATGGAAAGGGTGAGTTTGCCCTGGAGGTCAAGGGCAGGCCTTCTGCCTCAATGCTCAGGAAGTGTTCTGCCACCCCAAGCCCCAAAGAGGGTGAAGCACATTCCCAGGGAATTTGGAAGAGCCTGGCTGCCACTGCACTGTTCTGAAGGGGTGGAGAGTGTGCCCCAGAGATGGAAGGGAATCCAGGTGCTGCCCTGATGTTTAAGGAGGGTAGGGCCAAGTAGGTGGTCTCCCCAATGTGTGGATATGTTGGCACTCACCCAAGTGTTTGGAGAGAAAAGGGCTGCCACAAAGCCCTTAGGAAGGGTTAGACTCCTGCTCTCTCAAGCCCCAAGATTGCAACGTCATTCTGTAATGACTCTCAGACTTTGAAATCTAATGGAGTTTGTCCTGCAGGTTTTAGGAACTGTTTTGGTCCTGTGAACCCTGTTTTCCTTACTCTTTCTCCTTATGGCAATGGGAATGTTTATCCTATGAATGACTCTCCTTTGTATATTGGAAGCACATAACTTGTTTTAAGTTCACAGATCCACAGCTAAAGGAAAAGTATGCCTTAGGACTAACCACGCCTATAGTTGATTTTGATGGAATTTTGTACTTAACTATTGTTACTGAAACGATTTAAGTTTCTGTGATATTGTGGGATGAATGTATTTTGTATATGGAAAGATAATGTCATTTTGGGGTCCAGGGGTGGAATGTGCCGGTTTGAATGCATTATGTCCCCCCAAACACCATTAGCTTTTATGTAATCTTGTGTGGGCAGACTATCAGTGTTAACTGGGTTGTAATTCTTTGAGTGTTTCCTTGGAGATGCACTCCACCCAACTGTGGGTGATGACTCTGATTGGATAATTTCCATGGATGTGTTGGCCCACCCATTGGGTGGGTCTGAATTAAATTACTGGAGCACTGTATAAGATCAGACAGAAGGAGCGAGCTTGCTGCAGCCAAGAGGGACACTTTGAAGAAAGCACAGGAGCTGCAGATGAGAGACAGTTTGAAAACGGCTGTTGAAAGCAGACTTTTGCTCTGGAGAAGCTGAGAGATGACAGATATCCCAAGTGCAACTAAGAGTGACATTTTTGAGGAACTGCAGCCTAGAGACGAATGTCCTGGGAGAAAGCCATTTTGAAACCAGAACTTTGGAGCAGAGGCCAGCCACATGTCTTCCCAGCTAACAGAGGTTTTCTGTACACCACTGACCATCCTCCAGTGAAGGTATCCAATTGCTGATGTGTTACCTTGGACACTTTATGGCCTTAAGACTGTAACTGTGTAACCAAATAAACCCCCTTTTATAAAAGCCAATTCATCTCTGGTGCTTTGCATTCCAGCAGCATTAGCAAACTAGAACATATGTTTTCCCCCCTCTTCCCACCCTTAAGTGTTCTGTGCCGTTCTCAAGACCTCTCTCTCGTTTATTTTTTTCTCAGCCAATAGTTCTTGCAGGGCAGGTCTCTTGTTAACAAATTCTCTCAGCAATTGTTTGTGAAAATTTTAAATCTCCCTCAATTTTGAAGGAGAGCTTTTCTGGATAAAGAACTCTTAGCTGGCAATTTTTCTCTTTCAGAATCCTAAATATGTCACACCACTGCCTTCTTGCCTCCATGGTGCCTGCTGAGTAGTCAGTACTTAATCTTATATGGATTGCCTTGTATGTGGTGAATTGCTTCTCTCTTGCTGCCTTCAGGTGATTCTTCTTCTCTTCAGCATTTGACCATCTGATATATACTATGTGTCTTGGAGTGGGTTTATTTGGATTAATTCTATTTGGAGTTCATTGGGCATCTTTTATTTGCATATTTATATCATTTAGAAGGGTTGAGAAGTTTTCACCATGTTTTAAAATACACTTCCTAGCCCTTTATTCTTCTCTTTACCTTCTGGGACACCAATGATTTATTTATTTTTTTTTATTTTGAAATAAATTCAAAGTTATAGGAACAGTTGCAAAAACAATACTAACCCCATATACAGAACTCCATCATACCCTGACCCCCCTCCCCCGATAGCCCAATCCAACAACTTTAACATGCTGTCACATCGCTATTTCTTTCCCTCCCTCCCTCCCTCTCTATCATCCATCATCTATTGCTCTGTCTTCTGAACATACGAGAGCTAGCTGCACACATCCTTGAACAAACACTATAATTCACATATACACTTCCCATGAACAAGAACATTCTTTTATGCAACCCCATTAAGCGCAGCTAAGAAGTACAAGAGATTCAACAATGATACAAAGCTTACATTCTATATTTCCTTTTCCTTATGTCTCAACTGTGTCCCTTTGAGCCTCCTGTCCTCCATCCTCCAATCCCATCCAGGTTCATCCTTGGCATTCAATTGTCATCTATTTAGACTGTCTTTTTTTTTATTTTTTCAATTGTGGAAACATATACAGCCTAAATCTTCTCATTCCACCCCCTCCCTAGGAATCCATTAGTGGGATTAATCACATTTAGAATGTTGTAATGCTCTTTCCCACCATCCTTTACTAGAACTTTCCCTTCACCTTAAACAGCAACCCTACACTCATTTCTTAACTCCCCAATGCCCCTCCCCCCATTTCTCTTAACCCATACTCTACTTTTCATCTCTATGGTCATATTCTCTGATAATTTCTTTGTGCTTACTTTGGGGCCTAAAATTAACCTCTTAAATCCATAACAATCTTGTTTTTCTTTGATACCACCTTCACTTCAATAGAACACATAACTATGTTCCTATACTCCTCCATTCCCCCACCTTTATATGGCTGTCTAAAATTACATATTTTACGTTGAGTTCAAAACCACTGATTTGTCATTAGAGTTTGTGCATCTTAGATCATGTAGGAAGTAAACAGTGGAGTTACAATTCAAGAATTATTGACTTCTATTTGTATTCCATTGTGGTTGGAGAATGTGCTTTGAGTATATTCAATTTTTTTTTTTAATTTATTGAGGCTTGTTTTATGTCCCAGCTTATGGTCCCTTCTGGAGAAAGATCCCTGATCACTAGAGAAAAATGAGTGTCCTGGTGATTTGGGATGTAAGGTTCTATATATGTCTGTTAAAATTCTCTTTATCTCTTTCTCCTTTCTTCATTTCTCTGTTGGTAGGTCTCCCTTTAGAATCTGAAGTAGGGCAGGTCTTTTATTGGCAAAGTCTCTCAACATTTGTTTGTCTGTGAAAAATTAAGCTCTCCCTCAAATTTGAAGGAGAGTTTTGCTGGATAAAGGATTCTTGGTTGGAAATTTTTCTCTCTTAGAATTTTAAATATGTCATGCCACTGCCTTCTTGCCTCCATGGTGGCCGCTGAGTAGTCACAACTTCGTCTTATGTTGTTTCCTTTGTACGTGGTGAATTGCTTTTCTCTTGCTGCTTTCAGAACTTGCTCCTTCTCTTCAGTATTTGACAGTCTGATCAGAATATGTGTTGGAGTGTGTTTATTTGGATTTATTCTATTTGGAGTTCACTGAGCAGTTATGCTTTGTGTATTTATATTGTGTAGAAGGTTGGGGAAGTTTTCCCCAACAATTTCTTTGAATACCCTTTCTAGACCTTTACCCTTCTCTTCCCCTTCTGGGACACCAATGAGTCTTAAATTTGGACATTTTATTTTATCTATCATATCCCTGAGATCACCAGTGCATGCCATCCCTCAAGAGAAGCCCCGGGCCACTGGGCCATGCAGGGGCACTCTCAGCCTGATGCAAAGATGGCCGAACAGGACGTCCCAGCCCCCTCCTCCTCACACAGTTCCTCCTTCCCAGCTCTGGGACAACTGGCAGGGCTCTGGGCTGTGGGCACGGCCCCAGGCAGGAGTTTATCCAGCCCTCCAGGGAGCCAGATGCAAGCCGCAAGGTTTCTTTCTGCTTCCAGCTCTCCCCTCCACTTCCCTGGCCCGGAGGGTATCTGCAGCAGGCTATCCTCCAGGCTAGACACTGATGGGCTGGCTCAGCCCTCTTCTGCTGTGTTTTACTGCATGGTTCCCACTGTCACAACTGCAGCTGCTCCTGGGTTTTTCTCTTTTTTTTTTTTTTTTTAAAGAACCATTTGGTCTCCAAACGCCAACCCCTGGCTTCCCCACACTGCAGCATGACTGCAGGTCTTCCAGCCAGCTTACTCACTTGTTTCAGAATGCAGACTCCTGGTTTCACCACGTATACGGCCCCCGTGGTACTAGCAGACCTCGTCCAGCTAGCGCATCACTGTAACCAGTATTCTGGGTCACTTTCTGGTTTTTATCTAATGTTTTACACGGAGGTGTTTTTTTGCCCTGTCTCACCTAGCCACCATCTTAGGTTCTCCCACCAATGATTTTTATATTTGTGAGCTTCATGTTGTACACAATTTCCCTGAGATCCATTTCAAATTTTTTATTTTTTTCACCATTTGTTCTCTTATGCATTCACATTCAATTGGTCTGTCCTCTAGTTCACTAATTCTCTCTTCTGCCCCTTCAAATCTGCTGTTGTGTGTCTCTAATATATTTTTTGTTTGATCAACAGTATCTTTTATTTCCATAAGATCTGCTATTTTCTTAATTACTCTTTCAAATTCTTCTTTATGCTCTTCTAGAGTCTTCTTGATGTGCTTTATGTCCTTAACCAACTCACTAAAGTTGTTTTGGAGATTTGTATATAGTTCTTTGATTAATTCCTCCAAGTTTTGTGTCTCCTCCAGCTTTTTAATTTGGTCATTTGGGTTGTCCATGTCTTCTAGTTTCTTCATATGCTTTATGACTTTCTGTTGTTGGCTTTGTGGAATTTGCTTATCTTGATAAGGTTATTTTGGGATATGCAGGAGTATTTGAACATTTATCTATAATTTGGCAGAGCTACAGCTTGGTGGGGTGCACTTTCTGTGTCCTACAAGAAGACAGTGTTCTTGAGCCACCTCTTACTCTTAGGCCAGCTCTCCCATAAATTCATCTGTGCAGTAGGTGGGGTCCAACCTGGGTGGAAATCCAGTCAGCACACCAGTTTTCCATGTGTACTTTGGACTGCCAGCCCTGTGGGAGGGAGGTGGTCCCTGTCCAGTTTGGCAGGGAGTCCACTCCAGGGCACAGTGGTCCTGGTAGTTCCCAGGGTTGCAAGAGGACCACTCTGGTGCTGTGGAGCTGTGCAGCTCACCCTCCAGCTCAAATGCACCACAGTCCCTGTGTAGCTGTGAGTCCCTGGGGTTGGGGAGGAGCTCCTGGAACTTCTGAGCATTGCCTTTGCCTCTTGGCTGTGCCCAATGTAGGCTTCCATGGAGGAAGAATGAATCCAATCACCACACATCCACTGAATCCAGAGTTCCCTGATGAATCTCTCAGCTGTGGGGCTAACAGTTATCTCCCCAGCCAATTGCTGAGATGGGTGCATGGGGTGTGGAAAGCTGCTCCCTTCTGGGCTCATCAGCTGGCTCTAGCTGCCAGTCTCCAGCATGGGAGCTTTCAGCCATGGGACTGTGAAGGGTTATCTCCCCAGCTGTGCTGGTTTGAACGTATCCTGTCCCCCAGAAAAAGCCATATTCTTTGATGCAATCTTGTGGGGCAGACATATTAGTGGGAATTAAGTTGGAACATTTGAATTAGGTTGTTTGAATGGAAATGCACCCCACCCAACTGTAGGTGATAACTCTGATGAGATATTCTCATGGAGGCGTGGCCCCACTCATTCAGCATGGGCCTTGATCAGTGGAGCCATATAAATGAGCTGATGGGCAGAGGGAACTCAGTGCAGCTGTGAGTGACATTTTGAAGAGGAGCTACAGCCAAGAGGGACACTTTGAAGAAAGCACAGGAGCTGCAGATGTGAGACAGTTTTGAGACAGCCATTGAAAGCAGACTCTTGCTCCAGAGAAGCTAAGAGTGACATTTTTGAGGAACTGCAGCCTAGAGAGGAATGTCCTGGGGGAAAGCCATTTTGAAACCAGAACTTTGGAGCAGAGGCCAGCCATGTGCCTTCCCAGCTAACAGATTTTCCAGACACCATTGGCCATCCTCCAGTGAAGGTACCCGATTGTTGGTGTGTTACCTTGGACACTTTATGGCCTTAAGACTGTAACTGTGTAACCAAATAAACCCCCCTTTTATAAAACCCAATCCATCTCTGGTGTTTTGCGTCCTGGCAGCATTGGCAAACTAGAACACCAGCCAAATGCTGAGCTAGGTGCATGGGGTGTGGAAATCTGCTCCTTTCTGCACTTGTCAGCCAGCTCTTGCCACCCTTCTCTAGTGGCAGTCCAGGCCAAACACACTCACCCTATCCTTTCCAATGCAGTCTTTCTGCCTCTCCAGCTAAGTCCCCACTATGTGGTGTAGAAGTCCCTGCTTGGCCAGTGGCACCCTGGAACTGCTGTTCTGGGGGCACTTTCTGCCCTTTATCTAGTTTTTTTCACAGAGGAGAAATTTGCTCTGCCTCTCCTAATCTGCCATCTCCCCAGAAGCTGATTTCTTAATTAATACTAGAGCCACTTACTTTGTCCTGAACTGCCACTCTGGACTTAACCTCTACTTGGACTTGCCTAGTTATGGGAGTTTACAATAAAGCCAAAACTAGAACCTTCACTATCCCTCTCCTTTGTAAGCTTGGAAACATTCTAGTGTCCCATCAGTTTCTCATTATCCCTGAATGCCCCACCCCCTTCTAGGGAGGAATATTTTTCACTCCCTGGGGTCCACATTCCCAGCTAGTGTTTACCCCCTTGTTTGCCCCAAAGCCCCTACTAGATCAAGGCATCTCAGTATCCCCAAACAGATCCTTAAGCAAATAAACCCATATGTATGGGATGAAGGCATCCTGGGGTGAGCCCACTGAGTAGCCCTGTTTGCATTCAGGTTCTCAGTCCTAGATCTTAAAGATGACTTTTTTGTATTCCTCTTCACCCTGATACTCAATACCTATTTGCTTCTGAATGGCAAAAAAAAAAAAAAAAAAAAGTGAATTTTACAAGCCCTAGATAGATGTGGAAAGCTGTGGAGAGTTTAAGAAAGTAAATTTTGTTTGTAATCATTGCTGACTATGAGCCTTGAATGGATAAGGAAAGTTGTTAGTTTATGAAAGTGAATTTTGTTTGTAGCCATTGCTGACTACAAGACCTAGATGGATATAGAAAGTTGTGGGAAGTTTGAGAAAGTGAATTTTGTTAAAATAATTTAGACTGTTGGTCTGCTGTTAATGAAAGATTATAAAAAAATCTTCCTAACCATCTAAGTATATTATATCAGAATAATATTCTTGTTGATGTTTATGTTGACCTTATTCTTCTCAAGGTCAACTGTTACAAAAAAAACTTGTTCTTTCACCTTATAAAATTGATGTGCTAAAATAGTTTAACATATTACATAGGAAGTGATTAAGAAGTATTACAATAATTAAAAAAGGTTTTCTATTCCTCTGTTAACTAAATTTGCATGGGTGGAATGTTATTCATATATTTAGAAATTGCATAAAATTTCTAAAATTTAACAATATTCTCACTTTCTCTATTATATCCTGATACTGATAAGTATTTTGTTAGATATTGTTAGCCATGGCTTTAGCTCTTAGAAAAATTACAGATCATAAAAACAATCAAATTTACATGTCAGTTATACTCAGTTTATTTGAAAAACCTAATTCAGTTTGATTTGACAAAGAACCTAGGAAAAAATAAAAAATTAAATCTTAATCAGAAAATGAAAAAGCATTTGCAAAGTCCGCAAAAGGACTAGAGAAAAACCTGAAACTATTAAGCTTCTTGCTATTCTCTTAAGCAATAGAAGCTCCCAATTCAATAAGGCAAGTCCTCAATCTTGAGGCTTGCTCTTACAGAACTTACCTTTGTAATGGCAAAGCTAAGTCCACTTATAACAAATGCCTAAGAGTCACCCCCAGAGAACCTCTTTTGTTACTCACATGTAGTCTTTCTAAGCCAAACTCTACAAATAAAGTCACTACCTTCCCCCCCATGTGGGACATGACTTCCAGGGATATAAGTCTCCCTAGCAATATAAGACATGACTCCCAGGGATGAGCCTGGCCCTTGCATCATAGAATTAGTTAACAAAAAAAGGAAAATGACATTTCAGAGGCTAAGAAATTTCAAATAGAGTCAAGGAGTCATTCTAGTTTTTCTTATGCAAATTTCAGCCAAATATTTCAAACTGCCACAGTATGCTAAGCCCCAACCAACAGTGTTCCTAAAAACTCTAGAGAATACCCTGAGCACCATCTGTTCAGACCATGTATACAATTTCTCACCCAGCTTGTTTCTTCCAGATTAGAAGACTTTCACTAACAAACTTCTTGCTGGAGGCTATACTCCTGTTCCCCATACTCAACCAGCCACTCTTAACAGCATAGGCAGAGACTTCTATGCTCTGACAAGTAGGGCCTGAAACTCACAGACAGCTTGAAGCAACTACAATAGATGGACCATCAGCCCCAATTCCCTTAATATTAAGGGAACTAGATGAGGGGGAAATTGAGACAGGGTTAGAATTATGATGGTGACTGGCTGATGAGCAAAGAGCAAATTCCAAAAAGCCATCACCCACAAGGAGAAAGACATCTCTGAGAAGAACTGCAATAAAGAGTACCTGGAGGCCAAATGACTCCCATCCTGAGTGATTCATCCAAGATCATTCATCTCAAAGGAGGGAGAAGGGTGGAGCCAACCAACCTCACCTAAGTGAGTCATCTATGTCAAGCATCAAGAAAGAAGGGTAAAGACACCGTAGTAAAATGGTCAATAAAAATTACAAAAGGAACAAAAATCTATAAAAGTAGATGGCCCCACAGTGTTGGGGCCTCTTGCCTCCCACCTCTTTCTTTGAGAGAGTGCCTGTATGTCTTCTTTTTTAAATACATTTTTTATTGAAATTTAACATACATACATAAAAATGATAACTGTGAAAGTACAATTTAACAAGTAGTTAGAGAGCAAATTTCAAAGAATGTTATGGGTTACAGTTCCATCATTTCAATTATTTCCTTCTAGCTAGTCTAATACCCTAGCAACAAAAAAAATTTATATAAAGATTCACTATACATAATCCTATGTTAAATCCTATCTTGTCTGTTGCTACCCCTTCCTCTCATGTAATCACTTTCTCAATCTTCAGGGATATCTATGCAGTGGCCACCCTAACTTGCTCATTTTGAAAAGGGGTATCAACATCATGGGAAGGAGGTTGCATCTGATTGTTGCTCTTAATGAAGCTGTTCCTTCTGGGTTTTAGGACATGTCTGGCATAGAAACACTCTGGTGGATTTAAGTTTCTGAGAGATAAACTTGGTTGGTGGAACTTTTATAGAATCTCAGATATGGACCAAGGTATTTCAGGACTACTTTTGGTTAGGGTTTGGCATACTGTGGCCATTTGTGATATCTAACTGGAGCTTGCATAAGAGTAACTTCCAGGATAGCCTCTCAACTCTATTTGAAGTCTCTTAGCCACTGTAACCCTGTTTTGTTACCTTTATTTTTCCCTTTTTGTTCAAGAAGGCATTTTCAATCCCTCAATGCTAGAGCCAGGCTCATTCCTGGGAGTCATGTCCCAAGTCATCAGGGAGAGTCACTCCCCTAGGAATCATGTCCCATGTAGGGGGAGAGGTTCATGAATTTATTTGGTGAATTGGGCTTAGAGAAAGAAAGGTCAATTCTGAGCAACGCAAGAGGTTCTCTGGAGGTGCCTCTTAGGCATAATTATAGGAAGGCTTAGCCTCCAATTTACAGCTCTCAGTTTCACAAGAGCAAGCCTCAAAATCAAGGGCTTGACTTAAGTAGGTGGTTCCTGATTTCATATAGCATATATTCTGTCCAGTATAAACAATCAGCATCTCACATTATCTTCACTTAGTTATACAATCTTCATCACTCTCAATCACCTGTGTTCTTAATAAATTTTCTGTCTGCTTAAATAAAAAGAAAGATAACAGAAATTATGGGGATGAAAGGCAAAATGATGGAGATTAAAAAATACATAAGCTTCCAAAATGAAGGATTAGGGAAGGAGAGGCAGAAACTACTTCTCTCCCAAAAGCAGTGAATAGCCAGGCAAAAGCTGTCCAAATCAATGGTTTGAAGATCTGGAGACCAGGGGAGATCAGTACAACACCCAGGGGAGAGCAGGACAAAGAGACTAAGACACCATGGTCAGAGACTGTTAGGAATTCCATCTGCAGCTCCTGGCACCCACAAGCCACCTTGAGGGAAACAGCAGCAGGCTGCCCAATACTTGCCTGGGGTGCAGGAGTTCTCCACCCCAAGGACAGAGTGCAACACAGACCAACACTGAGCCAGATATTGGCTGGTGAAGTGAGAATATGAGATCCTTCAGTTTCAGCCCCTCCTGGTCAGAATGCCATGGTGTTCCAGTTTCAACTGCTTCAGAGGTGGGTCTGGCAAAAAGCCATAACAGCCTGTCTTCTTAGGGTTTAGGGGAATAGGAGCTGAAGAGCACCATCTGTTGGGCAGGCTGAAAAGTGCAGGCCAGTGATTAAAAAGGGGGAATGTGGGGGGGGGGGGTTTGGAGTCTTTCTAGACCTCTTTCAGAGTCCACTGGATCTGGTCTGGTCTACACCAGCATCACAGTTACCTGGCCCTGTTTTGGCTTGGAAATACTGACAGTCCAACTATAAAAGAAGAGCCTTAATACAAATCCAATCAACAACAAAGTCCTAGACAAGAGAGAGAGATCAACCTTCAGAATAAACCCATCAAGATAATCAGATGACCAGATATCAGCAAAAAATCAGAAGACATAATAAAACATGGGAAGATATGATCCAGTCAAAGAACAAATTTAAAAGTCAAAGGAGACACAGAATTTGGAACAACTAATCAAATATAGTCAAACAGATCTCCTTAATCAACTTAAAGAGATGGCTAAAGAGATAAAGGATATTAAGAAGACACTGGTTGAACATAAAGAAGAATTTGAAAGCATACAATGAAAATCAACAGATTTTATGGAATTAAAAGATAGTTTAGAGGAAATTAAAAATACATAGCTACACACAATAGCAGATTAGAAGAGCAGAAGAAAGGATCAGTGAGCCAGAAGACAGAGCATCTGAATTCAAAAAGACAAAAGAAAAGATGGAGAAAAGAATGGCAAACTTTGAGCAGAATATCAGGGAAATGATTGACAACATGAAGCACACAAACATACACATCACAGATGTCCTAGAGGGAGAAGGGAAGGGAAAAGGACCAGGAAGAATATTTGAGGATATAATGTCCAAAAGTGTCTCAATGCTTATAAAAGACATAAATATGGAAATCCAAGAATCCAAACACACTCCAAACACAATTAATCCACATAGACCCACTCCAAGTCACATACTAATCAGACTGTCAAATTGCAAAGAGAAAGAGAGAATTCTGAAAGCAGCAAGGGAAAAGTGATTCACCACATACAAGGGAAGCCAAATAAGACTGTGCTGGTTTTCTCTTCAGACATCATGGAAGTGAGAAAGCAGTGGTATGATATACTTAAGGCACTGAAAGATAAAACTTGCTAGCCAAGAATTCTTTACCCAGCAAAGCTGTCCTTCAAAAATGAGGGACAGTTTAAAATATTCACAGATAAACAGAAGCTAAGAGAGTTCATTAACAGGAGACCTGCCCTACAAGAAATACTAAAGGGAGTTCTGCCAGCTAAAAAAGAAAAGACAGAAGAGGGAGGCTTAGAGGAGAGCACAGAAATGAAGATTATCAGTAAGGGTAACTAAAAGGATTTTTTTTAAGAAAAGAAAAAAATATATCTGACAGATAAAATCCATAAGATAAAATGGTTGAAGTAAGTACTGTCTTTAATTTTTTTTTACTTTGAAAAATCTGTTTCAATTTTATTTTCTGAATCAAAAAGTGTGTTCGTGTTAAATTTAGAATGTTTACCTTTCCACTGATCTCTTGAAATACTTTCCAGGCATTGTTAACAGTGATCAGAACTATGTAAAAGTTAACATCCAATACAATATTTTAAAGAAAATTTTAAAAGTAGGACCTATTTCAAAGAAACCCTCCTCAAAGGTCAAAGCATTGGCAATTCTAATTTTAAAATAAAAGAATTTTAATAATTACTGGAAATTGAAGTGACAATGGTTTCCAAGAGCTAAAAGACAGATTTCTTTTAAAAAAAGAAAGTTTTAAAATTTCTGTGGGACCCATACCTGAGAACAACTCTGATTAAACATAATACTCCCCCACACCCCCAAAACTACTAAAGGCATTATTTCAACTTGGAATAGAAAAATTATAAAATGGAATTTTTAAATTATACTATATATATATACCATTTTAATGGTCATGTTTGCTAGGAGAATTATGAAATTAAAACCAAATTCTACTTTCAAGGGACAAATGATAAATGCTTTTTCATTGTTTCATTTGAGTCCATCCCATTCTTTGTTGTTTTCTACCCCCATGTTTTTTTTAACTCACGACCAAAGGCCAGGAGTCAATGCATATACCTGAAATGAACAGCCAGTGGTTACTACATAAGGCTCTACATATATGTCCTCTAACAAGCCCAGTACTCAAAAGGCTGGGAGTATTTATTATAAAAACATGATTTAGGAACACTTTAACATTCCAAAGTGACTCTGAGATCCATGTCCCTAAAATCTAGTAGCTGTTATTCATAGGCTAGTCATCTGTACTGAAGCATGTCCAGCATGCAGGCAAACTACTTTTCCTTGTTCAAATTGAGGTAAACAGACAAAAAATACTTAATATTAACAGAAGCTGCAATAATTAGAACTAACTCTTCTTTTGCTGTTTATTTCACATAAATTAATTTTTATATTTTCTCACAGAAAATAATCTAAAGCCAATAATTTCTCCGATTTCAGTCACCCCTAAATTAAATGTCTTCTTTCAAAGCCATTATTAGTAAAGAATGTTTTGAATAAAGAAAAACATTCCCCCCCTCCCGCCCCGAATCTGCCTTTCCTACTCATTGTGATACAACTTCTTTTTACTTTATTTTCCAAATTTAGAAAGAACTCATGCCTGGCTACTATTTGATATTTTTTTCAAATACCAAGCAATACCAATAGAATTCACAAATATGATTTTCTGATACAGGCAGTAAAGTCTGCTTAACATTTAGAAAATACCAACAACTCTTCTTTCAAGTATAAAAGATGGCTGAGAATTAGCATTTATGATTAGTTTTTCAATACAAATACAAATTTAAAACTTGATTAACTTTAAAACTTGATTAAGTGTTGGGGGGCCAACACTTCAAATAGATTTTACTCCACTTGCAAGTTTCAAATCAAAGCAAACATAAACAAACAAAAAAAACTAACGCAAATTACCCAACTGGCAACAAGTCCCATATTCCAATGTTACTTTTAACCCAACAATTACAACCTAATGCCAGTGACTATTTATTTGTTCTGCTTGTTTTATTAAATAAGCACTGGTCAGTGTAAGAAAGGAATAAGTTTCGTTTTCACATAGAGACAGCATGGAATAAGGGAAATGGAGGCAAAACCAGTTTAAACAAGCCCCAGACAAAGAGAAGAGAGAATCTGCCTGATCCTTACATGGAAAAGTAACCATAGTTACTGGAATGTAAAGAGATATGAGGTAACATCAGAGGCGGGAACTCACAGCAAAAAAATAAAAATAAAAATTTGTGGGGGGGGGATAGGCTGATCAGTTCAAAATCTCAATAATGAGCTAGTTGGCTCTCTGGGATTGGCTGTACAAATTAAAATCTCAAAAGATGAATTAGTTAGTGTTCTTGGATAGGCTGTAACCTCTGTAGTACCCAGTCAATGGGGAAACAGGGGAGGGACTTGCGAATTAGGAGTAGGAGATTTAAAGATTGCCATTCTCTTCCTCTGGCGCACCAGCCTTCCACGTGTTTGGCTGGACGCCCTATCTTGCAAGATCGTAAATAAATTCTTTTCTCCTCCAGAACCGAGAGAGCATTTATTCCCTTACAGGTACCGCTTTATTTCCGACAACTTGGGGGCTCATCCGGGATCTGAAGCTTCGGAGGGGGACCCCTGAGGTGGACAAAGGGAAGGCGCGCCCCGCTGATTGAGCGGTCTCGGACTCCGCCGTTGGGGGCCCATCTCTGGCAGCTAAAGGGCCCAAGACCAGACGCTTGGATCTGCCGGTTGTGGATGAGAAAAGGGGGAAAAGGAAAGGCTTGCCTCTGTTTGACCAGGCAACTCCGTGCACGGACCAAGGTAAGGAAAGTAATATATTGCCTTGGTGGTCGGGAATTCCTGATGAGTCTGGAGCTGCTTGTGTGTGACTAAGATGTGCAACATACTGCACGAAACGAGTGTGGAGTCCTAATCTGCGGTTCCCTTCTCCCACGAGGGAAAGGGCCAGAGACGGATGAAGCGAAAGGAACTGAGAGAAAGAAGCCCAGACAAGACTCAGGATGGGAAATAGAGGCAGTTGGCTGGCCGGGGAAGAAGAAAAGGGGGCACCTATAGAGTCCCTTGGGGACATCCCTCCAGATAGCCCACTAGGTAGGATGTTAAAATATTGGACCGATAGCGATCGGACCAAGGGAAAGGACAAAAAGAAAATGATTAAATATTGTTGTTACATTTGGACTGAAGAAAGCATTTCACCGCCAGATGTATTCTGGCCAAAGTATGGGACAGAGGAGGACTGGCTCCTCTCTTGTAATTTATGTTAATGAGAAGAAACCCTTTTCTAAGGAGGAGTCTGATTATGCCACGTGCTGGCTAAAGAACAAAAAAACTCCCCTCTACCCTGTGAAAGATAAAAACCCAAACTTGGAAGATGAGTTGGTAGAATCTAAACCCTGGGACCCCTTATTAAGCCTTCCTCCTCCCTACTATTCCCCTCCTCCCCCAGGGCAGAGATTGTTAGAGTCTGAGGACCTATAAAGTCTGCACAGGTTCCAGGGGAATCAGGAGGCCCATTGGCGCCAACTGCCCCATCAGATATGACCCATCAATGGTTGAGGAAAGAATTAACACAGTGCAAAAAGGAGGTACAGAATTTTCCATTTCCAAAAACTCTTGAAGGAAAGAGAGTAAGGGAACATCACCCCGTTAAATCCCTTTACCCCTTGAGGGAGGTGCCTATGGGGCCAAAGGAAGTCGGGTATGTAAATGCCCCATTAGCAAGTGCAGAAGTAAGAAATTTTAAGAAGGAGATGAAATCGCTAATAGAGGACCCAATGGGGCTGGCTGAGCAAATAGATCAGTTCCTAGGCTCTAGCCTATACACATGGTCTGAACTTATGTCCATATTAAACATCCTCTTTACGAAAGAGGAGAGAGGAATGATAAGAGGGGCTGCTATGAAAGAATGGGAAAGGCAACACCCGCCAGGGCAAGGGGTGATGGCAGCAGAGCAAAAATTTCCAAATACTGACCCTGATTGGGATAATAATGATAAAGAGGATAGGGCACAAATGAAGGATCTCAGAGACCTCATTGTAGAGGGAATAAAATTGGCAGTACCCAAATCTCAAAATTTGGATAAGGCCTTTGAGGTAAATCAAGAGAAAGATGAGTCTCCCTCTGCTTATCTACAAAGATTGAGAGAACAAGTAAGGAAATATTCAGGTATGGACCCTGATGACCCTGCAGCCCAGGGAATGTTAAAGGTCAGCTATGTGAAGGGATCTTGGCCTGATATTCAGAAAAAGATCCAGAAAATAGATGGATGGATGAATAAGCCATTGGAGGAGTTATTAAGGGAAGCACAGAAAGTATTTGTAAGAAGGGAGGACGAAAAACAAAAGCAGCAGGCTAAAGTCATGATAGCCACTGTTGACCACTTGGTCAAGAAAAGATTTGAAACAGGAAATGGAGGATGCAGACAGAGGCAAGACAGGGGAGGGGGCTGGGCTGATTTTAAAAAAGGAGCAAGGAAAATGCAGAACTCTGCAGGGTGTTATCATTGTGAAAAACCTGGCCATTTCAAAAGGGAGTGCCCAGACTTACAGAAGGAGGGTTGAGTTATACCGCTAATGAATTTTGAAGACTAGGAGAGTCAGAGGCTCCTCATCTCAGAAGTCCACCAGGAGCCTTTAGTAAATTTAAAGGTGGGCCCATATCAAGAGGAAATTACATTCTTGGTAGACAATGGAGCAGCTTGCTCCTCTGTAAATCATCTTCCAAAGGGGGCCAGGCTCTCTGGCAGTTCCCTCACTGTCACAGGGGTAAAAGGGGAGGGATTTAAAGTTCCCACTCTTGAACCTACTAACATTTGTTGGGAAAATAATCAAATCATAGCTCCCTTGTTGCACATCCCAGAAGCTGGGAGTAATTTATTAGGAAGAGACCTAATAATACCTATGGGACTGGATTTAGAGGTAAGGAATGGACGGATTGAGGTTTTGGCCCTGCTCACTGAAGAAGATGAAAAAGGCATTAAGGAGGAGGTATGGGTAAAAGAAGGAAACAGGGGAGGGTTGCAAATTCCCCCAATTAAAATCAAGTTAAAAAAGGAAGGGGAGGTCATGTGCCAGAAACAATATCCTATTCCTCTTAAAGGAAGACAGGGACTCCAACCCATCATTGAGGGTCTCCTTCGAGATGGACTCTTGGAAACCTGTATGTCCTCTTCTAATACTCCCATTCTCCCCATTCAGAAACCAGATGGTAGCTGGAGAATGGTGCAGGATCTAAGGGCCATTAATAAAATTGTCCAGGTTCGACACTCTGTAGTTCCTAATCCTTACACGCTCCTGAGTAAAATTCCCTTCCATCATAAGTGGTTTAGTGTAGTAGATTTAAAGGATGCCTTCTGGGCCTGTCCCCTTGATCCAGAAAGTAGAGACCTGTTTGCCTTTGAGTGGGAAGATCCCTTCAATGGGTGAAAGCAGCAATACAGATGGACGGTCTTACCTCAGGGTTTCACGGAGTCCCCCAATCTCTTTGGGCAAGAGTTAGAGAGGGTACTGGAAAAATTTCCAGTCCCACCTGAAATCACCCTTCTGCAATATGTAGATGATCTATTAATATCAGGTAAAGAAAGGCAAGTGGTGGCTCAAGCTACAAAAAATCTACTGAACTTTTTAGGGGAACAAGGATTAAGGGTATCTAAAAGTAAACTGCAATTTGTAGCAAGGGAAGTTAAGTACCTAAGCCACCTCATAAGTGAAGGAAAAAGAAAAATCCATCCAGAAAGAATCCAGGCCATAGTAGAGTTGCCTCTTCCTCAAACAAAAAGAGAGCTAAGAAAATTCCTGGGATTGGTAGGGTACTGTAGATTGTGGATAGATTCTTTTGCATCTCGAACTAAAGGGCTATACCAAAAATTACTAGAGGAAGAGCCTGACAAGATAGAATGGGAGGAAGTGGAAATAAAGGCTTTAAATGAACTTAAGCAGGCACTGGTGCAAGCTCCTGTTCTAGCACTTCCTTCCCTCAAAAAACCCTTTCACCTGTTACAGTAGATAAGGGAACAGCTTTGGGGGTCCTAACCCAAATCTGGAGAGGCCAAAGAAAGCCGGTGGCTTTCCTTTCAAAGGTTTTAGATCCAGTCTCTAGGGGGTGGCCTGGGTGTGTTCAAGCCATTGCAGCAACTGCCCTTTTAGTAGAAGAAAGCAGGAAATTAACCTTTGGAGGGGCATTAGTAGTTAGTACTCCTCATCAAGTGAGAACTATTCTGTCTCAAAGGGCAGGGAAATGGTTAACTGATTCCCGAATCTTAAAATATGAGGCAATCCTAATGGAAAAAGATGATTTGGTCTTAACAACAGATCATAGCCTAAACCCGGCCTCCTTCCTCTGGAAGGGGCCTGAGCAAGTAGAGACCCCTGAGCATGACTGTTTAGACCTAATTAAATACCAAACTCGAGTCCGAAATGATCTAAGGGATCTTCCCCTACACTCGGGGGAAAGACTGTTCATAGATGGATCCTCCAAAGTCCTAGAAGGAGAAAGGCACAATGGCTATGCAGTTGTAGATGGGATAACTTGTGAAGTAAAAGAAGCTAGCCGATTGCCCAATAAGTGGTCAGCTCAAACTTGTGAGTTGTATACACTAAATCAAGCCCTCAAATTATTAGAAGGAAAGGATGGTACAATATACACTGACTCTAAGTATGCCTTTGGGGTAGTCCACACCTTTGGAAAGATCTGGGAAGAAAGGGGATTAATCAATAGCAAAGGAAAAGAACTGGTTCATGGGGAATTGGTGAAACAAGTATTAACCAATCTACTCTTACCTAGAGAAATATCAGTGGTGCATATAAATGGACATCAGAAGGGACCTACTTTTGAGGCAAAAGGCAATAGGTTGGCTGATGAAAAGGCTAAGGAGGCCTCTCTCTACCCCCCTTTAAAAATAAAGGTCCTAATACCCTCTATCCCTAAGGAATTTGGGGTCCCTACATTCTCTGCCAAAGAAGTAAAAGAGTTGAAACAGTTAGGAGCAACCTTAAATGATCAGGGGAAATGGTTTCTCCCAGATGGCAGACAAATGTTAAATAAACAAATGATGAGGGAGATATTAGCAGTCCTACACCAGGGGAGTCATTGGGGGGTACAAGCCGTGTGTGATGTAGTACTTAAACAATTTGGATGTGTAGGCCTTTATACAGTTGCTAAACAAATCTGTGAACGGTGCATAATTTGTCAAAAAATTAATAAAAAGGTTTTAAGAAAACAGGTACAAGGGGGAAGAGAGCCGGGCCTGAGACCATTCCAGAGCATTCAAGTTGATTATACTGAAATGCCACCAATCGGTCGTTTAAAATATATTTTGGTAATTGTCGACCACCTCACTGGATGGGTGGAAGCCTACCCTCTATCCTCAGCTACAGCACTGGGAACTTCTAAAGTTATCCTTGAACAAATCATTCCCCGTTATGGGTTAGTGGAAAATATAGACTCTGATAATGGCAGTCACTTTACCTCCCATGTATTGCAGAATGTCATGAGAAGCCTGGGTGTCACTTGGGACTTCCACACTCCCTGGCATCCACCATCCTCTGGGAGAGTGGAAAGAATGAATCAAACCATAAAGAAACATCTTTCTAAATTAGTTTTGGAAACAAAGTTACCTTGGATCAAGTGCTTACCTATACCTCTACTAAGAATCAGGACTGCCCCTAGAAAAGAACTGGGAATTTCCCCTTATGAAATGCTTTTTGGTTTGCCTTTCCCCAGGAGGACTGGAGAGCTCCCCTCCCTAGACACAAAGGATCTTTTTCTTAAGAATTATATACTGGCCTTGTCTTCTACTTTATCATCTCTCAGGCACCGTGGACTGCTGGCTCAGACCCCGCCTCTTGAATTTGCTGCCCATCAACATCAGCCTGGCAGCTGGGTTCTGATCCAGTCATGGAGAGAATCCAAACTTCAACCAATCTGGGAAGGACCCTATCAAGTCTTGCTGACAACTGAGACAGCAGTCCGAATGGCAGAAAGAGGCTGGACTCATTACACACAAGTGAAGGAACCGGTGCCTGAACCAGATGATAAGTATCCAGCAACTCAACCTGAATCCTGGAAAGTGACTCCTACCTCAGATCCCCTAAGGATCACTTTAAATAGGCAACAGTTGAAAGAACATACTAGGAGGGAGGGAGGGCTGGATTAAACCCTGTGTTTGCATTGTGCTCTGTGTATAGCTTAATGATGAAATTGCTTACACTGATCATAATGTTCTATATTCAAGGAGTAACAGGTTATGCTAAGCTGGTTATAAGTGTAGTCAAAGGCTTAAAGTCTCAAACTGTACAATTTGATGTTTGTCAAGTAATGAGCTGTAAAAATCTAAAACATCAGCAACAACTGAGGGAGGAATATAAGCATTTATGTAACCAGACTGTTCAAATAGAAAGCAAGATTGTTGGGGGGCGAACATTTGAGAGTATAACTTATGAGACACCTAACCCCTGTTATTCTTGGAACACTGCTTGGTGGACCACACAGTATGAGGGATGGGTCTTACCCAGGTTGGAGGAAAAACCATTAAGGGAAACTTGGCTGGAATTTAACTCTCCAGTTCAAATTGACCCCAAGGTCATTAGAATACTTAAGGCCAAAGACTTAAAGCAAACCACAGAAATAGAGAACAGGTTATGGAAATACAAATGCTTGGGTAGAATGGGGCAAACATACCATCCAGAGTCTAAACAGAAGTGACTGTTATGCTTGTACAACCAAACAACCCACTGTTCGGATTATGCCCTTCCCCTTGGGGATTGTCCTAGTTTGCTAATGCTGCAGAATGCAAAACACCAGAGATGGATTGGCTTTTATAAAACGGGGATTTATTTCGCTACACAGTTACAGTCTTAAGGCCACAAAGCGTCCAAGGCAACACATCAGCAATTGGGTACCCTCACCGGAGGATGGCCAATGGCCTCCGGAAAACCTCTGTTAGCTAGGAAGGCAGCTGGCATCTGCTCCAAAGCTCCGGCCTCAAAACGGCTTTCTCCCGGGACGTTCCTCTCCAGCAAGCTTGCTTCTCTTCAAAACATCACTCCCAGCTGCACTCTCTTCCTCCCCCCGAGTCAGCTCATTTATGTAACTCCACTGATCAAGGCCCACCCCGAATGGGTGGGGCCACGCCTCCATGAGAACATCGCATCAGAATCATTGCCCACAGCTGGGTGGGGCACATTCCAAGCAAATCCAACCATCACCAAAACGCCTGCCCCACACAAAACCACAAAGATAATGGCATTTGGGGGACACAATACACTCAAACCGGCACATTCCACCCCCTGAACCCCAAAATGACATTATCTTTCCAAATACAAAATATATTCATTCCATCACAATATCACAAAAACTTAAATCATTTCAGTAACAAAAGTTAAGTACAAAATCCCATCAAAATCAGTTTAGGCTTGGTCAGTTCTAAGGCATAATTCCCCTCTAGCTGTGGATCTGTGAACCTAGAACAAGTTATGTGCTTCCAATATATAAAGGAGAGACATTCATAGGATAAACATTTCCATTGCCATAAGGAGAAACAGTAAGGAAAACAGGGTTAACAGGAGCAAAACAGTTCCTAAAACCCACAGGACAAAGTCCATTAGATTTCAAAGTCCGAGAGTCATTTACAGAACAATGTTGCATCCTTGGGGCTTGAGAGAGTGGGAGCCTAACCCTTCCTAAGGGCCTTTTCGGCAGCCCTTTCCTCTCCAAACACTTAGGTGAGTGCTCCAATATATCCACACATTGGGGAGACCACCTTCTCGGCCCCACCCTCCTCAAACATCGGGGCAGCTCCCGGATTCCCTTCCATCTCCGGGGCACACGCTCAACCCCTTCAGAACAGCGTGGTGGCAGCCAGGCTCTCCCCAATTCCCTGGGAATGTGCTCCACCCTCTTTGGGGCTTGGGGTGGCAGGACATTTCCTGAGCAACGAGGTGGAAGGCCCGCCCTCGACCTCCAGGGCAAACTCACCCTTTCCCTGCGTGTGGGCTGCTCCGCTCTCTCAGCCCTAGACCTCCTGACTCCAGACCTCAACCTCCACGGCTCTGTCTTTGAAGAAATTTTTCCTTTAATTTTTTCCTTGTCTGTCTCCTCCAGTCCAGACCGGCAATGGCTCTGTCTATAAAGATCTCGCAAAAATTCTGTTGGCTTTGCATGAAGCATGCAGGGGTCAAAGCCATCAGACAATAGGAGTTTCCACAAATCCTTTCTGCTTAACTCCTTATCCAATCTTGGCTTGTCCTCAGGTTGGGCTGTAGCTTCTGGGATTCCACCCCCTGGAAGCCTGTAATTTTCCAAGCCATCAACTTCTGGTTTCTTTGAACCCAAGAGTTCAGTTCTAAGTTTATCTCTCTCTGCTCGCATTTTACTATAAGCTGCAAGGAGAAGCCAGGATATGTCCTCCACACGTAGTCTGGAGATCTCCTCAGCTAAGTATTCCAAGTTGTTGCTTCCAGATTCGTCCTTCCATCTGACACCAGGACTCAATTTTGCCAAATTCTCTGCCACTTTAAAACAAGGATCGCCTTTCTTCCAGTTTACAACACATTCATCATTTCTGTTCAAGTCCTCATCAGAAGTATCTTTAGAGTCCATATTTCCACAAACAGTCTCTTTAAAGCAGTTTTGGCCTTTTCTGTCAAGCTCCTCACAACTCTTCCAGAAATTCCCCCTTATCCATTTAAAAAGCCGTTCCAACATGTTTGGTATTTGCAAACTCAGCAGCAAAAGCACCCCACTTCCGGTACCAAAATCTGTCCTAGTTTGCTAATGCTGCAGAATGCAAAACACCAGAGATGGATTGGCTTTTATAAAACGGGGATTTATTTCGCTACACAGTTACAGTCTTAAGGCCACAAAGCGTCCAAGGCAACACATCAGCAATCGGGTACCCTCACCGGAGGATGGCCAATGGCCTCCGGAAAACCTCTGTTAGCTAGGAAGGCAGCTGGCATCTGCTCCAAAGCTCCGGCCTCAAAACGGCTTTCTCCCGGGACGTTCCTCTCCAGCAAGCTTGCTTCTCTTCAAAACATCACTCCCAGCTGCACTCTCTTCCTCCCCCCGAGTCAGCTCATTTATGTAACTCCACTGATCAAGGCCCACCCCGAATGGGTGGGGCCACGCCTCCATGAGAACATCGCATCAGAATCATTGCCCACAGCTGGGTGGGGCACATTCCAAGCAAATCCAACCATCACCAAAACGCCTGCCCCACACAAAACCACAAAGATAATGGCATTTGGGGGACACAATACACTCAAACCGGCACAGGGATGAAAAAGCATGAAAGGGAGTTTAAATGTATAACACTCCTCTTTCAAAATGCTACTCCTGGTGAAAGTTGTAGTACATTGTCCTCCCTTTTCCCTCCAGTCCAGAAGGGAAGTGTCAAAGCCATACCAGCGTCTCACCTTGGTCCCAGAAACCACTCTGCCTGTCTCTCCAGATGGGAAGAAGGGCTCCAGGATCTTGGCACCATGGCTTTGTGTACACAGGTGTGGAATGTGAGCAAGGATAGTACTGGCAACTTCTCCAGCCTAACTATACCCCGAGCAGACCTCTGGTGGTACTGTGGGAAGGGCATCCTCTGGCCAACACTACCTGAAAGGTGAGGAGGAACCTGTGCTCTGGTTCAATTGGCTATCTCATTTACCCTGGCATTTGAAAGTAATAAGAAAGTACCAACCCAAGGCAAAGGAGAAAAGAAAAATGTACAAAATGTACCTAGTTCCTTCAATAAAAAAATGTTTGTAGATAGTATAGGGGTTCCCCAGAAAGTTCCTAATGAGTTTAAAGCTAAAAATCAAGTAGCTGCAGAATTTAAATCGTCCTTATTCTGGTGGGTCACCATCAATGAAAATGTCAATCATCAGCTAAAATTTATCAACTATACCAGGGATGTCATTAAAGAAATAGATGCCACTAGCCGAATGGCATGGGAAAATAGAATGACCGTAGACATGATGCTAGCTGAAAAAGGAGGTATCTGTGCTATAGTTGGGGGAAATTGTCACACATTCATCCCCAATAATACCGCACCTAATGGAACTATCACCAAAGCCCTACAAGGCTTAACAGCCTTATTTCAGAAACTAGAAAAGAATTCTAGCATTAACAACCCACTCACAGAATGGTTGGAAAATTGGTTCGAGAAATGGAAAGGAATTGCAACATCTATTTTAATTTTCCTTATCATTCCAGCCAAAATGTTTATAACAGCTGGATGCTACATAATCCTGTGTGCCCAAAGGCTAGTTCCAAAACCCATCAAAACCACTAGAATCAAAAATAAGACAGATCCCTATGATGAGGAATGTGAAAAGGCCCTTAGCAAATTTGAGAATCTAAAATGTGAAAACTAAAAGTGTTTAAAAAGAAAGAGGAGGGAATCTGTAAGAAAGGAATAAGTTTCATTTTCACATAGAGACAGCATGGAATAAGGGAAATGGAGGCAAAACCAGTTTAAACAAGCCCCAGACAAAGAGAAGAGAGAATCTGCCTGCTCCTTATATGGAAAAGTAACCATAGTTACTGGAATGTAAAGAGATATGAAGTAATATCAGAGGCAGGAACTCACAGCAAAAAAAATAAAAAAAAAAATTTGGGGGGGATAGGCTGATCAGTTCAAAATCTCAATAATGAGCTAGTTGGCTCTCTGGGATTGGCTGATCAGTTCAAAATCTCAATAATGAGCTAGTTGGCTCTCTGGGATTGGCTGTACAAATTAAAATCTCAAAAGATGAATTAGTTAGTGTTCTCGGATAGGCTGTAACCTCTGTAGTACCCAGTCAATGGGGAAACAGGGGAGGGACTTGCGAATTAGGAGTAGGAGATTTAAAGATCACCATTCTCTTCCTCTGGCGCACCAGCCTTCCACGTGTTTGGCTGGACACCCTATCTTGCAAGATCGTAAATAAATTCTTTTCTCCTCCAGAACCGAGAGAGCGTTTATTCCCTTACAGGTACCGCTTTATTTCCGACAGTCAGTTATATAAAATAATAATTTGCAAGAATGGTACTTGGCACTGGGTTACATTAATGCTTCTGGATAAACAGAAGCATTTAGAAAATACCAGCTGTTAAGCACTTTTTAATCTGTAACTTGAATTTCCAAAAGCATTTTTAAATGCTACTTTTCCACTGATAGATTCTAGGGACTCTAGTTCCAGCTGACATGGTTGATTTTAAAAAACAAATAAATCCCTAAACCACATGGTAATGGACTACTACACTTGCTTTTTATATCATATGGAAACATTTCCAGGCATACCAAAAGTAGAAGAAAACCTGCCAAATGAAAGTACTGTAAATAAAGTTCATCTTATGTACCCTAGAGCAGAAAAGTTCAAAAATCAAAAGACCATCCCTTCCCACACCCACACAAAACCCCACGCAAAACACTTTTGTTCTGAGCCTAACATTTCCCCAAAATGCTAAAAGGAGAAGCTTTACATTCTTCAAGTTGCAGCAGTAACTGTTTAAAGCACCACACTACACAGGAAATGCTACATTGGGTTTAGGGGCTGCCTACCCATCCCTTACCACCCCCACCCCAGTAATATGTGAAAGCTCCAGTTAAAGTTTTTCTTTTGCTAATAAAGGCATACCATCTAGTGTGCTAAAGACTAAAACTAGCAGCATTAGAGCAGTAAAGTGAAAATAGGAAGCCTAGAGGAATGATCTAAATGCCTACTTAGAAGAAACAGTGCAGCAGACAGGACCCTTTGTCCTCTTGTTTCTGTTTGCAGGGAAGTGGTTGAATTCAACAGGCAGATTTACCCACATTAACAAAAATTTAACAAAGCTCCCCCCACCAAGATGCCAGAATAAAACCTGACCTTTCCAGTCAAAGGGCACAGAGAGGCCTCTTCCACATCATGGAGTTGAATGAGTTCAAAGATTTGCAATAAAGGAAAAAGGAAAGCATTAGGGATATGATGGAAACAAGCCTTAGAGTTCATCAAACAGTCACACCAAGTTTCTCCAGCACAGAGACACCCTTTTCTTGGTATTCTTGTTGGGTCATCCAAAAGTTGTCTTTCTCTTTCATGATATCTGCTAGAATGGCACCACCCAGGAATAACATGTGCTTTCTGTGAGGTGGGTCTTCAATGCAGATCTTAAATTTAGGAAGTTTTTCTACATCTCCTTTTAAAATTCATTCTAGGTAAAGTTGTTTAAGTTCACGTTCCAACCATGATGGCAGCCCAGGATACATAATAGATCCCCAAGAAAGCACAATGTGCTTATAGAATTCAGATCTGGTATCAATATCAGCCACCTGGATTGTGTTAAAAAGCAATTCAGCAACACCTATTCCCTCTATGTTGATCAAGTAAGGCTGAAATAAAGTTTCTGCTGCTTCAAATCTCTCTCCCCCAACTTTGATAATGCAAACATCTGGGATTGTATAAGATTTAACTAATACTGTGGTTTCTAAGGCCAGTTTCTGCTCTTGCTCAATATTATATCCCACATAACACAATTTCTCCTTAATCATATGAACAGTTTCAAAATCAGCAGAATGGTTGAAGGTGTATCCTCTCAACAGAAGCAGCTTGACAAGATATCTGGTAATATTCCTCCGAGCAATATCCAGTCTCCTGGTAAGGTGAGCAAGAGAAAAGCCTTCATACACTGGGCAAATGTGAGTTACCCCATTGCGAGAGTCCACCACTACACCAGTCAACAAACCTTGAGCATACAAAGTAAGAACTGCCTGGATGGCTACATACATGCCAGAAAACTGGTAAGTTTCAAACATTACCTCTACAGTCCTCTCTGTTTTTAGTTGGGTTCATAGGTGGTTCTGTGAGCAAGATGTTACAATTTCTGGTATCTATATTAAGTTTCTCTGGTCCAAATGTATAGTCTCAGGTGTTTCATGTCATCCCAATTTCGGACTATGCCATTAGTTAGTTGACTTCTAACACTGAGCGTAATTCACTTGCCTCATCACCAACCATTAGATCCTTGATTTCAATGTTTCCCACTTTGGTGGTTGATCTGATAATAGGTCTTCCAACCAAAGCTGGGAAGATATGTTCTGGAAAATTAGAGCCTGCATAGCCACACTTCACAAACCCAGTGCTGTTGTCAGACACCACCACCTTCCTGCCCTGGCTGTCCATTGTCAACCCCAAGTACCACCTTTAAAGTAATAACATTGAATGTTAATGGATTAAATTCCCCAATCAAAGGACATAGATTGGCAGAATGGATAATAAAATTTGATCCATCTATATGCCGTTTACAAGAGACTCATTTTAGAACTAAAGATACAAGTAGGTTGAAAGTGAAAGGCCGGAAAAAGATATTCCATGCAAGCAGTAGCCAAAAAAATCTGGGATATCTATACTAATATCAGACAAAATAGACCTTAAATTCAAAAATGATATGAGATAAAGGACTTGGTATATTAATAAAAGGGGCAATTAACCAAGAAGAAATAACAACCATAAATATCTATGCACCTAATCAAGGTGCCCCAAAGTGCAGGAGGTAAACACTGGCAAAACTGAATGGAGTAACAATTGTCTCTACAATAATAGTGGGAGACTTCAACACACCACTCTCTTCAAAAAAAATAGAACATCTAAACATAGGATCAATAAGGAAACAGAGAACCTAAATAATATGATAAATGAACTACACCTAACAGAAAAATATACAACATTGTAAGCCCAAACAGCAGGATATACAGTTTTCTCAAGTGCTTATGGAACACTCCCAAATATATGGAGGTTAAACAACATGCTCATAAACAATCAGAGGCTCAAAGAAGAAATTGCAAGATAAATAAGTAAATATCTCAAGATGAATGAAAATGAGAACACAATATATGAAAACTTTTGGGATGCAGCAAAGGCAGTGCTGAGAGGGAAATTTGTGGCTCTAAATGCCTACACTAAGAGGGAAGAAAGAGCTAAAATCAAAGACCTAACTGAACACCTGGAGAAATGAGATGATGAACAGCAAACTAATCCCAAAGCAAGCAGAAGGAAAGAAACAACAAAGATTAGAGCAGAAATAAATGAAATTGAGAACAACAACAACAACAAAACAATGGAATAATGAAACCAAGGTTGGTTCTTTAAGAAGATGAATAACATTGACACACCCTTAGCTAGACTAACAGAAATTGACAAAATAAATAAAATAAAATCAGATATGAGAGGGGTATCATTAACACAGACTCCAAAGAAATAAAAAAGATCATAAGAGGATACTGTGAACAACTGTATGCCCACAAACTAGACAACTTATATGAAATACAGTTTCCTAGAAACACATGAACAACTTACACTGACTTGAGAAGAAACAGAATACTTCAACAAACCAATCATAAGTAAAGAGATCGAATCAGTCATCAAAAACCTACCCCCCCCCCAAAAAAAAGTCCAGGACTAGAGGACTTCACAGGTGAATTCTACCAATCATTCCAAGAATTAATACCAACCCTGCTCAAACTCTTCCAAAAAAATTGAAGAGGAGGGAACACTACCTAACTCATTCTATGAAGCCAACATCACCCCAATATCAAAGCCTGATAAAGATACTACAAAAAAAGAAATCACAGACCAATGTTTCTAATGAATATAAATGCAAAAATCCTCAGGAAAATACCTGCAAATCAAATACAACAGCACATTAAAAGAATTATACACCATGATCAAGTGGGTTTTATCCCAGCCATGCAAGAGTATTTCAACACAAGAAAACCAATTAACATAATTCACCACATTAATAACCAAAGGGGAAAAACCACATGGTCATCTTGATCGATGCAGAAAAAGCATTTGACAAAATCCAGCACCCTTTCTTGAAAAAAACCCTTCAAAAGGTAGGAATTGAAGGAAACTTCCTCAACTTGATAAAGGGCATACATGAAAAACCCATAGCTAACATCATACTCAACAATGAAATAGTGAAAGCTTTCCCTCTAAGATTGGGAATGAGACAAGGCTACCCACTGTCACCACTGTTGTTCGAAATGGTACTAGGGGTGCTAGCTAGACCAATTAGGCAATAAAAAGAAATAAAAGGCATCCAAATTGGAAAGGAAGAAGTAACACTTTCATTAATTTCAGATCACATGATCCTATATAGGGAAAGTCCCAAAAAACCTACAAGAAAGCCACTTGTAGCTAAGAAAGCAATTCAGCAAAGTGTTGGGGTACAATATCAACACACAAAAATCAGTAGTGTTTCTATAAACCAGTATATTTAGCAATCTGAGGGGGAAATAAAGAAAAAAATTCCATTTATGAAGGCAAGTAAAAGAATCAAATATCTAGAAATAAATTTAACCAAGGATGTAAAGGAACTATATGGAAAACTGCAAAACTTTGCTAAAAGAAATCAAAGAAGACCTAAATAAACAGAAGGACATTACATGCTCATGGATTGGAAGACTAAATATTCTTTTTTTTTAATTCGTTTTATTGAGATATATTCACATACCATGCAGTCATACAAAATAAATCGTACATTTGATTGTCCACAGTATCATTACATAGTTGTGCATTTATCCCCAAAATCAATCCCTGACACCTTCATTACCACACACACAAAAATAACAAGAATAATAATTAAAGTGAAAAAGGGCAATTAAAGTAAAAAAGAACACTGGGTGCCTTTGTTTATTTGTTTGTTTGTTTTTTTCCTTCCCCCATTTTTCTACTCATCCATCCATAAACTAGACAAAGGAGAGTGTGGTCCATATGGCTTTCCCAATCACATTGCCACCCTTCATAAGCTACATTTTTATACAATCATCTTCAAGATTCATGGGTTCTGGGTTGCAGTTTGATAGCTTTAGACATCTACCGCCAGCTACTTCAATTCATTAGAACCTAAAAAGGGTTGTCTATATTGTGCATAAGAGTGCCCACCAGAGTGACCTCTTGGCTCCCTTTGGAATCTCTCCACCACTGAAGCTCACTTCATTTCCTTTCACTTCCCACTTTTGGTCAAGTAGATGCTCTTCATCCCATGATGGCAGGTCTACACTCCTCCCTGGGAGTCATATTCCATGTTGCCAGGGAGATTCACTCCCCTGGGTGTCTGATCTCATGTAGGGGGGAAGGTAGTGATTTCACCTCCAAGTTGGCCTAGCTAAAGAGAGAGGGCCACATCTGAGCAACAAAGAGGCATTCGGGAGGAGGCTCCCAGGCACAACCACAGGCAGGCCTAGCCTCTCCCCTGCAGCAACAGTCTGGAAGACTAAATATTCTTAAGATATCAGTTCTACCCAAAGTGATTTACAGATTCAATGCAATCCCAATCAAAATTCCAACAGCCTTTTTTTGAAGAAATTGAAAAGCCAAATATCAAATTTATTTGGAAGAGCTCTGAATAGCCAAAATCATCTTGAAAAAGAAAAAGTTGTAGGACTCACACTTCCTGATTTTAAAACCTATTTTAAAAAAACACAACTTATTGCAAAGCTACAGTGGCCAAAACAGCATGGTACAGCCTCAAAGATAGATATATAGACAAATGGAATGAATTGAGAGTTCAGAAAGAAGCCCTCACACCTGTAGTCAATTGATTTTTGTCACAGCTACCAAGCCCATTCAATTGGGAAAGAATAGTCTCTTCAACAAATGATGCTCGAAGAACTGGATATCCATATGCCAAAGTATGAAGGTGGACCCCCTACCTTATACTATGTTAAAAAAAAAATTACTCAAAATGTTTAAAAGACCTGTTCCACTTTGCTAATGTTGCCTTTTTGCCAAACACCAGAAACACATTGACTTTTATAAAGGGGGGTTATTTGGTTACAAAATTACAGTCTTAAGGCCATAAAGCATCCAAGGTAAGTCATCAACAATCAGGCACCTTCACTGGAGGATGGCCAATGGCATCTGGAAAACCTCTGTTAGCTGGGAAGGCATGTGTCTGGCAACTGCTCCACAGTTCTGGTTTCAAAATGGCTTTCTCCCAGGACATTCCTCTCCAGGCTGCAGCTCCTCAAAAATGTCACTGTTAGTTGCTCTTGGGGCATTTGTCCTCTCTTACCTTCTCTGGAGCAAAAGTCTGCTTTCAAGGCTGTCTCCAAAATGTTGCTTTGTAAGCTGCAGCTCCTCTCTCAGTTCCTGTGTGTTCTTCAAAGTGTCCTTCTTGGCTGTAGCAAGATCACTCCTTCTGTCTGAACTTATATAGTGCTCTAGTAAACTAATCAAGGCCCACACTGAATGGGCAGGGCCACACCTCCATGGAAATTATCCAGAGTTATCACCTACAGTTGGGTGGGTCACATCTCCATGGAAACACTCAAAGAATTACAATCTAATCAACACTAATAACTTCTGCCCACACAAGATTGCATCAACGATAATGGTGTTTTGGAGGACATAACACATTCAAACTGGCACAAGACCTAAATATAAGAACCAAAACTACAAAAGTCCTAGAAGAAAACATAGGGAAACGCCTTCAGGACCTTGTGTTAGGCAATGGTTTCTTAGACCTTACCCCCAAAAAAACAAGCAACAAAAGAGAAATAGATAAATGGAACATCATCAAAATTAAAAACTGTGCATCAAAGGACTTTATCAAGAAAGTAAAAAGACAACATGCAGAATGGGATAAAACATTTGAAACCATATATCCCATAAGTGTTTAATACCAATTATATAAAGAAATCCTAGAACTCAATAACAAGACAAACAAACAACCCAATTTTTAAAATGGGCAAAAGACTTGAACAGACATTTCCCCAAAGAGGATATACAAAAGGCCAACAAGCACATGAAAAGATTCTCAACATAATTGGTCATTAAGGAAATGCAAATCATAACCACAATGAGATACCACTTCACATCCACTATTAAAAAATGGAAAATAACAAGTGTTGGAGAGGATTTGAAGAAATAATAACACTCATACATTGTTTGTGTGAATGTAAAATGGCACAGCCAGCATGGAAAACAGTTTGGCAGTTCCTCAAAAACTTAAGTATAGAATTACTATGTGACCTAGCTGTGAGATTCCAGAAAAAGAATCTGGCATGTAGAAGGAATTTATGACCTAGGGATCCCGCAGCTTATCTCAGAAAAACCAGGTGTGACATAAACTAAAGTATAAAGGCTGTTCAAGGCTGTTCTGGCCATGGTGGCAGCTCAACCCCCAGGGGGCGGATAAGGCAAGATCAGATATGCCCATGAGATGAACAACTAAAAAGTTCTGCTCTCCCTAGATAGATAACACAGCTACATTTCAAAGAAGGATAATGCTCAGAATCCTAGCAACCTATCAGCCCAGAAATTGATAGGCACAGGACACAATCAGCAGACACCCTTCCCCCCAACACCCTCCCATCCCAAAGTGGGTTTTTCCTTTAAAAAATGCTGCTCTCGGTTAGAGAGCTGGAGCCATTTTCTTTCTTTTCGCTGGCTCCCACCTGCTTTCTTCCTCTAATAAACCTTAAACTCTCTACTTAAACTGTGACTCGCTATGTTGTGTGGATTCCTGAATGACTCCAACCTAACACTAGTAACCCCACTTCTAGTTATATAATGTAAAGAATTGAAAGCAGGGACTCAAACCAATATTTGCACACCAATATTCAAAGTAGCATTAATTATCAAAAAGTGGAAGAAACCCAAGTGTCCATCAACAGATGAAAGGATAAACAAATTGTGGTATATCCATACAATGGATTATGCAGCTGTAAAAAGGAATGAAGTTCTGATACATGCTACAACATGGATGAACCTTGAAGACATCATGTTGAATGAAATAAGCCAAACACAAAAGGACAAGTATTTTATGTCCTCACTGATATGAAATAATTATAACAAGCAAATTCATAGATTCAAAAATTACAATATATGTTACAAAGTGCTGGGTGGGGTGGGGAATGAGGACTTTATCCTCAATTGATATGGTCTCTTTATGGGGGTGATGGAAGAGTTTGGGTACTGGGTGGTGATAATGGTGGCACAATGCTGTGAATGTAATTAATACCCTTGAATAGTATTTCTGAAAGTGGATAAAATGGAAAGTTTTAGGTTGTATATATAGTAACAGAATTTTTTTTAAAAGACCCATAGAACTGTATAATAGAGAGAAGCCTAATGTAAACTATGGACTATAGTTAATAGCATAATTATACTAATACTGTTTCATCAATTGTAATGAAGGTACAACACTAATGCAAATGTTAATAACAGGGAAAACTATGTGTGAGGAAGGGCATATATGAGAACTCTGAACTCTGCATGATTTGTCTGTAACTGTTCTAATTTTAAAAATCACACAAACACAGAAAGTTACAAGATCAGTAAAAGTGAGAATTACACTATGCAGCAACATAGACTTTTCTACATCCAGTTAATTTAAAAATAAATACCAAAGTATATATACTGCTCTGAAAACTAGGAATGTGAACAGGAGATTGAAAAGGATCAGGAAAACTGATCACATCTGTGCTGGTTTGAATCTATTATGTCTCCCACAAAAGCCACGTTCCTTAATGCAATTTTGTAGGGGCAGACTTCTTAGTCTTTTGATTAGGTTGTTTCCATGGAGATGTGACCTACCCAACTGTAGGTGAGACCTTTTGATTAGATCATTTTCCATGGAGGTGTGGATCCTGCCCATCCAGGGTGGGTCTTAATTAGATCACTGGAGTCCTTTAAGAGAGCTCACAAAGAGAGAGAAGATGAGAGAAACATTTTGGAGAGAAGCTAAGGTATGTAATCCAGAGATTGCCCTGGGAGAAGCTAAGAGCTGACACAGACACAGACACTTGGAGATGCAGACAAAAAGATGTTTGGAGATGCAAAACTAAGAGATGAAGGCCAGAGTTTGCCCCAGAGAAGCTAAGAGAGGATTCCAAGCCACTTATAGAGAAATTCCCTGGGAGAACAAGCAAGAATGCACAATAGCTGACAGAGAGAAGCTAAAAGAAACAGAAGCCCAAAAACATTTTGAAGAAAGCCATTTTGAAACCAGAACCTGGGAGAAAAGGACAAGCAGATGCCAGCCACGTGACTTCCCAGATGACTGAGTTGTTTTGGACACCATCAGCCTTTATTCAGTGATACTTGTTGATGCCTTAGTTTGGACACTTTTATGGCCTTAGAACTGTAGATTTGTAATCTAATAATTCCTGTTTATAAAAGCAAATCCATTTCTGGTATTTTGCATGATGTCAGCTTTAGCAAACTGGAAAAACATCTTTCAAATTGCCTTTAATATTGTTATAATTGAGGTACAATAAACACAAATGGGAAAAATAATGTGGAGACATCACTGAAAATGGTAGACTAGGGAACTTTAAAACCCTATCCCTCCATTGAAGCAACAACTAAGCTGACAAAAACTGCCAGAATCAACTTTTTCTGAAGTCAATCTGATAAAAAATTTACAACCAGTTGGAATGATTGATGAGAAAAGATGCTGTTAAACTTCATTAAGTAATTTACTCACTGTGATGGTTAAGTTCATGTTGTCACCTTGGCCAGGTTTGGATGTCCAGTTGTTTGGTCAAGCAAGCACTGGACTGATTGTCATTGTGAGGACAATTCATGGACTTAAATTATCAGTAAGTTGATTGCATCTATGACTGATTACATCTACAATCAACTGAGGAAATTTCTTTCAACAATGAGAGAAGTCTCATGCAATCGGTTGAAGGCTTTAAAAGAAGAAGTGACGATTTCAGCACTTAGAAGAGAAAATGTCCATCTCTATGTCAACCAGCCAGCTTCTCCTGGTGAATTCATCAAAAACCTTCATAGGAGTTCCCAGTTTTCAGTTCTGCCCTATGGAATTTGGGACACAGGGCGTGTGAGATAATTCTTATAAAGTTCTCTTAATATTTACAGATAACTCCTGTCGGGTCTGTTTCCCTAGAGAACCCTGACTAATACACACCTACCACTGCACCCTCCAGTTTAGGGTATCCATTGGAATGGCTGCCCACATTCCTGTTGTGATTTGTAGGTGCCAAAGGAGGAAATATGGACTTTGTTCTCAAGGAATTCTGTTGTGTGTTTTGACCTGTCTGTTGGCTTCCTGTGGAATTGGCTCAGGGGCTTGCTTTGTTTTGCCTGCTTCACAACTTTCTCAGATCTGGAGCAGCCTCTTGCACTGTATTTGTTGAAAGCACTTAAATGCAAATAAATTACCCACATCCCTCTGGGGCAAGGGAAAACAGACAGGAAAGTAGTTGAGAGGTTTTTAAAATCTGGGAAGGAAAACGCTGGGGAAGGAGAAAAAAGAGGAAAAAGGGCTTCGTAAAGAACCTGTATGAACAGCCGTAACTTGCTTCAATGAGCTTTGCTCTGTTATGCTTTGCAGATTTTTTTTTTTCCTTTTACAAATTGAAGGTTTGTGGCAACCTTGCATTGATCAAGTCTGTCAGCACCATTTTTCCAACAGCACATGTTCATTTCGTGTCTCTGTTACATTTTGGTAGTTATCACAGTATTTCAAACTTTTACAATTATTATTATAATTGTTATGGTGATCTGTGATCTTTGATGTTACTATTGTAATTGTTTTGGGGTGCCATGTGTGATTGATTCCTTGTGCCCATATAAGACAGCAAATTTTTCTTTTTTTTTTTTTTTTGGGTCCCTGGCTCTGTTTTGTGTAGGAAATATTGGCTTGGGAATGTCCTTTCTGGGGTGACCCTCCTCCCAGAATTTGCTCTCTAGGCAAAAGCAGCTAGAGGCAATGAAAGGAGTTGTTGTTGTTGTTGTTGTTGTTGTTGTTGTTTTGAAATTTTTTTTTATTGAGATATATTCACATACCACGCAGTCATACAAAACAAATCGTACTTTCGATTGTTTACAGTACCATTACATAGTTGTACATTCATCACCTAAATCAATCCCTGACACCTTCATTAGCACACACACAAAAATAACGAGAATAATAATTAGAGTGAAAAAGAGCAATTGAAGTAAAAAAGAACACTGGGTACCTTTGTCTGTTTGTTTCCTTCCCCTATTTTTCTACTCATCCATCCATAAACTAGACAAAGTGGAGTGTGGTCCTTATGGCTTTCCCAATCCCATTGACACCCCTCATAAGCTACATTTTTATACAACTGTCTTCGAGATTCATGGGTTCTGGGTTGTAGTTTGATAGTTTCAGGTATCCACCACCAGCTACCCCAATTCTTTAGAACCTAAAAAGGGTTGTCTAAAGTGTGCGTAAGAGTGCCCACCAGAGTGACCTCTCGGCTCGTTTTGGAATCTCTCTGCCACTGAAGCTTATTTCATTTCCTTTCACATCCCCCTTTTGGTCAAGAAGATGTTCTCCGTCCCACGATGCCAGGTCTACATTCCTCCCCGGGAGTCATATTCCACGTTGCCAGGGAGATTCACTCCCCTGGGTGTCTGATCCCATGTAGGGGGGAGGGCAGTGATTTCACCTTTCAAGTTGGCTTAGCCAGAGAGAGAGGGCCACATCTGAGCAACAAAGAGGCATTCAGGAGGAGAATAAGACAGCAAATTTAATCGATAAATGTGTGTGTTCTGACTGCTCCACTGACCAGATATTCTCCTGTCTCTCTCCCTTTCCTCAGCCTCCCTATTCCCTGAGACAAAATAATATTGAAATTAGATCAATTAATAACACTACAATGGCCTCTGAGTGTTCAAGTGAAAGGAAGAGTCACAAGACTCTCACTTTAAATCAAAAGCTAGAAATCATTAAGTTTAGTGAGGAAAGCCAAGATAGGCTGAAAGCTAGGCCTCTTGTGTCAGTTAGCCAAATTGGGAATGCAAAGGAAAAGTTCTTGAAGTAAATTAAAAGAGCTACTCCAGTGAACACATGAGTGATAAGAAAGCAAAACAGTCTTATTGCTGATACAGAGAAGAAGATCAAAGATCTGCATAAAAGAAGATCTGGATAGAAGACCAAACCAGCCACAACATTCCCTAAAGCCAAAACCTAATCCAGAGCAAGGCCCTACCTCTCTTCAATTCTAGGAAGACTGAGAGAGGTGAGGAAGCTGCAGAAGAAAAGTTTGAAGCTAACAGAGATCTAGTTCATGAGGTTTAAGGAAAGAAGCCATCTCTATAACATAAAAATGCAAGGTGAAGCAGCAAGTCCTGTTGCAGAAGCTGCAGTAAGTTATCCAGAAGATCTAGCTAAGATCATTGATGAAGATGGCTACACTAAACAACAAATTTTCAAGGCAGACAAAACAATCTTCTACTGGAAGAAGATGCCATCTAGGACTTTCATAGCCAGACAGGAGAAGTCATTGCCTGGCTTCAAAGCTTCAAAGGACAGCTGACTCTCTTGTTAGGGCAAATGCTGGTGACTTTAAGTTGAAGTCAATGCTTATTTACCATTCTGGAAATCCTAGGGCTTTTAAGAATTATGCTAAATCTAATCTGCTTGTTATAAACAGAACATCTGTTTATAACATGGCTTACTGACTATTTTAAGCCCACTATGGAGAACTACTCAGAAAAAAATTCCTCTCAAAATATTACTTCTCAGTGACAATGCACCTGATCACCCAAGAGCTTTGATGGAGATGTACAGTGAGATGACTGTTGTTTTCATGCCTGCTAGCATAACATCCATTCTGCAGCCCATGGATCAAGAAGTAATTTCAACTTTCAAGTCATATTATTTAAGAAATACATTTCATAAGGCTACAAACATCATAGATTGTGATTCCTCTGATGGATCTGGGCAAAGTCCATTGAAAACTTTATGGAAAAGATTTACCATTCCAGATGCTATTAAGAACATTCATAATTCATGGGAGATCAAAATATCAACATTAAAAGGAGTTTGGAAGAAATTCATTCCAACCCACATGGATGACTTTGAGGGGTTCAAGACTCAGTGTAGGAAGGAACTACAGATGTAGTGGAAATAGCAAGAGAACTAGAATTAGAAGTGAAGCCTGAAGATATGATTGTATTGCCGCAATTTCATGACAGAATTTTAATGGATTTGGAGCTGCTTCTTATGAATGAGCAACGTGGGTTCTTGATATGGAATCTACTCCTGGTGAAGATGTTGTAAACATTGTTGAAATGACAACAAAGGATTTAGAATATTATATAAACTTAGTTGATAAAGCAGCAGCAGAGTTTGAAAAGATTGACTTCAATTTTAAAAGCAGTTCTACTGTGGGAAAAATGCTATCAAACAGCATCACATGCTACAGAGAAATCTTTCATGAAAGATGCAATGTGACAAACTTCATTGTTTCAAGAAATTGCCACAGCCACTCCAATCTTCAGGAACCACCACTCTGATCAGTCAGCAGTCATCAACATGGAAGCAAGACCCCCCACCAGCAAAAAGATTATGACTCACTGAAGGCTCAGATTATAGCATTTTTTAGCAATACAGTATTTTTTAATTAAGGTATGAATTTTTTTTTTAGATATAATGCTACTGTGCACTTAATAGACTACAATATAGTGTAAACATAATTTTTAATATGTACCGGGAAACCGAAAAATTCATTTGACTCTCGATTGTGATACTTTATTGCAGTGGTCTTGAACTGAGCCTACAATTATCTTCAAGGTTTGCCTGTAGGCAGACCCTTCACAATTGTTGCATCTGGCTGAACCAGCAGCAGGACTCACCCAGAAAGAAGAAACAGAGGCAGGCCCAGCTGAGACTGCCCTCAAACTGCCTGTGCTGGTTTTGAGCTGTTATGTCCCCCAGAAAAGGCCATGTTCTTTTAATACATTCTCATGGGTGCAGACCTATTGTAGATGGGACCTTTGGGTTCGGTTGTTTCAATTTAGATGTGACCCACCCAATTCAAGGTAGGTCTTAATCCTTTACTGGAGGCCTTTATGAGAGGATAAAAGACAGAAAAGCAGAGAGAGCTTAGAGAGAAACACTCGAAGATGCTAAGAGGGGACCCACAGATGTGCAGAGAGCAAGTCTCTGGAATCAGCAGCTGAAAGCAACGGAACCCAGGAGCGAAGGACCAGCAGATGCTGGCCATGTGCCTTCCCATGTGACAGAGGAACCCTGGATGCAATCAGCTTTCCTTCAGAGAAGGTACCTTCCTCTTGATGCCTTAATTTGGACAATTTCAGGGCCTCAGAACTGTAAATCTGTAACCTAATAAATCCCCTTTGTAAAAGCCAACCCATTAATAGCTAGAAGTAAATACCTGGAACCATCGAATTCCAACCCAGTAGCCTAGACTCTTGAAGACTATTGTATAACAATGTAGCTGACAATGGGTGATAGTATGATTGTGAAAACCTTGTGGATCACACTCCCTTTATCCAGTGTATACATGGATGAATAGAAGAATGCAGACAAAAAACTAAATGAAAAATAGGGTGGGATGGGGGAATGATTTGGGAACTCTTTTTTACTTTTATTTTTTCTTATTCTTTCTGGTGTAAGGAAAATGTTCAAAAATAGATTGTGGTGGGGGCAGGGCAAGATGGCAGACTGGTGAGCTGTATGTTTTAGTTACTCCTCCAGGAAAGTAGGTAAAAAGCCAGGAACTGCGTGGACTGGACACCACAGAGCAATCTGTCTTTGGGCATACTTCATACAACACTCATGAAAACGTGGAACTGCTGAGATCAGCGAAATCTGTAAGTTTTTGCGGCCAGGGGACCCGCGCCCCTCCCTGCCAGGCTCAGTCCCGGGGGAGGAGGGGCTGTCAGCTCCAGGAAGGAGAAGGGAGAATTGCAGTGGCTGCTCTTACCGGAAACTCATTCTACTGATTCAAACTCCAACCATAGATAGACTGAGGCCAGACACCAGAGACTCTGAGAGCAGCCAGCCCAGCAGAGAGGAGACAGGCATAGAAAAAAAACAACACGAAAAAACTCCAAAATAAAAGCAGAGGATTTTTGGAGTTCTGGTGAACACAGAAAGGGGAAGGGCGGAGATCAGGCCTTGAGGCGCATATGCAAATCCCGAAGCAAGGCTGATCTCTCTGCCCTGGGCACCTTTCCTTAATGGCCCTGGTTGCTTTGTCTATTAGCATTTCAATAACCCATTAGATCTCTGAGGAGGGCCGTTTTTTTTTTATTTATTTTTTTTTTTATTTTTTTTTTTAAATCCTTTTTGCTTTTTCTAAAACAATTACTCTAAGAAGCTCAATACAGAAAGCTTCAAAGAATTGAAATTTGGGCACGTCAAGTCAAGAGCAGAACTAAGAGAGCTCTGAGACAAAAGGCAATAATCCAGTGGCTGAGAAAATTCACTAAACAACACAACTTCCCAAGAAAAGGGGGGTGTCCGCTCACAGCCACCATCCTGGTGGACAGGAAACACTCCTGCCCATCGCCAGCCCCATAGCCCAGAGCTGCCGCAGACAACCCAGTGTGACGGAAGTGCTTCAAATAACAGGCACACACCACAAAACTGGGCGTGGACATTAGCCTTCCCTGCAACCTCAGCTGAATGTCCCAGAGCTGGGAAGGGGGAGCAGTGTGAATTAACAGAGCCCCATTCAGCCATCATTTGAGCAGACTGGGAGCCTCCCAACACAGCCCAGCAGCCCAGAACTGCCCTGGGGGGACGGCACTCACCTGCGACATAGCACAGTCATCCCTCAACAGAGGACCCGGGGTGCACAGCCTGGAAGAGGGGCCCACTTGCAAGTCTCAGGAGCCATACGCCAATACCAAAGACTTGTGGGTCAGTGGCAGAGACAAACTGTGGCAGGACTGAACTGAAGGATTAGACTATTGCAGTAGCTTTAAAACTCTAGGATCATCAGGGAGATTTGATTGTTAGGGCCACCCCCCCTCCCCGACTGCCCAGAAACACGCCCCACATACAGGGCAGGCAACACCAACTACACACGCAAGCTTGGGACACCAATTGGGCCCCACAAGACTCACTCCCCCACTCACCAAAAAGGCTAAGCAGGGGAGATCTGGCTTGTGGAGAACAGGTGGCTCGTGGACGCCACCTGCTGGTTAGTTAGAGAAAGTGTACTCCACGAAGCTGTAGATCTGATAAATTAGAGATAAGGACTTCAACTGGTCTACAAACCCTAAAAGAACCCTATCAAGGTCAGCAAATGCCACGAGGCCAAAAACAACAGAAAATTATAAAGCATATGAAAAAACCAGACGATATGGATAACCCAAGCCCAAGCACCCAAATCAAAAGACCAGAAGAGACACACCTAGAGCAGCTACTCAAAGAACTAAAGATGAACAATGAGACCATAGTACGGGATATGAAGGAAATCAAGAAGACCCTAGAAGAGCATAAAGAAGACATTGCAAGACTAAATAAAAAAATGGATGATCTTATGGAAATTAAAGAAACTGTTGACCAAATTAAAAAGATTCTGGACACTCATAGTACAAGACTAGAGGAAGTTGAACAACGAATCAGTGACCTGGAAGATGACAGAATGGAAAATGAAAACATAAAAGAAAGAATGGGGAAAAAAATTGAAAAACTCGAAATGGACCTCAGGGATATGATAGATAATATGAAACGTCCGAATATAAGACTCATTGGTGTCCCAGAAGGGGAAGAAAAGGGTAAAGGTCTAGGAAGAGTATTCAAAGAAATTGTTGGGGAAAACTTCCCAAATCTTCTAAACAACATAAATACACAAATCATAAATGCTCAGCGAACTCCAAATAGAATAAATCCAAAAAAACCCACTCCGAGACATATACTGATCACACTGTCAAACATAGAAGAGAAGGAGCAAGTTCTGAAAGCAGCAAGAGAAAAGCAATTCACCACATACAAAGGAAACAGCATAAGACTAAGTAGTGACTACTCAGCAGCCACCATGGAGGCGAGAAGGCAGTGGCACGATATATTTAAAATTCTGAGTGAGAGGAATTTCCAGCCAAGAATACTTTATCCAGCAAAGCTCTCCTTCAAATTTGAGGGAGAGCTTAAATTTTTCACAGACAAAGAAATGCTGAGAGAATTTGCTAACAAGAGACCTGCCCTACTGGAGATACTAAAGGGAGCCCTACAGACAGAGAAACAAAGACAGGACAGAGAGACTTGGAGAAAGGTTCAGTACTAAAGAGATTCGGTATGGGTACAATAAAGGATATTAATAGAGAGAGGGAAAAATATGGCAAACATAATCCAAAGGATAAGATGGCCGATTCAAGAAATGCCTTCACGGTTTTAACGTTGAATGTAAATGGATTAAACTCCCCAATTAAAAGATATAGATTCGCAGAATGGATCAAAAAAAATGAACCATCAATATGTTGCATACAAGAGACTCATCTTAGACACAGGGACACAAAGAAACTGAAAGTGAAAGGATGGAAAAAAATATTTCATGCAAGCTACAGCCAAAAGAAAGCAGGTGTAGCAATATTAATCTCAGATAAAATAGACTTCAAATGCAGGGATGTTTTGAGAGACAAAGAAGGCCACTACATACTAATAAAAGGGGCAATTCAGCAAGAAGAAATAACAATCGTAAATGTCTATGCACCCAATCAAGGTGCCACAAAATACATGAGAGAAACATTGGCAAAACTAAAGGAAGCAATTGATGTTTCCACAATAATTGTGGGAGACTTCAACACATCACTCTCTCCTATAGATAGATCAACCAGACAGAAGACCAATAAGGAAATTGAAAACCTAAACAATCTGATAAATGAATTAGATTTAACAGACATCTACAGGACATTACATCCCAAATCACCAGGATACACATACTTTTCTAGTGCTCACGGAACTTTCTCCAGAATAGATCATATGCTGGGACATAAAACAAGCCTCAATAAATTTAAAAAGATTGAAATTATTCAAAGCACATTCTCTGACCACAATGGAATACAATTAGAAGTCAATAACCATCAGAGACTTAGAAAATTCACAAATACCTGGAGGTTAAACAACACACTCCTAAACAATCAGTGGGTTAAAGAAGAAATAGCAAGAGAAATTGCTAAATATATAGAGACGAATGAAAATGAGAACACAACATACCAAAACCTATGGGATGCAGCAAAAGCAGTGCTAAGGGGGAAATTTATAGCACTAAACGCATATATTAAAAAGGAAGAAAGAGCCAAAATCAAAGAACTAATGGATCAACTGAAGAAGCTAGAAAATGAACAGCAAACCAATCCTAAACCAAGTACAAGAAAAGAAATAACAAGGATTAAAGCAGAAATAAATGACATAGAGAACAAAAAAACAATAGAGAGGATAAATATCACCAAAAGTTGGTTCTTTGAGAAGATCAACAAGATTGACAAGCCCCTAGCTAGACTGACAAAATCAAAAAGAGAGAAGACCCATATAAACAAAATAATGAATGAAAAAGGTGACATAACTGCAGATCCTGAAGAAATTAAAAAAATTATAAGAGGATATTATGAACAACTGTATGGCAACAAACTGGATAATGTAGAAGAAATGGACAATTTCCTGGAAACATATGAACAACCTAGACTGACCAGAGAAGAAATAGAAGACCTCAACCAACCCATCACAAGCAAAGAGATCCAATCAGTCATCAAAAATCTTCCCACAAATAAATGCCCAGGGCCAGATGGCTTCACAGGGGAATTCTACCAAACTTTCCAGAAAGAACTGACACCAATCTTACTCAAACTCTTTCAAAACATTGAAAAAAATGGAACACTACCTAACTCATTTTATGAAGCTAACATCAATCTAATACCAAAACCAGGCAAAGATGCTACAAAAAAGGAAAACTACCGGCCAATCTCCCTAATGAATATAGATGCAAAAATCCTCAACAAAATACTTGCAAATCGAATCCAAAGACACATTAAAAAAATCATACACCATGACCAAGTGGGGTTCATTCCAGGCATGCAAGGATGGTTCAACATAAGAAAAACAATCAATGTATTACAACACATTAAAAACTCGAAAGGGAAAAATCAATTGATCATCTCAATAGATGCTGAAAAAGCATTTGACAAAATCCAACATCCCTTTTTGATAAAAACACTTCAAAAGGTAGGAATTGAAGGAAACTTCCTCAACATGATAAAGAGCATATATGAAAAACCCACAGCCAGCATAGTACTCAATGGTGAGAGACTGAAAGGCTTCCCTCTAAGATCAGGAACAAGACAAGGATGCCCGCTGTCACCACTGTTATTCAACATCGTGCTGGAAGTGCTAGCCAGGGCAATCCGGCAAGACAAAGAAATAAAAGGCATCCAAATTGGAAAAGAAGAAGTAAAACTGTCATTGTTTGCAGATGATATGATCTTATATCTAGAAAACCCTGAGAAATCAACGATACACCTACTAGAGCTAATAAACAAATTTAGCAAAGTAGCGGGATACAAGATTAATGCACATAAGTCAGTAATGTTTCTATATGCTAGAAATGAACAAACTGAAGAGACACTCAAGAAAAAGATACCATTTTCAATAGCAACTAAAAAAATCAAGTACCTAGGAATAAACTTAACCAAAGATGTAAAAGACCTATACAAAGAAAACTACGTAACTCTACTAAAAGAAATAGAAGGGGACCTTAAAAGATGGAAAAATATTCCATGTTCATGGATAGGAAGGCTAAATGTCATTAAGATGTCAATTCTACCCAAACTCATCTACAGATTCAATGCAATCCCAATCAAAATTCCAACAACCTACTTTGCAGACTTGGAAAAGCTAGTTATCAAATTTATTTGGAAAGGGAAGATGCCTCGAATTGCTAAAGACACTTTAAAAAAGAAAAACGAAGTGGGAGGACTTACACTCCCTGACTTTGAAGCTTATTATAAAGCCACAGTTGCCAAAACAGCATGGTACTGGCACAAAGATAGACATATAGATCAATGGAATCGAATTGAGAATTCAGAGATAGACCCTCAGATCTATGGCCGACTGATCTTTGATAAGGCCCCCAAAGTCACCGAACTGAGCCATAATGGTCTTTTCAACAAATGGGGCTGGGAGAGTTGGGTATCCATATCCAAAAGAATGAAAGAGGACCCCTACCTCACCCCCTACACAAAAATTAACTCAAAATGGACCAAAGATCTCAATATAAAAGAAAGTACCATAAAACTCCTAGAAGATAATGTAGGAAAACATCTTCAAGACCTTGTATTAGGAGGCCACTTCCTAGACTTTACACCCAAAGCACAAGCAACAAAAGAGAAAATAGATAAATGGGAACTCCTCAAGCTTAGAAGTTTCTGCACCTCAAAGGAATTTCTCAAAAAGGTAAAGAGGCAGCCAACTCAATGGGAAAAAATTTTTGGAAACCATGTATCTGACAAAAGACTGATATCTTGCATATACAAAGAAATCCTACAACTCAATGACAATAGTACAGACAGCCCAATTATAAAATGGGCAAAAGATATGAAAAGACAGTTCTCTGAAGAGGAAATACAAATGGCCAAGAAACACATGAAAAAATGTTCAGCTTCACTAGCTATTAGAGAGATGCAAATTAAGACCACAATGAGATACCATCTAACACCGGTTAGAATGGCTGCCATTAAACAAACAGGAAACCACAAATGCTGGAGGGGATGTGGAGAAATTGGAACTCTTATTCATTGTTGGTGGGACTGTATAATGGTTCAGCCACTCTGGAAGTCAGTCTGGCAGTTCCTTAGAAAACTAGAGATAGAGCTACCATTCGATCCAGCGATTGCACTTCTCGGGATATACCCGGAAGATCGGAAAGCAGTGACACGAACAGATATCTGCATGCCAATGTTCATAGCAGCATTATTCACAATTGCCAAGAGATGGAAACAACCCAAATGTCCATCAACAGATGAGTGGATAAATAAAATGTGGTATATACACACGATGGAATACTACGCGGCAGTAAGAAGGAACGATCTGGTGAAACATATGACAACATGGATGAACCTTGAAGACATAATGCTGAGTGAAATAAGCCAGGCACAAAAAGAGAAATATTATATGCTACCACTAATGTGAACTTTGAAAAATGTAAAACAAATGGTTTATAATGTAGAATGTAGGGGAACTAGCAGTAGAGAGCAATTAAGGAAGGGGGAACAATAATCCAAGAAGAACAGATAAGCTATTTAACGTTCTGGGGATGCCCAGAAATGACTATGGTCTGTTAATTTCTGATGGATGTAGTAGGAACAAGTTCACTGAAATGTTGCTATAGTATGTAACTTTCTTGGGGTAAAGTAGGAACATGTTGGAAGTTAAGCAGTTATCTTAGGTTAGTTGTCTTTTTCTTACTCCCTTGCTATGGTCTCTTTGAAATGTTCTTTTATTGTATGTTTGTTTTCTTTTTAACTTTTTTTTTCATACAGTTGATTTGAAAAAAGAAGGGAAAGTTAAAAAAAAAAAAAAAAAAGAAAAAAGACAAACAAGGAAAAAACAAAAAAACAAAAAAAAACGATGTAGTGCCCCCTTGAGGAGCCTGTGGAGAATGCAGGGGTATTCGCCTACCCCACCTCCATGGTTGCTAACATGACCACAGACATGGGGGACTGGTGGTTTGATGGGTTGAGCCCTCTACCATAAGTTTTGCCCTTGGGAAGACGGTTGCTGCAGAGGAGAGGCTAGGCCTCCCTGTATTTGTGCCTAAGAGTCTCCTCCTGAATGCCTCTTTGTTGCTCAGATGTGGCCCTCTGTCTCTGGCTAAGCCAACTTGAAAGGTGAAATCACTGCCCTCCCCCCTACGTGGGATCAGACACCCAGGGAAGTGAATCTCCCTGGCAACGTGGAATATGACTCCCGGGGAGGAATGTAGACCCGGCATCGTGGGATGGAGAACATCTTCTTGACCAAAAGGGGGATGTGAAAGGAAATGAAATAAGCTTCAGTGGCAGAGAGATTCCAAAACGAGCCGAGAGATCACTCTGGTGGGCACTCTTACGCACACTTTAGACAACCTTTTTTAGGTTCTAAAGAATTGGGGTAGCTGGTGGTGGATACCTGAAACTATTAAACTACAACCCAGAACCCATGAATCTCGAAGACAGTTGTATAAAAATGTAGCTTATGAGGGGTGACAGTGGGATTGGGAATGCCATAAGGACCAAACTCCACTTTGTCTAGTTTATGGATCGATGTGTAGAAAAGTAGGGGAAGCAAACAAACAGACAAAGGTACCTAGTGTTCTTTTTTACTTCAATTGCTCTTTTTCACTCTAATTATTATTCTTGTTATTTTTGTGTGTGTGCTAATGAAGGTGTCAGGGATTGATTTAGGTGATGAATGTACAACTATGTAATGGTACTGTAAACAATCGAAAGTACAATTTGTTTTGTATGACTGCGTGGTATGTGAATATATCTCAATAAAATGATGATTAAAAAAAAATAAATAAATAAATAAATATAATTGTCAAAAAAAAAAAATAGATTGTGGTGATGAATGCACAACTATATGAAAATACTGTGAACAGTTGATTGTACCCCATGGTTGATTGTATGGGTATGTGAATATATCTCAATAAAACTGAATTAAAAAAAAAAGCCAACCCATTGGTGGTATATTGCATTCTGGCAGTTTTAGCAAACAGCAACCTTGCCCCACATTGGAGCCTACTGAAATTCCAAAGAAAGAGACACTGCACACCATGGTAATGAGTCCTTAAGCATTTAAGGGAACTTATGCACAGAAAGCTGCAGTTACCTTTCAATGGACAGAGAATGGCAAGAAGTTCACTCAAGTATGTCTGCACCTACAGCAACTGCTCTTTAGATTATACAGTGTTGGGGGACAAAGGTGGCTGAATACCAGAGAGCTGCATGCAAGTTTTGGGAAAGCATCTTGGTATGTGCTCTTTTCTCAAAACAAAATGTATTCAGGGTGGGCAGCATTCAAGGATGACAGCCAAAGCTTGGCATGCTTCCAGGGAATTATGGGGAGGGATACCTGAGGAGGGTTATAATCTGATAGTACTTTATTTTGTTGATCAAATTGTTCCAGCTTTGGCCATTGGGAGCTTTTTTAGATGACTCATGTGTTCTTTTGACATACCCCCATCATCATAGATTTTGTTTGTTTTTTGAGAACTTCCTTACTTTCTGACACTACCAGATGCTCCAGGCTCATCTTCTGTATTTTTTGTTCCAATTCTAGAATTAGCCATTATTCCATGGAAACTTGGCTTTTTAAACTGGAGTGTGGTATTAGAAACCAAGATCTGGGCACTAGGTGTGCTCACCGATACCGGGTTGTTGTTGCATCTAGGTCATCTCAGCCAACAGAGCAAGGAAATATAAGTGTGTGTACTATTCCACGTATATACACACATCTACAAATATTTCTATATGTAACCATCTGAATCTTTATCAATTTGAACATGAGCTAATACTGATGTCTCCAATTCTAATTCATTACCATATCCATCATTCTAGACTCCTCCCCTTGCTTAGCCGTAAATTTCTACTCAGACAGTAAGAAACCTGCCTCCTACATTCTACCACCCATTTACTTACTGTTCAATTCCAGTATACATGTATAACTGCATCAGAATTGTTAACCTATACCCCAGTGGAACATAACTTTTAAACTAGAGTGCAGTGCTATATACAGTTTCTTTTGCCTTTAGACTTACGGACTCCACTGATTTTCATAGTTACTTATCCCAGTACCTTAACCCCCACCCCTTCAGTAAGGTTGTTCCATTCATTTGTAGCACAGTTAGCTTGTTTTGTCACATACTGCAAGCCATTCTGGGATCCCCACCAACTTCCTAAATTAAAAAAAAAAAAAATTGCATACATTAAGATTCACTCTTTGTGCTCTTAAGTTCTAGGGAGTTTTGACAAATATATATTATTATGTACCCAAAATTAGAGTGTCATACACAATAGTTTTATCACCCTAAAAAAATCCCATGTTTCACCTATTCAATCCTCCCCCCACCATCAAACCCCTGGCAACCACTGATGTTTTGCTTGTTTTTATAGTCTTGCCTTTTCCATGACGTCATATAATTGAAATCATGCATGATGGAGTTTTTCCAGACTGACTTTTTTCATTAAGCAATATGCATTTAAGATTCATCCATGTCCCTTCATGGCTTGAAAGCTCGTTTTATGCTGAATAATATTCTATTGTATGGATGTACCACAGTGTATTTATCCATTTATCTACTGAAGGACATCTTGGTTGCTTATAATTTTGGGTGATTATGCTACAAACATTTATATGCAAGTTTTTGTGTGGATATTAATATTTATGTCTGATGAGTAAATACCTAGAAATGTGACTGTTGGATATGGTAAGACTATGTTTAGCTTTCTTAGAAACTGCCAAACTGTCTTCCAAACTGGCTGTGCCACAATTATCTATTTTTAGAAGTAAAACAATTTGGAAATATTTAAAGCAACAACCACTCTATGCAGTTGTTATCATCCCCATTTGACAAATAAAGAAGAGAGATACAGAAATGTAAAGTAGCTTGTCCAGGTTTGGAGATAAATCCAGGTGTGTCTGCTTGCAGAGACTGGGCTCTTAATCACGTTAGTGAGGGAATCTTGGTACTTCACAAAGAATTTCTGGAGAGATCAAGACAGAGAGCAGAGACCTATGTGTTGGCTGCCTAGGACTGTCCACAACTCATTAGGCAGTGGAGTGTGAGTTCAGCCAGCCTGGAGAAAATCTGTTTTCCACTGCTTAGCAGCTGAGTGACCTAGGGCAAGTTCCTTCAATTCCCTGAGCCTCTATTTCCTCACCTATTTAAAATGGAGCTATTAGAAGTACCTACATGATCTCTGTTTTGAGCTCCAGATCTAGATATACAACTGCTTTCCTGGAAAACTCCACTTTTTTCTTCCACTGACCGCTCATAATTACTGTGAGCAAAATAGGGTTCATCTTCTTTCCTGAAACATGGTCCTTCTGTGCAGGACCAGTTATATAATTCATGAGAGTTGGTGCAAAATGAAAATGAAGAGCTCCTCGTTGAAAAAAAAAATGTTGAGGGTTTCAGCGACACTAGAGCATTAAACCTAGTGAGGGCCCTTCTAAGTATGGGGCCCTGTCCGACTGTACAGGTAGTGTGCCCATGAACCTGTTCTGCTTCTGAGTTCCTTTCATGAGCGATCCACTTGTATCCTCTCCTGACCATCACTCTGCCCTTGCCCCATTGTGCCCTCCATGCTCCAGTCAGAATGGATTTCTCATGGTTATGTGAATCCCCCGAAGTTTTGTCTCTGGCACGGGTGCTCCTTTTCCACTTCCTCTTTGCCAGCCTCGGGTCCTTCTTGAAACACTCTCTTCTGTCTTGTACGGTGAACACCACAGGCCTACGGTTTTCCTCACACCTCTTTTGCAGGTTATTTTAAAGTCTTCTTTGCCAGCTTGCCTCCCCCATCTGGCTTTCATTTCATTTCATTATTTCAGTTCATTTTTCATTGTTGCTTTCCTGAGCCTAACTTTTATTTTTGCTGTAATTAATTCAAAGTAGATAATAAAATTTCACATTGTTCATAACAATCATCCAACAGCAATTAATGTCTGCCTCCACCTCTTAATGGTGAGTTCTGTGGCCAAGACTGTGGGGAAAGTCACATTCACAAAGGCCTCAAATTTAGACTTTTGAGGCCATTTCCAAGTGGGATTTAGAGGGCTGAAGGAAGAAAATACCAGTTTTAAAATTACATCTGCTTCCCATACTACATCACCCTGAGGTGGAGTGAATATTTGTATAAATCCTGTACTTTTGCTTTAAGGCACACAAGACGGAAATTATGTGTGTGCGTATTAAAAGCTCGAATGTGCTACATTTAAAATATACCACAAGTTCTGTAACTCTGGCCTTTCCTCACTCTTGAACCGCTGCTAAGTCTCAGAAAATGCTAGCGACCACTCGAGTCTCTCTATCTCTGTCAGAGAAAATGCTTCTACTCCATTTTATCCCCATAGGAGCGAATGGACACAAGGAGACGCCGAAAGCCACGGAAGTTGCGAACGAAGCCTCACCTCGCTAAGCTACAGGCGGGTTCTCCGCGGAGCGAGGAACTTTCCGACAAAACCTACAACCGTTACCAGGACAACGTATGCCCCGCTCACGCCCTAGAGAAGTCAGCGCACTTCTGTATCCCAGAAGGCACTGCGCCGTCTCTAAGCCTTCCGCCCCACTCCATCCCAACATACAACGGGGTCCAAAAGTCAAGCGCTCTTCGTCAGAGTGATTATAGAAATGCCTGAAGATCTTCATCCATTTAAACTTTAAAATTGTCTGTAATAAGCTCATAGCTAGGGAAGATGTCGGAAAAGAGTCATTAGTTATTTTTTCAAAGGGGTTAATTGTAAATTTCCATGACAAAAGCCCCATCATTTCCCTTGATTCAAGCAGGCGCCTCCTTGGACAGCCCAGGTAGCCAGCGGTGTGAGGACCCGGGGACTCTAGACTAGACACGTGTGGGAGGAAGTGGCGCTGTCAGTCCGCGCGGCGCTTGTAGGCCTTTCAGCGTGAAGCGATGGGAGGCCTGGAGAAGAAAAAAGTGAGTGGATGAGATACTGGGGGTACTCAGGGGGATGGGTTATGGGGGCGGCGGAACTCGGGGACCCCAGGTCGAGGCGACGGGAGGCAGCAGTGAGCGGAGTCCGAGGGAGGGCGAAGACGGCAGTACGCATCCGGTGAAATCCAGGAAAGAACCCTGGAGTGGGATTGTGAAAGAGTTCAGGTTACCAAGCAGAGCTTCACCAGACGCAAACAGGGCCGAGAGGAGATAACTCTTGCTGGAAGAGTGATAAACGTTACTCGGAGATCATCATCTCTGACTTATTATTTTTTTTTCCATTGAGCCAGAGCCTGTACTGGGTACTGGCGATGGAGGAGTAAACAGTTGGATGTGGCCCCTGCCTACCTGGAGTTCACATTCTAGTGAGGAAGACGGACACAAAAGTAAATAACCACAATTATTACAGATTGTTAAAGTGCGCCTGGAGGGAAGCAAACAAGGGAAGAAACTGAAAAAAATACAAAAGGATTCTTATATTAGTTAGTGTTGTCTTGGAAGGTCTCACTGACGCTGCAATATTTAAATTGAAATCTGAAAGATTGGAAGATCGAGACTTGGATAGGTTCTGGGGCATGGGAGTCCTTAGCGAGCAAGCCTGGTAGAGGAAACTGCAATGCTAAGACCCTGGTATGGGAAAGGTTTGCTGGGTGTAAGGAATTGGAAAGACATTAGGATGGCTGGGATTGGACAGTGATCGAATCATGCAGTGCCTTGTAAGCCACAGTGAGGAGCTTGGGTTTTATCCTAAGAGCTGTAGGAAGCAGCTAAAGGGAACACATGGTCAGTTTTTCAAGGAACTGTTCTTGCAGCTGTATGGAGAATCACCTGAGTGGTATGAAGAACCTGGGGTGGGTGGTGGGGATGCGTATGAAGAAGATACAGTTGGCTAAAATGTTTCCTTCAGCTGGAAAGTTTCCAGGTCCATTTTGTTTTTAACCCAACACATTTATTGAACACCCATTAAGTGCTAGCCATTGGAGCTACAAGGATATAAGACGGAAAACCCTTCCTTTGCAAGCAGGGTTTCTCAACCATTTTGACAGTTTGGGCCAGATGAATCTTTGGGGGTGGAGGGCAGCATTGTCCTGTGCATTGTAGGATGCTCAGCAGCTAAACATCCTGCTAACCTCTACCCACTAGGTACTGGTAGCATCCAACAAAAATGTCTCCAGACATTGCAAGATTCTCCCACTGCATCCTCCCCCCTCCAGCCCCCGGCAAGAGAGAGCCACTTATCCCTTTAATGTTTAAAAGTATAAGTGTGTTGTGACAGAGGTATGTGTGGCATAGAGCAATGGAAGATACTTTTAACGAAGACTTAACTTTATGAGACAGTCTGAAACCCATCTTGGTATCCCCAGGACCTAGCACAGGCCCAACCCTCAACAAGCAATTAATAAATGTCTGAAGGGAAGAATGAATGGAGGGTGCGTTTCATAACCGTGGAGTTTTTCATAAACATACTCCTCTGAGGGCTGCAAGTCGGTCTCTTTACAGCTGGGACTAGCCTTAGAGTCCTCTGCTGTCTTATTCTGGAGGAAGATCATGTTCGAAAAGGACATGCTTGGTCAGTATTGAGGGGTGCTTGGCACAAAGTCTAGGCCTTTTATTTTTGTTACCCTCATAGCATCTACCTTAATGCTTTGAACATAGTAAAGATCCCCTTAATGTCTGTTAAATGGTTGGATGGGGAAAAGAAAGGGCCATATAGCTTAGGGCATGTATTTCATCCTGAAGGGAGCAAAAATTGGTTCTTGGGTTGGGGGAGAGAGCAGAGAAAAACTTAGATATCACTATGGTTTGTGGTCCTCCAAAGGACCGTATTACCTAACAGGTATACAGTATATCTGTGGTGTTAAAATTTCATGGGTCTTTGGAGGAGGAGAGGATGATTAGGAAGAAAAGTGTCTGAAAAGGCTCCAGGAATGGGGTTGGTGATAATAGACAAAAGGTTGAAAAACATTGGCTTAACAGTTAGGTACCCAGGCTCTGGAGTCAGACCTGGGTTTGAATCCCAGCTCTGACACTTTAAAAAGCTGGGAGACCTTTAATCTTGCTCAGCCTGTTTCTTCCCATGTGGAGTGGGATTTATAATGGCACCTAACTCACAGGGTTGTGGGGATTAAATAAAATAACACATGGAAGTAGCCACCATTAACAGCCAATACTTAGAACTAGTAATGAGTGTCTGGTACATAGCTAACCACATGGTCCTTAGCATCATGGTTTGCAGACCTATATGTCCTCTCCCTGGATAACTGCAAGAACAGTGCAGAGGAACCCCATTAGGCAGACGGGCTCCCTCTCTACAGCGTTTTCTATCCCCAGAGCACCTCGGCCACTTACCTCTGGAACAAGGCACACCCAGAGTTTGATGTCAGTCACTGCAATCATTGCTAATGAAGGTTTGTTTTTACCTTTCTAAGTATGAACGGGGCTCTGCCACCAACTACATCACCCGAAACAAAGCCCGGAAGAAGCTGCAGCTGAGCCTGGCTGACTTCAGGTGAGGTTGGAAAGAAGTGGAAGAGCGGGCCTTGGGGAGCCTGGGCAGTGAATAGCACAGTGATAACTCATCCTCATTGTAGTACACCACAGCTCTGTTTTCTCCGAGCTGCCCAAACCCTCTCTGGAATTTGGGTGTCCCTCCTCTCTCTTGCCCAGCCTTGCTTTAGTGAGCTGTGCTTTGCTAGGTGTGGTCTGCAGAGAAGCTGGAGGAGAACTGCATGATGTCTCCCTGAAATCATCAGAATGGGGCCCTCGGAGCTGGGTCTGCATTCCCTCCTTTGTGACAGTAGAGACCCCTCCCTGATCTTGCAGCTGGGGGTCTTCACTTCTCATGGAGTCAGACACAGCCTGCAGACCCTGCCAGCCTGGCCACCTCTGACCTCTGCAGCCTCATCTGGCTGTGTTCCAGCCACCTGGGCCACTTTTAGTCCTTCAAAAGCACCCAGCACTTTCCAGCCTTACTCTGGCCTTTATTCCTCTTCTTAGGACGCTTTTCGCTCTACGTTTTATATCCCTGGCTGCTTCTCCTCCTTAGGTCTCTGCTCATGTGCTCTTTTTCAGCCAGGCCCTTCCTTAATCCGCCAGCTAAAAGGGGTACCTGCTTCTGTCAGTTCCCTGTTTGTTTCTTTTCAGGTACTTGCAATAGCCTGAATTATATGTTTGTCTGGGATCTTGTTAGTGTCCAACTCCTGCACTGGCATGTGGTGACATTGGGCTTCACAGTGGCCAGTACTGAGCCCATTTACTGACAGAAAACATGGCTTCTGTCTTCCAGGCGGCTGTGCATCCTGAAGGGCATTTATCCCCACGAGCCCAAACACAAGAAGAAGGTTAACAAGGGCTCCACAGCAGCCCGAACCTTTTACCTCATCAAAGACATCAAGTTCCTCCTCCATGAACCCATCGTCAACAAGTTCCGGGAATACAAGGTGAGCTTGGGCTCTGGGGGCAGCCCTGTGACCCATTAACTGTGACCAGGGGCCTGTTACTTAACCCTCTCTGAGCAAGCCACTTGGGGGGGCAGGGGGGCGTGAGGATCAACTGAGATCACGTGTGGAATTTATCTGCACAGAGCTGCCTGTCCTAGTTTGCTAATGCTGCAGAATGCAAAACACCAGAGATGGATAGGCTTTTATAAAACGGGGGTTTATTTACAATTACAGTCTTAAGGCCACAAAGCATCCAAGGTAACGGACATTCCTCTCTAGCAAGCTTGCTCTTCTTCAGAACATCACTCACAGCTGCACACATTCAGTCTCTTTGAGTCAGCATGTTTTATATGGCTCCACTGATCAAGGCCCACCCTGAATGGGTGGGGCCACACCTCTATGGGAGTATCCCACCAAAGTCACCACCCACAGCTGGGTGGGGCACATTCCAAGCAAATCTAACCAGCACCAAAACGTCTGTCCCAGAAGACCACAAAGATAATGGCATTTGGGGGACACAATACATTCAAACCGGCACATTCCACCCCCTGGACCCCAAAATGACATTATCTTTCCAAATACAAAATACATTCATCCCACAATACCACAGAAACTTAAATCATTTCAGTAACAATAGTTAAGTACAAAATCCCATCAAACTCAAATATAGGCGTGGTCAGTCCTAAGGCAAACTTTTCCTTTAGCTTGGATCTGTGGACTTAGAACAAGTTATATGCTTCCAATATACAAAGGAGGGACATTCATAGGATAAACATTTCCATTGCCATAAGGAGAAACAGTAAGGAAAACAGGGTTAACAGGACCAAAACAGTTCTTAAAACCTGCAGGACAAACTCCATTAGATTTCAAGGTCTGAGAGTCATTAACAGAACAACGTTGCATCCTTGGGGCTTGAGAGAGTGGGAGCCTAACTCTTCCTAAGGGCCTTTTCGGCAGCCCTTTCCTCTCCAAACGCTTAGGTGAGTGCTCCAACATACCCACACATTGGGGAGACCACCTTCTCGGCCCCACCCTCCTCAAACATCGGGGCAGCTCCCGGATTCCCTTCCATCTCCGGGGCACACGCTCAACCCCTTCAGAACAGTGTGGTGGCAGCCAGGCTCTCCCCAATTCCCTGGGAATGTGCTCCAACCTCTTTGGGACCTGAGGTGGCAAAACTCTTCCAGAGCATCGAGGCGGAAGGCCCGCCCTCGACCTCCAGGGCAAACTCACCCTTTCCATGCATGTGGGCTGCTCCTCTCTCCCAGCCCGAGACCTCTTGACTCCAGACCTCAACCTCCATGGCTCTGTCTTTGAAGAAATTTTTCCTTCAGTTTGTTCCTTGTCTGTCTCCTCCAGTCCAGAACGGCAATGGCTCCGTCTATAAAGATCTCGCAAAAATTCTGTTGGCTTTGCATGAAGCATGAAGGGGTCAAAGCCATCAGACAATAGGAGTTTCCACAAATCCTTTCTGCTTAACTCCTTATCCAATCTTGGCTTGTCCTCAGGTTGGGCTGTAGCTTCTGGGATTCTACCCACTGGAAGCCCGTAATTTTCCAAGCCATCAACTTCTGGTTTCTTTGAACCCAAGAGTTCAGTTCTAAGTTTATCTCTCTCTGCTCGCATTTTACTATAAGCTGCAAGGAGAAGCCAGGATATGTCCTCCACACGTAGTCTGGAGATCTCCTCAGCTAAGTATTCCAAGTTGTTGCTTCCAGATTCTTCCTTCCATCTGACACCAGGACTCAATTTTGCCAAATTCTCTGCCACTTTAAAACAAGGATCGCCTTTCTTCCAGTTTACAACACATTCATCATTTCTGTTCAAGTCCTCATCAGAAGTATCTTTAGAGTCCATATTTCCACAAACAGTCTCTTTAAAGCAGTTTTGGCCTTTTCTATCAAGCTCCTCACAACTCTTCCAGAAATTCCCCCTTATCCATTTAAAAAGCCGTTCCAACATGTTTGGTATTTGCAAACTCAGCAGCAAAAGCACCCCACTCCTGGTACCAAAATCTGTCCTAGTTTGCTAATGCTGCAGAATGCAAAACACCAGAGATGGATAGGCTTTTATAAAACGGGGGTTTATTTACAATTACAGTCTTAAGGCCACAAAGCATCCAAGGTAACGGACATTCCTCTCTAGCAAGCTTGCTCTTCTTCAGAACATCACTCACAGCTGCACACATTCAGTCTCTTTGAGTCAGCATGTTTTATATGGCTCCACTGATCAAGGCCCACCCTGAATGGGTGGGGCCACACCTCTATGGGAGTATCCCACCAAAGTCACCACCCACAGCTGGGTGGGGCACATTCCAAGCAAATCTAACCAGCACCAAAACGTCTGTCCCAGAAGACCACAAAGATAATGGCATTTGGGGGACACAATACATTCAAACCGGCACACTGCCCAATGTCTAGTGCTTTATCTGTGGTAACTTTCCCGATTCTCTCTGAAAAGACTAAACTTTCTGCCTCCAAGGCAAAGAAGTTTCTGTTTCAGGAGCTCCCTGTTGTCCTCTCTGCCCAAAGAAACTGCTCCTATTCTGATTCTTTCTGCAAGTACTCCCAGGAAACCAAGCCTTTCATTCCCCAAATGGAAATCATTAAATGTTCGAATACCATAGGGAAAACAGAAACCTATTTATACCAAATGCAAATAATTGAAAGTAGACTGTCGCTACTAACGCCGTGGATGGGGAGCCAGCAGCTGCTGCCATCCCCCTTGCCCAAGCCTGCTAGAGAGGGGAAACTGGGCCTGTTCTGTTGCTGGGTTTCCCAAAACTATATAACGTCACCACGTTGGAAGTGAGCCCTTTGTGGGAAATGGCTGTCCCAGGTTTGCCATTCCCCACCCCAGCAGAGATGGCCTTTGAGACTCTGGAGAGCCCTCTGGGTGGGGGTGGGGGATGGGTGGGCCTGACCAGGAGTACTTAGAGGGAAGAAGCCACTTGATTTAGAGGGTCTTCTGGCCCTTCACCAGCCTCAGCTGCATCTTCCTATATGAGCCAGCCACGCACACAAACCTAGAGCTGGTTTCATGCTAACACAGTCTGGTGTTAAGAACACAGGCTGAACCTGCCTTGCTTTTCAGGTGAGAAATGGGGCTGCTCTGCCCTGCCTTCTTCACGCATAAATGTGTGGACTCTCACTTTGCAAAGGCCAAGGGCAGCACATCTGCAAGTTGTTATTGGTTCATTTGTCAAAGGGGTGCATTGGTCTAACTCTGCTCGTTATCAGGGGGGTCAGTCTCGGTGCTCCTTGGAGTTGGCTGTTTAGCACATCCTGGGCTGAGTGTTCTGGTTGTACCGCGATGGCCCATGGCCAGCTTCAGGGGGCTTTCACAGCCCTCCTACCCCTCATAGCATCCCCCATGGGAGAGAGGTGTCCAGGAGCCCCTTGGCCCTGGCATCAGTGGTCTCTTTCTCTCCTCCAGGTATTTGTCCGGAAGCTCCGGAAAGCCTATGGGAAGAGTGAGTGGAACACTGTGGAGCGTCTGAAGGACAACAAGCCCAACTACAAGCTTGACCACATCATCAAGGAGCGGTGAGCCAGGAGCCCTTCTGCGCTTTGCCACCTGCTCATTCACTGCTGGGCTCTGTCCTAGGCATGGGGGATTCAGTGTGGGGACAAGATGGACCCTGCCTGAGACTTTGCATTCTTTTGGAGGAGACAGACCTAAGAATAAACTGGCACACTGCTCTAATGTTTGCAGCTCACAGTGAGTGCTGTGAAGGATGCAAACAGCACAAAGGGGGCTGGGAGAGATATTTAGTTACAGTCTTGTCAGAGGCAGTCTCTTGGCAGGGAGATGTTTGAGCCAGCCAGGGGAAGCTGTCTAAGGGGAAGAGACAACAAGTGCAAAGGCCCCATGATGGGAGAGAGCCAGGGCTCTGGGGGTACATGGTCAGACCCAAGACATGCTGGACAGTTGGACACTCTGTGGTCTGAGGCATACCTTACTCAGCTTTCTCAGGAGTCTCCCTCTTTCATTGGCTCAATCTGTGGTTTGTAGCCAGGGACATTCCCCACCCCCAGCCCCAGCCCCCCAAGGGTGCTGCTGGCACCTAGTGTAGATGCCAGGGTTGCTACTAAACATCCCATGGTGCACATCCTACAAAGTGGGGGCTAGTCCAAGAAAGTATTATCTAGTCCCAACTGTCAACAGCACCAAGCTTGAGAAACACTGGGCTCAGTGAAGGTCCGTGTTCTCTTGGGTCTGATGGCCCAGACCACTTAGCTTCAGGATGGATGCACTTGGTTTCATTGAGTGGGGCTACCACCAGGAAAGGCCTGGCTCTGGAACTACATCGTGGGTCCCCTCACCCCAACCCTGCCTCTCATTAGCCTGGTGGCCAGGGTACAGTCCCTGTTCTGAGCAAGTCCTCATCTTTAATAGAGATAATGGTGACTCCTGTCCTGCCTGTGACACAGGGCTGCTGGGTGGAAAAAATGAAAACCAAAAAGCACCTTGAAAGTAAATGCCTGGATTCACACACACCCCAGGCGGTAGTGTGGTTGTGGTGTTCTACTCTTTGTCATCCCTTTCTCTGTAGCCAGAGCTTTAGAAAGGAAAGCAGGTGGCCCTGAAATGGCCAGTGCCGTTTCTGCAAAGGGCCTGGTTGTCAGATTTGTCTGGAAAGTGGAAAGCTACGAAACTGAAAGACACCAGAGGGGGTGATTGGCTCCGGGAAACCAGGCCGCTGACCTCTAGCCTCATGGGAGGCAGCAGCAGCCTTTTCCTCCTCCCTGGCCTGGGTCCGAACACGTGGCAGACCCTGCCTGACTCGAGGCAGAGAGTGAGGATCCAGAGTGGAGGGACCTTGGCCATCTCTGGTCCTGTGTTTTTTAGGATCTTATTTTGAAGCAGTAGAGCCAACTTCCCTGGAAGGCTGGCATCTGTTCTGCTTTGGGGGGGTGACGGGGTGGAGTCCTGTCTACCCACTTGTCCCCAGATGTTTCCGGGGATGATCCCACAGTGTCATTTTCCACATGAGGCCACTGAGGCCGGGAAGTGAAGTGACTCGCCCTGGTCAGAGCTGAGAGCTGGGCCAGGAATGCAGGTCTCCCTGTAGTGCAGTGTCCTGTTCCACACCTCTGGGGGACCCACGCCTCTGTCTCCCAGAGAGCAGTGCACAGGAACGGCTCTTGTCCATGGTGGCTGGTTCTCGTCAGCTTTCTCATTTCTATTCATATTTTCCTTCAACTTCCTCAGTTGATTTAGGAAATTTGTTTGAACTACTTTGATGAGTTGTTCCGATGTCTGTTTCCTTTGAAGTTTGAATTTTTTTTCCCTCAAACGGGCCATATCTTCCTGATTTTTTGCTCACATCCAGGCATCTGATTATTGTGACGTGCTAACTGTGAAAGCCAGTTTCCCCCTCTTGCCTGTGGGTTTTATTGTAGGTTGACTGTATGTTCAGGCTCTTCAGTGCTTGGTCAAGCTTATACTGAATGTTGAAAGCAGCCCACGTTGAGCTGTTCACATTTTCTCCAGTCTTCTGCACCTCTCTCTTGCCCTGGACATGCAGTGCAACTTTTAAGATTGCTCTTTTATGCACAATTGCTTCACCTCCAGATTTCCTTCCTCTCTTCTTCTCCAGGAGTCCTGGGCTGTTCTGTTTGTTTTTGTGTCAGTTTTCCTCCCCAGCAGCTATGATTTACTCAACTGCTGTCCCATGCACAGTGCCAGTTTTTCGCGACAGCCTTCAGCCCTGGGGGCTGCCCTGCCTTACAGCTGATCAGTTTTTCCCTTCTTCCATGTGGCTTTTCTGCCTCTGGTAACTTCCACATTAGGGTATCCCACCCCAGGGAGCCATATGGGGTCCGTGTTTAAAAAATGCCTGCTTTTCATGTGGGTGCACCTGCCATCAGAGAATGGGTCAGGTGTGTGCACCACTCACCAACAGCCCCAACACAGCTCTGTTTTGTTTCCTGGGGGCTGTTTTGTCCATTTACACTTGCCAAGCACCGTGGCACCACCCTGGATGTACGCGGCATCAAGTCCCCAGGCCAGAGGGAATGTGCGTCGGGCTCTAAGCTGTTACCACGAGTGGCTCTGTGGTCCACACCCAGGCCAAGGGCTGCCACTGTGTGACCTTTAGGACTGGGACTGGCGGGTCCCAGTCACAGAACTCCCTCTTCTTTTTTTTTTTTTTGGATTTTTCTTAATCCTTCAATTCAGGGTTTGTGGAGTCCTTCTCCAGTCTCTATCATCTTAAAGAGTTCAGAGCAAGTGAGCTTTGCCATTTTATTTAGTTGTCCCTGAGGAGACGCTTTCCCAGGGATGCCTTTGTTGGCTTCCTCATTTCCCATAGGGTTCCTGGAGATGCTTCCTTGCTGCGGCCCTTCCTGGCCCAGGACCCAGTTCCAACACTTTAACACCTGCTTCTCATTGGTTCTGCAAACTAGATGGAGCTCTGGGTGCCGAGAACCGGGGAAGACATGACCCCCTCCAGTGCCCTGTGGCCAGGCCAGGACCTGATTGCACTGAGGACAGGAGGCCTGCCCCCTTCCCCGGTTCCACTGGGGCAGCTTCGCACTTTTCACTTTACATCCTGGATCTCCAGCTAGAATTCTTCTAACCAAGGGTTTCTTCCTCAAATATAGAAGTGGATAGAGGCCGGGTGCTTGGTGAGCAAGGGGATCTTGAGGCTCCCATGGGGAGATATCTGAGCCTGAGTTGGCGGGCACATCCTGGTAGAGTCCTTCCCCTCCCGCCCCAAGGCTGTTCCCAGGTCTCTAGGTGGCTGCAGGGAAGCTGGCGCTGCCTGGCTTTCTGGTCAGGTGGGGGGCAGCGTCAAGGCCTGGGGTGGCTGATGGGGCGGGGCGAGGAAGTCAGGACCCCCTTAGAGCCCAAGCAGAACAAGCCTGCGAGCACTGCCCGCCCCCCGGCCACACAGGTACCCCACCTTCATCGACGCGCTGCGGGACCTGGACGACGCCCTCTCCATGTGCTTCCTCTTCTCCACCTTCCCACGCACCGGCAAGTGCCACGTGCAGACCATCCAGCTGTGCCGCCGGCTCACCGTGGAGTTCCTGCACTACGTCATCGCCGCGCGCGCCCTGCGCAAGGTGAGCCCGGCGCACTCCCCGGTGGGCCACCCGCCCCCCTCCCTGCCGCCCCTTGGTCTTCACCATGCTGCTGTCTCCCTCCCTCCCCCACCAGGTCTTCCTGTCCATCAAGGGCATTTACTACCAGGCCGAGGTGCTGGGGCAGCCCATCGTGTGGATCGCCCCCTACGCCTTCTCCCACGACGTGAGTGTGCTGGCGGGAGGGGCTCGCACCAGGCCCTCACTCCCTATCTCCTGCCCTGGATGGGGACAAGGGCGAAGTGGATGATGGGGGGCGCTCTGCTGTCCTGCGGAGTCCACCCATGCTGGGTTCCTAATCACTGGGGTGGGGCTGGGAGTGTCCCCGCAGCATCGTTGTTAGGAGCGTGAGTCCCTGAGCCAGACTCCCTGGTTCAGAGCCCAGCTCCAACGCCCACTAGCTGAGGGGACCTTGGGGAAGTGCCCTCACCACTCTGTGCCTGAAGTTAACACATGTTTCCACCTTCTAAGCTTTGTCGCAAGGACTTGAGAAAAAATTATCCTTTGAAGTGCTCAGTGCTTGGCCTGTCGGGGGTGCAGAGCGAACAGTGAGGGCAGCCATTGGGAACCAGTGTTGCCTGTGCCCTCAGCCTAGAGCAGTGGCAGTGCCCAGCCCTGGAGTCAGGTGCCCTGTGGGCAGCAGGCTGCAAGACCTTGGGCAAGCTGCTTTGCTTAACTCTCTGCCCTCCCACTTCTGGCCTGCCAGCCCCTCAGACCAGCAGACTGGGTGAGGTGTGTTTGGAAAGGATGAGCCCAAGAGAAGCAGGTAGCAAGCAGCTCTACTTCATATTTAGAGTTTTTAAAAACGTGGGACTTCCTGGCAGAGATCCCTTTTTTTAATCAGCTTTTTTTTAATTCATTTTTATTGAGATATATTCACATACCACACAGTCATACAAAGTGTGTACATTCAGTTGTTCACAGTACTATTACGTAGTTGCGCATTCATCACCAAAATTAGTTTTTGAACATTTTCATTACCACACGCACAAAAATAATAAGAATAAAAATTAAAGTGAAGAACAATTAAAGTAAAAAAGAATACTGGGTGCCTTTTCTTTTCTTTTCTTTTCTTTTTATCTTTTTTTGTTTTTTTTTTTTTTGCCCCCATTTTTCTACTCATTCATCCATTCACTGGACAAAGGGGAGTGTGGTCCTTATGGCTTTCCCAATCATATTGTCACCCCTCATAAGCTACATTTTTATACAATTCGTCTTCAAGATTCATGGGTTCTGGGTTGTAGTTTGATAGTTTAAGTTTTTTACTGCTAGCTATTCCAATTCATTAGAACCTAAAAAGGGTTATATAGTGTGTAAGAGTGCCCACCAGAGTGACCTCTTGGCTCCTTTTAGAATCTGTCAGCCACTGAAACTTACTTCATTTCTTTTCACATCCCCCTTTTGGTCAAGAAGATGTTCTCTATCCCACAATGCTGGGTCTAGATTCCTCCCTGGGAGTCACAGTCTCCATTGCCAGGGAGATTTACTCCCCTGGGTGTCAGATCTCACATGGGGGGAGGGCAGTGATTTCACCTGCCAAGTTGGCTTAGCTAGAGAGAGAGGGCCACATCTGAGCAACAAAGAGGCATTCAGGAGGAGGCTCTTAGGCACAATTATAGGCAGGCCTAGCCTCTCCTTTGCAGCAACAGTCTTGTCAACAGCAAGTTCCATGGTAGAGAGCTCAGCCCATCAAACCACCAGTCCCCTATGTCTGTGAGCACATCAGCAACCATCAAGGTGGGGTAGCCCAACACTCCCGCAGAGATCCCTTGAAAGCAATCCTGCTTTTGCCTCCTGATGGAAGCATTATCAGCCTTGGGTTCCCCAAAGGGCCTCCAGCCACCTCGTTTTGTGGGCTTATGTTTGGACTTCCTGCTGGTCCAGGGAAAAGGACTTGGTGGGGCCTTTAGTGGTGAGCAGGTGCTGTCTGCCTGGCTGAACAGTCTGGGGGCTGGGGTTGCAGCCCAGCTTATTATGTGCTTCAGGGTGGGGCGGGGGTCTGGGCCCCTGGCCGCTCCCCATTACTGGGGCTGGTGGAGGTGCAAGGGCTGGAACCCGCAGTGGTGGCAGTGTGGCTGCAGTCACTGGTGGACGAGAGGTGGGCGTGGTCTGTCTCTACTCCTGGCACAGCATGGGTGACTCTTCCCTCTTCCCCTCTCCATCCCGCCTCTCCTTCCTGATTTCTCTGCCTTCCCTTCCCTCCTTTCTCTCCAGCCCGCCCCTCCCTTGTCTCTGATGTCCCCTACCCCCACCCCTGGCTGCTCAGACTGCTCTTTGTGTGTCCTCCAGGGTGGTGAATAGGGTGCTGTGCAGGGCCAGCCTCCACACAGCTGGCCCTGGGGGCAGAGGCTGGGCTGCCCGTTCCTCCTTCCTCCTTGTCCAGCTTGCTGTCGCTGCTTCCTGTTAGCAGGAAGACGGGGGTATCTGCCAGAACCGGGCAGTAGCGGAGGCCCTGGTGTCACTCCCCTCCCCTGGGGTGGCTGTGGGTGACCTGCTCAGTGCTCTGCCATGAGAAATGAGGTTGGAGGTCAAATGCTGGGCCAGGCGCATTGAGGGCCCCAGCAGATGCCCATGGAAGGATGGAGGTGTGAGTGGGTGGGGACAGGTGGGGCGCCTCATGGCCCCAGAGCCCCCACAGCACAGGCTGGAGGCACATCTTGATGGCAGGGTGGAGAAACAGCTCACAGCCCTGGGCACGCACAGCATAGAAGGGACATTGTGATTGTTACCAACTTTTGATATTGCTCGGAATATCCTCTCATCCAGATCCCAGGGCTTGGCAGGGCTGTGTTACCCTCCCTGGGTGCTGAGTTGAGGCGCTCGGTCTAGGTCTTAGAGCTCTTCCACTTCTCTGCTCGCTGGGTTGGCAACTCGTGAGGTTGGCTGTGTGCCTTGGCCCCAGACAGGCAGCATTCCTGCCCGCCATCTGCCAGGGGCTCTGTTGGGGCTGGGCCCAGCCTGTCTTGGGCCCTCAGGTTGTGCCTTTGTCTCTCTGGCTTGGGCCCGAGGTGGGGTCACTAAATTCTTGAGCATCTGCTCCAAGGCTCCTGCCAGAGCATGGAGGGACTGAGTCCCGTCCACCCACTGCCCCCACTGGGGCAAACGGGGACCACTCCAGAGCCACCGCCATCAGCTGGCTGGCCTTCCTAAGGCACCGTTTTCCAGCAGAGGGTCAGTCCATCCCTCCTCGGGGCTGGGCTCTGCGAGTTTTGCCCTCCCAGCACACACAGTCTAGCCCTGGAGGCTGATGCTGAACAAGGAACGTGGGCTGGGTGGTGGAAAAGGCAGGAGCTCTGACTGGTCAGGGCAGGCCCTCCCTAAGGACTAGCGTCTAAGTCAAGACTTGAAGGGGCAGGGGGAGAGCTGAGGTAGGAGGGGGCCAGCCAGTCACGGGAGCAGCATGAATAAAAGCTTCCATTTCCTCACTCAGAGCTCCCTTTTCATGTCATGGGCATTTGACTCTGGCCTCTAGGGGTGCCTCTAGCCCTCAGGACACCTGACCAGAGCCCCCAGGTGGGACTGTGCCATGCAGCCCCTACCCCTGGAGCAAAACTCCAAGGGCCGAGCTTTGCAAGGAGCCTGGGATCCCAGGGTGGGCAGAGCCCCCCTGCCCCACATGGGTTGTCAGCTCCTTCTTTGCCCCCCCACTTGCACCCTCACTGCTGACGCGTCTGCTGTGCCCCCAGCATCCAACAGATGTGGACTACAGGGTCATGGCCACCTTCACCGAGTTCTATACCACCCTGCTGGGCTTTGTCAACTTCCGCCTCTACCAGTCGCTCAACCTCTTCTACCCCCCCAAGGTAGGGTGCTCAGCCAGGTGCCTTCTCCCGAGACCCAGGAGCTTGGCGGTGATGGGGTTTGTGGGTGTCGTGTTCCCATCTCGAATCTTTCCTTGCCTCCCAGCTCGAGGGTCAGATGCTAGCAGAGATGCAGGCCGGTGACGGCGCGTATGCCCTGGAGTCCGAGAGCTCTATGGAGGTGAGAGGTGAAAGCAGGAGCAGCATCCCTGCGTCTCCCCAGAAGGGTGGGCTCTGTCCCCTTTGTTTCTGGAGAGCTGGTGTGGTGGGGAGGGGGAGTCATGGCTAGGGGGGTGCCCTCGGGTGTTGTCCACTGATGTCCCAGGGTGGTCACTCCAACCCCCTGCAGGCAGGCCGCCCTGCAGCCCCGCTTCTTTCCCCTAGAAACTGGTAGCCCTCAGTGCCAGCCTGGCCCGCGCAGTGGTGCCGACCACGGAAGAGGAAGCTGAGATGGATGAGTTCCCCAGTGATGGGGTGAGAACTCTGCCATCCAGGGGTGGGAGGCCGGTTGCCTTGGCCGGAAGGGTCTAGAAGGGGGGTCAGGGTGGAGTCAGCTCCAATCCTGCCCTCCAGTGGGGGTGTGGGCAGGCTGGTGGTGCGAGGCCTTGCCCCTTTTGCTACAGGAGATGGCAGCTCAGGAAGAGGACCGCAGGAAAGAGCTAGAGGCACAGGAAAAGCACAAGAAGCTTTTTGAGGGCCTGAAGTTCTTCCTGAACCGCGAGGTGCCCCGCGAGGCCCTGGCCTTCATCATCAGGTGGGTGGCCAGGAGCTCTGGGCTGATGCACCAGCTCTGCCACGCCAAGGGCAGCCCTGGGCATACATCGGTCAAGTGGGGATACATCAGGGCCACCTCCACGGGATGTCATGAGGATTCATTGAAGTGTGGTGCGTGGGAAGTGCCCAGCGTGGCACCAAGCACGTAATAAGCACTCAGCAGAGAGCAGCTGCCACCGCTTACCACCAGCTTAGGGCAGAAGGACAGGCAGAGGGCAGAGGGCAGAAGGTCTCTGCTGGGCCAGGGCTGGAGGGTGTCCGCACAGACAGGAAGGTCGGGGCATGTGGAGCTTGGCAGCTGGGTCCTAGGAGGTGAGTTTGTGGGCCAGGCAGCCACTGGATCCCAGGGCAGGCAGCTCATGCCCGGGACCCTTTTGGGTTCTCCCCCTCCTTGTAGGAGTTTTGGAGGGGACGTGTCCTGGGACAAGTCCCTGTGCATTGGAGCCACTTACAGTGTCACAGACTCCTGCATTACCCACCAGATTGTAGACCGCCCTGGGCAGCAGACCCCCGTCATTGGCAGGTAGGCTGCCAAGACCCTCTTCCCCCTGGGTTTCGGACATGGAGGTCTGTCCTAAAGGCCCCTGCAAATGCCCCCATGACCGTCTGCCCACCGCTCTGCACCAGGTACTACGTGCAGCCCCAGTGGGTGTTTGACTCTGTGAACGCCCGCCTCCTCCTTCCCGTGGAGGAGTACTTCCCTGGGGTGCAGCTGCCCCCACACCTCTCACCTTTCGTGACTGAGAAGGAGGGCGATTACGTCCCACCTGAGAAGCTGAAGCTGCTGGCCCTGCAGCGGGGAGAGGACCCAGGTGAGCAGGAGGGAGCAGGGCTGGGCAGTCGGGTGGGTGAACAGGATACTCTGGGCTGGCTCTGGACCCTGAGGCTGCACCGGCTGCTTCCTGTCTTGGCTACAAAGGTGACACGCTCCGGGGAATGGGGCAGCAGGGCAAAAGAGTAAGACTTAGCAGAAATGAACGTTTGTATCCTACAGTGAGGTGTTATCTGACATTCAAGATAACTGAGCAGAATGATCTGGGGTCATCATCAGTATTTACATAAGAGGCAGCAGAGCTCAGGAGTTGGGGGCTTGGGGTTTCCTCTGAAGGTGGCTGGGGCTGTGGGGGGAAGTGCCAGAGAAGGCCACAGTGGGACAGCCCTGAGCTGCCTTTGGCACATGTTCATGGCCAAAGAGGGCAGGGCCAGAGAGGGTGGTGCCTGGGGCCAGTTCTCAACCTGCAAGGGAAAGAGCAGGCTCCCGGGGCATTCAGAAATCGTCAGCTGTTTATAGGAAACTTGAATGAATCAGAAGAGGAGGAGGAAGAGGAAGATGATGATGGTGAGGAGGAGGAAGGAGGAGAAAATGAAGAGGAGGAAGATGCGGAGGCTGGTTTGGAAAAGGAGGAGGAGGCCCGACTGTCAGCCCTGGAGGAGCAGAGGCTGGAGGGGAAGGTACCAGAGAGCTGGACAGGGGGCTCAGCCTGGGAAGTGGCCCCACTGGCTGTCTTGGTGCCAGTCCTGGGGACTGATAGGCAGTGTGGGGTGACCTTTACCCACCGGCACCTGCCCTGTGTCCCCAGAAGCCCAGGGTGACAGCTGGCACTGTGAAGCTGGAGGACAAACAGCGGCTGGTGCAGGAGGAGGAGAGCGAGGCCAAGCGGCTGGCCATCATGATGATGAAGAAGAGGGAGAAGTACCTTTACCGCAAGATCATGTTTGGCAAGAAGCGCAAAATCCGTGAGGTAAGTCCCCGCTGCCCACGCTGGCCTGAGACTCCCAGGGTGGCTGCTGGGTGTGGCTGCACAGGGGAACGCAAAGCCCAGCTGGCTCCTCCGGGGGTAAACTCTGAGTGCCCTCATAGCCTCTTCCTGAGGTTTTCCGAGTGGCCCAGCCTCCAGCCCCACCCAGGCCCTTGTGGGCATCTCAGCACCACCAGCCTCAGGCCAGGCTTTCTTCGGGGCTTCCATCTACTTTCTGCACCCAGCTCTTCCTGGGTTGGCCAGGTTGTGGGGGACAGAGCTGTCCTGGCAGAACCAGGACCTGCTATTACACAGGTCTACTCAACAGGAGTGCATAAGTGCAAGGGACTGGGCGGGTTTCTGTTAAGCTTCTTTCTATTTTGTTTTTCCTTATTCACAAAGCCACAAATGTTGTCTGTTTAAAAAAAAAAAACAAAAAACAAAAAACTCATGCCCTCTAGTTCTCTGTAATGGATGGCATGAAAGTAGCTCACAGTGCCGCCCTCGTATGATCTGTAGAAAGAACCACAGGTTTCTTTTGTGCATGTAATAACATGGACATTATCGGGGTGGGGGGCATACATGTATGTATAGTTTTGCAGTACGTATTTCCCTTTAACCATATGGGGACTGACTTCTCTCCATGGTAACATACAGTATGTAGCCTGGTCCCTGCTGCTGGTATTAGATTATTTTCCATTTTCAGTCATTCCCAGAAAACATCCTTGAGCATGTCCCTGTGCACCTCTCTGTTTCTGCAGGGTGAATTCTCAGGAGTGGAATGGTTGGGTTGAACTATCTGATAGATATTACATTGCCCAGTGGCCCAGGGAAAGATGGTTCCAGGTTGCATCCCCACCAGCACCAGGCAAAGGCTTGGATGACGTTCCAGCTCTCCCACACAGGGCAGGGGGTGGGTGTAAAAGAACAGGCTTCTGGAAGCCTAAGGTAGAAGCTGTGGGCCCATAAAATACAAATTGTAAAGGCAAGAATGGAGGCATGTTTTCTCACCCTGAGGTTATTCAAGTATTTTTTTTAACAGGCATTTTGCATTTTCCCCATTACCTTTTCTGGAACCTCTGCTTTCAAAGGGGGGCCTTGTGTAGGAGAAGGGGACTTGCCCCACCCCCCACCCCATCATAGCCTGATCCCTTCCCTGCTTTCTCCTCACAGGCCAACAAACTGGCAGAGAAGCGGAAAGCCCACGATGAGGCTGTGAGGTCCAAGAAGACCAAGAAGGCAAGGCCGGTTTGAGGGCTGGTGGTACCTCGCTGGACTGAGGCCAGCTTCCCGTGGCTGGACGTATGATGGGCAGACCTGGTGAGAGACCAGAGTGGCTTCTCTTCTCACCTCCCCTCCTGCTCCTGCTGGCCCTGGCAAAGAAGAGGCCTTGCACCCAGCCTGATGCAGTGTTCCCAGGGGTCACAGACGTGGGGGCAGGGGGCTTTCCTGACTGTCCTCCCCAACTGCTTCCCCCCCACACACACACACAGTTGGACCCATGATTCTTGGTACTGTAATGGGGTAGGAGTGGGGGCAGCATTTGTTAATAAATGGCTGGCATTTTGCAGCCAATTGGATTCCGTGTTCATGAGCCTGCCTGGGGTTGGAGGAGGGCCACCCTCACCCTGTGCTGCAGAGCCCTGCTCTGCTCAGGGCTCTCTGGATGTCCAAGGACCTCTCCAAGATGCAGAGGTCCTGGGCTTGGACTCGAGTCAGCCAGACTTTGGTTCACATTCGAGCCCGGCACTCTCCATCTGAGCTGTTTTCTTATCTATAAAATACCAATTAGGAGCCTCCCTTGCAGGATGTGTGTACTGAGAGCTGTGTAATGATATACGGACTCCACAGTGCTAAGCTTCTAGTAAATCCTGGCCTGGGTAAACACCAACTATGGTTGTCATCACTTCCTGCTGGAAGTTGAGCCTGGCAGATAAAAGCTGCTAGAAGCATCTGTGGCTTCAGCTCTGCCGGGCCTGAATGGAGAGCACTTGGCCTTTTGAGTGGGCTTTGAGCAGCCGCACTTGTGACCCTTGCTGGGCCTTGCAGCTTCCTAAGAGGACATGCAAGTGCATCATGGCAGAGCTAGAGCTAGGACCTGGGGCTCTAGGAGTATGCTCAGAGCCCCTTCCAGGCTCAGAGCCCCTTCCAGGTCAGGTGGGGAAATTCTGAAAAGCCCCCTTAGGGGGAAGGGTCTGAGTGCTGGGGAGGGAGCAGGGCCAGGCTGGGGAAGTGTGAGTTTGGAGCTGGGTTCTGCCTTCCCCAAATCTAGGTACCTCAGGGCCTTGGCCCAACACTGAGCTGGCCCTGTAAGCAGAGAAGTTGTTTGGATGTGGGTGGGGAGCTGTGGCTGCAGGCCTGACCCGTGTAGGGGGTAGGTAAGAGCTTGGGTAGGCTCTTGCCTAGGGAACAGAGAACACTGGCCCCAGTCTCACTGGACCGCACTGAAGGAGTGGGAGGAGAAGGCCATGCCCCCTGCCCGTGGTTGGGGAGGACATGCCGCCAGAGGCTGGGACGGGGTCAGGGCTGACTCAGGCCCGCCTCAGTGCATGTACATCCCAGCCCCTGGCGGGGGTGCCAGGGCAAGGCTGGAGAGCAGGACCATCTGATAGGGAAAAATCCATGGCAGCTGTGCTGATGTGGAATTTTCCCCATTCCGGAGTCACCCAGTCACGGCGGGGGCACTGAGCTCTGACGTGGCCCATGCCCCCACTGAGCGGCCAGCGGGTTCTGCACTGCCCACAGCTAAGCATCTCCAGCTCTGGGCGGGCTCAGGTCCCATCCTTGGTCCTGCACCTCCAGGGTAAAGGAGGAAAGCCTGGGCCTGGAAAAGGAGGTGGGTCCTGGACAGGCACCTGCCTCCCGACTGCCCATCTCCCAACATGATGGGTGCCCTGGAGGGTCAGATGGGACCTCTGCCTGGACCCAGGTCTCTCAGCTGCCAGCTCCCCCAACAGGGCTCCAGGACCCCCAAGCAAAGTTAAGCAACTAGTCCAGCTGCCTCCTTTTACCCCGAGCTCTGGCTGCCCCCGCCAACCCGTTTCCCAGGCACCCTCGAGCCCCCTCCGGGCTGGGGGCTACGGCCTGGTGGCGGGACAATGGCCCCGTTGGCGCCACCAAGACAAACGCGCCTTGTTGGGCTAGCGGTGGGGGCGCCGCGTTGCTCCTGGGTGCGCTGAATGTGGCTTCTGTGCGTCCCGGGCGAGCGCGGAGGGGCCAGGCCCGGCCCGGGAGGGGCCCAGGGGCCGGGGCGCCCATTGGCCACAGCGCCGGGGGCAGGGCCAGGCCAGCGGCCGCACCTGGCTGGGAATGGGCGGGGCAGCGGCGGCAGGGCGGGGGCTCGGCCCAGGCCTGGTGGAACGGGGGGCCCCTGCGGATGCGCCCGGCCGCCCAGTGAGCGCCCGGGCGGCGCGGCCCGGGCCCAGCCAGCCACGCCGAGGGCAAGGAAGACGGGGGCAAGGTAGGTCCCGGGACCCAGCACTCACTGCTAGCTGACGCCGTGCTGCAGTCTACCCCCTAGGGTCCCCGCCACGCGCCCCCAACCCCCAAACTGGGGCCCCACGTGTCATACCCCAGTTGGGTGCCAAGGCGGGAAGGATGGACAAGGGGCAGGGAGGGCTGCAAAACTGCTCTAGGGTCTGGGTTTCCCCACCTGCTGCCAGAGGGTGGGAGCGAGGGGCCAAGGGGGGCATAAGTATTCTTTGCTTTGCCCTTAGTTTCCGCCCCACAGGCCCCCCTCCCCATTCCAGGGCTTCCAGAGTCCCTGACTGTGGGATGGGCGTGGCTGGAGAAAGCAAGTGGCTGGAGCTGGGAGTCTGTTAATAATTAATCTTCTTGGACCCAGGGCTGAGCCATGAGGAGGAGGGACTGGGGTCTCCCCTCTCCCCACCCACCCCCAGAAGGGAAGCCATGGACCAAACAGGGACTGGGGGCCAGGGTGAGTGATGAGTCCCCTCTGCCTGGGGAAAGCCCTGACTTGTACCCAGGGTGGGCAAGACCACCATAGAGAGGCTGGTGGGGGGTGAGGGTGGGAGCACTCGGACAACTCCTGGTATCCAGGAGGGCTCCCCTAGGAAGTACCACAGTCCCCTTTTCCTTGAAGCAGCAGCCAGGCTGCCCCTCAGTGTCAGGTCAGTGCTTTGGGAACAGCTGAGTGGAATGCAGAGCCCCTTCCCAGTACCCCCCTCCCCCAGCTGCCTGGAGCAGGAGAGGTGATGGAGACACATCAATGAGAGGGAGGGAGGGCGCCAGCCTGATAACCTGATCGCCCGGGTTGCCATGGTGACAGGTGCCATGGAAATCCTCAAGGCTCCAGGAAGTGTGGAGGATGGTCCTGTTGGGAGAAGCCACCCTCCTCCTGTGCAGAGGGGGTTGACCTGAGACCCAGAGAGGGCAGAGGCTTGTCCAGGGCCACACAGGAGGGAGGGACAAGCCAGGGATGGAGCAGCCCCTAGGCTGCACTGTACTGACTGGTATTGTCTGTTCCTCCCAGTGCTTGCCCCATTATCCACAGGGGAAAACTGAGCCTCAGTTAGATTCAGTGACTTGCCCAAGGTCACGTTGTTCAGAGGGAGCTGCACTGACTCCAAATCATTGGAGCCCTGCCCCTGGTCCCCGTCCAACCCTGGCCCCCATCTCAGGACCCCAAGCCCTGCCCAGGAACCTCTCTACCTCCCTGGGGTCCTGGCCTCCTGGATCTGCTAGGGCTGTGCCCAAACCCCCAGCTCAGGACCCTCCCCCTTTGCCTCCCTGGATCCCAGCTCCGCCTGACACTTGGAGTGGGCAGGCTGCTACCCTGGGAGAGGAGACAACGGGGCCCTGTTCCCAGCTGCCACCGCAAGCCGCCTTTATTCCCTGCTTCTCTCTGAGGCGGAGGTCCTGCCTGCTGGAAGCTCCCTGTGGACAAAGAAACATGCCTGCTTCCCATGCAGCCCCTTCCCCTGTCACCCAGCGAGGGAGGAAGGTGTCCCCCATGGCCCCTTTCTCTGGGCTGAGGGACTGAGTATGCCACCCAGGGAAAGAGGCTAATGATTAACCTGGGAGAATAATGCACAAATAGTGGGATTTCAGGCTTGGCAACAGACTGGGAAAGGGCTTCTTGCTTCGCTCTGGCTGGATGAGGAATTTGGCCAACCCCTTTTGAGGAGCCCCACAACATTCCAGACAGGGAAGGTCACAATGGAACACAAGTGTGGGGATTACCAGGCAGAGAATCGCCCCGTGAGGGTGAGCAGAAGGGGGGACCCAGGGGACACCTGCTGTCCTGTCTGCCTGTTCCAGGACAGAAGTAAGGGGTAGGGGTGGGGGTGGCCTGGAGATCCAAGTACACCTGGTCTGGACACCCCCAGACCTGGTCCGAGGTGTGCCTTGACTTGCTGTGGGACTGTAGATGAGTCCTTCTCTCTACGTGCCTCAATCGCCTCAGATGTGAAAACTGGGGATTGGAGTGACTTGGGTCTGGGACATGAGAAGTACGGGTCCTGGGAGTGGAAGGGGGGCCTTCTGGGAGTTTTCCCCAGGCTAGATGCTGCATCTCCTGCCACATGAGCCTGGGGGGGGGGGGGCCTGACAAGAGGCACTAACCCTGTGAGGGGCTCGCGGTACACCCATTTTACGGAGGAGGAAACTGAGGCTACAGAGGGGTTATCTCTTGCCCTAGGTCACCCAGCTGAGGAGTGGTGCAGGATTCATAGCTAGAGTATCTCTGAGTCTTTGGCCTCCAGGAGTGGGGGGTGGGGGTGGGGTGGGGTGCACGCATCCTGGGCATTGAGCATAGCAGGGACTCAGGACCTTTCTCAAACCCCTATATCATTAAATATTTTTATGCCAAAAGTGCATGGCACTCCTTGAAAAGATATTTGAGGTATGCTATCAAGTACAGAGATTGATCTTATGCAGTAAAGTACAGAGAATGATCTCTCCACCTCCCATATACTCACCTGCAGGGTTCTCAGTATTTGGGGAGCAAATAAAGAAGTGAAGGTTTAACCTGTGTTTTGCCACTTCCCAGTCAGAGCTACTCCAGGGCTTCGCAAATCTGCCACCAGGAAGGTCGACGACTTTGCCAGGACAGAGCAGAGTCGCGGAAGAGTGATGGGCTTGCTCCTAGTTCTGGCTTTGCCGTTTGGACCCTCAGCAAGTTGCTGAGCCTCAGTTTCCCCACTTGTCACATGGGGTTAGTAGAGGGCACCGGGAGGGTCTGTTGAAGTCACAGATGTGGCTGCTCTTTGAAACTCTGGCCTGGTGACTTTTGAGATCAAAAAGTGCTTTCTGAATCATCAAAGAACATGGCCCTCTACTCAGTCAGCTGGCAGGCCTGGTACCTGGCCGGCACCCACTCCTGCCAGCCAAGGGGACACTAAGAGCAAACTCTCAGAGCCAACAGCTTGGAGGTGGTCCTGTGAGCCAGCATGTTGGGGTGCAGCTGAGGTGCCCTCTGGATGGTAGCCGTCTCTGCTCCAACGCCCCCATTCCAGAGGAGCTCAGAGCAAGGAAGCTCCTGGATCTCTGCAGTCACTGCCCCAGGGCTTCTGGAGAGAGGGCCATCCTCTCCCGCCTGCACCCCAGCTGTGCCGCCCCCACTTCCCAGCTCCGGTCCCAGGCTCCTGCTGTCCCAACCTCCTTCCCCACTCAGGGCACTGAGGCTCAGAGAGGGCAGTGTGCCTGCCATGGTCACACAGCCAGGACACAGGGCTCAGACTAGCTGCTTTTCCCTCTTCCTCCACCCAGACTTTGGTTTGGTTTTTCAAAACAGAAATATCTTTGTTCTTTTAAAATTTTTATTGTTTTACAGACATAACACAGGCCCATTGTAAAAAATATATATATATATAAATATATATATGTGTATATATATATATATCTCCTACAGAATCAAAGTGTGTTACAGAAAGTATATGTTCCCCAGGTAATATCTTTTGAAATAGACACCATTATACTCATGTACAAATGTGCACCTTTTCTCTTTCTATGTAAGTTCATTCTGTACACATTGTACAGATTATGCAACCTGGCTTAATATTAGGCAACTTTTCAAAATCTTTCTGAGCCTCAGTTTCCTCATTGGCAAAATGGAGATAAAGGTTCTATAAGCACCGGAGGAACTAATTAATGTGTGTCAAGCCCTTTCCCATTCCATGCTAGAGAAACATCTATCATCATCCTATGTTATTTCACATCATTATCTATCATGGACATCATTTTAATGACTACATGATATTCTAGGAGGTGAATGTCAGGTAGTATGCTTGTGTGCCCTATTGTTGAACATTTGAGTTGTTTCCATTTTTCCTCCTTTGCTAAATAATACTACAATGAACATCTTTGCATGTCCATTTCAGTCTCTTGTTCACTTATCTTCTTTGAACATATCCCAACAACTGGAATTGTCAGGTTTGAGGATGAATACTTTTAAAAATGTAATAGTTGCTCTCAAATTTGCACTTTTTTAAGCACTAGAGAGTCTTTTGCACCACTTTTTTTGAAAAAAATAATTTATTTTTAATTGTGGTAAAATACATGTAACATAAAATCATTTTAATGATTTAAGTGGACAATTCTTTGACATCAAGTACATTGACAATTCTGTATAACTTTCACCACTATTGATTTCCAGACTATTTTCATCATCCCAAACTAAAACTCATACTCATTTAGCAATAGCTCCCCATTTCCAACACCCCGGTGGCCACTATTCTGCTTTCTGCCTCCATGAACTTGTTTATTCAAAGTATTTGATATAAGAGAAATCATACAATATTTGTCCTTTTGTGTCTTCAGGGTTCATCCATGTAGTCACATGTACCAGCACTTCACTTCTTTTTATGGCTGAATAATATTCCACTGTATGCATAGACCACATTTTGTTTATCCATTCATTTGTTGACGGACACTTGGGTTGCTTCCACCTTTTGGCTATTGTGAATAATGCTGCAATGAACACTGATGTACAAATATCTGTCCGAGTCTCTGCTTTCAATTCTTTTGGGTCTATACCTCAGAATGGAATTGCTGGATCATATGGAAAGTCTATGTTTAACTATCTGAGGAACCACCAAACTGTCTTCCATAGTGGCTGAACCATTTTACATTCCCACCAACAATATACAAGTTTTCTTATTTCTCTGCGTCCTTGCCAATGCTTGCTATTCTCGGTTATTTGATAGTAGCCATTCTAGTCGGTGGGAAGAGGTATCTCATTGTAGTTTTCATTTGAAATTCTTTAACAGCTAATGGTGTCGAGCATCTTTTCATGTACTTATTGGCCATTTGAATATCTTCTTTTTTTCTTTGGATAAACCTCTACTCAAATCCTTAGCCCATTTTTAAATTAGGTTGTTTATCCTCCTGTTGTTGAATTGTAGGAGTTCTTTATATGTTCTGGATATTAAACCCTTCTCAGATATATGATTTCCAAATATTTTCTCCTATTCTGTAGGAGATATTATCACTTTCTTGATAATATCCTTTGATGCACGGAAGTTTCAAATTTTGAAGTCCATTTTACCTATTTTTTTCTTATGTCGCTTGTGCTTTTGGTTAGAGTCTAAAAATCCATTGCCTACTACAAGGTCCTAAAGATATTTCCCTATGTTTTCTTGTAAGAGTTTCATAGTATTACCTCTTATATTTATGTTGTTCATCCACTTTGAATTAACTTTTGCATATGGTAAGAAGTAGGGGTTCACATTCGTTCTTTTGCTTGGCTTTCCAATTGTCCCAGCCACATTTGTTGAAGAGCCTATTGTTTCCCTATTGAAAGGATCTGGCACCCTTGTCAAAAATCAACTGGCCATAGATGTGTGGATTTTTTTCTGGATTCTCAATTCTATTCCATTTGTCTATATCACTATCCTTATGCCAATAACACACTGTTTTCCTCACTGTGGCTTCATAATAAATTTTGAAATCAGGGAGTGTGACCTCTGTAACTTTATTCTTCTCCTTCAAAATTGTTTCGGCTATTTGGGGCCCCTGGCAATTCCATATGAATTTGAGGATCAGCTTTTCCACTTCTCCAAAAAGGCTGCTGGGATTTTTATGGGATTGCACTGAATTTGTGGATTGCTTTAGGCAGTATTAATATCTTAACAATGTTATGTCTTCCAATCCATGAATACAGGATATCTTTACACTAATTTAGGTTTTCCTTAATTTCTTTCAGCAATGTTTTATAGTTTTCAGTATCCAGGTCTTCCACCTCCTTGGTTAAATTTATTCCTAAGTATTTTATTCTATTAGATGTTATTGTATATGGAATTGTTTTCCTGATTTTCTTTTCAGATTGTTTATTACTGGTGTATAGAAACCCAAATGACTTCTGTGTGTTTATCTTGTACCCTGCAACTATGATGAATTCATTTATTAGTTCTAATAGCTTTCTTGTGGATTCTTTGGGATTCTCCAGATATGGAATCACATCTTCTGCAAATGAATAATTTGACTTCTGGCCTTCAAATCTGGATGCCTTTTATTTCTTTCTCTTGCTTAATTGCTCTGGCAAGAGCCTCCAGTACAATGTTAAATAACAGTGGTGACAAAAGTCATCCTTGTCTTGTTCTGATCTTAGGAGGAAAACTTTCAGACTTTCATTATTAGTATGATATTTACTGTGAATTTTTCATAAATGCCCTTTATCATGTTGAGAGAGTTCCCTTCTATTCCTAGTTTTCTAAGTGTTTTTATCATGAAAGGATATTGGATTTTGTCAAATGCCTTTTCTGTATCAATTGAGTTGATCGTGTGTTTTTTTCCTTCCTTTTATTAATGTAATGCATTGTATTCATTGATTGTCTTATGTTGAACCATCTTTGCTTTCCTGGAATAAATCCCATTTGGTCATAGGGTATAGTCTTTTTAACATATTGTTGGATTTGTTGCCAGTATTTTGTTGAGTTTTTTTTTTTCATTTGTATTCTTAAGGGATATTGGTCTGTAATTTTCTTCTCTTGTAATGTCTTTATCTGGCTTAGGTGTCAGGGTAATGCCAGACTCAAAGAATGAGTTAGAAAGTAAGTAATCCCTTCTTGAGGTGGTTTGAAGCTATGTACCCCCAGAAAAACATGTTCTTAAACTTAAGCCATTCCTGGGGGTGTGAACCCATTGTAAGTAGGACCTTTTGATCCTACTTACAAGTTACTTCAGTTAAGATGTGGTCCAATTCAATCAGGATGGGTCTTACTCTTCTTACTGGAGTCCTTTATAAGCAGAATGAAATTCAGACATAGAGAGAGAAAGCCACGGAAACAAGAAGCTGAAAATCAACAGAAGCTGGAAGAAAAGGGAGGGGCCAGGAGAGGCCGCCATATGCATTGCAATGTGACAGAGGAGCCCAGGAACAAGGATCAGTGGCAGCCAGCCCCAGAATGCCAGTCTTCAGGAAGAAAGCATCTCCTTAATGATTCCTTGATTTGGACTTTTCCAGCCTCAAACCCACGAGCTAATAAATTCCCATGGTTTAAGCCAGCTCATTGCATGGTTTTTGCTTGAGCAGCCAAGGAAACTAAAACATTCGTCTTTTGTTTTTTTGGAAAAGTTTGAGAAGGATTGGTGTTAAAGCTTCCTAAAATATTTGGTAGAATTCAGCAGTGAGACCACCCAGTCCTCAGCTTTTCTTTGTTAGGAGATTTTTAATTACTGATTCAGTTTTTTTACTTGCTATAGGTCTGTTGAGATTTTGTTTCTTCTTGTGTTACATGTTTTCATGAATTTGTCCATTTCATCTAGGTTTTTTTATCTTGTTGGCATATAATTGTTCATAGCACCCTCTTATAATCCTTTCTATTTCTGTAAAGACGGTAGTAATGTCCCCACTTTTATTCCTGGTTATAATTACTTGTGTCCTCTATTTTTCTTTTTTTGTCAATTTTATTGATCTCTTCAAGAACCGACTTCTGGTTTTGTTGATTCTCTCTCTTGTTTTTCTATTCTCTATGTCATTAATCTCTGCTCTAATCTTTCCTATTTCCTTCCTCCTACTAACTTTTGGTTTAGTTTAATTTTTCTGTTGTTGTTCTGGTTTCTTTAGGTGTGAAGTTAGGTCATTGATTTGTGATCTTTCTTCTTTTTTAATGTAGGCATGTAGAGTTACAAATTTCCCCCTACGCACTGCCTTTGCTGTATCCCATAAATTTATAATACATTTTGATAAGTTGTGTTTTTGTTTTCGTTCATCTCAATATACTTCCTAGTTTCCTCTGTGATCTCTCTTTGACCCTTTGGTTTTTTAATAATGTATTGTTTAATTCCCACAATTTCCACTGGGATTTTCTGTCCTCTTTCTTTTCCTCCTCTGTATCTCGGCTGTTGAACACCTTGTTGGCAATCTCTGCCAACACGGGCATGGGGGAGTCAGGTTCTAATTCTAACTTCTGTTGCTTGTGCAGGATGCCTGGAGCACTTTGTGAAATAAAGTGTGCTTTCAGGACTGTGCTGCCTTCTGGGTTTAGGGTGGCACAGAGCCTTAGACACTCCCTAAAGTCTCTCAAAGAAGACTGAAGGCTCTTCTTGATGTGTCTGTTTGTTTTAGTTTGCTAATGCTGCAGAATGCAAAACACCAGCGATGGATTGGCTTTTATAAAAAGGGGGTTTATTTGGCTACACAGTTACAGTCTTAAGGCCATAAAGTGTCCAAGGTAACACATCAGTAATCGGGTACCTTCACTGGAGGATGGCCAATGGCATCCGGAAAACCTATTAGCTGGGAAGGCACGTGGCTGGCGTCTGCTCCAAAGTACTGGTTTCAAAATGGCTTTCTCCCAGGATGTTCCTCTCTAGCAAGCTTGCTCCTCTTCAAAACGCCACTCACAGCTGCACTGAGTTCCATCTCCCTGAGTCAGCACGTTTATATGACTCCACTGATCAAGACCCACCCTGAATGGGTGGGGCCATGCCTCCATGGAAATACCCCATCAGTTATCATCTACAGTTGGGTGGGGCGCATCTCCATGCAAACAACCTAATCCAAACATTCCAACTTAATCCCCACTATTATGTCTGCCCCACAAGATTGCATCAAAGAATATGGCTTTTTCTGGGGGACATAATACATTCAAACCGGCACACTGGTCTATGTTTTTGATCTTGTTCCAATTTATGGGCTTTTTCCCAGTGGCTTTCTTTCCCCCTCAGGAGCGTATTCCAGCAGTGCTCTAGATTCTGTTTGTCTTGATCATCTAGATAGTTCTACCCAGAACCATTGTCTGGGGTGGCTAAGTTATCTCTTCATTAGGTTATGGCATGGTCCTGATTTTTCTTATCTATTTCCTCCCTGGCTTTTATTAAGATAGAGGTCTTTTCCGACTGGGTCAGTAAAACATTTAGGAGGGACTGTGTGTCAGCCCAGGTTGGATTGTGAGTGAGGAAAATATTTCTCGTTAGGTTTTATGTTGCAAAAAAACTGAGTTAGATTGTCTAAATAAACTGACCAGACAGGTTAAATCAAATAGTGTACCATGGAAAATTTAGATTTTGTATAAAATAAATCTCTTCTCCTTGGTCCCACATAGGAATTAAGGTTCCAAAATATAGAGAATATCACTGTTTTTTCTTGTATCCTGATTTACCTCAGTTCCAATCAGATCAGTGTCATTCATTTTCTTGATTGAAGTTTGATCCTTTCTTTAGCTTTTTCAATAGTGGCTACATGGAATCGTTTTCTAGAATTAATGTAGCTCATTTAGTATTTGCAGGGCTGGAGAACTTTAATTCTGAGTCTCAGGTGTGACACAGATATTCAAAATTCCAGGGAGTTACTAATTTATATATAAAGGGAAAAGCATTTTAAAATTCATAATTAGCAGGTAAAACCCAGGAACAAATGTAACTGTTGTAGGAGCTTACAATCCAGGCTTTAATTTTTTATGAGTACCTTCCAAATGAAACTATTTCCAGAAAGAAGACATTTGTCAGTGACTTATCTTTAGGTTATTAACCACAGACAATAACAAGAGTTTTCCTTTTATATTTTTATTAGGCTTATGTTAATTAACAGGTAGACATAATTTATAGTGTTGTCTTGTTTCTCATTTGAAGCTCCTCCTTTTTTTTTCTTTCTGAAGAGGAAGTCTTGACTGGCTTTTGATGGTAAGCACTTTCAGAAAAGCCTTAGAATAAAATATTGTACCTGATAAAGAAGGTTAGTTGTTTTTGTGACATACAACATCTTTTAAAATAATTAGAACTCTGGCTAGTGACATTATACTGTTGTCTAACATCATGCAGATTAATATTAGGTATAAGGTGGACAATGAGAACATAATTAAGTTTTTAGAAATTTTTATAGTCTTTGTATATTTATATGAACAATATTTTATTAATATAAATTTGACCAACAGAAGGTTAGAAAATTCCCTGTAATTTTTATAATATTTCTTAAATGCTTCTCATGCAACTCATAACATATTGAATGAACTTAACTACTTTTAGCATCTCAAATTTATAAGTTTAAAGAACAAATTCTTTTGCAATAGCTTGAAATAAAAACATATGTTTTAAGGGTTGCCCTGAGAATGTAAAATATCAAAAGTTGTCAGATTTGAACATTATGTTAAACAGGAAAATGGTTTACTGTGACACCATTTTTGTAACCATCTATTTTGGTTCAAAACCATAAAGAATTGAACATATGGGATCTCATTCCAATTGTTGAATTGGAACAAGTCCAATTGAAGGATGGTATTCAAAAGATTTCCAGTGTTTTAGGATGCGCCCCAGTGGGTTCTCCTCTGGCATCAAGGTTGATGCCTGATTCCCTTACCAGAGAGGTAGGTAGGATTCTTTATCTGAGACCAACTGCCCAACAGCAGTTCCCGATGATTAGTGGGGACACAAATTCTGTAGGGCTTGGCCCCAGATAAGTTTTCTTAATTTTCTTAGTTGTTTCCATGATCAGGCTGCTATGGGATGGAATTGATGGCCAGCTTCTAGTGGGTCCTGAGACACCAGGTCTCAGAGGAAGTTCTCAAATGCTTCCACCCTAATTCCCAGAAGGGTTAACCTCTTCTTTCCCAGGGAATCCTCCAAAACCAAGAAAGGGACAAGACTTGGATTCTTTTCTTTTCTTTCTTTCTTTTTTTTTTTTTTTGACTTTTTATTTCACACATTTTTATGTTGTTTTTTTAGCCATAGGAGCTCTTATATGACAAGGCTGGATACCCTCTTAAGAAGCTGGAGAAGTGAGGGGATGGGCAAGCTTTCTCTGTGAGGTTCCTTGAGATATAGGGGAGTCCGGGCCAACCCCCAGCAGTATAGAATGCACGTAAATAATTAGGGGCTCCCAGGGGCTGCTCACAATTTCCTCTGGCACTCGGATAGTTTCTGCCAGCCCCAGCCAGATAGCTTCAAGAGTGTTGATGGGGGCAAGCTGTGTCCCCCAGAGCTCTCTGGGTCAAACAAGACAGGGCTGACTTTGGTTCGGCATTTGCACGAGGATTGGGGGACCAGAATGGCAGAGTGCCAGAAGGAAGACAGACTGAGAGAAGAAGATAAGAGGGGAAAGAGGAGCAGGAGGACAGCCACTTAATGAAGCAGAACTTCAAGCAAACAAATAAGTGAGGGAAGTTCAGACTTACCCCTTTCCTTTCCAAAGACCCCTGGGTGTCTTTACCTTAGAGCTCTCCAAATCCAACTCAAACTTCGCTAAACTGAAATTAATCAGGTGTTCCCTATCCTGTCCTCAGGATCCAGGTTGGTTTCAGAGGCCCTGCCTGTCCCACCCCTGCCCCCTTTTCTGGTAGTGTCTTTCAGCCCCTCTGCCCACCCACCCCTTCCATTCACACATACTGCACACCCCAGCCAAGTAGAACATTAGTTTCCTGACTGTCCCGGGCCTTTGCACATGCTTTTCTCCCTGCTTGGCTCATTTCAATATAATAAGCGCCTTAGTTAATGCCAGCTGCTGTATCAGACAGCCACCCTGTTCCAGTTTGCTAATGCTGTCATTATGCAAAATACCAGAAATGGATTGGCTTTTATAAAGCGGGTTTATTTGGTTACAGATTTAGAGTTCTAAGGTCATAAAAATGTCCAAACTAAGGCATCAACAAAAGGATATCTTTACTGAAGAAAGGCCGATGGCATCTGGAATACCTCTGTCAGCTGGGAAGGCACGTGGCTGGCCTCTGCTGGTCCTTTGCTCCCAGGTTGTGTTACAAAACGGCATTTTCCAAAATGTCTCTGGGTCTCTCTTAGCTTCTTTGGGGCAGACTCTGGGCTTCATCTCTTATCTTAGCATCTCCAAACATCCTTCTGTCTGCATCTCCAACCATCTCTAAGCATCAGCAAGCATCTCTCCAAAAGTCTCTCTCAGCTGCTCTAAGCTCCTTCTGTCTGTGAACTCTTTTATAGGACTCCCATGATTTAATTAAGAACCACCCTGAATGGGCAGGGTCTCCGTCTCCATAGAAATAATTTAATCAAAGAGATCACCCACAGTTGGGTGAGTCACGTCTCCAAGAAAACAATCAAAAGTTTCCACCCCACAAGATTGGATTAAAAGATCTTGGCTTTATGGGGGGCATAATATATCCAAACTGGCATACCCCCACATTCTGAAAGGGTTAACACAATGGCAGTTCAGTTCTCATTTTCATGAAATCCAGTCCTGTGTTAGGTGAGTCTTTGTTTGGTAGGCACAGACTCCTCCCATCTCATGGTTCCACCCACCTCCAGATCCTTGGAGACAGCCCCATTCAGCCTACAGTTGCAAAAAATAAGACACAGAGAAGGCCCGCCTACTTTTTAACTTCATTGGGTATCTTCCTGTTCACATTCCATTGGCCAGAAAATTCAGTCACGTGACATCAGTGCTACCCTGCAAGGGAGGCTAGGAAATGTAGTCTAGCTTTGTGCCAGGGAAAAAGGGAACTGCCTTTGGAAATTGGAGAACATGTAATAGCTTCTGCTGTCCCAGCCCCCTCCCCCAGAAAGCTTCCCTGACCCCACCATCCCTCCAGGCAGGATCAAGTGTTTTCTCAATACTTCAGGAGCTCCCAGCCCCCCAATATGTGCTCCATCAAAGCACCTGCCTCTCACTGTCTGTTTAATCTTTGGTCTCCCCCCAGGACTGTGAGCTCCGAGCTCCTGAACGGGCCTAATGTACCCCAGTGTTGGCCACAGTACAAGTGCTGAGTAAATACTCCATAACTATGCTCATTAAAAGATGTCCACAACCTGTAGATACTGAAAAAATAAAAAAGTCAGGTTGAAAATGAAACATGCTCCCCAAAAGAAACCCCTGCCTTTCATCCATAAGGATGTATTGACAGAAAAAATAAGGAGGCTGTGGGTCAAAACTTAAACGGTGGTGACCTCTGGGGATGGGGCTCCTTGTTATCTTCTTCATGATGCTTTTCTATATTGTCTGATTTTGTTTTCAGTGAATGACTTTTATAATTTAAAAAATTTGGGGGTGCGGGAGAACCAGCCAAAGATGATGTCCACGCTGAGTGCTCTGGGAAGCAACCCCTCTGGTGGGACTCGAGCCTGCCAGGGGTTCTGTCCAAAGTGGAAAATCTGGAAATTCTTGCTTCACTTGGTCTTTTATCCTTGCATCCCTACCCTGCCACAACCTCCACCTCCTTCCTGATGCTCAGGAGCCCACCCCATTCTTGGTGGGCCTTCAAGCCCATCCTGGGCTCTCTGCAGGGCTCTGCAGCTTCTGTGTCCTTGGCCCAAGGACACCCAGGACATTGCTAAGCCCTTGGATGAAGGAGCTGCCCGGCTGCTGGGGTCCAGAGAGGGTTGGAGTCCACCCAGGGGCCACCCAAAGGAGGCAGAGGTCCAAGGCAGCACCTACAGGGACCTGGTGCCTGCCACCTGCTGTCCCCAGGAAGGGAACTCATGAATATTCACACAAGCTGGAGCAGGAGGAGCCAGCCTGCAGGTGGGTGTCATTGGAGCATTCCTGTATCCTGCAGGCAGCAGAGGCAGCCTGGGAGTCAGGCGTGGCTTGGGCAGGGAGAGGAGAGGGGTGGCCAGCTGCAGCCCTAGGTGAGTGTGTCTTCCTCATCCCCCTGGCATAGGGGCCACTGGGAGAGCAGGGCACCCTGGGACCAAAGCCAGCTTCGTGGCGATGCTCTGGGCCAGGAGATTTCCCTTCCTGGGGCTTGCTTTTCCTAGGGTGGGAGAAGGTGAGTCCTATTGTCCCTTCATTCCCTGGAGGGTGCCGATCTGGCCAGATCAGAAGGGTCATCGGGCCTGGCCTGCTGCCGGCGATCTGCACATGAGAGGGTAATATGGACTGCATAACCCAGAAGTGCTTTCTGTTGGCCAGAAGGGGCAGGGGTAGATTGCGTGGGCTGGGGAGGCGGGCCGTCTGCTCTGAGTGCCTGGGATTATCACCCCAGTGGGCCGAGGAGCTGGAGACGCAATTTCCTGTGTCAGTTTCCTGTGTCGAGGCTTGCACATGCAAGCTCCCTGGCCACGCCTTGCCTTCTGTGAGGGAACTTCGTGCTGTGCCCACCCTCTTTACTGGCGGGCTCGGGACAGGTTAGGCAGGGGCTGCCACAAATAGAGCTGGAAGCTGAGTGTCGGAGGGCGACAGACCTGTGCTCAAATCCAGACCCTGCCCCTGTCTTGCTGAGTGACCCTGGGCAAGTCGCATCACCTCCTGGAGCCTTAGTTTTCCTCTTCTGTAAAATGGGGGTAATGGCGGAGTCTGCCTAATAGGACAGCTGAGTGGAGTCAGTGAGATACCTTGGAGAAGCCCCCATCAGGCCTGGCACTTTCCCACATGGAAAATACCCAGCCTGTGTTGAGGCTCCTGTACTGACCACCCGCTTCCTGGCCGCCAGCCAGGACGTGCAATCATGCAATCATGACGTGCAATCATGCAGTCATGACAGAACTATAGGACCAGACCAGACTTCAACAGCAACACTGCAGCAATAGAAGCAAAGGAAACACTAGAATGTCCTTCTTTCCTCCATTTAACTTGTGAAAGAAGATTGTCTTTTTTGGACATAATAATGAACAAATGAAGGAGTGAATTACTGAATGAGAGGGGTGGGGGCTGTCCTGGGTGGGGCTAGGCGGAGCCTGATTGGTGGTTCCCGGGGGCTGATCTGCCCCCTGCTGCCCGGTCTCCACCAGAGCCTCCGCCATCTCAGCCTCCCAGAGTTCTGGAAAGTGCCTGGTGAGTGAGGGCTGCTTGGGGCGGGGGGCGAGGGCCCTCAGGATTCACAGAGGGCAGGCTGTAAGACTCCTGAACCCTCCTGATTTTATAGTCCGAGAAACTGAGGCCCAGTGCCCCCTCAGGATTTGGGCCGAGTCTGAGACTCAGGCCTGACCAGGCCCCTCCTGGGGAGCAGGGGGCTGATGGGAGTGGGGGAGTGGTTTGGGAGCCCACCCTGAGGATGAAGGAGACAGAGTCCCTTGGGGGCTCAGGAGGGGAGCAGCTAACACTTTTTGTGCAAGGACGATGTGCTAAGCACTTTGCCCCGTGCAGGATCCTACCAGCTTCCCCATTTTACAGATGACAAACTGAGCTGCCAGTGTTCCTGGTTTGTCCAAAGCCACATTGATGGATTGCAACACAGGTCAGGGGGTTCCACAGCCTGAGGTCAGCAGCATCTCCCTCTCCCGGGGCCTCTCTGTGGCCAGGTCGGGGCTGGCAGACTCACCCCACCTCCCAAGTTTTATGATTTATTATTTACATATAATAATAATACTTCTTATTGCCTTTTTTCCGATTAAAAAGGTAATGCATCCTCCTTTTAAAAATGCAACCATTACAGAAATGCATAATATAGAAAAATATTCCCTTAAGTACCCTCTCCCAACTCGGTAGAGGAAACCACTCTTAAAATTTAGAATACTGGCCCACCTGGTTGTTTTTCCTGGCCTACATGTATATTTATCTACATATATATACATTGGGGGTCCTATTGTACTGTGACTCTCTATTCACATAAAGAGATTGTTACATGTTTCTGAGTTAGGCCAAACGGCTTTGCCTTGTTTTTTATGTTTTGTTTTGTTTTTTTCTTTGTTTGTTTTTCTTAATTTTGTTTTTGCCTCGTTTTTTAAAAACATTTCCAGAGGACTCTCATCTTGGAATGGGCCTTAATTTAACTGTCTCCTGTTGATGGTCACCAAAGTCGTTGCTAATTTTTTTCTCTTTCCCACCAAGCTGCCATAAACATTCTTGCACACGTGACTTTGTACACTAGCCCATGTTTCTGGAGACTAGCTGGGAATCAGAGGGCTTGCACCTTCCCCTTGGATAGAACTGCCCTCCAAAACACTCCCCCTCACCGTCACCCACTCCCAGCCCCGTCAGCCCCTTTGAGGATGAACAGGAATATCTCACTGTCACGAGGGAGGCCAAATTCCCGCTGCTCGAGTTTCTTCCTCTGCAAATTGCTTCTTCACGTTCTTTCCTGGAGAGAGGAATTTCTAGGTGATGAGTCGAGGACTCAGGGACTGGTGCCAGCTGCTGGGGAGCCTGGAGTACCCCTTCTCCCAGGAACAGGCTGGGAAGAGTTTATGGGTGTCTTGGGTAAATTTTCCAGGGCAGCCCTAGACGGGCTGCCTGGCTTCTGCCCCGAAGGATAGTGACATTGTGCCATGTGCATGGTCACGGGGTAGCATGTGTGATCTCTCCTAGCTACAGAGGCCCCGGGCCCTGTGCTGGGGAGCTGGGACAGAAGTGGAAAGTTTGGGGCCTGGCTTTGCAGCTAAGGGGAGGTGGGAAAGCCCCAGGAACCCTGGCTTGCTCCTGGAACCCCACCCCTTTGCCTGAACTGCTCTCATTCCCGTGCTGGCAGGGTTGCCACATTCAGACCAAAAAAAGAGAGTATTTCTCAAGTATTGTATGGGACATACTTATCCTAAAAAATGATGGTTTCTATGAAATTCAAACGTACCTGGGCATCCTGTATTTCATCTGGCAGCCCTGCCTGCTGGAAAGGGGAAAAGAGGTGGAGGCTGGGGGGTGGAGGTGAGCAGGGGCCTGGTTGGCTGTGTGACTGGAGCCCTCTCCTTCCCCACTGTGAGCCTCAGTTTCTCCACCTGCCTCTCCTACAGACCAGGGGTGAAGGGGCCAGTGAGGAAAGAAGAGGAGCCTTGGCCTCTCGAGGCGAAGCTGATAGAAGTGGCACAGAGGATAGGTGGGGCTGGCTGAGATCTTCCCAAATGCAAAGGCTACAGGCCTGGGAGCCCCTGTCTCCCCACTGTGGCCAGCCCTGGTCCCAGGCCTGGGGGCAAGGGGGAGGGAGGTGGGCAGTGGGGGAGGGTCTTCTTTTCCTTTTTCCTTAAAACATGATTTTAAGTAGCAGTGGTAATAGAACAATTAGATTAAAGTAAAAAAAAAAAAAATAGAGAAAGAATGGCTTCGTTAGTAAATGATGGGACATTGTCCATTTGGGAAAAATATAATTGCTTTATTATGTCATAGGCAAAAACATATTCCAGGTTAATTAACTAAACATAAAAAACAAACAACTTAAGGAAATTTCCTATATATCTACTTGCTATATCATACTTTGAAAGATATTATCTTTTTTGTAAATATGGTATATTTCATCATAAGGAAACAACTGAAACTGTGGAATTGTAACCTATAATATTTTTTGAAATTTGCTAATTACTTGGAAAGTTGTCACTTTTATGTATATGTGTTATATTCTACAATTAAAACAATGAAAAATAAAACATAAAAAAAACCATTAAAAAAAAAACAACTTAAAGACCAGACAATAACATAGGAGACTGTTTTTCTAACTTTGTGATATGGGAGGCCCCCAGAACTTGCCAAGAACCCCAGAAACCATTAACTCATGTTGAAATATTTAAACAGACAAAAATTTAAAACCGTATGGGAAAAAATAATGCTAAATAACAATAAAACCCCACTATTTTATTACAAAGCCCAAAAAAGGTATAAAAAAATAAGCTAACGAACACCCATGTCTCCACCATTCTGCTTAAAAATTAAACAGAACCAGGCAGCAGGACCTCCTCCCTGCCCACTCCCCGACCTGCCGTCCCCTCCCTGCTTCTCTGTCTCTCCTTTCCACTGCAAAGGCAGGTCCTCGTATCCAGGGCTGCCCCTCGGTGGGACTGGGCCGGGGTCTGCAGTGGGGGCTCCCTGGAGCCAGCCTGCTGATGCTTGCCCCACTCTGCGTCCCCTGTCAGGTGCCTGAGATGCCGCCGAGGCCACAGAAGAAGTGCTGGGAGTCCATGGCCAAGGGGCTGGGGCTGGGTGCACTCTTTACCAGCTTTCTACTGCTGCTCTACTCCTACGCTGTCCCCCCGCTGCATACTGGCCCGGCCTCCACGTGAGCAGCCCTGCTGGGTGGCCGAGGGATGGGGTGAGAGTGGGGTGGGAGGAGGGCCCTGTCATCATCCCAGTGCCCACTCCTATGATCACGGCCACCTCCCAGGCAGCCACCCTGTCCCTTGCACCATGCCAGGCTCCTGTGGGGCAAAAATCCCTTGAGGGTCAAGCTCACCAAGTAACCCTGGGCCTCACCCTTTACTTCTCTGGGCCTCAGTGTTCTCATCTGCCAAGTGGGTGACAACAGAGACTTCCTTGTGGAGTAGGAGGATCAAACAACATGGTCTGTCTTCAGGGCTCGGATTTTCACCATCCAAGGCTCCAATGGGAGCAGCAGGGGACACGTCCAAGGTCACACAACTGGCATTTGGGGTCTGTCTCCAAGCCCCAGCCCCTGACCATCAGGCAATCCCACACCCTCACAGGCCTGGCTCTGACTTGGTGGTTTTTAAGTTGAACTAAAGGGAACTGCTGAGCGTGAACAACCCTTTTTGGCCTTCGGAAATAGTTAACTTCACGTGGTCCAACCTGACACTAATTCGTGCCAAAAGTGGCTGCCTGCTGTGACCGTCTCACTCCGGTTTCACATCAACCCCTCCAGGGGGCCCTGTGATTGTCCCCATTCCACAGATGAGGAGACGGAGGCCCAGAGAGGTCCCGTGGCTGGCCCAGGCCTGTCTGGTCCCCACCCCGTCCTTACTGCCCCCAGAAATGGGTCCTTTGGGCCCCAGCCAGGCTCCCACCCCCCCACCCCCGCTCTGTCTGCCCAGCAGGACCCCGGAGGCTGCAGCACCCTGCTCCCAGGCCCCAGGCGAACCCGAGGTGGCCGCTCCGGCCAACGGCTCCACCGCCGGGTGCCAGCCGCGGCGGGACATCGTCTTCATGAAAACGCACAAGACGGCCAGCAGCACGCTGCTCAACATCCTCTTCCGCTTCGGCCAGAAGCACGGGCTCAAATTTGCCTTCCCCAACGGCCGCAACGACTTCGACTACCCGGCCTTCTTCGCCCGCAGCCTGGTGCAGGACTACCGGCCCGGCGCCTGCTTCAACATCATCTGCAACCACATGCGCTTCCACTTCGACGAGGTGCGCCGCCTGGTGCGGCCCAACGCCACCTTCATCACGGTGCTCCGCGACCCCGCCCGCCTCTTTGAGTCCTCCTTCCACTACTTCGGGTCCGTGGTGCCCCTCACCTGGAAGCTCTCGGGCCGCGACAAGCTGGCCGAGTTCCTGCAGGACCCCGGCCGCTACTACGACCCCCACGGCTACAACGCCCACTACCTCCGCAACCTGCTCTTCTTCGACCTGGGCTACGACAGCGGCCTGGACCCCGGCAGCCCGCGCGTGCAGGAGCACATCCTGGAGGTGGAGCGCCGCTTCCACCTGGTGCTCCTGCAGGAGTATTTCGACGAGTCCCTGGTGCTGCTCAAGGACCTGCTGTGCTGGGAGCTGGAGGACGTGCTCTACTTCAAGCTCAACGCGCGCCGCGACTCGGCCGTGCCGCGGCTCTCGGGCGAGCTGTACCGGCGCGCCACGGCCTGGAACATGCTGGACGCCCGCCTCTACCACCACTTCAATGCCAGCTTCTGGCGCAAGGTGGACGCGTTCGGCCGCGAGCGCATGGCCCGCGAGGTGGCAGCCCTGCGGCGCGCCAACGAGCGCATGCGCCGCGTCTGCATCGCCGGGGGCCACGCGGTGGACGCGGCCGCCATCCAGGACGCCGCCATGCAGCCCTGGCAGCCGCTGGGCACCAAGTCCATCCTGGGCTACAACCTCAAGAAGAGCATCGGCCGGCGCCACGCGCAGCTCTGCCGCCGCATGCTCACGCCCGAGATCCAGTACCTGATGGACCTGGGCGTCAACCTGTGGGTCACCAAGCTCTGGAAGCTCATTCGAGATTTCCTAGGGTGGTGACGGTCCGCCTTGCGCATGGGGGGCCCCCCGGCCCTTTCCGCTGATGCCCCCCCACACACCCCTGTGTCCCTCCTGGAGCCCCCTCCCCGGCCCCCAGGGTCTAGTGGGGCCGCCACGAGGACGCAGCCGGCCAGGACTGGGCCCACAGCACCCATAGAGGGCCTAACGGAGATCAGTATTTGACTAATTATACCTTTTTTTTAATTAAAGCCCTTTCCCTGCATAAAAAAGAAAAGAAACAAAAAGAATGTTCTATTTCTTCCCTCCCCTTAAACGGGAGACCTCAGAAGTAAAGGAATTTGATGTGTTTTTGTTAATCAGCCTCAGTGGTGGTGACTTGTGGGGTCCTGGGGGTGGTACAGCAGGTGCCTGTGTACATGTGTATCATTGTATATCTCTTTGGTTCGAGGGCTCACACAAGCCAAGATCTGGAAAGTTGTGTGCGTGTGGTGTGTGTGTGAGCAGACAGGTGCTTGTGTGTGACAGTCCCGGTGTTTTACCAACCTCTCCCATCAAGCACTGGTTATGTTCTGGGCACCAGGCCAAGGGCCCAAGGGCTTTGTGGACATCATCTTGATTCATCCTCACCAAAACTGTGCAAGGCGGGGACTGCTGCTATCTCACGCTGGAGATAGGCAGGGAGCTCCTGGAGGGGAAATTGCTCTGCCAAGATCACACAGCAAGTTAATGTTAGGACTGGAGGGGGCAGGGGCAGAGTGGATGGAGGCTGATCGATTAGTAGATGAGAGATGAATAAATATAGATGATACATAGATTGTTAGATTGATATATAGATGATAGATAAATAATATATTTATATTATTGGGTGCCATCATCCTGAGGATTTGAACCCAGGGCAGCCTGAGTCCAGGGGCCAGTGACTTGGGCACCTACCAAGGAATGGGCCCTCTCAGCAACCCTGAGGTGGGGCCAGGAGGCCCAGCAGGAAGGGGTGGCTCTGGGCAGCGCTGTCAGCTGGGCAAAAGGCAGGCAGCCTGGAGGGAGCCTCAGAGTGAGGCCCAGACTCAGGACCAGCGAGCTGGGTCCCATCCCCACCTCTGTGGACAGCATGAGTGGACAAGTGGGTGACCTGAACCGGATACAGAAGAGGACGCTGACCCAGGTGAGTGAATGGGAGGATAGAGAGCCTTGCCTCAGTTTCTCCTTCTGGTCCGAATCCCCTGGGGTCCCTTGGAGCTGTATAATGTAGTTCTGGGTCTCTGTAGCCAGCGCTGTGCAATAGAAATATAATGCAAGCCATGTAGATCATCTTAAACTTTCCGGTAGCCATATTAAACAAGTAAAAAGAGGTGAAATTAATTTTGATAATATATTTCCATTTCACCCAATATATCCAAATGACCATTTCAACATGTAATCAACATAAAAACGATTATTGAGATTTGCCTGTGTGTGTGTGTGTGTGTGTGTGTGTGCTACATCACTGGACTCTTGTGTGTGTTTCACACTCACAGCAGATCTCAATTTGGAACAGCCAAGTTTTGAGTGTTAGCAGCTGCCACGTTGGATGAAGCAGCACATCCCCAGCTGCGTTCCGCGGAAAAGCAGAAGCAGGATGCCTTTCCTCTCTAGCCTGTTGGAATTCCTTGTTCCCAGGGTCTTTTCCTCTTTCCACACGGCAAGCGTGGGCTCCTGGGGGATCCACCCACCCACGGAAGCCCCGGTTCCTGCCCTCCAAGGTTTCTGCTGCAGGAAGGGGGCACTCTGCCAGGCGCCAGGGATTAGTCCTCTTACAGGACAAACGTGGTCAGGAATTGGGTCCAAATTTTGGCTAAGCAAGTCGTGTCACCATTCAAGCCTCCCCTGGGACATGTGGAAAACAGCAGTATCAAGACAAAGATACATTGTCAGGACTCATTTTCAGTGCTTGACGCAGGGGCAAATACCCCTTTGTGTGTCTGAAGATAAGCAAGGATTATCAGCTCATTTCAGGGTGGGGATGTGGCATGATGAGGGGTGGCGGTACCCAGAGAAGGTCCTTTGAGCCCCTGTTTGGAGGCTGAGGAGACCAAGACCCAGAGAGAGGGCAAGTAACTCCGGCCAGGCCACACCGGGACTGCTGACCTCCCCCTCGGTGCTCTGTCCCGTACCTGGTTCATTGGTTTTGAGGCTGGCTTTGGCCCATGGTTGGCACCCTCAGCCATCAGGCCCTCCGGGTTGGGCCCACAGCCAACCGACCTGCCCTGACTAGCTCCTGGGGCTTGTCTGTGGAGGACAGGCCACCCCCTCCCTCTGGCTTTGAACCAGACACATGATTTGCCTCCCAGCTCTGCTGCTCGCTGCCTCCGTGAGGTTGAGCCAATTGCTTCACCTCTCTGAGCCTCAGACTTGTGCAGTGTACCTTCTACCCTCCTGGCTTGCAGGTTCCCTGAGAAAGGAGATCAGAGCCCCGAAGAGGTCTCTCTGTGCCTCTGCAGCTCTGAGTGCAGTCAGGCTTGATAAATCCTCTTTGTGTTTCATCTGCCTTTAATCCTCTCCAAAGCTTTGTGGGGTTGGCTCATTATTATCACATTTCCCAGAAGGAGAATCAGAAATTCCACAACTTGAACCCAGGGCCTGGCTCCTCCAGCATTTGTGGGCCAACTTCACTCAGACACCCCAATCCCCAAGGGCAGGCGAGATTTGCAGGCCTGAGGGAGGCTGACCAATCCCCCGGTGGTTTCCGGGGCTCTGTGGAGTCCCTCGGACCCGAGTCTTTGCCTGCTCCATCTTCAGTTCTGGGAGAATATCCAGGATGAGCTGTCTGCCCTGCACTGGCTCCAAGGTGAGCACTGGGGCAGGGAGGGAAGAGGGTCAAGGGCACAAAAGAGGTATGTATCAGATATCCATTGCCGCGTAACAAATTACTCCCAAACATAACAGCTTAAAACAACCATAAACATGTATTATCTCCCAGTTTCTGTGGGTCAGGAATTCAGGTGCAGCTCACCAGGGGGCTCTCGCTTGGGTCTCTCATGAGGTTGCAGTCAGATGTCAGCCAGGGCTGCCGGCATCTGAAGGTTTGACTGGGGCTAGAGGATCCACTTCACGGTTGGCTTTTTCACATGGTGCTGGCTGTTGGCAGGAGGTCTCAGTTTCTCCTCCCAGGGACCTCTCCAAAGGTGTGCTTGGGTGTCCTTAAAACACAGTGGTTGACTTCCCCTAGAAAGAATGGTCCAAGAGAGCAAGGAGGAAGTCACAATATCTTTTATGACCAAGCCCTGGAAATCACATTCCATTATTTCTGCAATACCCTATTGGTTACAAGGTCAGCCCTGCTCCATGCAGGAGGGCACTATCCAAGAGCCTGGATCCCAGGAGTTCACTGGGGGCCATCTCGGAGTCTGGCTGTATAGCACAGGGAGAATAATAATAACTAACAGCTTTTGAACACTTGTTTTGTGCTACACACTGGGTGAAGCATTCTTTATTAATTTTTCCCCAACAACACAATGAGGTAATTACTATTACTAGTGTTGTTTTGAATTGGAGGGCACTCCAGCTCAGAGAGGTTAAGCTCCTTGACTAAGGTCACACAGCTAGCAAGTGGCAGGTCAGTCTGACCTTAGAGAAAGGGTTTGCAGATTGAGGTAGGGATGGGGATTTCCTCTTTTTAAAAAATTGCTTTATTGTAATATAATTGATAAACCATACAATTTTCCCATGTAAAGTGTACAATTCAATGGTTTTTAGTGCTTTCACAGATATTTGCAACCATCACCACAGACAATTTTGGAAGGTTTCACCTCTTGAAAAGAAACCATATGTATGGTGTGTGACCATATCCCAATAAAATAGCAGAAAAAAAGAAAAAAGAGAAAAGAGGAAAAGAATAAACCCTATATCCTTTAACTATCAACCCCCACCCCTGCTCTCCACCCACTCCCCAAATCCTAGACAAACACTAATCTACTTTATGTCTCTATAGATTTCCCTATTCTGGACATTTCATTTAAATGGTATACAGGATGTGATCTTTTGTGAATGACTTCTTTCACTTTACATAATTTTTCAAGGGTCATCCACATTGTAGCATTGATCAGTTCTTTGTTCCTTTTTTATGACCAATAATATTCCACTGTATGGATATACCACATTTTACTTATCCTTTTGTCTGTTGATGGATATTTGGATTGTTTCCCCCTTTTGACTATTATGAATAATGTTCTGTACACATTCATATACACGTTTCTGTGTGGGGAAATGGGTTTCCTGCAGAGTTCAATGCGGAATCTGAATTTACAGAAGGAAGCCCTTTCTTGGCGGCCTGAGAATGGGGATGTAACTCCCACACTCAGACTCCTTCCCAGTATGATAAGGCCAGAATTGGTTTGGCTGCTGTGAGGAAACCACTATAAAACTGGATTGCTTATTAAGTCTCCCCCAACTCTGGCCGATTACATGGGAATTTATATCTCTGAATGTACAGAGTGCCCAGAATATTTAATAGGTGACAAACAGCCTTTGTATGACCTGTCAGGGCAACTTGCTACCAAGCATGTGTGGTCTATATAAATTACAACACATTTACCAAACGGGGTTTCCCACCTCAAAATTTTTGCCACCAAGTTAGAAAATATCCTGTCTGGAGTCCCAACATCCCGGGTCTAGTCCCACCTATGCCCCTTACTATCCAGATGGTACTGGGGGCAGGGAACCCCTTCTTTGGGGCCTCAGTTTCCTCCTCTGTAAACTGGGCATGAGATTCTCTACCCTGCCCACCTTACAGGGTTGTCATGATGCTGAAATGTAGTGAAGCTGTCAAAGTGGGGACCAAGCCTGGGGAGCAAAAGAAACTGCTGGTTCTCGCCATCCAGGGGCACTTAGGAGCAGCTCTGCTGGGAGCAGGTTGGAAGTGGAGTGACCCAAGAGGAACCTGCTGACTTCTAGAGAGCCAGGGGGGTGATCTGGGCAGCTGTTGCTGTTCTGGGAGCAGAGGGCCGTGTTGCTGGCCCACAAGGGCTTCTAAATCAGACCTGACTCTCATTTACTTATAACATTCACTGATTACAAAATCCAAAATTCCAACAATCTACTTTGTAGACTTGGAAAAGTCAGTCATCAAATTTATTTGGAAGGGACAGATGCCTCAAATTGCTAAAAACATTCTAAAAAAGAAAAATGAAGTGGGAGGACTTACACTGCCTGACTTTGAAGACTACTACAAAGCCACAGTAGTCAAAACAGCATGGTATTGGCACAAAGATAGACATATTGATCAATGGAATCAAATTGAGAATTCAGAAGTAGAGGCCCAGATCTATGGTCAACTGAGTTTTGATGAGGCCCCAAAATCCACTAAACTGAGACATAACAGCCTCTTCAACAAATGGGGCTGGGAGAACTGGATATCGATATCCAAAAGCAGGAAAGAGGACCCCTACCTTACACCCTATAGAAAAATTAACTCAACATGGATCAACGATCTCAATATAAGACAGAGTACCATAAAACTCCTCGAAGATAATGTAGGGAAACATCTTCAAGACCTAGTATTAGGAGACTGCTTCTTAGACCTTATACCCAAAACACAAGCAGCGAAAGAAAAAAATAGATAAAAAATGGAACTCCTCAGAATTAAAAACTTCTGTACTTCAAAGGAATTTGTCAAAAAGGTAAAGAGACCGCCAACTCAAGGGGAGAAAATATTTGGAAACCATGTGTGCTGGTTTGAATGTATTATGTCCCCCAGAAAAAGCCATGTTCTTTGATGCAATCTTGTGGGGCAGACATATTAGTGGGGATTAAGCTGGAACGTTTGGATTAGGTTGTTTGCATGGAAATGTGCCCCACCCAACTGTAGGTGATAACTCTGATGAGATATTTCCATGGAGGCATGGACCCACCCATTCAGGGTGGGCCTTGATCAGTGGAGCCATATAAATGAGCTGACAAACAGAAGGAACTCAGTGCAGCTGTGAGTGACATTTTGAAGAGGAACTACAGCCAAGAGGGACACTTTGAAGAAAGCACAGGAGCTGCAGATGTGAGACAGTTTTGAGACAGCCATTGAAAGCAGACTCTTGCTCCAGAGAAACTAAGAGAGGACAAATACCCCAAGTGCAACTAAGAGTGACATTTTTGAGGAACTGCAGCCTAGAGAGGAACATCCTGGGAGAAAGCCATTTTGAAACCAGAACTTTGGAGCAGAAGCCAGCCATGTGCCTTCCCAGCTAACAGGTTTTCTGGACACCATTGGCCATCCTCCAGTGAAGGTACCCAATTGCTGATGTGTTACCTTGGACACTTTATGGCCTTAAGACTGTAACTGTGTAACCAAATAAACCCCCTTTTATAAAAGCCAATCCATCTCTGGTGTTCTGCATTCTGGCAGCATTAGCAAACTAGACATATATATCTTGCATATATAAAGAAATCCTACAACTCAATGACAATGGTACAAACAACCAAATTATAAAATGGGCAAAAGATATGAAAAGACAGTTCTCTGAAGAGGAAATACAAGTGACTAAAAACACATGAAAAGATGTTCATCTTCACTAGCTATTAGGGAGATGCAAAAGAAGCCCTCAATGAGGTATCATCTCACACCAATAAGAATGGCTGCCATTAAACAAACAGGAAACTACAAATGCTGGAGAGGATGTGGAGAAATTGGAATTCTTATTCATTGCTGGTGGGACTGTATAATGGTTCAGCCACTCTGGAAGACAGTTTGACGGTTCCTCAGAAAACTAGATATCAAGTCACCCTACTATCTAGCAATTTCACTTCTCGATATTTACCCAGAGGATCTGAAAGCAGTGACATGAACAGATATTTGCACACCAATGTTCATAGCAGCATTGTTTATAATTGTCAAGAGATGGAAACAACCTAAATGTCCTTCATCAGATGAGTGGATAAACAAAATATGGTATATACACATGGTGGAGTACCATGCAGTGGTAAGAAGGAACAAGGTCATGAAACATATGACAACATGGATGAATATTGAAGACATAATGCTGAGTGAAATAAGCCAGACACAAAAGGAGAGATATTGTCTGTTACCACTAATGTGAACTCTGTGAAAAATATAAAATAAGTGTCTTATATTGTAGAATATAGGGGACATAGAGATGAGATAGACAGCAGCTACGGAAGGGGGAGCGATAATCTAATAAGGACAAGATATTGAGGGTGATCTTAATGATATGGGGATGCTTGGATGTGACTATGGTTCATTAATTTTATTCTGGTATGTTAGAAGTATATTGGAAGGAATGAAGTTATTTCAGGATATTTATTTTTTCCATTGTTTTGCTTTATTTTGTTTGGAAACATTTTTTATTTGATAAATAAAGTAATTTAAAAAAATCAGGGCATGTTTATCATGGAAAGTCTGGGAAATATAGACAAAGGAAAGCACCCATAATTCTCCTGCCACCACGAGGTCACCTGACATACAATTTTTCTTTTTTCTTTTTTTTCCTTTAAATGCCTTTTTGTAATTATTTTGTGTGTGTGTGGTGATTTTTTTTTTCATTTTTACTGAGATTGTTCAGATACCATACAATTATCCAAAGATCCAAAGTGTACAATCACTTGCCCCTGGGTACCCTCATACAGCTGTGCATCCATCACACTTAATTTTTGTTCAATTTTTAGAAACTTTTCATTACTCCAGACAAGAAATAAAGTGAAAGATGAAAAAAGAAAAACAGAAAAGGAAACTCTAATCCTCCCCTATCCCTAACCAACCCCCCTCAATTGCTGACTCCTAGTATTGATATAGTACATTTGTTACTGTTTATGAAAAAATGTTGAAATACTACTAACTGTAGTATATAGTTTGTAGTAGGTATATAGTTCTTCCCTATATGCCCCTCTATTATTAACTTCTAATTGTATTGTCATACATTTGTTCTGGTTCATGGAAGCGATTTCTAGTATTTGTACAGTTGATCATGGACATTGCCCACCATAGGATTCAGTTTTATACATTCCCATCTTTTGACCTCCAACTTTCCTTCTGGTAACATATATGACTCTGAGCCTCCCCTTTCCACCTCATTCACACACTATTCGGCACTGTTAGTTATTCTCACATCTTGCTACCAACACCCCTGTTCATTTCTAAACATTTAAGTTCATCCTACTTGAACATTCTGCTCATACTAAGCAACCACTCCCCATTCTTAAACCTCGTCCTGTATCTTGGCACCTTATATTTCATGTCTATGAGTTTACATATTATAATTAATTCTTATCAGTGAGACCCTGCCATAATTGTCCTTATGTGTCTGGCTTATTTCACTCAGTATATTGCCCTCGAGGTTTTGTCATCAATCCTTTTTTTTTTTTTTAATATGGTTTTGTTCACTCACCATACATTCCATCCCAAGTAAATAATCGATGGTTCTCTGCATGGTCATACATTTATGTGTTCACCATCTTCACCACTATCTATATAAGGGCATCTACATTTCTTCCACAAGGCAGGAGGGAGAGTCAAAGAAGGTAGAGAGGCAAAAGAAAGAGGAAAAAAAAAGACAGCTAGGAAGTAGCAAAAGGAAAAATAACCTTAAATCAAAGTAGAATAAAGAATCAGACAATACCACCAATGTCAAGTGTCTAACATGCCTCCCCTATCCCCCCCTCTTATCTGCATTTACCTTGGTATATCACCTTTGTTACATTAAAGGAAGCATAATACAGTGATTCTGTTAATTACAGTCTCTAGTTTACATTGATTGCACCCCTCCCAATGCCTCCCCATTTTTAAAACCTCGCAAGGTTGACATTTGCTTTTTCTCCCTCATAAAAGAACATATTTGTACATTTTATCACAATTGTTGAACACTGTAGATTTCACCAAGTTACACAGTCCCAGTCTTTATCTTTCCTCCTTTCTTGTGGTGTCTCACATGCTCCCCACCTTCCTCTCTCATCCATATTCATAGTTATCTTTGTTCAGTGTACTTACATTGTTGTGCTACCATCTCCCAAAATTGTGTTCCAAACCACGCACTCCTGTCTTCTATCACCCTGTAGTGCTCCCTTTAGTATTTCCTGTAGGGCAGGTGTCTTGTTCACAAAGTCTCTCATTGTCTGTTTGTCAGAAAATATTTTGAGCTCTCCCTCATATTTGAAGGACAGCTTTGCTGGATATAGGATTCTTGGTTGGCAGTTTTTCTCTTTCAGTATCTTAAATATATCACACCACTTCCTTCTTGCCTCCATGGTTTCTGCTGAGAGATCCGCACATAGTCTTATTAAGCTTCCTTTGTATGTAATGGATTGCTTTTCTCTTGCTGCTTTCAGGATTCTCTCTTTGTCTTTGACATTTGATAATCTGATTATTAAGTGTCTTGGCGTAGGCCTATTCAGATCTCTTCTGTTTGGAGTACGCTGCGCTTCCTGGATCTGTAATTTTATGTCTTTCATAAGAGATGGGAAATTTTCATTAATTATTTCCTCTATTATTGCTTCTGCCCCCTTCCCCTTCTCTTCTCCTTCTGGGACACCAATGATACGTACATTATTGTACTTTGTTCCATCCTTGAGTTCCCGGAGACGTTGCTCATATTTTTTCATTCTTTTCTCCATCTGCTCCTTTGCGTGTAGGCTTTCAGGTGTTTTGTTCTCCAGTTCCTGAGTGTTTTCTTCTGCCTCTTGAGATCTGCTGTTGTATGTTTCCATTGTGTCTTTCATCTCTTGTGTTGTGCCTTTCATTTCCATATATTCTACTGGTTGTTTTTTTGAACTTTTGATTTCTGCCGTATACATGACCAGTGCTTCCTTTACAGCCTCTATCTCTTTTGCAATATCTTCTCCAAACTTTTTGATTTGATTTAGCATTAGTTTAAATTCCTGTATCTCAGTTGAAGTGTACATTTGTTCCTTTGACTGGGCCATAACTTTGTTTTTCTTAGTGTAGGTTGTAATTTTCTGTTGTCTAGGCATGGTTTCCTTGGTTATCCAAATCAGGTTTTCCCAGACCAGAACAGGCTCAAGTCCCAGAGGGAAGAAATATTCAGTATCTGGTTTCCCTAAGGGTGTGTCTTAGAAAATTGCTCCAGCCTTTGATGCCTCAGGTCACTGTGCTTTTCTGCCCAGCAGGTGATGCCTGTTAGCCTATAATTCTTGACTGGTGTGAGGAGGTATGGCTGTGTTCCCCCAGGCTCTGGGGTCTGGTTCTGAATGGAAAGGGCCCCACCCCTTTCCTCCTAGAGAAGACAGAGCCCCCAGGTGGAGGTCATTAGCATTTCAATGGTCTCTCTCTCTGCTTGTGCTGTCTCCACCCTTCCCAGAGTCACAGCCCTGGAAACTGAATATGACTGGGGCTTTCTCCACTGAGAGATTTTATGCTGTGTTCTCGGGCATTCCTCCCAATTCAGGTTGGTGTATGATGAGTGGATGGTCTCGTTTGTCCCCCTGCAGTTATTCTGGATTATTTACTAGTTGTTTCTGGTTTTTTGTAGTTGTTCCAGGGGGACTACTTAGCTTCCACTCCTCTCTATGCCGCCATCTTGCCCCGCCTCCTTCTTTTTTTTTCTTTTTTTTTTTTTAATCACAATTGGGCTCATATACCATATACTGTTTTGCTCACTGATTATTTCAGAAACATTTCCCCAAATCATTAAAAATTTTCTTCTCCAGTGTGGTTGTAAAGCTGCAGAATGTTCTGGGGTGGGGGTGGGGGGCTCTATCTGATTGATTTAAAGGCCTCCCTCCTGGAAACCCAAGCTTCTCAGCTGGAACCAGCTAAATCTGTGAACCAACTGAATTATATAGGTCTAAGAGTTGATGAGTGTCTGTCAGTGGCAAAGAACTCTACTTTTTTTTTTTATATTATTATTATTGTTACACAAAGAACATCTGAATATACTTTCATTGTAAAAAACCCTATCCGATAACACTGAAGCCACCCAAGATGACAGGAAGTAACCGTGCTCACCAGTTTGTGTGTACCTTGCAGACTCTTTTCAAGGCTTTTACATATGTGCATATACACATACAGACACACATGCTGGAATGCATAGATCTTAAAAATATAATCATAAAATATGAACATACCTATAACATATGGTTTAGAATATTCTAGGTATTACTCACCAGCTCACTCTTTTCATTAGACAATATATATGGCTTGGAGATCTGTCCATATGAGAATGACTTCATCCATCTCATCCTTTTTTATGGTTGCATAATATTTCACAGCATGGAAAGGTCATCATTTATTTAGCCAGTCCCTTAGGGATGGACATTTTGTTCCTTTCCTATGTTTTCGTTACTAAAAAACACTGTGGGGTACACAACTTGGTATTCTTCCCCTTGTGCAAATGTTTTTCTTGGATGGATCTCAAGAAGTGGTACCGCTGAGTCACAATCTCACCATGGCCCCAAAAGAGAAGGGATTGGCCCAAAGTCACACAGCAAGTTGGTGACAGGGTTGGGATGAGACTTTTTCTTTTATCTTGCCTGTGTATATTAACACATTCACAGTCTAAACCACTGGTTCTCAAACTATGGTCCAGGCACCCTTAGGGGTTCCCAAGACCCTTTCAGGGTCCCTTGGAGTTTAAACCATTTTCAAAACACTTCTCAGCTGTGATTTACCTGTTTCATCTCATTCTCTCAAGAGTGTACAACAGAGTTTTCCAGGGCTTACATGACATGTGATGACATCATCACTCTGAATTGAAGGCAATATGTGCTTGTACATTCTTTTGTTTTAAACATTTCTAAATTGTAATTTCTATTGAAATTAATGATAGATGCAACCCCAATAATCAAAAATCTTCAGTAATTTTTAAGAGCATAAAGGGCACCTGAGATCAAAATGTTTGTTGAACCACTGATTTAAACATTTTCCCAATCCTGTGAACTCACCAAATCCCAAGGGTCTAATCTCTTAGTGGCTTTTCTGGGGCACCCTCCCTAATGGCATCTCTCCCCACTCTTGCCTCCATGTGCTTCTCCAGACAGTTGCCTCTACCTAGGATGCCCTCTGCCTGTTTGCACCTTAGAAGCCCAGCTCAAATCCCATTTCCTCCATGGGGCATTCCAGGCCTCCCTATTTCTGTGCTCCTTGCTTACACCTGTGCTAGAACAGCCTCGTTTCGGGGACTAGGACAGGTAGTGGTTAAGGATCCAGACCTTGGCAACAGACAGGAAGGGTTCAAACCCTGACTCTGCCTTATTCTGACACATGGGTACAATGATGAGCACTGCAAATATGGTCCCTGCCTTCATGTGGCTGACAGTTAAGGGGGCGAGTTGAAGTCACATCAAGAAATGTCTAATGACAAATTGAGATTAATACTCTGAAAAAGAGGAGTAGAGTTTGGTGCAAGCACCTGAGGGAGGGTTCAGGGGAGGTGAGGAAGGTGTTAACTAGGCAGGGCGAGGTGGGGTGGGGGTGGGGGGGTTGGTGAGGGAACAGTATCTAAGTCAGAGGGAACAGTATGTGCAAAGGCCCAGTGGTAAGAGGCAGCAGCCACGGAAACTAGATAGCCCCCACACCCTGCGTCTCATGCCCTCTGCTTGGAAAGATCCAGGGCCCCTGGCTTCTGTAGAGAATAAAGACAGGAATCCATGTGTGGCCATGGGGCTCCAGGCCCCGATCCCACCTTTCCCACTGGTCCCTCGCCTTTGGGGCAGTTGATCAGGCTCCTCTTGCCCTCTCCTCTCTGTCCCTGGCCCAGAGGCCACCTCCTTTCCCACAGAGTAGAGAGTGGGGAGAAGTCACACCAGGATCCATCTTTCCCTGGGGTTACCCCTGGTTATGGGGAGGAGCCAAGGAGATCCCACCCTAGTTCCTCCCAGGCAGGCCCAGCACAAGGCCACCCCAACCCAGGGCACCTGCATCAGGCTCAGAGTCACCGAAGCCAAGTCCTACCTATTTGGGGGGACATCCAGTGGCATCTGTCTGGCCAAGATGTCAGCAGGATGGGACTAATTTAGCAATGACATAGGGGCAGAGTGACCAGGGGCTACTGCAGAGCCAAATCCTACTCTTGACAGTGGAGATGACACTCACCCATGCAGTTTCCTTCAGGTGATGGGTTACCAGCTTCAATTAGGACTGCAGTCAAGGCACCTTCCAACCAATGAGAGGTGCCACGTATTTTAGGAACACCTGGGAAGAGGGAGGAGCAGCTCAGCAGTGAGCGGGCTGGGAGGTGTGAGACACTGAGGGAATGAGCCCACACAGGGTTGCCTAAGCACCTTCCAGAAGGCAGGTGGAGAGGGACACGCCACGTAAGAGGGGCATTTTCCATCCCCTAAACCACTGGCCCAGAGTGTTAGAACTAAAGTCCCCCAAGCCCAGCAAGAAATAATGTTGAAGGAGACAGCAGCCTGCTGGAGGCTGTAAGGAAGGACATCCCACCCTGTGTGGGAAAGAAGGGGATTCGAAGGTGACCTGGGGCCATGAGCTTGGAATACAGAACAACATGGCATGGTGGCAAGCACCTGGCCCTGCAACCACCCGCCCGGCTAACAATCCTGGCTCGGCCGTTTGCTGGCTGTGAGACTTGGGGAAGCTCCTTGAGGCTCTGGGCCTCAGTTTCCCCATCTGCAAATGGATTAAATGAGCCAACATTGTGCTGTTCTCAGCATAGAGGGCTATCAAGCCCTCAAAATAGGGCCAGTCCCAGCTGTGATGTCCTCCAAATGTAAAATACACACCAGAAGTTGACGATGCAGCACACACATGAAAAGAATTCAAAGTATCTCATAATTAATGTTTATATGGATGACATATCAAAATGATAATATATGGGATATAGGGTCCTAAATAAAGCATATTATTAAAATTCTTTTTTTTAAACTTTTTTGAATGTGGCTTCTAGAGAATTTCCAGTACACAGGAGGCTTGCATTATATTTCTGTTGGACACCATTGAGCTAATATTTATAAAACTCTTAGAACAGGGCCTGGCCCCTGGAAAGTTACTGTAAGTGCTGGTTAAACAGAAGCCTCTCTTTGGCGATGACTTGTTACCTGTGGCATTTTAAAAATACGACTTTTCCCATTCCTTAGACACAACCACTGGGAAAAGCGGGGGGAAATTTACTTTCCTTGGCTGGCTCTTCTTTTGTCTTTTATCAGGTGGGTTTTGTTCTATATTTCCAAAGCGAATGACATACCTAACGTGATCTGACCTTTTCCAAATTGTTTCATAGTGGTTTTTCTCTTTTTTTTAATTTTATTTTTTCCCTTTTTTTCCTCACTCTTTGTGTCATACATTTCCATGGCATGGTATTTTTTTGCATGTCATTATAAACTCTCCATGAACCACATTAAGCACCAAGGTTGACTTAAAAATTTGTTTCCAAGTTTTCTATTAACAATGCACAAAAAAAATGTTAAGGATAAAATGCTTTCTCTTAATTCGGATTATCATTGGGCAAAGTAGGAAAATATTTAAGCATCTTGACATATCGTGTCTGCTCTATAGAGGCCAAATTACACTCCTGCCAGCAATACATGCATGTCTTCATTCCACGACTTCTCATTAACTTTATTACTTTATTTTTTTAAAAGGGTTGTGTGTGTGTGTGCTGTTTGTTTTATTTTGTTTTGTTTTGCCAATTAGGCAAAGGAATAAAGTATCTCATTGCTTGAATACACATTTCTTTGATGACCCAGGAAGATGAGCATTTATCTTCTTATTTCCCCAGTGGAACTCATCGTGGGAGAATCTGTGCTTGGAATCTTTGTCCATCTATTTCTTAGCATTCTGCTACTTTTCTTATCAATGCACATGAGTTTTTTACAAAGATAACAATTTTTGTACATTTTCTTTTTTCCCAGTTTATATCGGCACATATTGACATAATGCCTCAATTTTGTTTCTTGATTCACTGATTTTTGTATTTTTATATACAGTAGTCAATCAATTGCTTTTCCCTTTGTGATCTCGGTTCTTGTTTTCAGTTCAGACTGTGCCCTTCCAGCGGTGTGGCAAGCATCACATTCTTTTCCTTTTTAGTTGTTTGCAGATTTCATTTTTATTTTAAAATTTCAAATCCCTCTAGCGCAGCCCTGTCCAAATGAAATATAATGCAAGTCACTGATGTGAATCACATATACAATTTTAAGTGCTCCCGTAGCCACATTTTCAAAAGCGACAAGAAACAGGTGAGATTAATTTTAATGTTATATTTTACTTATCCCAATGTATCCAATAATAGTATCATTTCAACAAGGAATCAATATTAAAAATGAATTAATGAAAAATTTCACATTTTCTTCATACTAAGCCTGAAATGCAACGTCTATTTTACACGTATAGCACATCTTGATTTGCACTAGTGACAAGGCACATTTCCAGTGCTTAACAGTCACACGTGGCTCATGCTAACATATTGGTCAATGCAAGCCCAGAACTTGCTTTGACCCCACAGGAGGGCAAAGGGAAAAGTTTTCAAAAACCTGTTCGGCCTTCCCCCACTTTGCCTTCACCTCCCACCTGCTCCTCTTTGGAAAATCTGTGCCCAGCCAACTGGTGTTTTCTCACCTTCTCCAGTGACCTCCCCTGGCTCTCCAGATGCCACCGTGGACACTTGTCCGGCCACCCCTGGCCTCTCCACCCCCTCAGTGGCCCCGCCCAGGGACTTCCATTTGTCCTCCCCCATCCTCCACTCTTTACCATCAGGCTGTGGCTGCAACCTCGTCATTGCTCACGACCTGGACCATCCTGGGGTCCCCACCCCTGCAACTCCCCATTCTGGAGTCAACCTCAATAATAATAATTCTGAAAACATGTTCCTAACAGCCAGAGCTTACTAAGTGTGCAAAGCCAGGCACTCTGCTGGTTGCACCACCCAATGGAATCCCCCCCACCCTCTTGGAGGCTGGAACAGTTTTGCATATAAGGATACTCCCAACAGCCAAAGAGGGTGCAGCCTGTGTTGAAAGCCAGGGGAGGGGGCTTGGGGACCTCCCAGGTAGAAAGGCCTGGGGTCTACCTAGAGGACTGAGCTGGGTTTAGAAAAAGTTCTCCATTTTGCTCTGAAGGAGACTTCATTGTGGCCCCTGCCTGTCCCTTATGTCCCACACTCCCTGCCACGCGGGATGTGTGGGAACAGGTAGAAATCCTTGGGGTGAGGAGGCCTGGAGGTGGGGGACTCCTTCTGCCTGAGACTCGAGTCTGCACTCCGAGACCCCCGGAAGTATGGGGAAGCGTCAGCTGCCAGCCCCGAGTAGGGTGTGTGCTTGGTGACCGCGGCAAATACCTCCGACGAGCTGGCGAGGATCGACGGGGCGGGACCAACATCAGACTCGACACAACCAGGTGGCGGCGAGGCCCGGCGTCGCGGGACTGCAGACGCGTATCCTGTACACTTGCTCCCATGAGCGGCCGAGTCGGGAACCTGAGCTCCCAGCAGCAGGAGGCGCTGGCCAGGGTGAGGGGGATTGAGTACAGGGTCGGGGAGGGCCCGGAGCAGCCCAGCTGCCCAGCGCGGCTGGAGACCCCCTTTTAGGACGGGAACACAAACCCTGGAGAGCACCTCTGTTTGGCCTCCCTCGCGCGCGTGCGCGCGGGTGCGCGCCTCCAGCGCACGGTTGCTGAGATTCGCTGAGTGCCTGATGCAGGAAGGGACCCCCTCCTCTGCAAATCCAGCACCCCCCCCCCCAAAAAAAAAGTAGTGCCCTTCCCTATGGGGGAGCTGGACTGTGGCCCCTTGCTGGGTCCTCGTGTGGGGGAGGCTGCTGAGGTAGCCTTGGGCAATTGCAACACATTTGTTTGTTTGGTTTCTGTTTGCAATTCCTTACCAAGTCTTGGCCTTAGCGTTTTTGTTGTTTTTTTTATTAAAGGGAAGTGGAGGATTTGTGTGTGTGTGTGTGTGTGTGTGTGTGTGTGTTTCATTTCACGACAGTCCTGCAGATCCCACCTGAAAGTATGACAGCCCCGGGAAGGGGGGCTGCAGTAGCAATGCGGTCTGTAGATGGCCAGGGACTAGAAACTGATTTTGGGGTTGGTGGGTGTGTGTGTGTGTGTGAAAGGGCAGCTTAAGAGTTGTGGGGAAGGATTTATTTTAAGGCTCCTGTCCTGGGGAAGGGTTCCCAGGTGAATTCCCAAATGAAGTAGAGAGGGGTTCCTAGGTGAACGATGTGTCCTCACATGAAGGAGGGTGTCCCCAGGTGAATGATGGTGTCCTTGATTGAAGGAGAGGGTCACTGGGTGAGGAGGGGTCCCCAGTAAAGAAGAGGTGCCTCCAGATTATGGAAAGGTCTCCAGATGGAGGGGTGAAGGAGGGGGTCCCTGAGTGAAGCAGAGGGGTTCCTGAGTTAGGAAGGCATCCAGGCGGAGAGGGTCCCCAGATTAAGGAGGAGGTTCCCAGGTGAAGGACAGGCACTAGGGGAAGGAAAGATATCCTTGGTAAAGTAGAGAGGGTCCCCTGGCAAATCATGTACCTCCAAACTCATGTCAGCCTTAGGAACACCCCAGAACTAGGCACGTAGGGGACTCCATGGGTTGTTGGTGAATGGTCCCTGGACTTCGGGGATGAATTATGATGGTGAGACCTGTGGACCAAAGAGCTCTAAATATTGTAAAAAGTGTTCATTCTCATTTTTTCCATGATTTAAAAAGAAACAAATGCTTGTTATTTTAAAAATCTGGAAAAACAGAAAAAGTAGGAAGAGGGAGAAGGGGTCACCCACCGTCCCAGAAGTCTAAGCACCCACACCTGGGAGCATTTCCTTCCAGGTTTTTCCGAAGCCTAGTGGCACCACCTCTGGTACCACTGCAAGAGGTGGCTTTCTCCATGTGGCAGCAGCCCAAGGTCATGTTTTCCAAGTTGGCTCAGGCCTTTCCCAGCATCTGCTTGGTGACTTCCTCTGTTACTTGACAGGGGACCAAGGGTGCAGCAGCCTCAAGGTTGGAGGACTTGGGTTCCTCCTGGCCTCACCACGTCCTCACTCTCCTTGGGGAAGATTCCCCTTCTCCAGCCTCAGTTTTCTCATCTGTGAATCGGGGATAGTGACCTTTGCCCCTCCTGCTCTGGGCATGTGCTAAGGATCACACCAAGACACCAGCAACCTGCCAGGGGCTGGGAGGTGCGGGGTTATTGTTTCTCTGGTGGCAATCCCCTCCTTCAGCCCTCCCAAAAAACCCCCGATGAGCCAAGAGGCTGCAAATATTGAACACAAAACCCTCCATTCCAGGTGTCTGTTTGGACGGGGTTTATTACAGCACATACATTTGTTTATGTGACTTGTTAACACTGGGGACGTTTAAACTGATTATTCATTTTTAATTATGGAATCAATTCATGGATACATTCCTGTTGTAAACTTTATCCACAGAGCTAAAGGTGATTTGGTGGGTGGCTGTCTCAATCACGTCCCATGCCTTTACTTGCATCCGTTTCCAACCCCATATTCTGATTCCTAGGCTCCCTGCAAACCCAGCCCTGGAGCTCTTGCTTTCAGGAATCTTAGCCTCTGTGGAAGTGAGGTCTCTTCTCTCTGACTTAGACCCAAACTCCCAACAGCTTCCCCAAACTCTGCCTGCAGGAAAAGGCGCCACCCCCAACCCACCCCTAGCGAGCCAGCCACCCTCCTTTCCCACAGCCCCAACAAACATCCCAGTGAGGCATCCCTTCCAGCTAGCATTTGCCTCGGGTTTTTATTGCACAAAGACCCATTCATCCAGGGCTTCCCTCATTCCGTGTCCGCTGAGTGGACTCATTTATCTATACCTGTTGGATGCCAGGCCTGGCACTAAATGCTTGACTTGCACAGATTCATTTTCCCCATTTCACAGATGTGGAAACTGGGGCTTAGAAGTTGCTTACTTCCTAATCTGGGACCCCCAAGATGCAGTATCAGGGGCAACACTCCTGGCCAGCCTGCATCAGAACCACCCAGGGATCTTTGTAGAACTAGGAATGCCAGGACCCAAACTTAGACCTATGGAATGAGAGTCTTGGGATGTGGGGCACCCCCAAAGTTTGAGTAGGATTCACGCCCTCCTTCCATGTGGCCTGGGGGATGCCCCATCCCCAGGTAGCAAAATGGTCAGGGTGGCTGCTGTCAAATGTGTAGTCCCTACCCTGCAGGGTCCCAGGTAGGGCTGACTGGCAGCCTGGAGGGAAGGGTCAGGGACCCAGGGGCCCTGGGATCCCATCTGACCATCACCTCCCCACGCCCAGTTCCGGGAGAACCTCCAGGACCTGATGCCCACCCTGCCCAAAGCTGATGACTACTTCCTCCTGCGCTGGCTGCGAGGTGAGGCCGGGGTGGGGGGAGGCAGGGAGAGAGGGAGGGGAAGAGGGGTTCAGGGGGAAGATTTTGGGAGGGAGCACTGCAGAGCGGAGAGCGCGGATCGGGAATCAGCCAGCTTGGGGCTGGAATCTGAGCTCCACTGCACATTAGCATGGCTCAAAAACCTCAGAGCCTCAGTATGTCCGTCTGCAGAGTGGGGGGTGTGGGGGCCTGGCACGGGTGGGCAAGGGTTAGGGATTGGGAAGAGTTAAGGACCAGTTAGCTTTCAGGATGGCAATACTTGCCTTTAGCTCTGGTCCCCAATTCCCTGAGGACAGGGCCTGTGCCTTCCCCTTAAGGAACCCGATGTCCAGCAAGCACTTAAGGAAGTGCATTTATTAAAAGTAGAGAAGGAGTTTCTACTAGGAATTACGGAGCAGTCTGAAAAATAATAACAGAAACTACACCCAGGCTTAGGGGAAACTTCATTTCAACTTACCATACCTCATGCAATGGATTTTGAACTTGAGAGGAGAGAAGTTAAAAATCAGGCCAGAAAGTGCATGCATGATACAGGGTTAAAACCATGGGCCTAGGAATGGGGCAGACTTGTGACTGAATCCTAGTTCTCCCGGGTACTATCAGTAAGCCGGGGGCAAGTCATTCACTATCTCTCAGCCTCCCTTTTCTCTTCTGTATAATGGGCACAACCATTCCCTACCTTCAGAGGAGGAGAGCAACCCTCCCCCCCCCACCCCCGGGGTGGCTCTTCCCTTCTGATCTGTTCTATTCAGTTATTTTTTTTAAATTATTACTTTTATAAACTTTGTTTTTTAAGAACAGTTTTAGATTTATAGAAAAACTGTGGAGATAGTCCAAAGGTGCCCCAAATACCCTGCTCCTGGTTTCCCTATTATTAAGATCTTACATTAGTGTGGTACATTTGTTACAATCGACGAACCAATATTGATGCATTATTACTAACTGAAGCCCATACTTTATTCAGATGCTTGAGTTTTTCTGTTCCTGGATGCCACACTGCATTAAGCCATCCTCTCTCCTTAGGCTCCTCTTTCCTATGACAGTTTTGATTCAGTTTTTCACAAGGGAATGTGTTATCCACCCCACCCCCACCTGGTCCACAGAAGGGGTTTTGAAGCCCCTTTGTACAGCATCTGCCCACTCTTCTCCTTTGGAGTTTTTTTGGGGGCAGTTGAAGACTAACTTTTTTATGCAATTTTATTGAGATACAATCACATAACATACAATCATTCAAAGTGTACAATCTGTTGTTCACAGTATCATCATATAGTTGTGCTTTCATCACCACAATCAATCTTTGAACATTTACATTACTCCAAAAAATAAAATAAAAATAAAAATAAAAAAGAACATCCAAAACATCCCATTCTCCTCCTCTCCCCATTGTTCATTTACTTTTTTTTTTCATTTTTATTGAGACATTTACTTTTTTTAATACAGTTTAATTGAGATATATATTCACACACCCTACAGTTATCCACAGTGCACAATCAGTTATTCACAGCAGCATCATACATTTGTGCATTCTTCATCAGAATCAATTTTTGAAACTTTTCCTTACTCCAAAATAAAAATGAAAGCAAAAAAGAACACCTAGATCTTTCCATCCCCTCCCTCCCACTCTATTCTTCATCTAATTTTTGTCCCCATTTTCCCACTCATCTGTCCATACACTGGATAAAGGAAGTGAGGGCCACAAGGTTTTGAAGATGAGCTTTTAAGGGACCTGATCAAGGGGTGAGGTCATGGATATTGTAGGCTGCTGGATCATGGGAAAGGAAAAGGATCTAAAGCTGGAGAGGGAGCCTGGGGACCTGACACCTCCTCCTTCCTGACGACCTCAGTGGCATCTCTTGCCACTCCTGCCTTACTGATCCCGAGATGTGAACAAAGCGGAGTGTTCTGGCAGGTGCTGAGCCCACAGAGCCCCCTCCCTCAGGCTGGGTGAAGGGGACCTTCCCTGACCCCTCTCTGAAACCCTTTATCTCCATCCAATGTCTGTGTCCAACTCTCCCACTTGGATGTCAGCTCTGCCTCGCACCCCCAGCTTGGCTACTGAAATAGCTCTGAGGACCCATCAAAGTGCCCAACCACTGTCCATGGGGACAAGAAACCACATTCTAGATCCAAATGGAAAAATCTCCTATAGGTGTTGTAGAGGCTAAAACAACAAGAAGATATTATGAGTAATCATGCCACTAATACATTTGAAAACTGAAATGAAATGGATACCTTCCTAGAAAAATATAAAATGCTCAAATTCATGCAAGAAGAAATAGAAAAACTCAATAGATGAATAAATATTAAAGAAATTAAAATGATAGTATAAGCCTCCCCCCGCTTCAAAAACGTAAACCCCTCAATGGCTTTACAGGTGAATTCCTCCAAAGTTTTAAGGACCAGTTAATTCTTATCTTATGCAAGTTGTTGAGTTGTTTTATATGAATATATGAAAGAGTGAAAATTACCTTACAAGGCTTCGGTAATTTGATTACAAGGTTAGATCAGGACAAGAAAAGCAAAGCAAAGCCTAGGTCCATTTTTTACTTATTAATGTAGAGATGAAGAAATCTAACTCTTACATAACAGAATCCAATAGGGATTAAAATTAAACAGCGTGATCAGAGAGAGTTTGTCTCTAGCATGCAAGAATATTTCAACATCATAAAATCTATCCGTGTCAATCAACACATGAATAGAGTTAAAAACGAAAAATTATGTGTAGTCTCGAGGCAGAAAAAGCTTTGGGAAAGGTTCAAGTCCTATTTAGGATAAGACAAAACAAAAGTCTAACCAAATTAGGAATAGAAAGGAATTTCCTTGGCTGGTAATTGTTATCTGGCAGAAAACCTACAACAAATGTTACAGAGAAATTTTAGATGCATTTCCTTTAAGATCAGGGACAAGGCAAAGATGACATCAATTCACATTACTGTTTAGACAAAGAACTGGAGACCTTGGCCAATGTTATAGGGAAAGAAAAAATAATAAGCGGCATAAAGATCGGAAGAGAAGTGTTAAAATATTTGCAGATAATTTATCTCCCTGGAAAATCCAACAGGATCAACAGAAAAACTCTAGAACTAAAGAGAAGTTTCAGCAAAATTGCCAGAATGAAAAATCAGTAGCATTTTCTCTATGTCAGCAATATCCAATTGTAAAATACAATGAAAAACAAGATACCATTCAAAACAGCAACAAAACCCATAAAATATCCAGGGATTGACCTAGAACACACAAGATCTCTATGCAGAAATCTTAAAAACTGTGAGGTATATAGAATTGCACTGTCTTATTTGGTAGCTACTAGTCACATATAGCTAGTAAAACTAAAATTAAAATAAATTAAAACTTCAGGTCCTCAGTTACATGAGCCACATATCAAGTACAAAGTAGCCACAAGCTACTTAGCATGCAAGAATATTTCAACATTATAAACTCTATCAGTGTCAATCAACACATGAGTAAAGTTAAAAATGAAAAATTATGTGTAGTCTCGAGGCAGAAAAAGCTTTGGGAAAGGTTCAAGTCCTATTTAGGATAAGACAAAACAAAAGTCTAACCAAATTAGGAATAGAAAGGAATTTACAGGTGAATTCCTCCAAAGTTTTAAGGACCAGTGAATTCTTATGCAAGTTGTTTAGTTGCTTTATATGAATATATGAAAGAGTGAAAATTACCTTACAAGGCTTAGGTAATTTGATTACAAGATTAGATCAGGACAAGAAAAACAAAGCAAAGCCTAGGTCCATTTTACTTATTAACGTGGATATGAAAAAATCTAACTATTACATAACAGAATCCAATAGGAATTAAAATTAAACAGCGTGATCAGAGTTGCTATTGCATTGAGCAACTCAGATATAGACCATTTCCATCATCACACAAAGTTCTATAAGACAGAAGATGATTTTAATAAACATTTAGCCTGCAGTGAAGATGGGGTGAGTGAACTTGATGGCTTGTCTTCAAATATTTGCAGAATTACCACATGGACTTGTAGTTATATGTGTTCTATTTGGCCTCTGACACTGGGACTGGAATCATTGTGGGGGCAGATTTGGGCTCAGTGAAAGCTGCTGGAGAAATGGAACAGGCTGCTGGCTAAAGTAGTGAACTCCCTGTCACAGGAGGTGTGCAAGGTGGAGCTGCTGGCCTATGGTAGATTTTATGGAGATGGTTCACGATCATTGCAGAGGAGGCCTGGATGGCATCTAACTCCCTTTCCATTTGAAGATCTCTGACCCTGGATTAATTCCTCAGCGATTGTGTCAAAAGCAATGGTCATATCATTTCTAAAATAGAGCATCACATTTTCAGCTGAGATTTATTTATTTCTTCAAAATAAGTACTCACAATAATAGCTACTACTTATTGAGAACTTACTGCAAATGAGGTACTGTGTATGCATTCTATGTACTTTATCTCATGCCATCCTTCGAATAACTCTGTAAAGGATATTATATCCCATTTAACAGACTAAAATCCAAGACTCAGAGAAGGTATGTGACTTGCCCAAGGTCACACAGCAAACAGAAGGGCAAAACTAGAATTCAAGTCCAAGTCTGTCTGACTCCAAAGCCTGTGCTCACAACCCCTGACCCCATGATGGGGCGGGGGTGGGAGTGGGGGCGTCTCTGCTCCAGGGGGACATCAAACATTACAGTCTCCATCAGTCTCTAAAAACCCCTCCAAAATCATCCAAAGAACTAAAGATCCTTGCTATTAATAATTTCCAGACCACTCAGATATTCAGTACTTGGGGTGTCGGGAAAAGGTCAGGGCACCTCCCCCCTCCACCAACTATATCCTTATGAGCAGTCAGGTAACAGCTCATTCTGGATCTGATCTCATACCTTCTCTTACCTTAGCATCTTTTTGCAGCCCGAGACTTTGACCTGCAGAAGTCTGAGGACATGTTCCGGAAGGTGAGGTCCCCTTCTCCTTTGAACCCTGCATCCCACAAGCTGGCATTATCCACTAAGGGTGGGGACTCATTTGCCCTCTCCTATTTTTGTGTTTTCTTCTTCCTTCCTCCCCTCATCCCCGTCCTCTTCAGACTGTGTCCCCCTCCACCTCCTCTCCTATCATCTGCTCCAGCTTTATGGCAGTGGAGCCTGGAGATCCTCACGCAGGATCTTGGCAGCTGTGGGCAGAGGGACCCAGCCTGGTACCCCCATGTCCCCGTGGAGGCATAAACTCCTGCTTTCCCTCTGCAGCATGTGGAGTTCCGGAAGCAACAGGACCTGGACAACATCCTCACGTGGCAGCCCTCAGAGGTGAGCCCCAAGAGGTGACCCCCAGACCATCACTCTGATGCCCCTCTCCCCCACGCCACCCCCAGCTGCCATGCCCTGATGGAGCGGAGGCCTGGCCTGGGGTGGGGGCTGGTTTGCATCAAGAGCTTTTTCATGTGCCCAGGTGATCCAGCTGTATGACTCAGGGGGCCTTTGTGGCTATGACTACGATGGTTGTCCCGTGTGGTTCGACATCATCGGGACCCTTGACCCCAAGGGCCTGCTCCTGTCGGCCTCCAAGCAGGAGCTGATTCGGAAGCGCGTCCGGGCCTGTGAGCTCCTCGTGAGGGAGTGTGAGCTGCAGAGTCAGAAGGTGCGGGATGGGGGGTGGGGGGATGCTGGGCACAACTGCTCCCACTTCTCTCCCAGCCATCAGCACTCGGGGCTCTGGTGGGGCATAGGCTTCTCCCCCATCATCTATCCATGAGCATCCAACAAGTGCCAGGCACTCTCTGCTGGTGCAAGTCAAGGGCTCCAAAACCCTTTTTCCTTCTACCTGAGATGCTGACCTTGGATGCAGTCAACTCTTTAGCTCTGTCCCCTGGAACTTTAGTAACCATGGGTAGTCAGCTTAGCTTTGGAAAAGATGTCTCCTGCTTTGTAAATTGCGTAACTATAAACACCTGCTGAGACATCCCTTTGAGCCGTGACCTCTGAAACTTGGCAACTCCCTTGTGGGGACTGCAGGGGCTATGCCTACAGAGATGCTACAAAAAAATGTATTGAGTCCTGTGGGCTGTGGGACTTCTAAGCCAAGAAGGACCCTGTCCCCACCTCTGGGGATCTCTTCTTGCACCTGAGCTCTCTTCTGACACAAGTGTGCTATTTCCTGGCCCATATCCTTCTGAGTGAATACAAGACACAGGTGTGGCCTGTGTTGGTCTTGTGGTCTTGTGAGTCAAAATGAGCCTAAGAAGACCCTTTGGTGGGTGTTGTTATGTCATTGTGGGATACTTTGGCTAAGGCTGACTCTACATGACGAGGGCAGGAACTGGCACAAAGCCAGGCAGAGAGGAGGCTCTCAACAGAGATTTGTGGTAACCATGAATGGACTGCAAGATTTGAATATATGGGTGTCTCTCCAACAAGCTGGCTGATTTTATAGGGTAGACACAGTGGCTTCTGCTTCATGGATATTCTCAATTGGAGCCAAATAATTATGGTGGTGATGATACTGCTAATAATTAGTACTGATAGTATCTACTAATATTTACCAGAGACCTGGCACTGGGCTTTTTGTGCATTATCTCATGGAATCCTTGCAACAATTCCATCACAGCCTGGAATTATCCCCATTTTACAGAGGAGGAAAGTAAGGCTCAGAGGGGTTAAAAGCCCACCTAAGGCCACCCAGCCAACAAACAGCATCACTGTGTTGGACACAGCCATGGGCTGCAGCGCTCTGGCTGATGGCATGTAATATCATACATAAAGATACCCAGTGAGTCACAAATGGTGTCCTCGATTCTATGGCTGACTTAGTTCAAGCACTAGTAAACAGTGTGATAACATCATGGAGCCACAGACTGCACCAGGGCTCGAGTGTGGCGTCTCCCCAGAACCCAGATGGGCTCCGACTGATTAGAAAATGCTGAGGGCTGCCAGGGAGGGTGGCAGGAAGTGGGGGGAGAGGTGCCTGAGTCTCTGGCCAGGGTCTCCCCTGCTCTGTCCCGTGCAGCTGGGCAGGAAGATTGAAACGGTGCTGATGGTCTTTGACATGGAGGGGCTGAGCCTGAAACACCTGTGGAAGCCGGCTGTGGAAGTCTACCAGCAGGTGAGCAGCTGACTCGAGGCAGAGGGGCAAGGGCTTCCAGGCCTATAGGGAGCCACTGTCCACACCTCCTTTTGGTCCATGGAGGAGCAGGGATGTCCCTGAAGGGCTCCACAGACCATAGAGTAAACCTTGCCTGAGGATCACCCTCCAAGAATCCCCAGAGAGGAAGTACATGCCCATGGGAAAGATGGGATGGGCTAGGGTGGGACATAGGTCTCATCAGAAGCCAGGGAAATCCAGGGGCAGGAGGTACCGGGGCATGACCTCAACCAGACTTGTCTTGACCCCACAGTTTTTTGCCATCCTGGAAGCAAATTATCCTGAGACACTGAAGAGTTTAATTGTTGTGCGAGGTAATGACTTCCTGGGGAGGGAGGGAAGGGATGGAGGGCGACAGTGGGTAAGCCATTGAGTTTTTTTATTTGTCTGTTTATTTAGTTTCAGCCCTTCACAGACTGGTAACTTTTGTGATACACAAAATCACGGGCTGGTATGTCGCAGCAAAATCAAATAAGTTATAAGTTTCTAAATGTTTGCTGTTATTTTCTTTGCTTGTCTTGGTGCAGACTGGTAGTATGTTTCATGGACCACGTTGGTGGATGGACACACTTTGGACAGGAATGGTCCCAGTTTGCAATTGCCATCTAGTGAAGGGACTGCCACAGGCAGCCCGCAGTCTGATGATCCAGGTTCAAATCTAACTAGCTCTGTGATTCTGGGCAAGTCTATTTAACCTCATTGAGCCTGAGTCTCCTCCCCTGTCTATAAAATGACAGCTGTGAGGTTAAATGAGACAGCTCGTGGAGAGAGCATAGCACGGAGCCTGGCCCACAGAGAGTACATGGTGAGCCAGGGTGATTTAAGGTGGTACATGACATTGAATGCAGCTGCCCCCCACCCCCTGCACCTAAGTAGATTCCAAGGCAACCTTGGAAAACCTTGAGTGTGGAAAGGAAGAAGCACCATTGGGGAATCAACATGGCCATCACCAAAACCAGCTTGTGCCCCCAAAAATTACAACGAGGCCAGGGTTGGAGGCAACTGTTTGGCGAGAGCCAGGTGCCGTGTCAAGCGTTGTACATGCATTGTTTAACTCGCATGTTACGGTTAACATCATTGAGACTCAGAGAGGGTGATTAACTGGCTCAGGGTCACACAGCAGTAAATGGCTGAATCCAGAGCTAGCCAATTCCCACAGCCGTAGCTCTGTAGACCCAAGTTCTCTCTGGTCCAGCTTCCTGAGGGCATTCCATGTGTTTCAGCCCCCAGACTCTTCCCTGTGGCCTTCAACCTGGTGAAGTCATTCATGAGTGAGGAGACACGCAGGAAGGTAGTCATTCTGGGAGGTGAGTGACTCGGCCTCCTGGCTAGGCCCATCTCTGCGCCTGCTTTGTGGGCAGAAGCTGATGCTAAAGGTCCCATTTCTTCCTAGCCCATCCCCTTCACTGAGGGCCTGGCACAAGGTCTTGGGCTCTGCGTGGCCACGTGAAGTTCCTGGGTGTTCTCAGGAGTAGGCACTCAGGGAAGAAAGCCAAGGACTCATGGGCCCCCTCCCTGGGCTCAAGCTTCCCTGAGCCCCCTTGGGGCCTCTCTCTTGCTCCCTCACAGTCAACTGGAAGCAGGAGCTGCCACAGTTCATCAGCCCAGACCAGCTGCCTGTGGAGTTTGGGGGGACGATGACTGACCCTGATGGCAACCCCAAGTGCCTGACCAAGGTATGGGGTGCCCAGAGGATGGGGAGTGAGAGGACACAGCTGGAGTCTCCTGCCTGCTCACCCACCCTCTTCCGCAGATCAACTACGGGGGCGAGGTGCCCAAGACCTACTACCTGCGCCAGCAGGTGAGGGTGCAGTACGAGCACACAGTGTCCGTGGGCCGTGGCTCCTCCCTGCAGGTGGAGAACGAGATCCTGTTCCCAGGCTGCGTGCTCAGGTAGGCACGGCAGCTGCTCCCCACGTGGGCACAGCTGAGAGGCCCCCGGAGCCCAGGCGGCGGTCACCAGTGCGGCTCTGTCCTCTGCAGGTGGCAGTTTGTATCAGATGGGGGGGACATCGGCTTTGGGGTGTTCCTGAAGACCAAGATGGGGGAGCGGCAGCGGGCAGGCGAGATGACGGAGGTGCTGCCCAGCCAGCGCTACAATGCCCACCTGGTACCTGAGGACGGGAGCCTCCCCTGCTTGGAAGCTGGCGTCTGTAAGAGCTCCAGGGTTTCTGGAGTTTGTTTTCCTCTTTGCAGCCGAGAAATGAGCCGATCGTCTCTTGCCTGTCTCATCCTCTATTTCCAGCTCTTAGGGATGGGGTGGAGGACTGTATAAGCTCCCAGAACCCATGGTCTCTGGAAGGCTTGGCTCTGGGGTCTTCGATCTGGGTATGAGGGCCAAGGAACATTGTAGAATGAAAGCCGGGTTCCTGGGACCTGGGGCCAGGGGCACGGCTGCTAGGAAGCCCCCCTACTGGGCTTGTCAGGCTAAGAGACGGGTAAGTAAAGCAGAGCCATGTCACCCAAGTCCCTGACTCTGTGTCAACCTTTCCTTTATGCTTCCGCCTTTGGGGTCTCGCTCAGGAGGCCTTTTCTACTTCAAGATGATATAATACATATTCACTTACACTTTCTTCTAACACTTTACTGCTTTCATTTCTCATATAGAATCTTTACTCTGTCTGGGATTTATTCCAGAGTCTGTTGGGAGATATTCAATGACAGGCACTGAGCATTGAATAGCTCATCCTTTCCCTGCTGATTTGAAATGCCTCCTGTGTCATCTCTCACGTTTGTTCATATACAGTTCTCGGGTCTGTTTCTGAAATCGCTGGTATGAAGTGTTGGTCTAATTGTTGAATCCTGCTCCAGATCTTCGTGGTAGGGAATGTTCTGCAGACTTTTTCCTTGTTTCCCAGTGCACGCACCCTCAGTTCCCCCTCTCGGCCTGGGATTCATTCCCAAAACTCAACAGACCGCACTTGACCTTGTCTTCAGTTAGAAGCATTCGGGACAGGCAGCTTCATCAGCGGTCTGCATGGCTGTTTTGGGGTCCTTCTTGGAACCCCCAGGGAGAGCTCAGTGTGAGAAATGAAAGTCTGTAGAGCAAGGAATGGAGGAGCCGCCCTGACTTAGAAGACCCATGCCCATTGAGCCAATATTTCTCATGACGGCCATGGGCTTAGTTAGCTTCAGAGGCCCCAGCAGGGACCTACCCACTTACAGGGGCCACTATGCTTGGGGAGCCCAAAGAGGTGCTTCTGCAGGTGCTAATTGTTCATTCCCAGCTCCCCACCCACCCCGCCCCAAGCCAGTTGCAGTTTGATCGTTACCTAAGAACAGCACCGACATTTGGGTAACAGAGCTGGGAGAAGGGGAGCCCAGGGTCAATTCCCATGGAGAAGGAAGAAGTGTTTTGCTTAACCCTTTAGTCAACACATTCCTAATTCAGCTTCGTGGAAAGGGAGAGTTAAGAGGGTGGAGACCTAAAAAATCCCGATGGCTCATCTCATATCCCAGAGCTCGCAATGGACCTCTGTTGAAGGAAATGCCATCTCCGAGTTGAAAAAGTGGCTTGTGGAGCTCAGTCCTCTGCTCTGGGGGAAAGCAGTTCTCCTGTCTGGGTTGGAATATCAGATAAGTGAATCCCAGCTCCTTCTCTTCCTTGCTGTGTGATTTTGGAAAGCCATATTGCCTCTCTAAGCCTGTTTCCTCAACCGTATAACGGAGATAGTTGTACCTTCCTCATGGGGCTGCATTGAGGACTCACGGCTAATGCCTTACTTGACACACAGAAGGGGCTTAATATGTGCTGGTTGTTATCGCTATTCCTTTATTTAGCACAAACCTCCATCAAGGAGCTGGTAGTGAGCAAAGGGCTTGGGGCTGGACAGTGGTTTGACCCTCAGCCTCACCCACAGTCCTGGGCAGTCCCCACTGCCCACCCCCAAGGGCCTTCTGATGTCCTTGCAGATGTCCTGAGATTCGACAACACCTACAGCCTGATATACGCCAAGAAGGTCAGCTACACCGTCGAGGTGCTTCTCCCCGACAGGGCCTCCGAGGAGAAGATCCAGGGTCTCCAGGCGACGAGACCCACCCCTGCACAATGAAGATGCACCCACCGCTATGCCTGAGTCCCTGACCCCCTTAGCAGCCTCTCCCTGCTCCCTGTAGGGCTGAAGGTGGTCGTGGTGAGCCACCTGCCCCGCAAGGCCATCCCTACTTGCCATGGGTCCAAATGGCACATTGGCCAAGCAGGAAGGGGACAGCCGGGGTGCAGCCACTCTGTGCATTCAATGCAGGCACCCATCCCCACTGAGGAAGGGTCCCTTCTGCAGAAGCCACCGTTATGTCCCTCCTGAGAGGGTCCACTCAGCACAGGACTCACCCATGCCTGGTGGCCCCGGGGGTGGGGGGGTGCGGGGAAGCAGGGAGGGGCAGGGCCAGCTGGAAGCATCTGGATGGAGGGATAGGGCAGGGGTACAGTTCCCAGTTCCCCTCCAGGTTGCCCACCCACCTTTGCTGGGAAATCAGAAATCAAAAGGCAGGACTCTTACCCAGAGCCGAGTCGGTAGAGACAGCATCTCTGGTGAATTCCTAGCAACCCACCATTCAGCTCGGGTCCCCTCTGGCTCTGAGTGAAGGCCAGGACCAAAGCAGAGGGGTGCTGGGATACAAAAAGTGGGGCTGTCATCCCAGGCTCCTCCTCCTGGGCTCTGACTTGATTTTTGGAGAAACATCAAGCTTTTCCTCTATCTCTATGTCTTGCCAAGGGGGCAGCTGATGGTCAGCTGCCAATCACCCACTTGAGACCCCAGTGGCCAGCCAGTGATGGCTTCTGCATGTGATTTCTTCAAGGGCAAGTCCACCCAGTGCTCCCAGACCAGAGAGGGACTGCCCAGGAAAAAGCAGAGGAAGCCACAGGGCTGGAGCCGGGCATGGCTCTGTCGGTTGACTCCTGTTGGCACCAAAGCCATCAGCTGGGGCCCCGGAGCCCAGCCAGTGCTGCTCTATCCCCTCCCCACCCTGCCCCCAGCCCTCTGGCTGGGCCACACATAGCTCAGAAGACCTGAGTAGGATGCCCCTACTCTCCTAGTTTGTCCTTCTGTACTGCCTTTCCTACCTCCTAGGCAATGTCCCTGGGAGTGGGTGATCTGACGTCCCTGTAAAAGGGGTCCTGGCTGCAAAGCATTAGCATCCGGGCTACTGAAGCCTCTCCCAGAGACCCATAGCCTTAGCAAATGCCACCTGCCCAGGTGCTTTGAGAATCTCAGAATCTGTGATTTCATTTTCTCCACTAAATAAGAGGTTTCTCAATTAGCCAGGACCTATTTAAGGGGAGAAAAAGATGAGACTGAGAAGCTGAGGGGTTTCAGGTGGACTGTGTGAGGTCTTGGGGGACTGGGAGGGCTCCAAGCCCCCTCCAGCTGGGGCAGCTGCACCGTTCACAGCTTAACGTACTCTGCTCCCACCTGGATACTGTCTGAATGGGGAATGGAGGTGGGAAATAGGAAAGGGTGGGAGTCTCTGCTGCTATAAGCAAACTAAACTGAACCCCAAAACCCAGAGCCTTGAGGTGCTCTGGTCTGACAGAGAGATCGAGTGGTTTGGGAAGAAAAAAACTCCTCTCCTGGCTCCAAGGAGGCCACCTGGGGCTGTTGGGCAAGTGTCATGGGGCATCCCTGTGTCCTGAGGCGGTTCTTGCTCCCCAGCTGCTCAGGACAGCTGCCTCTGCCCCTGACGCACTGTGTAACCACCATCCTGGAAGCCTCCCCAGGTGCAGTGATACCTGGAGCCCCATCCCCACCTGGGCACCTGGGCTCCCCGGGGACCTGGAACCACTGCCCTTGTCCAGCTGCAGAGGGCGTGGCTGACTGGGGTTGACCCCTGTGCTAGGTTCTGCTGGGCCCACCCATGGTCATGACAAGTCCCCCAGGCCCCCAACCCTTGCCTAAAAACAAGAGGTCTGTGCACTTGAACCCTGACCCTTGCCCTTTTAACTGCCCACAGCCAATTTCCCGCCATCAGCACAGCCTCATCTGGTTTCCTTGTAGGTAGTGAAGATCATTTTGCCCCATGCATCAGGGTCTCCCAAGGCTCTGGGAATTTACCCAAATCCAGGCCACTTGGGAGTGGGGTCCGGTGGGGGCAGCAGCAACTCCGAGTCCTAGAGCCGGCGAAGGATCTGAGGGTTGACCAGGTGCAGACAAGCCTTCCAGACTGATGAATGAGTTATGGGCATGGCATGGGAGTCGAGATCCAAGGAAAGCCGGGAGAGCTCTCCTGGCCTTGGGGGACACTGCTAGTGACTCACGGATGTTAGCTGTCTCTTTGTGAACAATTGTGAACTCATTAGTCTTCAGTAAAACCATTTTATGACTCAGGTTACATAAACAGAGCCTTGTTATTTTGTCAGGCAGGGGTAGCAAAATCTTAGCAGGAGACTGCAGATCAAAACTCTTACTCAAAACAAGGTGGTTGGAAATACCCAGGCCTCACCTATCCAAAGGAATGTATGAGTCATGGTTAAGCAGTGAGTGCTGCAAACCCCTCCAGAGGTGAGAACAGAATCTCCCACCTGGTAAGGTGGGAGACACGTCCTTAGAGACCCCCTGCCTCGACTCAACACCCTCACTCTTCACACACAAAAACGAAAGTAGCCTGGAGTAGGGTACAGTCTTGCCCAAAGTTCCTTTTGTTTGTTGGTTCATCCATTCATTCACCAATGTTTATTGAGTCTTCCCAGAACCAGATGTGCAGGTCCTGGGGATGCCGGGAACACTGGGTGTGCTGGGCCACTCTGACTGCCAGCAGGAAGCTTGCCTCTAGTAAGGGAGGCTGGAGCGACTCCAGTGATCAGTTATCAAGTGGGTGTGTTGTCACCAAGCGTGTTCAGAGGCGCCGAGCTGAGTTCTGGGGAAGCATCCAGGAAAATAATCTGAGACAGGGATCGGAGGCACCTTGCCCCAGGTAGTGACACCTGAAGGGACAGCAAAGGATCTGGGGGTTGGCCAGGTGCAGACAAGCCTTCCGGACTGATGAATGGGGTATGGGCATGGCATGGGAGTGGAAACCCAAGGAAAGCTGGCGGAGCTCTCCTGGCCTTGGGGGACACTGCTAGTGAGTCACGGATGTTAGCTGTTTCTTTTTGAACAATTGTGACTGGAAAAAAGGTGGTTGGAAATACCCAGGCCTCACCTATCCAAAGGAATGAATGGAGGTGCGGCCAGCCCTTCCCAGCCCTTCTCTTAGCTTGGAAAGTCCTACAGTCTGGAGGGGAGGCAGGGTGAGCTTTAGGAACAAATGGAAGCCCTACTGGGGTATTTTGAGGGCAGTCAGAAAGGCTCTCTGGCCCCTCAAATCTTTGCTCCACCCCAACTCACCTGCTTGGGAGCCCAGGCCAGAAGGGGGTATCACCTGGCTGAGGGACAGTCAAGCTGCCCACAGCAGGTCCCCACCAGTGCTCTATGGCATGACACTCCACAGTTTGCAGAGCCCTTTTGGAGGCAACCTGAAGTGGACAGGGATTACAGCCCCACTTCACAGGTCAGGAAACAAAGGCTCATATCTCCATGTCTAATGGCAGAGCTGGAACTGGTGCTCAGGTCAGCTGCTGGCAGCACCCCTGCACTGCACTCAGGGCAAGAGAGGGGCTATGTGTGCGGATAGTCACTGCCAAGGAGGGCTGGCATGGGGTCAAGCACACAGTGGGTCAGTGAGGGCACTGGGTTCCCCAGGGTGGGGAGAAGGCCCAGAAGCTGGAAGAAGCTGCTCAGGCTCTTATGCCTCTGGGCAGGGAGCGATGGTGCCAGCCCCACCACTCCTGAACACCTACTGTGTGCCTTTGCAAACCCACGGTGGGCAGGAAGCATTGTCCCCAGTGGCAGATGAGGAAAGCCAGGCTTAGGACAGAAAGTGACTTGAACTCGGGTCCATCTGTCCAGACAGCACAGGAGCTTAACGAGCACACTCGATGGGCAGGAGGGGACAGTCCCAGACGTGAGCTCAGATTTGGTAGTTTCAGAGAGCAGGCGGCTGGGACTCGGGCAGCCATGGTGACCTCACTTTCGGCCACCAGAGGGCAGTGTTGGACCGGCTCCGCCTCTGTACACCCGCAGGAGTGCACCCAGGGGCCCTGGGCGTCCTGCTCATTGAGGGTAGTTTTCCAGGAGGGTCCAAGACCTGAGAGGCCAAGCTCACCCAGGCCCGGGCTGTCTGTGGGGCAGTGGGGAGGAGCAGAGCGTGGGGTGACCACAGTTCAAATCCCGGCTCTGCCGCGTGCTGGCTTGCTTGCTTCCACCTCTCTGGATATCCCTACTCTCCATATTCCTCTGCATTGCCCCCACCATCTCTTGCTTAGATTGTTGGAAGGGGGTCCCCGGGTCTCCCGGTGTCCATTCCTACCCCCTCCGGCTTGGGCTCCACAGAGCAGCCAGGAAAATCTTTCAGGAAGTGAAAATCTGATCACATCACTCCCTCTATTATAAGCCCTTCACTGGCTCCCCATTTCCCTTTGGGTAAAGTCGGTTTTGCTGGGAGCTCGCGAGGCCCTCTTTGTCCTGGCTGCGAAGCCTCTGTTCCAGCTTCACCATCCTGCCTGATGTTCCACCAACTCAACTCCCCAAGCTCCTTCCTGCCTCCCTGCCCTTGCTCAGGCTGTGCTTTCAGCCTGGGACTCCCTCCCCAACCTCGTTCTGCAAACCCCTCGGGGTCCCTGGAGCCCTGGGTAGAGTTAGGGCCCCTGCTGCACGCTCCTCGGAGCAACTGCTCCGGTGGCTCCTGTCTGTCTCCTATTTACCCCTAACAGCTGGCTTGCAAGTGATGATGTCATTTACCAAGTACCTGTCATAGACCTTTCCACTCTACCTTATTGAATCTTCATGGCAGCCCTGCAAAATCAATACGGTCGTTCCTGTTTTATAGGGGAGGGAAGGGAGATCTGGAGACACAGTGTCACTTGCTCAGGGTGGTGCCAGAACCTGAGCCCGGGATGTCTAACTCCGGAGCCAGGTGCCCCCCTGGCCCCTCTGCCCCTGTGGTTGGGTCATAGCAGGAGCATGGCCAAAGGGCAGAGCTGGCGGCATGACTCAGCACCTTGAGGAGACCCAAGTAGAGGGCTGGGCGGGGCAGCCATAGGCCAGGGGAGAAGGAACCAGAATGGATGGTCTCACTAGCGGTGGCCTCATCCTGGAGTTGAAGTTGCCTGGGTGACCTGGTGACGGTTATAACAATGATAACCTTAAGAGCGAACACGAATTGATTGTTTACCATGTGCCTGGTGATGGGCTGGGCGCCTTATTGGCTTCTTCCAACTGTCTCAGTAACCGTATAAGGAGGGGCTGTAATTAGCCCCATTGTACAGGTGAGAAAACCAAGGCTCACGATCACACAGCACATTAGAGGTGAAGCCAGGAGCCAAACCTAGACATCCAGGCCCAGGTTTCAGCACCTTGTATCTTTGAACTATTTAGGGATTATCTGCTCTGTGTTGGAAGAGGACTTACAGCTGCTTGGGCTCTTTTGTTTGTGGTCACCCCCAGTCCCAACCCCCCCTCCCCCATTAGTCTTGGGCACTCCAGGCTCCCCAAAGATGCAATGAAAGCAGAAAGCAGTTCGGCATGAAGAACTTGGGACACTTGGGGCCCCCGAGGAGCCTCCAGACCCTGTGGGAGGGGACGTGCCAGCTCCAGGCCTGGAAAGTGTCTGTATAAGTTAAGGCCTCGTCCACTTTGCAGTATCCTTTGTTACCCTCCCCTATGCTCCTATCGCCACGGCAACCTACATCCTATGAAATGTCATATGAGGGAGGAAGGAAAGAGCCTATGAACTTGACCACAAGTTTGCATCCCCAATTCAGAAGTCTTTAGGGTCTCCTTGTGTAAGAATCTTGACTTCTTGGAAGGTTTTGGCACTTTTGGCACACATCATCATCATCATAATTATAAACATCATCATTATCATACTTAATTTTCTTTTCTGATCACTAAAGGAAATGAAACCAAATCCTAAAGAATGCACACACTCACACACACACACAAAAGCTATTATAACGAATAAACAAGTTCAGCAATGTTGCCAGATACAAGATCAATATGCAAAAAAAAAAAAAAACAGTTGTAATTTTATACATTAACAATGAACAATCTGAAAATGAAATTAGGAAAAGAAATCTTCTTACAATAATATTAAAAAGAATAATGCATGCACAACTATAGGAAGATACTGTTAGCCAGTGATTGCCTACTTTGAATGGTTTGTATGGTGGATGAATATATCTCAATAAAACTGAATTCAAAAAAAGAATAAAGCCCTTTGGAGTAAATTGAAATATATATATACCAAAAAAATATTGTTGAAAGAAATTAAGAAAGACTTAAATAAATGGAAGGACAGTCAGTATTCATGGATTGGAAGACATGATATTGTTAAGATGGCCATCTACAGATTCAATGCAATCTCTATCAAAATTCCTCACTTCCTTTTTTTTTTCAGAAATAGACAAGCTGATCCTAAAATACACACAGAAATGCAAAGAAACCAACATAGCTTGAAAAAGAAGAACAAAGTTGGAGTACTCAAGCTTCTCAATTTCAAAACTTACTACAAAGCAACATTAATCAAAACAGTGTGATACTGGCATAAGGACAGACATTTAGACCAATGGAATAGAATTGAGAGCCCACAAATAAACCCACATCTATGGTCAATTGAGTTTCAAAAAGAGTGTCAAGACCATTCAGTGGGAAAAGAATAGTCTCTTCAACAAATGGTGCTGGGACAGTAGAATATCCATATGCAAAAGAATTAAGTTAGGCCCCCACCTCATACCATACGCGAAAACCAACTCAAAATGGATCAAAGACCTAAATGTAAGAGGTAAAACCATAAAACTCTTAAAAGAAGTCCTAGCAGTAAATATTCATGACCTTGTATTTGGCAATGGATTCTTAGTTATAACTCCAAAAGCACTGGCAACCAAGAGAAAAAAATAGATAAACTGGACTGCATTAAAATTTTAAACTTTTGTGCATCAAAAGACACTATCAAGAAAGAGAAAAGACAACCCACAGAGTGTGAGAAAATATTTGCAAATCATATAGCTGATAAGGTCTAGTATCCGAAATACATAAAGAACTCTTGCAATTCGACAATAAAAAAAAAAATTAAAAAATAGCCACAGGATTTGAACAGACATTTCTCCAAAGAAGATGTGCAAACAGCCAATAAGCACTTGAAAATAAGCTCAGCATCATTAGTCATTAGAAAAATGCAAATCAAAGCCAGAATGAGACAATTTCGTACCTTTGGGATGGCTATAAAAAATTATGAAAGAAAGAGAGAGAGAGAGGAAGGAAGGAAGGAAGGGAGGGAGGGAGGGAGGAAGGAAAATGGAAAATAACAAGTGTTGGCAAGGATATGTGGAGAAATTGGAATCCTCATACAAGGCTGATGGGACTTTTAAATGGTACAGGCACTGTGGATAACAGTTTGGTGGTCCTTCAAAAAGTTACATAGAATTACCATACAATCCAGCAATTCTGCTCCTAAGTATGTACCCAAGAGAATTGAAAACAGGAGTTCAAACAAAAACTTGTACAAGAATGTTTATAGCAGCATAATTCATAATAGCACCAAAGTGGAAAAAACCCAAATGTCCATCAACAGATGAATGATAAACAAAATGTGATACATACATACATTGGAATATTATTCTGTTATGAAAAAGGAAGGAAATCCTGATACATGCTACAATGTGGATGTACCTTGAAAACATCATGCAAAGTGAAAGAAGCCAGTTGCAAAATGTCACAAATTGTATGGTTCCATTTTTATGAAATATCCAGACTAGGTCAGCCACAGATACAGAAAGCAGAGCTGGGGGAAGGAGGGAATGGAGAGTGACTGCTGAATGGGTATAGGGTTTCCATTTGGGGTGATGAAAAAGGTCTGGAATTAGATAATGGTGATGGTTGCACAACCTTGTGACTATACTAAAAGCCACTGAATTGTACCCTTTTAAAATGGTGAATTTTATGGTGTGTGAATTATATCTTAATAAAAAAATTGTATTAAAAAAAGGAGATGAAATTGCACAAGAGAAAAGAGTAGCGTGGACCACCTAAGGCACCCCTGGGTCTCCGATGAGGCGCACTGTATCTCCCCTTTCTAGGCCACCCCCATTTCACCTTCCTGTGGTCTAAGTACCCTCCCCTTCCCCGCCCCTGCCCCCCGAAATTGCCTCTTCTCAGCAACCCTCTGTACTGGCCCAACAGGTTCTGGCAGGATCTGGGGCGTGGAGGGAGTGGACAGGAATATGTCTGGGGCCTTACGGCCTGAGGCTTGGCCCCTTCACGTTGCCTGGTAACAGCTGGTCCCGGGAAAGGGGGTAGGGGTGTTCTAGGGAGTGGCTGGGGCAGCTCGATTCACCCATGGATGTTTGCTTTGGTCGTGGTTGTCACCATGGTTCCCTGAGAGCTTGGGCCCAGGAGGAGCTAAACAAAATCTGGAGTCATACTTGGAGAGGAGTTTTTGGTGTAATATCTAAGAAACTAGCTAGCGGTGGGCGTGGGGGTCGACCGTCGCCAGGGCCTTTGTTGAGGGGGAGAGAGGGTGGGAAAGTTAATTCTGCTGCCCCAAGACGCCCCAAAGCCTGAGGCCTCCTGCCACACGGACAGACATGATGCTTTAGAACATTTGAGCACTCACCATCTGCTAGGCAAGGTGTTCAGTGCTACAAGGGGAGATTGGGCTGCAGTTGGAGTGCAGGCGCCAGAGTCAGACAGGCTTGGGTTCAAACCTGAGCTCCCCACTGATTGGCTGTGTGACCTCAGAAAAACTTCTTAACTTCTCTGAGCTTCCATTTCTTTACCTGTAAAACGAGAATGTCCGTACATGCTTCAAAATGATTTGATAATGCTTGTAAAGAACTCACACAGAGGAAATGCTCAATAAGTGGGAGGCTCTCAGCTCTGTGCAGAGAGCAAATCCTTCTTGTTTACTGTAATATCCCCAGCAGCCAGCATGGGGCCTGGCGTCTAATAAATGTTCAAGCCGCAGATGTGGGGGAAAATTCAATGTATGGATTATTCTTACAGCACTTTGAACAGTGATGGGTTTAATTAGCCTCCTAGAGACTGAAGCTAGGAGAAGTTAAGCAGCTGACTCACACACAGTCACACATCTGGGACTCGCTCTCAGGTCTCCGTGGCTCCCACGTCCACTGCCTTCACCTTGGGGGTCTCCTCCTCCCTCACTGCCCCATCCGCCAGCCCCTGCTTCAGCCACGGTCATCTTGCCATCATCTCCCCTCCACGCCTTTCCTTTGCCTGTGCCATCCCCTCCGCTTGGGATGCCCTTCCTTCTACTCTCAGCTCCACCAAACAGCAGGCTCCCTTCTCTGCAAGGTCTGGCTCAAATGGCACCTGCACTGCATTGGGGTGACTTTTGTGCCCAGGTCCCCTCCTCCCCGATCAGGAGGCAGACTCCAGGAATGAAGACGGTACAATAGACTCACAGTGGTTAAGCACATGGGTTTAGCTCTGGATAAGTTACTTGACTTCTTTATGCCTTCTCCAGACCTCATCTATAAAATAGGTTCAATAATGGCACCTACAGCACAGTGATGTTCTTAGGTATAAAAGAAGTAAGGCACTTAGAATAGGACCTCACATGTAATAAGTCCTCAATAAATGTCATAGACCCGCACTGTCCAATAGAGAAGCCACAAGCCACCTGGGGCTATTTAAGTTAAAATTAAATTAAATTAAATTAGCTTTCACCACTGCTATTCAACATTGTGCTGGAAGGTCTAGCCAGAGCAATTAGGCAAGGAAAAGAAGTAAAAGGAAAGGAAGAAATAAAACTGTATTTGCAGATGACATGATCCTATATAGAGAAAATCCCAAAGAATCCACAAGAAACTGCTAGAGCTAATAGGCAATTTCAGTAAAGTGGCAGGGTACAGATCAAAAAAATTAGTTGTTCCTGTACACCAGCAATGAACAAATGAGGAAATTAAGAAAACAATTCCATTTACTTTAGCATCTAAAAGAATAAATGATCTAGGAATAAATTTAGCCAAGGAGATGCAAGATTTGTACATGGAAAACTACAAAATATTGCTGAAAGAAACTAAAGAAGACCTAAATAAATGGCAAGCCACCCTGGATTGGAAGGCAAAATATGGTTAAGATGTCATTACTATCCAAAACAATCTACAGATTTTTGGTAGTGTCAAAATTTGATAGTGTTTCATGCAGAAAAGGAAAGGCTGATCCCCAGATTCATATGGAATTGCAAGGGGCCCAAAGTAACCAAAACAATCTTGAAAAATAACAAAGTTGGGGGACTCACATGTCCCAATTTCAAACTTACCACAAAGCCACAGTAATTAAAACAGTGTGGTACTGGCATATGGATAGATATATAGGCAAGTGGAATAGAATTCGGAGTCCACAAATGAGCCAATACGTTTATGGCCAGTGATTTTTGGCAAGACCATTCAATGGGGAAAGAATTCAATGGGGAAATTCTCTTCCACACACAAAAGAATGAAGTGGGACCTCTGCCTTACAAGAAATATAAAAATTAACTCAAAATGGATCAAAGACCTAAATATAAGAGCTAAAACTATAAAAACTCTTAGAAGAAACCATAGAGATAAATCTTCATGACCTTGGATTTGACATTGGTTTCCTAGATATTATGCCAAAAACTCAAGCAACAAAAGAAAAAATGGCCAACAGGCACACATGAAAAGATGCTCAATATCATTAGCCATTAGGAAAATGCAAATCAAAACCACCATGAGATACCACATACACACTAGGATAGCTATTATCGGAAAAAGGGAAATTAAGTGTTGGTGAGGATCTGGAGAAATTGAAACCTTTTGCATTGCTGGTGGGAATGTAAAATGGTTCAGCTGCTTTGGAAAACAATTTGGCAGTTCTCAAAAAGTTAAACATGGAGTTGCCGTATGACTTAGAAATTCCACTCTTAGGTACAAATCCCAAAAAGCTGAACATACAGCCCACTTGTACACTAATGTTCATAGCAGCATTAGTCACAATTGTTAAAAGGTGGAAACAACCCAAGTGTCTGTCAATTAGATGAATGGATAAACAAAATGTGGTATATCCATAGAATGGAATATTATTCAGCCATAAAAAGTCAAGTTCTGTTGCATGCTACAACATGGGTGATCCCTGAAGACATCATGTTGAGTGAAATAAGCCAGATACAGAAGGACAAATATTGTATGATTCCATTTACATGAACTATCTAGAATCAGCAAATTCATAGAGATAGAAAGTGGATTGGAGGTTACCAGAAGCTGGCGGGGACGGGAGGAATGGAAGGTTATTTGCTTAATGAGGACAGAGTTTCTGTTTGGGTTGATAAAAATTTTTGGAAATAGGTAAGAGTGATGGTTGCTCGATTTTGCAAATGTCATTAATGCCAGTGAATTGGACACTTAATAACAGTTAAAACGACAAATGTCATGTTTTATATACTTTGCCACAGTAAAACCTTTTGAATTAAATTAAATTTAAACCAGTCCCTCAGTCACATTGAACCCTCTCATACATGGCTATGTCTACCCAGTGGATAGCCCAGCTATGGGTCATTTCCATCATTGCAGAAAGTTCTAGCAGGAGATGCTGTGTGCGCATAGTAGGTGTTCTGTGTGACCTGGGTCAGGAAAAGTGCTTAGGGGTGTCTCTGAAGGCCAGGCCCGCAGCTCCCGGGAGGAACCCCCACCTCCGTCCTGGCCGCCCCCTCTTCCAGCCTCTCCTTCTGCCAGCAGTAGCTGAGGCACCTCACATTAGAAGGATTAAGGTGAGAGAGGAGAATGGTGAGAGAAAGGCAGGATTAGGGTTAATTAGAGCACGAGGAACCCAATCCTGAGCACTAGGAAGTGGGTGTGGGTGGCAGGCAGGGTATTACAGAAATCAGAGTTGGAATGTGAAGTGCAGGTGGAGCAGGTGAGGCAGGCCGGGGCCTGGAGAGTTACCTAACTGTCCCTGGGCAGGCGAGCTCCCTCCAGGGAGGGTGTCCCCCAACTCTATCCCAGGCCCAAAACAAGGAAGGTGTTCAGTGCTACCCCACTTACCAAATCCAAAGACCTCCTGAGATAGCCCAGACTGGAGGCCCAGGATATCCCAAGGGTGGGGATCCAAGATGGCCCAGGAGCCTGGGATGGAGCAGCTTGGATTAGCCCAGCTCTGGGGTCTAGGCTAGCCCACGGGTGGTTTCAGCCCACACAGACCCCATCACGGCCTGGGAGATGTGGCCAAGTGGCCAAAGCCTCTTCTGGTCTCGAGCTGATGCCCACCTGGATCATTTTGCCATCGCCCTTCCCAGGCCCCTCCTCAGACATTCATTTGCCCATAGCTACTAGTCACCAGCATTCACATGCCAGGCCCTGCACTGTCGCCCCTGCCCTCCCAGAGCTTTTGACAGCTGGAAGAAAAGAATCCCTTAGACATGCACACCCGCTGACAGTCTGTGTCTTGTTAGATCTTCCCTCCGACCACGTTGATCATGGCAAGCGGCACTCAGAAGGGAAGGTTTGATCGGGGAGCAGGGCTGGGCCTTGCAGGCCCCTCTCGTTGGGGAGCCTCAGACCTCATGACAGAAGCCAGTGGATGGACATGAACCTCTGGGCTTCCCTCAGCCCCTGCACAGATGCCCCCAGCTCCTCCCCTTCACCTGGTCAGTTGTTTAAAATCCCAAACAACACCCTTACCACCCCCCAGGCAGTCAACCCGCCCCACCTCTCCCTCAGGAGGTCCCGGGGACAAGGGGCCAAGGATCTCGCCCCTCGTTATCCTCATGATCTCAGCGATGGGCAAAGAGGCAGCAGGGTGATGGGTGCCCTGCCTTTTCCCGGGTTGATCCTGCGGGAGGTTGCAGGGCCAGCTCCACAGGACAGGATTTGAAAAACATCAGGAAAAACACTATCTGCCCCATGGGAGAAATAAACCTTCACCAAAGGATACTTTGGATTTCCGTTTTTCTGCCCCAGCCTGTCCTCATCTTGCGTGTGGATTCTTGTTACAGAGAAGGACCCTATCCCCTCCTGATCATGTGAATTTACTGTTTACCAGGCACCAAAGTGTGACCTTTGGAGATCCTTAGGTGTGGGGGCTTCTCATTTGTGAGATGGGGAAACTGAGGCTCAGAAAAAGTGTTAGCAGGGAGCAGGCTTCCCTCTCTCCCAAAATCTGCCCCCTGCTACAAGACAGTGGGGACTGCAAGCCTGGGAGATAGGTGGGACTTCTGCAGGCTCTCATCCTGGACACCCACAACAAGAGAGACCAGTCTCCATCTCTCCCAGCCTCTTCCCACTAGCCAGGGTTCCCTGGCATGACTTCCTGTGCCCTCCTGTCCCCCAGACCTGTCCCAGAGCCAAGCACGGGACTTCACTTAATCCCAGTTATGTAATGTGCAATCCAAGCAGTTGGCCAAGGAGGAGGGGCTAGGGGCCACGCCCGGGAGTGGGGGCAAAAGGCCCCAGCTGGGTCAGGGCTGAGAGACTAGGTTTGGCCTCCGCCTGTAGTGGCCATTACTCCTCGAGCCTCAGCCAGCACCATGAGCGGCCGAGTCGGAGACCTGAGCCCCAAGCAGGCAGAGACCCTGACCAAGGTGAGAGTCTCTCCCCTCCAGAACTTTCCAGGGGAAAGAGGCCGAGCAGCAGGCAGGTGTCTGGGACGCTGTCCCATTCTGTTGGCTCAGCAGGTTCTACCCCACTTCAGAGCATCCCCTTGACGATTCGTCTCTTTACTGTCACCTCCCCAGGGAGGTCCCTTGGAGCCACAGATATCAGCCTTGTCCAGGGCAGAGGTGGGGGGAGCAGAAGACAGATCTTCCAGACAATAGTGAGTGTGGGTGCTGCCCGTCCAGTACCAAGCCTTACTCTCACCTGGGAGCCAGGCTCAGAGAGCTTGTGTGGCAGCTGGGCCCCCATCTCCCTCCCTTCCAGGCTCCTTGGTGGGAGATAAAGGATGCTGATAGTCTACCTCTAGCTCTGTTCCTCTCTCCTCCCTGGAATACAGACCTGAAGGATGACAGATCTGTGTGAGCCAGACAGACAGAGCAGGGTGCATTGTCATCCCCAAGGTCAATGGGAAAGAGGACACATAGTCACTAACAATGTTTTTGTGAAAAATGAGATAAAGAGGGCAGATGCCTTGTGGGTTAGTACTGGAGAGAAGTAAGCTATATCCACACTCCAATCCACCTACCCACACACCCAACCATTTACCCTTTCTTCTATACACCCATCCTTCTACACATCCACTCATCTATCCTCCCACCCACCTATCCATATATCTACCCCTCCTTCTCTTATTTATCCACCAATCCCTACTTCCTTCCATTCATATACCTATCCATTCATCCATCCATCCATCCAGGTATCCATCTATTCATCTAGACTTCCTTTCTTCCATCCATCCACCCATTCATCTATTTGCTTACCCATTTCTCCTTCTTTCCACCCATACATCTATTCATTCCCCCCACATCCACCCACCCACCTATCTGATCATCCATCTGTCCTCCCATCCATCCATCTACCCACCCGTCCTTCCATCAGCATGGGCTAGACTGCCTGTGGGAGGGGAGGAGGGTTGATGAAAACAACCATCGAGTCTGGGGCCAAGCCAACTCTAACCAGCATCTCTCTTCCCAGTTCCGAGAAAATGTCCAGGACGTGCTGCCTGCCCTCCCCAATCCTGATGACTATTTCCTTCTGCGCTGGCTCCGAGGTGAGGGCAGAGGTGGGGGAGGTCAGGGTGAGAGGTCAGCTCCAGAATGACCCACGGCCCTCAGAATCTGACTGCACCATCTTGCTGCACATGTTTGGGTCCAGGAGAGGGTAGACAGCAAGGAAGGGAGGTTTCCGTGGGGGTCCCTTGTGTCCTCCATCGCTCCCACTGCCTAGGATTAGGGCAGACTGCCTGCAAGGCACTCTGTGTCCCATCTCACGTCTTCCTTCCATCATCCACAGCTCGGAGCTTTGACCTGCAAAAATCGGAGGCCATGCTACGCAAGGTGAGACCCGCCCACCTTGGAGATTTGAGGAGGGGTTTCATGGCGGAAAATCCATCCCCTCCTATGGGGCGCTGGGAGCTCAGTGGGGCCTTACCACACATTTCCCTTTTAGTACATGGAGTTCCGGAAGACTATGGATATTGACCACATCCTTGATTGGCAGCCTCCAGAGGTGAGGCTAACACCCCTCCACCCACCCCAGTCTCTCACAGACATGCCACCTAATCAGCCTCTGGGTCACTGGGGACCACGAATGACAGGCAGCAAGGCTGAGATGCCTGTGGAACCCCCTGAGGCTGTAATAATAAACTACACTAACCCCCCTGATCTATAATAATAATGGACACTTACTGGCAGCTTGCAAGATCTTGGGTTAGGGTTAAGACTACCAACATGAGCTCATTTAATCATCACAAAACTATGGGGTGGGTACTATTGTCCCATTTTACAAATGAGGAAACTGAGGCCCACGAACAGATTAACCACCTTGCCAAAAGTCCCACGGTCCCAAGGCGGGGCTGGGGTTTCAGCTCAGGCCTCACTGGCCCCTGATTGCAGGCTCTTAATCACCTGCACCTCTGTCCCACAAGGCTTTGCTTGAACCATCCTATCTGTGTGGGAAAGAAGCACATCTCACCAAGGCATTGGTGACAACAAAGTACCACCACTGGCATCATAGTAAAGTAAAGAGCACAGCTTCATTTGTGGGGCACGTGCTCTGGGATGGGTGCTGCGCTTTGCCAGCCTTATCTCAGGGACTTTCCCCAGCAGTCCTATGAGGGAGGGATTGCCCAAACCGCTTAACAGAAGAGGAGGTGGAATGGGGTTCGGAAAGGTGGTGTCAATTGCCCAAGGACACACAGCAGGGCAACAGTAGAGTCTGAACCAGATCTGTTGACCTTCAGAATTCACGATCTCCATCACTAAGCCCAACCCCTCTCCATGGAAGAGGACATAGGAGATGTTGGGACCAGAACTGAGGAGCCCAGAAGCCTTGAGCCAGGCCCAGGCTGAAGTTGGGCTTTGCCACTTACCTGCTGTGAGCAAGCCCCTCCCCTGTGGGACCCTCAGGTGTCTCACCTGGGACAGGGAAGGGACAGTGCTTTGTACTATGGTGCATATAAGCTCACAGGTCCCAGGTCAGCCAGTTCTGGGGGATCTCTGAGAAGATGTGTAATGCCAAGTTCCATGTATCTTTCCATGCCTAGGTGATCCAGAAGTACTTGCCTGGGGGCCTGTGTGGCTACGACCGGGATGGCTGCCCTGTGTGGTATGACATCGTCGGGCCGCTTGACCCCAAGGGGCTGCTCTTCTCCGTCACCAAGCAGGACCTGCTCAAGACAAAGATGCGGGACTGCGAGCGCATCCTGCATGAGTGTGACCTGCAGACTGAGCGGGTGAGGCCCAGGCCAAAGGGAACGGGTGTCTGGTTGGCAGGCAGGGAGGTCCATGGCCCGGGAGCACCCTTGAACTCTCCACCAGTCAGAGAGCTCTGGGGTTGAATTTCAGCTCTTCCACTTACCAGCTGTGTGGCCTTGGAAAGCGACTTCCCCTCTAAGCCTCAGTTTCCTCATCTATGAAACAGAGATGATAATAATACATGAAGGTTGCAAGAATTAAATGAGATAATATAAGTGTGCAATGGCTTGGCACACAAGGCCTAGCACATATTTCTCAACAATGGCAGCTAGTGTTATTCTCTCTGAGCCTTTGCACTTGCCATACCTTCTGTCTGCATCACCCTACCTCCCACCACACAGACCTACCTCTCACAACTGCACTTGGTTCTCTCCTATTTATCCTTCAGGTCTCAAATCTACATGTCACCTTCTCCATCTGGATTAAATACCCCTCATCTGGGTTCCCACAGCCCTGTGCTGTCCTGTCACAGCACTTACCACAGGGCTGTGATAACCTCTTTGCTTATCAGTCTCCCTAACCAGACTGTGAACTCTTTAAGAACAAGAACCATGTGTTGAGCTATATACATTATTCTCTCAGTATCTTGGGCAAAATTGGTGCTTAATAAATGTCAGATGGGCAAATGGAGGGAGACAGGGAGGGAGGGAGGAAGGGAGGGAAGAAAGGATGGCAGGCAATATGAATGGATAAATAGGCAGATGAATTGATGGATAGATGGGTGGATGGGTGGGTGGATGGATGGGTGGATGGGTGGGTGGACGGATGGATGGATGGATGGATGGATGGATGGGTGGATGGATGGATGGATGAATGGGTGGATGGATGGAAGGATGGATGAATGGGTGGATGGGTGGGTGGATGGATGGATGGATGGGTGGTTGAGTGGATGGATGTGTGGGTGGACAGATGGATGGATGGATGGATGGGTGGATAGATGGATGGATGGATGGATGAATGGGTGGATGGATGGATGGGTGGGTGGATGGATGGATGGATGGGTGGGTGAATGGATGGGTGGGTGGATGGATGGATGGATGGGTGGTTGAGTGGATGGATGGGTGGGTGGACGGATGGATGGATGGATGGATGGGTGGATGGATGGATGGATGGATGGATGAATGGGTGGATGGATGGATGGGTGGGTGGATGGATGGATGGATGGGTGGGTGAATGGATGGGTGGGTGGATGGATGGGTGGGTGGGTAGATGGGTGAGTGGATGGATGGATGGGTGGATGGATGGATGGGTGGATGGATGGATGGATGGATGAATGGGTGGATGGATGGAAGGATGGGTGGATGGATGGGTGGATGGATGGATGATGAATGGGTGGATGGATGGATGGATGGATGAATGGGTGGATGGATGGGTGGGTAGATGAGGAGATACATTCACTGCTTTACCTACTTGCTCCTCTGAGGACAGAGTGGTGGGCTGGGAGAAGCCCTGAGGGGTCATATGCTTGGATCACCATCCCCCATGTTCTGAGCCTGAGCCTTAGAACTGCTCCTTGCGCTCACCCTCACAGCTGGGGAAGAAGATTGAGACCATCGTGATGATATTTGACTGTGAGGGCCTGGGCTTGAAGCACTTCTGGAAACCTCTGGTGGAAGTATACCAGGAGGTGAGTAAGCCCATGGGTGCACCCCCTCCATGCCCCAAACTTGCATGGACCACCAGCTTGGCCTGCTGTGACCTGGCTGCTCACTCAGAGCCAAGATTTAGTAAAAGGTAGAGGCTTTCCTGGGCCCCATCACTGTTATCGAGGGCCCAAAGGGACTTAATCTGTTTCTTAATGATTCCACAGAACAGGCCTCAGGGATAACATTGTACTGAGACCACGGGGTTAGCTTCCACCAAACACTTTCCGGCACTGTCATCCTCATGACTTGGGCAAATCACTCTTCTCTCTCCGCCTCCATTTCCTCACCCACAAAGAAGGGATAGCAATAGTCTGTGCCCTGGAGAGATACCAGGATGCTTCAGTGAGTTGGCATGTAAAGCATGTACACAGTGTTTGGTAGGTAATGAGCATTTAGCAAATAGTAGTCATTACTATACTATTGTTACTATGACATTGAGTCTAAAAATGATTATTATAATGTGATTATCATTAGAATTTGGTTGCAATTGTCTAAGGGGAGAAAGTCTGTCCCCACCCCAGGAGCCAGTGGAGGTGAAAGCAAGAAGAGAAATCCTCCACAGTCCACTGAAACCTCCAGAGGGGAGATTGCAAAGGAGTTGGGGTTAGAAGATGATGTGTGGGTTCTGATGGGTCTTTTTGGTCCTGTAGTTCTTTGGCCTCCTTGAAGAGAATTACCCAGAGACCCTGAAGTTCATGTTCATCGTGAAAGGTGTGTGGCAAGTCGCTTCACTTCCCATTGCCTCCGTTTCCCCATATGTACAGTGACCATAATGATAGTCTCTTATTCCCAGGGTTGTTGTGAGGCAGGTTGGTTTCTTGGCAACATGCAAATCACTTAGAGCACCTGGCTCAGAATAAGCACTCAACAATTGGTAACTGCTGTGGTCGGCATTACAGCAAGGGGAGGCAGCTCCAACCACAGCTATTCCAAGAATGCCCCCCTCATTTTTCATGCCTATGTTGTTCTCTCCCTCCCCAGACTGCCCCTGGCACTGTCAGCCAGTGCAGCACAATCTGGCCTGTCCTGACTGCTGCCTTGTGGGGGCCTCCAGTTGTCTTATGTGTGTTCATTCTATTTTCCTAGCTAGTTGTCTGCTCCTTGAAGGCAGAGGCTCTGATTCTCCACTTCTGTTGTGTCCTCATAGTCCTGGGGCTATTGGGGGTGCTGAATAGGTTCTTGAATGTTTGAGTGGTTGTTGTTTGGTTGAGTGAGTGGGTGGATAGATGAATGGACAGATGTTTGGTAGTTGATTGGTTGGTTTGCTAGTTGACTGGCCAGTTGGTTGGCGGGCTAATTGGGTGGCTGGTTGGCAGTTTGGTTGACTGGTTGATTGGGTGGCTGGCTGGTGGATTGGTTGCTTACTTACCTGGTTGGTTTGTTGTTTGCCTGGATCTTGGATAATTGGCTGGCTGGTTCCTTGGTAGGTTTAGTTGGCTGATTGGTTTGCTGGTTGGAAGGTAATTTGGTTGGCTGCTTAATTGGGTAGTTGATTTGATGTTTTGTAGGTTGGCTGGTGTGTTAGTTGGCTGAATGGGTGATTGATCAGTAGATTAGTTGGTTAGCTGGTTGTTGGCTGGTTGAATAGTTGTTTGTTTTGTTGGGTGGCTGCAGGGCATTGGAACTGGCCTGGGTTGTGCATAACTCCTCCATATTGTTGGCTATAACTGTTGTGGTGAGGATGGTTCAATAGAATTCTTTTTTACCCACTATCCTTGCTTGTGTCTCTCCAGCCACCAAACTGTTCCCTGTGGGCTACAACCTCATGAAGCCTTTCCTGAGTGAAGACACTCGCAGAAAAATCATAGTGACAGGAAGTAAGTAGTTCCAGCTCCATCCGCTGAGCTCTGTGCATGACCTTTGGAGTGAGGTTGATCCATCACTGTATCCAGAGCTCCACATATCACCCAGAGACAGAGGCGCTAGTGAAGTGAGTCTTACCTGATAGCATTTATCCAGCTACCCATGCCTTATTTTTTGCCATATCCCTTTAGTGACTAAAACCTTCACACCTACCTCCATATCAGTTTCAGTTTGTTTGCTAGACAATCTGCGCTATGGGCCTCGGTTTCCTTTCAGCATTCATCATCTCGGTGCTTCTAAAGGCATCCCAAGCTGAGGTGGGTGAGGAAGAAGAGAGGGAGAGGATCTGTGATTCAGATAAGGGAGGCCTAACAAAAGGGACTTGAAAAGGAAATCATGATACACCCATTTGATGAATGGGCAGCCATGAAAAATGATGCTGTGGGTGAATATTTAATATTTAATTAAATTAACTTAATATTTAATTAAGTTAAAACACATGATCTTATTTTGTATAAATATATATACTTCTAGAAGGAAGGTTTTAATTTTATTTTTACTTTTGTATTCATATTTTTTCATATTTTGTAAATTTTGTGCAACAAAAATGTATTGCTTTTATAAGTGGTAAAAACATTGTTTTGAAAAGTGAGGAACAGAGAGAAGAAGAGAGAGAGGGAATAGAAACAATTGAGCTTGGAAGGTAATTTCTCCAAAGGAGAATAGTCAAATCATAGAATCAGGGTATCTAAGGACTGGGTGCTAAGGGGAGATCTTACAAATCTCTGCCTTCCTTCCATTCCTGAATCCTGTGTCTTTTGCCTCTGCTGAGTTCCACTTGGAAAGGGAGCTGGATGGATCACAAAGTACCTGGTTTGAGGGGCTCAGACCCCTACTTTTTAAGCCCCCCAAATCCTGGAGCAGTGTGTATTACTGCCATATTCCAGACCCCAAGTCCAAGGCCTCTGCCCCATCTGGTGCCCCAAGAGCTCTGCACATTTGGCCCTGGTGTGCCAAGCATTGTGGTCTTTGCCCAAATCCACATCAGAGGCAAGAAATCTCCCATGGCCATGGGATCATGGTGGGGGTAACCTGGATTGGCCACAGGGCTGGGACCATGGAGATACCCCACGCCCCAGAACTGTCAGTGCTTTGCATAGGATGTGAGGAGCAGTAATGGGCCTTATGGTCATGGTTGTTAAGACAGGGATGTGCGGTCCTTCCAGAGGCCCAAAGTTATCCATCCCCCACCAAGAGCTCTGACTTTGCTGGGTGACTTACTCATTGTATGACCCTAATAAGGCCCTGGACCTCACTGGACCTTAATGTCTCCCTGAGACAATTAGACAAACTCTAGTTTTTACTACTCACAGCTGGGGGACCCTCAAGAATGTGCAAACCCATCAGCCAGGGGGAATCCATTTCCATAGCAACATGATGCTTGGAAAGGACATTTCCTGAGGCATCCTGAGGCCTAGGATGCTGGTAAATTGGCCCTGGCAGCCTAGTCCCTGTGGGGCTTCTCTCCAAGCTCAGGCCCTTCTGGTGGGCTTGGAGGGCTGATGGGTCCCTTCCATCCCTGATAACCACCCTTCATTCTCTTTGCTCCAAGACAACTGGAAGGAAAATTTGCAGAAACACATCAGTCCTGAGGAACTGCCTGCCCAGTTTGGGGGGACACTGACTGACCCTGATGGGAACCCCAAATGTTTAACTAAGGTATGAAGAACCCTAGGCCAGGGGAGGGGAGGGTAGAAAAGCTGGGTTCCCTTACCACCCACTCATTCATTCTACAAATACCTGTGGAGAGACCCATGGAAGTCAGGTGTTGAGCTAGACAGTCCCTGCCCAGACCTCACAAGACTCTCGGCAGCTGTGCAGGCAACCAGGAAATGAGAGATTCCTTGCACAGAAGGAGCTGTAAGGGGAATCTGGGGGGCTACGAGGACCCAGAGAAGGCTCTGACAGCCTGGAGGGTTGGGGAAGACTTCCCAGGGGAGGTCAGGGGAGCAGGATGAGTAGGATATTTCCAGGAGATGATGAAAGTCCTCGGGCAGGAGAAACAGCGTGAACAATGGTCGGGAGAGGGGAGCAAGCACATCCCATCCTATGTTGCAGATCAACTACGGAGGGGAGATCCCCAAGTCCATGTACGTGCGGGACCAGGTGAAGACTCAGTACGAGCACTCAGTGCAGATCAACCGTGGCTCCTCGCATCAGGTGGAATACGAGATCTTGTTCCCAGGCTGTGTCCTCAGGTAGGGACAGACCACCATCCCACTCCTGGCTGGGCCCTAGCCCCTTGGGGACTCATCAGGTTGCACAGCAACCTGTCCCCCACTCCCCTACAGGTGGCAGTTCTTATCAGACGGGGGGGGACATTGGCTTTGGGGTGTTCCTGAAGACCAAGATGGGAGAGCGGCAGCGGGCAGGTGAGATGACAGAGGTGCTGTCCAGCCAGCGCTACAACTCCCACCTGGTGCCAGAGGATGGGAGCCTCACCTGCTCAGAAGCTGGAGTCTGTAAGTCTGCTCTGGCTGGGCCCTTGCACTAGAATGCTGGAGCAGGTTTAGAGGAGAAACAGAAGGGAGTGTTTCCCCCAGGGCGATGCATGACCTAGCTTAGTGCTATTGATTCACACAGTTGCTCATTCGGTCCACACTGGTAAACATCTACTGTGCACCAAGAGTCAGAGATAACAGGCCTTGAAAGAGTTTAGAGCATGCAGCACACAGGACACAGACAAAGGGCCGTAGGGCAGGTGTGATTGTCCCCATGAGAAATAAGGCAATTTATCCAAAGTTTCACAGCTCAGGGAGGTGCTGGAGTCCCACCTAGGCAAACATCTTATCAACCTGCAGCCTTGCTGTGCTCACCCCTGTTCAAACCACAACCACTCCTGGGGTGGCTTGAAGGAGGCAGAGGGTATGTGGCAGGCCTGGCTCAGCACTCCACTTCATTCAAGGGGGCTGGGCTGCCTCTGAAGGTTCCTGGCTTTTCCACTCCCATCTCACAAGCGTCCAGGTGTGGAGACAATGGGATGCAGTCGTCATTGTTCTCAACTACCTGTTGGTGCAACTAAAGCCAGGCCTGGGCACATGGCCAGGGGGAGGTCAGTGTCTATTTACAGGCCCTGTTCTTGGGTGACAGTTCCCATGGGGAAGGGAACAGGAGTGGTGGAAACTTGGTCCAGCTTGGCAAACAAAGCCGGTGAGAAGGGCAGGGATGCCAGGAGTGTGAATCCAGACCCAACTGCTCATATTCCATCTATCTCCGCAGATGTTCTGCGCTTCGACAACACCTATAGCTTTGTCCATGCCAAGAAGGTCAGCTTCACAGTGGAGGTGCTACTCCCGGACGAGGGCATGCAGAAATACGACGAGGAGCTCACCCCTATCTAGGTGGCTCCCTTGCTTCTCTGAGACCCCTGCCCCTCTGCTATCTCTGTATATATCTTCCCCCCACCCCAGCAATTGATCATTAGTCCTGCAGACTCTGTGACATTAGAGTAGAGACTGTCTGCCTTGGGGAAGACCCATCTGCTGCGGTCAGATCAGGAAATGTATAAGATGCACAGCCTTGGAGGTTGCCGAGGTTGCAGAAGAGGAAGATGGAAGGGTGAAAGTGAGAGACAGAATGTCACTGACCCCCAAGAAATAGGAAAATCTGTCCTCTTGCCTTTGTCCTCACCTCTCTTAAGGCATTGGAAATACCTTCCCTACAAGCTGTAAGCTTATTGGTTTGGAGATGTATCTAAATTCTTTTTACCTCCCCTCCCTGTAGATGATATGCCCAATGTATACTTGTGGAGTTGAATGGAGGAAGTAGGGAACCAGGAGTTAACGGGTGTGCATGGCAACAAGGAGCCTGGAGCAGATTTCAGCACCATGGACAGGACACAGGCGGGTTGGGAAGGGACTGTCTCCTGGAGACCCAGACCATCCAACCCCAGATCTCTGGCAGTGGCTGCCCCTTGGGGGCCCCGGCCACAAAGGCCATGTCCTTCTGATAGGAGATGCCTATGTTAGACTCGGTCTGACTGGCGGCACACAGCTTCCCCTACTCAACCCTCATCCCTTCCCTTGTTGCTCACAGCTTATGTTTTATGCAATTAAAGGAACTTTCCTGGAAGCAAAGGAAGTCACTTCTGGCTTTCAGTAGCTGCCTGGCAATAATAAAATAAAAAGTCACAGCTGTCATTTGGTAAGTGCTCTCCATGTGCCAGAACTGGTTCATTTCACTCTCAGTCCGGTCCTTGAGACCATTTATAAGGAAACCAAGCTCAGAGAGGTGAAATCACCTATCCAATGTCACACAGCTCTTAAGTAGCAGATCCAGGCCCAGGTTTGTTTTGTTTTGTTTTTTCTTTACTCCAAGGCATGGCTCTTAATCACCCCATTATATCCCCTCCTAAGACCCGACTTTTGCAAAAGAGACAGAAGTGACTTATTTGTCCTAGCTCACCCAGAAGTGTCCTGGTGACAGTCCTTCCAATCCCTTGGCTGTAAGCAGAGGAGGTTAGATCCATTCAACAGCCAAAACAACGGAGACCCCCAAACAGCTTGTCCAAGGAAACTCACCGCAGAGCTGGGCAGAGTTTGTGCTTCTGAGCCCAGCATCGTGTCCACTGCTCACATATGACACCCACCAGTACCCAGGGCAGGCTGGGAAGAGGCTGGGGCTTCAGAGCTTCCCTCCCAGCTTCCGGTTCTGAGTGGGGACATGGAAACCTGGGCTTGATCCCCAGATCCTGACACAGTTCTTGCCAGGAAAGAGTCGAATGACACCAGAGAATGTGGGTGGGTGGGAACCAAATTCTTGGGGGGCAAGGGGGCAGGTCATGAGATGCTCCTTGGGAAGAAGCTGAGGGGCAGGTGCTGGGTGTGAGCCCATGGGCAGAAAATGAGGCCCGATGCAAAACATTCAGCAGCTGTGAGCACTTCCATTTGCGTTTGTGGGCATGGGATCTTATCCGCATTTGATAGATGGGAAATTGAGCTCCTAAAGGGACTGGACTTGCTTCCTTCATCCCATGGGTGTCACAAACATGACTAGAGCTAAGGCCACCTGTCCTCCCACCTCCCTACCCCCACCACTAATTCACATTACCAAAGCAACTTGCCAGAAAACAGGACAAGTCTGATTCCTTCCTGAGCTGTGTGTGAGAGGGTTGGGGGTAGGGGGAGGAAGAAGGAGGAAAAGAGGAGGAAGGGAAGAAGGAAAAAAGGGCAGGACACCCAAGCAATATTCAGAACTACTTATACTAACAAATTATTATTAATTTGAAATTTACATTTATTTGGGCATCCTGTATTTTACCTGGCAACCCTACAAAAGGAGGGATCGGGGTGGAGGGGAAAATGGGGGGGACAACGAGGGACAGGCTCACCCTCTTGGAGGATGGTGCAGCACCCACAACATGGGCCCAGCAGTTGGGTCAGGGCAGCTCAGCTCTCATGGGGGCAGTGTGGAGGGACAAGGCGGCTCTTACCTTTGCCACTGTAGGAAAAGCCCCCATGCTGCAGCAAGACCAGACGATGAAGTGGTGGACACTTTGCACTGTTGGGGCTAGGGATGACTTGAGCAGTTCTGTTGGATTACCCACTCCTCTATTGCAGCTAACAGAACCCAACTTTGAGCAGAAGGAGAGCTTGGTACCAGAAGCAGTTCAGGGAGCCCATGGCCAGGGCTGGAGCTGAGAACCAGGAAGTGCCCCTCAGAACCCACTGACACTCAGCCCTGGAGAACCAGCAGCCAGGGTCAATGGGAGACAACTTCCCATGGCTCCCAGCCTCCAGCTCCCATTCTGAATGCCCAGGGGGAGAAAGGTGGTGGAAGGAGAGGGACCCACTTTGTAGCCTTGGCTGAGCTCCCCCCAACCCCACTCCAGCAGTGGGGTCACCCACTAAGGTAGTGGCAAGAAGACCAAGGCCTGCAGGCTCCCCAGTGAGTATGAAAGGAAGTTAAAGGCTCAGGAGTTCCAGTTCCAGTTCCAGGAGTCTAGAAAGAAGAGCCAGGAAAGAAAGGCCTCACAGCCTGTGGCAGGTAAAAGGTGGCATCCAAAGGCTGTTTCCCATAATAGGGATCAAGTTCGGCCACTTAGCTCCTCCAACTGCCAAAGACCTCACCTGCACCTCCCCAGGCCTCCTACCATGCAGACGCCAGGCCAGGGTACCTCATAGACCAAGAATGTGTCAACCTGACCCCAGACCCCACATTTGTTTCTTACCCAGGAGCCCCACAGCTGCAGGGGCCTCTCCAGAGAATACACATTCAGGGCATGCGGTTAAGAAGACCAGATTTGTCTTCTAACCCATAGCACCAACAAACACAGGAGCCAAAGAAAATTAAGACCAGACCAGACAGGTAGGGAAATAGAAAACTTTATTATAAGTACATAAAAGGGGGTATTTAGCTGTCTTCTGAAGGGGTCAGGGTCTCCAAGTCTTCCACCCTATGATAGCGTCCCGAGGCCGCCGCGGCCACCCAGCCCATCTCCCGGGCCTCCAGGCTGCCCTGGGAGCCCCTCGGCATGCTGATCCAGTGGCCGGTCAGGAAGGGCAGTGGGAAGGCCTGGTGAACCTTCCTCAGCATCAGGAGGAGGAAGACGAGCATCAGGGCCAGGCACGTGAGGGCCAGCGCAGCCACCAGCAAGTCCTTCAGCGTCTTGCAGGAGGCTGGGAGGAAGGGAGGGGGCAGGCAGCACCTCGGGACTGCCCAGAGGTCTGCGACAGGCCACATGGGACGGCCAGAGCCCACCGGAGTTCAGCTTATTCACCAAGGTGGAAGGAGAAGGGCCAGGAGAAGGCAGGGAAGCAGGGATGTGAGTGGAGCTGGGGACAGGGTGGCAGGGTCAGGACCATGAACGAGTGGACAGGTCCGTGGACGGGCCAAAGGGGAACTCATGCCTTTTTAGGGCCAGGCAGCCTCCGGGCCCCTGGACTCACCTTTAAACCAGGACACTGGTAGCTTCTTGACCTTCAGTGGCCCTGCAACTGCCATGTGGATCTCCCCTTCCTCAGGGAACTCTGTGGGAGGGAAATTGCTAGTTCTGGGGTCTCCCTTCCTTCCCCTGCCTGCCCCTGGCAGAGTCCTAGAGCCAGCTGACTCCCCTAAGCAACCCTGTTTTCACCTGCTAAATGGGGACAGGGGCTGTTCCCTAGTAGGATTCAAGAGAAAACAGCTGAAGAACACAAATATCCACTAACACAGAACTGGTGAAATATTAGCATCTCCATTCCATGGATTATTATACCACTACAGATATAAAAGTGATGTGTCACCTACAGAGCAGTCCATAAAGTATTGTGCAAAAAGAAACATATTATAAAAATTGGAGGGGAGAAGGGAAGGAGATAAGTTATTAGAACACATCATAGGACCTGGCACATAGACACAAGTCACCCAAACTTCCTCCTCAAAGCCCCACAAGACAGAAGAGGTGGCTCGAGGACACTGGCCAGCCCACAGCTGACCCCACCCAAGCCACGTTCTCTCCATGCCCCTCCTGCCTCTCCTCTTCATCTTGTCCCCACTCCCCAACCCAGAGCTGGTACCAATGGTAAATCTAGCAATATTTATCTGCTCACACAAGACAAAGGCACCCCAGAGCAGGGCTGCCCGACCCCCAAGTCCTTGCTGGCCCATTCCTGCCCCCTCCCATCCCCCTGACATACCTCTGTATCGTCCTTTCTTTGGTTGGGAGCAGCCAAAGTTGCAGCAGTCACAGACCGAGCTTGCCCAATCATTGTCTGCAAGTTGCCAACTGCCGACAGTCCAGGCAGAAAGACATGCCCAGTGAGGGGAGGGGAGGGGAGGGGAGGGGAGGGAAGGGGCAGGGGAGGACAATCTGCCCCGGGGAGAGAGCCTGCCCAGAATCCCACTCCGAGCATGGCCACGTTAGCTGTGGCAGCAAGTGGTCACTTGGCCTCTCTGGACCTTCCTCTCCCTGGTTTGCCTGTACCAGAGAAAGGCCACCTATGTTTCCAGGATAAGGATTACCCCATGACACTGGTGAAACATCCCGGCACAGGGCCAGCTGAGGCCTCCCACCTCTCCCCATTGCCGGTTTTCAGAACCCATGCCTCATGGCTGACACCATTTCAGAAAGGGGGCCCAGAAAGGGGAAGGGATTCGATCAATGTCCCACAGCTTGAAATAGGGAAGGCTCACCTGTAGGAGGAGGTGTTATAAAAACAAGATTTCCGGCCAGGCTCTAAGGGTCTCATCCAACTCCAGATGCTTGTCCAGCAAATGATATAAACCTGGAAGGAAGGATCAGGGAAGAAATTGGACACCCCAGCCATGGGTGAAATCTCCCCCTGGGTTCCTGAGGACCCCAGCACAGTCACACCACCCCATTTGAACTATATCATGCCTCATTTATCCCCCACGAACTGAGCAGCACTAGGGAGGTAGCCAGCCCAGCCCATAACAGGTCCTTAGCGGTAGAGAAAATTCTTCTCTGATTTTCCCTGACCCACGTGCTTACCCTCAGCTATAAGTATGGTCACTGCAGCACTAATTTATAACAGAGAGAGAGACTGGATCCAGGGGATTGGTTAAGTTACTACTTGACCAGACAGGGCAAGTTCTACGTAAATATTACCTTTCATAGCAGAAAAATGTACATGATATTAAGTGTGTGTGCGGGGATGGGGGCAGGTTCTAAAATGGTGCATGGAACCTTCTTTTAAAACATTAAATCTAAATGCAAATGCATAAAAAATAATGATAGACCTATGGTTGGGGATACACAATGCATATAATTTGTAACAAGTACAACAAAAAGAGTGGGGGGGATAGTGTATGTTGTATGCTATTGTAGTTCAGTTGGTATCAAATGAATTGTGATTGTTATAGGTTTAGGTTGTTAAATTTAAGACCCATAGTGACCACAAAGAAAAAATCTGAAAAACATATCCTGAAAGAAATGAGAAGGTACACAAAATGGTACAATCCAAAATAAAAATCAAATAAATATGAAAGTAGGCATTAACAGAAGAATTGAGTACAAAAAAGGTATAGGACTTACAAAGACCAAAGAGCAAAATGGCAGAGGCAAGTCCTGCATTATTAGTAGTTATTTAAATATAAATGGATTAAACCTTCCAGGCAAAAGGCAGAGATTGCCAGAATGGAAAACAGGTTGGTGGTTGCTCAGAAAGTTAAGTATAGAATTACCAATTACCAGAAATCCCATTTTCAGGAATATATCCAAAAGAATTGAAAGCAAGAACTCAAACAGATATTTGCACACTGATGTCCATAGTGGATTATTCAAATTGCCCAAAGATGGAGGCATTCCAAGTTCCACCAATACATGAATAGATAAATAAAATGTATGTATATGTTGAATAATATTCCATCACTAAAATAGAATGAAATTCCAATACATGCAACATGGATGAACCTTGAAAACATCATGTTGAGTGAAATAAGCCAGATACAAAAGACAAATACTGTTTGATCTCACTGATATGAAATAATTAGAATAAGCAAATTCATGGGGTCAGAAACTAGAATATAGGTTACCAAGGGCTCAGTTGGTGGTAGTGAATGGGGAGTTATGCTTAACTCATAGAGAATTTCTGTTTGAGGTGATGGAAATGTTTTGGTAATAGATGGTGGTGACATTAGCACAACTTTGCGAATGTAATTATCACTGAATTATATACTTGAATGTGGTTAAAAGGGGAAGTTTTAGGTTTTATGTTGCTAGAAAAATTAAAATTAAAAAAAAGCAATTATAGGACTGTATAACAGTGAAACCTAATGAAAACTAGGGACTATAGTTACTAGCATAATTATAATAATATTGTTTCATTAATTTTAACAAAGGCACCACACTAATGCAATATGTTAATGATAGGGAAATTGGGGGATGGGGAGAGAGTATATGAGAACTCTATTATCTGCATGATTTTTCTGTACACCTACAACTTCTCTAATAAACATGTAAATTAATTTAAAAGGAAAAAGAAAAAAAAACCTCTTAAAGGAAAAAAAGCAAAGAATCAAGTATACAAAATGGCTCTTATAAAGAGACAGAATCTTAGTCTCAGAAAATTCCAGCATCATTTTGGGACAGTTTCCAAGTATTTTAGTTGTCTCGTATACTAATGCATTTCTGTGATATCTGCATTTTAGGAAGCTAAGCTTCAACGTAAGGAAGCTTCAAGTATCCCTAGCCCTCTGGTGCCCAGATACCCCACCCACAGTCACATCTACGGAGATCTCTGCAGTGCTTACAGAGATCTCTATGGTGTGTGTGGGCCTTGGCAACTCCCCTGTGAGATCCTCAGGTAAGGACTGATCCCAAACTTGATCCCACATGGGAGAAACCTTGAGACCCTGAGGTTCTCGCCTCTCTGTCAGAACTCAAGCCAAAGCCCAGGCTGTGGGTTTCAAGCCCCAGCTCTGGATCCCTGATCTTCACCTTCATTCTCAGGGCTTAGGGTCACCTGATAAAATACAGGATACCCAGTTAAATTTTTTTAAAAGTTAGCATAAGTATGTCCCATGCAATATATGAGATATACTTACACTAAAAATTTACTTGTTGCTTATCTGAAATTCACATTTAATTGGGTATCCTGTATTTTTATTTGTGAAATCTGGCAACCTTATCAGGGGACCCAGCATCCCCTTCCTGGGCTGACCCCAACTTGGCCCAAGATATCGTTGTGGGGATGGGGGTGGAGAGCAGAGTAATAGGAACAGAGCCCCCAGACCTCTGGTGGGGCCTGGGACATCCCCGGAGCCCCTCACCTTATCCAATTCCACATCATTATTGAGCAAGAAGGCCTCCACGCCGAACTGCAATGATTCATTATCCAGCCGAGACCAAGAGCCAGACCCAGAACCTATTGAGAGGCACCTGGGGGAACATCCAGGGGGGGCTAGAGGGACCATCAGCTGGGACATTGTCAGGAACAGGCTCCCTGGAAAGCCAGGAGAGGTCCCTACCACAAAACCTTCTTGCTCCTCTAGCATTCACCCCATTGCTAGAAGTTTGGGGCTGGCAGTTTTAGCCTGAACAAAGTCCAGAAGTTGCAAAGTCAACCAGGAGATAAGACTGCAGCCACCACAGCCACTCAGTGGCCTGCACCCCAGCTGGGAAGAGCAACCCCATCCTCTACCCAGCCACTCACAGCCCAAGTGGGCAGGTTCAGACCCAGGCAAGTAACTGAGTGGCAGGCCAGACCAAAAAAGTGTGGTCACCAACGACCAACTTTCTAGCCAGGGATTTTTTAATATCCTCACGTGCAAGCAAGGCAGACCTCCATGCACCATTCCACCAATGGCTCAGTCAAGTGGGACCCCAGGGTAGGGATGGGCCAGGGCTGGGGTCCAAGCTGTAAGCAGACTCCCTCCCCCTGCTTTCCATCCCAGGCAGCCCCACCCACCCCCAGTTGAAGACAAGGGTGTACATCCTGTTGGAACGGTTCAGGTACTGGCTCTGGGTACCCACACACTCGTCCACGTAGAGCTTCATGTCCTCATTTGATGCTGGCTGGATGTGAGCCTGCAGGGTCAGCGACGAACCTTCTGTGTAGGGGGGTGGTGAGGTATCTGAGGGAGGAGGGGGAGAAGGTGTTTCCAACAGGGAGCCACAGCCAGCCTCCAGCAAGAACAGTTGATTCTCATCATTTATGGTAATGATGTTCTATAAAGTTGCTGCAAGCACTGAATTAGCAAACACTGAACCATTGCCCCCAGGGGAAATACAGGATTAGGCTTCTGCAAGCCTCTGGTTACAATATTTTCATTACCCAGCAATATATAACCTTGTTTTATGTGTGTTTCTGTTTAAAGACACCTTATTTAATATATACTGTTGATTTGTTGACATTGAACTCACACCCAACAGCACTATAACTAAACCCTGAACGAAGCTTCTCTAACACACGTACTTTCTCCCTAAGGCACATCCCAGCCTTCTTGCACTTAGGGACACTAGACAGCACTGCAGCACTAAGCTTCGGGGACATTTTAAACAGGAAACTCAACAAAAGCACAAAAATGCAAAAGACATATCACCAAGTATACAGTGAGAAGGACACTTGTTTACAGTACGAGAACTGAAACAAGGAGGCTAACCGTTGCCTGGTTCAACCATAGGTGAAAACTTGCACATCAGGTGACTCAAGTTGCACTGTGAAAGCACCTCGAGTACTGACCTTGGTTACAAACAAACCTTATGAGTAGGCAAATTCGCAAATACGGAATCCGCGAATAATGAGGGCCAACTATACACACTGCATACAGGTAGGTTACAGCCCATAATTCTGTTTAATCCTCAACGGTCCTTGAGCTGTTGGTTACACCCATTTTATAGATGGGGGAATGGAGGCGCAGAGAGGTGGTTGAACTTTGGTTCTCTTACCTCTGTTTGCTCAACTGTCAGATGAACACAGATCTGTGCCACCAGGTACATCCTCAGCAGGAAGTGGAGGCTGCATGGGACCCTCATTCTGCCCTCCTCCTCCTCTGGCAATCTTGGGGGGTGGGGTGCACACTCCCTCCCCTCCATGCACACACATGTGTGCACACACACATGCCAGTCCAGGACTCACCGTGCAGCACTTGGAGGACCACCTGCAGGGGCTGTGTGGTGGGGGCTGAAGACTCCTCTGAGGACTGTCTTGCAGAGATTGGTGGGATCTCCACCAGGCCGGCTGCAGAGGACCTGTTTGCCTCCAACCAGAGGGGCAGCCAGGACTGGGTGGCTGCAGCCGAGAGAGACGGCAGGTAAAGGGGGTCCAATGCCCAGACTGGAGGGCAGGGTTCCCCCACGGTGGGGGGGGGGGGAATAGCTGCAGGGGAGCTGCTCAAATCAGTTTCACCCACACTGCCATCTCAGGGGCCATTCCCGTGCCCCCTGTGGGCCTTGTGATCACCCTTGTTTTACAGACATAGAGTGTGAGCCTGGAAAGTCCTGCTGCCATCTGCCCACAGTTAAATGCTATGGAACTCAGAACTGAGCACCCAAGCTACGGCTCTTTCAGAGACATTTAAAAGTTTGAGTTGCTTTAGGGCAAAACTCAAATGATAACAAATTGGTATTAAAATGAGAATATTCCCTTTACCTCCAAGTAACTACCTTTTGTCCGTGAGCACCTGGCCTGAGTGTAAGCAGACTTGCATAAGTGGGCTTGCCCCCCTGCATGGTTCCTACTTAACTTCTTTTACCATTTGGGCCCCTAGCCCTTTTGCTTGCTGCCTGTAAGAGGGATTATCTCAACCCAGTGGGCCTGGGGCAGAGCAAGGAAAGGAGTGGAATTTAAGAGGAGTGGAATTTCAAGCATTTGTCTGTTTAGTGTTTGTTGAGCACTCTCTATGTGTCAGGCCCTGTGCTGGAGGCCAGGGGTGCAGGGTGAGAGATTGGCCCCTTCCCTGGGAGTTCAGTCTGGCTGCGGGGACAGAACCACAAGCCAAGATTGCCCAGGACCCCCAGGAGGGTCCTGCACAACCTGGGACAAGCCAGACAGGCTCCCCAGAGGCAGTGTGAATGTGGGGGGAGAAGAACAGGTGATCCAGGGTCCCTGTGCCCTCAGCCCTCAGTGGGGGCAGAAGCAGGGGACCCCCAGGGGTGGTTGGCAGCAGGAGGTGGGGCTGAGTGTTGGAGGGCACCCACCAGAGTGACTCACAGGCCATCAGAAAGGACGTGTCTTCCTCCCCTTGCTCCCAGGATGCCATGTCCAGCTCCTGCTGCAGCCCAGGCTGGATGTGGTGGGAGGAGTTGACGTGCACAGCTGCCAAGGGGAGGCGGCTCAGCTCAGGGACAGGGAGGGCAGGAGGAGGACCCCCACCCGGCCACCCCAACCCACCAAGGGAGCCCCATCTGCCCAGTCCTTACCAAGCAGCTTGGCCAGAATGACAAGCAGAAGCCCTCTGGGAGTGGCCATAGTGAGAAGTACCTTCCTGCTCCCTCAAGCCTCCTTAAATTAGCCCAGAGGAGGCTGGGGAAGGAACAAGCCTCACCTGGCGCCAACAGGTGAGCCTGGGGCAGGGCTGAGCTGGGCCCAGATCAGATACTCCACTTCTCCCCGCCTGCCACACACCCCTTTCCTACGGTGCCTCCTGATTTTAGCTAAGGCTCCAAGGCCCTCCTCACTCACGCAGAGTTAGGATGGACAGTGACAGCAAACGCTGACTGCAGGCTCGCTGCACAGCAGTTTACTTTTTCTCTGCAGGCAAGCATTGTGGTGGTGCCCACTGCTTAGGGCTGTCACAGAGATCACATAACGTAATGCTTAGCACGTGCCCAGCTCACAGCATGTGCTCTATGTTCACCGTTGGTGTCACTGGCTAACTTGTCCAGGCGGAGGGGGTGAGTGTGATGATGGAGGGTGCCATACCTCCAAGAGGATCCGGTCTGGGGGAAGGAGCGGAGAAGGTTTCGTGGAGAAGGGAACATTGGGGCTGGGGGAGGACTCAATAGACAGAAATGGGGGAGAGGGCCCTTCTAGCAGACAGCAGGACCTGTGCAAAGGCTGGATGTGCAGGCCACCTGCAGAGAATGGCAAGCAGTCAGGGGAGGCAAGAACATGTGGGTGCAGGGACATCTCGGGGTGAAAGAGGAGCCTGCCAAGCCTGGAGGCTCTGAATGCCGACTGGCTCCTGAGGGCCATAGGGAGCCACGGAAGGTATCAGCATGAAGGAGAGACGGGAGATTCAGCCATCAGCATGATCAGATCAGAATGTCCCCGTATGCACTGGGCATTTAAGGAGTTCCCAAGTTTGCTTTTTATAAACAAGACCCTGACACCTCCAGACCCCCATCTTTGGACAATTGTCCCATTATTTCCTCAGAATAAATTCTTTGGAGTGGAATTACTGGACCATATGGTTGGCATATTTTTATATCGGGGTTAGTCATCAGTTGGAACAATGCAGTCATTTGCTCTCAAAATAATAATGACTGGTATTAGTGAAGCTCTATGAGCCCTGCTCTGACCCAGTGCTTTTTGGGTAATTTCTCCTGTAATCATTCCAGAAGTTTCAGGAAGTCTTCACCAAGAATTATCTTATTTTATAGCAAGGAAACTAAGGCTCAGAGAGGTTAGGTAACTTGCCCAAGGTCACACAGCCTGCGTGTAGAAGGCTACAGGCTGGAAGTCTGCAGACATGGAAGCAGTCCAGGGGCCGGGTTCTACCCAGTCCCACCCCAGGGGCTGTGAGTTCAGGCCAGTGAACCCAGTACTTGGAAACTGGGTAACTCTTCCAAGAAAGAGGGAGCTAGCAACACTCATTTCATGCATGGTTGTAAAGATTAAATGACCCGCATCACATGAAGCACTTAGCACAAGATCTGGCACTAACAGATACTGTTATCAACAACCCTGAAGGCAGTTTGAACCAGCCCGCAGGCCCTGTGGGCACATTGGAGACGTGCTGCCCCCTAGTGGGGTTGCTGAGCATTGCATGGAGCTGACCACTGTCGGGACCCAACTCTCAGCATGCTCCAGGACAAAGAACTTCTGTCTTCCCACATCCCAGAAGGGGTCAGCCCCACTCTCTCAATGAAAGGGAGGACTGCCTCAGGGCAGGAGGGGATAGCATTTCCCATCACACCCATCATCTGCCACCTCCTGTCTGGTTGCTCTCTCTGCACCTGTTTCCCAACCATCAAATGACCGGCAGTTACCCAGGAAAGAGGCAGGCTGGAGAGATGGCGTCCCACCTCATGGGGGATGGGTTGCTTCAAGGAGACAGAGATGCCCCCAGAGCTGCCAGATAAAATACAGGATGTCCAGTTAAATTTGAATTTCAGAAAATAACAACTTATTAGTATAAGTATGTCCCATGCAGTGTTAGAAGCATGATTTTTTTTTTAACCTGAAATACAAATTTAACTGGGCTTCTTATGTCTTTATTTGCTAAATCTGGCAACCCAACCCTGAAGGACTGGGGAAAGGAAGTCCAAGGCTGGGCTGCCTAGGGAGGGGCAAACTACCCTCTCTGTGCCAGATGCTTCAGGCTTCTCATTTCCACCCTCGTAAGCCTGTGAGAGGAGCCTCTGTTACTACCCCCAAGTTCACAAGTGAGACCCCTGAAGCTCCTGCTCAAAGGTGAACAGCTGATGTGCACAGAGCAGATACCAGGTCCAGTGAGCGAGAGCTGGGGCTGCAATCTCCAGGACAGACATAGGCCTGGCCTCAGAGGCTCACATCAGGGAAGGGGGAGACCTTTACTGACCTTTACCACAGTGATGGAGGAAGCACTCAACACTAAAGGGGCAGAGGGAGAAGGTGGCCTGAGCCCAGCCTCCCCTAGGCAAGCCACAGGTTTGGAGGAAAGCACCTGCCTACTGCTCCACTCCCCCTGCCTGAGCCCCCACGCCCAGGACCATGACTCACAGGAGGCCCAACCCTGCCTCTGTTCCGGGGGCCTCATGGTCCCAGCCCTGCCCCAGGAAAACCACAAAAGCCAAAACTGTTGGCAAATATCTCTTTATTGGAAAAACCCGGCAGCTTGGGGGTGAGGGGCAATATTTAGACCCTGCTGCCTGGGCCTGTGGCTGGAGGTGCTGCCAGGCTCCCGGCCCTGTGCCAGCAGCAGTGGGTGGAGATGCAGAAGCCCATGCCCAGGGCGGACACCAACACCACCTCCACGAGCAGGGTCCCCACCACCAGCAGCAGCGAGCTGGGGAGGCTTCCTGGCACGAGACAGGGAGGCTGGTTAAGGCCTGGGGGGGCAGGAAGCACGCCGGCAGGGCCAGAGAGGAGGCTGGGGAAGAACCTTATGGAAACAGTTTCCTGCTTGCTAACACCCAGAATTATGTTTGCTCATGTGGGAGCAATGGTACCGAGGTCCCGGATTCAACTTGTGCCTTTGTGACCTCAATTTCATCTCTAAAGTGGGAATGGTTGTGTCTACTGCATGGGATTGGGAGGATTCAAGGAGATCAGGCACAGGTAAAAAAGGGAAACCCTGGCCTGTTCCTTGGAGGCAGGCAACAATGGGTAGCGTTTATTAACAGTATATGTGGAGGCAGTTGTCCTTCCAGATAAGGAGCTCAGAGGGTTAAATGACTTCCAAGCCTACAGCCATTTGCCAGAGGCCTCAGGTTCTGCCCTGGCAGAGGTGGGGGAAGGGGAGGGTGGAGGCAGACAGAGCCAGGTTCTGCTGGGACTGCCAACCAACCATTGGGCTTGGGACCCCAGTGTTGCCCACTGTGGAGGAGATCCCAGGAAGGGGTCCAGGCACTGGGAGAGGCCTCCCGCACTCACCTCCTGGGCCCCTGGAGTCAGAAGCCTGACTCAATTTGGAGGAAGTGGGACCTTCTTTTGTCACCTGGCTGGAGGCCTGCTCGGGAGCCTGGTCAGAGGCTAGAAGACAAAGACACCCGACCCCAGACAGATTTAAGTCACCACACCACACATCTAACCTAATATCTGCTCACCAATGCTGAAAATTAAGAGGGAAAGAGAAAATAAATGAAGCTATGTTTTGGAAAGAAAACACAACACATTGTTTATACTATGGTGTGACTGACTACAAGCACCCTCTCTCTTCTCTGTCTCAGAAGGGCACATATCAGGAGTGGTAAGGGCAGAGATGAGGGGGTCTCCAAATATTTGTATGATAGATTAGACTAGAAGCTCAAAAGTGGCACATCAATCTAATGCTCTTATTTTACACTTGGGGAAACTGAGGCCCAGAGACAGAATGGACCTGCCCAAGGTCACACACAGTAGGCAACTCTCTAGATGCAGTCCAGAGGCCAGATCCTTGGCTGATCAATGGATTACCCCCAGTGGGTTTTTGTGATTCAGGAGGCCAGTGTCAGCTTCCTCAAAGGTCTTCATAGCAAGATGGTGCCTTCCACAGGCCAGCTACCCAAGATTGTGATGGCTCCCTGGGCCAGCTGCCTCCCCTGGCTCAGAGCCCACCACCTCCAAACCAGGGGCTCCTACCTGCCAGGGCCCTGCGATGGGGTGACTGGGGAGCCGGGCAGGTAACCTCACACTGCTCAGGGAGGCATTGTCTAGAAGTTTCCACCTATAGGAATGTTGGGGAAGGGGCAGAGGAGGGTCTGCCTAAGTCAGTGCACCAGAGACAGTGACCAGCATTTTGCAGTGCATGCATTTTGCAGGTAAAGAAACTGAGGGTCCTAAAAGTTCTGTGACTCACCCATGAGGATATAGTTATCAAGAGCTGGAGCTGGGATTTAAACCTGGGTCTGGGTCAGAGTCCGAAGTCTCCATTCCTAACTCACCTCCCACTTCTCACTCTGGGTTCCCAGCATGTAGGCTGGTCTGACTGGCCATGGGGAACTATTGCAGGATGACCAAGCTTTGGGGAAAGTTCATCTGAGTCACACTGAGCCTCAGTTTCCTCCCCTGCCAAAACCCCATCTCCCAGGTAACTAAGTGAGGTCACCTGCATCAGTAACAGGCATTTGACACACCTTCAGTGAATGTGACTCACCTGTTTGTGTCCCCATGGAAGGAACAGGCCTTCTTGGTGGCATCAGGCGGAACCTTTGGGTCCCAGACCAGCAGCTGGCAGTGGACATAAACCTATAGGGACAGAGACTCCAGGCTGAGGAATCTTGGGGAGGTGGAGGTGGAGGGTGGGACCCAGACCCCAAAGGCACCTGCTTCCACTCACATCATCAGGATTATCAGTAAAGCCGAAGGCCTGGAAGGAGAGCTCCAGTCTCTCGGGGACCTTTCGGGGCAGGAAGTGGGAACGAGCATCCTTGCCATCTACCAGTCACCTGGAAGGCCCAGGTTGAAGGTCAATGGGACTCAGGGGACAACCCTGAACTAGGTTCTGTTCTCGGCCCTACAACATCACACACCATCATTTGTTAAGAATCCTACATGCCAGGGACTGAACTAAGCATGGCCCCCACTGGACCTACACAAGAGTGCTCTGAACATTCTGGCACTATCCCCATTTCACAGAGGGGCAAACAGAGGCAACAGAGATGAAGGAGCTGGTAAAGGGCTCTTGTTCCCCCGGCCCGGAAAGGACCATCCAAGAACTCCCAGAGGGCACCATCTGGGCATCTGTCCCTTCTAGCCCTGAAGTGGTCCTCGGCCCCTGTCCCAGCCCTCCCAGAGATGACACCCACTGAACAGTGCCCATCCTCCCCCAGGTCCAGTACCCATGATGCCTGATGAGGCTGTAGGGTGCAAGGGCCACTTCCAGTTCCCGGCTGGAGCTGGTCACACACTCATCCACATATAGCTGTAAAGGCTGATGGGAGCCGCCATCCACAGCAAATTCCAAGTGGAGCTTGGAGCCCAGGAAAATGGTACTGGCATTGGCAGGTTCTGGAGCCTGCAGCATGGCCTCATCCTGGGCTAGGATGAAAATTTGTGAAGCCCAGAGACATTGAGGGGCTTTCCCAGGACCACAAAGCAAGGGAAAGCAGGCAAAACTGGGACAAGGCCATCCAAAGCCCAGTGCCCTGCCCACCCAGCCCCCTGCCTCACCAGGAACAGCCCACCTCAGAACTGGAGGCACAGAAGCCCCGGAGTCTGGAGCCCTTCCCCTTGGGGCACTGCCACTGCCCAGGGATGACCCCTACCTGTGGGAAAGGCTGAACCTGGCCAAAGCCTCACACTGAAGTCCAGATGTCCAACCCCAGCCAGGGAGCCAGTGACCAAGGTGGCTGGGGACAGGGTGGGGGCTTCCGGGCTGGCAGAGAAACAAGTAGGGCTTAATGCAAGTCTGGTACATCAAGGAGCCCAGAAAAAAATGCCAAAGGCCCATGATAAGCCCCCGGGGACAGTCCAGCCAGGGAAGAGAACAGGGGAGAAGTGGCCAGGAAAACCTAGCAATTGCAAATTGGGACTCACACTGAATGGGACCCATGAGGTCAGTGCCTACTTCCCTGCTGGCTGGAGGAGCAGCCCCATCCAGTCCGCCCTTCTTCAGGACCTCCAGGGCTGCAGGCCTGGAGACAGGCCAAGGGTGCCAGGCAGTGCTCACCGCTTGAACATGCAACTAATTCGATGGCGTAAGGCAGCAACAGGGGGCTGTTCCCAGCGCCTAGGTGGGGGTGTATGGACCAGGTCAGCAAAGAATTCCACCGTCTTCCCTGAGATCTGGGGGGATAGTGGCTCTTTAAGGATGGGGAAGAGGCCAGGACAGGTACATCTCCACTTGGCTCCCACCTTGTTGTGTGGCCTTGAAGTCACTCGCCCCCTCTACGCCTCAGTTTCCCACCCGGGTCCCTTTCAGCTCAAAAGCCTGTTCTTTGAAGAATGATGTACTAAAATGCATCTGGTGGGAACTTCCCTTCTGTGAACCTCAGTTTCTTCATCTGGAAAACAGGGACGGTGGTTCTACCTCCCTCGTGGGGCTGCTGAGGACGCAATGAACAAATGCAAGCAAAGGGCACGTGGCAAACACCAGAATGATAAACAGGGAGTCTACTTCATGCCCTTGGCTACCAAATTATGTAGTAACCCAGGCCTCTGCTTCTTTTAGAGAAAGAAACTGAGATTCAGAGAGGCTGTGGCTTACCCAAGGATATACACAACTCAATATGCTCTGATTCTACACCTTTCTCCAACCCAGACACCCGGGCTCTGTGTCTGCGCCCTCACCCCGAGTCTCCCAGGTACCCCAGGGCTCCCAGCAGCCTTGTCCCATGAGCCTCACCAGTCGGATGAAGCCACAAGCCTTGAATGAGGCCGCGAAGACCACGTGGCCAAGTATGACAGGGACCAGGGAGGGCAGGCAGGTGCCAAGGCGCAGGTGGCGGACATCGAGCTGGGGGTCCCTCCTCACGCCAGGAGGACGTCTGTCTCATTACAGTTCTGCAGGAGGCTGTCCCCCAGCTGCCCAGCCCAGGCTGGCACGGGCAGAGAACAGCCCCGGTGAGGACACGGCCTCATGAGCACGGTTACCCACCCCCCAGCTCCTGTTCAATCCGCTGCAACTCCAAAATGAAGCAGGAAGTAGGGTAACCAAGGGCCAGAGGCTCCTGCGGTGGGGCAGAGCTAAGGGGCAACAATTGAAGGGGTATTGGATGTGGTCCTGAGGATGCTCAGGGTAAGTAGGCCAAGAGGAAAAGGATTTCCAGCAGGGGAACAGCATGGAGGGAAGCTCAGGGGTACAGGGAGGGCAGTGCCAGGGAAGGAGACCTGGCTGGGGCAGGGCTAAGGGCTTAGACTATAGCCCGAGAGCTCAGGAGCCCAAATCTGGGGGAGTCCTGAGTATGGACACTGTGAAGTGAGTGAGCAGGGAATTGGTGAGAGGCGAAAGGAAATAACACAAAGACACAGGTGAGGGTGAGGCCCTGCCTCAGGCTAGGCTGAGGGTAGTAGAGGAGAGGGGTTGGGAGAATGCTAGTCTGGAGAGTGATGTGGGCCATCCATGTGCCTGGAAGAGTGAAAGGGAGTGATGGGGCTCAGAGGATTTAAGGGAGCCGGGAAGGAGCAGCAGGAGACTGGGCAGGGGAGGTCGTAGGGAGGTTTCAGCCAGTGTGGGGTGAAAAAGGCAGCAAGGAAAGGCCTGCCCTGTCCCCTGGGGGGCCCCCAGCCTGGGAGAGGCCATCAGACTCACCCCACAGCTGCAGACATCCCCAGAGCAGAAGCCATAACCCCAGTGCCCCCATCCTGCCTCACCAAAGGACTGCCTGGCACCATGGACCCTATAAGTGCTGGCCCAGGTGCAGGTGGTCCCAAGGGGTGGGTTCGGCCCACCTGGCTGCACCTGGGTGGAGGGGCAGAGCCAAGGAGCTGTCAGGGCCTGATTTGTGGCTTGGAGCCAGGCTGCCTGACTCTACCCCGTGCTCCACGCCACCCCCCTGCCTCCATCTGGACTGAGCCCCCTCCCTCTCCACCTCCACCCCTCTGAGCGACTGGCTGCCAAAGAAAGGGGCTGGCCCAGAAGCGGGGAGGAATGGCCCCCTTCGGCAGCTCAAGAGTCATGCGATGCTCATTTGGGGGCTGCTGCCTGAGAGAGAGAGAGAGAGAGAGAGAGAGAGAGAGGGAGAGGGAGAGAGGCTGGAGAATTCGGCCACCTCCTCTGAGGGCCCCAGCCCTGCTTCCCACTGCCACATCCCCCGCTCATCCCCAGTAGAAAAGGAGAACAAAACTCAACCATTAAAGATTTATTGGGCCCCTGGGGAGGGTCTGGCCAGGCCCCAGCAGCCCTAGCACCAAGAGAGGCTGGATCAGACCTCAGGCGTCCCTGCCATGGCATTTCTCTGTTTCTCCCTGAGTGCCCACCTACCACTGTCCAAACACCCTGCCACGGGGCACTCAGCTGAGCAGCTGGGAGTCTTGGGTCTCCGGCTCACCAAGCGATCTTGGGTACATCCTTTGCCCTTGCCGGGCTTTAGCCCCTTCCCCCGTCCGTTGGGAGGATGTTACTTTCCTGCTGAAAGGTCCATTCCCAGACCATGGCCACCTAGTATCATGGAGTCCATGGAAAGCAGATGGGGTTCAGGTCCTGCCTCTGTCTGTGACTTGCTGCAGGTGCTGCTCCTCCAGGCTTGGGTCTCTAAGCTCAAACCCACTCAGGTGCCAGGGCCCAGGACCCCAGGACCCCAGGCATCCATATCCCCTGGCAGGGGGAAGAACTTGGCATGGAGCAGGAACTGGGCCAACCCTCAGGCCAGGTACTGGGGTGGGGTCAGGAGGAGCTGGGTTTCTCCAGCGATGGGTACAGCTTGCGCAGGCTGGAGTCCAGGAGGAAGTCCACAGACCTGTATGGAGATCAAAGGTGATGAGCAGGTGGCCAAGGGGTGCTAATAAGGGAATGGGATGCAGGAGGCCAGAGGTAGGGGTAAGGGCAGCTGGATGCAAGCTACAAATGCCATCCAGGTGAAGAAGGCCTGTCCCCTCCCCCCACCTTGGGCTACCTGGGGAAGCCAGTATCAAAACTCCAGGGCAGTAGCCATTCTCCTCCTCTTTGTTCTGTTGAGTAAACTGAGGCACAGAGAGAGTAAAGAACTCACTCAGGGCCTCAGGGTCAGCTATGTTCCCCTGAGGAATTACTCCTCCTCCCAGTCTATGTTGGTCTGATTGGGTTGACCCCATCTCTGTTTCTAAGAGCAGGCACATGACCTAAGCCTGGCCAATCAGAAAAGAGGAAATGGCTAAGGGCTGGGCTCCTGGTCCAGGATGGACCAATGACAGCATCCCTTGGGATTTATGCTGTCACAATTAAGAAGCTTCCCATGGGCCTTGCTAAGCTGGTGGGATGTAAGCTGGGAGCTGCTGGGGGCCATCTCTGCTACCACAAGAGAGAGTGAGTGAAGCCAACAGAGTGGGATAGGGTAGGGAAAGGGCAACAGGAAGGGGAGACCCCAGACCCCTAATGACAACATGTGGGTGCCTAGATCAAGCCATACCTGAAAGCAACACCACCCTGGACTTCTCAGTTCATGAAGCAATTAGTACCTATTTTATTTAACCCAGTTTAGTTGGGCTTCTGTCACAAATAGGCCCCAAATCCATCCCCTCTAGGGTGTGCCTCTCCTGTCTACCTCTGCTGTTTTATAACACTAGACTTTCTTGCTGGGAATTTACTCATCCTATGTCCCATACCCTCAAGGCATACCCCTTCCTTTACTGCTAAAGTACCTGCCAGATCATATGACAAGGGAATAGACGATCCTTTATACCTCAGGGGCCCTGAGTACCAGCGTCAGCTCTGCTGTCACTGTTCTGTGCAAAGCTGAGGCACCCACCTGTCGATGGGATGGATGATGACAGGGATGGCCAGCAGCCCCAGGGCAGTGGTGGTCCACTTGCAGACGGCCAGGGGCCAGCGGGTGGCAGTGCCCAGGATGTAGAGGGAAGCGGCACACACACGGTTGATAGTGAAGCCCGGGATGGCCACAGAGGCCAGAGCCTGCCACACAAAGGTGTCCACCACGGCAACGGCCACCCTGGTGCTGCGGCCTGCCTCAGAGTCTGGTACCTGTAGGAACAGAGAGCACTGACCCTAGCTGGGGCGGAGGCTGGACCAGAAAGGGAGAGGTGGCCAGGGCCATATGAGGGAGGGAGAATAGCTGGAACCACCACATGCAGGGCTGGGGTTACGGACAATGCCACATGCAGAGCTGGGGGACCAAGGACCCTACAAACAAGACTGCAGTGTGGACTGCACCACGGGCAAGGTTGTAGGGCATAGGACTGTCCCTCAGGGTGGGAGATTAACACTCACAGTTCCCGCCTTCTTGCCCTTGTGGATGGCATCGGCCACCACGTAGGAACTGGACACGCCGTAGCTCAGCCACACCACGGCCGCTGGCACCAAGGAGCGGAAAGCCTCCCCCACCTCGTTGGCATAGCCTGGGCCAGGGGAGACAACATTTCATTCCCAAACCCACGGACTGTTCCATGAGGGGATAGGGGAGTGAGCTGTTTCTAATCCTATAGCTGTGTGACCTTAGAGAAGTGTCTCTACCTCTCTGAGCCTTGGTTTCCTGGCCTTTTAAATTGGGCCGATGACACCCACCTCCACTCCAAGGTCACCATGCAAGGGCTGAACCATTATGATGATTCATTTATGCCCTGGCCTCCCTGGCCTGGGTGCTAGGAGCACATGCAGTGATGGGGGCACAGCTAGCCAGAGAAATTGATCACCAGCAGCTTTGTATGCCTAATCTCATTTCACCCTTACAACTGCCACTCGAAGAAGGAAGTCCTCATCTGTGTCCCACCTTGCCTAGGAGGAAACCGAGGCTCAGGCACAGCCAGTGAGTGGCCATGGGAATTCAGACTCTGTGGACTTCACAGTCAGTGCTCTGGCATATCAGATGCGGCAGCCTGCCCCCCCCCGCCCCGCCCCCCGCCACTTCCTCATGGCTCGCGGTTTGAGCCTCCCAGCCCTGGGAGGACTGATCTCCAGAGAGGAGGAAGCAGGGCTGGGCTCACCAGCCCTGTGTGACCTTGGGCAAGTACCTAGCCCTCTCTGAACCCAGTGTCTGGCTAAGGCAGAATGAGAACTAAGACTCTCCTCCAGGCCCAGCACCGGGGTCCGGCGACCCCTGTTCCGCAGGTACAAGGCAGGAGGGTCACCGAGCCCCTGGCCCTGCGCTCACCTAGGTACCGCACCCACGTGTCCCGGTAGAGGTCGCGCTCGGCGCTCCGCGGCGGCGGCTCCGGCATGGCGCTTCGGCCGCGGTCCCGGCCCCTGCAGCCGCGCTGCCGCCCCGGCCTCCACTAGCGCTCCTAACCGCCGCGACGGGACCGCCGGCAGAAGGTCCCGGGCTGAAGGGCAAGTCGCTCTGTCTCTGCCCGCAGGGAGCGTCTGCAAATAGCACCTCTCGCTCGGGTTTTACTGATCGATTTTCTCCGCCCCTTTCCCAAGACTGACTGGATTTGGTGGCCAAAGGGCACACATCCTAGCTGTGTAACCTCAGGCAAGAGTCAGTCTCTACTTCTCCGGATCTCACTTAATTCCTCAGTAAAATGAGAATCACGACAGCGTCCACTCTATAGAACAGTTGCAAGTATTAATTATAATAACCATCGTTTATTGAGTTTACTACGGACTCGCCCGTTCACTAAGAACTCTTGACGGATTACATCATCAAACCCTTCTACCAGCCTGGGACCCCCGTTTTACAGATGAGGAAATAGAGGCACAGAAAAGAAGGGCCATTTTCCCAGGTCAGCCAGCTACTAAGGGATGGATGGAGCCACGATTTGAATCTAGGCAGCGTGAACTCCAGATCCGCTGCTCTTAGGAGGAACTCGGTAAATGAGACAGTGAATGGTGAACGCGCTGGCCAGGTAGAGGCCGGGACTCCGAAGTCCCTTCCAGGCAGGTGCATCTATCAAGCACTCTCACTGGCCTAACTGGGATTGGCTGCTCCCAGACCTAATCTCGTAGGGGCAGAACGTTGAATGAATTAACGAATGAATGAACGGGGCAAGGGAGACAGGGTTGGGTGCAGAGTTAGTGTTTACAGCAGGAGGACACCCTTTCCCTGCTGGGCCCATTTACATATCTGAGCAATGAGTAAGCTTGCATTTCACTGAAGCTAAAGTAGCCAATGTTTACTGAGCACGTACTTGTATCGGGCTTTGCACGTATTACTTTCTTGAATCTTGGCAAGTACCCAAGGCGGTACTCACAGGGTTGCAGTGTAGGAAGCAGAAGGCACTCAACAGTTGACTTGTATTAGCATCAAATAAAGATGGGGGAAAATGAAGATGATTGACTCCCTGCCGAAAGCCCCGTTGTCAGACGTGGCGCGCCGCTGTCATTGTAGGGTCGCATAGGGCCCAAAGCCTCCCCCAGCCCCTGAAACATCCGCAGTGCTGGCGCGGAATTAGGAGACGGTCCCTAACACCACGTGACCGCCGCTCCTCCACAGCCTTCCAATACACGGCTGAACCCACTTCAGACCTGGCGCGTTCGCCGAAATCTTCCTGTATCCGCGCGCTCCAACCGCAGGTGCGCACTGAGCAGCCCGTCGAGAGCGGGGCTTCCGCCCTCACCGTGAAGGCGGCAAAGAGCGCCCTCAGCGACCTTAGCAAAGATGGCGGAAGACAGCCCACCGCTGGGCCAATCAGAAGGCAAACTGGCCGTTGGGCCCCATGGGAAAGCACACGCAAGACGAGAGTAACAGGGAGCTTTTGCGCATGCGCCACGTCTACTGGCGGGAAGCCGTTGCTGGGCTGTGGAGGCAGACGTTAGGGCCTCCGAGTAAGGGGCCGCGAGGAGCGAGGCAGTGGGCATTGAATTCCACTCCCTGCGCACTGAACGTTGCTTTATTCATTGGTTAATTTTCCTAACAGCGTTGTAAACCAAGGCCGTATGTCCTCCTGAGGGGTCTGGCTGCGGCCCGCGAGGCCCCGGCCCCCTCCAGTCTGCGCCAGCTCTGCCTGTGCCCCACGCTTAGCGTCCCAGGCTAGAGAAAGGGGTTCCCGCGCGGACCTGAAGGCGCCTTCCCCTGTCCTGTGCAGCCTAGGGCCTGGCAGTTTGTTCACGGAATGACGTGTGCGTTTGTGTTAAGTGCCGCAGTTGCCCATAGGGTCAGTACCCTCCAGCCCCCAGGTTGTTCAGCATCCCCATGGCCCATCCCTGCTTGGAGTCACAACGGACAGAGGGGCTGGGGACCTGCAAGGCTGCCTGTGACTGCCCCCAGTCCCTGACTCTGTAAGATGCCACTGGCCAATGGCCTCCTGCTGGGGAAACCTGCCCACCTCACCTGGCACAGAACCTACTTGTACCAGCCCTCATGCCTCCCAGAGCGGGGACTGCCAAAGCCTTGCTCAGGTCAGTTGGGAAGTGGGTTGGCGGGCACTGGTGGGAGATGCAGACTGGGAAATACCCCGTGTGTGCTGCTGCTTCATCCCACTTGTGATTTCTGTCTGGGGTGTCCTAATGGAGGGCTACTTGGTAAGAGGCTGTGGGCAGTGTAAAGGGGAATGGGAGCCCCATGACTCACTTCTGCCCCCAGCCTCCCTGGCCCTTAACCGAGTTGTGACCCCTAGAGGTAATTTCCCTTGTGCTTGGTTTGCATTGGAGGACTGTGGCTGGGTACCAGAGCTCACTGTCCCAGGAAGCTCGGAGTCACTGACAATCACTGGCAATTAAGGAGGCAGCCAGTGGGACCCAGGAGTTCCAGTTGAGGGAGCTGACTCAGGCCAACTCCAGAGGCCTGGGAAAAGCCAAAAGATGCCCTGGCCTTAGTGCTAGAGTCTGGAATAGCCTCTGACCCCCACCATAATTTTAGCAACTGGCTACCCTGCTACTCCTCATTATCATCTAGATTTACAGGCTCATTTGAGAGCAGTTCCTTCCCTGCAGCTGGCTTCCCTGAAGTGTCAGGTCTCAATCTCTCCCCCTTTTCTAATTTCTTCCCTGCTGCCACCTCAGGGTACCTCCTCCCCATCTTAGCTGTCACTGGATGAGTGAAGTTGGCACTGCTTACAGGACAGATAGATCCTATCAAGGTGCCCAGACCCTGGGGACTCCTTAGTACTTTGAGAGGCAAGGAGACCCACTCTCCCTCTCCCCGGTTCTGAAACAAAAGCTCCCCAGATCCAGCCTGGGGTCTTTCCTCCAGCCCAGCTTCTTTGGGCAGCAAGGTTTTGGGAAAATGACTGCTAAGAACAGGTGGAAACTGGGAGACACTGAGGGGGCCAGGCCTGCGATGGAAGAATGTTACATTGGAGTGACTGTCTCCAGCTGTTGCATCTTCTCTTCTGAAGCTTTGTCTGGTAGCAGGACCTCCACAGTGAAACTGACCTTCTTGGCATGAATGAAGCTGTAGGTGTTGTCAAACCGCAGGACATCTGAGGGGAGGCAGAAAACCAGACATTCAGGCAGTTCTGGCAAAGGGCTTGGGGACAGGGATTGGTGTTGGCGAAGCAAGGCAGTGTGGTAGGGACTGGGGATGAAGGTGACAGCTGGGGATGAAGGTGACCTGCTGAAATTTAGCCTGGCTGGGTTGACAAGGTGTGAATGGAGAGGGAAAAAAAAAATACAAGACAAAACATGCCAACTGCCCAGTGAGTGACAGAGACAGTCACTTCAGTAGCAGCTTAGCATGGATAGCAACAGCAGTTATGATAATAAAAACAGTAATTATGGCTATTTATGCACCTCAGCTCTGCTGCACTGGGTTGGTAATCTGCAGGTTATTTCACTATTCCTCACAATAACTTTATGAGTTGGGCATTCGAGATGATGAAAAGGAGGTCATGTGATCCGTGTGTCACGTGAGGAAGTGATGGAGCTGGTATTTCAGATTCAGAATGCCTGCTTTACCCTCTGGTGTGCATTTCCAGACTGGAATGCCTGGCCTTGTTCAGTTTCTGGCAAAAAGTACAATGTGCAAACTGTTTGAATCAGGAACTTCTCCCACAGAAAAATAAATGGACAAGGTTGTTCATGGTAGCACTGCTCATATAAAGAAAAGATTGGAAAAAGTCAAATGTTCATCAAAGGAGAATTGCTTAAGGAGAGTATATCGTACATCCATATGATAGAACACTATTTTGACATAAAAACAAAGGGGTTAGCTCTATATGAAGTAACTGGGGAAACTGGCCAGAAAATATCCTTAGGTCCAAAAAGCAAGTTGCAGAAGAGTTTGTAAATTTTTTGTTTATATGTATATATTTAAATTTTTTTTTACCTTGGCTACCTGACCTACCTACGCTCCCAGTGTGTTAATACCACTCAGGTGCTTGTCCTAAAGGGAAATTTTTCTTGGATGCTAGGATGAATTTTATAATTCCAAAATTCCTTCTTGAATGACAGAGATAATTCCTGTGATGGAAACTTGTAATGCTTTTAAAGGCATGGAAAATATTTGGTAGAATAATAGAACAAGACCTGTCTGCAGTGGTTTCCTCTGGGGAGAGAAAATAGGCTTGCAGTTGGCAGGAAAAGCTTGCTAAACCTTGGCAATGGAAGAGACTTCTTTTAATCTAACCCCATTTCTTTGAGAAGTTGTTCCAGTTCAGTTAAGCACCCCTTCAAGATAATGGCGTGTGAAAACAAAAACACTAGCTCTGCCCCTTCCCCATCCTGGTCTTCTCTCCCTTTCCCAGGAAAAAAAAAACTGTGTATTTAAACCGAAATATAACCCTTCCTCTTTCCTCCCCCTGAACAAAAGGCATAGTTTAGACTGAGGGTAGACAATCCACCCACCCTTGCTTCATGGTATGAACTGAGTATTAGTCATCTATGTTCTGTCTGCACCAGAAGTTTTTCAGGACCAACAGTCCTGAGGCAGGAACCTTCTGGAAAGACAGAAGCTTCCTCTCTGCCCTGGATGACAGAGCAACCAGAGTCAGGTATACTGGAGAAGACGTCTTTCAGCTGTTTGCACCAAGCACCAGGATTGAAATGGCTCTGCCTGGGTTGATATTCTGCCATCAGAAATAAGGAAGGGGCTGTTCTAAGGGACAGGCCTGAGAGAAGCAGAGTCACTATGGTTCCGGGGTCTGTATGGCTCATTTTGACACTAATCATGTACTCACAGACCTATGGAGCTCCCAGAGACCCTCCAGTCTAGGGTACCTTAATCCCTTTTTTGCTTACCCCCTTTGAGACTCTGATGAAAGTTGACACTTTCAGATCCCCTGGAACTCATCACGGACCTTCTGGGGTAGTGTTTCCCAATGGGAAAAGGACCACCCTGAAGAGGGTGGGGAGGATTTGATATACTCTTGACCTAGCATTTATGTATTGAAAAAACAAATTTTTTTTCTATTAGCTTCTTTCTTTCTTATAAATAGGACATTACATTCATTTTTTTTTTAATTACTGTGTGTGGATGGGTTATATTACTATGAACTTCATTTCAGAATAGTAAATGTGACATTCTATTTGTTATAAAAAGGGGGTGTTTGGTCTTGAGGATGTAGAACCACTATTCCACAGGGTCCATGAACTCCAGATTAAGATCTGCTCTAGTCCACTCCCCTCATTTAAGGAGGAATCTAATTATTTAAACACTTGCTGAAAACACTCAGAGACTTTGTGGCAGAGCTGGGCTCAGAAAGCAGGCCCCCTGGGGCCTGCAAAGGCGCTTTGCAACCCCCAGCACTTCCTGACACTGCTATTTAACCTTCATACAGTTATTTCACATCTTTGGGACCACACTATGCAGTCCTAGTAAACAAAGTCCAGTTCTCTTTTCTGAATTCTTTTCTGTGCCTTACTAGAGTACCCAACACTCAGTAGGCCCTCAGTAAATAATAGTTGAGTAAGCAAAAGTGAAATCAATTCAGACTTTGCTTCTCCTCCCCAGTAAGTTAGTAGACTTGGACAAGGCCCAGAGACGCCTGGGGAGGGTTAATGTGCTCTTGTCCAGGAGGCTGGCGTAGACTTTTGATTTCTCTACTGGGCGACTTGTGTTCCACTTTGTGGGGGGGCCACCTGGCTCTCCAAGGGCATTGTCCCTCCCCGGTGAGCTGTAACCTAACACTGGATCCTCTCTTCTAACCTGAGCCATGACTCCAGACAGTAGCTGATCCCACCTCATTGTCTTTACACCTGGGGAGGGTGAATGGATGTTTTGCTCCTCTTGGGAACGGGCAACAAGAAGATCCTAGCAAGACATCAAGCAGATAAACGTTCCTGGTGAGAATACAATCAAGAGAAAAGGGGCTAAAATAAATTTGGTACTTGCGAGTCTAAGTTCGATTAAGTTAAAAGGTTCATGGCCCTTTTCTCAGACTATGCCTTCAGATACAGTCGAGGCCATAGAGAGGTAATGAGCAGTGGTGGAAAACAGGTTGAGTTCTGCTCCTGGTTGGTGATCTTGGGTAAATCACTTCCCAGGCTTGGATTTCTGCTTCCTCCTCTGTCAAATCAAGGGATGGACTTGATAATCTTTAGGAGAGCCTATGACCAAGAGATCTGGGACCAGGACTCTGAGATTCTCTGGTGTCTGTTGTCTTTTGGTATCTGTGCAAGCTACTGGTGGGAGAGATAGATGCCTTCTCTACTCTTCAGCTTCCCCATCTGTTAAAAATAAATAAATTCAAGCTTATATATGTGAAATGCTTTTTCCTATGTGGTTGACAGCGTCTGGGCTGGTGTAAAGCCTTATACTTGCAGAAGCACACTGTGTATGCCTTCTTCCTCCAGGACCTGGCTGCTCACTAACAAGAATACCCCCTTTGCCGGGGGAGCCATAGTACTACACAGAGCAGCTGTGAGGCGGGGGCAGTAGAGGCGGAAGATTGAGTGGGATGCAGATGAGGAGGCAGAATCTGGGTTTGGAGTGATGGTGTGGACATGCACAGAGGCCCTGGTATCTGTGGGGCTAGTTCAGATCGCCTCGTGGCACTGCCATGGAAACGGAGCACAGGGCTCTGCTATCTCCCAGCACTCTCTTTGGGTGGCCCCTCTTCCCCAGGTCTTGCCCTGATAATAATAATGATGGCTACAAAGTATTGAGTATTTATTATATGCCAGGCATTATGCTAAGTGCTGCACAGATCTTATGCTAAGTGCTGCACAGACCTTACTACATGTAAAGATCATCGTTTCCCTGTGAGGCAGAGAATGTAATCCACATTTTAGCAAACAGGAAACTGAGGCTCGGGGAAGTTAAGTCACTTGCCTAAGGCCATGCAGCTAGTGAGTAGTGAAGTCCAACTCAGGTCTGGTGACAAAGCCCTTGTTCTCATTGATTGTCCATGCCTGGCTGGCTCTGACGGAGAGAGGAAACTGGACGTTTGATGAGGAGTTTTTGTATGTTTTCTGCTTATAAAGGTTTTCTGCTTATAAATAATGCAAGTGTCCATTGTAAAATATATTTGTAGAAATAGTATAAGAAACGAAAGCCCCCTATAAGCGTCCTATTGCCCTGGATATAACCACTGTTAAACTTAGCATAGAGTCCCCCAGAATTCTTTTCAATGTACGCACTTTTTTTTTTAACTAAAGTAAGTGCATACCATACATGCTTTGTTTCAGGCTTTATTTGTTTAACCTGTACCAGACATCTTACATTTATTCTGTTAGTGGATATATGGTATTCCAAAGTATGGATGGACCATACTTTATTTAGCAAGACCTTATTATGGCTATTTTGGTTTATTGCCATTTTCCCATGCTGCTAGGAACATTCTTGTACCTATATCTTCATGTATTTGTGTAAATATTTCTGTAGGATATTTTTCCAGGAGTAGAATTGCTGAGTCAAAGAGAATTTTAGTAAATTTTGCAAAGTTGGATGAGGTTAAACATCTTTTCAAATGCCTGTTTTCCATTCTTATTCCTCTTGTATGAACTGCCTGTTCACATCCTGTGCTGGTGTTTTGGTCATCCTAGAGGTGAGTGCAGCTCAGCAGGGTCAAGGCTGGGCTTGTCTGCACTCTGCTCACAGTGTGATCTCTATACCCACCCGGCCACTTCTGCCTGTCTGACCTCTGGGAAAGGAGCATCCCCAAGAAATGTCTGGCTGCAGTCACAAACCCAGCTTTTCCTGGACCAGATCTGAATTCCTCTGCCCAGATGGGACTGTGACTGACCTACACCTGGGAGCATCAGCTCAGCGTCCCATCCTGCTCCCTGCCATTCACCAGCTGGGTCACCTTGAACAAGTCATTTCACCTCTCCAAGCCTAGGTTTCTTTATCTGTGCAAGGAGAGAGTTCAACTGATAGTGCTCTGCTTCTAGTACTAGCAGTCTGAGATCCTAAATCCATGAAGGAAGAGGGACCTCAGAGACAGAAAGTTAGGGCAGGGGCTTCAAGGCACTGCCAAGTCAGAGATACTTACAGATGCCAGGATCGTTGCAGGTGAGTGTCCCGTCCTCAGGTACCAGGTGAGCATTGTACCTCTGGCTGGCTAGCACCTCCAACATCTCGCCTGCCCGCTGCCGCTCCCCCACCTTGGTCTTCAGGAAAATCCCAAAGCCAATGTCTGCCCCATCCGACATGAACTGCCACCTGCAGGGGACATCCACCATTTAAGCCATAATTCCTGCTGTGTGCGCCGTCTCTGAGTTACTGGCATGAAGGCTTCTCCCACCCCAGCCCACACTCAGTGCCTACATATGTAAGGCTCAGGTCTCCTGGAAGGGCCCAGGCTGATACCTGAGGACGCAGCCGGGGAAGAGGATCTCATATTCCAACTGGTGCGATGAGCCGCGGGCAATCTGCACACTGTGCTCGTACTGCTGTTTCACCTGGTCTCGCACATAGTACTTCTTGGGGATGTCACCCCCATAGTTGATCTAGAGGCAGAGCATGAAGTTAGCTGGACTGTGGATTTGAGCCAGGCTTCCCTGTTCATCTCCTGGTGGCCCATACCTTGGATTTGCACTTGGGATTTCCATCAGGGTCAGTCATGGTGCCCCCATACTCCACAGGCAGCTGATCAGGGCTGATGTACTTCAGTAAAATCTCCTTCCAGTTTCCTAACGGGGGAGGGAAGGGAGGAGAAAGACCTGTCACACTAGCCAAGGATGTCCTGGCGATCCACACAAAGAGGCAGAAAACATCTGCCGCCGCCACCACCACCACCACCACCACCAAACATGGACATTAGGAGCTGGAGGGACGTGATGCATGCACAGTACTGCAGGAGGTTCAGAAGAAGCTGTCCCCAGAGGATTTTCCTGCCCTGGACTAGGAATCAGGATACCAGGTATCCTGTCCCCTTTGCCTCTGACCAGCTGTGTGACTTCAGACAAACCACTTCACTGTGAACCTAGCATAAGAGGAGAACCCCTGTTTCCCCTACTCTGTAGGAAGATGGTGGGGATGAAATGAACCAAGTGCCTGAGAGGGCTTTGTAAAGTGTAAAGTGCCCTACATGTATGAGCATGTATCATCACCCCCAGGAAGGTGATACAAACATTTGAAGTACAAGTGGGAGAGGACAAAGGAAGGCCTGTTCTGGTTAGGCTGAATTCCATGAGGATGGGACCCTGCATGTCTCGTTCCCCACATTAGCTTGCACATAATAGTGCTCGGTCATGATGTACTAAATGAGTTCATTGTTGTAGAGCAATCCCTTAAATGGGTTTCCTTGGCTTTTACCCCAACCTCAGATTCACTTTTGCTTTTGTTGTTTTGGGCTGTTTAGTGGCCGGTGATTTGGCCCGGTATTTTCTAACCAAGGCCTTTCCTAGTTAGGAGAGTATGACTCCAGTGCAGTCAGTACTGAGACCCACTACTCCAACAGTCCAAATTCCTAAACAAATACTGGCCAAGTGCAATATTTTGATGCTGGAAGCCTTTCCATGCTGACTATATAGACTTATACGTAGGCATCAGCTCCAGGCCATGGGGTGCAACCCAGGATCCTCTGCCTTGGGGCTCGCTGGAAATCCACAGAGCCTGCCAGGGTCTCCAGTCCTCAGATTTTCTAGGGATCTGACACCATGCAACTTCCAGGAATACAGTGTCTTGTGGTCAGGGGATGATTTAATCTGCACTGCTGAGCTCCACTGGCCATCCCAGAGTGAATTTGTTCCCTCTGTTGAAGATCCTGTACCTTCTCAGCCTGAGGCTGGTTTGGTTGAAAGAGTTTCAGGTGTGGGTGGGAGAACAGACTGAACCTCCTACACAGCTCTGCTGCCAGGAAACCAAAGTGTCTCACGCACATGGTGCGTGGTAGCCCCAGAAAAAACAAAAATCATACAAGCATTTTGCTTAGATTTTGTTTCTTCCAACAGCTCAGCTGGAAAGTTGGGATAAGGCCAGGAGGATTCTGTCCATCTTACAGAGAGAGTAACTGAGGCAACAAGTAGAACTGCCAGAGCTAGGGCTGGAACCAGGAGTCCTATACTTACAGACTCTTCACTCTCCACTTCATTGTCTCACCTAGCACACATTTAGAAAATTTCCACTTTTTATGTGTCTAGGACAAGAACTAAAGCTCTGTTCACCACTGTGCTAGTTTGGATATATTATGTCCCTTGAGAAAAAGCCATGATCTTTTAATCCAGTCTTGTGAGATACTTGGATTACGTTGTTTCCATGGAGATGTGACACACCCAACTGTGGGTGATAATTTTGAGTAGATTATTTTCATGGAAGTGTGATCCCGCCCATTCAGCGTCAGTCTTGATCAGTTTACCGGAGCCCTGTAGGAGCTCAGACAGAAGGAGCTCGGTGCTGCAGCCAAGAGAGACATTTTGGAGACGGCCATTGAAAGTAGACTTTTGCCAGTCCAGAGTTTGCCTGGGAGAAACTAAGAAAACACCCCCCAGAAACTTAGAAGCGTACTGGGGAGAAAGCCATTTCGAAACCAGAATCCCGGAGCAGATGCCAGTCACGTGCCTGTGCCTTCCCAGCTGACAAGAGGTTTTCTGGATGCCATTGTTGATGCCTTTGTTTGGACACTTTTATGGCCTCGGGACTATAACTTTGTAACCAAATAACCCCCCTTTATAAAAGCCAATCCATTTCTGGTATTTTGCATAATGGCAGCATTAGCAAACTGGAACATCCACCCTCTCCTGTTCGGAAACCTTCAAGGTCCCTATCGCCTACCCCCAAGTTCAGCTCCTTAGGTGGCATCAAGCCTTCCTTCACCCTGTCCCAATCTACTGTTCTAGCCTATTCTCCCCCCACCATCACCCCCCATGCCACTCCATGCTCCACCAAACTGAACTCTTGTCTGTCCCTGGCTGACTTGGTTCCTGTGCATCCTCCTTGCTGGGATTTGGGTTACACTTTCCCTTGTGCCCTGATGTTCTGCCTGCTTTCCTGCCTGTCCAATCCCTGTTGACCTGCTTCTCTGCCAACCTCATTAATCACCACTTCTCAGTCTCCCTGGCGGGCTCCTCTTTCTCTGCCTGCTCCTGAGCTTGGATATTCCCCACGGGATCCCACTGTCAGCCTCTGCTCTTCCGTGGCACTCTTCTCCTCTCTCGAGGTTCTGGCTGCTGCCTTTATTTGATGACTCTCAAATTTCCAGGCTGGAGTTCTCTCCAGAGCTTCAGGCTCAAGTATTCCTGGCATCTCTATATCTTACACACTCTTCAAATTCACCTTCCAACTTACAATTCCAGTTGTATTCCCCAGCTGAATTCATGCATCACCATCTATTCAGTCCCGCATGCCAGACACCAGGAAGTCGTTCTAGATTCCTCTTTCTCCCTTACTCGCCACATCCACTCAATCGAATTCTGCTGTTTTACTTCCTAAATAAGTCTCAAAGTCATCCTTTCCTCTCTATCCCTTACTGTCTCTGCCCGGTTCAGGTTTGCAATACCTCTTTGCATAGACTACAGCAATAGTGGGCAAACTGGCATCTGTGGCTCTGTGAAGTTGTTCTTCACAATCTTGCTAGCATGACAACATGTCTCAGTTTAGACCTGATCATGGCACTCCCCTGCTCAGAACCCTTCTCTGGCTCCCAGTGGCCTGCAGTGTTATGTCTCAACTTGTTAGCAGGGCACCCTCGATTCCCTGTCACCTGGCTCCTGGCTCGCTCTCCAGCCTCATCTTTTGCCATGCCCTTCCTCCTACACTGTGAAAACTGACCATGCCACACAGTTTAGGGTCTTTGCTCAGTGCTGTTTGTTGTGCCTAACCAGATTCCTGCCTTTCTCCATCTGGCTGATTCTTACTGGTTCTGCAGCACTCAAGGTGGGCATCACCCTTCCCCAGGTGAGTTCAGGTGAGTGCCCTGCTCAGTGCCCCCAGGCACTTTGTGGTGTTGCCTCTCATGTTTACCATCTCAGGCTGATACATGCCTGTTTCTCACACAACTGAGAGCCGTCAAGGGGTTGTCTTGTTCATCTTTGTAGCCTTGGCACCTAGTCCAGGGCCTGGCACACAGTAGGTGCTTACTAAATGAAGCCACTCCTAGTTGCCCCCAACCGAAAGCAACTTCTGTTCCTGTGCTCTCTGTGGAACCTTCTCTAGGCCTTTCCTAGTTTGTATCAGAGCTTTCTATGTGTCTTCACTGACTTGTTATACTGTAAGCTCCTTAAGGGCAAGGACTGGGATTTTATTCACCTTCAAATCCATAATGATGAGCCCAGTGATTTATTCTAGAGTGCCTGAGAGAAAGAGTTCCTATGAGAGCAAATAGCTTGCTTGCTCCTGGGTCCAGGGCTACCAGACCAACAGAGGGAGACTTCACCCTGTTTGTTAGGGCCACACCTCCAAAGCCAGGCCCAGTTAAGGCCACAGCCCATGCTATGAGTTGAGAAGAGTCTGGGCTACCCACCTCCCAGAACCAGGATCTTCTTACGTGTGTCCTCACTCAGGAAAGGTTTGATGAGGTTGTAAGCCACCGGAAACAGCTTGGGGGCTGGAATGGAAGCCAGGGGACGTGAGGCCAGGAGCAGTGCTCAGTCTGTCCCTAACAGTGTCCTCCAAAGCCCTCCTCTCTCCAGCCCCCAGCGCAGTGTCCTCCAAAGCCCTCCTCTCTCCAGCTCCCAGCGCTAGGCCACACACCCCTACTGCTGTGGGGCCTGGAGAGACAGCCCAGGGTCCAAGGCCCAGCATGCCTCTTACCAGAGTAGCAGCTTCCCCATCTCTACAGTGGGGAGAGTCAAATGGTCTCCAACTATCTTACCAGGTTGGGCGACTCAAAGGAGGTCATAAATATTAAAAGCTTTGTGAATTGTCAAGTGCTCTGAATATAGGATCCCACTTGCAAACATGTCCTTGACCCTCCTTCAGCTCGCTCTATTTTATGCTTCTTATTTTACCCCAGTAATATTTTGGCCCTCTTTCCCATTTCACTTCATCACAGGACATGCCCATCTTACCTTTAATAACAAAAAGACGCTTCAGTGTTTCAGGATAATTTTCCTCAAACATGCAGAGAAACTGTGGAAACAAAATCACTGATTCTAGCAGGTTCAAATCTCTGTGCCAGAGAAGAGGCCCTGCTTCCTGCAGGCTAGAATCTCTCCTTACCGTTCACCCATCCCTCAGGGCATCCCAGAGAGGGGCCCAACTCCCACCCCCCTCGCCCCCTGCTGCCTGGCCTCGTGGGCCCAAGTCCAGCCTCCCCCCAGCCCCCACTGCCCCTCACCTCTCCATAGGCCTCTATAGCCGGCTTCCAGAGATGCTTGAGGCCAAGCCCCTCACAGTCATAAATCAAGGTGATGGTCTCCACCTTCTTCCCCATCTGCAGGGAATGGAGTAGCAAGCAGTCTCGCCAGGCTGCTCCACCGCAGAAACCCACCCTGGCTTGGGGCAAATGCTGAATGCTCTACATGCTCAGAGAGCAGCGGGATGCCGGCAGGGCTGGACCCAGGGTTTTCCAAATCAAGATCATTAACCCAGGCCGCAGTTGTGGCCTAGGCAAGTCACTCTTCCTGCCTCGGTCTCTGTGCTCTCATCTAGTAAGCAACTGGGTGGCCCTAGATCTCTGAGGTTCCTTCAGTTCTGCAATCTGACTTGTCAGCCTCCTGCTTTGCTCGGAACCACTGTGTGCTCTGCGTGTAGCACCTGTGTAGCTTACGCTCAGTCATGGGGCCTTGGGTGGCCTTGGGTGGCCATTTATCTCTTGTCCACATCTAAGGCTTCTCTGCATCCCCTGCCCAGCAGGGCCTCTGCACATAGTGGGCTCTCAGTGAATGCTTGTGGATGACAGTATTAGTGTTGAAATGTCCCCAAACTTATCACATCATCTCAATGGGTCTTTACAACTGCTCTCACCTGCTCTTCAGTCTTTTCCTCAGTATAGGGATTGGTTGTCTTTTTTTTTTTTTTTTTTTTTTTAGCACAGAGTTAGAAAAGCACAGACTCTAAGATCATCTATACCAGTGGTATCCAAAAACTTGTCCAAGTATAGGTTGGTCCATGACAAAGATTTCACTAGTCCCCAAATAAACGAGAAAAAGATAATGTAGTACATTTTCAATGATGCTAAATTTATTCCATAATCTCTTTATTCTGAGATTATGCTATTCCTATAGTTTTTGGTGTTAGTTATGGTAATAATGGATGATAATTTTTTAAAGTCCTTCCTCAGCAAAATAAAAATTGGGCAACATTATGTCAATCCCTAAAACTTTGAAATTTCACTGGTCTATGAGATCCAAAAGTCTGGGCCAGAGCCCTGAGGCAGTGCTTACATCCCTGTGTGACACCCCCGCTTCCACTTGAATGCCTCCACTGATGGTTAACTCATTCTCAACCCTTGTCGTCCACTCACCTTTGTGGTCTGGCGGGCACACTCCTGCAGGAGCAGCTCACAATCCCGCATCTTGGTTCTGAGCAGATCCTGTTTGGTGGCTGACAACAGCAGCCCCTTGGCATCCAGAGGTCCAATGATATCGAACCAGAGTGGGCTGCCATCTAGGTCATAGCCGCACATGCCCCCTGCCAGATACTGTTGGACCACCTGGGCAAAGACAGAGGAGGACTCAGCAGGTGAATCACTGCCTTCCCCCCTACATGGGACCTGACTCCCAGGGGTGTAAATCTCCCTGGCAACGCAGGATATGACTCCCAGGGATGAACCTGGACATGGCATTGTGGGATTGAGATCATCTTCTTCACCAAAAAGGGGAGGCGAAATGAAACAAAATAAAGTTTCAGTGGCTGAGAGATTTCAAATGGAGTTGAGAGGTCACTCTGGAGGACATTCTTATGTGCTATATAGATATCCCTTTTTAGTTTTTAGTGTATTGGAATAGCTAGAAGGAAATACCTGAAACTGTCGAACTGCAACCCAGTAGCCTTGATTCTTTTTTTTAATTAAATTCAGTTTTATTAAGATATATTTGCATACCATACAATCATCCATGGTGTACAATTGTTCACAGTACCATCATATAGTTGTGCATTCAGCACCCCAATCTATTTCTTGAACATTTTACTTGTACCAGAAAAAGTGAAAATAAGAATAAAAAATAAAAGAACACCCAAATCACCCCCCTCCCACCCTGTTTTTCATTTAGTTTTTTGTCCCCATTTTTCTACTCATCCATCCATACACTGGATATAGGGAGTGTGATCCACAAGGTTTTCACAATCACACTGTCACCACTTGTAAGCTACATAGTTAGACAATCGTCTTCAAGAGTCAAGACTACTGGGTTGGAGTTTGATAGTTTCAGGTATTTACTTCTAGCTATTCCAATACATTAAAACCTAAAATGGGTTATCTATATAGTGCATAAGAATGTCCACCAGAGTGTGACCTCTTGTAGCCTTGATTCTTGAAAACAACTGTGTAACTATGTAGCTTACACGGTGTGACTGTGTGATTGTGAAAACCTTGTGGCTCACACTCCCTTTATACAGTGTATGGACAGATGAGTAGAAAAATGGGGACAAAAATTAAATGAAAAATGGGGGGTCTGGAATGCTTTGAGTGTTTTTTTATTTTTATTCTTATTTATTTATTTATTTATTTATGGAGTAAGGAAAATGTTCAAACCTTGATGGTGGTGATAAATGCACAACTATATGATGGTACTGTGAACAGCTGATTGTATTCTGTAGATGACTGTAAGGTATAAGGTATGTGAATATATTTCAATAAAACTGAATTTAAAAAAAGAAGTAACAGACCGAGGAGGCACAAGCTGGCCCCAGGGCATCCCCCCATCCCTTGTATCAGAGGCCTGCTCTGGGCTCTTCAGTCCCTCTCTCCACACGCCTCCCCTGGGGGAACCACCAGGGCCCCCTTGGCCTTGGCAGACCTTTCCTCTGAGGGTCCCTGTCCAACAGTCCCAGGACACAGACTGTGGATCTCGTGAGCCTAGAATAGGGGTGGAAGCGGGATAATTTGTCCTCACCTCCGGAGGCTGCCAGCTAATGATGTTGTCAATGTCCTTTTGCTTTCGGAACTCCACATGCTGCAAACACACACAGACATGCAGTGAGGGATTTAAAAAAGCAGTAGGGGTGGGAGGGACCCCTTAATAAGCATCTAGCAATAGGTGACAGCATGAACAGACTACAGGTGGGCCATGGGAAGGCAACAGGCAGGAAAGGAAAAGAAGGCTCCACAAGTTTTGGGCAGCACAGATTATAGGATTCTTGGTTGGGTCCATTACATGAAACCTCTGTTTCCAGGGGTGAGAATGCACCTGGCCCCAGAGGGACAGGCAGTATTGGTCGGCTAATACTCAGTTACGTCACACGGGCCAATGGCTGTGATTATGGCGGGGGGTAGTGAGCAATGGTAATTCCAGCAAGGTGGGTTGTGTTAGAGAGCAACTGTGCAACAGCAGGATGAGGCACCAAATGGATCTCACCTTCCGGAGCATGGCCTCCGACTTCTGCAGGTCAAAGCTTCTTGCTGGAACAGGGAAGTGAGGTCAGGCTCAGGCCAGTGGCCTGGGTGTCCAAGGTGGAGAGACGTCCCCACTGCTGGGGCAGGTCCTCTCACCTCCCCAGCTCACCCTCAAATCATCTCACGCACAGAAGCTAAAGTGAGGACCTTCAATAAGGGATTCTGGAAAACCTCAGCCTCTGGGTTCATGGGGAGAGCAGTCAAGATTCGGGGCAGCTGGGGAACTTCAGAATCAAGAGTTTTACCCTGGTGGATGTAATCAGGTAAAGGGCCTTATCTCCTCTCAGGGAAAGTGAACCCTGGACTCCCTAATCGTTCGGCCTTTCCCCTTACACAGACAGCTTATCTCATCCACAGTCTAACATCCGTACCGAGAATTTGACCAGTGGTTCAAAGATGAACATAGCTGCCCCCAAAACAATCTGAGGTGGAACTGGGAGAACATCCCCGCAGAACAGAGGGACTGCTGAGCCTCCTGTCACCCTTTGTCATGTCCTCCGAGGACCCACACATGCATGCACTGAAGGAACACTAGGCCCCTTTCCCAGGGTCCCTGCAGGTTTCAGAATTAAAGTTCACCTGGGCCAACCTTTTATTTTATGCATGAACCCCAACAAATTGTCCTGCCCAAACTTGAACACAAAGACCTCACAGCCCCCCATGGTCACTTGCTTCCAGATAATCACAGCTGCCAGCTGCACTCAGTTCTCATTGAGCTGAGATCTACTCCGGAGACACTCAGAAAGGAGTGTTGCTTCCTTAGCCACGTAACAAAAGCCTTCCAATACTGGCAAATTCTGTGCTGTCACCTGAGTCTTCCTTGCTATCATGCTGCCCATCCTTGGATCCTTTCACCATTCCCCACATCTTGATTTCAAATCCCTCCAAATAACTTCCTTTTGGATGTTTTCCAGTTTGCAATGCCTCTCTCAAAATGTGCTGTCCAGCACTGAACACAGCACCTGGGTATTGTCTGCCCTTCTCCAATAAAGCCTATGAGCTTCTTTGGGACAGGGAACAACTTTAACTCAGGTGGAGCTTACAGTCAACTGAAACCCCCAAATCCTTTCCACCTGTGCTGCTGCTAAGCCTTCATCCTATTTGGGGAGAGGTGGTTTTCTGAGTCTTAAATCCAGCCCTATCAAATTTTATCTTGTTCCAGTCAGCTTCATTTCATCTTTAAAAGACCTTTGAGATCCAGATTCTGACCAGTTTTGCCATCTGACTTATGAACTGCCCTTCCCAGCTGTATGTCCCTGTGGATTCGATCAGAATCTAGATCTGCTGACAGCTCTGGAACTTGGGCCAGACTGCCTGCCCTCTGGACTGTCACCAATCCCTTAATCAGTGCTCCCAGAATTCGCTAACCCTGCTACTATGAAATCCAGTCCTCTCTCCATGGCCCAGAAGGTGCATCACCAGAGATTTTGCCCACTGTCATGCATGTCAGCAGTGCTGGAAACACATTTGCAGAACTAGACAGCTTCACTATCTGGAAGTTCTCCCTGACTCCCACCCTTCACATGCCATCATGGCAGCAAGGAGGCAGGGTTAGAATAACCTCACAAAGTGCATCCCAGCACCTCTACCTTCTCTGTTTGACCTTGGACAAGATACTGAACATCTCTGCCCAAATTATCTAATATGCTAGAAACACTTGCAAAATGCAAGGCACCAACCTCTCATGGTGTTGAGAGGCTGGTCCGTGAAAGGGGGGCACTTCCATGGGAAGAACACCCCTACTGTGAGGAGAGCCCCGATCTTCCTGGAGAACAGGTGGTGGTGAACTGTGAGTCCCCTTATCTCAGGAGAGGCTCTGCAGTTAGCTGCCAGGGTCCAACATCCCCCCTGAGGTGCCACTTGCTTCCTGTAGCACCCTGCCTGGGGCCTCCCCTTACCTGCTCAGTCAGGTCTCTCCTGGCTCTCTCAGCCCTGGTTGGGGACAGCTCCAGGGATGGTCTGCTCTGGAAATCAACTTGGGGTACTGCAAGAGAACCTAGCCCGGGAGCAGCTGTTCTGGGCACTTGTTTGACCACTTACTAGTCCTGTAAAGTGGGGAGACTGCAAACCTGCTCTGCCTCCCTCACAGGGTTTCCAGGAAATGGTGGAAGTAAAAAGGGTTTGGAAACAAAGGACCATTTTGGTGGTAAGTTTTCTCCCCTGGGATGTCCAGAGCTCAGTCCCAGTTAGGGGAGGCAGGGACTTCAGTACCTGTCCTTAATGCCTGGCAGCAAGCAGAAAACTGAGCCTCACAGGGGAGAAAGGGGGAAAGAGGGGAAACAGAACCTCACACCTGGGCTAAGGAAAGACATTCTGCAGTACTCAACTTGCATATGTTTCCTTTAGAATCAAAGAAAGAGAAAAGGTTTCTTTAAAAAAAAGAAGAAGAAGAAGAAGAAGAAGAAAGAACAAAAACCCCAATTGAAATTCATAGTAGGATCTGAGCTGCTTTGACCAGGCCTGAGCTCCTGCCCAGGATATGTGAGGCACAAATGAAATGCAGAGGATACTTCCTCTGTTTTAGGAGGCAGGACTGGGCTTCAGGGGACAGCTGTGGCTTACTGCAAAGGGTGCTGGCCTGGACACTGGGGCCGTAGGTTTCTGCCCTGATTCTGCCTGTTAGCTGTGTGGCTCCAGGTAAGTCCCCTCCCCTCTCAGAGCCTCTGTTTTCTCACTGGGCAAATGAGGATGAAAGTACTCTCAATATTCCCATGCGGCGAAAGGTTGTGCCTGGTTAGGTGTACTTGGTGAACCATCAAGCATTATGCAGGGAGGGGTTATCACAGGACTGGAGCATGGGGGTACCCAGGAGACCAGCTGCCAGGGGCTTGGGCCTGGCCTCTTCCTAGATGAAAGGCAGCTATGTTGCTGTGCAACGGCTGTGAAGCCACATTTCTCCACTCCACGGCAACTTTGAGGTTTCTTAAATCATCTTGTAGCTGGCCCTTTAAGGAGGCTGCAGTCTTCCCACGCTCTCCACCCACCCCCTTCTAGCTACTGCCCTTTAGTAAATGCTGGGCTGAAATTTCCTCCAGCCCTGGGCCAACTCCACTGCCACCCCCACGCTGCCCCTACACCCCTCCCTGGGTGGGCTGGTGGGTGGGTTGGTAGCTTTTTTGGGGGGAAAAAAGAGCAAGTGGCATTTCCAGAAGCACACCAGGCCCCCCACGCGGCTCGCCTGCTACACCGCGTGCCAGTGTCTGCTAGTCCCTCAAGAGGTCTGGGCTCTCTTAAATTCCTTGGAAGAAAAGAAAAATACATCTCGTCACCTGTCCCATGTCTCCTAGAGTATGTATGTGTGTTTGTGTGTGTGGCATAAATAATCAGACATGATTTGCACTTTAATATTTTGGGATATGATTCTGTATCATAACTTCATCTCTGCTAATCTAGCAATGGGATTTTCTTGATTATTTCTGCGTCTGATAATAAAGTTTCTATTAAAAAAAAAAAAAAGTGTGTCAGAAGAGCCAGAGAGGATGGCACATGACTTGAATTGCAGGAGAGGAGAAAAGGGAAAAGAACAGAAAGATTTCAGGAGTTTGGGGGCTGGGGCTGGGTTTGGGGCTGGTGGTAACCCCACTGCTAGTAGAAAGGGGTGCGTTTCATTGCCACCTTCAGAGCTCCATTGTGGCATGTCTTGCAGTAGGCAGGGGACCCCCTCTCGTCCTGCCTCAGTCCAGAGGTTGGCCCCTGACCCGGGGTGCCAGAGCCAGAGCCAGAACTAGAACCCAGGGCTTCTGGAACCTGGCAGCGGCTCAAGGAGAATCTTGTCAGTACAGGTCAGGCTACGCGCCCCATGTTCCCAAGGCCCACTTCCCCTCCTTCAAAACCTAAACAGGCGCTGGCAATATGGGCTGCCATCCCCACGGGGCACAGAGGGGCCAGTCACACCCAGGGGCCAGGACTGCTGGTTTTAAACTCAACTCTGCCACCAACTTCCTACACAGCCTTTTTCGGCTTTGGCTTTTCCTCCACTCATTTCCCCCAAGTCCTTCAGAAGAGTGGGTTTATCAAGTGGCATAGGAAGAGCACTGAACTGGGAGTCAGCAGACCTGGGTTCTAATCTCTCTGCCTGCAGCTTGCTCACTCTTTGTCTTGGGGTGAGTCATTTCACCCCTCAAAGCCTCAATGAATTTATCAAATGGGAGGGTTGAGATCTTTAATTGACCAGGGGACCTTTTAGCTCAAGAGGTTGAACATTCCAGATTCTCAGATTGCTCAGGGCAGGGTTTCCAGAGGGTGCCATTCTGATACCAAGAGCAAGCCCCTGCCCCAGCCTCCCACAGCCCCTCTTTCCTCACCTCGGAGCCAGCGCAGGAGAAAATAGTCATCTGGATTCGGCAGGGTGGGCAGCACATCCTGGACATTCTCCCGAAACTGTAGAGAGAGGCAGCTGGGTGAGTGGCAGGTCCCACCCTGACTGCCCTCTGCCTGGGACTCCGAGTAGAGCCCTTGGCTTGACCCCTCTTCAAAACGTTTCCATTCTGCAGACGCTGGCTGAGCACTCATGCTGCATGGGTAGCAGGGGAGGAGGCGGGAAGGGAGTCAGACACCACCCCTGCATTGCTGCACACATCTGCACACTCTGGTCTGGTGGGGAGGCAGCCATGGCCACAGCTAACTGTGATAGCAGGCACTCTGCTACATGCTACAGTAAAAGCAGCTTACCAAGCATTTGCCGTGTGCCCAGCAGTGATCTTGGCACAGTGTCTTATCCACTCCTCACTCACAGTCCCAAAAGGCATTACTGTCCCCATTTTACAGATGAAAGAATTAAAGCTCAGAGAAGTAACAAGCCCAAGGTCAAAGGGCTAGTAATTAGTAGAGCTGGGATGCAAACTCAGGTTGGTCCAAGTCCAGAGCACACATTCTTTCTGCCGAGATCTTCTGTCACTTAGTGATGGAATGGGGAGAAATGTGCTGGGGGGAGGGGGGCAGAGCAAAGGAAGAAGGTGGTCTCATATGGCTTCATGTAAAAACTGGAATTTGTGCTGGCCTTGAAGGGCTTCAGAGGCAGCAGGAGGGGAGAGGAGGGACAGCATGAGTAAACCCAAGAACATGCAAAGGTTCGAGTAGCATCAAATGTTCAGGGATTGGACAATGACCCCACGGCAGGACACACCGCTCTCCCTAGTTCTCACTTTTCAGGAAGCAAGCAGACCTATGAGCATCTCTCTCCCAGCCACTCACCTTCCCCTGGTCACTTACACACCGGGCAGCCCCAGAGGGGACCAATGAGGACTGGCCACCTCTGTCCCCCTGCTTGGCCAGCCAGGGACTCAGGCCATCGGCTCTCCAAACAGCTCCCAGCTCCCCCCAGGGGAAGTGCTCATCCACAGCCCAGGCGGGAAGCCAACCCTCACTAAGGACCACCGCCCCTCCCAGCCTAATCACCACCTAATCCCTTCTCTGCCTGACTTCCCCTGCAGGACAGCACTAAAATCCAAAGCCTGGGGTTGGGGAGGCTCAGCCTGAGACAAAGCCTTTGTGGTGCCCATGGGGTCTGGACCCTGGAGACATCTCCTACACACAACACACACACACACACACACACACACACATGCAATCCTTAAGCTGGACCCAAGCAGCTCTGGCCCTTAGACACACACACACACACACACACACACGCAATCCTTAAGCTGGACCCAAGCAGCTCTGGCCCTTAGACACACACACACACACACACACACACACACACACACACACACACGCAATCCTTAAGCTGGACCCAAGCAGCTCTGGCCCTTAGACACACACACACACACACACACACACACACACACACACACGCAATCCTTAAGCTGGACCCAAGCAGCTCTGGCCCTTAGACACACACACACACACACACACACACACACACACACACACAATCCTTAAGCTGGACCCAAGCAGCTCTGGCCCTTAGACACACACACACACACACACACACACACACACACACACACACATATGCAATCCTTAAGCTGGACCCAAGCAGCTCTGGCCCTTAGAAGGACCAACCTCCCCTCTCCCCAGAGTGGGAACAGAGAAGAGGATGTTCAGTTGGGGGAGCGGCTCATCCCTCTTGCCCCCTTCCTCTATTGGGACCTTCTGGGAAGCATCAGCCCCAAATCTCTGGCCAGGGAGAGGCCTGGGTTGCAGAATAGGGGACCGCCGCCTCTCATCTCCAACTAACCCCAACCCGGTGAGTCACCAGTGGGCTCCCAGACTTCACCATTCGGTCCAACCTCCTCATTTCATCACATGCAACCAGAACCAGAGAAGGACAGGGGTTTGCCCGAGGTCGCACAGCTCCTCGGTGTCAGAGATGCTGCCCAGGGGACCCCCGTCACCGGGCCACTGCCCCTGCAAAAGGAAAACCTCCCGGAAATGGGAGGAAACCTGGGGGCCATGCCCCTGCCCCTGGGGCCCAGCTGCCAGTCCCAAGAATGAATGTTGCCTTTGTGCCTTCAGCCGCCTCGGAGGGCTTCCAGGCAACCGCTTCTTCCCAGGTGGCACAAACAGCGCCCGCCCGGGGCGGAGACAGGGGGATAGCGAAGCTTCCCGGGGCGCCCTCGGCCGGCGGAGGGAGGGAGGAAGGGGGCACCCGAGGGGCGCGGGCCGGCAGGGGCGGCTGGCTTCCCGCCCGCGCCGGGGCCGGCCCTCACCCCCGCCTCTGTCCCATCTCTGCCTTCCTCGCCGCCGCCGGAGGGCGAGGGCCACAGCCCGGGGCCGGGGCTCACCTTGGCCAGTGCCTCCTTCTGTTTGGGGCTCAGGTCGCCGACTCTGCCGCTCATCTCGGCTCGGGCTAGGGGCGCGGCGGTTGCGGCAGCGCACGGAGCCCGCACTCGTTCGCCGCCGCCGGAGAGAAGTCCCAGCCCTTGGCCGGGGCCGCGGGGCTGGCGGGGAAGCCCCGCCTCTTAAAGGATCCTAGGGGCGGGGTGCGGGGAGCCGCGCCGCAGGGTGGCCGCGTGCCCCTCCGTCCTCGCTAAGTCCCACACCAGGGAGCAGGCGAGCTGCAGTGCTTGCCCGGCTCGAGGCCAGCGGGCAGCAGAAGGAGGACTGGTGGCAAGAGCAGGAAGTCTGGGTTCCAGTCCCGAATTTACCCTTAATTCACTGTGTGACCGCAGGCGGGGCTGGCTCTTTGGGCCTCAGTGTCCCCATCTGAGCAACGAAGAGATCGGACAATGAAAAGACTGGACTAGGAGCTATCTCATTAGATCTGCTAAGATCAGGACCTAATAGTGCAGGACCATCCACAACCCCCGCCCCTTACCCTTCACTTCCATCCTCCCTCCCCCCACCCCACCCCGAACCCCAGATAGCTGGGAGCTTGCCCAGTGCCATTATAGGGGGGCAGGTCCCCTAAGCCTAGCCATTGCCCCACCTCCCTGAACTGGGGTATTGGCCTTTCCCCTCTGGGTCCCCTGCCCTCCTCCTGTCCTGCCCTGGGTTTACAACCTCTGCTGCCACCAGTTTGGTGCTTTGCAGTGTTGAGAGCCTTTCCCCAACTGTGGGGCAGGCAGGGCAGAGAATAGGGTCTGGGCTGAGGGAGCAAGGATATGAGAATGCTTGGCTTCCCACCCAGGACCCTATCCTCTGTTTCTGACCTTTCCCACTCTCGGAAAGTGTCTCCTGAGTGCTCACATCCTCAGCTGGCACGCAGGAGTAGTTTTCCCCTTGGGAATCAGAAGACCTGGGTTTGAATCTCGGATCCTCCACTTCTTTCCCTGAGATTTTAGCAAGCGACTTCACCTCTCTGAATCCCTGCTTCCCCATGTGCTAAATGGGCGTCAGTGTGAATTAATGGACACAGTTCATTTAGAGTAGTGCCTAGCATGGAGTTCACCTCATGTAACCACTTCCCAGTCCAGCCCACAGCCTCCCTTTACTGTCTGCCTTGCAGGCTCCAGCCTCTGGGTGGGAATGGAGGGTGGACTTTGAGGAAACCACCCTGAAAGTGAAGACCCAGCGGAAACAGGCCTGCTATCAGTTTATCTGCTCCCCAGGCTCATGTGGGGGGCAAGAGCTGTGGATGCCCATGTAGCTGCAAGTCTGACCTGTGGGGTCAGCATCCAGCAGCTCCCTCCACGTGCAGGTCACAGCCCCTTCCCCTTACAATGAAGCCCTTTCCTCCTTGCATGGCTCATGGCCATACCCCTCCACCTGGTCCCTCAGGTGCCCCGTCATTTTTCTTCTACTTCCACGGTAGCACCAGTCGCACCAGGCCTTGGGCCATCCTTTCCTCCTACTGTATGCAGGGTCCTCAGCACTATTCCAGAAACTCAGAGATGAATCAGAAATGACCCTCCTCTCCCAGAGATAAGAAACAGACACTATCAGCTAGAATACAAGAGCTAGATAAATGTTCCGAGGAGAGGCAGCATGTGCCCTAGCAGTTGAAAGGGGCAGAGTTTACTTTAGGTTGGAAGAATCATAGAAGGCTTCATGGAAGGACTGGCATTTGAGCTGAGCCTTGAAATATGGGATAGAAGGGAGACTCATTCATTCCAGGCCAGTGGAATGGCATAAGCAAAGGTTTGGGGGTTAGCGGGAAGTGTGGCTACGGTCAGAGGGGTGGGGAGAGAAGGTGTAGCAGGGAGGAACCAGAAAGCCCGATGTAGACCTTCATAGCATCTGCCCTTCTAGACCTGGAGGTCCTTGAGCCCAGAGCTCTGGCTTAATCACTTCTAAACAAACCCCCTCCCCCAACCCAGCATCCTGCACACAGGGCTGTTCAATAAATGTATGCTGAACAAACAAATGCAAGAATTGCTCCAGTAGAGGCACAGAGCCAGGAGCTGGAGAGCCCTGAGAGGGGGAGATAAAGATAGATCAGAGATCCTCCGGCTCACCTCATTTAACAGCTGGAAAAACTGAGGCCCAGAGAGGGCATGGACAGATGTGAAGAGCTTTGTGCAATGCCTGGCACGCGGAAGATACTCAGTTGCACCCTCCCTCTACACCTGGAAATTAGCGCAGTGCTAGGCCCAGGAACCTGTGGCACCTGGGTCTCCAGGAAAGGAGAAAACAGAAGGCCTCCCGTCTCTCTCCTTGCCCAGAAGGGGCAATCGGGAAGATTCACGCTGCCCCTATTGTGGTCCCCACCATAGAGGTCTGCTGCAGAGCACAGAGCAGGGGTCATGTGTCACAGCCCTGTGCCTGGGAAGCCCCAACCCCCACCTCTGAAGAGTTTTCTGGCAGTCCTAGCAGTCCTGCCCTAGTTAAAGAATTGCTGGCTGCTGGCTCTTTCCTTTCCCTCCTGCCAGAGCCTCCCCAGCCCTAGGGCCCTGATCAAATACTGTTTCCAGAATCTTCTCCCTTATCTACCCAATCCAGCGTGATCGCTGTCAACCAGTAGCCCTTCTTTCCTGATATTGACACTTTCTACTTTGTATTAGCATGGTGAATGAGTGGATGTGTTCTCTCCACCGGGGAACAACCTGACCCAACAGGAAGAACCCAGCCCCCTGGGTCAGCCAGGTCTGAGGTCAGGCCCAGGTCCTGCCACTCACAACCTCTGTGACAGATGTGATGTCCTAGGTATACCTTGCTAGAGATTGTGGCAGGAAGAATGGAAAGCATGAACGACTGAAAGGAGGCTGCTGGGGCTCAGTGATCTGGGAGGATCTGACTCCTCACCTTGGGAGTCAGGGCCCTGGGGGCCAGATTCTTCAGGGAGTAGCTGCAAGCCCGGGAAGGAGCACTGGACTGTGAGTCCAGAGGCCTGGGCCCTGGATTGTGTCCTTGCGTTAATGTACTATACTGAGTTACTCTTCCGCAATGAGCATTCGTGGGGGCCCATTGGAGCTGCTTGCCCTGGCCCTGTGGGCCTTGGTTGCCTCCTGTCTAAAATGCAAATGTTGGCCTCAAGATCAGAGTCTCTGGTGCTCGGACCCAGGATTCCGTGGTGCCAGAAGGACAGGGGGTGGTGTCAAGATTGGCCCGGCAATTTGAGAGTCAGAGAGAATGATCTTTTAAACTCTTCAACAAAAATTTGTGGAACACTCTGCTTGCTCTCAGTAGCCAGCACGGTGGCACGCTCCAGCAAGCCCTTGTTTCTGATGGAGAAATCCGTGCCCTGCCCAAACGCCCTGACCTGAGCCTTCCCCCCATTCCTTCCAGCCCTGCCATGTGGAGCTGCAGCTGCTCCAAGATGGGGAAGGAATAAAGACCTCCTGCTCCCTGGGACTGCAGGGCCCCCACAGAGAGCTGACAGCAGCCGAATGGAGGAAGCAGTGGGAAAGGACTTGCACCTTATACCTGACCCCTACTGCCTCCTCCAGATAGCCTGAGCTTTGCCTCTGACTGGAGCCTAGAGTCAAAGCACCTTTCATGTCTTCTCTCAACAAGTTTTTATGCAGCAGGTGTGGTGCCAGGTGTGAGGACACCTGAGTGAATGAGGCTGACCAGGGCCCTGCCCTTGAGGAGCTCCCAGTCTGCAGAGGGGACAGGCAAGGCAGCCGGCCATCCAGTACAATTTGGCCAGTGCCACCACAGGAAGGGTGGGGATCAAGATTTCCCAGAGACCAGATGGCACAGCAGGAGTCCTCCAGGGCCAGGAGAGGGGCAGCAGCTTGCTTGCCTGAAGGTGAGAGGGCGTAGCCCACATCAGGACTGCTCAGCCGGCTGCAGAGTGGTGGTGGGAATGGCGGACAGCCCCAAGAGCCCACAGGAGGAGCCAAGAGGCTTTCTAGGCTGTGCCTTAGGAGTGTAGCCAGGGGAGGGGCAAAGGGCAGCACCTCTCCAGGACTGCTTTAGACATGGTGTGGAGGCCAGATCATAGTGGCCAGGAGGTTTGGAGACCATGCATTCATCTACGTATATGTTCATTCATTTCTCCATTCTCTATTCATTCAAAAAATACTTAACTGAGCACTGTGCTAACCATGGAGTTAAAAAAAAAAAAAATTACCCTCAAGGAACTCAAGAGTATGGGCGCTTGGGGGTTGGAGAATGTTCCAAGAAAAGAGGGCCTTGCCTAGGCTGAGACTGGGCCTTGGAGGAATGAGAGGTGGGAAAACAGTCCCAATAAATGATCAGGGCTTGAGGGTGGCTGGATTGGTGGGGGGAGGTGTCAGGAAGGACTGTGAGCCATGGGGAGAGACCATTCTGGGGTCCTTGAGTCAGGGGTGCTCTGCAGGGTCTGGGTGGGATCCTTGTCCTTTTGGGGTCCCCAGCATCCTCAGTGTTGAACAAGAATAGAATGCCTTCTGGGGTAAATTCAGCCTGTGGATGGTTGAAAGACCACAAATGGATCTCACCTGGTGCACGTCTGTGTGTGTGTGTGTGTGTGTGTGTGTGTGTGTGTTTGCGTGGGGGAGGGAGGAGGGACGAGGAGCCTGCTTTGCAGGCCCCTCAGGCAGAATAGGGAGAGCTGGGGCCACTGGGTTCCGGCTCCAGCCCTGGCCAGCTGCCCAGTACACAGGAAGTTGAGCCCTCTCCACCTTTCCCCTCTCCTCTTTGCTTTCCCTTCCTTCCCCTGAATGAAGAGGCTGGAGGTCTTCAGGGACTTCAGCCTAGGAGGCTGGTGGCCTGAGCACCTGAAGACTTCCGCCCAGCCTCCTGCCTGGCCTTTCCCCCTGCGCTAAGTCTAGAAGGAGCCCTGGGCCCCGTGCCAAACCTCAGCTCCATCTGCAACAAAGTCACCTGCCTTTTCTGGGTGCCTGTAACCTGGGGAGAAAAATAATCCTTGCCTCTCCCAGAGGGCTACTGGGAGAATTCCAAGTGAAATAATGGCTGGGAAAGCAGCGTGTGCACAAAAGTTAGGGATTATTACTCTTCTGTGTTGTTTCTGAGAAACTGAGCCAGTCTCGCTCCTCCCCAGGAGCCTTGCTTCCTTCTCACTTCCGCAGTCCACCCCAGCTTTGGTGAAGACACAAATCCTCTCCCTGCCCCACTTCCCACACTCGAATTCACCTGATTAAAGCCCTTAGCTTCCAGGGTATCATCGTCTAATCCCTAAGCCCTTTCTCACCAGTCTCCAGTTGTCTCAGAGAGCCAAATCCCTTTAGAATGAGGTGGCCCAGTTAGCTGTGAACGGAGAGCCTGGGGGTAGGGAGCAGAGTCCTTGGGCTCCCATGTAGGGGATAGGAGGGTGGGAGGGGTGCTGGAGACCTTGCTCCAGCTGTCACACTAGCTGGCACATTCCTGGGACTGCCTTGGGGAAGGGGGGTGGGGCTTCCACCTGCACCCCCACCCTCTGCATCTTTGCTCCCCAGGCCAGTGCCCTTGAGAAGCAAATAGGGCCTTGGGGTGAGTCCACTGACTCAAGAGCTGGACTCTGGGTTAAGATCCTAGTTGGATCACCTACCAAAGCTATTTGACCTCTAGGCCTCAGTTTCCCATCTGTAAAATGGCAATGATCATAGTTCTACTCCATAGGGTAGATTAGACTAGCCAGGACATGTAAAGTATCTCGAAATGTGCCCGGTACATAGTCAATGTATCAGTTGTTTTTACTTGCACTTCCTGTTTCTTCCTGCAGATATTCTCACCACTCAGGTCTCAACCAACAGGCCACCTCCTTGGAGGGGCCTTTCCTTCCCCTGCAACTGAAGCTGAAGCAGTCCCCACTCACTGGCTTATGCTATTTACTCTCCTTTATCTGGCACATGTCATGTTCTAAAATCACACTTGCATGTTTGTGCATGTGGTTATGGCTTACTATCTGTTCTCCAGGGCAGCCAGGGGCTGCTGCTAGTCTTGGCAACACTGCCTGGTACCCTGGAAACATACAGCATCCATTTGTGGGTGGGACCCGACACTTGCCCTCTCCCTGAGGGGTGGACCTGAGAAAGGAGGCAGGACAGGCCCAACCACCCACCGACTTCCCAGGCCCTGCAGCCCAGTTACGGCCGCTGCTTCTCTTCACCCACCCTGTATGATCATCATCCCCTCTGGACTTCTAGGGTGAGTAAGGGGAGGTGGCGATGGAGCAACACAACCAAGGGACACTCTACGGTTTTTATAAGACATGTCTCTAAAGTGAAGGGATCTCAGGGACTTCCAAATTCCAAAAATAACCCCCCACCCACCCACACATACACACACACACAAACACAGCCTAGCGCTTTCTTGGTGGCTCTGGGCCTGAAGCCTCTGAATTAGATATTGCCTTCTCAGGGTCTTTTCTTTTTCAGCAGAGACCAACACTGAGCTCCCAGTATGGCCCCATTCCCCAAGCCCCAGCCTGCCACCTGGTGGCCAGTTGATGACCATCCTAGAGGGGACATATATCCTAAATATGGATTTGCCTTCCTTGGGGCTCACAGACAGCCTTATCCACTTTTTCATTCTTAATTTTTAGTGTGGTAAAGTTGTATATACGTAGCATTTCCCATTTTAGCTACTTTCAGGTATACAATTAGTGCTGTTAATTGCATTCACAATGATATGCTATCATCACCACCATCCATTACCAGAATTGTTCCATCACCCCAAACAGAAACACTGTCCCCATTAAGCTTTTTTTCATTGTTTTTTTAATTAACTCTTTTTTTTAAATCAACTATATAAAAAAAATTTTTAAATACAATTAAAAAAACATTTCACAAACCATAACAAGGGAGTAAGAAAAAGACAACTAACCTAAGAAACTACTTTACTTCCAACATGTTCCTACTCTACCCCAAGAAAATAACCTAATATAGTGACGTTTCTGTGAACTTGTTCCTACCATACCCATCAGAAATTAATAGACCATAGGCATTCCTGGGCATTCCCAGAACGTTAAATTTACCCACAATAGCTTATCTGTTCTTATTGGGTTATCATTCTCCCTTCTTTAATTGCTCTCTATCGCTAGTTCCCCTACATTCTACATTATAAACCATTTGTTTTACGTTTTTCAATGTTCACATTAGTGGTAGCATATAATATTTCTCTTTTTGTGCCTGGCTTATTTTGCTCAGCATTATGTCTTCAAGGTTCGTCCATGTTGTCATATGTTTCACGACATTGTTCCCTCTTACAGCCGCGTAGTATTCCATTGTGTGTATATACCACATTTTATTTATCCACTCATCGGTTGAAGGACATTTGGGTTGTTTCCATCTCTTGGCAATTGTGAATAATGCTGCTATGAACATTGGCATGCAGATATCTGTTCATGTCACTGCTTTCAGATCTTCCGGGTATATACCAAGAAGTGCAATCACTGGATCGAAGGGTAACTCTATATCTAGTTTTCTAAGGAAGTGACAGACTGACTTCCAGAGTGGCTGAACCACTATACAGTCCCACCAACAATGAATAAGAGTTCCAATTTCTCCATGTCCTCTTCAGCATTTGTAGTTTCCTGTTTGTTTAATGGCAGCCATTCTAATTGGTGTGAGATGGTATCTCACTGTGGTCTTATCAACTCTCTAACAGCTAGTGAAGCTGAACATTTTTTCATATGTTTCTTGGCCATTTGTATTTCCTCTTCAGAGAACTGTCTTTTCATATCTTTTACCCATTTTATAATTGGGCTGTCTGTACTCTTGTCATTGAGTTGTAGGATTTCTTTATATATGCAAGATACCAGTTTCTTATCAGATACATGGTTTCCAAAATTTTTTCCCATTGAGTTGGCCACCTCATCACCTTTTTGACAAATTCCTTTGAGGTACAGAAACTTTTAAGCTTGAGGAGTTCCCATTTATCTATTTTTTCCTTTGTTGCTTGTGCTTTGGGTGTAAGGTCTAGGAAGTGACATCCTATTACTAGGTCTCGAAGATGTTTCCCTACATTATCTTCTAGGAGTTTTATGGTACTGTCTTTTATATTGAGATCTTTGATCCACTTTGAGTTAATTTTTGTGTAGGGTGTGAGGTAGGGGTTCTCCTTCATTCTTTTGGATATGGATATCCAACTCTTCCAGCCCCATTTATTGAAAAGACTGTTAGTTTTCAATTAGCAATAATTGTGCCTCGGATAAAACTCATTGGCTACGATACTGCCACTGCCCAAAGCTTCCGCATTAAATTTTAATTCCTCGTCCCTACCCCCACCCTTGCCTTTAATACCCTGTAATCTTCTTTCTGTCTCTATGAATTTGTATATTCTAGTTATTTCATATAAGTGAACTCATACATTGTCTGTCCTCCTGTGTCTGGCTTATTCCAGTCAACATGATGTCTTCAAGGACCATGAATGTTGTAGCATGTATCAGAACTTCATCCCTTTTTATGACTGAAGAGTTTTCCATTATATGGATATACCACATTTTGTTTATCCATTATCTGTCTATGGACACTAGGGCTATTTTTCTGCCTTTTGGTTATTGTGACTAATGCTGCATTGAACATTGTGGACAAGTATCTGTCCAAGTCCCTGCTTTTAATTCTTTGGGGTATGTGCCTAGGAGTGGGATTGTTGGAACATACAGTAATTCTATTATTAACTTTCTGAGGAACCACCAAACTCCTTCCATATGGCTGCACCATTTTACATCCCAAAAATAATAAATAAGGGTTCCTGTCTCTCCTGATCCTCACCAACACTTCTTACTTTCCATTTTTTAAATAGTATCCATTCTAGAAGGTGTGAAATGGTATCTCATGATTTTGATTTGCATTTCCCTAATGGCTAATGATGCTTTGGTGAAATGTCTATTCAACTCCTTTGCCCATTTAAAAATTGGGTTGTTTTGGGTTGTTTGTCTTTTTGTTTTTGAGTTGTAGAAGTTCTTTGTATATTTTGGATCTTAAACCCTTGTCAGATGTATGATTTCCAAATATTTTCTCCCATTCTTTAGGTTGCTTTTCACTTTGTTGATAGTGTCCTTTGATGCACAGAAGTTTCTAATTTTGATGAAGCCCAGTTTATCTACTTTTTCTTTTGTTGCTCGTGCTTTTGGTGTCAAGTCTAAGAACCCATTGCCTAATACGAGGTGTGCCAGTTTGAATGTGTTGTGTCCCCCAAATGCCATTATCTTTGTAGTCTTGTGGGGCAGAGATTTGCTTGGAATGTGCCCCACCCAGCTGTGGGTGATGACTCTGATGAGATATTCCCATGGAGGCATGGCTCCGCCCATTCGGGGTGGGCCTTGATCAGTGGAGGTATATAAATGAGCTGACTCAGAGAGAGGGAACTCAGTGTGTGCAGCTGTGAGTGACATTTTGAAGAGGAGCAAGCTTGCTAGAGAGGAATGTCCTGGGAGAAAGCCATCTTGAAACCAGAACTTTGGAGCAGACACCAGCCATGTGCCTTCCCAGCTAACAGAGGTTTTCCAGACGCCATTGGCCATCCTCCAGTGAAGGTACCCAATTACTGATGTATTACCTTGGACACTTTATGGCCTTAAGACTGTAACTGTGTAGCCAAATAAACCCCCTTTTTATAAAAGCCAATCTGTCTCTGGTGTTTTGCATTCTGCAGCATTAACAAACTAGAACACGAGGTCCTGAAGATATTCTCCTATGCTTTCTTCTAGGAGATTTATGTTTAGTTCTTACATTTAGGTCTTTGATACATTTTAAGTTAATTTTTGTACTTGTTATGAGGTGGAGGTCTACTTTCATTATTTTGTATGTGGATGATATCCAGTTTCCTCAGCACCATTTGTTGAAGTTACTATTCTTTTCCCAATGAGTGGACTTGGCACACTTGTCAAAAGTCAACTGACCATAGATGTGAAGGTTTGTTTTTAAACTCTTGATCCTGATTCATTAGTCTATATATCTGTCCTTGTGCCAGTACCACACTGTTTTGAAATTGGGGAGTGTGAGTCTGCCAACTTTATTCTTCTTTTTTCAGGATGTTTTTGGCTATTTGGACACTCCTTACCCTTCCATGTGAATTTGTTGATTGTCTTTTCCATTTCTGTGAAGAAGGCTATTGGAATTTTGACTGGAATTGCATTGAATCTGTAAATTCCTTTGGGTAGAATTGACATCTTAACAATATTTAGTCTTCTAAGACATACGTAGGTTGAAAGTGAAAGGATGGAAAAAAACATATCAGGCAAGTAGCAACAAAAAAAGAGCTTGTGTAGCTATACTAATATCAGATATAAGAGACTGTAAGTCAAAAAACTGATAAAAGAGACTGTAAGTCAAAAACTGGGACAAAGAGGGATATTATATACTGATAAAGGGGTCAATTCAACAAGAAGACATAACAATTATAAACACATATGCACCTAATGGCAGAGCTCCAAAATATATGAAGTAAATAATGACAGATTTAAAGGGAAAAATAGTTCTGCATTAATACTAGGAGACTTCAGTACATACCACTTTCAATAATGGATAGAACATCTAGACAAAAGACAAATAAGGAAAAAGGAGATTTGTACAATACTATAAACCTACCAGACCTAAAAGGCATATGTAGAACACTTCACCCAACAATAGCAGAATACACATTCTTCTCAATTGCACATGGATCATTCTCTAGGATAAACCATAAATTAAGTCACAAAACAAGTTTCAATATATTTTAAAAGACGGAAGTCATGCCAAGTGTCTTCTCCAACCACAATGGAATGAACCTAGATCAACAGAGGGAGAACTGGAAAACTCCAAATATGTGGAAATACACTCTTTTTTTTTTTTTAATCTTCATTTTATTGAGATATATTCACATACCATGCAGTCATACAAAACAAATCGTACATTCGATTGTTCACAGTACCATTACGTAGTTGTACATTCATCACCTAAATCAATCCCTGACACCTTCATTAGCACACACACAAAAATAATAAGAATAATAATTAAAGTGAAAAAGAGCAATTGAAGTAAAAAAGAACACTGGGTACTTTTGTCTGTTTGTTTCTTTGTTTCCTTCCCCTATTTTTCTACTCATCCATCCATAAACTAGACAAAGGGGAGTGTGGTCCTTATGGTTTTCCCAATCCCATTGTCACCCCTCATAAGCTACATTTTTATACAATTGTCTTCGAGATTCATGGGTTCTGGGTTGTAGTTTGATAGTTTCAGGTATCCACCACCAGCTACCCCAATTCTTTAGAACCTAAAAAGGGTTGTCTAAAGTGTGCGTAAGAGTGCCCACCAGAGTGACCTCTTGGCTCCTTTTGGAATCTCTCTGCCACTGAAGCTTAGTTCATTTCCTTTCACATCCCCGTTTTGGTCAAGAAGATGTTCTCCATTCCATGATGCCAGGTCTACATTCCTCCCCGGGAGTCATATTCCACGTTGCCAGGGAGATTCACTCCCCTGGGTGTCTGATCCCACGTAGTGGGGCAGGGCAGTGATTTCACCTTTCAAGTTGGCTTAGCCAGAGAGAGAGGGCCACATCTGAGCAACAAAGAGGCATTCGGGAGGAGGCTCTTAGGCACAATTATAGGGAGGCCTAGCCTCTCCTTTGCAGCAACCATCTTCCCAAGGGTAAAACCTACGGTAGAGGGCTCAACCCATCAAACCACCAGTTCCCTATGTCTGTGGTCATGTTAGCAATCATTGAGGTGGGGTAGGCCAATACCCCTGCATTCTCCACAGGCTCCTCAAGGGGGCACTACATATTTTTTTCCTTTTTTTTTTTTTTACTTTTTTTTTTTTTTTTTTTTTTTATACCTTTTTTTCCTTTTTAAATCAACTGTATGGGAAAAAAAATTTAAAAAAAAAAACAAAAAAAAAACAAAAAAGAAAAACATACAATAAAAGAACATTTCAAAGAGACCACAACAAGGGAGTAAGAAAAAGACAACTAACCTAAGATAACTGCTTTACTTCCAACCTGTTCCTACTTTCCCCAAGAAAGTTACATAATATAGCAACATTTCTGTGAACTTGTTCCTACTATAGCCATCAGAAATTAACAGACCATAGTCATTCCTGGGCATCCCCAGAACGTTAAATAGCATATCTGTTCTTCTTGGATTACTGTTCCCCCTTCCTTAATTGCTCTCTATTGCCAGTTCCCCTACATTCTACATTATAAACCATTCGTTTTACATTTTTCAAAGTTCACATTAGTGGTAGCATATAATATTTCTCTCTCTGTGCCTGGCTTATTTCGCTCAGCATTATGTCTTCAAGGTTCATCCATGTTGTCATATGTTTCATGAGGTCGTTCCTTCTTAGTGCCGTGAAGTATTCCATTGTGTGTATGTACCACATTTTATTTATCCACTCATCTGTTGAAGGACATTTGGGTTGTTTCCATCTCTTGGCAATTGTGAATAATGCTGCTATGAACATTGGCGTGCAGATATCTGTTCGTGTCACTGCTTTCTGATCTTCCGGGTATATACCGAGAAGTGCAATCGCTGGATCGAACGGTAACTGTATTTCTAGTTTTCTAAGGAACTGCCAGACTGACTTCCAGAGTGGCTGAACCATTATGAACCAACAATGAATAAGAGTTCCAATTTCTCCACATCCCCTCCAGCATTTGTAGTTTCCTGGCCACTCTAATAGGTATTAGATGGTATCTCATTGTGGTCTTAATTTGCATCTCTCTAATAGCTAGTGAAGCTGAACATTTTTTTCATGTGTTTCTTGGCCATTTGTATTTCCTCTTCAGAAAACTGTCTTTTCATAACTTTTGCCCATTTTGTAATTGGGCTGTCTGTACTATTGTCATTGAGTTGTAGGATTTCTTTATATATGCAAGATATCAGTCTTCTGTCAGATACATGGTTTCCAAAAATATTTTCCCATTGAGTTGGCTGCCTCTTTACCTTTTTGAGAAATTCCTTTGAGGTGCAGAAACTTCTAAGCTTGAGGAGTTCCCATTTATTTATTTTTTCTTTTGTTGCTTGTGCTTTGGGTGTAAAGTCCAGGAAGTGGCCGCCTAATACAAGGTCTTGAAGATGTTTTCCTACATTATCTTCTAGGAGTTTTATGGTACTTTCTTTTATATTGAGATCTTTGGTCCATTTTGAGTTAATTTTTGTGTAGGGTGTGAGGTAGGGGTCCTCTTTCATTCTTTTGGATATGGATATCCAACTCTCCCAGCCCCATTTGTTGAATAGACCATTATGACTCAGTTCAGTGACTTTGGGGGCCTTATCAAAGATCAGTCGGCCATAGATCTGAGGGTCTATCTCTGAATTCTCAATTCGATTCCATTGATCTATATGTCTATCTTTGTGCCAGTACCATGCTGTTTTGACAACTGTGGCTTTATAATAAGCTTCAAAGTCAGGGAGTGTAAGTCCTCCCACTTCGTTTTTCTTTTTTAGAGTGTCTTTAGCAATTCGAGGCATCTTCCCTTTCCAAATAAATTTGATAACTAGCTTTTCCAAGTCTGCAAAGTAGGTTGTTGGAATTTTGATTGGGATTGCATTGAATCTGTAGATGAGTTTGGGTAGAATTGACATCTTAATGACATTTAGCCTTCCTATCCATGAACATGGAATAGTTTTCCATCTTTTAAGGTCCCCTTCTATTTCTTTTAGTAGAGTTACGTAGTTTTCTTTGTATAGGTCTTTTACATCTTTGGTTAAGTTTATTCCTAGGTACTTGATTTTTTTTGTTGCTATTGAAAATGGTATCTTTTTCTTGAGTGTCTCTTCAGTTTGTTCATTTCTACCATATAGAAACATTACTGACTTATGTGCATTAATCTTGTATCCCGCTACTTTGCTAAATTTGTTTATTAGCTCTAGTAGCTGTATTGTCGATTTCTCAGGGTTTTCCAGATGTAAGATCATATCATCTGCAAACAATGACAGTTTTACTTCTTCTTTTCCAATTTGGATGCCTTTTATTTCTTTGTCTTGCCGGATTGCCCTGGCTAGCACTTCCAGCACAATGTTGAATAACAGTGGTGACAGCGGACATCCTTGTATTGTTCCTGATCTTAGAGGGAAGGCTTTCAGTCTCTCACCATTGAGTACTATGCTGGCTGTGGGTTTTTCATATATGCTCTTTATCATATTGAGGAAGTTTCCTTCAATTCCTACCTTTTGAAGTGTTTTTATCAAAAAGGGATGTTGGATTTTGTCAAATGCTTTTTCAGCATCTATTGAGATGATCATTTGATTTTTCCCTTTTGAATTTTTAATGTGTTGTAATACATTGATTGATTGTCTTATGTTGAACCATCCTTGCATGCCTGGAATGAACCCCACTTGGTCATGGTGTATGATTTTTTTTTTTTTTTTTTAAATCATCATTTTATTGAGATATATTCACATACCACACAGTCATACAAAACAAATTGTACTTTCGATTGTTTACAGTACCATTACATAGTTGTACATTCATCACCTAAATCAATCCCTGACACCTTCATTAGCACACACACAAAAATAACAAGAATAATAATTAGAGTGAAAAAGAGCAATTGAAGTAAAAAAGAACACTGGGTACCTTTGTCTGTCTGTTTCCCTCCCCTACTTTTCTACACATCCATCCATAAACTAGACAAAGTGGTGTTTGGTCCTTATGGCTTTCCCAATCCCATTGTCACCCCTCATAAGCTACATTATTATACAACTGTCTTCGAGATTCATGGGTTCTGGGTTGTAGTTTGATAGTTTCAGGTATCCACCACCAGCTACCCCAATTCTTTAGAACCTAAAAAGGGTTGTCTAAAGTGTGCATAAGAGTGCCCACCAGAGTGACCTCTCGGCTCCTTTTGGAATCTCTCTGCCACTGAAGCTTATTTCATTTCCTTTCACATCCCCCTTTTGGTCAAGAAGATGTTCTCCGTCCACGGTGCCAGGTCTACATTCCTCCCTGGGAGTCATATTCCACGTTGCCAGGGAGATTCACTTCCCTGGGTGTCTGATCCCACGTAGGGGGGAGGGCAGTGATTTCACCTTTCAAGTTGGCTTAGCCAGAGAGAGAGGGCCACATCTGAGCAACAAAGAGGCATTCAGGAGGAGACTCTTAGGCACAAATACAGGGAGGCCTAGCCTCTCCTTTGCAGCAACCGTCTTCCCAAGGGTAAAACTTATGGTAGAGGGCTCAACCCATCAAACCACCAGTCCCCCTATGTCTGTGGTCATGTTAGCAACCATGGAGGTGGGGTAGGCGAATACCCCTGCATTCTCCACAGGCTCCTCAAGGGGGCACTACATCTTTTTTTTTTTTTTTCCCCTTGTCTTTTTTCTTTTTTTTTTTTTTTTTTTTTTTTTAACTTTCCCTTCTTTTTTCAAATCACCTGTATGAAAAAAAAAGTTAAAAAGAAAACAAACATACAATAAAAGAGCATTTCAAAGAGACCATAGCAAGGGAGTAAGAAAAAGACAACTAACCTAAGATAACTGCTTAACTTCCAACATGTTCCTACTTTACCCCAAGAAAGTTACATAATATAGCAACATTTCAGTGAACTTGTTCCTACTACAACCATCAGAAATTAACAGACCATAGTCATTTCTGGGCATCCCCAGAACGTTAAATAGCTTATCTGTTCTCCCTGGATTATTGTTCCCCCTTCCTTAATTGCTCTCTACTGCTAGTTCCCCTACATTCTACATTAGAAACCATTTGTTTTACATTTTTCAAAGTTCACATTAGTGGTAGCATATAATATTTCTCTTTTTGTGCCTGGCTTATTTCGCTCAGCATTATGTCTTCAAGGTTCATCCATGTTGTCATATGTTTCACCAGATCGTTCCTTACTCTTACTGCCGCGTAGTATTCCATCGTGTGTATATACCACATTTTATTTATCCACTCATCTGTTGAAGGACATTTGGGTTGTTTCCATCTCTTGGCAATTGTGAATAATGCTGCTATGAACATTGGCGTGCAGATATCTGTTCGTGTCACTGCTTTCCGATCTTCCGGGTATATACCGAGGAGTGCAATCGCTGGATCGAATGGTAGCTCTATATCTAGTTTTCTAAGGAACTGCCAGACTGACTTCCAGAGTGGCTGAACCATTATACAGTCCCACCAACAATGAATAAGAGTTCCAATTTCTCCACATCCCCTCCAGCATTTGTAGTTTCCTGTTTGTTTAATGGCAGCCATTCTAACCGGTGTTAGATGGTATCTCATTGTGGTCTTAATTTGCATCTCTCTAATAGCCAGTGAAGCTGAACATTTTTCATGTGTTTCTTGGTCATTTGTATTCCTCTTCAGAGAACTGTCTTTTCATATCTTTTGCCCATTTTATAATTGGGCTGTCTGTACTATTGTCATTGAGTTGTAGGATTTCTTTGTATATGCAAGATATCAGTCTTTTGTCAGATACATGGTTCCAAAAATTTTTTCCCATTGAGTTGGCTGCCTCTTTACCTTTTTGAGAAATTCCTTTGAGGTGCAGAAACTTCTAAGCTTGAGGAGTTCCCATTTATCTATTTTCTCTTTTGTTGCTTGTGCTTTGGGTGTAAAGTCTAGGAAGTGGCCTCCTAATACAAGGTCTTGAAGATGTTTTCCTACATTATCTTCTAGGAGTTTTATGGTACTTTCTTTTATATTGAGATCTTTGGTCCATTTTGAGTTAATTTTTGTGTAGGGGGTGAGGTAGGGGTCCTCTTTCATTCTTTTGGATATGGATATCCAACTCTCCCAGCCCCATTTGTTGAAAAGACCATTATGGCTCAGTTCGGTGACTTTGGGGGGCCTTATCAAAGATCAGTCGGCCATAGATCTGAGGGTCTATCTCTGAATTCTCAATTCGATTCCATTGATCTATATGTCTATCTTTGTGCCAGTACCATGCTGTCTTGGCAACTGTGGCTTTATAATAAGCTTCAAAGTCAGGGAGTGTAAGTCCTCCCACTTCGTTTTTCTTTTTTAGAGTGTCTTTAGCAATTCGAGGCATCTTCCCTTTCCAAATAAATTTGATAACTAGCTTTTCCAAGTCTGCAAAGTAGGTTGTTGGAATTTTGATTGGGATTGCATTGAATCTGTAGATGAGTTTGGGTAGAATTGACATCTTAATGACATTTAGCCTTCCTATCCATGAACATGGAATATTTTTCCATCTTTTAAGGTCCCCTTCTATTTCTTTTAGTAGAGTTATGTAGTTTTCTTTGTATAGGTCTTTTACATCTTTGGTTAAGTTGATTCCTAGGTACTTGATTTTTTTAGTTGCTATTGAAAATGGTATCTTTTCTTGAGTGTCTCTTCAGTTTGTTCATTTCTAGCATATAGAAACATTACTGACTTATGTGCATTAATCTTGTATCCCGCTACTTTGCTAAATTTGTTTATTAGCTCTAGTAGGTGTATCGTTGATTTCTCAGGGTTTTCTAGATATAAGATCATATCATCTGCAAACAATGACAGTTTTACTTCTTCTTTCCAATTTGGATGCCTTTTATTTCTTTGTCTTGCCGGATTGCCCTGGCTAGCACTTCCAGCACAATGTTGAATAACAGTGGTGACAGCGGGCATCCTTGTCTTGTTCCTGATCTTAGAGGGAAGGCTTTCAGTCTCTCACCATTGAGTACTATGCTGGCTGTGGGTTTTTCATATATGCTCTTTATCATGTTGAGGAAGTTTCCTTCAATTCCTACCTTTTGAAGTGTTTTTATCAAAAAGGGATGTTGGATTTTGTCAAATGCTTTTTCAGCATCTATTGAGATGATCAATTGATTTTTCCCTTTCGAGTTTTTAATGTGTTGTAATACATTGATTGTTTTTCTGATGTTGAACCATCCTTGCATGCCTGGAATGAACCCCACTTGGTCATGGTGTATGATTTTTTTAATGTGTCTTTGGATTCGATTTGCAAGTATTTTGTTGAGGATTTTTGCATCTATATTCATTAGGGAGATTGGCCGGTAGTTTTCCTTTTTGTAGCATCTTTGCCTGGTTTTGGTATTAGATTGATGTTAGCTTCATAAAATGAGTTAGGTAGTGTTCCATTTTTTTCAATGTTTTGAAAGAGTTTGAGTAAGATTGGTGTCAGTTCTTTCTGGAAAGTTTGGTAGAATTCCCCTGTGAAGCCATCTGGCCCTGGGCATTTATTTGTGGGAAGATTTTTGATGACTGATTGGATCTCTTTGCTTGTGATGGGTTGGTTGAGGTCTTCTATTTCTTCTCTGGTCAGTCTTGGTTGTTCATATGTTTCCAGGAAATTGTCCATTTCTTCTACATTATCCAGTTTGTTGCCATACAGTTGTTCATAATATCCTCTTATAATTTTTTTAATTTCTTCAGGATCTGCAGTTATGTCACCTTTTTCATTCATTATTTTGTTTATATGGTCTTCTCTCTTTTTGATTTTGTCAGTCTAGCTAGGGGCTTGTCAATCTTGTTGATCTTCTCAAAGAACCAACTTTTGGTGATATTTATCCTTTCTATTGTTTTTTTGTTCTCTATGTCATTTATTTCTGCTTTAATCCTTGTTATTTCTTTTCTTGTACTTGGTTTAGGATTGGTTTGCTGTTCATTTTCTAGCTTCTTCAGTTGATCCATTAGTTCTTTGATTTTGGCTCTTTCTTCCTTTTTAATATATGCGTTTAGTGCTATAAATTTCCCCCTTAGCACTGCTTTTGCTGCATCCCATAGGTTTTGGTATGTTGTGTTCTCATTTTCATTCGTCTCTATATATTTAGCAATTTCTCTTGCTATTTCTTCTTTAACCCACTGATTGTTTAGGAGTGTGTTGTTTAACCTCCAGGTATTTGTGAATTTTCTAAGTCTCTGATGGTTATTGACTTCTAATTGTATTCCATTGTGGTCAGAGAATGTGCTTTGAATGATTTCAATCTTTTTAAATTTACTGAGGCTTGTTTTATGTCCCAGCATATGATCTATTCTGGAGAAAGTTCCGTGAGCACTAGAAAAGTATGTGTATCCTGGTGATTTGGGATGTAATGTCCTGTAGATGTCTGTTAAATCTAATTCATTTATCAGATTGTTTAGGTTTTCAATTTCCTTATTGGTCTTCTGTCTGGTTGATCTATCTATAGGAGAGAGTGATGTGTTGAAGTCTCCCACAATTATTGTGGAAACATCAATTGCTTCCTTTAGTTTTGCCAATGTTTCTCTCATGTATTTTGTGGCACCTTGATTGGGTGCATAGACATTTACGATTGTTATTTCTTCTTGCTGAATTGCCCCTTTTATTAGTATGTAGTGGCCTTCTTTGTCTCTCAAAACATCCCTGCATTTGAAGTCTATTTTATCTGAGATTAATATTGCTACACCTGCTTTCTTTTGGCTGTAGCTTGCATGAAATATTTTTTTCCATCCTTTCACTTTCAATTTCTTTGTGTCCCTGTGTCTAAGATGAGTCTCTTGTATGCAACATATTGATGGTTCATTTTTTTGATCCATTCTGCGAATCTATATCTTTTAATTGGGGAGTTTAATCCATTTACATTCAACGTTAAAAACCGTGAAGGCATTTCTTGAATCGGCCATCTTATCCTTTGGATTATGTTTGCCATATTTTTCCCTCTCTCTATTAATATCCTTTATTGTACCCATACCGAATCTCTTTAGTACTGAACCTTTCTCCAAGTCTCTCTGTCCTGTCTTTGTTTCTCTGTCTGTAGGGCTCCCTTTAGTATCTCCAGTAGGGCAGGTCTCTTGTTAGCAAATTCTCTCAGCATTTCTTTGTCTGTGAAAAATTTAAGCTCTCCCTCAAATTTGAAGGAGAGCTTTGCTGGATAAAGTATTCTTGGCTGGAAATTCCTCTCTCTCAGAATTTTAAATATATCGTGCCATTGCCTTCTCGCCTCCATGGTGGCTGCTGAGTAGTCACTACTTAGTCTTATGCTGTTTCCTTTGTATGTGGTGAATTGCTTTTCTCTTGCTGCTTTCAGAACTTGCTCCTTCTCTTCTATGTTTGACAGTGTGATCAGTATATGTCTCGGAGTGGGTTTTTTTGGATTTATTCTATTTGGAGTTCGCTGAGCATTTATGATTTGTGTATTTATGTTGTTTAGAAGATTTGGGAAGTTTCCCCAACAATTTCTTTGAATACTCTTCCTAGACCTTTACCCTTTTCTTCCCCTTCTGGGACACCAATGAGTCTTATATTCGGACGCTTCATATTATCTATCATATCCCTGAGGTCCATTTCGAGTTTTTCAATTTTTTTCCCCATTCTTTCTTTTATGCTTTCATTTTCCATTCTGTCATCTTCCAGGTCACTGATTCGTTGTTCAACTTCCTCTAGTCTTGTACTATGAGTGTCCAGAATCTTTTTAATTTGGTCAACAGTTTCTTTAATTTCCATAAGATCATCCATTTTTTTATTTAGTCTTGCAATGTCTTCTTTATGCTCTTCTAGGGTCTTCTTGATTTCCTTCATATCCCGTACTAGGGTCTCATTGTTCATCTTTAGTTCTTTGAGTAGCTGCTCTAGGTGTGTCTCTTCTGGTCTTTTGATTTGGGTGCTTGGGCTTGGGTTATCCATATCGTCTGGTTTTTTCATATGCTTTATAATTTTCTGTTGTTTTTGGCCTCGTGGCATTTGCTGTCCTTGATAGGGTTCTTTTAGGGTTTGTAGACCAGTTGAAGTCCTTATCTCTAATTTATCAGATCTACAGCTTCGTGGAGTACACTTTCTCTAACTAACCAGCAGGTGGCGTCCACGAGCCACCTGTTCTCCACAAGCCAGATCTCCCCTGCTTAGCCTTTTTGGTGAGTGGGGGAGTGAGTCTTGTGGGGCCCAATTGGTGTCCCAAGCTTGCGTGTGTAGTTGGTGTTGCCTGCCCTGTATGTGGGGCGTGTTTCTGGGCAGTCGGGGAGGGGGGGTGGCCCTAACAATCAAATCTCCCTGATGATCCTAGAGTTTTAAAGCTACTGCAATAGTCTAATCCTTCAGTTCAGTCCTGCCACAGTTTGTCTCTGCCACTGACCCACAAGTCTTTGGTATTGGCGTATGGCTCCTGAGACTTGCAAGTGGGCCCCTCTTCCAGGCTGTGCACCCCGGGTCCTCTGTTGAGGGATGACTGTGCTATGTCACAGGTGAGTGCCGTCCCCCCAGGGCAGTTCTGGGCTGCTGGGCTGTGTTGGGAGGCTCCCAGTCTGCTCAAATGATGGCTGAATGGGGCTCTGTTAATTCACACTGCTCCCCCTTCCCAGCTCTGGGACATTCAGCTGAGGTTGCAGGGAAGGCTAATGTCCACGCCCAGTTTTGTGGTGTGTGCCTGTTATTTGAAGCACTTCCGTCACACTGGGTTGTCTGGGGCAGCTCTGGGCTATGGGGCTGGCGATGGGCAGGAGTGTTTCCTGTCCACCAGGATGGTGGCTGTGAGCGGACACCCCCCTTTTCTTGGGAAGTTGTGTTGTTTAGTGAATTTTCTCAGCCACTGGATTATTGCCTTTTGTCTCAGAGCTCTCTTATTTCTGCTCTTGACTTGACGTGCCCAAATTTCAATTCTTTGAAGCTTTCTGTATTGAGCTTCTTAGAGTAATTGTTTTAGAAAAAGCAAAAAGGATTTAAAAAAAAAAAAAAAAAAAAAAAAAAAAAAAAAAAAAAAAACGGCCCTCCTCAGAGATCTAATGGGTTATTGAAATGCTAATAGACAAAGCAACCAGGGCCATTAAGGAAAGGTGCCCTGGGCAGAGAGATCAGCCTTGCTTCGGGATTTGCATATGCGCCTCAAGGCCTGATCTCCGCCCTTCCCCTTTCTGTGTTCACCAGAACTCCAAAAATCCTCTGCTTTTACTTTGGAGCTTCTCGTGTTGTTTTCCTTCTATGCCCGTCTCCTCTCTGCTGGGCTGGCTGCTCTCAGAGTCTCTGGTGTCTGGCCTCAGTCTATCTATGGTTGGAGTTTGAATCAGTAGAATGAGTTTCCGATGAGAGCAGCCACTGCAATTCTCCCTTCTCCTTCCTGGAGCTGACAGCCCCTCCTCCCCCGGGACTGAGCCTGGCAGGGAGGGGCGCGGGTCCCCTGGCCGCAAAAACTTACAGATTTCGCTGATCTCAGCAGTTCCACGTTTTCATGAGTGTTGTATGAAGTATGCCCAAAGACAGATTGCTCTGTGGTGTCCAGTCCACGCAGTTCCTGGCTTTTTACCTACTTTCCTGGAGGAGTAACTAAAAGATACAGCTCACCAGTCTGCCATCTTGCCCCGCCTCCGGTGTATGATTTTTTTAATGTGTCTTTGGATTCGATTTGCAAGTATTTTGTTGAGGATTTTTGCATCTATATTCATTAGGGAGATTGGCCGGTAGTTTTCCTTTTTTGTAACATCTTTGCCTGGTTTTGGTATTAGATTGATGTTAGCTTCATAAAATGAGTTAGGTAGTGTTCCATTTTCTTCAATGTTTTGAAAGAGTTTGAGTAAGATTGGTGTCAGTTCTTTCTGGAAAGTTTGGTAGAATTCCCCTGTGAAGCCATCTGGCCCTGGGCATTTATTTGTGGGAAGATTTTTGATGACTGATTGGATCTCTTTGCTTGTGATGGGTTGATTGAGGTCTTCTATTTCTTCTCTGATCAGTCTAGGTTGTTCATATGTTTCCAGGAAATTGTCCATTTCCTCTACATTATCCAGTTTGTTGCCATACAGTTGTTCATAGTATCCTCTTATAGTTTTTTTAATTTCTTCAGGAACTGCAGTTATGTCACCTTTTTCATTCATCATTTTGTTTATATGGGTCTTCTCTCTTTTTGATTTTGTCAGTCTAGCTAGGGGCTTGTCAATCTTGTTGATCTTCTCAAAGAACCAACTTTTGGCGATATTTATCCTCTCTATTGTTTTTTTGTTCTCTATGTCATTTATTTCTGCTTTAATCCTTGTTATTTCTTTTCTTCTACTTGGTTTAGGATTGGTTTGCTGTTCATTTTCTAGCTTCTTCAGTTGATCCATTAGTTCTTTGATTTTGGCTCTTTCTTCCTTTTTAATATATGCGTTTAGTGCTATAAATTTCCCCCTCAGCGCTGCTTTTGCTGCATCCCATAGGTTTTGGTATGTTGTGTTCTCATTTTCATTTGTCTCTATATATTTAGCAATTTCTCTTGCTATTTCTTCTTTAACCCACTGATTGTTTAGGAGTGTGTTGTTTAACCTCCAGGTATTTGTGAATTTTCTAAGTCTCTGATGGTTATTGACTTCTAATTGTATTCCATTGTGGTCAGAGAATGTGCTTTGAATAATTCCAATCTTTTTAAATTTACTGAGGCTTGTTTTATGTCCCAGCATGTGATCTATTCTGGAGAAAGTTCCGTGAGCACTAGAAAAGTATGTGTATCCTGGTGATTTGGGATGTAATGTTCTGTATATGTCTGTTAAATCTAATTCATTTATCAGATTGTTTAGGTTTTCAATTTCCTTACTGGTCCTCTGTCTGGTTGATCTATCTATAGGAGAGAGTGATGTGTTGAAGTCTCCCACAATTATTGTGGAAACATCAATTGCTTCCTTTAGTTTTGCCAGTGTTTCTCTCATGTATTTTGTGGCACCTTGATTGGGTGCATAGACATTTACGATTGTTATTTCTTCTTGTTGAATTTCCCCTTTTATTAGTATGTAGTGGCCTTCTTTGTCTCTCAAAACATCCCTGCATTTGAAGTCTATTTTATCTGAGATTAATATTGCTACACCTGCTTTCTTTTGGCTGTAGCTTGCATGAAATATTTTTTTCCATCCTTTCACTTTCAATTTCTTTGTGTCCCTGTGTCTAAGATGAGTCTCTTGTATGCAACATATTGATGGTTCATTTTTTTTGATCCATTCTGCGAATCTATATCTTTTAATTGGGGAGTTTAATCCATTTACATTCAACGTTAAAACCGTGAAGGCATTTCTTGAATCGGCCATCTTATCCTTTGGATTATGTTTGCCATATTTTTCCCTCTCTCTATTAATATCCTTTATTGTACCCATACCGAATCTCTTTAGTACTGAACCTTTCTCCAAGTCTCTCTGTCCTGTCTTTGTTTCTCTGTCTGTAGGGCTCCCTTTAGTATCTCCAGTAGGGCAGGTCTCTTGTCAGCAAATTCTCTCAGCATTTGTTTGTCTGTGAAAAATTTAAGCTCTCCCTCAAATTTGAAGGAGAGCTTTGCTGGATAAAGTATTCTTGGTTGGAAATTTTTCTCACTCAGAATTTTAAATATATCATGCCACTGCCTTCTTGCCTCCATGGTGGCTGCTGAGTAGTCACTACTTAGTCTTATGCTGTTTCCTTTGTATGTGGTGAATTGCTTTTCTCTTGCTGCTTTCACAACTTTCTCCTTCTCTTCCGTGTTTGACAGTGTGATCAGAATATGTCTCGGAGTGGGTTTATTTGGATTTATTCTATTTGGAGTTCGCTGAGCATTTATGATTTGTGTATTTATGTTGTTTAGAAGATTTGGGAAGTTTCCCCAACCATTTCTTTGAATACTCTTCCTAGACCTTTACCCTTTTCTTCCCCTTCTGGAACACCAACGAGTCTTATATTAGGATGTTTTATATTATCTATCATATCCCTGAGGTCCGTTTCAATTTTTTCAAATTTTTTCCCCATTCTTTCTTTTATGCTTTCATTTTCCATTCTGTCATCTTCCAGGTCACTGATTCATTGTTCAACTTCCTCTAGTCTTGTACTATGAGTGTTCAGAATCTTTTTAATTTGGTCAACAGTTTCTTTAATTTCCATAAGATCATCTATTTTTTTATTTAGTCTTGCAATGTCTTCTTTATGCTCTTCTAGGGTCTTCTTGATATCCTTTGTATTCTGTACTATGGTCTCATTGTTCATCTTTAGTTCTTTGAGTAGGTGCTCTAGGTGCTGTGTCTCCTCTGATCTTTTGATTTGGGTGCTTGGGCTTGGGTTATCCATATCGTCTGGTTTCTTCATATGCTTTATAATTTTCTGTTGTTTTTGGCCTCTTGGCATTTGCTGAACTTGATAGGGTTCTTTTAGGATGTGTAGACCAATTGAAGTCCTTATCTCTAATTTATCAGATCTACAGCTTCGTGGAGTACACTTTCTCTAACTAACCAGCAGGTGGCGTCCACGAGCCACCTGATCTCCACAAGCCAGTTCTCCCCTGCTTTGCCTTTGTGGTGAGTGGGGGAGTGAGTCTTGTGGGGTCCAATTGGTGTACCAAGCTTGCGTGTGTAGTTGGTGTTGCCTGCCCTGTATATGGGGCGTGTTTCTGGGCAGTCAGGGAGGGGGGGTGGCTCTAACAATCAAACCTCCCTGGTGATCCTGGAGTTTTAAGGCTGCTGCAATAGTCTAATCCTTCAGTTCAGTCCTGCCACAGTTTGTCTCTGCCACTGACCCACAAGTCCTTGGTATTGGTGTATGGCTCCTGAGACTTGCAAGTGGTTCCCTCTTCCAGGCCGTGCACCCCCTGGTCCTCTGTTGAGGGATGACTGTGCTAAGTCACAGGTGAGTGCCGTCCCCGCAGGGTGGTTCTGGGCTGCTGGGCTGTGTAGGGAGGCCCCCAGTCTGCTGAAATGATGGCTGAATGGGGCTTTGTTAATTCACACTGCTCCACCTTCCCAACTCTGGGACAATCAGCTGAGGTTGCAGGGAAGGCTAATGTCCATGCCCAGTTTTGTGGAGTGTGACTGTTATTTGAAGCACTTCCGTCACACTGGGTTGTGTGGGGCAGCTCTGGGCTATGGGGTTGGCGATGGGCAGGAGTGTTTCCTGTCCACCAGGATGATGGCTGTGAGCAGACACCCCCCTTTTCTTGGGAAGTTGTGGTGTTTAGTGAAATTTCTCAGCCACTGGATTATTGCCTTTTGTCTCAGAGCTCTCTTAGTTCTGCTCTTGTCTTTACCTGCCCAAATTGCAAGTCTTTGAAGCTTTCTGTATTGGGCTTCTTAGAGTAATTGTTTTAGAAAAAGAAAAAAGGATTAAAAAAAAAAAAAAAAAAAGGGCCCTCCTCACAGATCTAATGGGTTATTGAAATGCTAAGAGACAAAGCAATTAGGGCCATTAAGGAAAGGTCCACAGGGCAGAGAGATCAGCTTTTCTTCGGGATTTGCATATGAGCTTCAGGGCCTGAGCTCTGCCCTTCCCCTTTCTATGTTCACCAGAACTCCAAAAATCCTCCGCTTTTATTTTGGAGTTTTTCATGCTGTTTTTTTTCTATGTCTGTCTCCTCTCTGCTGGGCTGGCTGCTCTCAGATTCTCTGGTGTCTGGTCTCAGTCTATCTATGGTTGGAGTTTGGATCAGTAGAATGAGTTTCCGATAAGGGCTGCCACTGCAGTTCTCCCTTCTCCTTCCTGGAGCTGACAGCCCCTCCTCCCACGGGACTGAGCCTGGCAGGGAGGGGCGCGGGTCCCCTGGCCGCAAAAACTTACAGATATCGCTGATCTCAGCAGTTCCACATTTTCATGAGTGTTGTATGAAGTATGCCCAAAGTCACATTGCTCTGTGGTGTCCAGTCCACGCAGTTCCTGGCTTTCTACCTACTTTCCTGGAGGAGTAACTAAAACATACAGCTCACCAGTCCGCCATCTTGCCCCGCCCCCTGGGCAGCCGGAAATACACTCTTAAACAACCATATGAATCCCTATGAAGAAATCATAGGAAAACTAGGAAATAACTTGAGAACAAATGTAAACAGAAACAAAACACACCAAAACTTATGGGTTCCAGCAAAGGCAGTGATGAAAGGGAAAATCATAGCTGTAAATGCTTAAATTAAAAATGAAGAAGCATCTCAAATCAGTAACTTAATCTCACACCTGGAGGAACTAGAAAAAGAAGAGCAACCTAAACCCAAAGTGAGGAGAAGGAAGGAAACAGTGAAGATGAGTGGAGATGAATGAAATAGAGAATAGAGACATAATAGAGATAATTAATGAAACCAAAAGTTGGTTCTTTAAAAAGATCAATAAATTGACAAACCTTTAGCCAGACTGACAGAGAAAGAGAGGACTCAAATAACTAAAATCAGAAATGAACAGGAGAACATTACTACCAATCCCACAGAAATAAAAAGAATTATAATAGGCTACTATGCCAAGAAATTAGATAGACTAGATGAAAAAGACAAATTCCTAGAAACACACCATTTACCTAAACAGACACAAGAAGAAATAGAAGACTGCAACAGACCATTAACAAGTAAAGAGGCTGAATTAGGAGTGACAGCCCCTGTCCCTGCCATCTCCCCACCCTGCCCCAGAAGTGAAGCATGCTGGGATCTGTAGGCTTGGCTGCTCTGAACATCTTGACTGTCTATTCCTGGGAGTGACGGTGCCCAAGGATCAGCACCAGACCAGTGCCCTGCCTCCTCTCCCAGTTGCCATCTTTCCTGCCCCTTCTGGGGTCCTCCAGGCCGTTTCTTTTCAGATGCTCTTCTCCAAGGCAGGGCCCCACCAGCTCACTTGTCTCCCTGCAGCAAATCTCTCATTCTTTGCCACCTCCCTTCCTGGGCTCACACCCCTTCCAATGGCAGCTACCATCTTCTTTGCTCCTTCACCCTCTCCCCCTACCACCACCCACAACAGCAGAATGGCCCCGGCTGGGCAGGGCTAGGCTGGGCTAGGCTGGGCTGGCTATCCCCTCCCACACTGAGGTTCTTGCTCAAGCTCTTGTCTCTTCCAGGATAATCAACACCAGGACCCACCAGTGGATAACTGCTGTGCCGATTTGGATGTATTATGTCCCCCAAAACGCCAGGTTCTTTGATGCAATCTTGTGGTGGCAGACATATTTATTCTTGATTAGGTTGGAACCTTTGGAATAGGTTGTTTCTGTGGAGATATGACGCACCCAACTATAGGTGATAACTGACTGGATTATTTCCATAGAGGTGTCGCCCCGCCCAATCAGTGTGGGTCTTAATTAAATCACCGGAGCCCTATAAGAGCTCAGACAGAAGCAGCTCAGTGCAGCTGCAGCCAAGAGAGACATTTTGGAGACAGACATTGAAGGCAGACTTTTGCTGACATTTTGCTCCGGAAAAGCTATGAGAGAACAAAACATCCAAGAGCAACCTTTTGAAGAATGCACAGGAGCTGAGAGAAGAGCTGGAACACAACCCAGATCAGCAGATGCCAGCCATGTGACTTCCCAGCTAATAGGGGTTTCCCAGATGCCATTGCCCTTCCTTCAGTGAAGGTATATTTGTGTTGATGCCTTAATTTGGACATTTGCATAGCCTGCAGACTGTAAATTTGTAACCAAATAAACCCCCTTTATAAAAGCCAATCCATTTCTGGTATTTTGCATAACAGCAGCATTAGCAAAACGGAACACCCGCCAAGTTCATAGGAGAGCTCTGGCTCCTGCTGATGGAAGGCTAGAACATAGGTACTTGTAGGGAAAGAAAAATGCATTCTAGGTCGGGGAAAAGTCTGGTTGGTGTGCGGGTGTTGGGAGAACAGTAAGAATCCCCAGCCTGTGTGGGCGGGGGTGGGGGAAGGGAGCACATGGTGGGGTGGAACTAAGGATAGACAGACCATGGAGCCAACAGTCTGGCTAATTACAGGGTGTGTCCTTGCAACCCTATCATTGGGGCTGACAGATGGGCTGGGACACTCACAGCTTCAGAGAAGCAAGCCCATCTGTGGACACCAAGGGGCCTCCACAGTGCATTTTACAGTTTATAAAATGAGTGATCTTATACATGCAAAAGAGTGTTAGTAAGCTACACAAAGAATAAAGAATGATAAAATGAGCACTCTTGGAGACCCCTGGCTGCCCTCCCGGTTACATCCCACTATGGCTGAATTGAACTTCCTGTTTCTCGTTTCCTTGATTTTCTTTACAGTTTCGTTACATATGAATGTATCCTTGAAGAATATATTCAGTCCTGCATGTTTTTGAGCTTAAATAGCCTGTATTATTCAATGACTTGCTTTTTGAGCTCTCCATTCTGTGAGAATCATCCATGGTGATGCTGGTGACGCACGCAACTAGTTTTTTTTTTCCCTGTTGCTTGGTATTCTATACAAGAAGACACCAAAATTTCTCTCTTCTTCTAGTGATGGAGAGTTGGGTAGTTTCCAGTCTTTTGCTCTTCAAACAACACTGTTCTGCACACGTCCAGAACATTAGAAACACCTGGGTGCAAGCTTTTAAATATTACCTGCTACCAGGGCTCACCTCCAGAGCTGATAATTCAGCTTACTTGGAGTGTTGGGAACCAGTATTTTTAACAAGATCCTCAAGTGATTCTAATGTGCAGTTTGCATAGAGAACCACTCTTCTAGAATATATTCCTAGGCATGGAATTCTTAGGAAAGTGTATCAGCTTTATTTGATACAATGGAAAATAGTTTTCCACTAGCTGTATCACTTTACACTCCCACCAACAATGTGTACAGATTTCTTTGCTCCACATTCCACCTATGCTTGGCACTGTCAAACTTTTTCATTTTTTGCCAGTTGGGCTTTCATTATGATTTTAACTTGTATTTCCCCATTAATAATTAGGTTGAGCATCTTTTCATATTTATCAACCATTCTTGTTTCCTCTTATGTCAAATGCCTCCTTTCTACCTTTTGTCCATGTGTATATAATTATATATTCTGCATATGAATCATTTTGTTGCAAATCTCATCTCCCAGTTTGCGGCTTTTCCTGACATCTTATTATGTCTTGATTAACATAAATTTTTCATTTTAGGGTGGATGGATTTCTCAGTCTTTTCCTTTACAATCTGTTTTTCTGTATGAAGAAATCTCTCTGGACTTGAGATAATCAAGATAGTCTATGTTTCTTCCTAAAAATATTTAGTTTTATTTTTCACATTGAGGTTATTAATCCAAATGAAATTGATTTATTGTATATGGTGTGAAGTAGGGGTCCAATTTCATTTCTTTTTGGTTAATCAGTTTTTCTAACATGATTTTTCAAATACTCCATCAAACCACCTTCCCCTCCCACCCCCACCCCACTGCAATGCTTCCTCTGACAAGCAGGAGGTTCCAATGCGTGATCGGTGTCTGGCCTTTCTATTTCGATGCCTTATTTTTCTATCTTTGGACCAATATTCAACCGTCTCATTTCCCCCATCCTCAGGAGCGTCTTGGCAAGTCCAGGTGGCGGTTATACAGATGTCCACTGCACAATTCTTTCATTTGAAGTTTTTCATAATAAAATATTGATGAAAAGAGTGTCTTGACATATCTGGCCTTTGCCCTGTTATCACAGTTCATTTTTTAAAAGTCTTGGGTTTCACTCGGCAGGTGAACTCACTGCCCTCCCCGCTATGTGGGACCTGATCCCAGGGGTGTAAATCTCCCTGGCAACGTGGGACATGACTCTCGAGGATGAATCTGGACCCGACATGGGATGACCAAAAAGTGGATGCAAAAGGAAACAAAATGAAGTTTCTGTGGCTGAGAGATTCCAAATGGAGTTGAGATCACTCTGGTGGGCACTCTTACGCACTATATAGATAACGCTTTTTAGGTTTTAATGTATTGAATAGCTAGAAGTAAATACCTGAAACTGTCAAACTGCAACCCAGTGGCTCTGACTCTTGAAGACGATTGTAAACAATGTAGGTTACAAGGGGTGACAGTGTGATTGTGAAAGCCTTGTGGATCACACTCCCTTTATCCAGTGTATGGATGGATGAGTAGAAGAATGGGGACAAAAACTAAATGAAAAATAGGATGGGATGGGGGGCATGATTTGGGTGTTCTATTTTACTTTTTTTTTTTTTTTATTCTTTCTGGTGTAAGGAAAATTGTTCAAAAAAAATAGATTCAGGTGATGAATGTGCAACCATATGATGGTACTGTGAACAGCTGATTGTACACCACGGATGATCGTATGATATGTGACTATATCTCAGTAACACTGCATTAAAAAAAACAAAAGTCTTGGGTTTCAGACAGAGCCAGCTCCCAGGAGCCCCAGCCCTTGGAGAAAAGGATGAGTTTTTAGGATAGTATATGTATCTTTCACATCCCGCTAGGCATCAGAGATTATTTGCTGGAGGTGAGGCACTGCCAGTCTTATATCGTACCCATTTCACAGCCAAGGGAAGTGACCTGCCTGAGGACCCCGCCTCTCTGCTCCACTCAGGAGCTGTGTCCATACGGCCCCAGCCCGGCTCCCTGCCCCTTCCGGACCCTTGCCGCAATCTCCCCGTCTGCTTCCCAAGCCCATCCCTGGATCTCTGCCTCCCGGAGTTTGGGGACTGGAAGGCCCCTTGGAGAATCCGAGACCCACGACCCGGGTAATGGAGGCCCCTGAAGAGAGGCGCACGACTTGGCCCAGACCACACCATGGGTCCGCCGCAACGCGGCACAGGGACTGTCATTTCCCAGGCCCCCGAGGTCCCTCCAGACCTCGTTCCAGCCCTACTCAGGCCCTCATCATGCCTCCTCCTCCCCAGGTCGCCCTTTCCAACTATCTCCTTCCGTCTCCTCTTCTCCGATCTCCGCGGTCTGACAACCCGGAAGGCAATAAGCGCCTCCTTTCTCAGACTTCCCGACCACACATTGCAGACCCGGCTCCGCCCCCTCCCAGCCCTCCCGGCCTCCGGCGCCGGGGTTCTCCGCATCCACCAGGGGGCGCGCGCGGCCCAGCCTGAGCGCGGAGCCTCCGCGCACGCGCCCCACCCCCAGAGCCCCGCCCCGTCCGGCCGCGGCCCCGCCCCCGACGCCCCGCCCCACCCCGTCCGGCCGCGGCCCCGCTCCCTTCCTCCCCCCGCGCCCGGGACCTGGGACCCCCAGCCTCGCCCGCCCGCCTGGTCCAGCCATGGGCCCCGCCGCTCGCCCTGCGCCGAGATCGCCGCCACCGCCTCCTCAGCCGCCGTCGCCGCTGCTGCTGTTGCTGCCGCTGCTGCCGCTCTGGTTGGGCCTGGCGGGGCCCGGGGCCGCGGCGGATGGCAGCGAGCCGGCGGCTGGGGCGGGACGGGGCGGGGCCCGCGCCGTGCGGGTGGACGTGAGGCTGCCGCGGCAGGACGCGCTGGTTCTGGAGGGCGTCAGGATCGGCCCCGAGGCCGACCCGGCACCCACCCTGGGCGGCCGCCTGCTGCTGGTGAGCGCCGCCGTGCTTCCTCCATCCTGCCCGGCCCAGGCCGGGCTTCCGGACGCCTAGCCCACACCCTCCTCCCGACCCCCGCCATAGACCCCGCACCCAGAGCTGCCCTTCATACTGGGCTGAATCCTGACCACCCAGGCTGCCTGGGCCCCGGAATGCAGGCTTCCAAAACCTAAGATCCAGATTCCTTCAGCTCCAAAGTCGTTCCCCAAACCCTGGCTTGGGTCCTCGGTGTGTCGGACTCCTGCTCCCTCTTCCTCCCCTTGCCTCCCTCTGCTCACGGCCCCTTGCCCCACAGATGGACATTGTGGATGCGGAGCAGGAGGCACCTGGAGAAGGCTGGATTGCAGTGGCTTACGTGGGCAAGGAGCAGGAGGCCCAGTTCCACCAGGAGAATCAGGGTGGTGGCTCGCAGGCCTATCCCAAAGCCCTGATCCAGCAGGTGCAGGGGACGTGTGAGGGGGAGGGGCGTGGAGACATCTGCTAGAGCCAGGCTACCAGGCAGGCCCTAAGGGGCTTCCAGAGAAGTTTAGAGAATCGAGTCAGCATGATGTCAAAGCAGGGAGGGAGAAGAGGCCAGAGAGAGATCAAGAAGCTCCACCAGGCTCTGAGGGTATCAGATAGGGGAAGGCACAGCATTGTTTGGGTCCCACAGAGCATCTGGGGGGAGAACAGAAGGAATAGGCATTTCTCCCCTTGGCTTCAGGAACTTATAGTCACCTGGTCCAGAGGAAGCACTGACTGCAGAGCCACGAGCTAAGGGTGACTCTGGTCACAGGTGGCAGGGCAGATAGGTTGGCAGGTGTGTGCTACCTTCTGTCCTCTGCTCTCCTGCAGATGCGCCGGGCCCTCTTCCTGGGAGCGTCTGCCCTTCTCCTGCTCATCCTGAACCACAATGTGGTCCGAGAGGTAAACCGGGGCAGGCCAGGGGTGGGGTGTGCGGGCTGGGGCCCAAGGCTCCAAGCCCTGCTGACCTCCCTGTGCCCCACAGCTGGACATTTCACAGCTTCTGCTCAGGCCGGTGATTGTTCTCCATTATTCTTCCAATGTCACCAAGCTGTTGGAGGCGCTCCTGCAGTGAGTTGAGGGCTTGGGCTCCAGAAGGACTGGGAGCCTGGGTGCTGGAATTTCCTGTCTCTGCTGTTGGCTCAGGGGTCTCCTGTTAGCCTTAAGACTGTTAAGCCTCCCAGTCTGAAAAATGGGAGAAGGGACCAGAAGAGGGAGCCAGGGCCTGGAAGGAGGAGGTGTTTCTTTGGGATTGGCCTTGGCAAGGAGGAAGCTGGGTATTTGATTGGGAGGCCATTCCCTGAGCTTGTGTAAGAATTAGAAAAACCAATGGCCAGGAAAGACCTGGGGGCCAAAGCAGAAGGTTTGTGGGGTGTCCTTTTCCCTCAGGGTTGGGAGTGAGTGGGCCTGGGCTCCCCCTCCCAAGAGCCTCGGCATCTGGCCCCTTTGTGGCTCTCCCTCCCAGGAGGACCCAGGCCACAGCCGAGATAACCAGAGGGGAGTCCCTGTCGGCCAACATCGAGTGGAAGCTGACGCTGTGGACCACCTGCGGCCTCTCCAAGGATGGTTCCGGTGGCTGGCAGGACCTGGTATGCCTGGGAGGCAGTCGTGCCCAGGAGCAGGTGGGTATCAGGGATTATATGGAGCTGGGGGAGAAGAGGCATGGGTGGGGCCACACCCACGGCCTTGTCTCACAAACCTGTGGCCTCTCCTCCACTCGGTGGTGACGATCGCCTCTCCCACACACACGTTGTTGTGCATGTTCAATAAATGCAGATCGTGATCATGATGGGAGGACGCCCACTGTCACACTCAGTGTTAGCTCCTATTGCCATCTGTCTCCCCTGCTCTGTCGCTCCGCCTTTGGCTCTCCAGAGTAAAGTTCAGCCTCCTTAGCCTGGCTTTCCAGGCTGTCCTGATCTGACCCTGACTTGGTCAGCCAGGGCTGCTGAAACAAAGTACCACAGACTAGTTGGCTTAAACTACAGGAATTTATTATCTCACAGTTTGGGAGGCTGAAAGTCCAAGATCAAGTTTTCAGTAGGTCATGCTTTCTCTGAAGTCTATAGCGCCTCGGTGGTGGCCGACAGGCAACCCGTAACTCAACCTCTGCCTCTGTCACATGGCCATTTCTCTCCCCATCTGTCTTCTCCTACCATGTCCAAATTTCCTCTGCTTATAAGGTCTCCAGTCTTATTGGATTAAGACCCACCCTGATTCAATTTGGTCTCAGCTTCACTAATAACATCTTCAGAAATCTTTCTTACAGACAGGTTCATGAGTTGGGACTTGAGCATGTCCTCGTCGGGGACTTGATTCACCCCATAACAAACCTTCTTGTCCTATTTTTCTAGTCTTCTCTCCTTCCCCCTGCTCTTCTTTGCCCTCTGCCTGAGCCACCCTGTGCCATTTGCAGGCTTCTACATGTGTCCTGGAGTCTCCTGCCACTGGGCACTGTCCATGCTTGGCCGTTGACACAGACACCCATTTGCTCCATCTCCATGTATCCCAGTCTAGCTAGAGCCTTCACAACTCATCCCACCTGTCTTATTTGGAAAGCCTTGTGTCTTTTCTCTCTCTCCTTTGTAGCGCATGTAGGACAGCCATCTGTGTAAGTTTTGGGGTACATGACTTTGTCTCCTGAGGACGGGGACTATGCCTTTTTGGTCTCTGGATTTTCCAGTGCTTGGCATCTAGGGGGTTCAGTGGTGTTCAGTCTGTAGATGTGTATTGAGCCCCTCCTCTGTGGGCCTGTCTCCTGGGCAGTGTCCAGCAGGTGTCAGTGGACATGGGCAATGTGGGCCGGCTTCAGGTCAGGCAGGCTCAGGGGCCACATTCTGGCCCTGAAACCTTAGCTGAGTGATCATAGGCTGAGTGTTGAACATCTCTGGCCCTATTCCTCATTTGTAGAACAGGGACAGGATTGCCAGGGGATGGTGACATAAAGCACTGCGGTCACGATGGGTGCTGAGTACATGGGCTGGTGTTGCTCCTTGGAATATTTTTATTGTTATAAGCACTTAAATAAATCTGCAGTCACCAAATGGTTTTTGAGGTCCTAGGACATTTGGGATTTGATATGAAGGGCTGCAGAGGATACAAAAGGCCTGTGAGACCCGTTCTGTGTGCTTGAATGGTTCAGAGACAAGTGGGGAGGAAGGAACTCATCCATGGAGACCTCACTGACTCAGCCCAGAAAACATGTGCTCACAAATTCCTGTTTGAACAGCATGAGCTGCAGAAGCACTGAGGGAGCAAATACCAGGGAAGAGCTTTCTGGAAGAGAAAGGTGTCCTGCTGTATATCGCCCCCTAGAGGGCAACCCAGGCAGTTGGTGAGGGGCCATCAGATGAGAGGCTAGGTGCTGGCAGAAAGGCTAGAGCGAGGGGGCCGGCGGCAGGCTGGGAGACAGCTGGGGAGGCCTGCAGGGGGCAATGTGCAGAGGGCAAAGCCGAACAGCCTTGGCCTGTACTGTAGGTGGACCCCTACAGAAGTGGGGTGTCTGCAGAGCAGCCGGGGTGGGCTTTTGACCCTGACCTCAGGGCCCAGTCACCATCCCTCCAGCCTCTGATGGCCAAGCCCAAGGCTCCACCCTCCTTCAGCTGGGGACCCCAAGGGGCACTGAGCCTGGGGAAGCTGGGTTTCTGGCCTGCAGCAGAGCTCCAGGCTGGCCACACCCTGGGTCCCCTCGTGAGTCTGACTGCCCCAAAGCACAGGGGTCTAGGGCAAGCTTAGCCCTGGGTGCTCCCTCTGTGATGGCCATTCTAAGTCTGGCATATGCCTGCCTGGCTCAGCACAGGGCCAGGGCAGCTGCAGCCCTGGGCTCACGGGGCCCAGTCTGGGGAGGAGAGAGCCCAGAGACACTGTCCCTCCCCCTGGGGTGAGCACTGAGCTGGGGATAGGCACAGGGCATTCAGGGGCTTAGGGAGCACTTCCTAGAGTGGGTGCCACCACCCCACTGGAACTGGAAGGCAGATGGGGACAAAGCGGGGAGTTGGTCACGGCCCCCGAGTATCTCTGCTGTGAGCAAGAGCAACATCTTGTGACATTAGCAGCACCTGGACTCATCCAGAGTGGGGGCCAGTTTTACCATCAAATCAGTTGACAGTCCCCTCTGCCCCCACATGGTGGCATTTGAACTGTGGTATTGGCTGAGAGGGAAAAACGTGATGGCAGATTTGAGAGCTGCAAAAAGCTTTTAAGTGAAAACGTTTATTAGTCACAGCTGCACGTACAGACCCCGAGAAAGAGTGTGCTTGCATGGGCGTCGCACTTCTGTATCCACAGGTGGCTCTTTGCTAACTCTGCCACGTCATTTCTGAGCTAGCTGCTTAATAGCCAAAACCCAGCAGCCACACTGCGCACAGTGGGAGCTCAACCAGGGTCAGGAGGATCCCCCAATAACCCTGAAGCCCCAGTGGACCAGGTCCCTTAGGTTTTAAATATCCATCATTCCTTTCCAAACTCATTTTTTCTGCAGAGACCTGAGTCTCTAATCTACCTGGGGTACCAGGGCCACAGGGTTGACCACAGCAGACGTGGTTCTTGCCAACAGGAGCTCACAGACCCGCTGAGGGGCAGCAGCAGGGAAAGACACAACTAGGTGTGAAAAAGCAAGGTGGGGATAGCACTCACCCAGCCCACAGTGGTCAGGGAGAGCTTCCTGGAGCAAGGAGTGTCCGAAGGCACTAGGCAAGAGAGAGAGTAAGGGAGGAGAGAGCCCCCGAGGCAGGGAACAGTGTGTGGAAAGGCACAGACATGAGAGTGGGCAGGGAGCACGGGACGCTCAGAAGAGGGAGGCAGAGGGAGAAATGAGCTGGCCTGATCACAAGGGCTTTGCGGGCAGGATGGAGGGGCTGGGGGGAGGGATGCAGGGAAGGGTGTCCAGCAGGGAAGCTGCAGTCGAGCTTGCTGTTGAGATCCCTCCAGACAAGCGAGACTGGGGGCAGGGGGCCAGAAGAGCAGGGGAGGGGTCGTGGGATGGAGAAAATGAGGGGCATGAGAGATCTGGGAGAGAGGAGCAATACAATGCTTGCTCCAAGAGGAAGGGGTGGAAGTAGGAAGGTGATGGGGTTCCTGAGAAAGCAGACCAGGAAGAAATGCAAGGTGGGGGTGGGAGGGCGAGGGGGTCCTGGGTCGGGGAGTCTGGGGCTGTCCGATTGAGGCTTCCCTGGGTATGAAAACTCTTGGAGGCGAGTTTGTTGCTCAGGAGAGATGCCTGAGCTGGGGACAGTGTAGGTTGGAGAGAAGGCAGAAGTGGAGGCCAGGAGCAAGCAGGGACCAGTGATCCTTGCCCACCTCGCCTCCTGGGTCCCCTGGTGCTCCTGAAGTTCGACGTCGCTGATGATGTCACCCTGACCCCCAATCCCCTCCCCAGAAGCCCCTGCAGCAGCTGTGGAATGCCATCCTGCTGGTGGCCATGCTCCTGTGCACAGGCCTTGTGGTCCGGGCCCAGCGGCAGGCGTCACGGCAGAGCCCACAGGAGCCTGGAGCCCAGGTGGGAGCCCCAGCCTCCCCGCCCTCCAGCCCCCCAGCCCTGTAGCCTGCAAGACCTGGCTGCCCCTTCCCCACAGGTGGACCTGTTCAGGCGCCGTGTGGTGCAGAGACTGGCATCACTCAAGACCCGGCGGTGCCGACTGGGCAGAGCAGCGCAGGGGCCCCCGGAGCCCAGCCCTGAAACCTGCGCCGTGTGCCTGGACCACTTCTGCAACAAGCAGGTTGGCCCCCTGGGCAGAGGCCAGCCATGGCTGACCCAGGGTGTCCCTACTTGCCCCTCTCCTGAGAGACCACCTGAACCACCCCAACTAGGGCCTCCTCTCCCAGCGCCCCCTTCCCAGGCACCAGGGCTAAGGGAACAGAAACGGGGTTGGGGAGGTCAGGCCCTGGTTTGGGAGTCCTGTTCTGTGTGGCCTGAACGCACCCTCCTGCCCGTAGTGGCTCCGGGTGCTGCCCTGTAAGCACGAGTTTCACCGAGACTGTGTGGACCCCTGGCTGATGCTCCAGCAGACCTGCCCGCTGTGCAAATTCAACGTCCTGGGTGAGCACCAGGGCTGGGGGGGCCCTTGGCTGAGTCTTCCTAGCCCCTGCCTGACGCCTCTCCCGGCTCTTTTTCTCCTCCCTGCAGGGAACCGCTACTCAGATGATTAGCTGCCCGGTGGGGGCCTCTGCACGTGGAGGTGGACCCTCCGCTGCACTCTGCCCCTGGCCTGGGTTCCTGGAACAGGACAGCGGGATAAACAGGATGGAAACTTCTGCGGATGGGAAGGATAAGGGGCCTCCACCTTGGGAAGGTCAGGTCGGCAGCCCTGAGGGCAAGGATGTAAGGCCAGACCCGCCAGTCAAGGGAGAGGGGCCGCTTTGGGGTCTGCTCTGCAGTCCTGGGGCTTCTGTGTCTGTTGTCCTCACAGGCGGCTCCCCAGAACCCCAGGCAGGGGCCTGGGAAAGAGGGTGTGGGGATGGTATAGCCATTCCCAGGGCTCTGGGGGCTTCCTCTGGTCTGCTGTCAGAGCATCCCTGGAGACTGCAGCTGCAGTGCTCTGTTTTCTGTTTATTTATTGGGAGGTGGGGGGTAGGGGGAGGAGCAGTGTGGCTTTCAGGGCACCCAGGCCTGACCATCTTTCAGAACACACCTCAATCAAGGCTATGATATTAAACCCAGAGACCCCACCACTGCCTGCTGCTCTTGGTCTGTGGGCCCTGCCCACCCGGCTGGGCTCCCCAGGCCCGACTGGGACCAGAGGCCTTAGAGACCATCCAGTCCTGTGCTTCTGGGTCGGGGCTACGTGTCATTGACTGTGATACTTGAAGCCACAGGATAAATGTGGTGCATCTTCCAGGGCATCAGGTTTTTTAGAGAAGATTTGGGGTGGGGAGGTTTAATATTAAAATAAACATGTATATATTTTGACATAAGATGTAAACTTTGCGTGGATTTTTTTAGATAAAACAACCAGTCTCCTTGGGCTCTACTCTCTACTGTCTGTGGTAGGAAGAATTTTAAGGTGGCCCCAAAATCCACCCGCCTCAGTGTGCACAACCAGTATGCCTGGAACTGTGAAGATCATGGGTTTGACTCCTGGACTCAGTTATATTATACGGTGGAGCTGATCTTAAGATGGGGAGACTATCCAGGTGGGCCCAGTCTAATCAGAGGAGCCCTTTAAAAGCAGAAAGCTTTCTCTGGCTGATGGAAGAGAAAGCTAAGAGTGGAACCATGAGGGGATTTTGACATGTGAGAAAGTCTCTGTTGAAGATGGAGGGGGCCACGTGGCAAGGGATCTGGGCAGCCTCTAGGAGCTGAGTGGGCCTGGGCTGATGGCCAGCCAGCAAGGACATGGAGCCCTCTGTCCTACCATCACAGGGATCTGAATTCTGTCAACAACCGGAAGGAGACTGGAAGTGGACTCTTCCCCAGAGCCCTTAGAGAGGAGCGCAACCTGGCAGATAACTTGATTTCAGCCTTCCGAGACCTTCAGCAGAGAACTCAGCCATGCTGAGTTTGTGATCAGTTAACACAACAAAACCCTAACACACTGCTAAGCAGTTTCATGTCTTCTGGGGAAGTACCTGGGAAGCCTGTATCCCGTGTTCCTGCTGAGCAGGCAGAGGCCCTCAGAGAGTTCCTTCACCTGGACTTTGGCATGGGCCTGCTGCCCCAGGGAGCTGCTCTGGCAGTTGGCTGTGCCCTGTGATGGCCTGGGCCAGGGCACCATGGCCTCCCACAGGAGCCCCCAGGCTCCACAGGAGCAGGGCAGACCCAGGCTTGTGCCAACTCAGCTGCACACACAGCCTCTTGACCCTTCCCTGTAAACTGGGAGCTGTACCTGACGGCCACCTCACTGGGGGAAATCTCATAGGAGGCTGGGTGCGCCCACCCCAGTAACTTCTTGGCAAGGACTCAGAGTGTGCCCTGCACAGACCAGGTAACTCAGGGCAGACTGGAGGCTTCAGGAGGAAAACTGAATCTCTGTGGGCTTGGCATGACAGGTGGTATCCTGGACTGGGCTGGCCTCAAAAGGACAGCTCTGGGAAAGCCACCTCACTGATTAGATGAGGCCTGTCCTGCCTTCAGTGGCCTTCTGGGGATCTGCCCACCTGGATTTCAAGAAACCCTTTGACTCTCACCATTTCCTAAAGGTGAGAAGTTCCTCTGTGAAAGGACTGACTTTCTTTTTTTGGTACTTAATGTCTCCACATCTGGGGCAGGAGGCCCCAGGTCCACACCTGGGCTGGGGAAGGCATCGCTGCCCCTCCTGCCTCAGTGTCCTCCTGGGCCCAGCTCAGCACTGCTTTCCATTCCCCACACATCGCCACCCTCACCCTGAAACCTCTCTTCTTTGAGATGGTTAAGAGTCCATGTTTTACCCTGTAGCCCTTGCACTAGGGAGAGAAAGACTTCCATGTTGCCCAAGTGCCAGAAGCTTCTTTCTGCCCTCTGTGTGCTGTCCCATCTCCCGTCTGGAGGAAGCCAGGAGCTCCGGGGCCCACCACATGCCTGGACTCGGCAAGGCTGGGGACTCCACATCCTGCCCAGGATGGGGGAAGGACTCTCACCAGCTCTGCCAGTGCTTTGAGGCCAACATCGCTGGGGGCAGATGGCCGGGGCTTTATTAGACTTGGTGGGTCACCAGCCACCTGTCCCTCTGTCCCTTCACCACTGCAGGTTATGTGGGCCGCTCCTGGGGCTGGTTTGCAGAGCTGGCCTGGCCCCGGCCAGGGGAGATTCTCCTCCTCAGCCTGGCCAGGACCCTGATGGGGTTCTGGGCACAGATGGCCGAGTGGGTCACGTCCTCCAGGGAGGACTGGCTGGGCTGGCTGCAGGGCTGCTGAGGCGGGGATGCTCGGGGCTGTCCTGGCTGGCTCCTGCCTGCACTGCCTGTCCTGCTGCCTGGCAGGGGCCGCCTGCCCAGGGGCCTGGGGGAGGACCAGATCACAGATCCCCTCTGAGCCAGGGGGCCTTCCCACCCCCTGCCCACCTCTGGCAGACATCTCACTCACCCTGGGGATGCCTTCTGGGCCCGAGCTGTGTGTGCTGTGCCCTGGCTTCCCGTGGTTGGAGGGCACCAGAGCTGGTCCTGGGGGATCAGCTGCAAAGAAAGCCAGGCTCAGAAAGGACGAGAAGTCCCCTTCCTACTTTACAGAGAGGATGTCATACCATGGAGGGGCGGAGAGGGCTAGAATCTGTATTCTGGCCTCTTCCACCGAGGAGGCAGGGGTATGGGAAGCCTCCCAGGGCCCTGGCCTCAGCTGCAAATCTTTGGGCAGGAAGTCAGTGCAGGAAGGTTAGCTTTCTGAAGAAGCTCCTGACTGCACTTGGAATAAAGGTACAAAGGGCTGTGGGGATGTCTGGAGCCAGAAGGATCTAGATCCATAACATCTTCATGGTTTTGGAAATGTGGGAGGTATGGCGGTTTCACAAAAGCCTGGCCTGAAGCCATGTACCATGAGGCAAGCTCCTAACATCTCCAGGATGGGGTCTGAGGGCCTCCTCCAGGTCCCCGGGGGCCCACATCTGAGGTAGGGGAGCCAGGCTGCCCACCTGGAGGCCCCCCTGCTGAGCCACCTCGTGGATTTTGCCCAGCGTGGCCCGAAGCCGCCCGTTCTCCTCCTGTAGGACCCGGATGCGGATGTCATTGGCCTCTACCTGCCTCTCCATGTCATCTGTGATGTTGCCGGAGCCTGCGGGGACACGGTGTCAGGGACCTACCCCACCCGGGCTGTCTTTTGCCCCCACTGGGATAGGACCTCAGAGGGCAGGCACGTGGGCCCAGCCGGCACAGGGGAGCTGGGTGTCCCGTCTGGCATGCCTTCTCCTGAGGCCTTGCCCCCCACCCACTGGGAAGGTGACCACAGCATCGTAGAATTTCAGCTGGGACCTAGAGCTCAATGAAGACGTAAGCAAATGAGCAAGAGAATGAATTTCTTCCAATGCCTTCTGGTTTGGGAGGTGGGCACGAAGTGAGTTGTCCAAGGTCACACAGACACCTCTTGGGGGTGAGGAACAGGAATTCAGCAAGGATGCTTTTTCCCTGGCTGCTTCAAATTGTGATGGATGCATCCTAGTGGCTCATGGCACTATGATACTGGGCAAGTTGCTGCCCGCTCGGCTTCCTGGTTTCCTGGCTTGTGAAAGGGGCTGCTGCCCACCTTGCAGGGTGGCTAAGAAGGCCTGGCCCACAGGAGTGTCAGGAGCAGGGAAACGGTGGCCATCTTCCTCGGTCCCACTTTACCATGAGGGTCGGAGCTAGAGAGGGTTGGAGGGGCTGGACCCTTGTCATCTCGTACACAGTCCTGTGCTGAGATGGGTGCCTAGCAGCCCTGTGTCAGGTGGGCCTCTGGAGCCAGACCTACGGTATGGTTTGGGGGAACTCCAGGAAGGGGACACAGGGAAGTCGAGTGAGGACTGGCGTGTGACGGGGTTAACAGCAGGGGCTATGGAGGCAGCAGACTTGCAGCTGAGCTGGGCTGGGCTGTGTGACTGGGCAGTTACCTTGCCTCTCTGGGCTTCTGTTCTCCTCTATACAGAATAGCTGCACAACATGGGGGCTCTGTAGGGTCAGGCCCCCAATCCCTGCTAGGGGGCCACACTGCAGGATACCCCCCTACTGCCTTGGCTGCAGACTGGGGAATGGCAGACCCCTGTCCTGCCCAGGGAGCCCTCCACACTAGCCCCAGGCCCCTACTTTGGATCTGGGCCTTGCTGGGCCTGTGGAGGTCCGGGAAGGCCACCAGCAGCCGCTCTCGCTCCCGCAGCTCCAGGAGCTCCCGTTCCAGCTCTGAGATGGTCAGCTGCAGGTCCGTCGTCGCCTGCTCCAGGCCTTGCTTCTCCCGCTGCAGGCTCTGCAGCAGCTCCTGGGGTGGGGGGAAGCTCAGGCCTGGCTTGGGGAACGGCTCCTGGTTTCTCAAGGGCCCTCCTCCCCCCACAGCCGGGTGGGGGCTCCTCTGGAGAACCAGATGAGCCCGCCCTGCACCTCCTGCCCACTCCTGCCCTGTGCTTGCCCCCACCTGCTGGGCCCGGAGCTGGCACTGGCCTTGCTCCCTCTCGCTCTGCAGGCACTGCAGCTGCTCCTCCACATGGGCCCGCTGGGCCTCAGCCTCATCCAGGCGGCCTCGTAGCTCCTCGCGCTCCTGGTCCAGGCCGTCCAGCTGCTGTAGCAGGGCTCGCTGTTTGACCTGCAGGGACTGAGCAGTGCAGGGCGGGTGGGACAGGCCATGAGATCCATCCACGGGGCTAGGCCCAGGCCTGTGGCACTAAGGAACCCTTCCCTGGGTGCACATGTGGAGGGAAAGGGACAGATGGGGGCTGGCACATCCTGAACCTTGGAGCTCAGGCCCTCTGCTTGCAGACCCCACCTCTCAGGAGGCAGTTGGCTGACTCTGTCAGCCTCACCCTGCATTTCCCTCCAACCACACACAGTCCACACCCAGAGAGGAATTCTGTGAGATAAGCTTTTTTTCCATCTCCTTAAGTTTCCAGTTTCCCTTCAGCCCAATTTCCCAACATCCTGTAAGAACAAAGCAGGAAGAGCCAAAGCTGATCCACCCTGAGTCCAGCTCCACCTATTGCTAGCTGTGTGGCCTTGAGTAACTTCCTTAACCTGACCTGAGCCTCAGTTTCCTCATCTATAAAATGGGGATAACCGTAGTATCTGCCTCCCACTGTTGTGGTGGGGATTAGAATGAGAAGGCTGCAGAGGCAGAGGCCAGAGCCCAGCCTGGCTCATAGGAGACACCCTGTGCATGGTGGCCTTGGTGGTGTGTGGGGCACTGAGAGGAGCACCTCCTCTTGGTTCAAAAGGCTTTCCCTATTCTGGGCTTGGCCTGTCCTAGGGGACTCCTGCCAGGGGCCCTGGCTCCCCACTGAGCCTCTGAGGAGAGGCCCAGCCAGGACGGCCCCAAGGCCTGCCCCCCTTCTCTGGACAGGACTCCAGTGTGGCCCCATCACCCAGAGCACAACCACACCCTGGGCTTTGGGCCCTGGCTCAGCTCTGCCCCACATACACCTCCCCTGGCTCACAGCTCAGCCACCAGCCTTTGGCAGCCAGCTCAAAGGCCGCCTCCTCCCAAAAGTCTTCCCGGATTCCCACAGACATGACCATCCCTCCTGGACCCTGCAGCACTCTCCCTATCCCTTTTAGCTATCTGTCAGGGGAGCTGTTGGTGGCATAACTGCTCACCCTTGCCAGGTGGGGAGCCCCTCCCACGCAAGGGCTCATCTGGCCTTACCTGTCCCTGGGTCATGTCCCCCTGGTGCCCAGCTCAGGACAGACCTTCCATAAAGACAAGTCAAATCAAAACTTGGGTGCATGTTGGGGAGTGGGTGCCCTACAAGATGTCACCCAACCCTCCTCCAGCCAGTGGAGCCCTCTCCCGATGGCTGATGCTGCAGGCACCCAGGGAGCTGGCGAGGCACCCAGCACCCGGCCTCACCTCCTGGTGGCGGACCATGCTGTCAACCCGGGCCTTCTCCTTGTCCAGCTCTGTGCTGGCCCAGCGGATCTGCTGGCTGGCCCCGTCCAGCCGCCCGGCCAGCAGCTGCACCTGCTCTTCCAGCTGTTGCACCTGCTTCTCAGCTGCCGCCCTGAGCTCCGCCTCCTCCTGCAGCTGCTTTGCCTTTGCCTCTGCGGGAGCGGGCGGGTGCAGGAAGGGTGGGGCAGGGAGCCCTGGGTGCGAGTCCCTGCACCGCCTCTGACTCAGGACAGGACTTGAGGGTCTCACATCCCGTCTCTGGGCCTCAGCGTCCTCAGCCACAAAATGGGGCTCTGAACCCTGCCTGAGGAGGGTTTAGAAAAGAGAAGATACTCTCTGGGCAGGAGGTGGCACCCAATAGTGTGTGTGTGTGGAGGGGGAGGGGGGTCCCTTCATCTTTGCGCTAGGAGCGCAGGAGACAGAGATAAGAGTTGCTCATCCAGCCGGGGAGTACACAGTGGGGCTCCTTACCCACAGCCTCTATGGACTCCTGCTGCTGCCTCAGCTGCTCCTCCAGGGCGGCCACCTTTCTCTTTAGGTCTCTCGTTTCTATGGCAGCCAAAAGAGAGGCTCTTCAGAGGCTCCCTGGGGCCTGGGCTGGCTGCCTTCATGCCCAGTGCACCCCGCAGAGTGAGGCAGCCACTGGCATGTGGAAGGGATGCCCAGGGTTGCAGGAGCGGCTCTGGAGACCTGCGGCCTGTCCCGCCCCACTGGCTGCTGTGTCTACCCGTCTGGGGCCCAGTGTCCTCCGTGGAGAACGGCAGTGACTCACCCAATATCCCTCAGGCCTTACATCAGTGGACCCTGGCTGACTCCCAGAGCCGGTAGCTGCGTCACTGTTGGTGGCTTTTGCTAAAGCCTCGGAGGCGGCTTGGCTTGACTGGAAGTGCCAGGTGAATTAACTCCCCCAGGACAGACCCTCAGTGACTGACAGGAGTCAGCAGGTAAATACCCCGCTCCCTCACCCCTCTGACAGGATAACTCCATGAGGCATGTGTTCTACACAGTCTCTCAGTGTTCCCCAACAGGAGTGAGCTCTGGTTGCCCAAAATGTAACTGGTTTGATGGACAAACCCTTATTTGCTGCCTTCCCTTACCAGTCTCACTTCCCCATACCCCAACCTGGGTTTCCTGGTCCTTCCACACAAACTACTTGCACTTGAAGCCCAGCTCAGGGTCTGCTTCTGGAAGAGCCCCTGCTAAGGCTGTAGCAGAGGTCCTGGGGCACTCGGGGTCCAGCCCCTTGGGCACAGACCTGTGAGCAGTTGCTGCTTGTCATGTTCCCGCTCAGCCAGGCGCTGCTCAGCCTCCTCTGCCTGCTGCCGCCGCTCTCCCTGCTCCTGCTGCAGGGCTTGCTCCAGCTCGCCCACCTGCTTCTTCAGTCCGGCCTTCTGTCCCTCAGCCTCCTCCAGCTGGGCCCGGAGGGGCCCGATGAGCTGAGTGAGGGCCTCCACATGCTTACTGACACGCAGCAGGTCTTTGCTCTGCTCTGCTGCCCAGTGGCCCACGGTGGCAGCTGGCAGTGGCTTGAGCCCCATGCTGTCCTGCACCAGCTGCTGGAAGGGGCCTAGGGACGAGGGCAAGTTCTGGGCCTGACACAGGCTCATGACCACCTTGCCCACCTCCCGCAGGCTGCCCTGAACGCTGGCGCATGCGTCACAGGGCACCAGGGCCGTCTCAACGGTCTGGGAGTGGATGCTCCTGGCGTTCTCAGTGGCCCTGGTTGCTCTGATGGGGACAGTGTCTGGTTCTTGGCAGCTCTGGGGCAAGTCTGGCTTTGGGGACAGGGGCTTGATGAACTTGGCAGGTACAAATTCAGGGCTCCTGACTGGCTCGCCCTTGGCTGTGGGCTTGGAGGTAAGGGTTTCCCCTTGGTTCACCCTTTTCTGTGGTCAGGAAAAGACAAAAGAAGGCAGGTGAGATAGACAGGCCTGGGAGGTGACCAGTTCCCTAGGAATGTTCTGTGACAGGTCCCACCTGATGCTCACATCCTGACATATCTGACACCAACATGAATTAGAGAAGAACCTTTCCCTCCCTCCTGCTGCCTCAACTTACCAAGTCAGGGCCTCCTCCGTACTCCCCCCAGGCCCAATGCAATCATGTGTATGGTATTATTGGGAGGGTAACAGCTACAGCTGCTGGTCACCATGCTCTCGCTGTCTACCTGCTCTCATGTCACCGAAGCCCCCTCAGCTTTAATTTCTTCCCCATCATGGTGACAGCAGTTCTTCCCCACTGAGTGGTTGTGATTATGGGATTACCCATAACAAATAAGGGTTCATATTAGCACTATTAATCAATAGCACCCTAAGAGGTAGGGGCTATTGCTACATCCATTGTACAGATGAGCTAATGGAGGTTCCCAGTGGGTAGGAATTTTTCTGAAGTCCCGCTGCCTCAAAGTGGTGGAGCCAGATAGCCCAGACACAATCCCCAAGGCCTGCCCCATGGTGGGAGTTGATTGCGAGGCTTCAGAGTTTGCAATGTACCCTTTGGGTAATGGGGAGCCAGTGAAGGTTGCGGATGCACATGGTAGTGTGCTTGGAAGCCGGGGCAGGTGGACTGGCATGAGGCTGGGCACAGTGGGGTGACCAGCCAGGAGCCGGGGAGGGGTGTGTGGTTGACCCACCTGGGGGGCTGCTTGCTGGTAAAGTGTGCCCAGCTTCAGCAGGCTGTTCCAGAAGCAGCGCACTGTGAGCCCCACGGACATACAGGGCCCCACGGCCTGGGCCAGGGGCATCATCTGCTCCGAGCTGAGGTTCTCCAGGTAGCTTGCACAGCTCTGAAGCAGCAGCAGGAGCCTGCAGACAGAGACGCCAGGGTAAGCCAGGGCCAAAGTCAGAGCTGGGATGCCCTCATGCCCTAGAACCAGGTGGCCTCCAGCTTGGGGAACTGGCCTCAGCATCGGGGACTTGGGGAGTCTCAGAACGTGCTCTCCTGGGCCAGTGTCAAACACAATCCGGGGGTCATTTCTTCCAGGAACCCCTCCTTGGCCCCCAGGCTCAGCTCAGGGGCCTTCTCTGGACCACCTGGGTGGCAGCATTTTTATTTGGCTATCTCCCCACTGGACCAGGGAGCCCTGGGAGGCTGAGCCTGGTCTCACCTTAGTTGTTCCCAGAGTGCTCAGAAAGCATTGGGTGAGTGACTTCCTTTTACCCCATGGCCCAGAGTCCTCACCTTACAGGTGACAGAGCCGAGACCCAGAGAGGAGGAGCTGGCCCAAGCCCCAGAGTGAGGAGGACAGGGCAGGGAGGGGCAAACAGCCTCCTGACTCTAGTCCAGGGGCTACTTTCTACAGGGTGAGCTGCTTCCATGACAAGACATGTAGAGTGAAGAAAGGTAGGTCTCTATCCTAACCTTGGGGTTCCAAATTAGAGACAAGGACTGATTTCAAGGAAAGAGGCTATTGGAAAGATAAAGCTTGCATGTGTGTGGGAACCCAGCTACCATAAAGAAAGAGGTGTGTGTGTGTGTGTGTGTGTGTGTGTGCGCGCGCGCGCGCCAATGCACCCCCCACCCCACCCCAGTCCTGCCTCTCTCTGGGCCACAGTTCCTCATCTGTGAGTGGGGACAACAGTGCCGAGCAGCACTGGGGGACGTGAGGGCACTTGGAAAGAAGACAGAGCGGGGCCCTGACAGCACAATCAGTCTGCTCAACAGACAGAGCCTCCTAGTAGAGAATGCCATGCTGTCTGTGTCCCTTCCATCCTTAGCCTTAATTCCATCCCAACATGAACTGAGCACCTCTCAATGCTACACCTTGGGCTGGAGGCCAGGCTTTGAAAGCCGCCCTGTCCTCCAGGGTTCCCGGGCTGGTCTTGGCCCAGACCCAGCAGCCTTTGCCAGGCTCACAGGAGCCCAGAGGAGATTCCAGCAAACACAGCCGGAGGTGGGAAGAAGAGGAAGGCAGCTGGCCACAGCTTCTCAGAGGAAGGAATGTAAATGGGCCTTGAAGGATTAGCAGGACTTGGCCAGGCCAAGCAGAGGATGGGAAGGGCATTCCTAGAGAGGGCACAGCACATGCAAAGTCATGGTGGAAGGGAGGTGTGGCCTGGGCTTTCCCACCAAGGGCTCCTTCCGGCCTCATGTAGTAAACCTGGCTGCTCTGTCCCCAGGCAGGTGACTGGGATCCTTCCCACATCTTAGCTGCCTGTCTGGCCCCCATGACTTTGTTAGGGTTTCTGAGCACTGAGAGCCTGGGGTGGGTGAGTTCCCCAAGAAGCGTGTTAACTGCAACAATAGTATAGAAGAGGTGGGGCTGCAGGGGGTCCGCTGCCCTCTTCCCAGCAGGGCCAGGATTTGGAAACCAATCCTGTGTCTGGTCTGTGATGTGCAGAAGGAAAAGCCTAAAAGATGCCAGAGAAGAGGATGGGAACTCTAAGCAGCAGCTGTGGCATCCCCCGACATACAAATACCCAGAGGAGGGAGCTGGGGGTGGCTGGAGAAGCAGCAGTCCGAGCAGCAGTGCTGCAGAGACCAGTTGGGCAGCCTGCGGAGAGGTTTCTAGTATAACAAGATCCAGTGCTGTTCAGAGCCAGGACAGGAAGTATGGCCTCTGTTCAGAGCCCAGCAGGGACATGTGTACATGTCACATTCTGCAAACAAGCAACCCGAGGCCCAGAGATGGGGTGGGACTCCCCCAGGCAGCACAGCGAATTGGCTCCTCCCTCCCAGGCCAGGCTCTCTCCACTACCTCAAGCCACAGAGCCACAAAAACGGTATCAAGTGCTGTGTGTGGAGTGCTGGCTGCAAGCCAGGTGGGCTTCTAAGACTTTACAGACACCGGCTTATTGCTCCTGAGGAACAACTGCCTGAGGCAGGGATGGGTACTCTCCCCATTTGACACAGGAAGAAGCAGAGGCTTAGAGCAGTGACAGCACCCACTCCCCAAGCTAAGACGACAAGGCCTCCTGGGGGTGTTGGACATCCAATTGTGAGCATCCCCCACCTCCCAGAGTCTCAAGACAGAAGCTCAGAGCCCCAGAGTCACCCAGGTATGCACTGGGTCATGTTAGAGCTTCTGGAATGAAAGTTGGTCCTCTGGGCCGGGCCTGCTCCAGCCTCCTGAGTGTGCCCAGGACCCCCCAGCCTTGGGCGTCAGGCAGGCCTTCTTCACCGGAGGTGCCTCTATTTCCTCATTCCCAAATCAGGGGATGTGTCTTTTGATCTCAGAATGAATAGAGGCTGTGGACCCCTCCGTGGGGTGGTACGTGTCAGACAACACTGTAAAAATCAACCCCCAGAGCCAAATGGCTGAATTGTCCAAACAACACAGAGAGGAAAAGGCAGGTAGGTCCCAAAAAACCACCCATGGAAGGACACCCTTTCTCTAAAGGAAAAAAGGAAAACAACATCGGAAAGTGAAAAAGGAAACCAACAGTAAACAACATATAGCTTGGCATATACCTGTAAACACACACACACACACACACACACACACACACAGACCTCAGGAGAGTGGGTCCTTCGGGGAGGCAGGAGATGGGGAGGGTGGAGTGCACAGGGAGAGAGAAGTCATTAAGGTGCTAGTCCAGAGTTGAGTGGGTGGTGCACACATGCCTGTTTGTTATATTAAATAAAAAATAAAGTGAAATAAAAGAGGGCTACATGGGGACCAATGCTAACTGTGGTTGTGAACCAGGAGGCACAGTTAACCAGATTGTGTCCATCCACAGTGCCATTCAAATGAAATGAAACAAAGTAATTGGCAAGCTTGCCAGGAGAGCCCCAAGCTCAGAGCTGGGTCAATGGCGGTTTTCACCAATGTCATGGCCATCTCAGGAGGGGCACCCGGCGCTGCTACTGGTTTTAGGGGGTGCCCCAGACGCCCAGGTCCAGCGGAGGCCCTCACCTGTCGATCACCAGCTCCAGCAGCACAGCGTGGGACAGCTGCGTGAACTCGGGGTCGCCCGGCATGTAGTCGTAGTGCTCCAGCAGGGACACCATGTCCAGGTCGCAAGCCACGCGGTCGGGGAACTTCCAGGAGGGGGCACACACGGGGCCAGCACGGGAGAACACGTCAACGATGGTGCCCTGCAGGTCAGTGAGGTCCTTGCGCAGGCTGTCCATGCAGGCCTGGCTGCCCAGCAGGTGCGCCATCCTCACAGGCCCTGGGCAGGTGGGGGAGCCCCATCAGCCAGAGGTGAGTGGCCCCAGCTGGAGGGATAGTGCTCAAGCCTGGACAGAAACGAGCTCAGGGGTTACCAGGGACTGGGAGGGGTTATCGCTTCCTGAGCACAGACAGAGTTTCTGTTTGGGGTGATGACAAAGTTTTGGTCATGGATGCTGCCGACGATAGTGCAACATTGTGAATGTAATTAGTATACGCTAAATAAAAAAATGGCTCAAATGGCAAGATTTACGGTGTATATATGTTATCATAATTATAAAAACAACAATAATCAGCCAGGTGGCTCCTGAGCCAAAAGTCTGCCCCAGGCCTGGGTCATAAGATCCAAAACCAGGTTCTGAGCAAACTCTCTCACCTGCTGCCTGCCACGCCCCACGCTAACAATCCTATCATCACACCAGTATCTCCTGAGAGCCTGGGTGGCCCCGGGCTGGAGAGGCTGGGCAGATGCAGCTGTGAACAAGAATGTGCTCCCCCACCCCAACTAAAGGGAAGTTACAGTCACACTGACGGGGGTGTGCTAGGCTACACCAGGCCGCTGTCGTCTCCCGTCTCCCGCCTGAACCACTGCAGCCCTTTCCAGCTGGGCAGCAGGCCTGCCTGCTTCAATCTCATCAATTCAGCTACCAGGAATTTGAGCCAAACCCCATCTGACTACATGATGCTGGCCAATGACACCCCCCACCCCCCCGCCCCAGGCTCCCTGTGGCCATATGCCCTCCAACCATCTCAGGCATGTCCCACTGCCTACTCTCCTCCTCCCAGCCACCATGTGCTAGTTGCAGAGCCAGTGCTCTGTTGGGAGTTGGACAGCTGAGCCCTGGTCCTGCCTTACCCTGTCAGTGAGGGTCCCTTGTCCTACGTGGATTTCTCAGCAGCAGAAAGCATCCTCTTGCATAACCCCTCACTGAAATGCACGGGCTGCTTGGGTAGTATTTAGGCTGTGGCCCCTTCAGGAACCCAGTGAGTCCAGGCCTGGCTGGGAAACCTCTCTTGTCTCAGAAAACAGCACCCCTAAGCCCAGCATTTTCTTGAATCCCCTCCTTCCCTCACTCCCACATCTAAGAACCAAGTGCTGCTGTTTCTTTGTCTAGACCACCCAGAGAACTACCCATTTGTCTCCATGGACCCTGACACAGCCCCCCTAAGGCGCCAACTGCACCTCTTGCCCCTCACTACCCCTCTCTACTCTGTACGAGCAGCTGGGCTGATCGTTTAAAAAGGCACCTCATAGCCGGTCACTTCCTGGCTTATAGCTTCCCACGTTCTCCTGGCCCCATGTGGTCTGCCCCCACCTCTGCATCTCACAATCCAGAATGTGCCCCATCCTTAGGGTTAGTCTCTAGAAGCATCCCTCAGGTCTCAACCTAGTGTCTCCTCCTCAGGCAAGCTCCCCCAGTCCCCTGGTCAGGTCAGGTCTCCTGTAACACATTCTCAGAGCATCCTCTTCTTTTCCTCCCCACCACACACCACCCATGGGACTAAATCATTATTTGAGTAATTATTTGTGGCAGTTAGTCCATCTTCCTTGCAAACACATAGACCATATTTTCTGAGTTTACTGCAGTGTGACCCAGCTGCCTGGGCTGAGAGGCCTGAGAACCAGCCTGGGTCCAGGGGTGCTGGGAAGCTCAAGGCTCCTGTGGGGGGTGGGGGGTGGGGTTTCTGAGGGCTGAGCTGGACTCTCTGACCTCCCAGAGCACAGAGCCCTGCCCTCACCTCTGTACAGGTGCCTGCTGCAGGGCTGGAACTGGAGTGTCTGAGTGTGTCCAGCCCTTGGGCTGGCCTGTGGGTTCTGAGGCTCAGGGCCAGAAGCTCATCCAGGTGCCGGCTTCTTGTCTCCAGTGCAAGGTCTGGACCGAAGAGGCTGTTCAGTTCCTGGGAATGGAGAGTGAGTGAGAGGGCAGTCGGGGTGCTTCCTAGGCACCAAGAGGGGGCTGTTGGGAAGGGGGGAGGTGTTCCAGGCTGGAGGAATGGGGCAAGGGGAAGGGCCAGGCGGGACGCTTGCCTTGAGCCTGAGCACAGACATACGGCAGCAGTGCTCTGACAGAAGGACCTACTGTGCGCCACTCCCCGAAATCCTCACAACAAGCCAAAGAGGGTGGGGTTATTGTCCCCTTTACAGATGAGGAAACTGAGGCTCCAGGAAGTTATGGAGCTAGCCCAAAGTCACTCAGGGAGCTAGGATTCTGAGTCCAACATCTCTGCTCTGTCCTCAGGCCATGCTGCTTCTAGAGCAGCACTGTCCAAAAGAAATATAATGTGTGCTATAGGTGGGGTTGTAAGTTTTCTACTAGCCATGTTTAAAAAGTAAAAAGAAATAAGTAAATTAATTTCAATAGTATATTCTAGTTAATCTAATAACCAAAACATTATCATTTCAACATAAAATCAATTAAAAAAATAAGAAAATAGTTTACATTCTCTTTTGTACACATTTTCAATTCAAGCCAGTCACCATTTCAAATGCCTGACAGCCACGTGAGCCAGTGGCTAACATATTGGACAGTGCAGGTGTAGATCAGATGTGTGTTCATTCAGCAAGCGTTGCCTGTGTACCTACTACATGCAGGGCTCTATATCGGGAACTAGGGATGGAGCAGGTACGTGGAGCTTTGGCCTCAAGGAACCACCGTCTCTGTCTGATGGTCTGTGCTGTGGTAAGTCTTGGGTCTGCAAGCTCCGTGTGCTCCATCCCCAAGGACGGGAAGGTGATGTGTAGCCACTCCACAGCACACATGTACACACTCACCTACAGCATGGGCCCACACCCCATACACATGGGTGTTGACTTGGAGACAGCTTCCCATGAGATACTGCTGCCCACAAGATTTTATGTCCCCAAGGAGTGAAGCATGAGGAATGATCAGAGAAAAAAAAAACAATCATTCTGCCTTTCCTTCCTGGATTGTGGGGGGAAGGAGATAAATGAAACAAGCAAGACACCCCAATCTGGATGGAGGGTATTCAGGCGCCAAGCACCTAGAACTCATGGAGCTTGCTTGTAGAAGACACCATGAAACACTGATTTGTTCACCTTCAAATAACTCCAGCTGCCATCTGGGGCCACCTGAGATACCAACTCCCATTAGATTTCTGTTCAGATATACAGCAGCAAATGCAAAGCATCAAGAAGAATATACAAGAGGAAAACCTAACACTGAAAAATGTCCAAGGTTACCTTATATGGTTTCTTCCGAAAATCGGAGCTTGGGCTTTCTATGTAATTCCTGGGCCTGGAGTGGAACCCTCAGCCCAAAGCTGCCAACCCTGCACTGTCCAATGTGATAGCACAGGGGATGGATGCTAATGGAGCCAACACCACAGTAAGGCAGGCAGAGCGAGTGTGTGTGTGCTCAAGCGGAAGCAGGTGTGGGAGGCATCTCTTTCTATCCACAGGTGAAGAAAGTGAAGTCCATGCACCAGCTTAGAATCCCCTCCCCACAATCTGAAGCTAGGACAGAAGGGAGCAGGGACAGGGATAAGGGGACCTCAGGAGAGGAGGCCGAGGGGGCGGGACGTGGTCTGCAGGGACGCCCCTGTAGTTGTGTGGCAGGGAGCCCAACATAGCCTGAGAGGGTCCAGTGGGGCTTGAGGGCGGGAATCTAGGGAAGACAAGTCCACCAGGAAAGGGACCAGTGGGAATTAATAGTGTGTAGGGACTTGGAAAGGGGTGGAGGAGACGGGCCTGAAGTGAATGAGGGGGTTAAGGGAGACGGGCCCCTGAGGAGATGTGAGGCCAATGAGAGGGAGTGGGGGGCCTTGGGAGACGGGGTCTAAAGGAGCGGAGAACTGGCACGGGGAGTAAAGGAGGGGGCCAAGGCTCCGGCGTGAGTGCCAGGGGCATCCAGAGGGGTGACGTAGAACATCTCACCTGTCTCCTGAGTCGCGGCCTCAGCCCGTGTGTCTGGCCGGCTCATGGAACTGCCCCCCGCACACCTGCAGCTCGCGGAACCCCAGCAACCCCCAGCCGGGCGCTGGGACTGCTGCCATGGCAACGGCGTCGTGCGCGACCTTTGCCCGTGAGGGAGGGACAGGAAGCTGGGAGGCGGGCCCGGAAGTGTGTCAGCCTCACCTCCTTCGATACGACCCGCTCGACTGCCGCCATCTTGGTAGCTCGTTGTCTGGTCCGTGAGGGGAGTTCGTCTTGGCGCAGCACTGTTCATCGATACGGAGGCGGACTGGCGGCCCTAAGCGTCGCAGTTATGCCGGCCGGACCGGTGCAGGCGGTGCCCCCGCCGCCGCCCGTGGTCACCGAGCCCAAACAGGTACCGCGCCCCCCGCACCACGTCCGGCAGCCGGAGCTTGGGCCTGAACCCCCCCCTCCAGTGCGGGTGCTCCTCACTCGTGCAGGAAGAAACGGCCGCTTTGAAGGGCTTGGAGGGACTGCAGGTCCCAGGAGGCAGCGCGCTCCCCGCGCCGCGCTGCCTTCTGGAAACGAAAACGGCCACTCCTGAACGGTCGTTCTCGAAGTGTGGTTCCCGGAGTAGCGGCCTCAGCATCACCTGGGAGTCTTGTTAGAAATGCAGAATCTCTGGCCCCACCCCAGAGCCTCTGAACAGGAATCTGCATTTTAACGAGGTCCCAAGATGATTCATATGCATATTAAATTTTGAGAAGCACTGATCCAACCCCTGTCCAACCCCTGCCTCCAGCCTTTGCCCAGTAATCTCTAATGTCCCAGCCTGCATGGCCCACCTTTGGGTATTAATTCTCAGTGTCTACTTGGTGCTTACCGTAAGCAGACACCATGCCAACCTCTGATGTTGCTGGAATGAAAGAAGCACAACCGCTGCGTTAGAAAGCTTACCGACTAATGGGAGAGAGAGAGAGAGACAGACATGAATACTCAACAGATTTTTATTGTCTCCATAACCGAAAATCACAACAGTTTGGCTGACCTTTAAAAGGCTCTCCATCAGCTGAGGGGAAAAGATGTGTGTAAATAATTGTATCATGGGGTGATATGCCCTATAATGAAAGTATGTGGTGGGTATGAGGAGAAAGTAACCTAATCAACATTGCTTTGATGGAGATACTAAAGTAGGTAAAGCCAATAGGAGCGTGAGATAAGTTGCTTTTAAAAGGATGAGTGGGAGTTCACTGTATAGGTGATTGGGGAAGGGAAGTAGCAATTGTTGTTCATTTATTAAACATTTGTTGAACATATACTATATACTGCTTTCTGTTCAGAATACAAAAGGGAGCATGACAGAAGTCCCTGCCTTTGGCACAAAAAATTAAGTTCCTCTACGTCCCAGGCATTTTTCAGGAACTGGGGAAGAATAAACAAGATGTTACCAGATAATGATAAGCACAAAGGCATAGCTGAAAGTGAATTAGCAGATAATTCTTCTGATCAAGAGTAAATAGACAGTAGGTAGTAAGCATGCAGTCATGTTTTTATGTCATGTTAGAGATCCATGAAATTGTTCCACTTACTGGATTTTTTGCTGATGACTGAAATTCTTATTGTGGATTAATAATAGGATCATGCCCTTAGCAAATATTTAGTTTCATTTTAAAATTTAAGAGATTCCTAGATGCCTTTCCCTGCCTCCTTTCATCTTGGGATGGGATGAATTTTATATATATAAGCAATATTTATTTAACTATTCTAGAAAATTATTGAGAGCCGGGTAAGGTCTTTAAACATTACTAATATTCCTTCTCATGGTTCTTAAATGACATAAAGTAATTGTGCAGTGTTGCTGATGGTGAACCTAGCAAGCTTGCATTCAAATTCAAATATGTTGGAATGAATAATCCAACAAAATTCAATTTGGATCAGATCCTCATCCCTTGACTTTGTGTGAAAGGAGTACTCTCCTTCCAGTGAAGGATTATCCCGGCGGTCCACTGGATGAGAATCTGACCCAGTGTCCTTACTGTATTTTACATGTGCCTGTAAATTATTTGCAAAAGAGAAAAAGAAATGAAATGGGAAAAAAGAAAGGTATCTTAACACGGCAACTCCCAGACTATCTTATCAAGCATATGTTGGTGACATAGCCAGTTAAGTATCAGTGAACCTTCTATTTTGGTCTGTCTGTTCCTGTTTCAAAACCATTTCATGTATTCTACCGAGGTAAGTTTATAACTTGAGCTTTTTTTTTTTGCTTAGGGTTAAGAACAAACTAAAAAACAAACAAAAAAAAAGCTTTAGAATTCCGTTTTCAAACATGCTAGTGGTTTAGTTATTTTTAGCTGCATTGTTATTTGAAAAGCTTTTAAATTTATTTAGAGACTACTCCATTTACATTCTTAGGATGTAGTAAATAAAGCATTTCTTTAAAACCAAATAAATGAATAAATAGACAAGTGTGGTTGAAGCATAGGATGGGGAAGGTGGTGGGATTTGACCTTTTTTTTGGAGACAGGAGAAGAGGAAGGGTTTTAAGCAGGATAGTGACAGATTTGTGTTTAGAAATTCACATAGTGATGTGGAGAATTGCTAGGAGGATGGAAGACCAGTCAGTCCATTTTTTGAATGCTGAAGGCTTGGCTTAGATTGTGGCAGGGGAATGGGGAAGATGGAATGGGCAACCCTTTGTCGCAGAGTACTCTGTCCAAATCCTGGCTCTGCCATTTGGGCCCATTAAGCACTCTATGCCTCTGTTTTGTCATCTGTAAATGGGGATCATAAGAACACCTTCCTCATAGGCCTCTCATAAAGGATACACGAGTTGATATAAAGTGCTTAAAGCATCAGGGACCTAGTATGTGCCTAAAAAATGTTATCCATTGTTATCATTAGTGATTACATGAGGAGGCTGAGGAAGGGAGAGGAGGCCCAGGTTTCTGGCCATTCATGAGGAAAGGAGTGAGTGATGAAAGTGCTTGGGAGTCAGCTGGATCGAGAGCTCTGTGGCACAAACTGTGATTTGGGCTAGGACATCACCTCCTGAGGGATTGTTCAGCCTAGAGGTGGTAGGGGAAGCAGAGGATGTGTTTGCATGGAGGACAGTCGGAATATTGTCAAGAGAACCAAGAACAGAATTGAGGGAAGGGGGTCTTCAGAATTTAGAGGGCAGGAGGTAAAACAGGAGCCAGGAAGAAAATTTAGATGGAGTGGTCAGAGAGTGAGAGGAAAGACAGGAAAGAATGGGGCCTGGGAGCTGAGGAGAAAGCTTTGCGAATGAGTGGTCACTGGTCAAACTTCCGGATAACCGTTGTACTTTGTTGTAGGCAGTTGTTTCTGACTTTGGTAAAAGCATGTGAAATGGATGGGGACCAAATGGGAGGTCAGGAAGTAGGAATGGCAAGACTAAGAGAACTCAGGATGTTTAGCTACCAGAGGAAGGGTTGGGAGAAGGTGGTAGCAGAAAGGAACACAAGGGCCGGGGAGAAACTTATTTTTCTAAGATGGAGAGACTTGACCCTTTGTTTACTAAGGAGAAGCTATTGGGGAAAGTAATAGGAATTTGTGGAACAATTAATAGTGAATATTCCAATAGAGTCTCAAAACATTTGAGCATTGTCTGGTGGTGAAGACTGGAATGGATGCAGAGGGAAAGGGCTTGCAAGGCAAAAGCAGCTGCCAGCAAGGAGTTTCTTGTTTCTTTATGCAACAGTCAATCAGATATGCTATGCCAAGTGCTGCACTGGGTGTGGGGATACAGATGTGCCCTTCTGGATTCTGGAGCATGGTTTCAGAGAATGTGGTCAGAGCCCTCCCTGGATCTGAATCACCTGGGCATTTGGTAAAATTGCAGATCCCAGGTCCCACTGAGACGGTCCAGCTGGGGTAGAGCCAGGGAGGCTGCTCTTCACTTCCCAGCAGAGTCCCATGCAGGCTAGCGTGTGAAGAGAATTCCTCTTCTGAAGCAGAGTGTCCTAATCCAAGGGAGAGATGTGGGATTTTCCTGGCAAGAAAGTCTGCTTTCAACAATATCCTGGAGGAGGTTAACAGTGGGGTTCCAGCCCCAAACCAGGAACTTCAAGACTTTGTTTCCTTTTCCTGTTTTCACAGCCAACAGAAGAAGAAGCATCCTCAAAGGAGGATTCTACCCCTTCCAAGCCAGTGGTGGGGATTATTTACCCTCCTCCAGAGGTCAGGAACATTGTCGACAAGACTGCCAGCTTTGTGGCCAGGTAACGCAGCTACTTCTGGGTGTGTGGGTCATTGGTGGATTTTAGCACCACGAGCTCCTGAATCAGCACAAGTGGGTAACACCTGGGTTTTCGGAGAGGGGTATTGGCTTAGGCCTATTAGTTCATCTAATGCTACAGCATGGTTGGAAACTGGCTTCTCCAACACAGCACAGCTATGGTGGAGTGAGAGTCAGAGCCAGTCCCAGAGTCTCCAGGAACTTGTGCTTCCAAAATTGGCCTGAGGAAATGCCTAGGAAACTGCTCTGTCAAGGACAAGACATCGGTCAGTATCTTGAGCCATTGGCCCAAGGAAGGAAAAAAAGGGAATTGACCATTCTTATTGTACAAGGACTGCATTCCACAGAGCCTCAAGTGACCAACCTGCAGAATGGAATAAAGTGGCCCCTCAGGATTGTTGTGAGACAGAAGTGAGGTGATGCAGTTCAGTTATGGTATACAGGCATTAGCTGCTGTCGCCTTCTCAAAGAAGTACCACCCTCTTCCTCTTCATCATACCTGTTCGCCCTCACACGTCCTCAATTGAAATCTTCTTGGTGGCTGCTTGTAAATTCCAAAGATCAACCAATCTCTTGGTTTAGGGTGTTTAAAGTATTCCTTTGACAGCCAGCAGGCCACATACAGCCTACAGGTCTTTTGTTTGTCCTCAGAATATTTCCTAAAAATTCAAATTAGTTGCCACTATGTAAAAATCAGGAGATTTCACATAAAATCTGGATTTCTGGCTTTTCTTGACAAACTGAATGGCTCCTCCTTGTGTAGAAGCAATAGGCTGGTACTGGTCAGAACTGTTGCCCTCAGTCAGGGCAGATGCTCTCCAGGAACCATGCCTCAACAGACTCTCCTAAGGCAGCATCCCCGTTGGCATGTACCATTTAACAGGTGGTTTCTTCCTCTCCCAGCCACCTGATAAAATTCAATATGGAAAGATGTCACACTGGTTGATGTCTGATGATATCAGGCTCTGTACAGACTCATCCTATCTCATTTCAAGGACTTTGATTAACCTGGGTGTTATTAAAAACCAGTCCGTGATTGGTTGACCATTGGGCCACATCAGATATAGGGCACCATGTTATGTGTTTAAGATAAACTTTTAATATCTCATTAACAACTTTCATACTTTCTCTTTTCCTCTGATAATTAAAGAATAAATTAGAAAAGGGTATTGGGTGAAGAATCACCCACAGTCTCGCTACCAGAATAGTTCAGCTATTCAGCTAAACTTTTCCTGTTTCCTTCTGGCCCTTGTCATCTTTTTATAGGTTGCTGTAGTATCAGCAGAGATACTTTTCCATCCTGCTTTTCCCCTTTCTTGTTATGTTGTGAGCACATTCCTGGGTTGGCCTGTGGTCTTCCTGAGGCTGCGCTTTCCTCCTTTGTGAGGCTGTGCCACTTCAAGATGGTGGGTTTTCCTTTACTTCATCATCTCCCCTTTTCTTGTTAGGTTGTTTTCCAGCATTTCAATTTGGCAAAAAAGGCTGTATCTCAAGGAAATCTCTCTCTGGGCACTTTCCTCTTTTAGATTGTTTCCATAGAAGAAAATCCTAGGTGGTACATTCCTGGCTCAGAGCATTTTGTAAAGATTCTTAAACATTTTGCCAAATAGCTTTCCAATAATATGGTGCCAAGCTCTGCTGCCACAGAAATAAATCTATTTAAGTTCCCTTAAAGATAAATATACGTCACATTTATAGACAGATTTATAGCAATGGTTATTGTTTCCATCACTTTTGTAGTCATCTCTAAAGTTTGTGAGTTTGCTTATGCAGCATGTTGAAATGAAGAGAATAGACCAACATCTTCCTCTAGGGTAAAGCTAGCATGCAGAGACCCTGCACCTCCTGCCTTCTGGGTTCCCTTGCATTGATAGTGCACACAGTAGACATCATCAACAAACCAAAAAGTGATTTTCTGAATTTTTTCTCTCGGTTGCCTCCCCTTGCTTGCATTTTCCTGTCAAGAAACTGAAGTGGAAATACCCATAAAAACTCCACCAGCTGAGTTGAGCCAGAATCCTGTCTTTTTCTGCTGAGATCTACTCCTTGTGTTAGAATGTATAATTGTAAAATTAACATTGAGTTATTCTAAAGGAATAGACTAGCTTGGAATGAGCATGTCTGCCTTCTCGTTCTTTTATCTTTCAGATTATTCCCAGGTCTGAGGTTCTGGTTTAGGATCCCATGGTGTAGGATACACCCAGAGCCCCTGTTTCTAGCAGCTCTTTACCTGCCCTGGTGTTTGCTGGGCATGATGGCCTAGTTTAGTGGCATATAAGTGTGTATTCACCCTCCTCCTCATGTGTGGTTTGCATTATTTCAGGAGAGAGGAAAAGCCTTATGTCCCAGTTGGACTGAAACACTGTCAAATTGGGAACCCCTGCTGTTAGTCACACCATAGCATGTGACCAGGACATGCTCAGGAGCCAGCCTGGGTGTTGATGACCACCAGGTGGCACAAACTGCTGTATTGGCTAATCTGTGGCCCAGCCTTTCCTGCCCTTTCTTCGACTGCTAGAGCCAGGGGAGTGAAAGCCTGAAAAGACGGCGCCATCCAGCTGGCACTGGCCTTGGAGCCGTGCCTTGGTGGTGGTGACGGGGTGCGGTTTCTGAGTGCAGGGCCCTGACTATAGGAGTGGTGGAAGCCCCACAGACATCTCAGTGCCTGAATCTTCCCAGGTGGGTAAGGAGCAACCCTTGAGCCTGCAGAGGAGTATGAGCCCCTTGCATTTGCAGACCACTGTGATTCAAAGACTTTGGTGTCTCCTTGACTAATTTGATCTGAAGAACACTTGAAGGTAGAGAGAGCAGGTGGTGTTTGCCACCTGGCTCACAAAGTGACCCACATGGGGAAATTGAGGCCAAGAGAAGTTCAGTGACTTATTCTGGGTCACTGAATGAGACAGGAGTGAACTCAGCATTCAGATGTGCCTTATCTTGTGTCTTTAAGGAATTGTTCTTTCTGAGTGAAACAGGTATTGTATGGAAGTTTTAAATGTTACCACTGGGGCTCTTTAAGAATGAAAAATCAGGGTTCCTTAAATGTCACAATAGGGGCATTGTTCCATTTTCTTCAGGCTTTGAAGGCACGTGTGACCATGGTAGACATGGGGGTACATTTGGGGAACCGTCCCAGGTAGACTGGCCTGCTCTCCCATGATGTGATTGTGCCTTGCCAGGGACGTGTGGTGGAAGCCACACAATCTGGGTCCTTGCGGAGCAGTGTTTCCTGTGTGGGCCTCACCAGTATCAGTGAGGTGATGTTAGCAGTACTTGGACAAGGTACTAAACCACGTAGTCTAAATTTTCGAGCTTTTTGCAATCCTCATTCGTGGAAAGTCTTTTTAGGGCTAGTATGTCTTTAACACCTCTCCAGCACTTGCTAATCCTACTCTTTTTAGCCAAGAGAACTGGCCTGAGTCTTGACCAACTTTTGGTTAAAATTGGACATTGCTTTGTTTTCATTGCATTTAACTCTCTGCCTTCTGTTAGTAAAATGGTACTGAATTTTATTTGAAGTAGTAGTATAAATATTCCTTTTCAATACTTTTTTTTTAACAGTAAAAGATTTTTATTAAAAGAAAATGCAGTAGTCCAGATAGTTTGGGAAATGGCAAAACTGTCAGAGGAGTGCAGAAATGACTAAAGTCTGGAGACTCCCTGGCAGACGAGCCCTGTTCCTGGCCAAGCAAAGAGATGGCGCTGACCCTGTAGGCTCAGGGAGACCTTCAGTGATGCTGATCTACAGCCTCCTTTGAGCTGTAGGTGGTGGCAAGAAGTCACCTTGAGTGTGGGGTATTTGGGGTCTCAGCTTTCACAAGCATTGTGGTGGTAATTCTTTTTTCCTCCTTCCAGAAATGGGCCTGAATTTGAAGCCAGGATACGACAGAATGAGATCAACAACCCCAAGTTCAACTTCCTGAACCCCAATGACCCTTACCATGCCTACTACCGCCACAAGGTCAGCGAGTTTAAGGAGGGGAAGGCTCAGGAGCCCTCAGCCGCCATCCCCAAGGTTATGCAGCAACAGCAGCAAGCCACCCAGCAGCAGTTGCCCCAGAAGGTTTGTCCAGCCCCGCTCCCTCACTTTCCTAGGGCTGAGAGGGAGGCAAGGACAGGGAGGGGATGGGCAATTGACTATTACGCAAACCTCCTGTTCACTCAGGGAGGAAAGTTAGATGATTATCCCCATCTTACGGAGACAGGAACTAGGGCTCAGAATGCTGAGCCTTGATGCTAGTTGGCATTTACTGAGCACTGCCTACCAGGCTCTGTTCAGGGCTTTATGTATGTTGTCTCACTACATCCTCGCAGTGGGTGCACGAGGAGCCTGGCTGAGTGACTGTTTTATAGATGAGTAATCTGAGGATTGAGGGAGATGGGATTTTCCCAAGGCTTTTAGCCCCTCCCCTCTGCCTTGACCTTGGTGTGAGCCCTGGATGTGAAGGATACAGTGTGTCACCTGTGGGCCCCTTGTTGAGCCATCCTTTTTTGCTGTTTGTTCTTCCTAGGGCCCCTCCATCTGGTCTGCCCTAATGCCACCTTCCCTTTGCTGGGCTTGGGCTTAGCAAGACTCAGCACTAGGAACTGTGGGGTGTGGATAAGGCAAGAAGGGCCAGCACATTAAGCTTCCTGTGCAGACCTGGATTGGTCCCTTCACTGTGAACTGTAATGAAAAAGGCAGCACTGCCTTTGGGTGGTTGAAGTTAGATTCTGAGACCTTGCATTGCAATTTACTACTCCTAGGGCCTTGGGCTTTTCAGTTTCCTCATCTGTGAATAGGATTCATAGTACCTATTTTGCCTTCTCATGTGGTTTGTGTAGAGGGCAGGTGAGGTGACAAATGTAAAAGTACTTTGTACAGTGGGATCCTCTGCACACCTATAAGGCTTGCTGCGTCCTCCATCCCCTCGGGGGGATTTGTTAGGCCATGGTGCTGAGCAGAGGGGCATGTGTCTAACTTGAGGCCGTACAAGAAGTTTAGACCACAGTTGGCTGAGAAATTGGTACAGTTCTCTCACACCAGTTGCCAGTGTGGTGTGTGTGTGTAATTAGTAGGAGTGGAGAGGTCAGCACCATCCTGCCAGAGGGTGCCTTCCAATCCCTCTCTGCAGCCATTCGATCCCTCGCCTCTTTCTCTACCCTCCCTCTGCTTCTTAGGTCCAAGCCCAGGTGATCCAAGAGACCATCATTCCCAAAGAGCCCCCTCCCGAGTTTGAGTTCATTGCAGACCCCCCCTCCATCTCAGCCTTCGACCTGGATGTGGTGAAGTTGACGGCTCAGTTTGTGGCCCGGAATGGGCGCCAGTTTCTAACCCAACTGATGCAGAAAGAGCAGCGCAACTACCAGTTTGACTTTCTCCGCCCACAGCACAGCCTCTTCAACTACTTCACGAAGCTGGTGGAACAGTATACCAAGGTGCCTGGGCAGGGGAGGGCTGGGGTGCTGGGCCCAGGGAAGGTAGGCACTTCACTGCAAGCACTCCATCCACTCACTGTTTCCAGGGCACCACTCCTCTGGAAAAATGTTAAAAATCTCAGTTTAATGTGAAATCGTGATTTCTATTCAATTACTCTCTTTTAAAGGCCACACAGGCTGCTTGTTTCTAAAGAGAAATGAAACGCATGGTTAGTAACTACCATTAGGTTAGTGTCTACTATGTGATGAAGCCAGGTGGTGGTAATTTAAGTACATTTACATTTCCAACTGCTTAGCACAGAGTCCAAGAAGAAACAAACCCTTAATAATCAGTTCCTATTATGTAACTTAATCCTCACAAGAATCCCTGAGGTAAGTGTTTTACTCCCATTTTTCAGTAGAGTAAACTGAGGTTCAAATTGGAGAAGTCACTTATGGTCTCTCAGAGTATAGCTGCACTGAGATTGAAACCCACAGTTGACTCTAAAACCTTAGTGATTTTCCACTTTACAAAGTACTATTGAAGCAGAAATATTTTAATAGGTGATGGAAAACATTGTAATATAAGTAAATGTAGCTAACATTTACTGAGTACTTACACAGGCAGTATCTTCTTATTAATTCCTAAAATCTTTGGGGGAGCCACTATTCCTATGCTCATTTTACAGAAGAGGAATCTGAGACACAGAGAAGTTAAATAACTTGGCCAGCATCACACAGCTAGAGAAGGTTGCAGAGCTGGGCCTTGTGCTTTGGCAGTTTACTCTAGACCTTAAGATATTACCATGCTACATTGCTGCAATCAAGCATATGCACAAGTTGATAATGGAACGTAAAATAATCAGATTGTTAACTTATTTCAAAGTACACTGGCAAAGATAGGCCTGTGGCCTATTCTCTTGGGGCACTATTTTCTTGTCGCACTTGTGGCCGAGATTGTTTTCCTTCCCTTTTTAGTGTGATGTTCTACACATCTGTTCTTGATACTTAGAAGCAGCACATTAAAGATGTGCTTGAAAGGATTCATTATTGCTGACAGGGCGACGCAGGAATGAGACATGGACACAAAGTTAAGAATTAAGGGAGCAGGGGGCCCACTTGCATCTCGTGCTAAGTGGACGACAATGCAGCCTTGCTCCAGCTATTTATTTCAGAAGATCAGGTGTATATGCTAAAGGTGCTCAGGTGTGGGAGAGCCCACCAGATACCTATGTTTACATCAGGTGTATACAATCTAGGTTTACATCAGGTGAATACAATCTAGGTTTAAGACAATGGTAGTCACAAGACACACTTCTTTACAGGGCCGGCCTGCATGGCATTCTAGGCAGGCCTGTGGCTCAGCGTTCTAAGCCACCACCCCAGAGATGCCTCAGGCAACGGGGAAGACTCAGTTCCCCACAATTCATAATGATTTCCTCTGACTTAACTCACCCCAAGTATACAACTGGAGAGAATTATAAAAATGTGTGTGTTCAGAAAAGAAACAAATTCAGAAGCCAGTAGAATAGTTTAAAAAAAAAATCATCAAAAGTCCAAGGCCAAGGGTTATTACAAGTAAAGTATCAATTTTAAGTGAGCTTCCAGGATCAAAGGGTCCCCAGATCCCTTTTTATTTGTTACTTTCCCTTTCCTTTCTTCCTCATAACCTGGATATTCCATTTACTACTGAACTTCTGGACATTGGTGTTTTGCTGTTGTTGGAAACCCTCAGAGCAATTAGTTTTTAGGGTCAAGGGTCAAGGAGGGCTAGGGGTGGGGGCGTGGGGAGTGGGATACGGAGCCACTTCACCAATGGCAGGAGATCCTGTTGGAGCAGCTGGAATGACTGCTTAGGAAAAAGCCAGCTTTCATTCCCTCATAAATACACATTGAGTGCTGCCCTTGCTTACAGGTGCTGTGGAGTGAACAGAAGGCAGAAATCCTTTTTTTCATGGAGTTTTTAGTTGCATGGCGGGAGGGGGTGACACAGACAAGTGCAGTGTCAGTATATGTCAGGTGGTGATAAATACTAAGGAGAAAAAGAAAAGGGAGTGGAGCAGAAATCTGGTGAGTTGGGGCAGGTGGGCTGCAGTCTTCAATAGGGGAGTCAAGGAGGCCTGAGTAGCATGTGAGAAGGGTTGGAGAACAACAATCTCATGGAAGCAGCTGTCACATACTGACTGTGTGCTAGGTACTAGTGGTCTTGTATGCTTTCCTGCTAATCCTCGCAGTAGCCTTTTAAGTTGGTGGCATCAACTTTAAGCAGTGGTATCACCATTTTGTAGAAGAAAATCGAACCAAGTTCCAGAGGTTAAATACCTTGGCTGGCCAAGTGGAACTGGGACTGGTGCCCAGAATCCCATGCTCTTCCCGTCTCCTGAGCCTTTCACAGGCCCAGGCAGGCATCCTCTTTGCCCCATGTTGTGCCAGGAGGTGATGCTGACTAAACTTGTTTTCTGTGTTTCAGATCTTGATTCCACCCAAAGGCTTATTTACAAAGCTCAAGAAAGAGGCTGAAAATCCCCGAGAAGTTTTGGATCAGGTAAGCTGAACAGGATCTCTTATAACCAGTTACCGATGATGAAAGTTAGACCATGTGGATTCTGTTTCGAGTTTGGAAAGTCTTGAAGGCAATACCTTGTTATGTTTTAGCACAATAGTAATGGGAAGAAAAGCCTTATGGTTGCAAAGACCAGAGGGACCTGAATTCCATATGCTTCCCAGACAGCACCACTTTCTGCTTTGCTCTCAGCTTTAACAAATCTCCCTCTTTTCCACTGTAGCTAGAAAGCAGACTCCTGAGCATATCTTCTGGTAATAGATTCTTTTTGAAGTTCCCCAGGGTTTCAGAGCTGAGAAGAGAAGGCATATCAGTACTGGCTGGTTTTAGTGGCTACATGAAGGCTTTTGTTTCTGAGGCTCCGGCTGCTGCCTCTCTTGTGGGCACTAGGTTGTCACGCAGACTTCCTGAAGGGGCTTGAGACTGAGTGCAGAGACCCTTGCCGGCTCAAGCAGAAAACTTTGAGGTCATAACAAACAGTTGCCCTTGGGAGTCTCTGGAGGCTTTAGGATTTTCATCCTGTCCAAACTCTGGACCTACCTGAATCCAAATAAAAATACCGTAGTTTGCTCCAGGAAGTTCCCCTTGTGGGCAGAGCAGCATCTTGTGTTAAAGGCTCCGGAGTGTGGGAGACAGCCTCCTGGGGAGCAGACCCTGATTTGCCTCAGCATCATGCCATTGCCCATCCCTGCAGGTGTGTTACCGAGTGGAGTGGGCCAAGTTCCAGGAACGTGAGAGGAAGAAGGAAGAGGAGGAGAAGGAGAAGGAGCGAGTGGCCTATGCTCAGATTGACTGGCACGATTTTGTGGTGGTGGAAACAGTAGACTTCCAGCCCAATGAGCAAGGTGGGTCAGGTCTGCAAGAAGGGTGACTCCCGGTGGGGACCCAGGGACTCTGGGCCATCCTGGGAGGTTAACTATTTCCAGGGAGCAACAGACTCTCAGAAGGCTTTATCAGCGTCTGTGTCATCTCTGCTCATTTCTTGCCACTAAGAAAAATTAGATCCAATTCAGCAAATGACTTACTGTGCCAGATCCTGGGTGGGCCTCTAGAGATACGGAGATAAACACAACCCCAGTCATCAGAGAGCTCACCATCTAGAAAGGGAAGACAGGCAAATTGATGGGCCTTTGATAAGGAGTGTCTGTGGGGGAATCCCTCTGACTCTGACTCATTCTCCACCAGGGAACTTCCCTCCTCCCACCACCCCAGAGGAGCTGGGGGCCCGAATCCTCATTCAGGAGCGCTATGAGAAATTCGGGGAGAGTGAAGAGGTCGAGATGGAGGTCGAGTCTGATGAGGAAGATGAGAAACAGGAGAAGGCAGAGGAGCCTCCTTCCCAGTTGGATCAGGACACTCAAGTGCAAGACATGGATGAGGTAGGGTCTGGGTGAGCCCACGGGTGACCTTTTCCCTGGAGCCCAAGGAGAATATGATGCTCTCCAGCAGTCAGATCCAGCTCTCCTCTGAACTTCAAGAGGAGGCCTGGACCCTGAACAAGGACGTACTGAACATGCAGCTGCTGGGCTGAGGCCGCACATAGCCTCTTTCCAGCTCAGGCACAAACATTCATTGACAGGCAAGAATCTAAAAGCTTTGCTGGCTCTCTTGTTCTGTGGCCTTCTTTCCCCTTTTGCCCAGAGGCCTTGCTCCCACCCACTCCATGCCAGCCTTATGGTAGGAAACCCTCTGTGTGTCTCCTTATGCTTTCCCAGCATTTTGAGCTCTTAGCCAAGGGCCAAATGGCCCAGTAGTTCCCAGAGCTTTTCTAAATGTGGCCTGCACTTCCTTTTGGCCACCTCTGCTCCTTTCAAGCCAGGCCTCCAAACAGGCATTGGCCCAGAGTTTGCAGAGCCAAGCTGCTCTCCTCCCCTCAAAGAATTTTTGTACAGTCTGAGAAGAAAGGGCTCCTGTGTCTGTGGGAATTGACTACTTCTCTCCCTCCCAGCTTTGCTCTGTATGAGCAGCTACCACTGAGCGCCTTCTCTCCCTCCGCCCCCCTCTCCAGCATGCTAAGGGCTCTTGGCCTCTTGGGACTGCCTGGTGCCAGCTGCTGGAAATGCCTAGGAGGAGTGTTAGCACCGCAGCCCCCGCACTCCCATTCATACTGTGAGGAAACAGCTTGGCCTGTTGCCCGTTGGCCTCGGCTGCTCCAGGAGGCTTAGCACTAGACGCTGGCTGACAGGGGCCAAGGCTTCTTGCCACCCTGACGGCTGCCAGGGCTCAGCGGCAGGGAGGTGACCTCTCATCCCCTCTCTGAGTCCTTTCACTGCTTTGGTTTTCAGGGTTCAGATGATGAAGAAGAAGGGCAGAAAATGCCCCCACCCCCAGAGACACCCATGCCTCCACCTCTGCCCCCGACTCCAGACCAAGTCATTGTCCGTAAGGACTATGACCCCAAAGGTAGGCCTGCTCTACATTCCATGTGCTCTTCAGAACCGTGTGACTAGGAAGGGCTTGAGACAGCTTGTAAAAGCATTGGTGATCCCTCTGTCGAGGACCTCTCAATGAGGAACAGGGCCTGGTCATGTCTGGTGCCCTTGTGCCTTGCACAGTAAGTGCCAGGTGCAAGGATGGCTGTGAATGGATGTGACTTGAACAAACGACGCATGAATGAAACACCACTCTCTTAACCCAGGCTGCCACCCAGTGCTCTCTCAAACTTCTCTGTTTCCTTTTAGCTTCCAAGCCACTGCCTCCAGCACCTGCTCCAGATGAATATCTTGTGTCCCCCATCACGGGGGAAAAGATCCCTGCCAGCAAAATGCAAGAACACATGCGAATCGGGCTTCTGGATCCCCGCTGGCTGGAGCAGCGGGATCGCTCCATCCGTGAGAAGCAGAGTGATGATGAGGTGTACGCACCAGGTAGGCTCCCCAGTCCACACCCTTTCTCTAACTCAGCCCTGATTCTGGTTCGTGGGAATCTCAAAATCAGGTTGCTTTAAGCAAACATAGAAAGCAACAAGGTCGATAAAAACTTTTGAGGATGGGCACAACCTCTGGTGTTACAGAGGAACTCTCCATTTTCCAGGAGTCCTCTAAAGGCAGGCAGGACGTAGGTGACATGTGCCCATTGATATCTTAGAGCAAGAGTTACCTGTAGCCAGGAGGGGTGTTCATTCCTGAGACTGTACATACAAGAAGGCTGAAGCTAGGGGTTGCTGAGGTCCTTAAGATGAACTGTTTCTGGAGTATAACACGATGGCACTGCCGCTCCTGCGTGAGAGACAGTTCAATAGGGAGGAGATGCCCAAAAGGCTGGATCCCAGGATTTCAGTCCTGACTCTGCTCCTTGTCACTCCTGTGGCCTTGTCCTCTCAGTTGCCATTTCAGGCCCACCATCCTTCTTGTATAAGTCAAAAAGGTTGGATACGCACTGGTTTTAGAGGCTTGGTGCCTGTTGAGTGGCCTGCAGGCTCAGAGGACAAGAATACTACATTAGGACGCAGAGTTGGCCTTGTCAGAAGGAACCAGCCTCTACCTTGCACCCTAGGAAAGTTGCTGCCTTGTCAGAAGGGCACCTGGTTTAGTTTACTTTCACATTCCCTGTACCTATTCTGTGATTTTACATAGGTCTGGATATCGAGAGCAGCTTGAAACAGTTGGCTGAGAGGCGTACTGACATCTTTGGTGTAGAGGAAACTGCCATCGGTAAGAAGATCGGTGAGGAAGAGATCCAGAAGCCAGAGGAAAAGGTACAGCTAAGATGGATTCTAGTGCCTTCTCTGCCCTCAGTCGTTCATGCTCAGGCCTTTTCCGGGAGCTCTGACGAGCTATGGTTTTGCTTTCCTTGCAGGTGACCTGGGATGGCCATTCGGGCAGCATGGCCCGGACCCAGCAGGCTGCCCAGGCCAATATTACCCTCCAGGAGCAGATCGAAGCCATTCACAAGGCCAAGGGCCTGGTGCCAGAAGATGACACCAAAGAGAAGATCGGCCCCAGCAAGCCCAATGAAATCCCCCAGCAACCTCCACCTCCCTCTTCTGCCACCAACATCCCCAGCTCAGCTCCCCCCATCACTTCCGTGCCCCGACCACCTGCGGTAAGCCCACAGCCACCCTGTGACTGGCTTCTAGTGGTTCTTGGGGACTGGCTGTTGGCTGAGAAGGGCAACTGCCTTATAGTGGGACTTGAGGTCTGAGTGGGTCCACTTGAGAGAGAAGGAAGCCTTTAAAGGAAGTGGGAAACTCTAGCCTGATCTGCGTAGGAGGGTAGATCAGGGAGGGAGGCAAGTGACAAATGTGAGAGGCATGTCTGAGGCAGAAAGGGCATCAGGGCTTAACTGCTCTTTGAGCATTGCTGGCCTGACTCCAAGAGCCTGAGCCGAGGTCAGCCTCTGTAGCGGCTCCCTCAGGGTCTGCCACGAGCCACTGTTTGAGCCTGACCTGCTGAGTCCCAATTGGGAGAGAGTAGCTCTGGGCTCTCAGAAGTCAAGTTTCTGTCAGACACCCCAGGCGTGAAGCTGCAGCCTCAGCCCCTTGAGGGCCATTTGGAGCCGTTCAGCTTCCACCCTCAGAGGCTGCTGGTGGCCAGTTGCCTACTCTGCCTGCCTTTGGAGTCCAGCGTTGGCTTCCTGCAACCTATGGTCCCCATCGTCCCTCCTTCCCCACAGATGCCGCCTCCCGTCCGCACCACTGTTGTGTCAGCAGTGCCCGTCATGCCCCGGCCCCCAATGGCGTCTGTGGTCCGCCTACCCCCGGGCTCGGTGATCGCCCCCATGCCACCCATCATTCACGCGCCTAGGATCAACGTGGTGCCCATGCCTCCCTCGGCCCCTCCTATCATGGCACCCCGCCCACCTCCCATGATTGTACCAACAGGTCAGTGCCTCTTACATTGCTTTCCAGGTCATCGGGTCAGGGCCTTCAGGTGAAGGACTGGCCGAAGAACGGTGGTCAGTGTTAGTCTCAGCTGTTCCAGCTGAGGCCCAGCCCAGAGGAGAGCCTGGGCTTCTCCACATGAAAGATCCCTGAGCTGGCAGCTGGGGAACCACAGCTTCTTGGGTGGCGACAAGAGGCTGAACTGGCACAGCTGGCATCTGTGCACCTAGAGAGGCTCGGGTGTGGGCTGGAGGGGTCAGGCCCTGAACAGACACAGAGGCCTCAGCAGATGATTGTTGTTAGCTGGCCCCTGCTCCTCCTCCAATCCCTTGCTGCCCAATTTGGGTGGACTCCCACATGCCCCTGCCAGGGAACTTACAGGCTGCCAGACTCAGCGAGGCGTGGCCATTCATGCCTCTGACTGGGGAGTGGCAGGAAACCTTTACAATCTCCTTTCTCACTTCTCACCAGCTGAGTCCTGGACCCCTTCCCCTGCCTTACGGTTCTCCTTATCTTTCTGTAGCCTTTGTGCCTGCTCCACCTGTGGCACCTGTTCCAGCTCCTGCCCCAATGCCCCCTGTCCACCCCCCACCTCCCATGGAAGATGAGCCCACCTCCAAGAAACTGAAGACAGAAGACAGCCTCATGCCCGAGGAGGAGTTCCTGCGCAGAAACAAGGTCTGTGATTCCAGCGTCCTGCCTGTGAGCCTGAAGTGTCTGGCTTGGTGGGGTCAGGGTGGTTCCGGTCCTGCCCCATTCACAGACTCCTGTTCTCCTGGAGTCTACGTCACCATTGGAGGCCTCTGAGGGCTCCTGAGCAAACACTAATTTGGGGTCAATAGTCAGAGGAACAGTGTCACTGGTGGTGGTCCCTGGTGTGAACTATTGTAGGGTCCAGCAGGGAGACCCAACTGCACAAGCAGCCGGACTTGTTGTGAAAGAGGATCTGGAAATCTGCAGGAAATTCTGGGTGCAGTTTTTAATTTCTATGTGGCTGGGGACTTAGACATTAATTCCATTCATAGGTTTAATTTTTGAAGACATGTTCTTCTGTGACCTTTCTCCCCAGCTCCAGCCCTTGGGAGGTCTGCCTCTATGGGGGGATTCTGTTGGGGAACCTTGGACCTACTGGTCTTTAGGGAAGCTTTTAGGCTCCAGTGAGGAGGCAGAGGCAAGATTTGAACAAATCTTTTCTTTTCATTGTAATAATAGTTCCCCTTTCTTGACTGCTTACTTAGTGTCTGCATAGAGCCAAGCGTCTTATGTGGACTTTCCTACTTCATGATCCCAATGGGTGTGGTGCAGGAATAGAATCTACCCTGTTCCCAGATCAGGGCCTTGAAGCCCAAAGGGACCAAGTTCACAGGGAAACTGAAATTCAGATCTTGTGACTTAACAGTTCCTATCCTTTCCATATGTGAAACTCCTTGGGGTTTGCAAAGAGCATTTTCCTCTAACTTTGTCACTTCAGCTCCAGTCTCATCAGGAGGTAGGGCAAGAATCATTTTAAAGAAGAGAAGCCAAGATCTTGGAAAGGGGAAGGGATTTGTGCTGTGTTGTAAGTATTGTCAGTAGAGAACCAGGGACCAGAATCCAGGAGCAGGCAACATTATCAAGTAGCCCAGGGCTCCTGCATAATGACTGCCTCCTGTGTTGCAGGGTCCAGTGTCCATCAAAGTCCAGGTGCCCAACATGCAGGATAAGACGGAATGGAAACTGAATGGACAGGTGCTGGTCTTCACCCTCCCGCTCACAGACCAGGTATGGGTTGCTGCCGCCAGCTGGCATCAGGTGCATGGGAACCAAGGGGGCAGGGGACAGCTTACTCCAGCTGGCCTTAGCAAGGGGGTGAAGGTCCTCTCCTCGGTCCCACAGGTCTCTGTCATCAAGGTGAAGATTCACGAAGCCACAGGCATGCCTGCAGGGAAACAGAAGCTGCAGTATGAGGTGAGTCATGGTGTCCAGGGTCCTGCATCTCGTGACCCCAACGTCTCTGGAGCCCCAGAAGCTAAATCCCACACAGAAACACAAAGGAGTGGAGCAGCATTTGGGTTTGGTCACCCAAGTCCATCCTAGAAGTGATGCTGCTGCCTGAGAGTTCTTGGGCACATTAGCCTGACAGTCAGGCCTTCGCAGGGTCACAGGAAAGTCTTGCAGGATGTGTAGCCAACCCCTGCCTCAGTCACTGGAGTAGAGTTCTGGGGACAGGATTTGGGTGACCTCTGGCAGGCTTGGGCCCAGTCTTAAGAGCCCTCTCAGCCAATGTGATCTGTGAGGGTGCTGGGTACTCCCTCTTAGGCTGAAAAAGCCTCACTCTGGTCCTCAGTTTCCCACTCTAAAATGAGAGCATTGGGTTAGGTGATCCCTAAAGGTCGTGTGATTTGAAAGTCAGAATTTTGTAAGGTTAGTCAGGGTGATCTTGGGATTTGAGCTTTGAGCCAACTATTGACAAAGATGAAGGGCATGGATTGGTGAGAAGGAAGGAAAAAGCATTCTGGGAGGAACCAGGGACCCTTCCAGTCACACCCCCATCTTCTCAGTTCTGAGGCTGCTGTACTATGTTCAGGCTGGATTGCCTAGCACTTAAAGGGCCACCATCTTTCTTCCAGGGCATTTTCATCAAGGATTCCAACTCACTGGCTTACTACAACATGGCCAATGGCGCTGTGATCCACCTGGCCCTCAAGGAGAGAGGCGGGAGGAAGAAGTAGAAGAGAGACCCGTTGTTAGATCCCAGCCACTGCTACCTTGCCATCCCTGCCTCCCTATTACTGTGTTTAGAAATACAGCTTCATCCTGCAGTCTTGTGCCTTCCACCCCTCATCTCTTCCACACATTGCTAAGTGTAGCAGGGCTTTCTTAGCCATTCTGTCTTCCTAGTCGTCTCTGGAATCCCTCTGTATTAGGGTCTTGATTTAAAAGACTTTGTTTCTTTGGGCTGTCGGTTAGGAAATGAGAGCCCAGAGATGTCCCCGGGGCAGTTTCGTAGTGCCAAGTGGCACTTAGCTAATGGAATGTGACTGTTAATGTCATTAATCATTTTGTATCTTGCCATGGGCTGGCTGTCTAGTAAACTTCTTGGACCTTTCTTGTGAAATCATCAGAATAAAACTTGTCCCTTGGTCACTTGGTCACAGCTACTGTGCAGTGGACCTCCACTCTGAGGAATGCTGGAGCTTGTCATTAAATTATTGCTGCCATCAGATTTTTTTTTTTAAAGAAAGATTCTACTACATAAAATCTTTTTAAAAAGCATTACATTTTTATTTCTCTTTGAAACATTCTGACCCTCCAAAGGCATAGGCACAGATATTTAAAAAACTAATTTAGCAACATGCCAGATACCATGGAAGAACAAGGATGGATGAGATGTGGTATCTGGGTCAGTGGGCAGTGAGACACCTGTGCAGATGAGGCTTAGGTGACACGATTTCTTGCAGACACAGAATCACCTGATTAGCTCCTTTATCTCAGGCAGGTAACTTACTCTGTGTGAGCACAGGGATGGATGAGGTTTCTATAAAGTGTATTTAATAAATGTGCATTTATTAGATAAACAGAAGACCTGGTACTGTTTGGAGGACTTTATAAAATTTAATTCATTTAATCCTCACTGTTACAAGCACTTGATCAATACTACATTGATACTACTGTAATTCTCAGGTGACCCTGTTTTACACTTGAGTAAACTGTCTCATGCCCACAGTCACACAGAAGATGATAAGAGAATTGTGCAAAGCAGTTGCCACAGTCCTGCCTGTTGTTTTGGGAGTGTGTTGTCATGAGATGGACACTGCTGTGGGTGTTCAGAGGGAGGAAGGTGAGAACTTGTTGATAACCGTTTCCTCATTTTAAACTTAAAGCAGATTTCATCTTGAAGATCTTAAGTGTTTTGCTCCTGAATGTTCCCGGTGCCTTTTATTTGCAGTCCCTCTATTTGATCCCCCTGGCTTCCTCTTGAGGTCATCCCCAGGCCTCTGAGGATTAGACCATTCACCCCCAAGGTCACAAAACCAGTAATCGAGTCCTTACTCTCCAATTCCAAACCTAGAGCTCAGGCGGCTCCTCCATCTGCCAGTCATAGGGCTCTGTTGCAGGTTGCTGGATCCTTGTATTTTCACTTGGTTGATGGAGTGTCATTCCTCTACCTGTCTCATTTGGCTGCTATCTGATTGCTGTAAGTTTCCCCTAAGGACCAGGCACAAAGTTGGCTTCTGGAAGTGCCTAACGTGAACCCAGTGCTGGTTACTTCTCCACAGCCAACCCTGAAAAGCCCCCTGGACACCACCACCTGGGGCTTATTCTAAGAGAAGGGACAGGGGGACAGGAGATCTGGGTGGACCCTATGTTCCAAGCTCTTCTTCCTTTCTTGGATTGGCTTGGGTAGGAGGGTCGGCGGGGCAGAGTATGGTGTCAGGGCACTTGCTGCCACAGACTAGCTGATCCCAGGCAGGGCCTCTAAGACTGAAGGCCAGGAATGCTTCTGACTGGACTGTGAGTGAATGGGTCCTTTGAGTCGCCTTCTGGGGAGCATACCCAGTTTCCCAGAGCTCCTGAATGAACATCTGTCCTGGATCGCTCAGTCGCAAAAGGCCAATTGAACAGGCGGCCTTGTGACCCTCAGTGGCTGTAGGCCCAGCACACAGCCCACCACTGCTTCCTGTTGAGGGCCTGCAGCGTGTCAGCAGCACCTCGCCATTCACAAAGCTGTTCACACAGCTTTTCTGATTTTCACTGCAATCTGCTGAGCATTATCTGCCTCATTTTTTAGACGATGTGGAATACACAAAGTTGCAAAGCCAGTGAGGGACCCTGGGAGGCTGAAGCAGCTCCTCCGTGCCTGGTGACCCCACTGTTCTCACTGTTCCACCAGCCCAACTGAAATGGAGATGGGGTGGGGGTGGTATTCCCGTTGTGGAACCTCTGGGAAAGCTAGGCTGGACTTGAGGCCTTCAGAGTCACTATAATTGTTAAAACTCATGAAGAATCCCCAGGACTCCTTGCCATTATACAGAATTTCATTTTCAGACTCTACTAGATTCTTGAAATTGGCACATGTAATGTTGCCCCAAGAAGGCCACTAATGGCCAGACCCATTTCACTTTTCAAATTAAATATATTAGAGAAGATGTGCACTGGTTATTTTTGTATGTTAGGATATATATTTGAATGGAAATATGCATTATACTGCAATTATAGCAATCTTTACATGTAATATTTCATTTATCCCTGTAATCCAAAAACTAAAAGGTAAAAAAATTATAGATAATGTGGCTACACATACATTAGATTTTTAGTTTACATTTTTTTAAATAAAATTTAAGGTCAGAATAATGATTACCTCGACATGATTGACTTAAATTGTTACAAAGAAGGTAATGCTGTTGCCTTAAACTGAGTTCATTTGAGCCAGTCAGTGTTCCTACCCCTGATTAGATTAGGATAAGCGTGTGTCACATTTTAAACCAATGATACAGAAGGAAATGCAGCCTCTGCACCATTGAGCAGAAGCTACCAGAAGAATCATGAGGGCTGTGGCTTGAGGTTGAAGCAACACAGAAAGGAGGACAAGAAACGGAGGAAAAATTAAAATGAGTCCATATCCCTGGTGATCCAACTTCTGGATCAAACTGCTCCTGAAGCTTATGTACCTGTGTTTTTGTTTTTGATTTTTTTTTTTAAGCTATGGAAACCACTAAATAAGAGTTTTGGTTTAAACCAATTTGAGTTGTTTTCTGTCACTTGAACCCAAAGATTCTAAACTGATATCCTCAGTGTCGGGATAAGAAACTTGATAGTTTCCTGCTCTTCAGAAGCTGGTAGACACCAGCTGTCTACCTTCTGAGCTTCAGCTCTGCTCTGTTTTTGAATAAAGGCTATGACATCTGTTCATGACCAATACTAACAGGTTTTCCCAGTACACACAAGCTGCACATTAGGATCCAGGAGAGGGGATCGTACAAGGGCCTGTGTGAGTGCATCAGGTAAAGCTTTTGGGAATGAACCAGCAGAATGAGACTAGGATATCAACAAATTCTTGTAACCCTGGCTAAGGATCTCTCATCTTCAGAAGAACATCCACAACAGCCAGTCTGCTATGATTATTTCAAAGCATTGCCAAAGGACTCTTATTTTTTACCTGTGATTCTGCAGGGCATTAATTTTGATAATTTATTCATTCGTCATTCATTCATTTCCTCCTCCCCTTACTTTCTCACTCTATCCACCTTGTTCTCTGAGGCTGCTGCTCCTTCAAGGGCTTTACACTTGCTGCTCAGCTTCCCTGCACTCTCTTTTCCCAGAACTCAGGTTATGAGAAATGAAGGGATTTTGCATAAGAGGAGCACAAGCATGAAGCCAAGTCTCCCAAGCCATGTGCCACTGGTTAAATTAGGTAAACTCTGCAACTGCAGCCACAGGCTGTGATTGAGAAACAAAACACTAATGACTTTGCAAGTGCTGTGCAAACTGTCAGTGTGACCACTCCTGGCTACCATTTACTGGGCATCTCCAGGTGCTCGGTATTTGCACATATTATCACATTATAGGTGCAGAACTCCTCCAAGTAGGTTTTGTTTTTCCTTCAGTATTTCCATTTTACAGATGAGGAAACAGGCTCAGAGAGAAGTGATTTGCTCAGGGTCACATGGCTGGTAGCCAGAGAAGAGATTTGAGTCCTGGATGGTCTGATGTAAGAAAATTAGAAGCTAGGGCTTCAAGCCCTTAACATGAGAAACATCTATCCAGTCTCCCAGTGACGGAAGTGCCCTAACCGCCCCCCCCCATCTCCATCCCAAATACTGCAGGGGTGAAAATCCTGGCATATGTGCCATAACGGGGCTGAGTAAGAACATGTGTGGTATATGACCCTAGGGCCAGTCTTAAGGAGTCATAGGATATGGACACTTTGCTTTGTCCATCATCCTTGGGGCTTCTCATCTGTTCCAGGTCTGTCTGGCTCCTCTCTCTTTTCCCTGGGATAGGCTCCCCACACTCCTGAGAGGCCCAGTCTGCCCCAGTGGGGCACTAAGAGCCCACCACTCCATCTGGAGCTAATGGAGAGGAAGACTGTCCTTCCAGATGAGGATTTAAGACCAAAATATCCTTGCTCACTTCCCCTTGCTGGGTTCCAGAGCCACCACCCCACTCCCATGTCTGCTGGTGCTTGTTTATGGAAACCCAGAAACCAATGGAATGTGAAGACTGCCCAGTGAAGTCTTTAAGAATGTCTGGGCCACATGGCATCAAGGAAACAGCTGGTGAAATCAGTCAAAGCTTAAGACCCTCTGCCTGGGGCTTGTTGTGAGAGTTTCCCAAGCTCTGCGGCTCAGGCCTGGCTCTTCCGGTGCTTACCTCTCTCTGGGCCTGTCTCCACCAGTCTGCAGGGGAGTGTCAGAAGACAGTATGGTTGTAACTTGTAAACCATAAAGAATTGGATTCAAAATAAGGGGTTATCATTATGATGCCAAGAGATGGAAAACCCCTGGGGTCAGAAGTCTGCTGCTGGGGCCTAAGGCCATAGAGGGAAAATTGGTCCATCCCTCCCAATATGGGCTATTGGTAAGAACTAGGTTTGAATCCTGACGGTGCCGTAAGCTAGTTCTGGGAACGTAGGGAACCCACTTTACTTCCTAGCACTTCAGTTTCCTTAACTGTAAAATGGGACTAATAAGTATCTCGTTTATAAAAGTTATGAGATGATGTGGCTACTTTGGAAAACAGCCTGGCAGTTCCTCAAGCAATTAAACAGTTACCATGTGACCCTGAAATTCCACTCCTAGGTATCTACTGAAGAGAAATGAAAACACATGCCTACATAAAAACTTTACATGAATGTTCATAGCAGCATTATTCACAATAGCTAAAAGGTGGAAACAACCCAAATGTCCATCACCTGATGAATGGATAAACAAAATGCAGTATATCCACACAATGGAATACCATGGAAAGGAATGATGTTCTGGTACATACTCCAACATGGATGAAACTTGAAAACTTAAGGTTGAGTGAAATAAGCCAAACAAAAGGACAAATGGGTGATTTCATTTCCACAAAATGTCAGGAAAAGGCAACTCTTTGGAGACAGAAATTTGATTAGTGGCTGTCAGGGGCTGCAGGAGGGGGTGGAGGGGCTTGGGATTTACTGATAATAGTTACCCAGTTTCTGTTTGGGGTGGTGAAAATGTCCTAAAATTAGATTATGTGATGATTACACAACTCTTTAAATATACTAAAAATCCTTGAATGGTACACTTTATATGGTGAATTTTATGGTATGTGAATTAGATCTCAGTAAAGCTGCTGAAAAAAAAAAGATGACAGAAAGTAGGTAGAGCTTGGGGCCATGCATGTCTCAATAAAGGTCGGTCATTATTCTTAATTCTCCCACGAGCTAATTTAAAGTCCTAGAAGCTGAGGGCAGGGGGTTGGGGCGGCCGTTCCGCTGGGTGAGTTCCTGTTCCTCAAAAATGAGTGGGTCTGACAATCCCTACCCACGTCCCTGGGGTCTTCCGAGGAGCAGGGGCGCAGGAGGCAGATGCGAAATCCATGACGGACGCCCTCGGCCACCTGCCTGCACGCAGCTGCAGATGAGAGGCCAGGTCCGGGCCAACCCGGAAAGGCTGCAGGAGGTTGTCCAGGTGAGCTGTCGTGATTGGCAGCCCGGGAGGACGCCTTCGGTGACGGCTGCCCCGCCCCCTCATGTCGGGCCTGCTGGCGCCAGCCTGGGGAGGTGGGCGGGGCTCGAGGTTCGCGGCGGCCATTGGGCGTGGGGGAGGAACGCCTGGGTGGGCCTAGAGCCCCGCCCCCGGCAGCGCGGCGGCCAATGGGCGGGGCGGTGGCGGCCAATGGGCGGGGCGGCGGCAGCGGCAGGGAGGCTAAGGCGGCTGAGGTGGCTGAGGCGGCTGAGGCGGCCGCGGAGGCTGAGGTGGCGGGCGCGGCCGGGATGGCGAAAAGCCGCGGAGAGAACGGGCCGCGCGCCCCCGCGGCCGGCGGGAGCCTGTCGGGGACCCGGGAGAGCCTGGCCCCGGGCCCCGACTCCGCAGCCGCCGACGAGCTCAGCTCTCTCGGCTCCGACTCGGAGGCCAACGGCTTCGCCGAGCGCCGCATCGACAAGTTCGGCTTCATCGTGGGCTCGCAGGGCGCCGAGGGCGCGTGAGTAGCGCCGGGGGGCGGGGCCGGGCGCGGGACAGAGCCGCCGTCCCAACCCGGGACCACCGACACCCCTCCCTCCCCTGCCCCACCCCCACCTCCACCTAGACAGACTGACCCGCCCCTCAGCCGCCGGCCTACTTCCGACCTGGGGACAGACAGAACGACCCGTCTCCCTGTCCATCCCCTATCCTGCTACAGACCGACCCGCCCCTCACCGGAAAGCCCACTTCCGACCTGGGGACCGACCCACCCCACCTCTCCCCTGTGCCCCTCAGCCTGCACCCAGACAGACTGACCCACCCCCCAGGACAGGTCGACAATGCCCTCTTCCCAACCGGGGGACAGCCGGACAGACATCTCCCCCATCCCACCGCGACCACCCCGGCCTTAGAGCTGATTGACTTTGCCATCCCCTGACAGAGGAAGAGGGCTGGCGCCCTCCCACCCCGACCCCTCAATAATGAACAGATATTCTCCACTTACCCCCGTAGATACAGACGGACCAACAGATGTTGTGTTTCACCACCATCCCTACACCAGGGGACCTTAAGCAGACTTCAGGACAACCTGCCCCATCCTACCCCATCCCAGAACAGACTGACCCTTACCTTGAGATACAGATCTCTGGATGGACTGACATTGGTCTGCACCCTTACAGGCAGTCCCACCCTGGGACATCTGTCCCTTCCCCTCACCGAAGAGTCAGCGAGTATCCCCACCCCAGGGCTGGAAATTTCTCCCCTGTCGCTTTTTGCAATGGGCAGGCAGTCAGACACTCCCCCTTCCCAGTCCCAACAGGATGACAGAGCCTCACCTCCAGGACAGATTGTCAGCTCCATCAGCCTCAGGAGCCAGCAGAGAGATTCTGGGTCCTCTGTGGGGATGTGCAGGCAGAGAGGAAGGAGGATCCCTGCTCATTTAGCGCACCTAGATTTCCCCCCCTCCCCATACATACACACACCCTCAGAGCCCAGAGGCACCCAGCTGGCAGGTGGAGAAATGTGAGGCCCTAAAATGGGCAGCTGTACTCTAGCCCACAAAACCTCCTGAGCCCAATCCTTACAGATACCATATGCATGGGCTGGTGACTCCAGACCCCACTCCCACACAGCTGTCCTGTCACGTGAGACCAGTGCTCTGCACAGAACTGCCAACCTCCCTGGTGATGTGCCTTCCCTTCATCACAGACAGTCCCACATGCTCAATCACCTGTCGGGGCTGTTGGGTCCAGCCATGACCCTACTCCAGAGGCTAGCCTTCCTCCCCTTCGCTGACCAATTGTGACTGCCCGAGGCTCCCCCAGCCTCTCTCATGACTTAGGGCAGTGTCTTGCCTCTCTGTAAGAACCCCACCCTCCACAAGCAGCCCCATAAAGGTCACTTCCTGGATTTTCCCCAGCCTTGAAGCTTCTCATTCACCAGACCTCCTCTCCCTTGAAGAAGTCTAGGCTCCTCCTCTAAGGAGAAGTCCCTCCTACCCACCTACTGGGTCTGTCCAGCTTTTCCCTACTTATTCACAGCAGGCTAAACCTAGTGCAGCCCAGAACTCAGAGAGCACACCTCATTCTGATCTATCCCTCACTCTGACTAGACCCTTTGTTACAATTCCTCAGGGATTAGTCTGCAAGACCCCAAAGGGGATTTAGGATGTGTTACTGAACTGGGGAACAGTCACCAGGGGATCAGGGCCCTGGGAGGGGTGGGGTCTTGAGAACTGGGAAAGGAGTCTCAGTTGCATTTGTGGGGTCTTGGAAGGAAGATTTCAGATTTGTTGGTAAATTCTAGGATTTGAGAAATCCTAGTATGTGCTTCTTGGGGCAGTTAACCAGATATCAGGATGCAGAGCAGTGTGATATAGTGGGAAAAGGCCAGATAAGGAATCACAGTTGCTGGCTGTGTGACCTTGAGTGAGATCCTGAATCTTTGAGCCTGTTGACTCACTGTAAAGGGCAACAGTAACGTCTACTCCCAGGATTACTGTGGGAATCAAAGGAGATCAGGTATGTGGAGGTGCCTAGCACAGTGCCTGGTATAAGCAGTAGCCCAGAAAGTGTTCATTTCCTTTCTTTTTCCTTCTAAGGGTATGAGAATTGAGGAGGAAAATGAGGGAGTACCTCTGGTATTTGTAGACAGCGAGAGGCCCCAGTGGGAGCACCTCCCTTTGGCTGTAGTCCCCAGCCAGGCAGCCAGACATCTGTCTTCCCCACCCCCCAACCGCACCCAGGATGTGGCTCTGCAGACGCCCTCTACATCACTGGTGTCTGTAGGGCTGGGGCTGAGGTGGAATCCCAGGTCCACTCCTCTCTCCCTGCCTCACTTTCTTGACCTTGTTGGTCATCCTAAAATCTCTGGTGTCTGAAAGCTTAGATGTTCCTTGCTTAGTTTATATTGTGGTTCAAAAAAAGCCAAGAGTAAGTCCCTGCCCAAGGCCACAAGAGGGGAAGTTATGCGAAGTTTCAGGGTGACTGCCCTGAACCTAGTCTCATGGTTGATTTGCTATCCCAGAGAAGTGAAACATTAGCACTGATGGCTGCAGTGGAGATGGTGGGGACTCTGGCTCCAGATTAAAGGTCCATTTTAGCCATCCTGGACCGAAGGTTATCTCAAGACAGCCAGTTTTAGCAGTTATTGGGGGCTGAGGGTGCAGAAGAAAGCTGGTCAGAGGCTACCCTTACTCAGGTGACTGTCAGATGCCTGATGAGAGTTGATCATAAAATCATAGATTGTTTGAGTTGGAAGGAATCTGAAGAATAGCCAGTTTAGGCCTTACTTACACAGAGGAGGAAACAGAAGCCCACAGAGGAGACACCTTAATATCATGCAGCATATTAATGGCGGAACCAAGACCTGAGTTCAGGGTTTCTGACTCCCGAGTCAGGGCAGGTTCCACTGCCTTCACCATCTATTGATTGATGTGGCCTTTGGAAAAGGTGCTGGCCAGGTAGAAAGTTCCTAGCCTGCCCTCACCTTCCCTGGCTTAGCTCAGCACCTTTGACTCCCTCAGGAATATAGGAGGCTAACAGGGCAGTGCAGCAAGAGTAAGAGTGTGTCATAATTACCAGGTTCATTAGACTGATCAGCTTCAGGGCTGGGACCAAACTTATTCACCTTTTTATCCTGAGCATCTAATGTGAGGCCTGCAGTGGAATAGATGCTCAATTAATATTTACTGAATGACATTTACCAAGAGACATTCAAGTTGGAAAGTTAGAAATGACCTTAGAGCTGGCCATCAACATTTAGATAACTACAGTGAGACCTGACAGAAATGGTTAGCTCAACTCTTTAGCCTATTAGGAGCAAAGCCAAGAATTGAACACAGAACTCCTGATTCCCAGCCCTAGGCTCTTTCCACTTCTTCACCTTGTCTGTCTTTTTAGTCTACTCTTCAGGGAACCTTTGGTAGGCCTGAGATGGTCCCTGCCTGCTCCTGAGTAGTAGCCAGTGAGTGGAGAAAGGCAAGAAGGCAGTCAGTTAACTCAGGGCCTTGGGGTGGCATGAATAGGGGTGCTGGCAGCATTAGTTATTTTAATTTGGCTGGGGACTGAGCTGGGCCTTGAATGAGGAGAAAGAATGTTCTCAGCAGGAAAGGGTGGGAGAGAGAGGGAGTGTTGTTACTGTTCCTAATACTTTGGGATCGGAAGAGCAGACGGGTCCCTTCTGCAGCATAGAAGTAGGAAGTCAGGAAGGAAAAGAAGGGGTTTTACCTGATAACATTTGGGTACCAGGCCTCCTGGCCAGAGGGAGATGGCCTGAGCAAGAGGTGGATCCCTGACTTCTTCTTTTCCCATGTGATTGTCATGTGATTCCCACCCAGCCTCACTCCGCTCAGTGCCGCAGGCCAGATGAGGTGAGGAGCTGTGCTCTCAGCTTCCTGTTAGGGGAGTGAGGGATCTGAGCTGGGCCCTGGGAGAAACATCTGGAGCAGCAGTGTTGCCTCTGCCAGTCATTTCCCTGTCCCCTGGGCCCTCCACTGCTCCTAGCCAACTATGGTGGCCTTGGGACTTTAGGAACCATAAAACTGCCTTAAATGGTATCCCTATAGTTTGGTCTGTACCAGTTTTTGTTGGGGTGGGTCCAGAGCCCTCCTAGCAGGCCAGAGCCTGCCTCCCTGCCTTCCACCACTCACTCCAGTTTGTAAGCTCAGAGCATCCTCCTTCCTTGAGCTAGTACAGGTCCCAGAAGAGCATGGAGCTGGCAACAGAGTGGTTGCTGGGTGGCCCATCTGGAAGGAGGCAGCTGCATATGTGAGCTTCTAGACCACAGATCCTCCCATTCTCTCTCCTCCTTCCCTTCCCCCAGCTCTAAGGAAAATCCGGTTTGGTGGCCATGTGGGTGTTCTAGGGCCTCAGACAAGACCTGACTTGGCAAGGGAGGGGGCCAGCGTACCAGCTGCTGCCCTGGGAAGGTGCCTGTGTGTCCGCCTGCTAGGAAACTCTAAGCTGTGGGAAAGAGATAAGGTGGTGGGGCCTGCTTGATGTTTTGTCCTCTCAGCATCGGGGTCTGAAACAGGACCTCTACAGGGCCAATCAGGCTGGCCGTGGTCCAGCCACCCAATCTGTTTACACTGAGTAGGGGAAAGAAGGTGCTCAGTGCTCTCTCCTCACACAAGCTCTGGAGTTCAACTCTCTGTGTGACCTTGGACATGTTGCTTTACTTCTCTGAGCCTTGGTTTCTCATCTGTGAAGGATTGTTGTAAGGTTCAAATAAGCTGGTGTTTGAAAAGATCCTGGGCACACAGTAGGTACTCAATGAATGTTATTCTCCCTCTTAAAACTTGGAGTAGCTAGACGTCCTGTCTTCATTTTCTGCTTCCTATCTCTGACTGTAATGATGAGTGTCGGTGAGGCCCAGCCTCTGTGTCCAGGAAGTTGAACACTGCAGTGAACTCTGACTTTCTCATTCTGTAGATTAACTTACTGGAGTCCAGAGAAGAGAGTGCTCAAGGTCTTCCCACTGGTAGATGGCAGAACTAGGACTGGAACCTGTTTCTCAACACTGAATCCAGTGACTAAGACTTGTTAAGGTGGCAGCACACAGGGTGCCAGATGCTCACCCATCCCCAAGGCCCCCACACCCAGATAGGAGTAAGCAGGAACCTGGCTACCTCCCCATCCCAGTGTGGAGGGCAAGGCAGATCTCAGTTCAGCGAAAGTACATGACTATCCAAGTCAGAGAGAAAGGCCCGTTGAGGAAGATCCTTGGGGAGGCCCTAGAAGCCTGTCCAGATCAGGCCTGGTCCTAGCCCTCCCAGAGTCCCCAGCACACTGGGCTTGACCCAAAAATGCTGCATAATGGCCACCTGACTTTGATATCTAATCTGTGTCTTTTGGAAGAACTGTCTCTTTGTAGGTAAGGCAGAGATTATGCTCCTTGTACAGATGAGAAAATTGAGGTTTACAGTTAGTTAACAATGGAGCCAGATCAGGGAGGAATCCCAGATCTTCTAACTCTCAGCCCTGTGCTTCTCCAAATACATGGCACTGCCCAGTCTCTTCCTCACTGTCAAGCAGGTCGAGCTTCCAGACCCACCAGAGCAGAGCCCTACCATTATCTGCCCATTGTCAGTGCCCTGAACTGATCCCTTTCTTTATCCTACAGGCAGCACACCTGAGGAGGTGGAGGCCTTCTTTAGCTGATTTGTCTGCCCGTGCTAGATCTGCTGTTATCCTGGGGCCCAGGGATCCCCTGGTAGGGTGGAAACTGTCCTGACCACCCCACAGGCAAATCAATGCTCCTGATACTTAGGCTCCTTAGAAGCCACCTATCCAGGATTTCAGGGCACCAGCCAACTTTGGCTTTCCTTATCTTTCTCTTCCCTTCCCCATCTCTCCTACCTTCCACCCACCCTACTCTACTCCATGTCCCATCCAGCTCCCCAGAAGGCTAGCACGGCTTAGCTCTTCACTCCTCTTCAGGAAGGGAAGTAGGCAGCAGACTCAGTAGTATGGGAGGGCAAGCCAGGGCTTACTTTTGACAGTTTATCCATTGTTGCTGAAGTTATTTACATTTATTGAGCACCTGCTCTTCCAGGCCCCATGACTGGTACAAGGGATACAGAGCTGAGCATGACATCCGTGTCATGTTGTCCTCAAGTAGTTCACAGACTGGTTGGAAAATAGACCCATGGAACACACTTACAATGTTGAGTAATAAAGGCCATAACTGGGGTATGTGGTTGCTCTGGAAGTATAGATGAAGCAGCAGCCAGCTCTGCCTAAAGGAGCCCAGAAAGAAGAGATGGCATTTGATTCAGGCCTCAGAAGGGACAAGGAAGGGCATTCCATTGGGGAGTGCATGTGAAAAGTTCCCCCAGAAGCCAGGTGTTTGAGGAATTGGGTATGCCGAGAAGAGAGGTAGTGAGAAGAATGGAAGGCAGGGAAAGGAGATCAGGTAAACTGTGCCTATCCTTGGATGTTAGGCTGAGCCTCCTGTGTTTCACAGAGGTCAGTCTGGTGCTAATGTTGAAGATGGTGTGGAGAGGAACCAGGCTGCAGGCAGTGAGACTTGCCAGGCTGTTGGGAGAGTCCAGGACAGCCCTTCTGGTGTCTGGAAGAGGTCTGGAACAGTGAGGATAAGAGGCCAGCAAATGAGTAGGGCTTGGTGCTTGATTGGCTTTGTGGACTGAGGTGGGAGGGCTCTGGAAGCCTTGGGACAACTTGGTGTGGCCCTGGCCTCTCACAGGGCCTATCCAGGGACCTTCTGGTCACATGTAAGGCAGGCCATCTGTGGCCTCCCTCTAAAATAGGCAGTGGGCTCCTTCTTACTCTGCTTTCTCACATTCCTGGGCTCTTCAAGGTGCCTGGCATGGCTGGCATACCCGAGACACATTAAGGGGTTCTTTGTTTCCCTCCAGTAGGAGGGCAAGTTAGCTAGCCTGGTGGGAGAGGAGTGGAGACTGTGGTACTAAGCTTTGTGGTCTGACTCGTAAACATTGGATGGCAGGGGAGGCTGCAAGGATGGCCAGTCTCCCCTTCAAGGAGAGAGGAATGAGGTCTGAGGGCATGGAAAATCTACCTTAAGGTGGTGTGGCAGCCGGGGACAGTAGGTTTGGGGCTTTGGGAAGAGGACAGACTGATCAAGGGGAAGCAGATGGCAGCCGAGAGCCGGTTTGATCTAGAGTCTTTGTTCTATTCCTAGAGCTTGTGCCTCAGCTCTAGGGACTGGTGGAAGCAGGTCCAGTACCTATGAGAAGGCAAATCCCCCAGCACTTAGAGGCACCACCTGCTTCTCAGAGATGAGAGATTCTGGTGGGAGATGTAGATTTAGGCTTGTGGAATAGAGCCCTGAACCAGGCCAGGGGTCAGGCTGCCAACGCCACCATCTGACCCTTATGGTGTGTGACTTAAGAACATTTCTGCACTTGGCTATGGGGTTAATACTCCCAGTTTTCACTCGGCAGTTACAAGGTACATGGCCCTGTGCTGGGCTCAGGGCACACAAAATTGGTCCCTGTCATCACAGGACTTACAGCCTAGCAGGGAGGTCAGACATGAAACAGGTAGTTATAGGAGTGGCGTATGCACAAGAGGATTGTGAGGCTCAATGAAAGAACGGATTAGGAGCATAGTGTGAACAAAGACTGCTTAACGGGGATCAGGAGATCCAAGTCCTGGGCCTCACTGGGCCACCAACTAGCTGTGTGACCTTGAGAAAGTTGCTTGATCTAAGCTTCAGTTTCCCCCACATATAAAATATGTGCAGTTATAATGGGATGTTGACAAGCTCTTCTACTTCTAACATCCTGGGACTGATCTTGGAGTATAAGAAGTGTTTTGCAAGTTCTTTATGAAGTGCCAAGTAAGTGTAAGGGCTCATCACAGTACAGCCCACAGGCCCATGCTCCCAGCATGTTCTTTTCCTCTCGTGAGAGGTCCTGTCCCTCAGGCACAGGACCAGTGGCCCTCTTGTCCTTTGTCCAGACAAAGGTTGTTTTGATTTGTTTAGTTATTTAGTCTGCACAGTGCTTGCATTCCCATTGCTTTGCAGTAATCCTTATAGGAGCAATGGGAAATTAGTAGGGTAAGTATTATTTCACCCTGCTTGTAGTTAAGGAAACTGAGGCTGAGCAAGTGTTAGAACTGGGCCTGGGACCCAGGGCTGCTCCTTCCCAAATATCAAGCTTGGCAAAGCTAGGGGCCACTGTGTGACCTCTCCTTCCCCGATGCTTGCCCCCACCAGCCTTGGTACGTCAGCCCATCCCCAGGTGTCTACACTTCTCTTCACAGACTTCTTGGGTTGTTTTTGTTGCTGAGTTTTGTGACAGTGGCACACCCTAGCCCTTTAGAAGACCCAGAAATGGATGGCAAACTTTCTCTCCCAAGTCTCCACACAGAGACATGTACCCTAAGAGAAGATAGGAGCGGCTGGGTAGTGCGGGGCTGGAGCGTAAGTGTGGAGAACTCTTGCTCCTTCTCACAGGACTCGGCCTTGGGCCCTGGGTGTCTAGAGGTGACTCGTCTCAGCCAGCCACTTTTCCATTATGCTGCTGCTTTCCCTTCTCTCTCTATCTTGGCTTCATAGAAAAAAAGAACCCGGTTTGAGACACCAGCAGACCTGGCCTCGAGTCCCGGTTCCGTCATTTTCCAGCCATGTGATCTCTCTGAGTCTCAAAATGGGTCAGGTGGTACTATTGGGGGTAGGTGGAGTGTTAAGAGGTGAGGTTTATAAAGCATCCATCAGTGTCTGCCACAAAGTAAGGGCTCCAATGATACATGGGGGCTCTTATAATTAGAGTGTGAATTACCTTCTGAGATTTCATGTCAGGCCTGTAGCATAATATTAAGGGAGGAAGGCAGCCTGCGCATGAAGATCCAGATTCCCCATTGCGGTTGGGAGCTTCCTGGCCTGCCAGCGCGGGTTGGGAATCCCCCCCATCAGTTCCTCACTGAGTCATTTGCAGCAGGTCTCCCAGGCAGCACTGATTCCAAAAGCTAGGATCTGAGGCCCTGACTGAGGGCCCTTCCTCTCCTTGGCCCATGAAGGTAAAGCAGAAGTGAGAGCAGAGGTGGACCTCCCAAAAGATTCAGTCCAAAGCATGCAGCTCTCAGGCTGCCTGGGGCCTCTGCCCTCCCGGGTGGTGGCAATCACTTGAGGAAGGGTTTAGAATTTGCTTCCACCACCCTCCTCCTATGTCTTTGTAGCCTGTCATCCTGGGCCTTACTGTCCTGACTTCATCCTCCCTGCTCAGCGATTGTAAAGCCATTTCATAGGAGGCTCTCACCTACATCTCCTCATTTCATTCCTAGATGTACTTATCACGTGGTCCCCATCTTACAGAGGCACAAACCAAATCTCAGACAGGTCAAGTGACTTGCCCACATCACACAGTTTGTGGCTCTGAGTCCAGTAAGCTCTAGGTTCCCTGGGAGCAAGGCTTCTGTGTACCCAGTCTGATAGACAGTGCTCGGTGCTGGAGCTGAGTGAAAGAGGAGGAGCAGAGCAGGCAGGGCCTTGGGAAGGAGGCTGCCGGACATGCCTCCCGGTGCTGTTCCTGCTTGTCCTGGACCTTGAACAGTTACTGGTTTGCTGAAAGCCTGAGTTTCCTCATCTGTGAAAGGAGGATGATAATTAGAGGACCTGTCCCATGGGCTGGTTGTCAGGATTAAATGAAGTAATGTAAGTTAATTGCTGAACACAGTGTCTGGAGCATAGTAAGTGCCTGGTAAGTGCTACAACAGTTGTCCAATTAAGGTAATTGAATATTAGGGTTGTAATGTTATAAAAGGCCTTCATCAAGCTCATCTGTGCTCAGCCATGGGCCTGGCTGTGAGGAAGATGTAGAGCTGGGGTCAGGCCAGATAGGCAGTGCCCTTCATCAGGCTTTCGCTGTGCCTTATCCACACGATCCCAAGGTAGAGGATGGGATTCCCATCTCACTGCTGAGGAAGTTGAAACTCAGAGAGTCTGAGATCACAAAGCTAGTGAGTCAGAAAGCACACAGTCATGGAGCTCCAGCTAGGTGCCAGGCACTGTGCTAGGCATCTGACCCACTGCAGAGGACAAGACTGGGGGAGCCCCTGCCTCAAGGAGCCCCTTCTCATGAAATGCTGCCTCAGCAGAGTGACTTATCTGGTTGAGAAGCTGTCCACTCCCCAGGGCTGTTTACATTCCCCAAACAAGCTGTGCCCTTTTCTATTAATTGGGGTTTGTTCATACTGGGACTTTTGCCTGGTACACCCTTTCCCTATTCTCAAACTAGTTTCTTCCCGTTACCCTTCGAGGATTGGCTCAAAAGTCTGCTCCCCTTTAAAGCTTTCCTAAACATCTCCATCCCCACCTTGGGGGCTTCTTGCAGACTTCTAGAACCTTCTACCTATTTCTGTAGTAGCACTTCTACTGTGTGCGCTGGTTTCTTACTTACCGTTTATCTTCTCTGCCCAGTTGACCTCCTCAAGGGCAGAGGCTGCATTTTATTCATCTTTAGAGATTCATGACCTGGAACATAGGCTCTGGAGAACTGTGTGTGGAACATGATGTGCTGATTGTGTTCTGCCCCTGGAGGAGTTAGGAAAGGCTTTGTAGAGGGGAGAGGGAGTCCTGAATGAGGCCTCGAACATGAGTGGGAGTGAATCAGAGTTGGGGGGAGGGGTTTAGAGAGGACAGCTCAGAGGGAGGAGGGTGCTTAGGGATAGGGCTAGGAAAGAAGGGAGGGATGTGCAGGGAACAGGAGGGCCTGAAAGCAAGGGCCTGAGGTTTCTGTTGGACAAGCAGTAGAGAGCCTTGAAGGAGTCAGGGCAGAGAAGGGGCATTATATCACCAATGATTCCACACTACTTTGCTAAGATCTACCAATGAGATCTACTAATTTGGGAAGGATGATGAGAGGGGCCACACCTACACTCAGAGTCACAGTGGCCCCTGGGTGCCTGCACTGAGATTGTGACCCGATGACCCAGTCACCAGCAGGGAATTTCAAGCACTCCTCTGCCTAGTGGTGGTGGTGGGGGTGGGGGGAGGTTGGGGAAGGGGATGTCTTCTGTTGAGAATACTCTCCATACCTTTTTGCAGTTGTCAGGGAGACAAGCCCTGGGGGTTTCTGCTGTGGTCTGCTCCCTTCCCTCTCTGAGTAGGGCTAGAAGAGGGGTGGAGGTGAGGTGGGGAGTGTAGGGTGCTTTTTGAAAACAGCAATGCTGGTGCTTAAAGGAACCAAAGGACCTGAGCTGGGTGGAGCTGAGCAGAGTTGAGAGCTGGGCAGTGGCCCAAGTCACCAAGGCCAGTGAAGGGTGGAGAGAACCTGTTTACCATTGTGCACCGACCCAGAGCTGGAAGGAGCAGAGCCAGGGAATTCCTTATGGGAAAGGGAGGCAGGCCCAGAACAAGCCACTGGGGGTGTGAGAGTGAAGCAAGCCAGACTCTCTCTCGTTCAGATAGGGAGTCTGGACGCTGCTAGGCACCTCCAAGGCAGGGGCAGCCAGGGCTGCAGGAGGGAGCACCAGGTGGCCACAGACCATCTCCCTTTTCTACACCGACTCACAGTGTGGCCTGGGGCAGATCACTTATCCTCTGGGCTGCAAGCCTCCCTGGCTGTCTGAGTCAGCTCCCTTACAGTCGGCCATATGCACACTACTCTCTCCAGCATTCGTTTCCCATTATAGGTTGTTATGGAGCTGGCATAGAAGCTATTTATACTCTCAGTCATTATCACTTCTTAGAGTAATGAACTCCAGAGGTTGTTACCTAACATACAAAGTAGGTCGGCCTTGTTTTTATTCTCACTTCTGTTTTGAGCTCTGGGTAGAAGGAAGCTCCCCTACCCTGGTGTCCCTGGATCTGGGATTGGCCATGCTCTCTCTGCCCATCCATTTCCCAGACTTCCACACTTTGTTGAGACTTCCTCTGGCTGCCTCCTCTCCATCCTGGAGACCCATGTGAAAGGCCACTTTCACATTATTCACTCCTGCCCTTTCAGTGCAGAGAGTGTGGCTCTCTACTGGGTGGTGAGGAGGGAAGGGAATGACAAGTATCTAGGCCCTGCTATGTGTGGGCACTTTATATTTATTGGATAGTTTAGTGCTTAAGTGGCAGCCTCCACTTCCTGGCTATGTAAACTTTGGGCAGATTATTCAACCTTGTAGAGCTTCATGTGATCATTACCACTGCTCTCCGAGGAGGTGGTATTGCTCCCATATTACAGATGTGGAACTGGGAGCTCAGAGAGTGGAACAACCTGCCCCTTTTCACACAAACACAAAGTGATACAGCTGGGATCAGAAGCCAGGATTTATAGTTGGTGTGTCATTGAGTAAATTACTTAATCTCTTGGGGCTTCAGTTGCTTCATGGGTAAAATGGGGATAACCTGCCCTGCCTGCCTCAAAGGGCTATTTATATGGATCAGTCAGATGAGAACAGGTATGTGAAAGTGCTAGGTAAACTGCCAGTACCAGTTACCTAGCAGTTACCATTTGTGGGATACCCACCAGGCTGAGCCCTTATACATCTTTATTCCCTGTAGCCATGCTATAAAATATGAGGTATGTATTATGGTCTCACTTAAAGATGAATAAGTTGAGGTCAAATATTTTGCCCATGGTCTCCCAGCTAATACATAGAGGAACTGGAATGGAAGCTGGGTTGGTTGATTTCACAGACCCTACTCTGGTCATTCATGAGGCAAATCAGTCCTGTGGTCTGTGACTTTGAGCTGTCTGTGTGAGGTGTATTTCTCTTTGGACTGCCTAGGGTAGTGAGGCTTAGGAGGAGGGGGTTAGACTGGTTCCTTGGGACCAAGGTGTATCTTCCACTATAGGGGGCATGGGTACGGGCACGGGCACCACAACTGGCTGAGGTATACTTGGGCAGAAAGCATATGTCCTGAAGGACAAGGGAAGAGAGAGCCCCAGCCTTTGTTCTCAGTGGTCTTGAACTAGTCTTGACCCTCTGAGCTCTTGGAAACCTTCAGCCTCTGAGTTTGTGGAGAGGGCTAGGGAACTGGGAGCCTGCAGGGAATGGGGTCAGCAGAGTGTCCCTGATGCCTTGGGCCATGGCCTGGGCGGGGCATAGCATAGCATGGCACAGCCTGGCTAAACCTAGCTCAGCCAGGGAGCCTGGCAGATTCTCAGATCAGGCACTCCATGATTGCCCCCCTTTGTCTCTTCTGTGCCTCTGCCCCCTCAGAAAATGGGATAACTAGCAAATGGCAGATTGCCCAGGTTTACTGTCTCCAACTGAGGTTATGCTTGCAAGCTGTACCCATCCAGGTATTGGCCTCACCAAGCATTTGCTGTGCACGGGCAGGCTGCTCTGGGGCAGTCAGAACACTGGGGCCTTATCTCCAGGAACTTGGGGCCAGAGATAGAGCCACACAGCTGCATCTAGAGAAGGGCCTTATTTCCCTGTAGGCTTCCCAAAGAAGTCAGAGCAGCATGTGAGTCACTGTGGCAGAGGGAAAGCCCAGGTTCTATTGCCCACTTATTAGCTTTGTGACTTTGTCAAAGTCATACAACCTCTCTGAGCAAGTCAATTTTTTTATGGCTCAAATGGAAATAATAATCTATGAGGGATCCACCTCACTGGGCTATTAGGGAGACCAAGTTGCTGCCTTAGGCAGCAGAGTCATGATGTGATGGTGAAAACCAAGCAGGCTCCTGGTAAGCACCTGTGGGGTATATGGGGGGCGGTTACAAAAAAAGTTCAAGATCTGGGCCACGAAAGGAAGGTGCAATGCTGAGCAATATGAACAAGTGGTAATGAAGTGCTCATTTCATATTTCATGTCTTGACCCGTTAATGAGTTAGTGCTGAAATCCATTTTAGGGGGTTGTGAACAGCATTAACAAAAATGCAATAGAATAGAATAATATAAAATTGGACAGAAACAACTCAGAGTGCATTAGTATATGGAAGAGTAAATTGTTTCATAAAATTTATTTCAGTTATATATATATATATATGTGTGAGTATATATATATATATATACACATATATAGATATTTATACATATATATGTATAGGGTCTCAGTATAAAATGTGTTTTCTAATGTGGGTGTCAGTTTAAAAAGTTTGGAAAGTGCTGTTCTAAGTCAGGATGAAGGTCTTCAGGTCAGAGGACAATTAGTGAGATCTGGGCAGGCCTAGAGGACGAGGGCTTGACCTGTAGAGACAAAGGAGTATAGTGCAGAAGTCAAGGCCCTCAGAACTGGCACATTCCTCACGGGCCATTTGGTCCCTTATACTCTAGCAACTGTGGCTCATGTTCTCCCTCCCCTGCCAGGACCTCTACACCATTACACTGTTTGCAGGGACCCCTTCTGACCCTCCCTGCATTTTGCAGCTCCTCTCTGGGCATCTTTTGAAGGTCAGTTCACAAGGTAGGCTGCCCAAGCATAAAGGGAAACTGAGGCTCCAAGAGGGAAAGGGACTTGGCTGTTGTAGAAGGGATTCTTTTATTAGACAGCTGTTGGAGCAGATGCCTTCTGATATCCTGACTGACCAGACTGAAGGCTACATGAACCTTCTGAGTTTTAAAAGATGGATAGCCAGCAACTTTTCAGGAGCACATCACATGCATAGAGAGAAGTCTACCTGCAGTTAGATAGCCCACGGTTAGAGAGCAAGTGATGTGCTGAGTACGGCCAGACCTTCTCACCATTTTTGGGTGGATTAAACGCCCGCTGTCGGAGGAAAAGCCAATTCCAAAGATGATATTTCCTCAAAATTTTTCCTATTAAGGTTTTAAAAACCAAAACAGATCTTTTAATTGGTGATGTTGTTTGTTTGTTTCTGAGAAGGTTTTGCCAAACCAATGATGTAGCCTAAATCAGTGGTATCTTTGAATTCAGGAAATATGGTAGTTTGTTTTGTACTTTATTGAAATGCCGGTTTGAGGTTTGATGTTGGGGCTTTGAAACTGCCAAAACTCTTATCTGGCATCAGTTAAAAGAACACTAAACTTTGTGTTCCTCTGTGTATCTGCAGTTGGGAGAATGGGTATCTCCAAAGCCCTGTAGTAATATCTTACCAACAAAGACAGACCCAAGAGTTGAGGTGTGAGATGAGCTTGTTTTAAATCACATGAGAATTCTCTGGAAACTGGTACGCCCAGGTGAAAGCCTCCCCCTCCATGAGCCTCAGTTTTCTCATCTGTGTGATGGAGAGTTTGGATCAGATGTTACCTACATCCATAACTGCCAGAACTTCCTGTTTACTCGTGTGGACACCCTTATGCATAGATAACTAGAAGGCTCATCCCTGCTTGTTGCATAAGCGAGTGCATTGTAGGTGATGGGAGGCAGCATGGTGTGGGCCTTTGGTTTCCGCTCCTGTGTGTTTGGGGGTTGCCTGGAGACGCCCCTTTCTTAATTACCTAACCTACAGGCTTGGTCCCTGCTTTTCTCCTGTTAGGGAGGGAAGGGAAGGAAATGTCCTTATGACCTGGTTCTGTCTGTGCATTGTAAGAGGGGCAGTGGTTCAAGAAGGGGTGGCAGTGTGTCTAGGGGCCCGTTTGCCCCAGGCCATAGAGCCTTTTCAGCTGTTGAGTTCCAGGTTGTTCTCAGGCCTGTGCTGTTCCCCAGATAAAGCCCATTGAAGGAAGAGACATGCCCTTCTGTGTCTCTCAGGCCCCAGCTCTGCAGGGCCCCTCCCTCTGCTCTTCCAACCAGTAAAAGTCACAGCAGCTCATTTCCTTCCGGCAGAGAGAGAAGTGAGGCGTGGGCCAAGCCGCATCCCCAATGTGTCCTGTGCTGAGAGCCTCCTCAGAGCTACCTTAAGCCTGCTCCCCCTCCCACTGCACTCCGTTCTGGGAGGTCAGGCAGGATTGAGTGTGGACTTTTGGCTAGGAAATGACTTGGATTTAAATCTGGGTTTTTCCACTGATTTGCTGTTTGACTCGAGTGAGCTTCCCTCCCTAGCCCTTGCTTTCTCTCCCTGAGCCTCTGTGTTCTCATCTGTCATTAATGTTTTATGTTGTTAATACTGTCCATTACTTTTTTAATTGAACAAAAATACCTAAGAAACACACACAAAAAAGAGAAATTAAAAACATCCATAATCCACCACTTTGAAATACTTTTTAAGAAGAGAGAGAATGAGTGGGTATGTGAAGAGAGAGGCATGCGTACTTTTTTTTTTTTAAACCAACATTGCTCTGTAAGCTAAATAAGGAAGCTGTCCAACTACAAATGTTAGTCTTCTCCATCTCTTTGCCCCTCATTCGACTCAGTCTAGCCTTCTGGCTAAGCCTGCCCGCCTGGGGTGGGTCTTGATGCTAAGGTTTTCCCCACTGTTAGCGCCCACTAGAATGTCAATTCCATGAGGGCAGGGACCTTGTTCTAGTCAAAGGAGTGCTTCCCTGTGACCAGTCTAGAGACCCCCACCTTGTACACAGTGGCTGCTTGGTAAATAGGTGTTGAACATATCCAAGAGGTGGTGTTAGGGCTTTGAAGTGTGTGTAAGATTTTGATAGGTGGAGACAACTTGGAGAGCATTCCAGCAGAAACTGGCATGAGCAAAGGCTGAGAGGTGGGAAAGGGCCAGGGCGTAATTGGGGAAACTATGAGTAACTGGTTTCGCTAGAGTCAAGAGGTGAGCATGTTCTTTCTATCCTTGTTTGGCAAGTTTTTGTGTCCAATCCTGCTCCCTGCACACAGGCCCTCTGAGGAAGCTCATTTCCTGGGTAGACTCAGGATGGATATGCTTTGCTTTGATGCACACAGGTGAAGGCACTTAGGCCTCTGCCCCTGAGAGGCAAGGTGACCCCTCGTCCATTTGTACATTGTGGGTGGGCACTTGAACCTGGTGTTTCTCTGGCGTGGGCCTTCCTTGAGGGGGCAGCATTCCCTCTCATCTGCTTTAGGGAGTGCATGGGTTAGCAGTTCCCAAGGGAACTGCATGGGGAGGAATGGCGGCCCCAGACTGGTGGCTGGGCCCTCAGCCAGGGCCTTTGCTTCTCTTGGCATCGCTCACTGGCCCTGCCCTCTGCTCCACAGGCTGGAGGAAGTCCCCCTGGAGGTGCTGAGGCAGAGGGAGTCCAAGTGGCTGGACATGCTCAACAACTGGGACAAATGGATGGCCAAGAAGCACAAAAAGGTGAGGGGGCCTGGGCCTTGGGCCTTGAACTAGGAGTTGGCAGCATGGAAAGGAGGAAGCAAAAGGGGGAACCTCATCAGTTTAGGAGAGCAGGGCTTCTCCAACTGCCAGGCTGCCTTAGGTGTCCCCCATCTGCCATCTCTGAAATGAGGAACAGAAGCCAGCTGAAGGGCAGGGCCCAGCCTTGACTCAGGCCCTCACAGATGACTTCAGACTCATGTAGACTTTATCCTGGAGTCAAACTTCAATATCATTTTTAGCCAAAAGCCCTTATAGGTAGCTTTTCTCCAGCCCTTCTGAGAGATGTCCTTAAATGCTGTTTACCACCTTTCAGGGAGGACTTTATAATATTAATAATAGCTAATGTGTGTTGAATATTTGCAGTGTGCCAGGAGCTTGTCTTGGATAATCATTACAACACCCCAATAAGGCTGGTAGTAGTAGTGTCCCCACTTTATAAATAAGGCATAGCTTAAATGACCTGTGGAATTGAGATATGAGCCTAGGCAGTCTTAATCAGAGCCTGTGCTTTTAACCACCAAAAATAAGGTGCCTTCCTCACCCTCTAGGTTAATTTGCTGACTTCTCTCTTGCTTTACTGGCCAAAGCAAAAGGAAAGAAAAGCCACCTCACATTTAATAAGCTCTTATAGAAATGGTCTTTTTAAAGTCAGGCTTTCTTAGGCACTAGCTCTGTCTCCTGTAGGAGCTCCTTTAAGTACAAGTGCCAATGCCCCTTAGCTGCCCTCTGCAGAGTCTAGGCCTCCCTGGCCTAGAGGGGCTCCAGCTGGCCTGAGGAGTCTGTCCAGAGCCTCCGCACTGGGCTGTGTCTCCACAACCTCCCTATCCACAGAGCAAACCCAATTTCCTGCTATTGAAAGCTTACACATTGGTCTGGTCCAGGCTGCAAGGCCTGACAGAAAGAGTGCCGAACCAGAGCAGATGTGTGCTTTGTCCCACTCCACTCCCTTCCTCTCTTGCCCATGGCTGTCTGTGTGACTTTGGACAAATCACTTCACCCTCTCATCCTTAGTTTCCCCCTGTTGGGTGGGAGTGATAATCCTGTCCCATAAGCTGATGACTATAAGTCCTTCATAGACTACAAAGTCCCATGCCCGTGGCAGGAGAGCTCACCCAGGCTTGCTGCTCTAGTTGGGCTTTGGGGGCACTCATTTTTCTTTTTTGCTTATTAGAAAATATTTCTCTCTCTCTCTCTCTCTCTCTCTCTCTCCCTCTGGGCAGCTATTCCTCAACTGCATTCTGTCTAATTCTGGGGTCTGTTTTCCTGCTTCCTCACCCCTCAGTCTCTTACCCTGAGCTCAAGCTGACTCGCCGGCTGTCTGTTGTGGTGACTTATGGCTGGCAGGAACTATGGCTTGGCCTTCTGGCCCCAGCCTCCCTTGCAAACAGGGGTTCCAGAGGGGAACCTTGGGGAGCTCCTTTTAGCAGAGTGGCCAGCAGCCCTTCCTCTTCCCCTTTGCTTCCCTGGTACTGTGGTTAGAGCCTGAGGGCTGCCACTACCCAGCAGAGATCACCACAGGAGTGCTTCTCCCCATCCCACCCAGAGGCTAGTCTAGAGGGCATCTCCTGTCCTTTTCTCTGCTCACGATGGGACCACTCCAGGGCATCTCGTCTGCCACCTCCACTATGGTCACACCAGACCCTGGCCTGGAAGCTCTTCCTGTCTGACTGCAGAGGCCTGGGCTCTCCTTTTGTTCAGGAAGGTCATGGCACAGGAGGGGCAATACCTGTTTCAGGAAGTGACCCAGACCCAACACTTCTTGCAGACTCATCCCCAGTCCCAAGAGAAGGGACAGGCTCTGTTGGGAGTGTGCCTCTTTCTCCCAACCCCGTTTTGTCAAGGTCAGAATTCTGCAGCAGAGAGGCTGGGCTATGGCTGGAATGCTGTCTTCCCCTTTGTAGCCCTTTCCCCATGGTGCTCAGCCCTGGGGTCTGCTCAATCTGTGGCCCCTGCCCTTCAGCAGGCAAGGGTGTGGCCTCATTCAGCTGTCATCAGAGACCCTTCCCAAGGCGTTGCCTCAGAGAATGATAATCCCTTGTGCTTTCTGCTTGGAGCACTTTCTCAAGCGTTATCCTTACAGACTCTCTGTCACCTGACTCTCCATCCTGACTGGGGAGCCTCCTGGAGCCCTGGGCGGCTCCTTACAGTGAGGGCAGGGCCTCTTTGGGAACCTTAATGGGAACCTTAGTGGACTGAAGATGGTTCCTGTACTCCCCAGGGCAGGCCAAGTATGGAGGGGGCTGTGATGACGAGGGTCTGGTTCAGGCAGAACTTGGCCCTGGGATGGGGGATGGTTGAAGGGCCTATGGCTCTGGGCCATAGTGCAACCCTTCCTTTGCCAAAACCTGCCCAGATGAAGCGGCTTCCTTAAGGAGAGACCCTTGTCCTACAGCAGCAGAAAACCTTCCTCTGAGGAAGTTGCCTTCCTCTCCCTTCCTCTCCCCACTTTCCAGGCTTCTGTTACCAGACACTGCTGCTTTTCCCCCACCACCCTGGGCCCGTCTCTTTCCTGGTTCTTGACTCTCCCTGACCCTTGGGAAGTTTTCTCTCGCTTGCACTCATCACCAGGAAAGTCGGCTTCAGTGTCCCGCTCCTTTGAGAGTTTCCAATGGGACTGTTTGAGGGAGTTTCCACTAGGTACAAGCCTGAGCCCTTGGGGTTTCCTTGTCAGGCATTCTCCTGCAATGGAGGGTTGAAATGAAGTCACCATTTCTTGAGCTTATACTGCCAGGTCCCATGCTAGGCACCTTTTTTCCTGCCTTCTGATAAAATCCTCTCAAAAACTCTGCAGAATACCTATTATTTTTCCAATCTTACAGCTGATAAAAAAAGTGATTGGCTCAAGGTCAGTGCAGCAGGATTCACACCACATTCCTGTGCTCTTCCCACTACCCTGTGTCCCCATCGCCTTTCATCCCAGGCCAGGCTGCTTCATGTTGGGGGTGAGGTAGATGTCATTGGCCAATTTCTCTAGAAATCCCCCTCCTGAATTCCATGGGAGTGGTTCCCCTGCCCTTATCCCTGCCCTCCTTGGCCCTTGACCTTGAGGTCAAGCAGGATGGTCAGGGCAGCTGCTTTCAGAGCCCCATTCCAGCACCAAGCCCAGGGGGAGCCCGCTTCCCTGTCTGGTTCAAGAGGCCAGTGAAGGGGAGAGTACACAGGGCTGGGGCCCCCAGCCTGAATGGTGTAGGTAGGATGTAGTGGGATCACTCACTTATGTGACATAAATATTTTTTCCCCACTCTATGCCTCAGTTTCCTAACAAGATAGTTTTTCAGACTGGGTTTTGGCAGTGGAAGGCTTTTTCTGATACACACAGCTAGCACGAATTGAGCACTAGCTTAGGTCATGAGCTTCTCCAAACACCTTCTGCTTCACCTGTCCCAGTCTGAGTCGGGGAAGGCAGGTGCCATTTTAGCAGGAGCTGGTATCAGGACTCCCACCTAGGCCTGCTGCCCCTGCCCTAGCTGGCGAACCTAGGGGCTCAGGATCTGGGAGAGGAGGGGAGGGGATTCCTGACCGAAGCAAAAAGGGTGTCACCTTCCCTCTAAGTTCTGCTGAGATTTGTCCTCTCGAGGCTGGCTGGTGCTACCACATGGCTGCCTAAACACCCCCATGGAACTGCGTGGGCTGTGCCCTGGGTCAGCTGTGACCTCCCTTCCCTGTGGCTGTAGCTGTGCAGCTCACCATGCAGATCACTCCCTGGTAACCTCCACAGACCTCACCCAACTTGTTGGGTTCTGTTTTGATTCAGAAAGTGGATCTTGCGGTAGACCTCAGGAATGCCTGTTTGTCACTGGGCTAGGGAATATGGTGCCAAGGGGACTCCACCATCACCTGGCAGCAACATGTCTAATTGCAGGCACTCCCCCCACCCCCGACCCCAGGATCTGCATTGTAACAACAGTAGGAAAGTCCTCCTTTATCCCCTTTTCTGATCTTGCTGTTGTGCTCCCTGAAGACCCATAAACACTGGCCAACAGGAGTGGGCAGCCTCTGGGTGGTTGCATGGCAAAGCCCTCCTTTTGACTTTCAGATCCGTCTGCGGTGCCAGAAGGGCATCCCACCTTCCCTGCGGGGCCGTGCCTGGCAATACCTCTCAGGAGGCAAAGTGAAGCTACAGCAGAACCCTGGGAAGTTTGATGTGAGTTTCCCTCCCTTCTTCCCTTCTCTTCCCTTCTCTTCCCTTCCCTTCTCTTCCCTTCCCATTCCCATTCCCATTCCTCCCACATCTCTTGTCATCCTCCCCGTGGCAGTGATTCTCAGCAGTGTGAGCGATCAATGGAACCACCAGCCACGTGCCCGGCTGCCCAGCTCCAAAAGGCCATATTGGCCCAATACTGCACCTGTGACTCCTGGGAACCCTCCTCCTCAGAGGCTCCTGCCCTAAGCAGGTCTCAGTAGCATGGACAGATTGTCGCCCACATTCCAGCTCTTTCTCCCGATAAGCACTCAGGTTTGCTTTCTTGGGCTTAGTGGGCCACCTCCCAGCTCCTGGTTTTCAGGAGGGGACTCAGACCACTTACCTGACTGCTTTGGGCCCTGTGCTCTGGGCTTTTGTGGGCTTACCCAACAGGACCACAGGACCCTCAGCACTTCCTGGCTTCCCATCCTCCACTCTTTCTCCTGCCTGACTGAAGGCCAGCCAGACAAGGCTACTGCAGACTGGTTCACTTGGATTCCTTGTGAGTGAGTCTTTAGCCCTGGGGGTGGCAGAGCCAAACCAGTATCCTCAAGGTCAGAACTAGTCAGTGGCCAGTGAGAGCACGTTCTCTGCTGCTCCCTCCCCCATGGCTGACCAGAGCCATTCATTGGGCCTCTTGGTGCCCACCTAGGCTGGGCAGCTCTTCCAACCAACTTCCCTAGCGAACTATGGGATGTAGTTGGCTTCCCTGGGATTGTCCTGGCTTACCAGCCAGACTTGGCCCCAGGCATCAGGGTTTTTTCCAGGCCCTTGGGACTCGTGACAGGCAGACAGACAGAGCTGCCAGCCCCCAGCTATTTATTGACATACTTCATGCTTCAGTGAACAATTCTGTCCTGCCAAACCCATTCTTTGGGAGGGGTATGTGGGGGCAGTGCAGGGCAGCCTGGAGTTTCTGCTGTTGACCTGGAGAGGGGCAGAGCTGTTTGCTGACCGTATTTGGCATGGGGTTGGGGAATGGAGCAGGCAGACTGGTGGGGTGTCTGTCTGGGACAGTTTTGAATCAGGGTGATTGGACTGTTCTACAGAGCACAAATAACAAACCCTAGTTGAACGACCTCTTGACTCCAGAGTCTTCTTCCATCAGTGGCTATATTATCCCCATTTCAGGGGGCTGCCTCCTGAGTGGACAGGGAGGCTCAGGCCCTATACTAGGTCCGTAGCTTCCCCACTTGGTGTTGCCTTGTTCTCCCTCAGGCTACCAGAGCACAGGCATGAGGGCCAAGAGCTTGGGTGGGAGAGCCAGTCCCCAAGCCAGTTTAGCAAACACAAGCTCACCCTCACTGTGAGCAGCAGAGTGCAGCACTGTATGTGTTGCATGTGTAGGGAGTCATGGTAGGGGAGGTAAATTTGCTGCAAAAGGCTTTCTAGTTGGGAGGCACAGTGTGCACTTAAGTTCAGTGGGGGTTCCTGCCTTTGGGAGCACACCTGGAAGGACGTATCTGTGGGTGAGGAACCCAACAGGGATGTAAGCCTAGAGGCACAGATATGTTGAGGGGACTGGGGATGGCAGCATGTCCTTTTTCCCGTGTTACCTACCCAGCCCCCCACTCCCCTCAGGCTCTCCGTTCATCACCAAAGACCTAGGTAGCCAACCTCAAGCCTTAGGAGTCAGGGCAGGTTCTGCAGCCCCTGGTGGCTCCATCTTTTCCTGTACTCACTGTTTCTTCCTTTGTCCTTGGACAAGGCAGGGCCTTCCTGGTCCTTTTCTTACTTGGTTTTCTTCTCTGGTTTTACCTCCTGATGGTGCCAACACTTTTCAGGTGCTCATCAATGCTGCAGGCCCAGACAGGTGTCTGCAGTCACTGGTTTGTCTGCCAGCAGTTCATACCTGCCTTCAATTCCCAGCACCCTTTCTCCCTGTAGCCCTTCACCTGCCCCTCATCATCAATCCATGGACAGTTGAGCACCTACCTTAGGCTGCTGAGGTGCCAGGTGAACATATTCTAGGAATTGACTTTTTGGGTTCTTAGGTTCCCACCTCATGGGCCTTCCTCCCTTTTCGACATAAGTAAATCTGCCTTGTGCTCAGACAGTACCTAGCCCTGGGCCTGATTTGGGGGGGGGGTGCACAGGACTTCCACAGGCCCAATTTGAAGGCATGTGGGGCTCCAGAGCTTGCCCAGTCTCCTCTGCTGTGTGTGCTCAAGGGCCCCCTTCGGAGGTTCCCTGGCCCCTCCCAGCCTCTCCAGCCTGGAACACTCTGTCCAGCTTTTTACCTCATTACTTTCTTTAGTCAAGTACCCTAGTTTTTTTAGATTAATTGCTGGGTCATCCACCTATAAGGGCACAAAAGGGAAAGGGGCTTGTATGAAGTCACTGGTGTGTTTGCTAGAACCTGGCCTTCCTTCTGAGAGCCTACTCTGAAGCTGCCCCACCTGCAGTCAACTTGTACTTAGTCTGCTTCTCTGCTCAGCCCTCTGGGTTGGATTTTTGTTTTTGCTTTTCCTTTTTTTCTTTTCTCTCTCTCTCTCTCTCTTTTTTTTTTTTTTTATTGAGGTATGAATTTATAGAATAAAATGCACAGATCTTAAAGTGTGTAGTTCAGTGAGTTTTGACCACTAACACATATCCATGTAACCAACACTCAAATCAAGTTCGAGAATATTTCCAATGACCCAGAAATGATTTTTCTTTTTGTAATTGCTATTTTGTTTTTATAAATGGTACTCACGATAAAATATTTGTGGAAGTTCAAAGAAAAGAATAATTAAAACCCTAGCACCAAGAGAGGGATCTGAAGTTAGTGTTTGACAGATGTCCCTCCAGATAATACTTTGTGCCAGTCACACACACACACACACACACATACACACATATCTTCCTAAATAAGTGACGATAGCTCAGTACCCCTGCAGTTGCCAGCTGCATGGGGAGGTGGGTGACTGAGGAGATGGGATTGAGGAGTCTGGAGTCAGACCTGGTTTCCAATGCTGGTCCCACAGTTTTCTAACATGAAACCTTGGGCAGGTGAGTTTTCTTTGACCCTCAGTTTCCTTTCTGTGCAAAGGATATAATGATAGGCCCTGTCTTTTAGGGTTGACGATTCAGTGAGGCCCAGAGTCCTCTGGGCTCAGCTCAGCACTTGGCTTAGTGCTAAGATAGCAGGAGTTGGCTCTGGCTTTGAGGCACAGCCTTCCACGTGAAGGGGAGACTGAGCACATTAAGGCATCCCATGGGAAGTGCTGGAAGTCATTTGCAGCTGTAGCTGAGTGGGACATGCTTGCCCATGGGTCTCCCTGGAGTCAGGATCACCCTTCAGTGTTTCCAGGGCCCTCCCTACTTCCCCTTTTCCCATGCCTGGGCTTGCTTGTTCTCAGGAAGGCCAGGTACTGGGATGGAATAAGATGAGCATCACTCCTGGTGAGGGTCTCCTTTAATACCTGGAACAGTGTATCCTGCCAAAGTGGCCCCCAGCCCTTTCCAGCCCTAATATATGCCCTTGCTTCCAGGAGCTAGACTTGTCCCCTGGGGACCCCAAGTGGCTGGATGTGATTGAGCGTGACCTACACCGGCAGTTCCCTTTCCACGAGATGTTTGTGTCCCGGGGGGGCCATGGGTGAGTAGGCTGGGAATTTGTGGGCTGGCAAAGGACTCTGGGCCCAGTCCTTCAGTGGGGTAGAGGAGGTAAAATGAGTTTGGGGTACCTTGCGGGCCCAGAAACTGGGTGTCCAAAGCTCCACTATTATATTCACCTCTTTGGTTTGAGTCTGATGGGTCCTCTCAGTATCCTTTTTCCTCCAGAGCAACATTCATCATTTACTTCCCAGAGTGCTAGAGCTTGCGTGGCCTGGTCCTCTTTGGAAACAGATTTTGGTGGAAAGGAAGAGGGTTAGCGGAGTTGGGTGGGTGGAAGGAATGCAGGAGTGGGGAAGAAGTGTGGAAGGCAAGGGGACCAAGACAGTCATGGGAACAGAGAGGCCAGTGAGAAACCCATACTTCCCTTTGAACCTCAGCCGTCACCTGTCGAATGGGGATGTTCCAACTCTGGTCAAGTGAGAGTCGATATGCTGCTGTGGGAGACCAACCCCTTGGTGACCTAAGCAGGTCACCTCCCCTCTCCAGGGAGTGCAGATTCTGAGACAGGCCTGTTCAAGTGGAGCACAACTGAGGGCAGTGAGTGCAGAGTCAAACCTATCACCCCTCCCCGCTCGGTCTCTCCACAGCCAGCAGGACCTGTTCCGTGTGCTGAAGGCCTACACACTGTACCGACCCGAGGAGGGCTACTGCCAGGCCCAAGCACCCATTGCCGCCGTGCTGCTCATGCACATGCCTGCTGAGGTACACCAGGCCCCTGGGCGGGCAGGCAGGGAGCATGTGACAGCAAGGCCTCACCTGTCTCTCTCGCCCACAGCAAGCTTTCTGGTGCCTTGTGCAGATCTGTGAGAAGTACCTGCCTGGCTACTACAGCGAGAAACTGGTGAGTGCCTGGCCCAGAACTTGCACCAGGCTGGATGCTCTCTGGCCCCCTCCAAAGGCCCTTCTCTCCACAGCCACTCCTGCCCCAGGTGAAAATCTTCCCAGCCTTCTGTCACTTTCAGGCTGAAGTCCCAAGGCCTTCCAGGGTCGGGGCTCCCAGGCTCCAGCTTCGTCGGCTCCACACTGTCCTCCATCTCTGCCTCCGGCCACTCTGGCCACACAGGCAAGATTGCAGTTCCTCCTGCACACCAACTTCCTTCCTGCCTCAAGGCCTTGGCATGGGCTGTTTCCTCTGCCTGGAACCTCCTTTTTCCCTTCCTCCATCTCCTTACCCTGATTACTCCACCTTTCCCTCTGCTTCAGTCCTCAGGGAGCTTCCCTTGACCTCTGGCAGGGACCCTCCAGCACATGCTTGCCCAGCAGCGTTCCTGACCCTGCCTTGTTCTGGGCACTTAGCCCCATTCTCCCCCCACCCTTAGTCTCTTTGCTCATGTGATTCATGTGTGCCTTTCCCATTTCCATGGGGTGGCAGGGGGCACGGGTGCAGTTGAGTCTGGTTTGCACATCCTAGCATCCCCAGCATCCAGCAGGAGGCGGGTACCCTGCCAGCAGGTAGTAAAGGCCAGAGGCATAAGTAGTCCCTGCCCTGGCTGCCGTGGGCCCACAGTCATGGCCCCGTGGCCTCTGTCCCCCCAGGAGGCGATCCAGCTGGACGGAGAGATCCTCTTCTCACTACTGCAGAAAGTGTCACCCGTGGCCCACAAGCACCTCAGCCGGCAGAAGATTGACCCGCTGCTCTACATGACGGAGTGGTTCATGTGTGCCTTCGCCCGCACCCTGCCCTGGAGCTCCGTGCTGCGTGTCTGGGACATGTTCTTCTGTGAAGGTACCAGGCTGGGCTAGGGGGAAGCACCCCTGCCTCCAGCCCAACCCACAGTGCGGGGCCTCGGTTTCCAAAGAACCCTCAGAAGGCCTGTGTGCTCATCCACCCGCCCACTCTGCAGGAGTCAAGATCATCTTCCGGGTGGGGCTTGTGCTGCTGAAGCATGCGCTGGGCTCTCCCGAGAAACTCAAATCCTGCCAGGGCCAGTACGAGACGATCGAGCGGCTGCGGAGCCTCAGCCCCAAGATCATGCAGGAGGCCTTCCTGGTCCAGGAGGTGCGGCCCACTCCTTCCCCTCACCACCAGGAGGGAGGAGGCTGATTTGGAGAGACTGGCAACCCTGTGCCCCTGAGGGCAGGTCACCCATGCCAGGCGTGTACTCAGCAGCCCCAGGACAGCAGATAGACCTTGTTGCTCTCCTCATCCTGTCTGAACAAGGAGAGGGGCACAGAGAGGCCTAGGTTTGTCGGGCCTTCCTCACCAGGGAAGTGGTTGGCTTGTTAGCCTTAACCACTTGGGAATGTAGAAGAGGAAGCTGTGGCCGGTAATCTTTCCTCTTCTTCCCTGGTACCACATTCATGGCATTGGGCTGTTTTTTTTTTTTTCTTTGTGGGATTTTGTCCCTCAGGGGCTGCAGTGAGGTAGGCAGCTGCTGTGTGGCCGGCTTCTCTGTGTGAGGCCATGGCCAGGCTGGGCAGGGCTGACCTCATGTGTGGGGCAGAGACAGAAAAGCAGCCTTGCACTTTTGTACTTGCTTCTCCCAACAGCTAGATCAGGGGAGGACCACAAAGTGACTCCCCCAGAGTCACCCAGCCAGAGGTGGTAGAGCTGGAATTTGATACTAGGTAGCCAGGCTGATCTGGGCAGTGAAGCAGCAAGTTGGCAGACAGCAGGTATGTCCTGGCCGAGCCCTTACCCTGCCGACCCCCATGGAGTCAGACAAGTGAAATCACGAGTTGGGTGGCTTTCTCCTCTGAGGCAGTGGTTCTCAAGTGTCGGCTCACCTGGCACTCACCTCAGGGACTTGTGACAGCTGCAGGGACCAGACCCCATCCTCCCTGGGTCAGCCTTCATGGCCAGGGCTGGTAATACTGATAGAGATCCCAGGCTCAGGCAGAGAGGCAGAGAGGCAGAGGGGAAGATTCTATCCCTGATGACCGTGTGCCCATTGCTGCCCCACAGGTGGTGGAGTTGCCCGTGACTGAGCGCCAGATTGAGCGAGAGCACCTCATCCAGCTGCGGCGCTGGCAGGAGACACGTGGTGAGCTGCAGGGCCGCTCTCTGCCCAGGCTGCATGGTGCCAAGGCCATCCTGGAGGCGGAGCCGGGTCCCCGGCCAGCCCTGCAGCCCTCACCATCCATTCGCCTGCCCTTGGATGCCCCCCTCCCTGGCTCCAAAACCAAGCCCAAGCCTCTCAAGCAGGTCCAGAAGGAGCAGCGGAAGCAGGCGAAGGCAAGTGGGCAGCTGGACAAGCCCCCGGCCCCAAATGAAGCTGAGGTGGCAGCCGCTGCAGGAGACGCATGCCCCCCACAGGACATGCCCCCAAAGGACCTGGTCCCACAGGACTTGGCCCACCACCACTCCCAGGAGAGCCTGACGTCCCAGGGGAGTGAGGACACCTACTTGTAACCCTACAGTCCGCCCTCTGGGGTGGGATCTCCTCACACCTACACGGTTATGGACTGACATTCCAGGGACTGCCCACCCTTGGAGGTCTAAGCGCCTGGCCGCTGGGCCTCATGGAGTCTGGCTGGCCCAGTAGATTCTGCCTAAGCCTCCTTATTTATTTTCTCCAGAGTAGCGCTCGGGCTGGTCCAACCAGGGTAGACACAAGTGAGGGCTAAATGGTGGGCCTTACTCAGCCCTGTCCTCCTGGGGGATGCTGGGGCCCTAGCTTGAGGGGAGAGGGTGGGCTGAAGGGTGGGGTGCTCTTTGTGTAAAATAGGAACATGAACATGTTTTTGTACAGAAATAAACAGGCTTGTGTATAGTGCTGGTGTGCAGCTAGAGACTAGGAGGGGTACCCACCTGGTGCCCAGCATCTCCGCTTCAAAATGTACAGATTCCCCTTCCAGCCTGCACCAGGGCCTCTCTGACAGGCACCTTTGCCACAGGGGGTGCCAAGGCCAGGACCAGCCCCTGTTCCTGGGCCCCATTTCCCCTATCCCATCCCCTTGGCCCATGCCATAAGCTGCCATGGATGAGGGGCACGAGGGCTGGAGCCCAGGCTGGGGCAGAGCAGGGCGAGTTCCCCAGCTGTGGTCCCTTCCCATCACTGAGAGGGAGGGGGCGCCTTAAAGAGGCAGCTTCAGGGTCCTTCTCCTCTGAGGCCTGGTCTGGACATCACTTCAGGCCCCAGTGAGGTTCTGAGAACTCACTTTGGGCCAGGCAGTGGCGCCAGGACTGGAGTCCATGTATGTCCTCACATGCTCGGGCCAGGCCTCCACTGAGGCAGGGGACTGGGGGGAGAAGTCTGGGTCCTCCAGTTGACTGATCACCCACCATGTGCCAGGCTGGGCAGGTCGGGCCATGGATCTGAATGGTTTCTCTTCACTGCAGCCTTCCTGGGTAAGTTAGTATATTCTCATTTTACAAATTAGGAAGCAGGATCTAAGTGGGAAAGGAACCTCCTGAGGAGGGAAGCAGGGCCAGATTTGCACCCAGAGCCCCTCCACTGCCTCTCCTGACCAGGGTCCCAGGGTGAACTGCCTCTGCAGTTGACCCAGGCAGCCTCTGCAGTCACAACCTGACGACTGGCGAGGGTGAGGGCGAGGACAGTGTCCCTGGGAGAGGTCCCCCTTCTGCTGAGGAAGCAGCTTTTCCAGTCAAACAATAGCAGCTGTTCTTGGCTGTTAACCAGGCTGGGCCTGGCCGTGGTGGGGAGGGAGCAGGAGAAGGAGGGGTAGAGCCTCCCTGGGAGTTTTCAGGCATCACAGGTCCTCCAGCATGGAACATCTTGTCCTGGCACAGCTGGAGATACTGAGGCCTAGGGAGGTCAAGGGTCGCACAGGTCTATCAGAGCAGGCCACCCACTTTCTGCCTCCTACCCCTCACCCCTATGGTTTCCCACCCCATCTGCACCTGCCATTGATGTGATGGGGTGCTTCCCAGCCTTTGAAAAATGCCCCACCTCCCCCCTGTCCTCTAGGGGACAGGCCAGGATGTGGTGGCTGCACAGTGTTCCACAGGAACTGGCTGTGCTAGAGAGTCCCAGGAGAGAGAGCTTAGCTCTGCTTCCATCTGCCTATAATGGAGGCTCCAGATAAGGCAGGATACCTGCTCAGGTCCGCGGAGCCTGACAGGTCAGAGGCCTCGTTAGGACTAATTCTCAGACTGCTCAGATCTGAGGCCTGAGGATGCTCAGCCCTGTCTCATGCTGATGCCTGCTCAGCCTTGGGGTCTTCTTAGATCTAAGGAGGTATGAGAACTCAGTCCTAAGGTTGAAATGAGTCCAAGGTGGCCCTAATGAGTGTCAGATCTGTGGTATCTGAGGGTCCTCCCTGGACCTAATGACAGTTGAGATGTGCTCAGGCCAGCTGAGTTCTGCTAAATGAGCTTTGGGAAGCCTCAGCAGAGCTCAGGTCTCAGGCCTGAGCTCCCAGTGGATCTGACCCCTGAAGTCTGAGCCTTGGCATTGCTGGCCTAACACTTCTGGACTTGGTTAGTGTTGAGGGTCCTCAAGCCTTAAGCCTGAGTCACCTTCTGTCCCCTACCCCATAGCATGTTGCTCAGAGCCCTCTCCTCTGTGACCTTGCAGGGGAACATTCTGCTCTGAAAGCTGGGTGAGAAGAACAGGTGTGGGGGTGTCCCAGTCCAGTCCAGGTTTCTCCTTGTCAGCGCATTCACCAGCCTCACTAAATAGGGAGGGGTATATATCAATAATGATCCTAGGCAATCCTTGCTGGTGCAACGAAGGTCTCTGTCACCCCCACCCCGGCCAACTCTGGCGAGCCTACACCCTGCCGACCGACGAGAGGAAAGAGGGAAAAAGGCGACGCGGACATTTTTTGAGGGAGTCACGGGACAGCCCCGACTGCACAGTGGACTCCCGTCCCTCCACGTCCCAGGTGGTCGCGGGCAGCGCTCTGGTCCCAGACGAACCCTAGTATGCCTCAATGACTTCAACCATAAAACCCAGTTTCAAACTCCAAGGGCAGGAACGACTTCCCCTAAGGCGCTGCCGGCGTCCAGCGGAAAGGGCGGAGCCCGGGGAGGGGGCGCGGCAGGGGCGGAGCCTGGGGGACGCCGAGGGGTGGGGTGAACCGGTGATCCCCGAGCCAAGGCTAAAGGGGCGGAGCCAGCCGGGGCGGAGCCAGCCGGGGCGGGGCCCGGCGGGCCAGAAAAAGCCGGGGGCGATCCCGGCGTGTGAGGGGGTGTGGCCACTCCGGATAGGTCGCCCGTCCGGCGGGGCGTGGCCGTTAGGGAGCGGGGCGGGGCGGGGCGGGGCGGGGCGGGGCGGGGCGAGTCAGACGCGCAGCAGGCGGCGTGGACGCTGCAGGGCAGCGGCTCCTTTAAGCCCCCCGGCGCCACCCCCGCCGTCCCGCCCCCAGTGCGGCCAGAGTCTGGCCGGCGGCTGGGTCGGATCGGCGCGGGTCGTGATGGAGCTGCACATCCTAGAGCACCGGGTGCGGGTGCTGAGCCTTGCCCGTCCCGGTCTCTGGCTCTACACCCACCCGCTCATCAAGCTGCTGTTCCTGCCCCGCCGCAGCCGGTGCGCGCCTGGGTTCCGGGGCTCAGATCGGGACGGAGGGGGCTTTGCTGTCGCTCCGGGCGAGGGTCGGGGGCATTAGGATCGCCGCGGGGCGGGCGGGAGCAGGAGGGGAGGGCCCTTCCCTCCGGCCGCCATCCGCCCTGGGCCTACCCTCCCCGGACCGCCGCCTATCCGGCCCCACGAGGCCCCCTCCCAGGGCCAGTCAAGGCGCAAACAGCCTGTGGTGGGCAATGCTTTACTCCGGTGGTGTCAAAAGGGAGATCCCTTCTTGGCGACTGCGGGGAGCTTCTTCCGAGCACCTCATATGGGGTCAAAGCGCCGTCCTTTGGGGTCCAAGGTCCGACATTCCCGGGGCTGTCGTCATGGTCAGCCCCCCCTTCCTCTTGGAATGAGGGTGAGGGGAGTGAGTGAAGAGACCAGGAAAGGAGTCCTGAGGAGTTCGGGAGGCGTAAAACAGAGTACGATCTCAGAGATGGCACCCACACCCTATTGCACTGGGAAGGAAACTGAGGCCGGAGGGGTAGCGCCCCGCGGGGGTCTGTTCTGAGCAGATAGAGCGAAGTCCACTGGGAGCTCTCCACTCCAGGCTGAAGGCGCTCCCTCCTCCCCCTATTACCCTCCAACCAGGTGCAAGTTCTTCAGCCTGACCGAGACCCCCGAGGATTACACGCTTATGGTGGACGAAGAGGGCTTCAAAGGTGGGGGCTTGGCTGAGAGGGGGAGCACGGGAAGGGTCATCCCTTCTTTACAGGGTTCTCACAGGAGTTGGCATCTTAAGGCAGATGGATCTGGATTTGAATTAGGCCTTACTGCTCACCAGCTGTGGGCCCTGAGCAAGTCACTTCCCCTCTCTGAGCCTGTTTCCTCTGGATGGTTCTGGGTTTTCTAAACTGGGCTGTGTGTGAGGGGCATTTAGCAGCCTCAGACCACAGGTGGCAGTGAGGCCTCAGTTACAGTTCTGGGCAAGAGTCTGGGGTTCCTGCAGCTGTTAAAACTCCCCTGTGGACTTTTCTCCCTGGTGCAGGCCCTCCCTTCCCCCACTGGTCTGGGAACTCCAGGAGTGGGGAAGGAATGCAGGATCAGGCAGCCACCCCAGGGCGGGTCCTGGGGGCCTCTTGGCTGTGCTTGGGCGACTAGCAGTCACCCCAGCCCGGCCCCTGCTCTGGACTGGACGCCAGCCTGGTTAGTCCCTCCCAGCACCCTGGGGCTGATGTCTGGCTCCCACTCTTGCTAGCCTGGCCCGTCCTCACAGGCCTGGAGTCTCCTGGAGCCAGCCAACTGGAACTTGGCCCTCCCCCCACTGCTGGGCTTCAGGCCTTAGTTTCCCTGTCCTTAATGCCGGGAAGCCAGGATCTGCGGAGGGGCAAGTCTTTCCCAGGCTAGCTTGATCTGCTGGCGACCCCTGGTGGTACAGGTAGTGTAAAGCCTCTGTTAACCCACAGAACACCCTCATGGCGTAGGTGCTGTTATCCCATTTCACAGATGAGGAAACTAAGGTACAGACAGGTTAAATATCTAGTCCCAGGTCTCACCGCAAGTAAATGGTGAAGCTTGATTTGATCCCCAGTCTGTCTGAATCTGGAGCTCTGATTTTAACTGGGAAGTTCTGATTCCCAGTGGGCCAGCACCTGAAATAGTTCTCCATCATAGCATATATATGGCTCTCAAATGTAGAACATGGGGGTGGGGAGGGCAGCCCCAGTCTCCAGACCTGTCCTTACCTTGGCAGGGCTCTCCAAGGCACAGACAGGGAAACTGAGGCCCTGACTGGGCATGTGCCCCCTGCCCGCAGAGCTGCCCCCATCTGAATTCCTACAAGTAGCTGAAGCCACATGGCTGGTACTGAACGTCTCATCTCACAGCAACACAGCCACAGCGGTGCAGGCCGCTGGGGTCACCAAGATCGCCCGCTCGGTCATCACACCGCTGGCTGAACACCACGTTTCTGTGCTAATGCTGTCCACTTATCAGACGGACTTCATCCTGGTGAGTTTCCCACAGGTGCCGGCGCAGGGCAGGATGGGCACGGGTGCTTGGGGATCCCCATGATGTGTCACCTCTTTGCGACCCAGGTGCGGGAGCAGGACCTGTCCGTGGTGATCCACACGCTGGCCCAGGAGTTTGACATTTACCGCGAGGTGGGCGGGGAACCTGTGCCGGTAGCCAGGGATGATTCCAGCAACGGCTTTCCCCGTGCCCAGCATGGTGAGGGCATGAGAATCACCCCCTGACACCCAAACCCTGCCAGGGCCCCTTCCCTTGTGCAGGTGGATCTGTGGGCATGGGGAGACCAGCAGGCGCTGTCTGCTTCACCAGATGGGGAGACTGAGGCCTGGGGAAACCAGGCCTGTGTGCCTGGAGAGCACGACTCCAAGCCAGGCCCGGCTGCTCCCTGATCGGCCACCAGGGGGCGCCCCAACCCACAGACGCCTGTTGACGGCTGCCGGGTCCCTCAGGGCCCAGCCCCACGGTGCATCCCATCCAGAGCCCACAGAACCGCTTCTGTGTCCTCACGCTGGACCCTGAGACGCTGCCAGCCATCGCCACCACACTCATCGATGTCCTCTTCTACTCGCACAGGTGGGCCTCCGGCTGCCTCCCCTCCCCCACCCCCACCATCCTCAAATCACTGTTACTGCACTCTGTCCCACCCCTTTCTGCCCACCCCTTAGGTGCCGCCACTCTGGGTCCTGTTCTGGTTAGTGGGGTTCCAGCAGCCCATGACACCCACGTGCCCTCAGTGATGTTTAGGGGAGATCCCTGATCCTGCAGCTGGAGGTCTTTCCAGCAGTGACAGCAAAGCCATCCCAGCCCGAGCCCTGGTCAGACCCCCCTGCCCCCGGGGTCCTTTATCTTTGGCATAGGCAGAGCTCATTATCAAGGCAATCATACTGGAGAACAGAGTAGCCCAGCTACAGGGGGCTCTGCTCAGGCCCCCCGGTGCCAGCCCCTTCCCAGGGTTCAGGTTTGGGAAGAGACGGGAGTGGCCTGGGCAACCAACAGAGCCCCTGAGCCTTCTGTCCCTCCCCAGTGCCCCCAAGGAGGCAGCCTCTGGCGGCCCTGAACCCAGCTCCATCCCCTTTTTTGCCTTCTCCCTCATTGAGGGTTATATCTCCATCGTCATGGACGCTGAGACGCAGAAACAGTACGTGACCCCCAACTCTGGGCAGGCCACAGACCCAGGGAGGGAGGGGCCGGGGCGTTGCATTCTGAGGTCACCAGGCTGTCCTGCCCCAGGGGCTCAGAGTGGGCGGGGGGCAATGGGGGGTGCCCCGCTCATTGCCTGCCTGCCTCCAGGTTCCCCAGTGACCTGCTGCTGACCAGCTCCTCCGGGGAGCTTTGGAGGATGGTTCGCATCGGTGGACAGCCCCTGGGCTTTGGTGAGGGCAGCTCCAGATGTGTTGGGAGGAGCCTGTGGGGGGGGGGGGCGAGGTGACTCAGGTACGCCCCTCTGCACCCCTCAGATGAATGCGGGATCGTTGCCCAGATTGCAGGTCCCCTGGCTGCGGCTGACATTTCTGCCTATTACATCAGCACCTTCAATTTTGACCACGCCCTGGTGAGCACCAGGGATTCGGGGGCGGGGCCCGGGAGTGGGGAGACACAGGGAGCCATCAGCTGAGCCGCTAGGGTCAGCCCTGACTCCTCCCTCCCACCTGCCTGCAGGTACCTGAGGATGGTATCAGCAACGTCATCGAGGTCCTCCAGCGGAGGCAGGAGGGCCTGGGCTCCTGAGCCCCTGGGGGAACAGGGCAGCCCCTGCCCTCCTCCCTCGCCCCCAGGCTTCCGGGGGTTCTCTAAGCTATTTCCTTAAGCCCTGGGATGAGCCCCCGTTCCTGCACCAGGGGGAAGCCCCTCGTGCCCCTCTCTGTATGCAAGCTGCGGATAGGCACTGGCTCTCACATGGACACGTGTGTGTGCACCCACACATGAAGTGGGCAGGCGCTGCCATGAACCTGCCCACACCGGGGAACATGGTGCTCAGGGCTCCCACCTGGAAGCCCCCAACCCATCAACATTCCCCACGTGGCCTCGGCGTCTGCACAGTCCCTGCCTGAGGTCTGCGCCGCCCCTTTGTGCAGGGCCCCCCCGGTCTCCGTTCTGCCTCTGGCTGGGTGGCCTTCCCTCTCATCAGGCAAGTCCTTCTGACAGTGCCGCCCCCTCCAGGGGCTTCTAAGAAAAGTATTTTTAAAGCTCCCTCTCTCTCCTTTTTTATTGACTTGTTAATAAAGGACTTTGTAAATGACCGGGCTGGTTATGGTCCTTGGGGGGACCTCATTGTCCGAGGCCCCAGGCCAGGAAGCAGTGCAGCACCACTGCCATTTTCCAGGGGAGGAAACAAAGCCTCAAGAGGTGAATTGACCCAGCCAGGGTCACATGACAAGTGGAAGAATCCTGTACAGCGCCGCCTGGCTCCAAAGCCTGGGCTCTTCATTCATTCCTTGCTGCTTCCGGAATAACCCAGAAGGTTCTGAACATGGGCAAGGACTCCCTGACTCTCCTGCGTGGGGGGGTCCCCAGCCTCCACTGCCACCTTGAGTGTGGCTGGCCTGTGGTGAAGCCCCCTCGAGGAGGACCTGAGAGCATCTTTCTTCCAGGCTGCAGCCTGCTTTCTTTTGGACTGCTGCCTGAGTTCTCTGACTGTCGCTCACAAACAGCCTTCCCTTTTGGTCAAGAGATCATCCGTTCTCACTGCCAGGGCCCTCCACAGACCAGGTCTCTCCCTGCTCAGGTGCAGGGCCAGGAAAACATACCGGGGTCTGGAGGCCACTTGGAGCCCACTCTGCCCTCGATGGCTGTGCACCTGGACCAGAGGCTTGGCCCGTCTGGGCCCGGGTGTCCTATCACTGAGAGCCTGCCTGCCACGAGGCTGGGATTCCACTTGGCCTGATGGGGCCCAAGATGGGCCCGGGAGGTTATCAGGTACCCTCAGCCCAGACCCGCCCGTGCTATGAAAGGAAGAAGGGTGTGACTTCGGCGTACTCAGAGGTCGTGGTGGATCCCCAGAAAAGCCAGAACAGGGGCCAGCTTCTGGCAACCCGCCCACCCTGGCTGAGAACCGGGCGCTGGGGCCTCGGGCTGCAGATCGGAGGGGCCGGCAGCAGAGCCCTGGCCCAGGTGAGTGAGCTGCAGGAAATTTAGGGGGTGCCTGGCTGTGGGACCCTAGGCCAGCCCCGAAGGTTCCCTTGACCTCAGTTTCCCCATGTGTATGGAGACAGACTTAGACGGCAGCTCCTTTAGGACCCTATCACCCGTGGTCCTAGGAAGGGGCAGTCCCTTGGAGATCATCCTTTGTTGGGGGAAGGGGGAGCCCCTGGTTCCTTTCCCCTGACATATCTGGGCCCCAGCCGGGGTGGGCAGATGTCCTGGGTTTGAGGTAGGTGCTTCAGAACTCAGATTCTCGGAGCTGCCTAGCCTGCAGCTAGGGAGCTCCTGACCCATGCACAGCTCTGGGGGTCTGTCCATCTGTCTGTCTGCCTGGTTTGGATGTTCCTGACATTCTGGCTCTTCAAGTACAACTCATCAACACCTCCGTCCTCTCCCGGACCCTCCCTGGCCTCGGCTAGTTCTTGGGGCTGCCTGCAGGACTGGCACATCTGTGGGGCCTCAGGCTGACCCCTGTGGGCTGGTCTTACTCGGACCCGGTCCTGGGGGGGTCAACATAGCCACTGCATTCCTTACTGTGGAGGGACTTTTAGCTCCCAGGGCATTGGACCCGTTGGGTCACTGGGCCTGCTCTCGACCTTCAGCAGGTGGGGTAGGGGAGTGGTGACCTGCTCTGGGGGTGTCAGGGAGACCCAGAGACCCACCTGAGGACCCTCAACATTGAAGAGGAATGACCCTGAACCTCACACATGGTCAGTGTCCTGGGTCTGGTCAGGCAGGTGGGCTCTGAGTTGTCCCAGGTGAAGAAAGGGTTCACGGAACCCCTTCCTTGTCCCAACCAGGCCCCCAGAGGATCTTGGAGAAAGGAAGTCGTTGTGGCCAGTCTGGGGCTGGGGCTGGAGGCACCTGCTGGCAGCCACATCCTTGACCTCCCAGCCCCGGGAGTCCTTGTCCACTGTTCCCATCAGCATAGCCTCACTCGAGTCTAAAGGTGAGGCCTCAGGGAACTGACTGCTCATCCCCATCAAGATGGGAACCTGGTGCCTGGGAGCTTTGGAGGGAGGGGAAGGCGGTCTAAACCCTCTGACCATCAGCCCAATGTCTGGCTTCTGCCAGCGTTGGGAGCTCTTGTGTGGGAAGGGACGGGAGATGAGGAAACCTCGGACAGTGAGAGGCAGCCACTCGCTTGCACCCTCTCTGACCCTCATGCCAACACAGAGGAAGTGACCTCATAAGTCCTCCTCAAAGTCATTCAAGCAGAAATTTAAAGTCTTCAGCCTACCCCTGCCAGTCTAGGCCACCTAGCTCCAGACTTGCCTAGTTGCCCTAAAGCTGAAGTGGAATAAATTGGAATAAACTGCATGATCTCTTGGTGGTCGTCAGCCCCAGGATCCTGCCTGGTGGAAAGGGTCCCAGCAGGAAGCAGGAGAACAAAGGGGGAGCCAGACTGACAGTGTGTTCACAGGTAACTGCTTCCCTTGTCTGCCTCCGTGTCACTATCTGTCACATGAGAGTGGTATGCCCTGTTAATTCATGTATTCAAAACACTGTATTATTATCCCATTTTACAGAGGGGGAAAAGAAGCACAGAGAGGCAAAGTGATTTGCCCAAGGTCACACAGCATAGCAGATGCAGGATTTACAAAAGAAGGTTAACTGTGCCCACAGGGGCCTGGGGAATTTCCCTGGGGTAAGGGACACTTGAGCTGAACTCTGAGGGACAGGAATGATTTTGCAAGATCCCGCGCCCTCTCAGCCGTCGCGTCTGCGGCCGGGTGTCTGCTGCCAGTGGCAACGGGTGAGTGGGCAGGCACGCGAGGCCTGGCCACGGTTCTTCCCTGACCCCGGGCTGGGTGGGGTGGGTCTGTTGGGCAGTGGCCATGGTGTGTATCTCACTTTTCCCAGAACCCCAGCTGCCTCACATGGGGGTGCTGGCTCCAACTCCGAGTGGACGCATGTACTGCTAGGGTGTCTGAGCACAGAACTACATTTGCAGTTACAGAGGGCTCCGTGTAGGCATCTCTGCAGGGGAGTCTGTTTTGGCAGCAAAGTGTGTGTTTGTGTGTGTGTGACAGTGTGTCCTGTGTGGCTGTGTACTTGTCTCTGTGTATTTGAGTCTGCACGTGTGCCTCTGTGTGCATGGCTGACATGTGCATCTGGGCAAGTGTGCTTCTGCACATGCTAGCATTTGGAGCTGTGTTTCTGCATGTCTGGTTTTGTATGGGGCTGGGGCTGTGCGTGTCAGTGTGTGCGTCTGTGTCTTTCATGTTCCTGTGTCCACATGTGTGCCTGGGGGTGCCCGCCCATTCACCCCCCTTCCCTGGACTGACAGCCCCACCCCACCCCCACCCCCCAGTCTCCCTGCCTCTCCCTGATCAGGGGTCTGCCAGGGACTGGCTGGCTCTTGCCACCTCTCCTAGTCCTGGCCCCATTCTTAGAAAGCCCAGCTCCCATGCAGTCCCCAGGAGAGTGGTGGGCTGTGCTGGTGCCCCCCATCAGGCTCCACCCCCTGCCTCAGCTGCAGCCTCTCCAGTTTTCCTTCTACCTCTCCACTCACTCCTTCCCTATCCCACTTATTCTGGCTGCAGCCTGTGGCAAGCCTACCCCTGCTTTCTGCCCCACCATAAACAGCCCCAGCCTTCCCACTAGTCTCTCTGCCTCAGTTTCCCACCCAATACAAGTGATCGCCCCCCTCCGCAAACCCATAGCGTGTCCCCTCCCTCCCTGATCACCCATCTTCCCTTCCCCTTCCCCCACCAGCTTGCACCAATCTGTCCAATGGCCCTGCCACCAGGTGCCTCAACATGTGCTTGCTCTCTCTCCCTGGGCTGGGAGCCTCTCCCTGTCCTGAGCTGCACTCCCTGGTCGTTTTAATTTAATTCAGCCTTTTCTACATCTGCAAATAAGACCCTTTGGATGACTCCCAAACAGGCAGAAAACCAGGGGGACCCTTTGGACTTTCTCTTGCCCCCTTGCCATCTGCCTAGCTGTCTTCCAGCCCAGTCGATTTTCCTGGGATTGCATGTTTTTAAGCTCTGCCTTCTAGGCTGTGGAGGTGCCCAGCATTTGCTTAAGTTTAATGCCCTGTTGTTCCACTTCTCTTCCTTCCAGCAAGAATTGTCCCTTACACACTCTTTGGATGGGCTGATCTGACTTCTGCAGGCACTTGGACAGAACAAGTGTGCCTGGCTTTTTCTCCCCTTGAAATGGCAAGATGTGCTTCCTTTTTTCATCTCAAGATAAATGCCCAGGGTTTCCTCAGAGCCTCCCTGTCCACGAGGGGAAAAAGGAAACTTTGCCACAGCCCCCGGTGCAGGTAATTTCTTAGGGGCCTGTGACCAGCACCCCTGCAAGTGTCTGTGCCCAAGGCTTCCCACTGGGACCCGTGCTGTCATTTGGAGACAACCCCCCTGGGACCCTGGCCTGGTCCCCCCATTTTCTTCCAGTTGCCTTCTCTGTTGAGCAAAGATCCTGACCCTTTGCCGAGGGCACCGATTAACTGCCTTTGGCACCGAGCATGCCCGTGGCAGCCAGCTCCAGGCGAAGGCTCCGTGCCCATCCCACTTCCTCCTTCCACCCCCACCCCCACCCCGACTCCTGCCTGTCTCTCACGTTTTGCAGGACTCAGGATTCCCAACTGCCAGTGCCAGGAAACCAGCTCAACGAGCAAAGAAGAATCTCGTGCCTTTTTCCGTGGGGCTGGGAATTACCAAGCAATAGGAGCTGGTATCAGGCAGGGTCGAGGGGCTCCGGGAGATGGCTGGGCCTTCTGACTGTGTCAACACCTTCTCATCCCCTCAGCACGACCCCCACCCCCGCCCCGTGCGAGTGCGGAAGATGGCATCATCCTGTCTCCCAAACTCCAGCAACGAGAGGGAGGCATGTCTCCAGGGTCCAGTGTCAGTCCCAGGGCAGGATTCTGCTGGAAACTGAATCACGTCCCCACACAAGACACATTCAAGTCCTAACTTCTGGTCCATTGGGTGCAGATCCATTTGTAAACTGGAACTTTGAAGATGTTATCGGTTAAGGGTGGTCAAAGTGTATGAGGTCAGGCCTCCATACAGTGTGGCTGGAGTCCTTGCAAGCAGAAGACTGTCCGACACATTCCGTTAGGATAAGCCAGAGAAGGAGAATGAGACCATTGCGTGACGGAAGACGCCGCCAAGCCAGCACCAGATCGCTACAGACCCTGGGAAAAGGCGTGGCCTGTCGAGACCTTGATTTTGGACTTCTAGCATCCCAGACCGTGAGTCAGTAAGTTCCTACTCTTTATAGAATTTGTCCCAGTAGCCCTGGCAAACCCAGACAGATCTTGATCAGTGCTGCTGAGGACACAGGTTCATTGCTAAACCCCAGGATACCTAGAAGGTCAGGCTGAGTGGGGCACCCGCTTTTGGAGCCTGGGGTGAGAAACGCACAGCTTGACAAACGGGTCTTCCGTATCCCTCTGCGGCTGTGGGCGTGCGTGGGCGTGCCTTGCGTGTGTGCGTCGGCGTGCGTGCACGTGGGCTGCGTTGCGTGCCTTGCGTGCGTGCGTGGGCGTCGTCGCCCGTCAAAACCTGGATATAAAAGTAGGTTCACTCGACTGTAAGCGATGCTTTTCTTGCTGACTTGTTTTTCAGATTTCTTGCCTGCTGCTTGACACGAAGGGGTGCTTAAATATATAGGCTGTATGAGGGAAGGAAAAGCCACCATGATTTTTGTTTTTGTTTTTGTTTGTGTTTTGCTTGTTTTAGCAAAATATAGGACCGTCCCCGCCCAGTTCTATGCGGCCATCCGGTGCGGCTTATATGGCATTCATTCTGAAATGAATTATTTAAGGAAGCAGGAGAAATGCCGTGGCTTTTTTTTTTTTTCCTTCTTCTTTTTCTTTTTTCAGTTCGTTTTCCAGGAAAATGTTGAAATCCGCAGAGGGTAAAAGAGAAGATTTTCAATTTGCTTTTTAAAAATTACCATAAAGGAATAAGTCAGCATCTTTCAAACTGAGACTTCCCAAAAAGATGATCATATGCTTCTGTGTATTGTGAATGATAGAATTCTGATCCACTTGGGGGAAAGGGGCCCGGGACAGTGCATGGAAAAGACTCTAGGGGGGGACCCGCTCCCACCCAGCGGCCAGTGGAGAGGTGGCCCCCACCCTCCAGACAGCTGGCTGCAGGCTCTCCTGGTATCGGGTGGGGACACGTCTGAGATCTCCTGCCCACCTGTCCTAGGGCTTCAGCGCTTGGCCTCATTTGTATGGTCATTCATTCATCCATTCACCAAGGATTTTTTGAGCACATACTACCTTCTGTGCCTGTGCCGTGCCCTGGAGAGATGAGGGGAAGCCACAACCAAAGTGCACACCCTCTCAGAATTTGGTCTGGCCAGGGAGACAACTCCGCGGTTGTAAAAATGTACAAAGAAGGGTATCTGGTACTTGGAGAGGATCTCGGTGTGGGGGCTTACCAGCCTGTGGTGGGGGGATGGTCCATCTTGAAAAGGTGAAGTTTGGATTGGCTGTGGACGGCAGGTGGCAGTTCCATAGGCAGAGGGTACAGTGTGTGCAAAGCTCCTGGGGCGAGAGCTTTGCTTCCTTGAGGGACTGAGGAAGGTCAGAGAAGACAGAGGGTCAGCAAGGTTTGGGCCACACTGGGAAGGTGGGCAGGGCCTAGTGCCATGGCCCTGACTCTGGCGTTTTCTGAATGGCAGTGGGAAACCAGGGGAGTGACTTAAGCAAGGGGGTGGGGCCGCAGGACCAGCCTGTGTTATACAAGCCCCTCCAGAGCGGCTGCAGTGGAAGCTTGTTCGCCCCCTGCCTCCTTCCCTTCCTGTGTCCCTGACCTCCTCCCTGCACTACACCATGGTCACCGTTCTCTAAACTCTTGTGCCACAGCCCCACTTCCACGTCAGCTCACGAGGTTCTCTTTGTACGGAATTTGCAGCATCTCTTTTCTCCACCTCTACCAATAAAAATTGGCCTTTTCTTCCCAATCCTGCAGAAATACCAAAACCTCCTCCACCAGCTGGCCGTGCCTCCCCCATGCCCGGCCAGGCTCCCACAATAACAGCTGTTTGCTCACGCTTTTGTTGAGCCACGTGGTGGCATCAGTTCTGGAAGCTGCACTGGGCCAATCTTGTGTGCTCCAGCAGGGCCTCCCAGGCTCAGACTTGCCTTTGATCCCCACCCAAGCTGCATGTCCTTCAGCAAATGACTGGGCGTTGCCGGGCCTCAGTTTCCCCACCTACAGGACAGAGACTTACAGGACCTCATCCTCCTGAGATGCACAAGGATGTGGCAACATAGTCCCCGTGAAATGCTTACAACCGAGCTTGCACACGTAGAAACCTGTGCCACTATCACCATTGGGCAGACAGCCTGTACCTGGGGCTCCAAACGTTGTTTTTGGCAAGAACTGAAGTTTCAAAATAGACATGGTATGCTGTCATCAGGAAGAGGGTTGGCGCTCAATTGGATTTCCTTATGCCCGTTTGCTGTTTGGCATTTCTTTTGTTTCAAGTGACATTTTAGTGCTTGGGGTCACCAAGCAACTCCACCTGGCTCTGTAGGGTGGTGGGGCCCTCAGTGGTTATATCACCCACCCTCACCTCACAGATGAGGATCTGGGCTCAGAGAGGGCGAGGGGTCATTTTGGGCCCACCTGGGAGTGGACAGCAGGGCCAGGTGTGCGCCTTACCTGCTGTAACCAGGTTGGTGTGGCTGTTGTCAACCCAGTCAGAGTAGATGCATCAGCCCCCACCTGCCACCCCTGTGGTTTGGGGGTTCCCTGCAGCATGGCTTTGCCTGAGATGGGGTAAAGCAGACAGAAGAGCTTATTGAACAGAAGTGAGTTTTCTCTCTCTCTCCTGCACTTCCCTGAATGGGGGTTTGGGCCTATGGACCCAGTTTTGGGGAGTCACTGGGCACAGGAGGACATGGATTCCTACACCTGTGGACATTTCAGGACCCAGAAGAACCCAGGGGCAGGCTGAAGCTGCTGCCCCAGGGGTTGCAAGCCACAGGATCCCCGGGGCAGGGGGTGGCCCCGCTGACCTCCTGGGGAGCATGCCTGTAGATTTGGGCTCACTCACCCCGGGTTTATGTAACACTGTGTTTCCCAATTGCCCTCAAAGCCGCCCTGTGACATAAGCAAGTGTGTGTCTCTGTGTGTCCTGGTGACTGGGGGTCAGGCGATGGGGTCACCGAGCTCCTGCTACGGGCCAGGCCCTCACGTGCCTTAGCTCCTGAGTCACCCTGACCTCCCTGTGAGGGAGCTTTGGCTGCTGCATCCCTTTTTATTGAGATATCACTCACACACTGTAAAATTCACCTTTTAAAAGTGTATAATTCAGCAGATTTTAGTATATTCACAAGGTTGTGCAACTATCGCTTTTAGAACATTTTCATCACCCCAACAAGAAACCCCATACCCTATAGCCGTCACTCTCCAGCCCCTGGCAACCCCTGATTTGCTTTCCGTCTCTGTGGATTTGCCTGTTCTGGCCATTTCATAAAATGAAATCATACACTATGTGGCCTTTTATGCCTGGCTTAGCATAATGTTTGCATTTTGTTTATCCATCCATCTGTTGATGGACATTTGGGCTGTTTCCATTTTTTTACTGTCGTAAATAGTGCTGGCATGAACATGTCTGTGCAAGCATTGGCGTGGACATATGTTTTCATTTCTCACGGGTCTTTACCTAGGGGTGGAATTGCTGGATCATATGGTAAATCTATTTTTAACTCTTTGAGTAACTGCCAAACTGTTTTCCAAACAGGCTGCCCCATTTTACATTCCTACCAGTAGTGTATGGGAGTTCCAATATACCTACTTCATCCCAACACTTATTGCCTGTCTTTTTTTTTTTGTCTGTTTTATTGAGATATATTCACATACCATAAAATCATCCATGCTGTACAATCAACTGTTCACAATACTATCTTATACTTGTGCATTCATCACCCCAATCTATTTTTGAACATTTTGCTTACTCCAGAAAGAATCAGAATCAGAATAAAAAATAAAAATAAAAAAAGAACAACCAAATCACCGCCCCCCATCCCACCCTATTTTTCAATTAGGTTTGCCTGTCTTTTTTTTTTTTTTTAATTATACCTTATATATTTTTTTTATTAAATTCAGTTTTATTGAAATGCATTCACACACCATACAGTCATCCATGGTATACAATCAACTGTCCACAGTATGATAACATAGTTATGCGCTCATCACCACAATCTATCTCTGAACATTTTCCTTACGTCAGAAAGAACCAGAACAAGAATAAAAAATAAAAGTGAAAAAAGAACACCCAAATCATCCCCCCATCCCACCCCATTTGTCCTTTAGTTTTTATCCCCATTTTTCTACTCATCCATACACTAGATAAAGGGGGCGTGATCCACAAGGTCTTCACAATCACACTGTCACCCCTTGTAATCTGCATTATTATATAATTGTCTTCAGGAGTCCAGACTGCTGGGTTGGAGTTTGGTAGTTTCAGGTATTTACTTCTGGCTATTCCATACATTAAAACCTAAGAGGTGTTATCTATATAGTGCATAAAAATGTCCACCAGAGTGACCTCTCGACTCCATTTGGAATCTCTCAGCCACTGAAACTGTTTCGTCTCATGTTGCATCTTGCCTGTCTTTTTGATATTAGCCATCCTCAAGGGTGCAAAGTGGTACCTCATTGTGCTTTCGATTTGCATTTTTCCCTTATAACTAATGATGTTGAACATCTTTTCATGGGCTTGTTGACCACTGTATATCTTCTTTGGAGAGAAGTCTATTTAAGTCTTTTGCCCATTTTTTAAAAATTCAGTTTTATTGAGATATATTCACATACCATACAATCATCCAGTGTATAGTCAGTTGTTCACAGTATCATTATATAGTGGTGCATTCATCACCGCAATCACTTTTTGAACAATTTTCTTACTCTCCCCCCCCAAAAAAATCAATAAAAAGAATAAAAATAAAAGTAAAAAAGAACCCCCAAAACATTCCATCTCCCCCATCCCACCCTAATTTTCATTTAATTTTTGTCCCCATTTTTCTACTCATCTGTCCGTACACCGCATAAAGGGAATGTGAGCCACAAGGTTTTCACAATCACATAGTCACACCGTGTAAGCCACATAGTTATATGATCATCTTCAAAAATCAAGGCTACTGGGTTGCAGTTCAACAATTTCACGTATTTCCTCTAGCTATTCCAATACACTGAAAACTAAAAAGGGATATCTATGTAGTGCATAAGAATACCCTCCAGAGAGACCTCTCGACTCCATTTGAGATCTCTCAGCCGCTGAAACTTTATTTTGTTTCATTTCTCTTCCCCCTTTTGGTCAAGAAGATGTTCTCAATCCCAAGATGCCGGGACCCAGCTCATCTCTGGGAGTCATGTCCCATGTAGTGGGGAGCCCTTTGCCCATTTTTTTTTTTTTTAAATCTTCATTTTATTGAGATATATTCACATACCATGCAGTCATACAAAACAAATAGTACATTCGATTGTTCACAGTACCATTACGTAGTTGTACATTCATCACCTAAATCAATCCCTGATACCTTCATTAGCACACACACAAAAATAACAAGAATAATAATTAAAGTAAAAAAGAGCAATTGAAGTAAAAAAGAACACTGGGTACCTTTGTCTGTTTGTTTGTTTGTTTCCTTCCCCTATTTTTCTACTCATCCATCCATAAACTAGACAAAGGGGAGTGTGGTCCTTATGGCTTTCCCAATCCCATTGTCACCCCTCATAAAGCTACATTTTTATACAACTGTCTTCGAGATTCATGGGTTCTGGGTTGTAGTTTGATAGTTTCAGGTATCCACCACCAGCTACCCCAATTCTTTAGAACCTAAAAAGGGTTGTCTAAAGTGTGCATAAGAGTGCCCACCAGAGTGACCTCTCGGCTCCTTTTGGAATCTCTCTGCCACTGAAGCTTAGTTCATTTCCTTTCACATCCCCCTTTTGGTCAAGAAGATGTTCTCTGTCCCACGATGCCAGGTCTACATTCCTCCCCGGGAGTCATATTCCACGTTGCCAGGGAGATTCACTCCCCTGGGTGTCTGATCCCACGTAGAGGGGAGGGCAGTGATGTCACCTTTCAAGTTGGCTTAGCTAGAGAGAGAGGGCCACATCTGAGCAACAAAGAGGCATTCGGGAGGAGGCTCTTAGGCACAACCATAGGGAGGCCTAGCCTCTCCTTTGCAGCAACCGTCTTCCCAAGGGTAAAACCTACGGTAGAGGGCTCAACCCATCAAACCACCAGTTCCCTATGTCTGTGGTCATGTTAGCAACCACTGAAGTGGGGTACCTTTGCCCATTTTTAAAGCGAGTTGTTTGTCTTTTCATTTTTGAGCTGTGTCACTGCATTTTACAGAGGGGAAACCGAGGCTCAGAAAGGGGATACAACTGGGCCAAGAACACTGGGGTCACAGGGGCATTGAGATGGAACCTGGGTTAGTCTCCTGCCTCCTGCCCAGCAACCTGGGGTCACCCAGTTTTGATGGGCCTCCCTGGCCCACCTGGGGCTTGTCCTTGCATTTAAAGGGGCAGGGCCCCCAGCAGCCAGAGGGTGGGCCAGAAAGGCACAGAAACAGCAGTTCTGAGGAACCAAGAAGATTGGGCCTCTCTTCCTCTCACGAATCACGCGGACGAGGCTGACGTGGCGCGGGAAGAGGAGAACAGCGGGCCCTGTGGTCGGGCCTATTTATACCGGCTGGGCCGTGTTGCAAGCTTTTCCTGGTGGTGAGGTAGACGTCACTGGGTGCTGACATCACCAGAAACACTGACGCATCTTCTCCTCACTCTGCTCAGAGGGTTGGCCAGGCCTCCTCACCTTGGGGGCTGGACCCCATCCCGCTCACTCTGGACCCTCCTTGAACACCTTCACCTCTTGCAACCCTCTGGCTGTGCCCTCTTGCAAAACCTTCCCTGACTTTGGTAATCCGGTCCCCGTGTCCGCCACCCCGATTAGGCAAGTGCTATGAGCGTGGTCTTTCAAATCATGCTCCTCTCCTCCTAACTCCTCCCAGGGTGACCTCAGGCAATGCAACCTCCCCTCCTGCACCCTTGGTGTTGTCTTTAAACTGAGGAGGCAACATGGCCTTCCAGGATTGCTGGGAGGATAGAATAAGGTAAAGGCTCTTGCCTGCCCTCCCCCAGCATGGAGATCGGTCAACAGTAGCTGAAATTATTACTATGGATTGTGGTGTCTGATTTACTATTATTTGTAAACTAGAGTGGACTGGGGACATCGCCATAGTGACTTACACTGTCGCAGGTGGGCAAGATGGGGGTTGCATCACAGCCCATCTGGAGGCACCCCTGCAGCCAGCCTGGCCCTTGCCCAGCTGAAAACCAGCAGTAGGTCCTGACGGTGCACCATTCCTGCAGATGCACCATCTACCCCAAATTTCCTTGAGTGTAGTCACAAGCGGTTAGGATGTATCCAACTTGGCTAAAAGCAATTTGAGGTCACCTGGACTTCAGGTCCTGCCATGGGTTAAACAGTGTCTCACCACACTCCGAAAAAAATTCATGTCCATCTGGAACCTCAGAATGTGACCTTATTTGGAAACAGGGTCTTTGCAATTGTAATTAGATAAGGATCGAGATGGGAATGTACTGGTTTCGGGTGGCACCTGGCTACAATGACTTGGTGTCCTTATAAGAGGAAAGGACTCTCAGATGCGGAGAAGGCCAGGTGAAAATGGAAGCTGGAAGTGGGATGAGGCAGCCACAAGCCAAGCAGTGCCTGGGGCCCCAGAAGCTGGAAGAGGTATGGCAGCTTGAACAGTGTTCCCCAATAAAAGACACGGTCTTCATTCTTAATTGCCATTCCTTTGGGTTCGAACCTATTTGTAAACAGTGTTTTTGAAAATGTTAAGGTGAGTCAGGTGAGGACCCATTTGTAATAGGATCATCGAAGGTCTTATTTAAATGTGAATTGGGGTTGGGTCTGGAGGCCTTATAAAGAGAAGCCAGAAGTCAGAGGAAGGCACAGGAGGAGACCGAGGATATTGCCTTGTGACGGAGGCAGAAATGCAAGTCAAGGAACCCCAAAGACTGCAGTGAGCCAGCACAAGAACACTGCAGACTCTGCGGAGAAAGCATGGCCTTGCCAACATCTTGATGTTGGAGTTCTAGCCTTCAAAATCACGGGACAATAAATGCTTGCAGTTTCAGTCGACACATTCGGTAGTACTTGTCATAGCAGCTTGGGCAAACTAAGACAAGGGGCAAGGAAGGATTCTCCCCTAGGGCCTTTGAAATGAGCAGTGGTCTGAGGCCCCTGGATTTCAGACTCCTGGCCTCCAGAGCTGTGAGAGAATAAACCTCTGTTGTTTTAAGCCCCCCATTTGTGGAGCTTTGCTACGGCAGCCTAGGAAATGAATACAGATCCCAGCTATGCGTCCAGCCCGGCCGCCCCATCTGGAGCCAGCCGGGTGTTTTGGTGGAGCTGGCTGCAGCCGAGGGCCAAGAAGCTCTTTGGCCATCTGGCTTTCCTGCTTTGAGCAGACCCTGAACTTCTCTGCACCTCTGTTTCCTCATTAGAACTAGCGAAGGCTTCCCTGCCCCGCCGCGCTCCCTCCTGGGGCTATTGCAAGGCTCAGATGAGATCAAGGATGTGAAATTGAGAAGGATACGGGCTTGGCGTGAGCCCCAGGAAACGGCGTCGCGGGGGTGGGTGCCGAGTCGAGGAATTTGGTGGCCTTGTCAGTCTTGAGCTAAGAATCAAGAACTGGGCCATGGGGGTGGCGATGATGGGGAGATTGGGCCTGTTGCGGTGAGCTCCAAGTTGGGGTAACAGCAAGTAGATGGGGGTGAAGGGCAGCCTACTTCTGGGTCTTTAGCCCCTGGGAGTGGCCAGCACAGAGCAGGGCCAAACGAAGTTTCTTGAATGAATAAATGAGCGATGGCGGATGTGTTTACCGTGGTGCAGAGCCGGGCAACAGCTTTGGGGGTCATGTTGGGCCCTAGGGTGGGGATGGGCAACGGTGGACTTTCCCGGTCCAGGCTCTGCAGACTCAATGTAGCTGGAGCAGCTCAGCCCTCCCTGGAGGTTCACACCCTCGCTCCCCAGCACTCTGAGGCCCTCTTCCCAGCCAGGTTCCTGAGGGCACAGGACAAGACCCTCTTCCTGGCCTGGGGATGTGCTGAGGCCACCAGGCATGACCTGCAGGCCTGGGCCAGACTCCTGCCTCCTTATCTGCTCCTGCCTGGGCCTCAGTTTACCCTACAGTGAAGTAGCAGGTTGACTGGGGAGGCACCATCTCCTCTCCAGGGCCTCTCCACGCTGATGCCGACGTTCAGAGAAGTCTGCGAGAAGCAGAGGACCGACCCACGATTGTTATCTTTCAGAGAAAGCGAAACCTGGTCCCCAACCGTCACCGCGGCAACTCCCCCTCCCCGGCTTCCCCTCTGAGCTCACAGCTTCCCTGTCTCCTCCGCCCCCAACCTCGCCACCCCTAACAACCAATACTTGGAAGAAGACTTTCATCTTTTCTTTTTCCTTCAAAGGGCTTTGCCTTTTATGTCCATGACAGCAACGGCCTTGTGAGGTGAGCGGGAAGTGCTTTTTCCCTCCCCAGTTTACAGGTGGGGCCTCTGAGGCCCAGAGAGGTTAAGTGACTTGCTCCAGGTCACACAGCATGTTGGTGGGCTCAAACCCTGGTCTCCCATTTCTCTTGCTCCCAGTGGCTGGCTCTCTCCCATCCACAGAGAAACGGCTGGGATGGGGAAGGCTGGCTGCGTGGCGTGGGTGCACGGTGGGAGTAGGACACCACCAGGAGCCTGGGGCTGGGGGATGCTGGTCCTGTCGCCAGACCCACAATCTCGGGGCTGCCAGTCTGGGTCTGGCTCTGTGCCCAGGGCCCGGTGGTTTCTGCCTACAGATGTCCCAACAGCCCCTGTGGGAGGGCGGGCTGGTGCTCAAGAAGGAAGACGTCTTGCACCCCTCATCCGGAACCAGGATGTCCTGGGGAGGCTGATGGCTGCTGGACCAAGCCTGGCAGGGGAGCCCTTTGGGGGCCCGGCTCCCAGATACTCCCCACTATCCTGGGGCATAGTCCCCTCCAGATGGCGCAGACCCCCTGCACCCCGCTCGCCCCAGAAAGGCTGAGGCTGCGGTTTGCATCATCCTTGGGCGTGGGGCTGACCTCGAAGAACGAATTCGAAGAAAACAGGAGGAGGAGCGGGCACGTCGCCGCACCCGGCACCCATTGGCCGCCCGGGGAGACTTTGGTTTTTGGGGTCATGTTCCCAGAAGGCCTGCCCTTCCCCCTCCCCCTCCCCACCCACCTCACGAGGTGTTGGCCAATCGCCCCGGCGGGCATAAAGTGGCAGCCGGCCCGCCGGGCTCCCAGCCGGGAGGTGTCACCCCCAACAGGCGCGGGCCAGAGCGCGGGCACCCAGCATGCGGGCGCAGCTCACGCAGAGGACGCTGCCCAGTAAGTACTTCCTTCCTCCCCTGACTGGCTCTGGCGGGGAGCGGGCAGGCACCCTCTGCCCTCCAGAGGCTGGGGGCCCGGCTACCGGGCTGAAAGATGCTGCAGTGGGGAGAGAGCCAGGAGGTCAGGCCGAGAGCGGAGTCCACCAAGAACCCAGCAGTGGAAGGGAGGGAAGGGGGTGCTCTGGGGACAGGATGGGGAAGCAGGCAGCGGCATATGCACTGGGCAGAGGAGGAAGCTGCAGATGCCGGACAGGGAAATGGTGTAATGTCTCGAGGGGCTGCGGGGGCCTCCTCTGCCCAGGTGAGCTTCCGCCTCCTTCTTCCCCAAGCTGGTGGGTCTGGGATGGGAACCAGCAGTGAGCCAGGCCCGGGGACCCTGAACCCACAGGATCACGCTAGCCACGCCCACACGGCGCCACCCACAGCGCCAGACGACGTCGTCTTGGCCCTCAGTCTCACCACCCGGGAAGCCCCACGTGCAGACCCAGGCCCCACGGTTAGCGGGCACCAGGCCTGCGTGTCGGCAGCTTCTACCTGGCCCTGCACACGGATCGGGACACACACCCTGCAGGCACCCACAGACCCACAATCACACGCCATCGCCCACACAGACCCTCCTGCTCAGACACCAGGGGCAGCAGCAAGGGGTCCCCTGCAGTCACCGCCCCTGGACGCCCAGCTCCTCGGGCCTCTCCAGCCAGCCTTCTCCGAGGGGCCGGACAGTTCTTAGGAAGGGCACGATGGTGTCACTGCCTTCCGGGCATTGCGCCACTGCCCCTTCCGACCATGTGGCTGCCGGTGTCCGGTGGGTGGGCAAGGGGGGGTCGGGCTAGCGGTAACTGGGCTTGCCTGGAACGTTCCGAGAGGCCCCCAGCATCGCCGGTGGACCTGACCAAAGTGACCACTTATGGAGAGAGGGGAGGGAGGTGGTGAGGGGTGTGACCTTGTGTGACCCTTTCTTCTGTAAAACGGGGATGTGCATGCAATGATCTCGAACAGCCACTTCAGGCTGAAGCTTTGGGTGGAAAGCTCTCTGCAGGTGCCAGGCTGCTCCAGAGGTCTCCACCCACCAGCACAGAGGGTGGGGTCTGTTATGGGGGCTCGGGGTGGCTGATCTTGGGGGACCACCCTTCAGCCCACATGGGCCACTGGGATTGGCACCTGAGATTAGCACCAGGGGTTGGCGAGTCCAGGCACTCCTGGTCTCCTTGGTGAATTGTAGCCATCGTTCCATCCCTCCCACCCCATTTCGGGTCCTGAGGAGGTGGCGGTGGCCCCAGCAGGTGCTCACTCACCCAAAGTCTGGGATGAAAGGGATGGAGCCTCTGAAACTCTCCTCTTAGAGAACCGCCCAAGGCTTCCCCAACAAGGCAGGTGACACCCCCTTTCTCTGCCCAGGTGTGGTCCTTGGACTCCTGTTCCTGAGCACGGCGGCCATGGGTGGCTGCTCAGGCAAGTACCAAGCCCTCCTCGGCCAGCTCCGGGCACAGGCGGACATCATGGGCAACAGCACCAAGCTCCTGGACCACTATGTGAGGCCCGCCCCTCGTGGCACCCAAGTCGCAGGGAACCAAGAGGGTTAGGACAGGAGGGGCCCCGGGGAGGATCGAGCCCACCCCCCACCTGCCCAACACACTCCGTATGGGGTGAGTGGGGAAACTGAGTCACCGTGTCATTCCGGGCCCATGTGGACCATCCCAGCCCTCATCCCAAGAAGCTAAGGGGGCAACGAGCTTTCCTCGCTCCATCAGCCTGGCGCGTGCCTCCCACTTCCCTGCTGCCTTTGTCCGTTTGTCCAGCATATGTTTATTACGCGCTGTCCACGAGCTTTTTCTAGGCACCGGGGCAGGTAGTGACTTAAACAGAGATGAAGCCCAGTTGCCTCCCTAACAACATAATTTCTACACTCAGCACCTCTCCAACCCTTCCCACAGGGACCTGGGAGTCCTCTCCCCACCCAGGACCTCAGTTTCCAGATCTGTGCAATGGGAGGATTGGCTAGGGTGGTCCAGGAGGCCTCACATTTCAAGACTGACCAGAGCAGACCATCTTCATGGGGGAGGCAGCAGGGAAGTGGCTCCAGGGCTCAGCCCCTGATGCTCCTTTCCCACCCCCCACCCCACCCCCAGATTCACATTCAAGGTTTGGAGGTGCCAGGGCTTCAAAAGCACTGCAAGGAGCGCCCAGGGACCTTCCCCAGCGAGGATGCCCTGCGGGGGCTCAGCAAGCAGGACTTCCTGCAGATCCTCGATGCCATCCAAGACCAGGTCCTGCACAGACTGGCTGCCTTCCAGCTGGAGACATCGGAGGCCCGGGATGTTGCGGAGCTGCACATGGTGAAGCCGTTCATCCACGGCATCAAGAACAACATCTACTGCATGTCCCGGCTCCTTACCAACTCCTCGGATACGGCGGAGCCCACGCAGGCCAGCCCAGGGAACTCGCTGCCCCTCACCCCCTCCCCAGATGCCTTTCAGCGCAAGATAGAGGGCTGCAAGTTCCTGCAGGGCTACCACCGCTTCATGCGCTCCGTGGGGCAGGTCTTGGGCGAGTGGGAGGAGAGGCCGCGCCGGAGCCGGAGGCACAGCCCCCGCCGGGCCCCGTGGAAATGGGGCCACAGGACAAGACCCTCCAGAAGGGGCAGAAGGATGCTACCTCGGTAGCCTGAGGAGCAACCCTTGCAGGTGGTGAAGGATGCTTTCTGGATGGGAGGAGCTGGTGCAGGATGGGGGTGGGTTGGGGAAAGGGCTCCCCGGGGTCTCCAAACCTGCTCCCCTCCATCCTTCACCACTCAGAAGTGCACTTTAAGGGGTGGGAGCAGGACAGACCCCTTCTACCTCCTCCGGGCTGGGGTGGGGGGGTACAAGTCAAGCCATCAGGCACCCCCAGCCCCGGAGTTCCCCAGCTCTGGTGGGGTGGCTGGGCTGGGGCACGCGGGGCCGACTTTCCATTGATTCAGGGATCTGATGACACAGGCTGACTCACGGCCAAGCTGACTGCCACCCCCCCCACCCCCCACCCCTGCTCCGCTCCCCGGAGGCCTGCCGGGCCCTTCCCTCTCATGACTTGCAGTGCTATTGTCCCCAGACTTCCTCCTTTCCGTGGTGGCTTGGTTCCAACGGGGAGGTCAGGACCTGAGCTGGCCCTCTTTGCCTCATCGCAAGTCTCAGGCTGGACACCTGAGAGTTTGGATGACCTCACTTTGGGCAGCTGTGGCAGGGCCAGAGGGTCCTGGAAGGAGCACTGATCTGGGGGTCCGGAGAACGGGACTCAGGGCTGCTGATGCGCTGTGTGACCTCAGGCAGGTTGCTTTACCTCTCTGGACTTCTTTGTGCAGCGAGTAGGTTGGGGATCACGGAAGGCCCCCTCGGCCCGTCACTTGCTGGGACTCCGTGACATAGCGTGGACATCACATTTCCCTCTGTAAATCGAGATTCCGGGTGAGCGAGACCCACCCCCACCGGGAGGGATGCGGGATTGGGTCCCCGTCGCCAGTGGCTCCGCCTGGTGGTGCGCCGTGGAATTTCCTCGTGCTGAAACGTGCCCTCCTGGAGGGGGCCGTCCCTTGGAGGGATGACTAATTTATGGATTATTGTCAGTTTTTATCTGTTCCATATTTATAAGGCTTATTTATGATGTGTATTTAACATTAATATTGTGTCAACATGTATTTAAAACTTGCCTGGTTTCTGAAGTCCCTGTGTCACTGTTGCCTTGTGGGAGGGGATTTGGGGGGAACACGGCCTTTTGGGAGGGGGTGTCCCTGGGTGGCAAGGCCTCGAGCATCCACGACACGGGGTTCGGGGCTGGAGAGCCTCACCTTGTCCAGGAAGGGATGCTGGTGGGTGTGGGTTGCTTGTAGGCCCTTGAGGGTGGCAGCTGGGGTAAGTGTGCGTGTTGATGTGTTGATATGTGTTGCCTGTAAAACTCTCTCACCTTATCTTGAAGTCTGGATTTGAGTGTCCCCACGAGGGCTTATGTTTGAGAGTATCTGAGAGCATTGTGTGTGTGTGTAATTCCAGTGTGCATTTGTGTGTGGATATGTTCGTGTTTCATCCTGGAGGGCCACGGGCGTTTCTGGTGCACTGAGCACTTGTGGAGTGAATCTGTCTGTGAGCTCACCACCACGCCGCTGCCCCAGCACGCTGCCCGGCCCTCAGTGGGCACGCAGCAAATGCTCACTTGGGAACACACACACTGCGTGCACAGAGCGACACACAGGGCTTCTAGCACTTTGAGTCAGACACGCCCGGCTGGGTGCAAACTCCCAACTGTGCCCCAGCCCATCTGTCTGGGTGACCTGAGGCAAGTTCCTTAACATCTCTGAGCCTTGGTTTCCACATCTGTGAAATGGACTAGACGGTGACAGATCCCAGGGTCCCTCCTCTGGAGAGGCCCTACAGGTTGAGACAATTGCAGCAGCAGCTGCAAAGAAAGGGCCACTGGAGGCTGATGAACTCAACCTCCATCGGTCCCTGGTCACCCGCACTTCCTGGGATTGGGGGGCTGAGGTGGGCTCAGGCCTCGGTGTCCGGGGTGGAGGACAGCCCCACATGGGGTATTTTGGGAGGAGTCAAAGGCCACCGTGACCCACTCACCTTCTCCAGCCCTTGGGCCTGGGGCCCCAGAAGGGTAGAATCACAGCATGGAGGGGTGGCGGGGAGAGGAGGCAGGGGGGGACCCACCACGGGGTTCCCCAAGGAACAGGGAGGCCCCAAAAGGCTAGTAGGAGCACTTAGCGACCACTTGGTAACTATGTGACATCAAATGGAAGTGGCTTGGGGGTGGGGGGTTAGCAAGGGATTCAGGGAGTCAGGGGCCCCCATTCAGGCCTAGCTCTGAGTCTTCGGACAAGCACCTTCCTCTCTTGGGGTGTGCCTCAGTTTCCCCATCAGTGAACTGGGCCTGACATTCTAGGATGGCTTTTCTGGGAGTATGGGTGGGCCCTCCTTTCCCCACCCCTCTTATCCACTGTCCAGGAGCTTGATAATTAGGGCAAGGGTGGGGGTGAGGGTGTTGACTGCATGTGTTGTGGAGCTACCTGTCCACCCTGGAGACGCAGCCCAGGCTAGCCCAGCTAGTCTGGGACCAGAATCTCTCACGGGAGGCCAGTTGCGGGGCAAGTGGTACATATAAAAGCAGCTGAAGCCAAATGCTCCCAGACCCCTCCCAGTGAGTGAAGCATTGCCCCCCAGGTGTCTCCTGTGAGGTGCAGCTGTTAGAGCCCCTCCACTCCCTAATGGATAACTTGGTGGAGGTGGGGAAGCAGTTTGAATGCAGACATGTTGGGCTCGGGGTGGGGGGTGCATCTTCCCATTATCCCTCCACCCCTGTAACTTGGCTGGCAATTTCATGAGTCCCTGTGGGCCCAGAGCTGCCGGCCGAGGGGGCGGACAGACCACAGAGCAGCCAAAGAACCGAAAGGAGCATCTGAGATTGCAGGGAGAGGCGGCAAAAATAAAGCCAGGGTGATGTAATAAGAGTCAGGCAATGTGGGTGGTCAGGGCCGCTGCTGGAAGAGGTGACGTCCGTCTGTCGGAGCTGAGGCCCAAATGACTGCTGGAGAAGGGGCAGAGACTCCAGGTGGCAGAAAGCTAAAGCAGAGGCTCAGGGTGTTCAAGGGTCTAAACATAGTGAGGGCATGGACGATATTAATCAAAAAAGGGCTCTAGCTAGAACTCCAGGCCCCCAATTCCCAACCAGAGGGTTCCAGGCAGCTGCCCACTATCTTTCAGGATATTTACTAAAGATCTAGTAAAGGTCATTTGCTGTCCCCTGCTGCCCTCCCCCTTGCTCTCTGGGCTCCTGCCCCACTGGCCACCTTTTGGCTTCCACAGTGCCCAGAGCTCCCTCCTCCTGGAAGGCCTTTGTTATGCTGTTCCCTCTGCCTGGAATGCTGTTCCCTGTCCTTTTGGCCAGGTTAACTCACTCCCCCTCCCTGTCAGATCTCAGCTAAAGGACTCATCCTCAGCAATTCCTCCCTACCTGCCTGAGCTCTATGTTCAACAACTTGATAATAAGTTCTCTCAAGATGGGGGAGGGGGCCCCCACTCTGGGTTCATCCTTGTGCCTCGTCAGTGTGGTGTTTGGATTAATGTCTGCTCCATCAGCTTGGAGCTGCTGAGGACGGATGTGCATCTGCTTTGCTTCCTGGTATCCCAGCACACAGTAGAGTGCCAGGCACACAGTTGGAGCTCAGTAAAGAGCAGGGCAGACCAGCCCCAGCAGCTCCTCCGTACCCCAGCCTGGAGGGGAAGGCAGAGGCAAGTGTGTTGAGGAGGGGAGTAAAGGCTGGGGAGCGGACAGCCGGGAGCCGGGTCCAGAAACCAGTGCCACCAGTGCCAGCTTTCCTGCTCCAGACCCAGCCGACGGCAAGGGGCCCGTGCTCACTCATTTCTGCCCGCCTCAGCGTCTGGGGGGTTTCCTCAGCTGGGCTGCTAGGAAGCTGTGGGTGGGAGGTGGCAGACACCGAAAGCTGGGCACGCTCAGGTCCCCGGAGTGGAAGGGCAGCTGGCACTGTGGCTAGCGCAGAGATTGCCCACGGAGAGGGCAGAGGTCAGTCTGTGGAGGAAGAGCTGGGGAGCCCAGTCGTGGCTGTCTGCACCCCAAATCCCCGACTGGGCCCTCTCCAGCCTCCTCTTCTGTCGATAAGCCCCAGGAGAGGTGTCTGAGGCTGGCTTTGATCTGGGATGGCACCCACTCCCCAGGAAGCCAGAGAAGGCAGCTCCAGACTCTGGGGTGAGGTGGGGAAAGGGATCCCATTGCCCCCCATCTTTGAGGACCTGTTATCCCTGCACTGTCTCCTGATGAGCCCACAACTGCAGGAACCCCAAACTGCCAGCTCCAATCCAGGCCCCCTCCCACACCCCGGGCATGTCTGCTTTGAGCCCTCTCGGTACCTCAAAGCCAAAGCCACCGTGCCCGACCCCCCCAAACCCCACACCAGCTTTCTGCTTCCTCTTTGCCTCCCCATGAAGTTCCAGAATCCCAGCCTCTCCTCTCCCCACTGCTCACTAAATCCTGTGGTTTCTCCAACATCCATCAGTTGCAGCCCTTCCTCCTCTTTCCACCACCCACCGGCTTCTGGCACCCGGGCCCGATTATTCAATCTGAAACCTCACTCTTGTCATTCCTCTCCAGCTTACAGACCTGCGATGGACCTGACTTGTCCTACTGCCCACGGCAACTGTCCCCAGCTCCTCATCCCAGCATTCAAGGCCCCCTGCTCTCCACCCCAGCCTTCTCTGCTACTCCATCCCTGCCTTCTTGCCACACTCCAGAGGGTTCCCCAATGCACCTCCCCAGTGTTTGCCCTGCCCTGCCCCCCATCACGTCCCTGCATGCTAAAGGTCTGGCCCTGATGCCACCTGCCCCTCGACTCCCACCCAGAGGGGCTTGTCCCTTCTTGAGGGCCCGCAGAGCCCGTGGTGCTTCCTGAGGCTGTGGGCGGCTTGCAGGGGGCCCTTTCCAGTCCGTTCCAGCCACAGGCAGAGGGGCCCACATGTGGTCAGTCCTGTCCCACCATAGCACACAAGAGGCATGGATGTCTTTGTCATCGGGGTCTACATGACCACCGACTGGGAAACGCAGCCAAACGGGCTCCTGGTAGCAATTGCTTGTCTGCTGCGGTGCAAACTGGGAACATGTAAAGCAACTTTCCCCCAGAGTCTCAAAATAAACTGCACAACCCTCTGCTGAGAGGCAAAGCAGCCACGTGCCAAGAGGAGCTGGCACCAGGCTCAGCAGGACCAAGGGGTCCCTTGGTGTGGCCCTCCGCCAAAGCCACAGGGAGCTGGCTGTCCTTTTCCAGGATTTTCAAGGAAACAGCCCAGCCCCTCAGCCAATGCTGCATGTAACAGGCAGAGGGTGAAAGTCCCCTAGACAGTAGACAGAAGACCCAGAGGGCAGGGACACTGCAGAGGAAAAAGGACAGAGTATAGAATCTGGCAACCCCATTTTTTTTTTTTTTTTTTTCAGCTTTGTGCCAAGCATCATCTTTTTTAAAAAATTTCTGTTGTGGTAACATATATACATCATATTTAACGACTTTCAGTATATCATTCAGCAGTCTGAATCACATTGACAAGGTTTTGCTGCCATCGCCATGACCAAAGCTTCATTTTTTATTTAATAAGCTCTTAGCTCAGAAGTGACAGAACTTTCAGCCTCTTTCTTCAGCCTCCAAAGTCTCAGCCCCTTTGCTGTCCACCAGTTTTTTGTTTTGTTTTGTTTTTTAATACTTTTTTATTGTGAACTTTAACATATATACATAACAGTGATAACTTTCAAAATATGATTTAACACGTAGTCAGAGAGCAAATTTCAAAGAATGTTATGGGTTACATTTCCACAATTTCAGTTATTTCCTTCTAGCTATTCCAATACTCCAGCATCTAAAAAAATATATTTATATAAAGATTCAGTATTCGAAATCCTTTGTTGAATCCTATGTTGTCTGTTGCTACCTCTTCCTCTCGTTTAATCTCTTTCTCCATCTTCAGGGGTGTCTGGGCAGAGACGACCCTAACTAGTTCATATTGAAGAGGGGTGTCAAAATTATGGGGAAGGGGGCTGCACCTGTTTGTTGTTCTTAAAGAGGCTGTTATCTCTGGGTTTTAGGCATTATCTGACATAGGAATACTCTGGTGTTAAGTTTATGAGAGATAAACTTAGTGAATGAACCTTTTATAGAATCTCAGATAGGGACCTAGGTATTTTGGGACTGATATTGGTTAAGACTTGGCATACCGTGGCCATTTGGGATATCTAGCTGGAGTTTGCATAACAGAAACCTCTAGGATAGCCTCTCTACTCTATTTGAGATCTCTTAGCCACCGTAACCTTATTTTATTACCTTTCTTTTCCCCATTTTGTTCAAGAAGGCATTTTTAACCCCTCGATGCCAGGGCCAGGCTCATTCCTGGGAGTCGTGTCCCACGTCACCAGGGAAAGTGACTCCCCTGGGACTCATGTCCCATGTAGGGGGGAGGATAATGAATCTATTTGGCAAGTTGGGTTAGAGAGACAAAAGTCACATCTGAGCCACAAAACAGATTCTTGTCCATCACGTTTAATGTGATTTTTTTTCTCTTTAGAGAGCAATGAGAAAGTATTTTAGAGCTAAGCAAAATGAGTTCACACCCCCCCCACCTCCATCTGCTGTGCACAGCCTCAGCTTCCCCCTCTGGGCAATGGGTGCACCCAGCCCGCTTTGCAGGGCTGCAAGAGATTTCCTGGGACACGACACCAACACCGAAAATTATGTCACTGTTGTCGCCGAGCAGGTATGGGGTCAATGTCCGCTTGCTCTCATTTCCCTTTCTCTTCCTTATTGGTTTTCTTTCTTTCCAACTCCCTTCTCTCTGTCCCTGTCCACCCCACCCCCACCCCCACCCTCCACGCCAGGCCTGGGACCCAGGGGTGCCCCTGGGACCCTTTCCGAGCGGCGAGGGAGCGAGTGACCTTTGCCCCTTGCGGAAGATAAATTCAGGGGCTGCCACCTGCCCCACCTCGGGAAAGCCTACCTTGTTCTCAGAGTGGGGAGCCCTGGACATAGCCAGCCCCACCCCCTACCTCCCGGACTTCCCCATGGGCGGTCTTCCTCTCGGGGAGGGGCAAAGGTCTCTGCCCAGAGGCCGGGGGTGGGGTCGGGCAGGTGGGTCCCCAGGGCCTGCAGAGGAGGGCGCATCTGACAGGCCGGGGTGGCTCCCGGGGTGCTGAGGCAGACGGAGAGGCTGCTTGGGGGGTCACCGTGCCCTCGGGGACAGCTGCGACATGTGGCTTCTGCAGGGACAGGGACAAAGGGACCCGGCCCTGATGCACACGGCCTATGGCAGGTCTGAGTCAAAACACCTAAGGCCGACCCCGGCCGGTCATGCGGAGGGCTGCCCAGTCATCGCCTTATGCCGGCCTGGATCACCCAGGCTGGGTGCGGCCCAGTCAGCCGTGACTCAGGCCCCAGCAGCTCGGCCACACAGTGCTGGGCAGGGGTGCCAGGCACAGGGACGCCCCTTCCCCACCCCGGGTCCCGCTTCTCCCCTCGGCCGCCCCGCAGACCCTGCCCCTACCTGGGTCGGACACGGTCTCGGCAGAAACCTGGGGCTCCCTGCACCTGTGGCCCCCAGCCCTTCAGCAGTTGGGAGCCGGGTGGGGGGCGGCGGGAGGTGGAAGTGGGGGGAGCCTCAGGGCCACCCAGCCCTGGACGGGAAGTTAAGTGGGGGGCGGGGTGAGATGCTGTGTCCAGAGAAGAGTCAGCAGGAGAAGGAAGCAGAGGGGAACCTGGCTCTGAAGATGATGGTGTTCCACTGAAGACTGGCAAAGCCCCGGCACGACTCCAGAGAACAAGGTAGGCTTTCCCGAGGTGGGGCAGGTGGCAGCCCCTGAATTTATCTTCCGCAAGGGGCAAAGGTCACTCGCTCCCTCAGGTGGCTGGCTGGGCCCTGGGGGGATCCGGGGGCCCCCACAACTCTCCAGGCCTGTGAGTCTCATTGAAGATGTTGAAGTAAAGCAGGAGAGAAACCAGATAGGAAAGTGTTATGATGTGAGGGGTCAAAGGCCATCAAAGGGTTAAAGGGCAGAGGAGAGCATGCAGGACTGGGAGGCAGGAGGAGGCCCAGTTTGGAATCCTGACTTGGTGTGACCCTGGAGGGGTCACCTCTTGGGGGGCTGGGGCGGCACTTGATTCCTGGATCCCCAAGGGACCCTCAAGTTCCCTTTTCCTCGGAGCAGCAGAAAGTTTCACAGTGGTCCAGCTTTTCCTCATATGTAGATATGGAAGACAGACAGAGGGGCTCTGTCCCTCCAGGAGGGGCTGTAGAGCATCATGGGAGGGACCCCTGTCTGCCTCTGCTTTGGGGAGACAGAGAGGGTCTTGGCCAAATTTAAGTCCCTCATGGAAGGCTTTAGTTGACCAAGGTCATGGCCCCTAAGGTTTTGTTTTTTTTTTTTCCCCTCAACTCTGAATCACAGTTGGAGGAAAGAAAAGTACCTGCGAATCTGGGGTTCAAGTTGATCATCTGATTGATCCAGGCTGAAAAGTTGCCAGGGCTGAGGAAAAGGGGGTTACTAGGTAGAGATAGCTCCAACCCCGGGCAACAGGGACTTAAATTTTGACCACAGCTTCCATTGCTTCTTGTTGGGAATGAACAGAGCTGAGGTCAGCTTCCTTCTCACACAGGGGCCAGGGGTTTCAGGGCTTGCTATGAGGGAGGAATAGGATTCTTTGGACTCATTGGAAAGCCAGTTTTTTTACCATGGAAGTTCCATGCTGATAATCCAAATCAATACCAGACCTCCTCTGGTTGTCTTTTCTTGGCCCAGCCCACCCTCTAATCCATGACCTGGCCAATAACATTAGAAGACTTCTGGGTTGTCATTAGTGGCTCTACCTAGTTCCCCAAGTGATGATAATACCTGCCCCAGCTTTGTCCCTGAGGATACTGCAAGCACTAACGTGATAGGGAATTTGCTCTTTATTTTTTATTTTCTCAATTTTAAAAATTAACTTTATTTATCAAATAAAAAAAAATTCCAAACAAACCAAAGCAAAGCAATGGGAAAAACAAATATCCTGAAATAACTTCATTCATTCCAATAAGCTCCTACCATACCCAAAGAAAATTAATAAACCATAGTCTCAAAGCTTTTGACCTTGGGCAAGGGCAGGACTTCACTCCTCTCTATAAAATAGGCCTAATTTTGGACACATCAGTTCACAGCATCACAGTGGGGTGAAAAGAAAAACTTCTGCCAAGGCTTTCCATATAGCCTGGCACACGGCGGGTTTGGCACAAATAACTGGAGAAGGGGCTCCATCCCAAGTTGCTATCAATAGTTCCTGAGGACCAGGACATGGTTCCAGAGGGCAAAGCAACTGTCCCCAGGGCCTGTCCTGGGTGCAACTGGGGTCCTGGTGTGGGAGCAAAAAGCTTGAGCCCAGCTCTGCAGCCCGAAGCCCCCACTCCACCAACTCCTGGCTGTGTGAACTTGGATAGTTCGTTTCACCTTTCTGGGTCTCGGTTTGTCCATCTGTAAAATGGAGCTCGTAATCGCCACATCATAGGATTGTTGTCCCAGGGGGCTGGAGGGGGGCCTGGGGGTCCCGAGGGAAGGGGGCCGCGGGGCCGGGAGAGCAGAGACGCGTCCTCTGCTCACCGCGCGTGGTCCTGGCGCCCCCTTGTGGCCGGGTCTCAGGGCAGAGCAGAGCAGGGGCCCCTCCGGGAAGCGCTCAGGCAGGACCCCCACCGCCCCGCCTTAGCCGATGGCCTCTGCCCACCCTCTGATCTAAGCCTCGGACACTCCATCGATATCATCAAACCCCCAAATCCCTCCCAGCCTGCCCTGGGGTTGGCACTGGTGGAGCTGGGCTGGCCTGGGGCTGGCCGGGCCGGGTCTGCGGTGCCTGGCGCCCGCCGGGCAGTGGGGGGCGCTGCCGTCCACGGCTTGGAGCCCGGCTGGGCGTCCGCGAGCGCAGGCGGCGAGCTCGGGTCGCAGCCCTCACCCCTTTTGGACCCAGCTTTCCAGGGGGGCTGGGAAGCCTGCTCTGTCCCCTGCCACCCCACCCCACGCCTTGTAGAGGCTTTTCAAGACCCTTCAAGACTGACGGTTTTATCTAGACCCTGTTTTACAGACAGGGAAACTGAGACTCCGAGAAGCTTCTTTCTGGAATTCTCACAAGCGACTGTGAAACCCCCAAGCCGAGTGAGCAGCCCACGGGCTATGGGGGATGTGCTAATTTGCTGTGTGGCCTTGGAAAAGTGACTTGCCCTCTCTGGGCCCCACCTGTGACTTTTTAACAGCTAAGATAATAGCACATTGTCAGCATTGCCGAATGACATTGCTCCCATTTTTAGATGTTGAAACGCAGGCCTGCAGGGTAAGGTCACACGGCTTGTTAGTGGCAGAGGTGGGGCTGGACCAGAGGTCTAGCTGATGCCAGAGACTGCCAGCCCCCACACGCTCCACCACGCAGCCCCATCTGGTCCAACGTTTTCCCTTTACAAGCGGGGATGCTGGGGCTGGCAGAGGCCGTGATGGTCTCTAAGTTGCAGAGCCCCCTCAGGAAGGCAGATGGATTCTCGAGGGGGAGCCCGAGGGTGGGGAGGTCCAGGCCACTGCCTTCCCTCTTGGATGGGCCTCTGCTGCCAGCTCCCCTCACCCCACCCTCGGCCAGCATGGACGCTGGGAGACCTCAGCAGGCGAGGTGTTTGCAGAATTCCACTCCCCGGACAGCCCACTGTGACGCCGGGGCCAGACGCGGGTCCCACCCAGAAAGGGAGGAAGCGGAAACGGGGTCCAGGGGTGGGGTGGGGGTGGAGGAGGCCTGGCTGGGCAGGAGATCAGAGCGGGATTGTGTCATGGAGTCCTGCGGCCGATAAGCAGCTGGGCGGCCTGGCCCAGGCGGAAGGAATGGAGTCCTCCGGGGGTGAATCGTCCTGGGGGGACCCCCTGCTGCTGGTTGGCCTCGCCGGGCTGCCAGACCAGGCAGGGGCCTCTGGGCTCCTGTTTTAGGGAGGTCGTGCTTAGAGGGGAGTATGAAGTGGAGAATTGGCTCAAGCACGCCTTGTGTGACCTTGGGCAAATCATTCCACTCTCTCAGCCTCAGTTTCCACATCTGCAACGGCAGGATGGGGCTTAGCACTCAGATAACGGGCAGCCCCTGGTAAGGGCTTTGGAATGATTTGCTCTCTGGAAGGTGGGTGGAAGAGGCTCATAAAGATCTTCTGGGCTTGCAGGGTGAAGCCCTGGGAAGGAAGTGAAGCCAGGCTGGGAGACTCCTGGGGAAGGAATGACCCAAGGGTGCCCTCCAACCTCCCATGAGGCTGCGACCCCCTCTGCTCTTTCCATCTGATCATGTCAACCCCCCCCCCCCCATCATCTTAGAGCATTTTCTCTGGTCCCTCCAGGTATGGGCAGAGGGCCCCACTGCCTTCCTGACATCATCTGTAAGGTCTGGTGGCCCAAATGAGCTCGGCTCTGGGGAGGGGCCGGAGGGGCCAGAGGGGAGGCCCGGCCTCACCGCTGCGGCCAGTTTCAGGCTGAGTGGGTCCATGGGGCCACTTCCTGTTCTGTTTATTCCCTCTGAGTTCAGGAAATAATTGAGTGAAACATCCTCCCCCCACCCCCACTCCCTACCCCGTGATTATTTAATAGGGAGCCGAGCTGTGGTCTCTCTCTTTTGGAAAATCCAGTGGGAGAAGGAAGCTGTCAGCTCAGCTCTGACATCAGCTTTGTCCCTGCGCCAAGAGTCAGGGTGGCCAGGGTGGGGAGGGGGGTGGGGAAGCGGCTGGGGCAGGGTGGGGAGGAAACCAGCTTCCAAACCAGCTGCCGGTGGCCCCAGTGACGTGAAGCTGCCACACGGTTCCCAAGGGCGGGGTCTGGAGGGCAAGGAGCAGGGCTTGGGAGACACCCGTGAGGGGACACACATGGACAGGCAGATGCAGGGATGCACACACGTACACACACGGGATCACGCCTCTTGTGCCCGGAGACCCACTGACACGCACGGACTTGCACACACTCGGACAAGCTTCATGCATGCAGCCAGACGCACGTCCACAGAGACACGCGCAGGCAGACAAGGCAAACAGCCCGTGGACACGTGTGTCCACACCAAGCCAGACAAAGCTGCACACGCAGACACACAAAGGTGCTCACCATTCAGGGTGAACCATGGGCTGGGGCCGTGGGCTGCCCTGGGGGCAGGGGTGGGCTGAGTCCACCTCCTTGTCCCCTCCCTGCTGTGAGCATGAAGGGCACTGGGGGCAGAGCAAGGAAAGGCCTGTGACTATCCTGAGCCCCACCCAGGTGGGGCGGGACGGGGTGGGGAGCCCGGTGGGGGCGTCCGAGGCCACAGAAGGGAGTGGGCAGTGGGAAGATGGTCTCTGGAGGGGCCTTTGTCACGGCATAGGGTGACACCAGGACTCCACGTCCTTTGGGAGCACCTGCCCTGCCCCACCCGGCCCCGCCCCACCCTGCCTTGCCCTGTGGCACCCCCCAGCCCATTCCGGGAGCTGGAAGGGATTGCGGCCTGGACAGGTGTCTGTCAGTGGCCCCACGCTGCCAATCAACGGCGGAGTGACCTTGGGCAAGTCCCCCAGCCCCTCTGGGCCTGGCTTTCATCATCGATACCAGTGGCTTACAAGTGTTTTTGACCACAACCCACAGTAAGAAATGCATTGTACCTTGTATCTGGGAAATATCTGGGAAATGCACACAGTGACACGTATACAGCTGGAAAAAGAGTGTTACTGAATGATGCTTGCCTTTGCAACACCTTAATCTATTTCCTTTTTAAATGTGCTGGTGGCAACCCTCTAAATTGATTGCATGACGCACTAAGAGGCAGAGAAGGCAGTTTGATAACGTCCCTCTGTACATCTGCCTGTGACTGTCTCAGGCTAGTTAAAGCTTGGATGAGGTAAAAGTGCTTGCAGAGTTTACGTGCCATGTCCACCCAGTGCTGATGAATGATCCGGAAGGACAGCAGCCCATTCTACAGATGGAAAAGCTGAGGACAGAGCCTTGAGTGGAACCAGGCCCCATGCAGTGCCACTGATGATCAGGGCTGTGTGGGCTGGCTGATGTTTCCCAGGCAATTCCTATCAGGATTGAAGAGAAAAACTGCAATCTCTCTGATTCACCTCCAGGAGGTTGATTTCCTGACGCAGAACCCATTGGGAAATACTGGAGTGGTGCTGAGGGTAGTTGGCAAGAGGTCAGGGTGGCTTTTGGCTCTTCCTTGGCCCTGACAGGGTGTAGCTGGTCCCTGCCAGAGATTTGGTGGGAAAGAGCAGACTAAAAGCCCAGATTCCAGTCCTCAAGAAAGTTGGACTCTCCCGGATCTTCAGGCGGGGAATTGGTTATTTCCCTGCTGAGGCTCTGAGAGGCTGCCCGCTCCCCCAGCACCTACAGCCACACTGTGTGTCCTAAGAGGACATGGAGCCCACCCTGCCCTCCCTCTCAGATCACACTGGTGCACCGATCCACCGAATCCAGGCTGACCCAAGCCCCTGGCTCAGATGGAAGTTGGAACCCCTGCTGTGGCCACATCCAGCTCTGGTTAAAACAGATACCACGTTTCTCACTCCATGGCCCCCCAACAGCCTCATGTGGCTGGCACTACAATATCCCCATTGTCAGAGGGGAAATTGAGGCACAGAGAGAGGAAGTCAGTTGCCCCGGGTCACACAGCTTGTAAGTGGTGTGGCAGGACTCGAACTCAGGTCTGCCTGACTCTAAGCCACGCCCTTGCCCATTTAGCATTGAGGCCAACCTAGCCCCCAGTGGCACAAAGTTGGCTTGCAAACCCAAGGCACGGACCACAGTGTAAGTCCACTGGCGGTTGTGGATGTGTCAGTGGAGCTGCAGAGTAGAGGCAGGGCCATTTTGCAGGTGCCGAACGGGGTGATTTTGCCTTTTGGGACAGGGCATCTAATTGCCAGGGCTATGCCCAGGAATTCCTGAGCTCGGGGCCTGATCTGCCTCTCCCATCTCCTCTGGCCACCCATCCCCCGCTTCCCTGGTCATGGCCCCCCCACAGCCCCAACTTCCTCCCCCCAGGCCCATTGGTTCATGCCCCAGGTGGGAACCTCAAAGCAAGGGGCTGGGCGTGAGCTGATGACTGAGAGCCCTGCTGGTTGGGTTTTCAGAGAACCGAGATCTCAGCTGGGGAGGGGGGTTACGGGGAGTAGGGAAGGCTGGACTGGGCAGGGGAGGGTTTGCCCGGGGCCCGCTCAGTTTCTGGGTCATTGGTCTTGGGGAATTCCCCAGTGCCCAAAGAGCTGCTTACCTGGTGAGTAACTGCTGTAGGCTGCCCACACAGAATGCCTGGCTCTGAGGCTAACCTCCCCACCAGCCCCTGCCCATGGCCACGGCCAAGCTGCCCTCCCCTCTGTGTGCCCCAGCCGGGGAAAGAGACAGACAGACAGCCGGGGGCCAGCCCCCACCCCCGCGTCCCCCCTGGGGCTCCACGGTGGGGGGGTGGTGGTGGCAGCTGGTGATTCAAAGCCCCTCTGAGCTGATCTGTGTCTTTCCTTCCTTCTCAGTTGGGGGCTGGGGGTGAATCAGTTCCTGGGGGCGGCAAGCCAGGTCAGCTGCTGGCCTTGGGGTGGTGGGGTGATCAGGGGTCAGGAGGAGACACGGGGGCAGTGAGCACACTGTCAGGCCAGCACACCCTCCCCCACCCTGTCGGATCTTCCTGAGGTGCCCCTGAACCTGGAGGCTGGCAGAGGTTCCCACCTCCATTCACCACTGAGAGAGGGTTGAGGGGTCCTTGTCCTGCCTGGCTTCCCCTCACCCCACTCCCATCTCAGTGCCAAGAGCATCACTGCTCAGCACTGGAAATGGGCTGGAGCTTCCTCAGCTGTAAAATGGGGTCAAGAACTGCTATTTCACAGCAAGGACATGAGGATGTGCTAATGTACAGAAGGCTTACTGGGTGCCCACAATCGCACTGAGCCCTGAGCCCTGGGCCGTTGCAACTAGCCCAGGGGGATTCCTGGTGTTATTAGACCCATTTAACAGATGAAGAAACTGAGGCCAGGAGGAGGTCAATCCACAAAGACACCCAGCTCAAAAGACATATTGAACCTTGAAGACATAATGTTGAGTGAAATAAATCAGACCCAAAACGAGAGACATTGTGTGTTACCACCCACGTGAACTCTTATTGTAGAGTATAGGGGACCTAGAGCTAGGTAGCAGTTAGTGAAGGAGGAACGACAATCTAACAAGAACAGGTAAGATACAGAGGGAAATCTTAATGATAAAGGAATGTTCAGGAATGACTATGGTTTGTTAATTTTTTTGTGGTATGGTAGGAGCATATTAGAAGCAATGAAGTTATATCAGGATATTTGTTTATCCTGTTCCTTTGTTTTATTTTCTCTGGAAATGTTTTTTAATTTTTTAAAAAAATTTTTGATAAAGTTAATTAAAAAAAAAAAATCCTAGATCCAAACCTCAAACCCAATTCACCTGAGGCCAAAGACCCTATTTCGAACCAGCAGATTACCTTGCCCGCTCTGTGTGAGAGATTGGACACAGGCAGCTTTTGGAAATTGCAAAATGCCTTAAAAAATTACTTAGCTTCTTCTCTGGATGCAGCCTGGAGCCAGGTGCTGTCAGGAATCAAATGAGAATCAGACCCCATCCATGTATTAGAAAACTGGGTGGTAAAACTATTCCCATTTGAAGCAAAAACACGCAGAAGGAGGCAGACCCCAGAGCCTGGCAGGGCTGTGGGAAGCAGGGGAGGCTTCCTGGAAGAAGAGAGTCCAAGTGGACATCACCAGGCCCCTTGCTGCTCTCAGAGCAGTGAGGTGCTGCTGGGGTAAGTGCAGCTACAAGCCAGGCCCTTTGTTGCTGTGGGCCGTTGGGCAAGTCCCTTTACCTCTCTGAGCCTCAGTTTCCCCATCTGAAATATAAAGCAGCTGTGACATGTGAAGAGAGGCCTGTAGATGGCGGGTGGACATCAGCAGAGACGGGGGGACTGGTGGTCACATGTGCCCAAGGTACATACAAGAGGCAGCACTCCGGGGCCTTGGGAAGGTGCTGGAACCCAGTGCATGGGCTCGTTTCCTGGACTGGCAGCCCCTCCCTGGGGGGCCCTATGTGGGCCGTGACTGGCCCCCTCACCCCGAGGCAGCTCAGTCTCTACTAGGCCTGGTCTGCAGGAGCTGGACGGGCTGGGGATGAAGTCACAGCTTGGACGGGGCCGGGCTGTGCCTGCCACTCCAGGGTGGGGCTTGGGGTCATGACCCTGGGAACAGGCAGCCAAGAAGGGAGGATGCCTTCCGTGAGGAGGAAAACACACACACACACACACACGCACATGCACACGCACACACACACATACAGCAGCGCAGGGAGGGAGGGGAAGAAAACAAACTTCAGGAGACCAAAGTCAGCCTGGAACGCAGCCTGGGCGGCCGGTTTCTGGGGGCTACAGCCACGTTGCAGGCGGCTCACGGACCCACGGCTCCAAGACCCTGCCCGGCCTTCCCCCCAGAGGCCCAGCCCACGTGGACATGGCCAGGAGGGGGAGGCTGGGCCTGGGGCACCGAGGGGCACAGAGTTCTGGGGGAGCACGGACCAAGTCAGGTACCATGAGAGGGGAACCCGAGGCCCTGGGTGGGGGCTGGTTGAGGCTGGGGTTGAGTGGCCCTGGTTCCAGTGTCTTCTAGACCCTGCCCCCATCTCCTGCTTCCTGTGGGGTGGGGTGGAGATAAAATGACGATTGGGGATGGATAACAACACTGATATGGGGTTGGGGAGCAGAGGACAGTGGAAGGGCCTGGAATTCCTCTTGGAAGGCTGTAGGAGAGAGACTGGAGCAGGAGGACATTGGGATAGGCCGGGAGCCCCAGGAGAACCAGAGGACCTAGGGAGAATCTCAGAATGCAAGGCCGGAGAGCAAGGGAATTGATAGATGGGGGCCACAGTGGGGCCCTCAGCCGATGGGTTTGGGGTCCACGTGGGGAGATTCAGGCTGAGTCAAGTGCCAGGGTTGGGAATATGGGAGTGAGATTGGAGCCCATCTTGAACTGATGTGCTCTGAGGGCCAGGTGAAGCTGGGGGGCTGTGAGAAGAGGGGGCCAGCTAGGGGTGTCCTGGGGTGTGGGGCTTGCCTGAGCTAGGCTGGGGGTGGGTGGGTGGGAAGACAGGTTCTAGGTGAACCTTTTACGGGTGCATGCCAGTCCCAGCATAGATGTGTAGGAGGAGCAAAGGCAAGGTGGGGCCCTCTACTGCCCCCCCAAGGAAAAGACAAGGTGTGAGTTTGGGGGGAGGAGGAAAGACGAGGAGGGAGAGCCAGGCCGGGTTTCCCCAGCCTCCTCCCTGCTGGGAAGTGCCAGCTGGGATGGGCAGTTTTATCACCCCACATCCAAGGCCCTTCGTGGGAGAGCATGTGTGTGGGGGGGTGCATGTGAGACGGGACGGGTTAGGGTGTGTGCATGGGGGCGGGGGGCAGCAGCAGGCATGAGGGCTCATTCTGGCACGATGAGGGATGAGCGTGTGGCTGGGCAGGTCGGGGATGTGGCAAGAGGACCGGCAAGGAGGGATGGGCAGGAGTGTCAGGACAGGGGGAGGGCTTCGGGAGTCCTGGCGTTGATAGATCAACTCTTCTGCCTTCTTCTTGGATCAGAGTCAGGCAGGAGGGCTGGGGCAGTGTTCCTAGGGTAACATGACATTTCCTGGGGCACAGCGTGTCCCTGGCAGTGAGCAGGAAAGCATGGCCCCAGATGTGTGTGGTCTGGCCAGAATTCCCACCCACCCCCACCTCTTAAAAAGGGGGGGAAAAAAAAAAAATATATATATATATATATATATATATATATATATATAAAATTAGCATTTAACTGCCTTTCAAAGGGGAGGACTCTTGGCTCATTTTGCCCTAGTCCCCACCATTCCTTATTGCCCCTCTTCACTCAAGCTGCCTGGCTGCAGTTGGCACCATCATTTGTGGCCCTTAGAGATTCTAGAAGCACTTTTCTCGTGGGCCGCCAGTGTTCTTGGGGTGGAGCCCCAATGGGCTTCCAAGGCAAGTCTGGGGAGGGATCAGCCATTTCTCAGCTCTCCCCAGCTACCCTCAGCATTCTGAGAAGGGAGCCTGGCTCTGAGTTTGCAAAGGTTCCCTAAATTCCTTTCAGAATGGAAATGCTGGACCACCTTCCCCTGAAGGGGGAGGAGAGTTGCGAAGGTCAATCTCAGATAACAAAACCTTCCCAGAATCTCACCGCACGAGACTGCCTCCCCCCCATCCACCCACCCATCTTTCTATCCTCGCCCCCAGCCTCACAGGTGCCAGGAGTTGGAGGGGCAGGTGAGCTGATGGAGGCCAAGCCCACAGGGATTCTGGGTAGCTCCTTCCATTGGGAGTCCCAGTTTACCCAGGGGAAAGGGGCAGGCTGGAAGAGGCCACCTTTGAGGTGACTCCCAGCCCCCACAATCAGTTCCACTTTATTACGGTCTAAAGTCCAAGCCAGGCCCCAGCCCCTCTTCCTGGAATCTACCTCTTAGCAGAGGCCCAGTCCGCCTCCTCCCCACTGCCCCCCAAAGCCCCTGCCCAGGTTGGGGGTGGGGGGCTGGGCCACAGGTGCCAGCCTCCATCTGATTGCCCAGTCTCTCACCACCTCCCCAATCCCAGGTGAGTCAGGCCCGGCTGGGGCACCCGCTGCCCGGTCACCCGGGACCCCGCTGACCACCCCTGGGAGCCCCCTCCTCGCCCTCCCCATCTTCAAACAGCTCCCAGGGCAAGCCACTCAGGAAAACCGCAGGGCGTTTGGTTGAAGACTTCATTATACTTTTATCAATCAAATTCTTAGAAGAGGGAAAAATCTGCCCTCCCCGCCCTCCCCCCTCACTCTGCCCCACCCCCCTTCACTCTCACTTTCTTCCATTCATAATTTCCTATGATGCACCTCAAACAACTTCCTGGACGGGGATCCCGGCTAAATATAGCTGTTTCTCTCTCTCTGTCTTACAACACAGGCTCGGTATATAAATCAGGCAAATTCCCCATTTGAGCATGAACCTCTGAAAACTGCCGGCATCTAAGGTCTCCCGCTAAGGCCCTCCGGAGTCCAGCCCATAATGAAGGTCTTGGCGGCAGGTAAAATCCAACCCGCCGGCTCCGGCTTCCGCGCCCCGCAGCGGCCGCCCTGGCCAGTCCGGGGGAGCTGAGCAGGGAGCCGCGAGGGGAGCGGGGAGGCGCCCAACCACCCGCCCACCGCAGACGCACGGACGCTCGGGCCGCCCGCCCCGCAGCCCGCCCGGGAAGGTCGGCGGCTCCGCGGGGCCCGCCCGAGGCGCTGGGTGGCGGCGGCGGCGAGCGCAGCACATGGTCCCGGGCGCCGCGTGCCCAAGCAGCCCCGGGGCCGGTGCAGGTTGGCCCGAGGGCCACAGCCTTCCTCTCGTCGCTGCTGCTGCTCCTCCTCCTCCTCCTGGCTCCCTCCACACTCCCGCGCTGCTCTCCTCTCCGCAGGCTCCGGATTCACCCTCCCTCTTTTCTTTCTTTCTGTCTTTCCGCTTTCTCTTTTCCAACCGCGTCCCGGGCTTGCTCCCTGGGAGGGGCGCCGGCCCCGCCGAGCAGCTTGCAAACTCCGGCCCGGGACGGGAGCAGGTGCCGCCTCCATGTGCTAGTGCCTGGAAAGTGTGTGGTCTGTGCTAGGTGAGATGGGGGTGGCGGGCCCCCCAAGCCTCCCGGGGTGGGAGGGAGGTTGCCACCATGCCCCCTGTTGGAGCAGGGGGGATCTGGGTGGGGCCTCCCAGGTCGGTCTCCAGCCTCACCGGCCTGGGTGCCTGGCACCAGCCCCTGCTGCCCTCGTGTGCCTCGCCTGGAAAGGGGCTCCAGGGGTCCTGAAGGTGAAGGGAAGGGGAGTGGAAAGCGCCCTGGGGGAAGGGATGGCGATCTGGGACAGGCCCCAACAGCTCCCGGCTCTCCTGTCACCTTTCGCTTTCCTTCCTTCCCCGCCCACCCAGCTGCCTGCGACCTTTTCCCTTTTCTCTTTCCCGGTTGTACCATTTCCTCTCCATCCCCAAGGCCCCCAGGAGCGTGCCTGACCCCCGGATTCACCCTACCCTGACCCGGGGGCCTGAGGCAAAGGGTCGTAGATAAGAGGGAAGAGGGCATGGAGGCGAGGAGCTAAAGAGAGCAGGGGGTAACAGTGACTTTTGAATGATTATTTGGGGACAAAGAGGGGGACAGAATTGCAGAGTCAGGTGGATTGAGGGTTTGAGACAGGGGAGTGGCCACATTTGAGGAAGGACAGAGGTGGAGGAGAGCGAGAGCAGAATTGAGGAGCAGTTGACCCCGGAAGCCAGAATCAAGAGGCAAGTTTGGGAAAAAGAGGGTCAGCCGAGGACACCCCCCTCCCCGGCCGTGGTCCCCACGGAAGCCCAGTTTGGGAGACTGGGGTTGCTGCGGGCCCGTGCACATGCAGAAATGCTTAGGATTCTGGGCCTTTCTGGAGGTGGGGAGATGGGGGCCTCCTTTTCCCTCGACTCCCGCATCTCCTTTGTGGGGTCTGGGCAGTGGTACCCTCAAGTCAGAGGACCAGGGGATCTGGGAACTTCTGCCGTCCCAAAGGATAGGGCTGAGAAGTTGGGTGTCACCCTGGACCCAGCTTCCAGCTGGCAGGAACAGCTTGTGTCCTGCCCCGTTGGTCTTTCTCTCAACCCAAGAGAAAGCAGGAAGAGATGAGAAGTTGGAAAGAAGCAGAGAGAGCGCGCGCGCGCGAGAGAGATCTGGAGAAAAAGAAAGGCATGAGACAGAGACACAGTAACATAATAAAAACTAAAAAGGACACAGGAGATATAGCTGGCGGTGGGAGGGCAGGAGTCCCGGAGGGAGACGAAGGGTGTCCTCTCCCATGAGCCCTTTGCATGCCCCTCTCCCCAGCTATGTACCATGGGACGTGAGCCTGAGCCACCCTTTCCCGCCTTTCTGCTCACGGCTCCTTCCTGCCTATTTCCAGGAGTCGTGCCCCTGCTGCTGGTTCTGCACTGGAAACACGGGGCGGGGAACCCCCTTCCCATCACCCCTGTCAACGCCACCTGTGCCACACGCCACCCGTGTCACAGCAACCTCATGAACCAGATCAGGAACCAACTGGCTCAGCTCAACGGCAGTGCCAACGCCCTCTTTATTCTCTATGTAAGTTATACACCTATGCACAAACACCTGGGGGCGGGTACTGAGTGGAGGAGGGAGAGAGGGCCTGGGCATGGGGGGCAGAACTGCTGCACAGATGCGGCTTGGAGATATCAGTGGAGGCTGCGCGGACCAGAGCTGGTCAGGAATGGGACCCTTTTGGAGCTGGGATCTCCATGGGGAGCGGGTTGATTAAACACACCCAGACTCCCCCAGCTTTCCCCTCATCCCCAGTCCAGGCTTGGAGACTGGGGGTGACTTTCCCAGGTGCCCAGTTAGTTCGGGGCTGAGCTGGGGAGACAGAGTAAGGGTACTGGCATTTCTGATCTTGTGACTCCTCCAGGATGTGAGGGGAGGGACAGAGGAAGAGAGAGTGGTGGGGGAAGGCACGAGAGCCGTGGGGAGAGAGCCAGTGGGCTGTGGGTGTTGGGTGTGGACAGACGGTGCGGTGGTTGAAAGGGCAAGTGTGTTTGTGGGGCGCCTGCTGAGGTGAGGTGCCCCGTCTTCCTGCCCAGCCCCGGATGGCGACGGGTCGTGATGATGATGGGGAGGAGGAGGAGGAGGAGGATGGTGATCTTCCTCCTTCTCTCCTCCTCCTCAGTGCATTCACAACCATAGTCACCTCTGGCTCTCAGGATCACCCTGAGATGCCGACAGGACAAGGGGTTGGTTCTCTGTGCCGTAGGTGGGGAAACTGAGGCCCAAGAGCTTGCCCAGTGTGTGGGTCGGTGGCAGGGCCTAAGCCACTGACCCCTGATCCTTGATCACCTCCCTTCTGCCTCTCTGCTCCTCAGTACACGGCACAGGGGGAGCCGTTCCCCAACAACCTGGACAAGCTGTGTGGCCCCAACGTGACGGACTTCCCGCCCTTCCACGCCAACGGCACGGAGAAGGCCAGGCTGGTGGAACTGTACCGCATCGTTGCATACCTCGGTGCCTCCCTGGGCAACATCACGCGGGACCAGAAGGTCCTCAACCCCAGCGCCCTCAGCCTGCACAGCAAGCTGAACGCCACGGCCGACGCCCTGCGGGGACTCCTCAGCAACGTGCTCTGCCGCCTGTGCAGCAAGTACCACGTGGCTCACGTGGACGTGGCCTATGGCCCCGATACCTTGGGCAAGGACGTCTTCCAGAAGAAGAAGCTGGGCTGCCAGCTCCTGGGGAAGTATAAGCAGGTCATCGCCGTGGTGGCCCACGCCTTCTAGGCGGGGGGCCCCCGAAGCGTGCCGTGAACCGAGGCGGTCTTGGGAGTGGCATCTGGACGTAGGGGGCTCTCAGAGTGTGACCAGGGCCTGCCCAGGGTGTTGCCAAACCCAAGTGGGGGCTGCTGGCAGACCCCAAGGGGATCCTGGTCCATCCACTCCACTCCAGGGTGGGCTGCGATGAAGCCCAGCAGAGTCAAAAAACTTCCAGAGGCGGGGCCTGTCTCAGCACTGACCAGAAGGGGAACCCCTTCTTCAGGGTTTGCAGCCAGGCTGGGCTCCCTCTTGCCCCCCAGGCCAGGGGCTTTGTGCAGTGAGCAAACAGCACAAGTCATCAGAGGAGACCTTGACCACGGTCTCCAACACAGTGACCACCATCAGTGCCTTCTCTTAGGTAGACTTTGGAAGCCTTGACCCATCAAGGCTGGGGTGGACCGGGGGTGGGAGGGCTGGAAATCTGAAGGACTCCTTGTCCCCTAAAAGTTTGATGTGTGGGAGGTAGAGAAAGGGAACTCCAGGATGGGACACTGCCCTCCCGTGAGCTTGATTGGAGACCTCAGGCCATGGGAACATCTGGCTGAAGGTTCTAGGAGGTCACTGGCATTGTGGCCATGGTGGGCTCTTGATGGGCTCTCTGTCGTCTTCCCCACGGTCTTTTCCGCAGCCAGAGATGGCCAGGGTCTGGTGGCTGGACCTGGAAATGGGTTTTGTGGAGGTGGATAGGGGCAGGGGCAGGTGGCGAAGTCAGGTGAGGAGGTTCTGAGGGGACCCTGAGGGGCAAGGGTCTGTAAGGGAGGGGATGGGGTGTCTCAAAGTGGCAGCTTGCATCCGGGGTCCACAGAGGCCCCGTGAGGGTCTCCAGAGCGAGGGGACGGCAGAACTTGAGGTCAGGGTCTTGGGGAAGCCTGAGATCCGAGAGTGATGTGTGTCTGACTCAGCCCGATTGTCTATTTATTATCATGTCCTATTTATATTAACTTATTGGTGCTTTAAATGGCCAACTGAATTCCCCTCCCCCTGCTCTCTATCCATCAGGCATCATGTCCGGGGCTCTTTACAAAGGAGCCAGGGGCCAGGCCTTAGCAGGGCTTGGTCTGGAAGTTGAAGATGTTACATGTGGGATGAAGCTCAGAGAAGGGCCAGCCCTGGTGGGGGAAACTGGCTCCCTCCTGGCAGCCCAACTGTGACTTGCTTTAGGGGTGTCAGGGCCCAAGCTGCAGGGGCTGGGTTTGTGCTTTTCCCAGGGCCACCATGGTGCCCACCTCCACACCCCGGGAGGCTCATTCACACCTTGCTCTCTGGCGACCCCTGGAGTTGTGCTGTGAAGTTATTTTTTGTGGCAGTGGCATCCCGGGGCAGTGAGCAAGGCGGATCTCTTGGCGTTTCCTTGTCCCCATGTCCCCAGACTGCCTCTAAAATAGCAGTTGGGGGGTCCTAGAGGTGCCCTAACCCGGCACTTTCCCCCCCCAAAGATGCTTGCAGGCAAAAGGGACGCTTCTTGGGGGGCCCTGAACAACCACAAAGGTTGGGCAAGGGCCTGGTGGGATGCGCCTTTGGGGCAATTGGGGCAGCTGCTCCCTGCTTTGGAGGGAGGTCTGAGACCCGGGACTCAGATCAGGAAGCGGTGGTCCCCTCCTGCCCACGCCCCACCGGCGGCGCGTCTGGGCTCCCAGGCAGGAACCCGATCCTTTCCTTTGTGCAGAAGGCCTGGCAAGTCAAGAAACGCCCTCCCGTCTGGGAGCCGGGAGCAGAGGAGAGCAGGAGGAGCTGGGGCAGCTGCTAAGAGGAGTGTTCTGGCTCCTTCTCAAACCTTGAGCGGGGCCGCAGTCCTGGCAGTTCAGTTCAGCTGACGGGATGATGATACTTTGCACTCACTTTGCACCTTTCTCTGTCGGTTTCTCGAAGCACTTTACCCACGCCTACTGGGTGGCAGAGGGCAGGCAGCAGGCAGGCCCTGGGGCCTGGGGGTTCCGGGGGAACAGGGATTATCTGTTCCAATGGCAAGACCAAGATGCAAAGCCTCTGCACTGGCCTCCAAGCCTGCATGGCAGAGGAGACCTTGGCAGTTGCATATTTTCAAATGGCATTTTAACGCAGGCCCTGCACACCCTTATCCAGAACTTCAGCCATCAGTGGAGGTGGCTCTCACAGCTGGAGGCTGGCTGAACTTCTCCAAGGGGAGCTACAAGAGAGAAAACCTTGTCTGAAAGCCAGAATTGGAGTTCTCATCGCCCAGCACCAGCTGGGTTTGCCATCCCCACCGTGGACATGGACTTCCTGTATTGGACACATCTGGGCAGCCCCCGGGGGCTCCTGAGCCCAGAGAACCCACCCCTCCTTGCCCACCACAACCCCTGGCTCTGCAATGCCCCCTCAGCCCCCATCGTCTCCTCCCAGCCTCTCAGTGTTCTTTCCAGAACCAGTCCGGCCAACCGGCACCCCCTTTTCATAGCATCATTGAATTATTGAGCCTTGATGCACAAAAGATTCGCAGGGCAGGAAGCTGTTCTTTTCTCAGTTTTCATCTGTTGGTTTGGCCTGTTCTTTGCATCCTGAGTCGGATGAATTTAAAGGAAGAGGATGGGGTGGGACCATCGTGTGGTTTATCAAGAAGGGAGGATTGGTGACCTTATTTATTTTTAAATATTCTAAACAAAGGAAAGCACTGCTGGTTTACTTGTCCTCTCCTCCTCCTTATCCCCTACTGAGGAGACTTCTACCTTCACAGAGTGGTCCAGCTCTGTGTGACTGACCCTCCAGCATAGACATAGTATGTGGGGTTGAAGTCCCGAAATCGAGTGGGGTAATGACTTCCCTTCAGACGGTACAATGTTCGTCCCCTCTAGAAGCATCTCCAGTTCCCCGCCCTCATCCCTGGATCCCGGGCTCCGTTTTCCTGGTCTGTCCACTGCCAGCTCAGTGGGACTTCACCGTGTGGCCTTGTTTTAGCTGTTTCCACCTTCCCTTTCCACTGGAAAGGGCTCAGCCTTGGGTGAAAAATTCCTGTTTGATGAATGTACCCTGTGGGAATGTTTCATACTGACAGATTATTTTTTATTTATTCATTGTCATATTTAAAATATTTATTTTTTATACTGAAGGAATACTTTTTTTTTTAAGAAAAAAAGAGAAAAATTAATAAAGAATTCACTCCTGGCAACCTCTCCAGTTGATATTGATGTGGGGAGATGGGGCTGTGGCACTGGGACCCCATCTGTCCTGAGCAGACAGCCATGGGGGGCTCTGCTTGGCAAAGGGCAGGAGGGCGGGAGGAAGGGGGGCCTCCACCAGGCAAGACACCTGCAGAGGCAGGGGCAGGGGTGGCCAGAGCTTTGGCCCAAGTAGAGCAAGGTGGTTGGTGTCCAGATCACAGGGTGCTACCAAGGAAAGGGCCTTGGGGTGCTCAAAAGTGGGGGTGATTATTTGACCTCTTATGTGTTTACAGCTCACTCGCTTCTAGCCCTCACTTACCTCTCACAGTTACCGGGAGTCATCAACCCCATTTTACAGAGGAGAAAACTGAGGCTCAGAGAGATGAAGCAACTAGCCCAGGGTCACAGTGGCAGGTCACATAGGGCCAAGAGTTAAACCCCTTTAGCTCCAAATTGCACACTCTCTCCCCTACACAGAACTTTGGGGACCCAGAACATTCCAGCTGTCTTCATGGCACAGGCATAGACCATCCAAAGAGAAAAAAAGAGAATGGATGGAAATGGCTTGGTGGCTTGGGAAGGTGAGGACCCCGTTAGGATCACAGAGGACTGACCCCATCCCAATGGCTTTTCCTATTGGGTTCTCTGGGCCTGATCTGCCCTCCCATAGGGGGACACTGCTGTCCCCTTCTGCCTTGCACACTGTGGACCCCCCACTGAGGCCTTCCTCTCAACCTCTTAGGACCCACTTCCTCAGGGGATGGAGAGAGAGTGGAACTGGATACCGCTGCACGGGCGCTCTGGAAGGGCCCCAAATGTCTCCTCCAGGCTTTGATCTGGGGTTTGAGTCTGGGGTCACCCTGAGCCAAGATTCATTTTGGGGATTTGGGGCACCAAATCACCTCCTTTCTCGTTCATGACTGTTTATAAGTAAGTCTCAGGACCTGCACTGGTTTCCAAAAACAGACAGGACCCAGTTTGCACCTTCTAGAAGCTTGCAGGCAAATGAACACTCCCACTCAAGAGGATGTGTGAGATGGAAGAGGCATGTGTAAGGCAATAAGCCAAGGTGGAGAGGGCACCCACTGCTCTGGGGGCCTCAGGGGCCTCGGGCTGGGTCCTCCCTGTACAGCGAAGAGATTGGACTAGGGGCCTCTCCAAAACGTGGCCCATGAGCCCACAATGTCAGCCTCACCTGGGAGCTGGTTGAGAATGCAGAATCTTGGGTCCCCCAGACGTGCTGTATCAGAATCTGCATTTTACTAAGATCCCAGGGCGATTGGTGGGTGCAATAAAGTCTGAGAAACATCACCCTGCAGCCCTTCCCTCTCTCACACTCAGGTGTCTGCCATGCCAATTGCAAATCACCAAGGGCAGGGCAGGCACCTGCTTGGGAGGGGAGAGGCCGGTGGGCAGCCAGACCCAGCTGTTGTTCTGCCTCTTCCAAAGCTCAGCTCCAGCATCCCCAGCTCCTCCCAGGCCCAGCTGGCCGAATCCCACGGCCATGGCACACCCCACCGTCATCCTACCAGCTTGCCCAGGAGTGGAAACACCCCCTTCCCCCTTTGCTCACCCAGACACGGTTGAAGCTTTTCAAAAGGAACTTTTGCTAGGAAACTAGAGACAAACAAAACAAACGCCAAAGCACAAAAAGAGCAGAGTGACAGGGACCTTGGGTCCTGACCCCCATCCCACGGGCTGGGCCCTCTCTGCTGGGCACTTTCCCTCGCTTCTGCCCTGGGGAATGCTCTGGTCCCCAAGGAGAGGGCAGGAGTTCTGTACGCTGCCTTCCCCTGGGCCAGATAGAACAAAGGACTCGTAATTGGTTATTGGGTCACTGTCCAAAGAAGAGGCGAAAACAACTGCTCCGTGGGAGGAACGGAGGCAGCTTGCTCTGCTGAGAAAGCCTCTGCCACGTCCAGTCCTGTGACCGTGAGTTGGTGACCCCCTTGGTGAGCTCAGCTCTCTTATCTGTGCAACTGCAAGAGTAATGAATGATGAATACAGCTCTATCTGCTTCACAAGGTTGGTGGAAGGAGCTGGTGAGTGGGGAGATAAAGATGCTTTGTGAGTTGGGACGGGGACCTGCCCATCCATAGGTGGAGACGGTCAAGGAAGAATGAATCCCGGATGCCTGGTGCCCTCTTTTTGCAGGGGAAAGGGTGTCAAGCTCCTCCAGTGGATGCGGAAGGGAGGATCTGGATGGTGCTTTGTGTCGAAGGCCTCAGGCCCAGGCTGAGCAGGGAAGACAATCTTCCCCACTAAATGCTCCTCCAAGCATCGAGTCCCAGGCCTGGGGCATACGGTGGAAACAGTAGAGCAGCCAGACACTGAGCTGGGCCTTCTCCCACCCTGGCTCTCGGGAGGAAAAGTTAACAGGGCCAGAGGGACTTCCATCCCTGGAGGATGGTGGCCACCAGACCATTACAGTTTACAAAGCTTTTTCTCTCCCATCATTAGATCCTCCCAACCTCTCCGTGCAGGTGGGGCTGGGTGATGGTGTCCATTTTACAGACAGGGAAACCGAGGCTCAGGGAGACTAAAGGATGTCACTCAGCTCACAAGAGATGCTCTTCGTGTTCACTCGTTGTTTTGGTTTCCTGGCTGCTAAAACACATACCGTGCAACACAACAGGAATTTATCGGCTCACGGTTTCAGAATCTAGAAGGCTCGCTTCCTCTCGGGGTCAATATCTTCCGGCAGGCCAACAATCTTTGGGCTTCCTTGGCTTTTCCATCACGTGGCAATGCACACGGAGGCGTCTTCTTTCTCCTCTGTGTTCCATTGACCTCTGGCTTCTGGCTGCTCCCCTCGGCTTCTCTCTCCGTCTGACTTTCACTCTGCTTATAGAGGACTCCAGTCATCTGGATTAAAACCCAACCTGATTCAGTGGGGCCACACCTTAACTGAAGTAACATCTTGAAGAGATCTTATTTACAGTGGGTCCATACCCACCAGAACGCGGAGCCCAAACTGGGGTACATGATTCAATCTACTGCAGTCAACCTCACATCTTTCTGTCATCTGTCCACTCACCTGGTCATATCTGCTAAGGGCCGTGCTTTGTACCCAAGGAGCTCAAGGGTTAGTGGTGGAAGAAAGAGAATCTCCAAGTGACCTCTAAATTCAAAGACTATACAGAAGGGGATTTCATTTATTACACTAAACACCCACCTTTTCAGCAATAAATATTAATGTCCTAACGGAACCACGGTTTATTATTTCCTTATTTATAACTCCCTCTGTTCTAAACAGCCTGTAAAGCAACTTACAACAGAATGCATGCAATAAAAGTACTGATAAAATAGATAAAGAGAATCAGGATCAGAGAAGATATAAACAGAGTGAGAAAAACAAGACCACAGAGAGAAAGAAAATAAATGTTCCAGATCACGAGGGGCTCCATAATTATTATGGCTGAGCTTCATAGTTGGCCCTGAGATTCCTGGCAGCCAAAGGAAAAAGGGAAATATGATCCGTTATGCAATTATCATAATCAGAAAGGAGGCAGCTTTCCCGTGCCTCAGGGAAAGCACAGCCCGCCCCGGCACTGGGTTCTAAAGGGAATTTCTCCCTTGAGACCCACGTTGGAGCGTGGGGGTAGTGGGTGATGTGGGCCCCACCTGCAGCTGCATTCTCTCCCAAAGACCCATGGGTTCCTGGGGGTTGTTCTTGCAGCCATCTTTGCAAATGTTTCCCGAACTCCAATGCAACCCAACGAAGGGGATTTTACAAGGGCCACGATGTCACAGGCACAAAATGAGGTTTTGGCCGGGTCCAAGTGTTGACTTTTCAGTCCCAAGGGTGGGACAGCAGCTGAATATGGCTCAGAAACTTTCCCCTGCCCCCAGGGTTTTAAAAACCCTTTTATTCAAATTCATAGAGTCAGAAATCAGAATATAAGTTATATAAACAGTTTCTTTAAGGGTGATGGAAAAGTTTTGGCAGTGGATTGTGGTGATGGTAGCCTAACATAGTGAATGTAATTAACGTCACTGAATTGTACACCCAAAGGTGGCTAAAATGGGAAATTTTTATGTTGTATAAATATTAACTACAGTAAAAATTAAAAAAAAATCACAAAGATTATACAAAAACCATTGAACAATACAACCCAAATGTAAACTATGCACTTTTTAATGATAATAATATTGGTTCGTCAACTGTTAACAAAGGTAGCACACTAAAGCAAAATGTTAATAATACGGAGTTCTGTGTTTGGGGAGTTTATAGGGGAACTCTGTACTTGACATTATTTTTCTGTCAACTTACATCTTCTCTAAAAGGAAATCAACAGCCACTTTAATTGACGATACTATACCTACTGAGTGACAAAATGTACATCGGATGACTCCCTCCCTCCTGGAAGATTCCGGAAGGCTGGAGCAATGCCAGGTGATCCGTGAGGGATGCCAAGGCAGGGAGGGGTGGGAAGGAAGGCACCGTGACTGGGCAGGGGGGTCGGTGACTTGGAGGGGGTCCATGGTCCTTGAGTCCCTGCTCCAGGACTCCACTCTTCTGCGGGTCCCAAAAGCAAGCCTTTTACTGGCCACTGGCTTTGGCATCAGGGCCACACCTCCCTCTGCCCCAGCAGAGGACTGTCTTGAATTCGTCCCTTTCTTTGACTTGGGGAAGCACCGTCTGCTTTGGCCTCACTTAAGGTCCCAAATATTTCAATTATGAGGACGCAGTCCAGCCCTGCCCACTACAGCCGATCTTCGATGGCTGGGGGCGAAGAGATGGTGTCTGGAGGGATGGGAGGCAGGTGGGTGGGGTGCAGAGGGACAGCCGCAGACGGGGCGATGGGATGGGGGGCTGCGCGGGGGTTAACCGAAAAGGCCTTCTCCGCTGGCTGAGAACAAAACCGCGGGCCAAGAGGAAAATATGTGTGAGGCATTTTTAAAATTCCAAGCGGCTCGGTCCAGCTGTTGCCCAGACAGTCAATGAATCAAAGCCGCGGAGGTTCTACCTGTCAGCAGGCCCCTCCCTGGCTCTGCTCACCAAATCCCCACCCCTCGGGCCCCAGGGTGCCAGCTGGGAACCCTCCCAGCTCCCCAGAATTGGGATCGTGCTTGGCAGAGGAGAGCATGGCATGCAAGAGCCAGGTGTGTGGGTTGCCCGTGGACACAGAACTGTTGTCCTCCTTAGCTTGCTCATCTAGCTCCTTCTCGGGGGGCATTGTCAGCATCACTCCCTAGGGGGTGATGGGTCGAAAGGTGGCCCCTCCAAAAAAAGATGTGTCCCGGTTCTAACCCCTGCAACCTGTGAATGTGACCTTATTTGGAAAGAGTCTTTGTAGATGTGATCAGGTTAAGGATTTCGAGATGAAATCATCCTGGAATACCCGGGGGTGGGAGTGTAAATCTAGTGACAAATGTCCTTATAAAAAGCCACCCCATGATGACATCGATGAACCTTGAGGACATTGTGTTGAGTGAAATAAGTCAGACACAAAAGGACAAATATTGTATGATCTCCCCAACACAAACTAATTATAACCTGTAAACTCATGGACATAGAATTTAAAATATAGGTGACCAGGAGATAGAATAAGGCTAGAGAATGGGAGCAGTTGCTTAAGATGTGCAGAATTTTCAGCTAGGTAGAATTTAAATGGAATGGAAATGGATAAAGATGATGGTGGAACGTTATGGTGAGTATAATTAACAGTGCCAAACTGTGTGTGTGAGTGTGGTGGAAACGGGAAGTTTAGAGTCATACATGTCACCAGAAGGAAAGCCAGAGGTTAAAACATGGGACTGTATAACTCAGTAAATCTTGGGGTGGATGATGACTATGATTAACTGTACATATATAAAAAATTTCCTCCATGAACTAGAACAAATATACAAAACTATTACAAGGAGTTAATAATAGAGTGGTGTATGGGAAAAATGCATCTACTGCAAACTATCAACTATAGTTAACTGCAATAATATTCTTTCATCATCAACAGTAACAAATGTACCATACCATACCAATGCTGGGGGGATATAAGGGGTACAGGAAACTTTGGGTGTTCTCTCTCTTTTTTTTTTTTTTTTGCTTCCTGGAGTAATGAAAATGTTCTAAAATTGATTGTGGGGATGAAGGCACAACTGTGTGATGATACTGTAAACCACTGATTGTACCCTTTGAATGAACTATATGCTGTGTGAATATATCTCAATAAAATTGCATTAAAGGAAAAGAAAAAAAAAAGTCACCCAGGAAAGAGGAGACGGCCATGCAAAAACAGTCAGAGGTTGGAGGGAAGCAGCCGCAAGCCAAGGAGCAACTGGGGCCACCCTCTGAGACTTTGGAGGGAACCTGGCCCTGCCAACACCTTGACTTTGAACTTCTGGTCTCCAGGACTGTGAGAGAATAAATTTCTGTTGTTTAAGCCACAGGGCTCAGTCATTCCCTCTTCTCTGTCCCTGTTCTGGGCTGTCACTTCTCTGCCGGAATACTGCAATTGTCTTCAGACTCACCTCCCTGCCTCGAGGGTTGCCCCTCTCCAGTCTGATCAAACTACCTCTCCCTTCAAAAGCCTCTAAAATTCCTGCTTGAGTTGCCAGCTGGGTAAGGCCAATTCCCAGCCGTGGACCCCAGACCAGTTCCAACATCAAGTCCAGCTTCCTGGGCACATGACTTGTGTAATTTGTGGTGATTGGCTTAAAGCTCCTCTGTCGCCGTCTAGAAGTTCTTTATGGTTGAACAAGGGGCTCCGCGTTGTCATTTGGCACAGGATCCTGCAAATCACGCAGGTGGTTCTGCCCGACCTAGCCTTCAGGCTCGCCTCCCCCCATGCCCCTTCCCTCTGCCCACGGCTTGGGGGTCTGGCAAATGGCATATCCTCTCCTCTCCATGCCTTTGTGCTGGCTGTTTCCTTTGTCTAGAATGCCCTTCTCCTTCTCTGTGGGGGAAGTTCTTCCTGGTTCTTCAAGGCCCAGCTCAAATGTCCCCTCTTCCATGCAGTCTTCCTTGATTCCTTCTAGGTCCATTTCTGTTCCAGAGATACATATATATGGGGCTCTAGAATCCACCAGGCCCTTCTGTCATATGATCATTTTTCACAAGGACAATGACATTTAATTGTTTGATGAGCACCTACTATGCACAGAGCACACTGTGAAGGTGCTTTACGCAGGGAATAACAACAATAGCTTCCCTTTACTGAAGACCCTGAGCCAGTCACATAACCATGTTACACTGTGTAAAGCCTCCTGACTCAGGGAGCGGAATGTAGACGAGTCATGGCTGCAACCCTGGGCACTTGTTAGAAATGCAGAATCTCAGCTGAATTGGACTGTGCATTTCAATGCAATTCTTTGGAGCCTGAGAATGCTGCTGTATAGGACCCAGTGCAGTGCCAGAGCTTTCTCATGCCCAGCTGTGGGAGTTTAGGCAAGTTTCTTCAATTCCCTGTGCCTCAGTTTCCCCATCTATCACATGACCCTCTTATGGCCGTTGAGACAGTTGAATGAGACAGTGCTTGGCACATAGTAAGCACACGGGTAAGTGGGTCAGGCATTGTCTGAATATCCACACCCTGTTGGCCTCTGCCCCCCTGCCCACGTGGGCGGGTCCAATTTTGAATCCTTTCTAGAACGCTCACAAGCCCTCCCAAGGGAGGCTTCCGCTATCCTGCAGACAGCAGAGGAGGCATTGGGATGCAAAGGGGCCTCAGGGGCCCCATCTCGGTTCAGCCTGCTCCCTGCACGAAGGCCAGCAGCCGCCTCCCCTTCGCCGGTGGCCCCCGGGAGGTCTGCTTCCCAGCAGCGGTGGGCCCCCGAGGGAGGCACTGGAGGAGGGGGAGCAGAGCGTGAGGTCAGCCCCACGTCAGCCCCTCTCACTTTCGCCACCGTGGCTGGGAAGAGGCCTCCGAGCGGGTGCCAGCCACCACGGGGGAGGTCTGATCCTCGGCTCCCAGGCCAGACCACAGGCAGCCATGCTGGGCTGCAGCCAGGCCTGGGGGAGGCGTTCTCAGCCCCTAAGCTCCCCTCCGCCTGGCCCCCGGGACCCCTCCCCAGCCCCAAATCCAAGCAGCCGCCCAGGGCTCGTCTTAGCAGGTGAGGTCATTGTCTCCACCAGACCAGCCTGACGCAAAGCAGCCAGCCACCCACGTGGCAGGATCCAGGAACCCCTGATCCTGAGGGGCCCCCGGCTCCCTCCCTCCTCTTCACTCACTCCCAGGGGCCAGCAGGGGTCAGCCCCTAACACCTGCTGGCCAAAAAAGAATCACTGGGTGAGGTGGGGGTGGGGGTGGGGCTTGTGGAAAGACAGATTCCTGGACCCCCCCAGAGTCCACTTCGGTCAAGGAGAGGCCTTGCCCTCTTTGAACATCTCCGGCAAACTCCGGTGCACAGGCATCCTCCGGGACCCCCGTCACTGAGCATCCTGTATCTGCCTGCAGAGCACAAGGCTGCATCAGCCGGTGCTCACTTGGGCTGGAGGTGGTTTTTAATCTCGACATGGCCAAGAAAAACCCTTTCTTCTGTTTTTGGGGTTCCCTGATAGTGTCTACTACCATTCTGGATGCCCAGAATGTTTTTACCGAAGCCTGGGAGATTTGGTTTCGGGGATGTGGGAGGGGTGGGTGAGGCTGGGGGTCCCTTGAGGAGGTTCAAACTTCTGGGTCAGTCACAATCAGTAGTTCTTAACCGGAGGCAATTTTGCCTTCCAGGGGGACATTTGGCCAGTATCTGGAGACATTTTTGGTTGTCACAGCTGGGGGATGAGTGGGTGCCACTAGCAACTAGTGGGTGGAGGCGAGGGATGCTTCTCAACAAAATCCTACAGTGTACAGGACAGTCCCTCACTCCAAATAATCATCCCAACCAAAATGTAGGTAGTGCCAAGGCTGAGAATCCCTGGTCAAAATGAATCCACCAAGCAACCCATCATCACCCAGCTCAGCCTCTGCGCCGAGACTGTGGGACATATGAGACAAGATCCAACCCACCAGAAACTGACCATTGGGTTCAACGGCTTCTGGTCCTGTTTGGAAGAAGGCAGCTGTAAACATATGCAAAGGCACACGTGCACACACACTCACACACACACACACAGTCAACGATGTTACAAGTCCACACATGGAAGCCCAGGAGCCAAGAGCCCTTTTATCCCAGACCCAGGCAGGCCTGCCTGTTGCTGTGTGGCCTGGGCACGTCACTTCACCTCTCTGAGCCTCAGATTTCCCATTGTAGAGTGAGGTTGGTGAAAGAGAAAGCACGGGCTTTTGAGCCGACTGCCTGGGTTGGATCCTGACTCTGTCTCCAACCAACTTTGGGGACCTGGACTCATTCTTCTTCTCTGAGTCCCCATTTCCTCATGCGGAAAATGGGACCCCACTTCTCACCTCACAGGGCTACCAGGAAGATGGAGTGAGATAAGGCAGGTAAGATCCAGCCCAGAGCCATACAGGTGGCAGATATCATATGAAGGGTGTTCTCTTCCCTGTTCACTTCCAAGTTTCCCTCCAACTCATAGAATCTATTCCAGGGGTCAGCAAACCAAGAACCACTGGTCCGGGGTTGGCAGATAAAATACAGGACACTGAAATTCAAATTTAACTGACTGTCCTGTATTTTTACTTGTTTAATCTGGCCCACTGCCTGTTTTTGTCTATAAAGTTTTATTGGAACACAGCCACACCCATTCATTTATGTATTATCTGTGGCTGCTTTGGTGCTACAACGGCAGAATGAGTAGCTGTAACAGAGCCCATACAGCTGGCAAAGCCTAAAATATTTACTGTCCTGCCCCTTACAGAAGTTTGCCTGGTCTATGAAAAGCACATGGTGGTATGGAAATAAGTCACTGTGGGGGGTATGTGTCTGGAGCCCATGGATTAGCTGAGCCCCTTTATGGGAGGTGTGTGAAGGAGATATGTGCAGAAGAAGGTGGACACTGTCTGTCATCCTGGGGACACGGCCTGGAAGAAATTGGCAAGAGCCCTGGTTCAGGGGACAGAGACTTGGGTTCTAGAATTGGCCCTTCCGTGACTTTCCCATGACCTTGGGCAAGTCCCTTCCCCTCTCTGGGCCCCATTTGTTACTTCCTTCATTGTTCAACAAATATTTATTAAACGCCTACTGTGTGCTAGACGCTGGGTGGGCCCAACCCTGACCATGGCCATCAGCTACCAGCCCTCCCATTTTCCTACATGCATTCCCAGGAGGGGTGATCGGTCCCCAGTGCCCACAGCTGGCCGGGCTAGCTTGACCCCAGTGGCCTGGGAGGGCTGTGCTGCGTGGATTTCCTGCAGCTCAGATGCCCTGCGCCAACTGAAACATCCTTGGCAAAATTCATGACTAATGGTGGAATTTCGGGCACCATGACAAGTCAGAGGGGGTGTCAGTCCCCTCAAATTAGTGTAGAGAAATTTAGCCCCTTCCATGTGGACAGGGTTTTAAAGTTTTCTAACATAAAGCTCATCTCCTAGACGTTCACTTGTTGAATTTCAGAATAACTCTGTGGGAGAGGTGAGAATTATTTTAGGCTCTCGTTCATTCATTCATTCATTCATTCATTGACTTCCTGGCTCTGTGCCCCATAATGGTACCCCAGATGGAAACACAAGCTCCCTGTTCCCCTTACAGGGAGGCGGGGCGTTCACACACTATATACAACATGTAACTGCCAAACAGGAGGTAGCAGGAGGAAACTGAGGCTCAGAGAAGTAGTGAGTGTCCCTGCCAGGGCCTGTACCTACACCCAGTCTTTGGACTCCTGGTCTAGTGCTCTTTCCTCAATACCGGCACTGCTCATAGTGGGTTCTACTGCCCTCTGGTTTCAAAGGAAGTTCATTGGTGTTCAGAGGATAAAAGGACTTCACATCAAAGATGTTTGGAGAGCAAAATGAAACAGATGTCTTCCCTTGCAGGACTTCTCAGAGCCTTTAGTAAAGTTGAGTGGAGATGAAGTTCATAAGATTCCATGGATCCTTCTCCAGCAGACTGTTCCAGGAGTGCCTTCTGGGGGGAAATGCTGACCCAAAACCTCCCTTAATGTCCCATTAGGCCTCTTTCCCGCAAGCGACTACCTGCCCTGCTCACACAAAGGCTGGCTCTGAAGCTAAACTCTGTCTGAAGGTCTTTTCTCTCCCATGCTCCCAAACTTCCAGCTGTAACCTGTGGTTCTTGAACAGAAGGGAGGGAAGAGGATCAACTGAGCCAGCTCTTCCTGCCCCACATCTCAGCTGCATCTCACAACTGCCAAGCCAGGGGTGGGACCAGGACAGAGCACATGGGACCCTCAGAAAAAGTGCTCTGTAGAGATGCCACCATCCATCCCCAGCCTCACCAGGCCTGACGCAAGGCCTGAGTCAAAGCTGGGGCCAGAGGGACATATCTTAAAAAAAAAAAAAAAAAATCTACCTATGAAGCTCCTGCTTAAAACACTCCATGGCTCCCCAGTACCCTGCAGGAGGGCATCCAAAGCCTCAGCCTGGCCACTGTGCACCTCTCAGCCTCACGTCCCACTGTGTTCTGCTTTATGCTGCCGCATTGAACTGCGTGTAGTTCCCAGGACATACAGGGTTTATTCCTGCTTCCTTGACTCTGTGTGCCCAGTCCCCATGCCTATACATCCTTCCAGTTCTTCTTCTGGATAATTTTATCTCTCCTTAGAGGTTCAGCTCAGTCCTCTTCTCCTGTGGGAATTCTCCCTGCACCCTCAGCTGGCCTCTCTCTTGCATTTGAGGAAACAGTCTTTTATGTGTCTATCTCCCCAGCTGGACTGTAAACCTGTTTTACCCTCTAGTGGGGCCCCCAAGGCCTCGAACCCCACAGAGGATCATCCCCACTGTCTGTATTTACAAATGGGTACTCATCTCCTGCATGTCAGGACTGTTCTGGATCCTAGGAAACACACAGAGTTTCCATCAGGGAGGGGAGACCCCAGGCTCTGGCTGTGTGACCTTGGGCAAGTTCCTGAACTTCTCTGTGCCTTTCTTCCTTGTCTGTAGAACAGGGTTACTCTGAGTTGTGTAAAACTCAGAACAATGTCCAGCACATACTAAGAAATATGCGTGCCATGTTCTGATGACAATGATGACCTCTGTGCCAGGCTCCTGGGGCATCTGGGGAGACCAGGGTCCCCTTTCCAGTTCTGACATGGACTGAATAGCCTTGGCCAAGAGCCTTTTCCTGCCTGAGCCTCAGTGTCCTCAACTGTAAAATGAGGCTGTTGGATAGTAGATCCCTAAAGGGCTCTGATTCAGAAACACTCATAAATATTGGAAAGTTTCCCAAGAGCAAATCCAGGGTCCCTGAAGCCTGGGTATTTCAGATATCAATTCCCAGACACCCACCCTTTCTCCCATCATCATCCCTTAGTGAGAGCTGGAGGAATCCTTCAAGATTGACCCTCATGCCTCTTCTCCTTAGCATAGGCTGTTCCCTCTGGGGGAAACACTTTTCCCTTCACCTCTGTCTACCACTGAATTACACAGCCTCCGGATTGGCTCAGACACCCCCTTCTGGATGAAACCTTCTCCCAGTGCTCCCCACTGGCCTCCTGGCAGAGTTAGCTCTGCTGTGGACTTGTCACACTGCCCTGCATCCGTCACACCGGTTTCCCTGCAGCAGGGTCCATGTCTTCATTCCTTTCTCTATTATTGGGGTCTCACCCAATCCTGAGCCCAGAGCAAATACTCAGCTCATGTGTGTTGACTTGAAGGTGTGCTCCCGTCAAACACCCTCAATTTCCAGATTAGGAGACCAAGCTTGGAGAAAAAGGTCAATTAGCTCGTGGTCACTTGGGGGATGGCCTGGGAGGCCCCTCGCCTTGCCCACTTGCCCCGGTGACTCCAGTGCTTGGAGCCTCAGTTACTTGCTTTCCTTTTTTTATGATTCTTTAATCATTTTTCCTTGTGATAACTTACACACAACATAAAACTTAACATTTTAACCATTTTTGAGTGCACAATTCAGTGGCATTAAAAACTTCTGTGTTGTGCTACCATCACCATCATCCATTTCCAGAATTTTTTCATCACCCCTGAGAGAGGCCCTGCACCCATGTAGCTCCCTGTAATTCCCCGTTCCCTGCCCACAGTCCTTAGTAACCTTTAATCTACTTTCTCTCTATGAATTTGCATATTCTAGTTATTTCATGTAAGTGGAATCATATATCTGTCCTTTTGTGTCTGGCTTATTTCACTCAACATGATGTCTTCGAAGTTCTTCCATGTTATCGCATGCATCCCAACTTCATTCCTTTTCACAACTGAATAATATTCCACTGTGTGTATATACCACATTTTGTTTACTCATCTGTTGATGGACACTTGGGTTGCTTCCACCTTTTGGCGATTGCGAGTAATGCCGCAATGAACACTGGAGTAGAAATGTCTGTTCAAGTCCTCAATTTCAATTATTTTGGGTTTATATCTAGAAGAGGGGCTGTTGGGTCATATGGTCATTGCAAGTTTAACTTTTTGAGGAACCCTCAATTGTTTTCTACAGCAGTGAGACTCAGTTTCTTAATCTATAAAAAGGGGAAAATAACATTTGTCAAACCGGAAAGGGGTGAGAAAATGCTCGTGCGGCTTTCCAGACTTACAGCCTCATGCCTGCTGTTTCAGAAGGTAGTGGCTGCTGCTGCCAGGCTGAGACGGGGCCTGGGTGTCTCCTCTCAGGGCTCTGTAGTCCTTCCAGACACAGAGAGGCCTTCCCGAGTGTGTGCATGTCCTTGGCCTGTAACCCTTTCCGGGGTAATGAGTTCCATAAGTTTATCTTTGCTGGTTACTGTGGATTCCTGTTTATCCAGGGACCCACAGAAATAAACAGAATCCTCAGATGACCAGAATTTTCCATCTCAGCATGTTCAAGGCTAACCAGAGTTACAGCGATCACCCCGGGCCGTGAAGACCCTGACGGCCGGGAGTCACCTGATATCCACACCGCTGTGTTCGGTTGAGTTTCACCATTAGGTGGGGTCAGTAACAGAATCACAGACCTCAAGAGCTTGAAGGGCTCCCTGGAGTCTTTGGTGCTGGGAAGTACCCAGAACCACCTTGAGGCAGGGTAGGGAGCTGGGGGCGAGGAGAAGCTTTTCCCTGTTGGGGTTTTATATGTTGGGATATCATGTGCGATTTCACAAGGAGGAGAGGTTCTTTAGCTAAAAACAAAACACCCACGAAAGCTGGAAAACCACTGATGTAGTCCAAATCTTCCTCACTTTACATACAAAAGCTCTGAGGCCCCGAGAGGAGAAGGGGGGTGGCAGAGGCACCCGGCTGATTGTGCTCTGGGGGGCTGGATCACCAGGCCTGGCCCAAGCCTCATGTGGGGCTGTGGGGGTCCCCGTCCTAGGACCTGACAGGGCTCCCCTTGTTGGCTCCAAGTGACCTCCTTCCGGCTTTGAAGAAGGGGCCCAGCTCGGGTTCTGGGTTTGGTGAACAAGTTGTAGCCGTGCTCCCTCTCTAGTTCATTTCCTCCTGCTGTCTGGCTCCTGGCTGGCGTCTGCACATGAGGAGTCGGGGAGCAGGGCCTGGGCAATGCAAGGTCTCCGTAGGGGAGGTCTACGGAGCCAGTGGCCACACAGGCAGTGGCTACACTTGGGCCGCAGAGCCAGGCTGTCCTGGGACCACGACATGTCTGTAAGTGCTACCGAGTGGACGTCTCTATCTCACTCCCTCAGTAAATATTTATCGAGTTCCTGCTCCGTGGGGACCAGAGATGAACCAGACCGAGATACCATCTGGGATCCTGCTGTCTGGTGGGAAGATGATGTCCAATAGAGAGTCACAGAAACGCAGTGCTCTGAGGGAAGGAATGGGGTATTGGGATGCAATGAAAGTGGGGGACATGAAGGAGGGACTCTGAGAAAGGGAGAAGATGGAGTAAGCCAGGCAGGGGGTAGGGGAAGAACCGTGTAAGAAGACCTACTGAGGCAGGCCATGACATTCCATGAGATGCTGCGTGTAAGACACTTACTGTGGCTCAGGTCACGAGGGGCTCAGAAAAGGACAGCGGTTCTTGTGGTTATGTGTGAAATATGATGGAATCAGGGGAACTCAGCAGTCTTAAAGGTCGTTTAGGCCAGTGGTTCTCAACGGGGGCAACGCTGCTCCCCAGGAGACATGGGGCCGTGTCTGGAGATGCTTTTGGTTGTCACAAATGGAGGGGGTGGGGGTTGCTACCGACATCTAGAGGGTAGAGGTCAGGGATGCTACTAAATCTGCTACAATGCTCAGGAGAATCTCCACCACAAAATATCATGCGGCCCATACTTGTGCACCAATGTTCATAGCGGCATTAGTCACAATAGCCAAAATGTGGAAACCGACAGATGAATGGATAAAGAAAACACATCTGTACATGCAGTGGAATATTATTCAGCCACAAAAAGGAAGGAAGTGCTGATAGATGCGACACCATGGATGAACTTTGAAGACATCTTGTTGAGTAACATAAGCCAGACACAAAAGGACAGACATTGTATGATTCTGCTTATATGAAATATCTAGAATAAGCAACTATAGATAGACAGGAAGTGGGAGAATGGGGAGTTATTGTTCACTGGGTACAGAGTTATCTGTTGAGGTGATGAAAAAGTTTTGGTAATGGATGGTGGCGATGGTAGCACAACATTGGGAATGTGATCAGCGCCATGGAATTGTACCCTTAAAATATTAAAATGGCAAATTTTATGTTATATATAAGTTACCACAATTAAAACAAAATCATCTGGCCCAAAGTCAGTAGTGTCAAGGTTGAGGAACCCTTCTCCCGGTGAACCTCTGTCATAGAATCGCCTCCTCTCTGGACCGCCTCCACCAACCAATTGTTCAGCCTGCACTTGAACACCTCCAGTGGCGGGGCGCTCACTACCTCAAAGGTGGGTGCTCCACCTGTAAACAAGTTCAGTGTGTTTGGAATGTTCCTTTTCACAATGAGCTGAAATCCCTTCTCTGTGCTCTATAACTTCTGAGCATTTGTCCTAGTTCTGCCCTTGGGACCACCTAGAACTAGCCTAACTCGTTTTCCACATGAGAGGACTTAAATATCTGATTCACAAGTTTGTGAATCTTCCCTGCTCCAGGCCAAATGCTCTCCAGAGACCTGGAAGTTTGACTCGGGCAGTGGAGTGGCATCTTGCCTCAAGTTGGGTCTCCTGTGTGAAGGGTGCCCAGGGCCCCAGCTCCCCAGCTTGGTGCCAACAGGCCCGGCCTGCTGGCAGGCAGAAGGCGCAGAACCCGCTGATGGGGTTATCCAGGCCCCAAGGTGCCCAGCGTCCCCAAGTGCACTGCTCCCGCCTGCCGTGGGATGCTCTCGGCACCTTTGATCCTCGGTTTTGTCTTCTGTCAAATGGGGATAAGGATTGATGGGAACATACTTCAGAAAGGTGAAAACACTGCACGAAAGAGTATGGGGGAAGCAACCCAAGTGCCCAACAACGGATGAGTGGATAAATAAACCAGATGTGGTTTAGCCGTACAATGGGATATTATTCTGCCATGATAAAGGAATAAAGTTCCGATACATGGAAAAACATGGATGAACCTTGAAGACATTATGCTGAGTGAAAGAAGCCAGACACGAAAGGACAAATACTGTATGACTTCACTTATAAGAAATACCTAAAATAAGCAAGTTCATATAAACAGAAAGTCTATCAGACATTACCAGGGGCTGGGGAAGGACAAACGGGGAGTTATTACTCAATGGGCACAGAGTTTATGTTTGGGGTGATGACAAAGTCCTGGTAATGGATGTTGGTGATGGGAGCACAATATTGGGAATGTAATTAGCGCCGCTGAATTGTATACATGCAAGTGGTTAAAATGGGGAATTCTATGCTGTAGTTATGTTACCACGATAAAAATGAAAAAATTAAACAAAACAAAACAAAACAAAAAAACAGTAGAGCGGATTGAGCTCATCATCCTGGCAATTCACCCTTCCCTTGGATCTGCTCTGTCACCAGGTATTTCTGCCTTGAAGTGTTTCTGCACTTCACCTAATTTGCCAGGAGCAGAGACAAAGCAGCAAGCCCTATGCCCATTTTACAGGTGAGCAAACTGAGGTTCAGGGCCTACAAGTAAATCCTGGCAGGGCCAACAGCTGAACCCAGATCGTCTGGCTCCAAATTCAGGACGTGTAAATGCCAGGGCAGCAACAACCCAGGGATGCGGTGGTGGGATAGATGAGGAAAGTGGCCAAGCTGGGAAGATTGGCAGTCGGTGGGAGGCAACCCCACAGCAGGGCCTGCTCCGTCCCCCGCTTTGGGGCTGACTGTGGTTGAGCTCACCCAAAGGCGACTGGTGGGGTGGGCCGAGGGCACGTGGAGCAGGCTGGGGTGGCCCACGCCCTGTCACCTACCCTTTCCTTTCGATTTGCGGCTGCCTTCTCCTTCCTCCCTTCAAAGCTTGCGGGTTCTCCCCTCCAGAAGCCACTTTCTTTTCTTGGAATCTGCCCAGGGAAAGACACCTGTGTTTCTGTTTCAATTTCTCCTAAGTCACTGGTGTTTCCTGGGGTGATGGGAAGCAGCCCGTGGGCAGCTTGTGTCTCTGTTTCCTGTCACAGGCACCCCAATACTCCTTCTCTGACCCTGCCTCTCTGTCACCTGTTTGTCTTCTTTACTCAATATCAACCTTGTTTTAGCAACTGAGTCAGAGCATTGCATCTTCAGAGATGGAAGTTTTTCGTTGTTGTTGTTGTTTGTTGCTGTTGAAACCACGGCCCAGGCTTTCTGAAGGGGGCACATGGGGTGGCGTGTAGTGCCAGACAGGAAGAAGTGGGGAACCCCCCTTCTGTCCCTCTCCAGCTCCCACCTGGCACCTCAGCCCCTCAGCACATTCCCTGAGTGTGCCTTTGCCCCCTCCACTTGTGACATCTTTTACTGCCCCTCACTTTTTTTTCATTTTTTTAAATATTCATTTTATTGAGATATATTCACATACCACGCAGTCATACAAAACAAATCATACATTCGATTGTTCACAGTACCATTACATAGTTGTACATTCATCACCTAAATCAATCCCCGACGCCTTCATTAGCACACACACAAAAATAACAAGAATAATAATTAGAGTGAAAAAGAGCAATTGAAGTAAAAAAGAACACTGGGTACCTTTGTCTGTTTGTTTCCTTCCCCTATTTTTCTATTCATCCATCCATAAACTAGACAAAGTGGAATGTGGTCCTTATGGCTTTCCCAATCCCATTGTCACCCCTCATAAGCTACATTTTTATACAACTGTCTTCGAGATTCATGGGTTCTGGGTTGTAGTTTGATAGTTTCAGGTATCCACCACCAGCTACCCCAATTCTTTAGAACCTAAAAAGGGTTGTCTATATTGTGCGTAAGAGTGCCCACCAGAGTGACCTCTCGGCTCCTTTTGGAATCTCTCTGCTACTGAAGCTTATTTCATTTCCTTTCACATACCCCTTTTGGTCAAGAAGATGTTCTCCGTCCCACGATGCCAGGTCTACATTCCTCCCCGGGAGTCATATTCCACGTTGCCAGGGAGATTCACTCCCCTGGGTGTCTGATCCCACGTAGGGGGGAGGGCAGTGATTTCACCTTTCAAGTTGGCTTAGCTAGAGAGAGAGGGCCACATCTGAGCAACACAGAGGCATTTGGGAGGAGGCTCTTAGGCACAATTATAGGGAGGCCTAGCCTCTCCTTTGCAGCAACTTTCTTCCCAAGGGTAAAACCTGTGGTAGAGGGCTCAACCCATCAAACCACCAGTTCCCTATGTCTGTGGTCATGTTAGCAATCATTGAGGTGGGGTAGGCCAATACCCCTGCATTCTCCACCAGCTCCTCAAGGGGGCTGCCCCTCACTTTTTTGCATTATCATGGTTTCTTCAAGATTTGGCCCAGTGTCACCTACTCCAGGAAGCCTTCAGGGATTGCCTCCCCCTTTGTCCTCACTCCCTAAGCAAAGAGGTGACACCTCTCTTCCTAAAGCACTAGACCAGTGTGGCCTCTGGTAAAAAACTCAGGCACCCCCTATCTTCCCAACCTCCCCCAACCCCTGGCAGCCGCGAATCTACTTTCAGTCTGTATAGATTTCCTTCTTCTGGATTTTCATATCAATGGAATCATGCAATATTTGTCCTTTTGTGTCTGGCTTTTTTCATTTGATGTAATGTTTCCAAGCCCACCCATGTCATAGCATGTAACTGTTCTTCATTCCTTTTTACGGCTGAATAATATTCCATTGTATGGCTAGACCACATTTTGTTTATCCATCAACCACTGATGTATGTTTAGGTTGTTTCTACTTTTTAGCTATTGTGAGTAATGCTTCTAGGAGCATTTTTGTATGTGTGGACATATATTTTCATTTCTCTATTGCTGGATCATATGATCACTCCATATTTAATTGAGGAACCAGAAAACAGTTTTCCAAAGCTGCGGCACCCTTTTACATTCCCACCAGCAGTGTCTGAGGGTTCCAATTTCTCCACATCCTCACCAATACTTCTTATCTGACTTTTTTATTCTAGCCATCCTAGTGGGTGGGAAGCAGTGAGCATTAAGCCTTTCATTTCCCAGCAAGCAAGGCCTTGGTTGTGGGGAACTATGGGCCCTGGGGACAAACCCAGGGCTGGAAGCCCGTCTTTCGCCTCTGCTTGGGGGACTGGGGGCAAGGTTTCTCTTCTCCATATCACTGAACCTCATGCTCTCCTGTGAGATGCAATAAAAGCAGGTGGTGGAGAGGTTGTGAATGTGAAGTCCTCAGCACAACGGCTGGCATCTAGTGGGTGCCCAATAAACAGCTCCGACAATCACGACACTCCACAGGCCTCGTGCGAGTTCAGGTGCCACATGGGTCCTCGTGGGTGGAGGCAGAGTGAACGGCCCAGGGACTGTGCCCCGGGGAGGACGGGCTGGACTCAAGGAAGCCTGTGCAGGGAGCCCCTTGGCCAAATCCCCTTCCAGCAGGCTCTTGTCTGCAGGCTTTCTGACACTCAGCACATGTGAACCTCCTCCTGATGGTTTGAATTAGAAAGCAGCTGATGCCTTCTGGAAAACCCAGGGAAAAACATTATTGTTGGAGGCCAATCTCTTTGCTGGCAGAGCTGGCTGCCCAGGCCTGGCATTCCGGAGCACAAAAGCCTTCACTGGCAGAATCGGAGCCTTTCCCCTGGGGCTCCCCTCCACCTGCCTCCTCCTTCTCACCCAGCTGTCCCCTGGGACTGGTAAATACCGGGATGGGAGTCGGGACAAGAAGCTTCTGGCTGTCTGGGCTCATCTGCCCAGAGGCACATTGGTGGCCCGAGGTCTGACTCAGATCCCAGCCTGGCAAAGGCCCAGGAGCCTGGTGGGTGCAGAGGTGGTGCCCTCGGAAGAAGGGGGCGGGTGGAGCACCAGGAAAGAAAGGGACGGAAGGAAGGTGGCAACAAGCTGGCTTAGCACCAAGCTTGGATGAGGAGAGGCGCTGAAACTGCTGTCATTTTACAGACGAGGAAACTGAGGCTTGGATGCAGCCAGGAGTCGGTGGCCCGAGGCCTGGAGCCCAGGCTGGCTCAGAAGTGTCCTCTTGCCTTTTCCTGCTGGGAATGGGAATGAAAGTGCTTCCAGAGTCAAAAGGCTCAGTGCACAATGCAAGTGTCTTAAATATCATTCTTTTGGCTCTTTTCCTTGCCTGACTTTGTCCTTTCCCTTCCCCACCTCTCCTGTCTGGCTTAGGCAGGGGAGGGGGCTTCGGCTGGGCCACTAACGGTCAGAGCCCCATGACCAGGGTGGCAGGCCCATGTCCTGCTGCCGGCCGAGAAGGCCGACTTCAGATGGGCAGCAACGATTGTCAGGGCCTGTGGCTTCCTGATAAGGCCCTCACAGCATGAGACCAGACAGCTGGAAGGTCCCTGCACTCCACCTTCTTTTTCACTTTGCCCCATACTGGCCCCGGCTCCTGAGCGCCTCCTCTTCTACAGAAAGTCAGGCCGCCCAAGGGGTCCGAGCCTGGGCAGACCTCCAGGGTGGGGCCCTAGTGTTCAGCTGGTCCCAATCCCATAACCAGTCAGCCTCCCGGGGACCCACCATCTCCACGGCTCCTTGGGCTTTGAAGCAAGCAGACCCTGGGGGTCTGAATCTCCCGGCAATGGGGGAGAGCACCTCAGTTTCCCCATCCTCAAATGAGGCCCCTCCTTGTCTCCACCCCGGGGGTCGTTGGGAAGATCAAATGAGGCAACGCGTGTCATGCACGAGAACCAGGCTTGGTTCACACAGTAGGGGCTCAACAGCTGCCATTTTATTTATTCCTTTTCCCAGCCTGGGCCCTTGGCTGGGTTCCCCTTGCCCTCTTTTCCTGTGGTCTTTCCAAACCCTGCCCCTCCCCGGGGCCCAGTCCGAACCCCATGTAACCTCCTGTGTGGTCATCGCTTGCAGAACTTAGAATAGGCCCCTTCAGGGGGCAAAAAGAAAAAAGACTGAAGAAGCTACTTCTGTAGGATAACCCGGCTATCTGGAGGTGGTGAGCTACAATGATTTAGGCTTCTATTCTTTACTGTGTGCGTGTGTTTTCCATCTTTCCTGCACAGTGCATAATTTAATTTAACTTGAAAAGAATTCCAAATAAATGCTATTTGCTATTATAAAGAGGAACCTGCTCCAGCAAATGTGGCAAGATGCTAAAAGTTGGTGGTGGGACTGGATGTCTGGGTGGGGGGGGCTGATATGTTGGGATCCTCTGGGGCGGGGTTTCTGTTGTTTTTGCGACTGTCTGGTACATTTGAAATTATTGCAAAACAAAAAGTTTAAGAATGGGGAAAAAAAAATGATAAAGAGGAATCTGCACCACGTGACCACATGGCCTTGCAAGTTTCCTACTGCTGTGCTACCGGGGATCCTCTAGGCAGTGGGGCTCATCTTAGACTTCATCCCTGTGGGCTTCCCTATCTGCTCCAGCCCAGGAGAGCCCCCCACAATCCATCCACAGAGTTCTCTCACCACCCCCCAAGTCCTCACCCACTTCCTTATTTCAAGGGATCAAAGCTGCTTTCAAAGAGAAGTTCAAATTCCTGCTCTGGTGGGCTTCCCCTGCCCCTCAGCCTGTAGGATTCTCTCCGGATCCCCTGTCCTTCTTTACTGCAGGCTGCCTGCCTCCGTTAGACTGGAAGTTCCTCTGAGCAGGAAGGATGCTCAGAGAAGCCCAATAGAGGCACCTCGGGAGAGATGCTTTGGTCATCATTGTAACTATGGCAGCTGCTGACCTTTGAGCTTTTACCTGCTCAGCTCTACCTGGATTGTGTCAGGTGACACACCCGGCAACGCAGAGCCGGAGGAGCTATACTCGGCACATATGGCAGAGGAGGAAACACTGCTCGGAAAGGAGGACTCGGACTCAGGCTGTGTGGCCCTGGGAAGGCATGCTGCCTCCTCGTGCCTCGGTTTCCTCGCATGTACAGGGGCCTGACACCTGCTCCCCTTCCCTCCCTCCGGGTGGTTATAAGGATCGAATGAGACGATGGGAATTTTGTCAAGTGCAAACAGCTACAGGAATGGCGTGGCGGGGTAGAATAATTGCTTTATGGAGGACTAGGAGAAGGGGGTGTGTCATAGGAATTTTTAAAATTCACTTTCCCACTTGCTCTCTAAGGATAATAGCGGGAGTAAAGATGACAGCAGTAGCTCCGGTTCTGGATGGCAGGACCAGGGCACTGGGCAGGTTGGTGCTGGCCCATGCCCCTTGGCCTCCCACCTCATGCACCCCACACCCCTTTCCTCCTCACTTGCCCAACTCCAGCTGCATCGGGCTCCTTTCCCTCCTCATCAGAGCCCTGTCCGCTTGCCTTGCTCCCACCCACTCTTCAGGCTTCCACCGAAAGGTCAGCCCTGCAGGGCAGCCTCCCCAGCTCCCAGCCCAGGGTGGTGCCTTTGGAGGCTGGTAGAGACTCTGACCCTCCTCATCGTGCCAACGAAATGATTAACCGTAAAACTATGGAGCTCGGTCTGCCTCTCCTGTCAGGTGGAAGGCTCCGTGAGGCTGGGGGGACCACATCTTGTTGAGGCTGTGGCCTCAGGACAAGGCACTGGGCAGAACTCGCAGGTGGGTCTCAGTGGAGGTTTTCCGACTGACGGGGTGAATGAAGGAATAAATGAATCTACATTTCATTTAGCCCTGAGCCCTCACCCTGCCTGTGCTTGCAGCCTCTCGGGGTCCAGCTGGGGCTGCTAATTTCCTGAGGTTTTAACAGTATCTGGGCTCTGGGCTTTCGAGCCAGATGGCATCAGAATCCTGGCACTGCTGTTGCTTAGCTGTGTGATGTTGGGAAAGTTACTTATCCTCTCTGTGCCCAGCTGTAAAACAGAGATTATTGTTATACCTACTTCACTGGTGCTATGGGTGTGAGTCTGACGTGAGTTAAAGATCATAATGACTATGATTGTAATTATTATTGGGGCTGGAATGACTCAAAGGGTTCGTCCTCCCAATTAATACCTTTGTCCTTACCAGCAGTGGCCAAGGTCTTGACTGGGTTGGAAAGGCCTAGAAAGGGAGCCAGGGACTCCGGCTCGGCCAGGTCCTGACCGTGTGAGTGGAGCGAGTCATTGCATCTCATCCTCTAACCAGATGACTGACACCAACAATGACCATATTTCCTCATTTGCCACTTCTTGGTGGGGTGGGGGAAGATCAAATAAAGAAACGAAGGACATACGGCTAATACAAACCACGGACAATAGTCAACAGTGATATTGCAATATTCTTTCATCAGTTGTGACAACAGGACCACATCAATGTTAAGCATCAATAAGAGGCGGGTAACAGGGTATGGGGTTTTTCGTTTTGGAGCAATGAAAATATTCTCAAATTGATTGTGGTGATGAATGCACAACTCTGGTTATACTGTGAGCCAGTGACTGTACACTTTGGATAGATTCTGCAATGTATGAATAAAATTGTTTAAAAAAAAAAAAGGAAAGGAAGGGGAGCTACGCTCTCCACAGATATTTATTGAACACCTCCCATGTTCCAGGCTTTGAGGGGGACCAAGTGGCAAGACAACATGGCCCCCGTCCTCCAGGAATCCACAGTCCACAGGAAAGCCAAGAATTAAAGGATTACAATGAAGTGTTGCAAGTGCCTCATAAATGGTCATTCTCTGGGAGGTGAGCACGTGTGGCCGAGGCAGCACAGCCTACTGGCGACCCGTAGAAGTAAGTCCCTGCCTGCCTGCTCTGGAGATGGGATCCCTTCCTTTCCCTGCAAGCCTCTGAGTCCCCACTTCTGAAATGGGCTTGGAAGTGGGGCTACGAATACACCTTTTCCCTAGGGTTGAGGCAGGGGCCTCATGAGTTCATGTTTTGCAAAGGGTTTAGCCCCAGGTCTGGCACATGTAAGGACTCACCCGTTGGTGGTGGGTGCTAGCATGGGCTCGCCGCCAGCCCAAGACCCAAGCTCAGAGTTTGTGAGTGCAGACATGACATTGGCCTTCAAAGAGGCAGAGATGATGACAAATGTGGCTGGGGAACTGCGGACTGGGTCCCCTTCCCATCGCAGGGCCTATTTGTGTTAAACACACATACATCATTGTATAGAAATACAGAAAGTTCAGAAGGAAATATCCCAAGCTGCTACTCATGATTTTTTCCAGAAGGTGGGATTATGTATTGTTTGAACAATAGAGTACTTTTGCAACAGGAAAAAATAGAAGGATGGCTGTGTGAATGAAGGAAGAGATGGATGGATGGATGGATGGATGGATGGATGGATGGACGGACGGGACGGACAGAAAGACGGACAGCTGGGAGCTTCCTGGACCCTCATGGGAGCAGGGAGTCCAGCTCTGTGAATTTTGGGTCGGGAGCAGCGGGTCAATGGGGTGATAACTCAGGGCAGGCTCCCGGTGAATCAGCCCCCCGTTTCCTCCACCATGAAAGGAAGGAGTCAGACCTTGCCGTCAGGGCTCCCAGCTTTCCGTCCCACGGCCTCAGTGTGGAGGACAATGGAGACGCTCAGCCCGCCAGCCGAGGGCGGTGACTCACATGTCGCCGAGGCCACAGGGCCCCCGGCCACCCCCCTATTCAACCTGGGCAGTGAGCTGCGCCGGGTTCCGGGTACCCGCCTGCTCCCAGCCCGCTCCCAGGCGCGGCGACGACCCGATCGGCTCGGTGAGTAAGGAGGCCCCGGACAATCCCTTCCTTTCATCAACCTCCGCGGCTGACTAATGCTTCCCAGTCATGCTCGGGCCCTTCCACCTTCCAGCCCCAAAACCGGGCCCTGCCCTGGAGCCGGCCCCTGCGGGATTTCGAGGGAGCTCCCCCCGCTCACCCCACTCACCCCGTCCTTGGCTCGCCTGCACCACCACCTCTGCCCCTGCCAACCTCTGTGCCATGCCAGCCCCATCTCCCAGGCCAGTTTCTTGGGATGGCTGGGTGCTTCCTACTTTTTCCTTTTTCCTCCTGTCAACCCCCCAACCCCTAGCCCATCCTCACGCTTCTGGGCCCCACCATCACACCTGGGGTCGTTCAGATGAGAAATAAACCTCCCATGCATCCCTGCTTGTTTGCATTAGTAAGGAATGCCCAGCCATCCAGGGCCAGGGGATCCCCTAGAGCCGTGACCCCAATGAGGGGGCTTCAGGCACCTGGGCAGGCCGGTGGGTGACTATTTCTGAACATACCTACAGGGGTGTCTTCAGACACCTCCAGCCTCCTTTGAGGTATATCGGAAAGGGATGAGCTTTGGAGTCAGACCTGGATTTGAATTCTGACTCTGCCACTCACTCACTAGCTGGGTGACTATGGGCAGGTGAATTAACCTCTCTGATCCTCAGTTTCTACATCTGCTTAAAAAAAAAAGGCAGTGTAGAGTGGGGATGATAACATCTCCCTTTCAGAATGATTGTGAAGCCCCTGCCGGAAAGCCTGGCAGTGGTGGGTGTTCTCCCCGTGTTGGTTTCTGTCTCCCTAATCATAGAGCAACTCTGGTTGCAGTCCCAATTGGAGGGGCTCGGGAAAGGGGGTTGAGATGCTCTGGGGACCTCTGGTGTGGGCCCTGCCTTCTGCACCATGGTGGCAGGTCTAGACCCTAGACGCCACAGGGAGCCCTCGGTGTGGGCTGGGAAGGGAAGCGCCGGGTGATTCCAACTCGCCCCAGCACGCCCGGCGGCTGCAATTCTCTGGCTGAGAAATGGCCTCTTATTCTCAGGGTTGACGGGAGGGTGAATGACATTCATTCGTGACACCACGTGAATGCGGTAACCTGCAGCCTCAGAGGGGAGCCTGGTATGGACAGCGGAAGACGGCTGACGATGAGAAAAATGATTTCTGATTTGTTTTGGAAAAGGATCTCTCTTTCCCTTTTCTGTGGCGGTACAGGGAGGGAGGGAGGGAGGGAAGGACACGGCCAGCTTCTCTCCTCCTAACAAGGCTTAACGGACACGAATGTTGAAATGACTTGGCATGTTCCAGGAGGCAGCTTGGAAAACCGGGAAAAGCTCCGATGGGGGAGGCAAGGACCACAGGTCCCATGCGACTGGGGCCCCCTCCTCTTTGCCATGTGGTGTGACCGTGGGTGGGTCTACCAATCTGGGTGACAGATCTCTTATCTACCAAGCAAAGAGGTGAGAAGGGTCTTTTCCTGCCCTTTCCTGCCCCAGAGTTCTGTAACTCTGCATCCATCTCTTTAAAGATGAAAACCAGAGATGCTGAGCTAAAACAGATGTGACAGATAAAGCCAAGATAATCAGCCTGGTGGTTTTTCTCTCTGATGCCCTGCGTCAGCAAGGCCTTTCGAGATTTCTGGCGTTTGCTCATATCAATAGGTAATCCACACATCTGTGGGCCTGAACTTCCGGAAGAGGGGCTGATCAAACTGTTTTTACGCTCAGCCCTTCCTCCTTCCTACAGGATGGGCGGGTGTAGGCCATCCTTCTGAACCCACTGGGCTCTGACCTTGCTCCTTCACAGAGTGTTTCCTAAATAGGATGACTTTGGGCTGAGCCCCACAGCCTCCCTACCTTCCTTGATCAGCCCGAGTCTGGGAATGCCCATTCTCCAAAGAAATATTTATTGTGTGTCTCCCCAGTGCCTGATACCTCCCCTCTCCCACCCCCCATAAAAGGTTCTGGAGCACATGTATTGGAAGCGATTCCCATGCAGCATTGTTGTCTGAGATAACTACACTTCCTGCCCCCGAGGGGCACACAGTCTAGGAAGAGGGATGGGGTTGGAGTTGCAAGAGCAAAGCTGCATGGGGCGAGGAAAGCTTTGCAGTGTGCAGCAGAAAGCAGGAGGGAAAAGGGACCCAGTCAGGAAAAATGACAGGAAGGGGACAATCGAGGGAGCACACAGCTCTGCGGGTTGGATTTTATTTTAAAGCAACCCCTCCCACCCACTGTCCACCCTCCATCATAGACTTGTCCGTTTTCCTCATCATTCATTGATCACCATCTCTGATCATAAGTGTACTTGTTCATCATCCAATTCCCTCTTGAGGAGGAAAAATCCACGCTGGAAGGATGATTGCAGTCTTCTCCATTTTTCCTACTCAGTGCCTCGGGCAGAGCCCTGCAAAGAGAAGGTGCTGGAGAAGGTCAGTGCCAAAATCAAAGCCGTGTTTCAGGACCGTGGAGGTGCAAGGCCGAGTAGGAGTTGGGCAAAGAGGTTGCACATTCCTTCCTTCAGGAGCCTGGGGTGTTTTCTCTTCCTGCTTCCTAATCCGTGGTCTCTAGCCCTTCCAGGAAGCCGGTGGCCTGGAGCATCCTGGGCTGGAATGCCGACGTGCGTGGGAGCGAAACTGTGCCGGCAGCCCCGAGGAAAGAATCGCTCTTTGTCCTCATCTTCACATGCACCTGCCGTCCCCAGCCCTTGGCAAACACTGTGCCATTCACCTTCCAACCCTCCCTGTGGATTCGGTCCGGGGTGGGGTGAGGGTGGGGGGGCCAGGCAGAAGCCAACAGTGCCGCATTCCGGACATTCTTGCCTCCTGACAGCTCCTGGTACTAGGTCTTAGAGAGTCTGGGATGGCTAAAAATTCCAGCTGACTCATCCGTGGGTGAAGGAGGCCAACGCGAGGGAATGGGGTGGGGGGGGGTGGAGTCTCTGTCCCAGTTCCCCAATGCAGAGGGGAAAGCAGGCCTAGGGGTGAGCACCAGGAGGTGGGATGGAAGCAACAGCTTTCTGCCTAGAGGATGCTCAGGTGTCACTGGAGGCACCAGCGAGAGGTGACGAAAGCAGCGCAGTGTGGCAGTGGGAGCCACGGCTTGGACATATTTGGGGTCCGACTCTGTGACGATCACCTTGCCAAATCGCTCTGGACCTCAGTGTCCTTGTCATGTGTAAAACAGGGAGGGATAATGGTTCCCACATCACAGTGGGATTAAGTGAGAAAATATGGGACACATACGAAGCCCATTCTCTGGCCCATGGGAATTGCTTAATGATGGTGATTTTTCATAGATGCTGCCCTTTGGATAGGAGTGACGGGATGCTGGCTTCCGGGCAGGCGGGCGAGTGTGTGGTGGGTCCGTCTCCTGGTCCCACAGGACAAAGGCTGCAAAATTGCAGGGTGGGGACCAGCATTGAGTGATTCCACTTATGCGAAATACGTAGAACATGCAAATTCATAGATTACAGGTTCCTGGGACGGGGGTGGGAGAATGGGGAGTCATGGCTTAGTGGGTGCAGAGTTTCAGCTTGGGGCGATGAAAGGGTTTTGAGCACGGTTGAAATGGGAAATTTTATATTGTCTATGTGTTACCACAATAGAAATTTAAAAACAAGACAAAAAACCACAGTGGGAATGTCACTGCCCTGGTTTCAGACTCCCTCTCTCTGAATTTTCCCCGGTCAGGCTTGGGGTCGGGCAGTGGCCGAGCCACCTCTGAATAGGGGGGGATGTAATGTGATTTGCGGGGAACAGAGATGAACTACATAGGCAGCAGCTTTTCCTGTCCTCTCCCGGGTCTCCAGATGGTTTCTAACCAACTCCCGGCCAAACTCCTCTCACTTCCCCCTGAAGGCTTGTCAGTTGCCAGAGAGTTTCTCAAAAAAGTGGGGAAGACGGTCCTTTCGTCACGGCCGCTGGGTCACGGCGCCTCCTGACGTGGCCCTCCTTCCAGCTGTCCTCCCCGGGGGGTGTCTCCGAAAGCGTCCCTTATCCTCGGAATCCCCCCACCCCCACCCCACAGCCTCCTGGGGCCGGCAGGAAGTGTGGAGTCCGGGAAGGAGGACTGGATACAGCAGGCGTCGTGACCTTGGACGAGTCACTACCTTTTTTTTGGTTCTCCCTTTCCCCGACTGTGAAACGATGAGGCTGGCTGAGCTCACCCAGACGGCAGTTTCCGGCCACGCGGGCCCAAGGGGCTCTGGCTCCCAGAGTTCAGGGGAGGGAAGGGCAGATTATCATTTGTCTGTCTGTCTCCAGCCAGAGAACAAAGGGGTTAGGAGCACCGGACTGGAGCCCCCATGGATGTGGGTTCAAATCCCCACTCTGTCCCCTTTGCGGGCTCCATGACCCGAGGCAAGTCTCACACTTTCTCTGAGCAGATACCCTATCTGTAAAATGGGCACATTAATCTCGGCCTCGTGCATTTTTCCAAGAACAGAATGAGATGATGCATGGACAGGGCTCAGCACGGCATCTGGCATTAATGATATTCCATTTTATTTCCCCAGAAATGTGGACGTGTTGCTCTTCATTGAACCTCCCAGTTCACAGAGCAAGAAGCCAAGGCTCGGTGGCGGCTGGTGGGAAGAGAATTCAGACCGTGTTTTACACGCCACACCGGGCCAGCTTCAGAAGGAAGCTGCAGTGATTCAGGGAAAGAGTCCCACAGTGTCTGCTCCAGCTCCCTCCGGCGGCTCTCAGAGCTCCTGCCAAAAGATGGGTTGGCAGCGTTCTCTTTGCCTCATGCCCATTAGCATATTTCCAGATGTTTCAGGCAGCGGCCCTGGAGTTCTTTCAGGTTCTGTTTCTGTGGATCTCTTTTCCTGTAGCTTCTCTTTCCTCTACTACTCTCCCAACTGGCCCTCGTAGCTGGATGGATGAAAAGCTACATCTTTCCCATCATCTTTGAACCACCCCCCACTGCCCCCGGTTCCCCCCCCTCCCCCAGAAGATCCCTGGGAATGTTCCAGCAGGCCAAACTTCCCAAAGGCAGGTCCAGAAGAGCCAGCCACCTTAGAAAATAGTCCTTTTTTTTTTTTTTTTTTTTTTTTACCAGCAGCAACATAACTTGCTTTTGATATCTTGCTCTTAGAATTTATTTGTCCCGTGCCCCACACGCCCAGGGCCCTGGAAAATGGAGGCCCAGGGAGTTCTGGTGACTCGGTGCAGCGAAAGGGAACAAGAGGGAGGCAAGATCTCTTCTGAGTGCCTATTGTGTGCAACTACTTCATCTGTGTTACCCCAAACCTCAGAGAGGTTATGCAATTTGTCTGGGGTCATCGAACTACTGTGAGGGCCATGCTGGCCCAAGTCCAAAGGCCCAGCTCTGTCTGTGGCAGGTGGACAGCAGGGCAATACTTAGCATGGTCCAGGGCTCTGGGAGTTTGCTATTAGCCTTTTGCCAAACTGGGTCCCAGGCCATGCACTTCAGACTGAAACATTGGCCAGTAAGGAAGTAATTGGCCTTGCCTCACAGTGGAGGAGAGAGCGGGATCAATTCTGGAAGAAGCATCAGATAAAAGGGGTGTGTGTATGCAAGGATGGGTTTGCATCCATGTGGGAGGGTGTGAGGGTATATGTTTGTGTGAGAATTGTGTGTGACGTGTTTGCACAAGAGGATATTTGTGTGTTAGAATGCACATGTGTGTGTGAGGATTTGTGCACAGGACTGTATGTGTGCATACATGTGTGTGAGGACATGCATGCTTGTGTGGGAATGCATGTTTGAGGATGAGGGTGTGAAAGTGAATGTGTGTGCATGCTTGTGTGTGCATGTGTGAGGGTATCATGTACACATGTGAGGACAAGTGCACACTCATGTATATGTGTGTATACATGAGAGGTTGTGTGAACATGTATGAGAATTACGTATGTGCATACAAATTGTGTGGTTGTATATGAGGGGTGTGCACATGTGTGTGAGGGTGTGTGTGCATAACTGTGAGGCTGTGTGTATGAGGGTAATGTTTGCACACTCATGAATATGCACATGCACGTGTGTGCATGTATGCAAGAATGTGTACCCACTCATGTATGCACACATAGATGTATGAGGTGAATTGTACCCACCTGTGCAAATGTGTGTGCACACATGGGCGTACACACAAGCGAGGATGCTTGTGTGTGCCCTCATGGGTACATGCTCACACACACATGTGCATATGTTTGCATGAAGATGTGTGTGCGTGTTGGGAAGCGGGAACGGCATAGGGGTAGGGTGCAGAAAGAACTGTGTCCTTACCACTAGGTAGATTCTTTTGTTTTGAGAGATTTCCTTGGTGTTAAGTAGCAGGCATTTCCCAACACTGACGACAGATCTTTTTAAAAAGGTATTTATCTTTTTGTACGGTCAAAGGGCAGTGTTCGAGCAACGAGGGGGGTTTTCTTTTCCTGGAGGGGCAGAGTCATCACTCCAGGGCCACCGTGGACGGTAGGCTGCCCGTGGCTGGGTGCGGACTCCCTCCGCAGCTGGGGGTGAGGCCCTCCCTATCCCAGGCATGTTAACTTCCTGGCACTGGCTCTGTTTTGGCTCATTAAGGAGGAGCAGCCACTGAGACGAGGCCTCTCCCTTCCACCCCCTTGCTCGGTTCTGCAGAAAACACTAGATTTAGAGCTCCTTGCTCTGTGTTTCCTGGCTGGGTGTCCCTGGCAGAGGGGAAACACCGGAGGCCCAGGCTTGTTTTCTCTGCTGAGTTCAAAGTGGGATTTAGTTTCCCCACTTAGGCTGCTTCGTTCTGTGAGAGTTTTTTCCTCAGGGTGGGGTAACACTGAGGAGGCTGTTTTCAGGGAAACTGGGGAGCCAAGACTCCTCTCGGCTGGTGAAGGCTAAAGTTTTACACAATGGTGTGAGGGAGCCTGCTTTTTCTGTTTTCTTTTTGCTAGCTCCTCTGTGTTCATTTAAATGTTTGTTGATTTTTGTTTTTAATATGCTCCTCTGTGCATGTTTGGATGTATTATGTCCCCCAAGATGCTATGTTCTTCAATGCATTCTTTTGGGGACAGATGTATTAGTGTTGATTAGGTTGGAACCTTCTGATTGAGTGTTTCCATGGAGATGTGACCCACCCAACTGTAGTTGATAACTCTGATTAGATCATTTCTATGGAGGTGTGGCCCCACCCATTCAAGTGGGTCTTGATTAGTTTACTAGAGCCCTATAAAATCTCAGACAGAAGGAGCTTGCTGCTATAGCCAAGAGAGACATTTCCAAGACGGCCGTTGAAGGTAGACTTTTGCTGACACTTAGAGATCCTAGCCCAGAGTTTGCTCCGGAATGTGCTAAGAGAACACCCCTAGATGCCTAGAGAGAAATGTCCTGGGAGAACGCCATTTTGAAACACAACCTGGAGCAAAGGAAGAAGATGCCAGCCACATGTCTTCCCCAGACAACAGAGGTGTTCCAGACGCCATTGGCCATTCTTCTGTGAAGGTACTGTATTGTTGACACCTTAGCTTGGACACCTTTATGGCCTTAAGACTGTAACTTTGTAACCAAATAAACCCCCTTCATAAAAGTCAATCCATTTCTGATGTTTTGCAAAACAGCAGCATTAGCAAACCAGAACACCCTTCTCCCCTTATTTTCCCTTACATGCTGCCTCTCCAGATCGTCAAGACTATAGAGCCTGAACACTGTTGAGCCAATCTTCTTTTCCGGATGGAACCTCCTCTAAAACATCACCACCAATGTTAGATGGAATGGCCCAGCCTGCCTTAGGCCATAAGCTTCCTGCGGGTATGGCCTGCCCGTTGCCCCAAGGCTTGGCACATAATAGGCCTCTTTACATATTTGTCAGAGGAGAGAAGGATGAGGTAACTCACTACCTTTGCAGGTAGACAGCCTTTCCCCGAATTTATACTGAGCCCAAATCTACTTCCCTCTGAGCGCCAACCCCATGGAACAATGCAGATGAGGTATGACCCTCTTCCCCACAAAAGCCATGCCACTTTGGGGGGACAGACATCATACTCATCCAAATGCTTCCCGTATCCAAGCCGGAGACCATCCCTAGGACCATTCTCTTTGTCACATGCATGCAAAATCCTCCACTATTTGACCGCTGTCTTTGTTTCCTGGGGCTGCTGTAACAAAGTAGCACAAACTGGATGGCTTGAAGCAACCAAAATTTATGGTCTCACAGTTCTGGAGGCCAGATGTCCGAAATTGGTTGGGGAGAATCGTTGCTTGCCTCTTCCCAGCTTCTGGTGGTTTGCCAGCAGCCCTTATGCTTCAATCTCTGTCTCCGTTGTCATGTGCCCTTCTCCCTCGTATCTGTCTGTGTGTGTCCAGTTCTCCCCTTCTTCTGAGGCCATCAATTGGATCAGGCCCACCCTGGTCTGGTTTGGCCGTGTCTTAACTAATCACATCTCCCAAGACCCTATTTCCAAATAAGGTTACATAGATGGTGTGCCGGTTTGAATGTATTATGTCCCCCAGAAAAAGCCATATTCTTTGATGCAATCTTGTGGGGCAGACGTATTAGTGGGGATTATTTGGAACGTTTGGATTACGTTGTTTCCATGGAAATGTGCCCCACCCAACTGTGGGTGATAACTCTGATTGGATAATTTCCATGGAGGTGTGGCCCTGCCCATTCAGCCTGGGCCTTGATTAGTTTACTGGAGCGCTATATAAGCTCAGACAGGAGTGAGCTTGCTACAGCCAAGAGGGACACTTTGAAGAATGCACAGGAGCTGAAAAGAGAGGAGCTGCAGATGAGAGACAGTTTGAAGGCGGCTGTTGAAAGCAGACTCTTGCTCTGGAGAAGCTAAGAGAGGACAAACACCCCAAGAGCAACTGAGAGCGACATTTTGAAGAAGAGCTGTGGCCTAGAGAGGAACGTCCTGGGAGAAAGCCATTATGAAACGAGAACTTGGAGCAGACACCAGCCACATACCTTCCCAGCTAACAGAGGTTTTCCGGACACCATTGGCCATCCTCCAGTGAAGGTACCCGATTGCTGATGTGTTACCTTGAACACTTTACGGCCTTAAGACTGTAACTGTGTAACCAAATAAACCCCCTTTATAAAAGCCAATCCATCTCTGGTGTTTTGCATTCTGGCAGCATTAGCAAACGAGTACACATGGAATGGGGTTAGGACTTGAACATATCTTTTGGGGGAGACACAACCCAACCCATAATAGTCATCTTCATCAGGACAAAAATCAGTTTTTCCAATGTATCTCTTGAAAAATGGCTTGTAGGCTGGACACAAATTCTAGCTGTCTCCTGGTTGAGCTGGCCACCAAAGCAAAACATCATTCTTTGCAATGCCATCGTTGCACACTTAAGAAATCTAACGGAATCAGCTAAAAACTACTGGAATTAATAAAAGTATTTGGAAAAATGGCCAGATGCAAGATAAACACACCAAGGTCAAAGGCATTCTATCCCACCGGGCTACTGAGCCCTGTAATAAAGTTAACCTCGTCCTGATAGCAAAAGAAGGCATAGGGTGCTTTGCAATAAACATGTATGGAAAACCTGACAAAGCAAATGACACTTTTTTTATTGGGAAATTGAGAAAGAGATTCAAATAAAATAGATGCTGATAAATGGGAAAACTGAATTTAGAAAATTTCTCTAGCCCCAAATTAATTTGCTGATTCATTATAATCCCAATCAGAAATCTACCAAGATCCAGTGATTAGTTTTTTAATAGATAAATCTAATCTAATAGCTGAGAGAAGAAGACAAAGACAGTTCTGAAAGAGGGTGCCATCCCACCAGCTATTAAACATATTAACTAAAAATACTTGAGGGTGCCATACAAAATAGGACCATAAATCGACAGATTTGTATTCAGTTCAGTGTTTCTTTCCAGAAACAAGCGCAAGGTGAGGTAAGATGGGCAAGACAGGGCCTAAAGCAGACAGAAGGGCAATATTGAGACTTGGGGGTACTTGGGTACCTACACAGATTAAAGAAACCCCCTGGGACCACCATTTGTAATGTGAAACATAGAGCACCAAACCCACTTGGAGGGTTTCTGGATTATAACCCTCGACTCAGATGCTTTCTGGGCAGAAAGGAAGCCCCTGAGTCCCATTTCTGCAATGACAAGGAGATGCCGTGGGCAGGTGGAGGTGCCAGGGGGTCGCGATCAGGCGGACACTGTGTCCACGGCTGACTGTGCAAGTCTGCTGACCCCTCCTGCATCTCTTGGGCTCGTCCTGCCACCTGCTGTGTTCTCTGACTGCAGGTTTTTCAATCACCAGCACATCTTTTCCTCTATCAAATCCAGTCATTTGAATTTCCAGAACCAAAAGAGGTTGGGAAAGCACCCTGAATTTGCAGATTTAACATTCTCTGCTCCATCTGAAGTTCGCTGAGCCTCTGTGATGTGCCAAGCCCTGTACAATCCCTGGGCCCTGAAAGCTCATGACAAGGAGATATTTGCACCTTTGTGCAGGATGGGTTCCAACCAGCCTCTCGAGAAGCTGGTACACAGAGCCAGGTGGGCCTCTCCATTGAACATGGCCTGCGTTTCCTCCTTTCATTACATTAAATGACCATATGCAAATGTTAAATTATACTTGAGGACATTTTAGGGAGAACTGTTATGCTATGGTGATATTCACAGATTGGAGGATTTTTGAAAACCCTTTGCTTTCTGAGACAACAAAGTCACATCTCACAGGGACCCTCGGGCTCAGGTGTCTGGGGTACAGCCTCAAAATTCAAACTCCTGGTTCTGAGAGAGATGACTGGGGGATGTGGGAAAAAGGAAGTCTCATTTGCCCTGGTCTGTAAAATGGGGATGATGGCTCAGTTGCTTGTGTGTAACTCAGTATGTGGGGGCCCCCCAACCCCCACCCCAAGACCAGGCTTGGCTGCTCTTCTTCATGGCCAGCCTCACACTTCTCAAGGTGTTCTCTCCTTCTCATTTTTTTTCTTCTGAATCTCCCTCCTCACTGATTTAGCAGGTGTTCTGGTTTGCTAATGCTGCCGTTATGCCAAATACCAGAAATGGATTGGCTTTTATAAAGGGGGTTTATTTGGTTACCAAGTTACAGTCTTACAGCCATGAAAATGTCAGTGAAGTAGGGTACCTTCACTGGAGAAAGGCCATTGGCATCCAGAAAACCTCTGTTAGCTTGGAAGGCATGTAGCTGGTGTCTGCTTGCTTCTAGGCTGCATTTCAAAAAGAAAATGTCTCTAGGCTTAGCTTCTCGGGGCAAACTCTGGGCTAGTATCTCCAAAGTCTTAGCAAGAGTCTGCTTTCAATGGCTGTCTCCAAAATGTGTCTCTCAGCTGCAGCAGTGAGCTCCTTCTGTCTGTGAACTCTTTTATAGGACTCCAGTGATGCAATTAAGGCCTGCCCTGATTGGGTAGAATAACGTTTCCATGGAAATTATCCAATCAAAGTTCTCCCCCACAGTTGACTGAGTCACATCTCCATGGAAACAACCTAATCCAAAGATTCCAACCTAATCAACACTAATACGTCTGCCCCCACAAGACTGCATTAAAGATAATGGCGTTTTGGAGGACATAAGACATCCAAACTGGCATAGCAGGGGAGAGAGTGGGTGCACACAGAGTTGAGAGCTTGAAGGACAAGCCCTCACCTAAGACAACAGGAGATGTCCCAGCCAGAGGAGCTGGCTACAAGGGAAGGGGGCAGTCTAATGCTGAAGACTGTGGGGAAGCCGGGGTGGGGGACAGGGAGAGGGGAGAAGTGCTATTCCCAGTAAAGGAACGTGTGTAAGGAGCTGACAGGTGGGGCTCAAATTTTCAGGTGGTGGAGGGAGGCCACACTGAGGGACCAGCCGTGTTCAAAGGATGGCGAACCTGAATGCACACTGGAATCACCTGAAGAGCTTTAGAAAAATCTGTGCACAGGGCCCAGCCCAGACCAATTAAGTCAGACTCTCTGGGGGTAACATTCAGGCATGAGGATGGTGTTGACAAAGCTTTCCAGGTTATTCTAATGCAAAATTAGGTTTGAGAACCTGTGGCCAGGAGTGAGCATACTTCTTGCTTAATTGCACTGGACCTGGTACAAATGAAAACTGCACACACGTGTATGTATATATATACATGAACATATATTCATCCATCCATCCATCCATCCATCCATCTACACGTGTACTTTATATGGAACATAGGTCAAGATAGCAATTTTAAACCCTCAAAAATCTTTATTGTATATGCAGTTGGGTATTTCCCGTGACTCCTGAGATTGTGCTGGTGAAACTGCGTGGAGAAGACGTTTGAATGGGGATTTCAACCTTAGATTAATCTCTTGGTCTTATGCACAGTGCTTGGTTTTTTTTTTTTTTTCTTTTTCTTCCTTAAAAAAAAAAAACAACAGCTTCTCATTATTGATTTCATTTCTAAATGAAATGAAAAAGAGATTCTGGAGGTACAGAACCAAACAAACCCAGGCTTTTTCATCCTACAAGGTCAGTGTCTCCATTATCTACCCCTTCACCATCTTACCTGGTTTCCTATGGCTAAAAGTAGTTATATTTGTGAAACGCTTCTCTCTCCAAGAGTCTCTCTCAGCCAGTCTCTTAACTGGTGGCATCAGCGAAGGGTTGAAAAGGTGCTCCTTGTGCCTTTTAGAGTTTTGCCTGGTTCTTCTACAGGATTTGCTCCAATGGAGGGGAGAGCTATGGTTCTGAATTAGGCATCTTCTGGCTGATGCTGGTTAGTCTGACGCCTTTTAGCTTCAAAGTCCTGCAGCCCGATGGGTGCTCCAAATGCGCACTGGTCACCATAGGATGTATCCTGAGAAAAGAGCATTTGAAGGTTTGGGGGTGGAGCATCTCTCTCTCTCATAAACAAACTTAGGTCCAGCTCACAATGAAGAAACTGAAGAGAACATCCTACCCTTTTCAGAAAATCCACCTTGTCTCTGGGTGACCTCTAACCCATCACCCATTGTCGCCTCCAGGGAAAAGTCTGCCTAAAACCTCAGGTCCTAAGAAAGCCCCGATTCTGAGCGAGAAACTGGGCAGCCACGGCAGAGTCACAGCTGTCTTCTGCTGTCATGGAAGGATGTGAGCGGGCTCGGAGGCTGCTTTCAGATAGCTGGGCAAGGCCTCTGGACAAATCTTCCAAGGAGGTAAGGGGGTAAAGAAAAAAGATGCCTCATTTACATTGAGAGTAAACTTCCTGTCCTATAAAACAATGAGGCATTCAAAAACCAGCCTGAGTAAAAGTCTCCTGATGCAATGAGCGGGTGAGCAATTTCATGTCAGGATGTTGTTATGGGATTTGTACATGTCCTAGCTAGGGCTTGAGGTGAAAAATCCCAGCCAAAGACAATAGCTTACAACCCTGCCTGCACAGAATTCTCATTCCGGAGAAGTTTCCTTCAGAGAGGAAGGCAGACTTTTCACAAACAAAGCGACCTCAAAGGTAGGCTTGCATCACTGGGGCTCCTCCACTTGACACTTCCCTTTAGCTCAGATCTGGCCCCTTGCTCCCTTGGTTTACTTTATGAGTTTCTCACACACATTGAGAAGCAATTATTTGGGCTAGCTCGTGCTGGCCAACAGGAAAGTGACTGTAACTAAATACTTCCTTTGTCAAGCACTGATGATGGGGGGCTGGCTCACTCACACCCAGGGACACCTCCCAACCAATATCCCCTAGACTCCCCACCCCCTTCCCCAGGCTGAATTCCCCAGGGAGGACGCTCTACGGGATGGGAGAATGGGGGAATTTTCTTACATCACTTGACGTGCTTGCATTCACTCACAAAATCTTGAGTCATGACTTGAAGCTGCGTAGCCTCGAGCCTCTGGCTGAAACCAGAGGTTATGGATTTAGAAACTTGACCCCATCGGTTGCCTCAGGTCCAATTCATCAGAGGAAATGTGTATTATTTCAGTCGTCCCTCTTCATGCCGCAGCACCTTTTAACTGAGGGGATTACGTGAGGAAAGTGGCTCCGTTGTGGCTTAGTAAACCAGCGCCGTGCCAGCAAACAATATTGAACGCTGGGTGAGTTTACGAAAAGGGCAGTCTCTCTGTTTGTTTAAACCAAGATTAAGTGAAAGGAAAAGTTTTTCTTTCCCATCCCAAGACAAATGCAAAACACATGTTTTCCCTCTTGACTTTGTAGTACAAGGCGCAAACAGTTCGCCACACCCCCACCCCTCAGCTGTGAGTTTTCAAGGATTGCAGAACGTTTCCTCTCTTGGGCGGCCAAAGCCAACAGAGCCTTTTCTTTCCAGACAGTGGAACCGAAGGTGATGGCCAAGTTGGTTCCAGGTAATGCTAAGCCTAGAGGGCAAGTAGGAGGGTTGGTGAGGTGCCCCAGGGCTTACCATTTTATGGGCAGATGGGATGGCAAAATGCAGTGCAAGGAACCCTGGGAACCGGGTTCAAGTGTTTGCCCACCTTTGCCCACGTGACCTCGCCGAGCCTCAGTTTCCCCACCTGCAAAATTAAATTGCTTGATGACACATCCCAAAGTAATTTGGACAGAGAATAAAAATATATATGCAGGAGCCTCCTGAGGAGCTGGGGAAAATGCAGAGGTGTTGGGTTTCCCCACCTGGATTGTTGCTGATGTTCTCACAAACATTGAGGACTAGCGGTTTGGTGCGCTGAGCCCTCTATCACGGGACTTGCCCTCATGAAGCTTGTTACTGCAAAGGAGAGGCTAAACCTGCTTATAATTGTGCCTAAGAGCCTCCCCCTGGGTACCTCTTTGTTGCTCAGATGTGGCCCTCTCTCTCTAGCTAAGCCAACTTGGCAGGTGAACTCATTGCCCTACCCGCTATGTGGGATCTGACACCCATGGGAGTAAATCTCCCTGGCAAAGTGGGATATGACTCCCAGGGATGAATCTGGACCTGGCATTGTGGGATTGAGAACATCTTCTTGACCAAAAGGGGGATGTGAAATGAAATGAAAGTTTCAGTGACTGAGAGATTCCAAATGGAATGTAGAGGTCACTCTGGTGGGCATTCTTACTCACTATATAGATAACCCTTTTTAGGTTTTAATGCATTGGAATAGCTAGAAGTAAACACCTGAAGCTATCAAACTGCAACCCAGTAGCCTTGACTCTTGAAAACAATTGTATAGCCATGTAGCTTGTAAGGGGTGACAGTGTGATTGTGAAAGCCTTGTGGATCGCACTCCCTTTATCCAGGATATGGCTGGAAGAGTAGAAAAATGGGGACAAAAAACTAAATGAAAAATAGGGTGAGGGGGGATGATTTAGGTGTTTTTACTTTTACTTTTTCTTATTTTCACTTTTTTCTGGTACAATGAAAATGTTCAAAAATAGATTTGGGTGACGAATGCACAACTACATGATGGTATTGTGAACAACTGATTGTACACTTTGGATGATTGTATGATATGTGAATATATCTCAATAAAATCGAATTAAAAAAATAAAATTGTTAGAATCTTAAATATCTTGGGGGTGAGTTCCAACTCTGCTGAGACTGTTTGGTGTTTCCGGTCCACAATGTAACCTGTCGTCCTGGAGACACTCCTAACTGAGGACACGCTTAGCATGGCTTTGGGCTCAAGCATTGGGAGACCCCAGCCAAGGAGCCTGTCCTGCCGCTGACTCACTGTGACCTTGACCAACTCACTTCCCCTCCTCATGGGTCTTCCTTATCTGAGGAAGGAGGATTGACAGAGTTGGCCCTGACAGGGCAGTTGAGATATGTGACAAGCCTGAATTTAGCCTGGAGTGTAAAGTACTTGGCATTCCCTGGAATAAAAGGAATCATTCATCTTGGATGATAAGTTAAAAAAAAATAAGAAAATAAGAAAAAGTAAACGTAAAAAAGAACACCCAAATCATCTCCCCCCTCTCCCACCCTATTTTTCATTTAGTTTTTTGTCCCTATTTTTCTACTCTTCCATCTATACATTGGATAAGTGGAGTAAGATCCACAAGGCTTTCACAATCGCACTGTCACCCCTTATAAGCTACATGGCTATACAATTGTTTTCAAGAGTCAAGGCTACTAGTCCATAAGTATTTTTTGGATTATATCAAGAAGACAAGTCAAGAAAATAAAAATCATTTACTCTGGGCTTCCGTTAAACTGCTACTAGTTCAGGGAATGTAAGCACCAAATGACCAACATGGGCTGTAGAAGGCAGGACCGTTTTCCCCTCCAGTGGCTAAAGCAAGGTTTCTAGAAGATTGCTTTGATCACGTTGCTGCTTTGTTCAGAAACCTTCAAGATTCCCCTTGCCTCCAGGATGAAGTCCAAACTGGCATTCAATTCTCATTATGATTTGGCTGCAACCTGCTTTATTTACCACATCTCCAACTAAAATCCTAGAATTCACAAGAATCTCCACACTTCAATGTCTTCCCACAGATGGGGGTGTGGAGAGAAGCAATCTGGCCTTTTCCTAATCATCCCTAATTGTCCCAAACTTCTTCCCTATATTGAGTCAAAATCTGCCTGATCGTAAATTCCGTCCATCCATAGGCCCTATTCTACACTGCAGCTGCCCCAATCTGGCTAAATCTTCTGCCTCAGTGTTTGAAGACAGTCATCATGGCACCCTTAAGAAATCTCATTTCCATACCAAACAGTCTTGGTGTTGTTTAGTGGTAGTGTTGTTTTGGTAAGGCTTTCATTGACTGGGTTTACAGACTCTTAAATGTCCTTTACCTGTCCCTAGCCACGCTTCCAATGGTCAATGTTGCGTAAAAGAATGTGACTCTGTGAACGCAACACCCTGTTGTAAATGTGGACGGTCTCCCAATGCTTGAGCCCAAAGCCATGCTAAGCGTGTCCTCAGTTAGGAGTGTCTCCAGGACGACAGGTTACATTGTGGACCGGAAACACCAAACAGTCTCAGCAGAGTTGGAACTCACCCCCAAGATATTTAAGATTCTAACAATTTTATTTTTTTAATTCGATTTTATTGAGATATAGTCACATATCATACAATCATCCAAAGTGTACAATCAGTTGTTCACAATACCATCATGTAGTTGTGCATTCGTCACCCAAATCTATTTTTGAACATTTTCCTTGTACTGGTATATTAGATTAAATAGAGGGAATACCTGGTGGAGTTGGTGATACTGAACAAATGTGGGGTTCTCTGCCTGATGCATGTAACAGACAATCTATGACACCAGGGTTTCAAAGGGAGAAAAAATGTATTGCTACGCGTGAAATAGGAGATCAGAAGGCCTATCTGCCCCAAAATCTGTCTTCCTGAGTCTAAGGAGTTCAGGGTTTTTATGGATTCAAACAAAAGGGGATGGATTTGTTACTGTTGGGATAGTAATGCTGAGACCAGGCTAGAATGACTTATAATAGTAAGTATAAACAAGAGTGAGACTAGTTGAGTTTTAGTAGTTTCAGGTCTTTACTTCAGCCTATTCTACAATGTAGAAAGAAAGAAAACATCTATATAATGATTCAGTAATCACAATCATTTGTTAAATTCTTCATTTCTCGCTTACAATAGTATCTCCCTTGTTCCTATAATAGGGTAGGCAGGGGTCGTGACAATAATTCAGAGGCTTAAAGGATTTAGACTATTTTTTCTCTATATCACTGGTCCCAGGTGAGTGACCTAGGTTAGCAAATGGCCCCGGTCTATGCAATCATTTGGGGATCCAGACCCTTCCCTGTTTAGAGCTGTACGATGCCATGGGTGTTCTGGTCCAAGCTGGGTGGGGGGGAGTCAGCAAGGAAAGGAAAGAGCGTGAGGAGGAAATGAGCCCGCCTTTTTAAGGACCCCAGCCCAGACACAGGTCGTTCAGTTAGCATTCCCCCTAGGGGAGAGCTCAGTCCCATGGCCACATCCTGCTGCAAGGGAGGCTGGGAAATGTAGTACGCTCCTGTGTTGAGAGCCCTGTAACTGTGGAAGAATGGAGGCTGGCAGCCACAAATATGGACACGCCTCATTGGACTTCCTTCCGTTCCTAGAACACATCGACTCCTTCCAGGCTCAGGCCTGATGCTTCAGTGTTCCCCCTGGAACGCTCTGCCTCCCTGGCTCTCCTCCCCTTCCTAAGGCCTGAGTATGAATTCCACTTCCTCTGAGAGGCCTGCCCTGACCACCCTATAAGTGAGAAGTTAGGTTTAAGAGATGATTATGATAACTGAATCATTATATAGATATTCCTCTTTTTTTTTTTTTTTTCAACCTTCCTGTATATTAGATTAGACAGAGGGAAATACCTGGAATCTTGGAACTGTAATCCAGCTGCCTCGATAGTGATTGTATAGTCTTTATCTCATGCCTCTATATGACTACAAAAATCCTTGTGACTAACTTTCACTTGTACCCTTTATCTGGTTTTTTGACTTCAGAGTCTTGTGATCACTGAGGACAGCCCCTAATGTTTATGAAGGGCCTTGGGTCAGCCCAGAACTAACCTACCCCAATTCCAAAGTTCTCTTGATAACTGAAGCTGGATCTAACCAAAATGGGCCACCTGACATGTGCAGTAGCTTAAACTTCAACCTATAAGTGACCCATACCTCATTATAATACTAAAAGTGACAGCCATCATCATATTAAGGCCGCTATTTTCTTACATACATTCTGTGACTAAGCATGTAATAAATCTGTGCATGCTCAATAATTAGATCGCCTCTAATTACATCATCTTGAGCCATTGTGCTCATTATCCTAAAGCCTGCTCATCTTTTTTTTTACTTCAGTTTTACTGAGATATATTCACATACCATACAATCATCCAAGTGTACAATCAGCTGTTCACAGTACCATCACATAGTTGTGCATTCACCACCACAATCAATTTTTGAACATTCATTTTCATTACTCCAAAAAAAAGAACAAAAATAAAAGTAAAAAAGAACACCCAAAACATCCCCAAACCTCCATACCCCCCTATTATTCATTTAATTTTTATCCCCATTTTTCTACTCATCTGTCCATATGGTGCACAAGGTTTTCACAATCACACAGTCACACTGTGTAAGCTACATAGTTATACAATTGTCTTCAAGAATCAAGGCTACTGGGTTGCAGTTCAACAGTTTCAGGCATTTCCTTCCAGCTATTCCAATACACTAAAAACTAAAAAGGGATATCTATATAATGTATCAGAATGCCCTCCAGAGTGATCTCTTGACTCCATTTGAAATCTCTCAGCCACTGAAACTTTATTTTGTTTCCATTTTCTTCCTGCTTTCGGTCCAGAAGGCTTTCTCAATCCCACAGTGCTGGGTCCAGGCTCATCTCCAGGAGTCATGTCCTGTGTTGCCAGGGAGATTTACACCCCCGGGAATCAGGTCCCACATAGGGGGAGATGCCCATCTTTTGGTACTATAAAACTATCAGAGACACTGCAGTTCAGGGAGATAGATTTTTAGGCCAATAGGCCACCTGATCTCCTGCTTTGCACCCAGCAATAAACTCTTTCTTTTTTTGAAATGCTGGTGTCTCAGGAATTGGTCATTTGAGTGCATCAGGCAGAGAATCCACTGCTTTTGTCTGGTATCAATCCAGGAAAAGTGGGTTTCTCTTTCTACCCTTCACTGTGTCCCTCCAGGCCCATGCCAAGAGTTTTAATGATTTTATGTGTTTGTTTACTTTTCTGTGATTGTTTCTCTCCCCTCCTAAATACATAGCTTATGTTTTGTTCTTCAGAGTATACTCACTGCCCAACTCAGTGCCAGACTCATATTGGTGGGGTGTGTGTGTGTGTGTGTGTACAGATTTGTTGAGTTAAAGAATCTATGACAATATTTGTTATTAAGTGCAGTCTTTTTTACCGAGCATGCTACACTGTTAGGTCATATTATGGTGAACTAAAAGCCTTAAGTCTCTTTTCACATGAACTGTTGTTCAGACATATTTCTCCATCTGCTGCTTGAGAAGCAGATTTTTTTTTTTTTATCCAAGATATGGTATTTTTACATTTATATCTATTATGTTTTGGCTAGTTGTTTTTGTCTATCTTTTTAGCCCCAGATCTTTTTTTTTTTTTTTGATATATCAAGTAATACATTTATTTATCCCTTACAGTTTCATATTATCCAAAACAGTAATAGATGTATCCTTTGTTTCCTTGGGTCCTGGTAAACATCAATGAAAAAGGAATTGGACCAAGTATTGGAGATGGTCTTCTATTTTGCCATGAATCCACCATTAGCTCTCTTTGGGGATGACTGTTTAATTATAGAATCTGTACTCTTAGCGAGATTATCACAGAGCCTCTGTCAGATGCCTACTGCAATGGAACTCCAGGACTTCCATTGTACTGCTGCCCAGGATCATAGAAATTTTAGAGTTATTAAAGACCAAATTCCAGCCAATCACAAGAATGCCCTCGATAGCCTCCTCTAGTTTAGTAGGTAAGCAGTCTAGCAAATAACCTTATCAAAAAGAGGAAGTGAGGTTCATTTGACATGACTAGGTTTCAGTAAACCCATGCTTGTCACCTAATGACCATTGTTCTCTTTTAAGTGTTTATGAAACTTCTGCTTCCTAATTTGTTCCAAAACGTTTCCAGTATCTACCCTCTTCTCCTTTCTGGAAATCCTGCCAGACTGATCCATTCTTTGTCTCCAAATACCTCTCGAATCCTCACACCTCTGAGCAACTGCTCTTCTGTTCCTCCTAGTATGAAATGCTTTTCCTGCCTGACTGCATAAGCTAAATCTTGACCTTCCCTTAAGATCCAGATCAAATTTCTACATCCTTCTATGTACACCTCTCTCTTTCATTTACCTGATCCTTTTAGGGCTAGTTGCTCCCGCACTCTTGGTGACAGTCAGCCAAGGCCTTGCACAGAACCCACTCTTGACGAGGTGTGTGGATTGTGATGTGGTCTTCTGATGCATCTGGAAATTTAAGATTAGCTTTTTTTTTTTTAAATTTTATTCAGTATAATTGAGATATGTTCACATACCATGCAATCATCCATGGTGTACAATCAATGGTTCATAGTACCATCATACAGTTGCGCATTCATCATCTCAATCTGTTTTCTTGAACATTTTCCTTTCACCAGAAAGAATAAGAATAAGAATAAGAATAAGAAATAAAAGTAAAAAAGAACACACAAATCATTCCCCCCATCCCCCCCTATTTTTCGTATAGTTTTTGTCCCCATTTTTCTACTCATCCATCCATACACTGGATAAAGGGAGTGTGATCCACAAGGTTTTCACAATCACACTGTCACTCATTGTAATCTACATTATTATACAATCATCTTCAAGAGTCAAGGCTACTGAGTTGGAGTTTGATAGTTTCAGGTATTTACTTCTAGCTTTTCCAATGCATTAAATCCTAAAAAGGGTTATCTATATAGCGTGTACGAATGCCAACCAGAGTGACATCTTGACCCCATTTGAAATCTCTTAGCCAGTGAAGCTTTATTTCGTTTCCTTTTGCATCCCCCTTTTGGTCAAGAAGATCTTCTCAATCCCACGATGCCAGGTCCAGATTCATCCCCAGGAGTCATATCCTGCATTGCCAGGGAGATTTACACCCTAAGATTAGCTTTTAAATAAAGTCCTAAATGTCAACCGAGAATTAACAACCTAAGGTGCAAGACAATGAAGGCATTTATTTGGGGTCATAGAATTGCAATTTGGGGAGTTCAGTCTCAGGTAACAACCCAAATCTGTCCAGCCTTGGCATTTCCAGGCAAGAGTTTTTAAAGGAAAAGAAGATAATACAAGTTTTTTGTGGTTGGTGGATATTGGGGGTACTCCAATTGTCCTTCAGTTTAGATAGTTAATTGAGTTCTTTATCTTGTGGTTTGTTTATGGTGTCCTGATGTCCTTAGGGTTTTCAGGAACTTTGTTGCTTGAGGCTTTGCATACTTTGGCAGTTAGTGATATCTGATTGAGACTTGCCTAAGAGTAACCTCCAGAATGACCTCTGGACTCCATTTGAAATCTCTTAGCTATGGAAACTCAAATATTTTGTTTTATTTCTTTTAATATAAGGGAGCTGTAGAATTATTGGATTTTTTTTTTTTTTTTTTTTACACTAAGGGACACTGATAATAATCAAAAGCACTAGGTTCTCTGCCAGGTGCACTCAAATGACCAATTCTAAGATAACGGGCTTTCAAAGAGAGAAAGAATTTATTGCTAGGCACAAAGCAGGAGATCAGATGGCCTACTGACCTAAAAATCTGTCTCAGAATTCACTTTCACAAGCCTTCTACAACTTTCCATACCCATTCAGGATATGAATGGATATTGCATATTAAAACTAACCGTTTTACTCTAGGACAAACCATACTCCCTTAGACAAGCTTATTGAATTTTAATCAGCATTGACTACAATAAACAAAATTTGCTTTCATAAACCTTCCACAACTTTCCATTTTCACTAAAGTTTGTCTTCACATTCTCAAGGTTAAAACTACATACTTTTCTTTAACAAAGCACATCTTGTATATTTTCAATCTCTGCATGCTTCATTACCCAAAGGTTCTTTGAGTAACATCTTACAAAACATCATTATTTTAAAAATAAAGTTTGTCAAAATAATAACAATTTCATTAAACACAAATTTACATTTTTAAAATCATCTAGCCTATTTTATCAGTAAATGTGTATAAATTTAAGGAGAACAAACCTAAGTAGAATAAAATTGTATTTGTTTGGTTCAAAAAAGTCATCATAAAAACAGTAATAGGACCAGACTTTGTCACTGCATTTGTTTGCAGCTTTATTTGCTTTTTATATGTCTTCTATTGGAGGTTAAAAAAAAAAAAAAAAAAACTCTTTGTTTTCATAATATCCCAAAATTATGAACAACTTTAAAAGTATATGGAGTCTCAAGCTCTGGAAAATATACTACAATTGTTTAATTTGTCCCAAGCATAAATCCAGGAAAACTTTCCATAGCTTTCAAGGACATTTTTTTTTTACTTAACTGAAATTTGGCAATTAGATCTTATTCAATTACTCCTTTCCCATGGCTATTTATATTTTAATAATGACTTGTTTACTATAGGTACCATTGCAAAGGTATTATTGGAAAAAAGTGATTTTAATTGGGAAAGTCTTTCAGAACAAACATGGCCTATTCTGCAACATTTCTCCTGCTCCCTTTTCTAATCTCCGAGCCCAGTAAAAGAATTCTAGACCAAGCCCACACTACCCCCATGTTTTTTCTATATCCAGACCTTCCCACATAGCCACCTTAGCTGGTTAGGTCCTGAGGGCAGGGGTAGGTGAGACAAAAAGAATGAGGCCTGGTCTGTTGAACTTGATTTTAAAAGTTTTCAATGAGGGCAGTGGGATTTAAGACTCCTAAGGTGGCCTTAAGGTTGATGAGATGATGAGAGTTCCTACACCTTCTTTTAATTCTTTTAGATTATTAGATATATTTCACTTAAAGCCGTGACCTGGACAACTGAAAAAGTCTTTGCCATTCCCCAAGGCAGACTTCTGCTGCCTTCGGGAAATTCCAGGCAGCAGTTTCTTTCCAATGTCCAGGTTTGTTTACAGTAATTTCAAATATTAATGCTTGAACCCTGGTGCCTAGAGGGTTTTTTTCTTCCTTTTTCTCTGGGACTCCAAGAATACTAATTATACACACACACAGTTATTTATCTTTAAGCAGTTTGAATAGAGCTCTTTAAGAATTTCTTTTTTCTTAAATTGCTATTACCATCTGGAGGTATGAAAATATACATTGAACTATAGCAGACACACAAACAGAAGCTAGTCACATACAGAAAACAGAAACACAGAAATATACTTTTGAGAGGGAAAAATAAAAGTCTGAATATACATCATCCCAAACCATTTTTATTCTCTTTTGCAAAACAACTTTAACTGTAATACAGTGTCTTTTTCTATAGAATGATTTTCAGGTCATTTCTTTCCCAATTCTAAATCATACTGAGGCCAGACTGTGTTACAGAAATAAACTATTTTTTTGTTGTTTTTTACATAGGTTCATAACTAAAATCTTTCCAGTTTTTCAAAATACAGCACAAAGGGCTATATTCAGGACTGCTGTTAGAATTTCCCATTTTAAAGAATTTCAGCAATCGGTAACCAATTAGAAACACTTGAACAATACAAATGAAGTAACACACCAACTAACAAATTTAAACAGACACTTAACACTTACTATATATTTAAATAACATACCAATTAACTAGACTGAGCACAGTGATTAACAATTAAACAGGCATTAAACACTTAATTTCATTAAATACCAATTAATCATTGGGTTACTTATTTTCTAGGAGTATGCTCAACAGAACAAACTCAGGTCAGGGCCTTGAACTCTGTACAGAAAGATACTCAAACCCAGAAAAGTGTAGAGGTCAGAGCAAAGAGGGATAATTCTGAAAGCAGGACCCAGGCCTCAAACCTAGGTCCAGGGGTCTTGAACAGCCATACTAACTTCCCAACCCACTTTTACCATGATGGCCCTTCACCCGGTTTGATGTCCAGACTTGGAACTGATAAGGGTTTCTCTCTCTGAAGCTTTTTAAGGCAACTGAGGGTCTGGAGTGCTGGCAGAACAGAGAAAAACCCAGTTGCCAAGCCTCTAGGCTAAGAGTCTAGTGGCTGCAAGAGACTTTGTTACTGCACTCGCCTGTCCCTTGAGGGCTCCAGAACTTCAGGCAGTTCTGGAACTCCTTCTTAGGAACCTTGGTCCCATCTGGGTTGCCAAATTGATACCAATCAAAAGCAGTGCATTCAAATGACCAATTCCTGACACACCAGAGTTTCAAAGAAAGAAAGAGTTTATTGCTAGGAGTGAAGCAGGAGGTCAGATGGCCTATAGTCCTAAAAATCTGTCTCCCCAAACTACAGTAACTCTGAGGTTTCATAGTACCAAAAGATGGGCAGGTTTTAGGATAATGAGCACAATGGCTTGAGATGGCAAGGTTAGAGATGATCTAATTATTGAGTGTGGTAGTTAGGAGCTGTTACGTCCACAGAAAAGGCCATGTTCTTTTAATCCATTCCTGTGGGTGCAGACCTATTGTGGGTAGGACCTTTTGGTTAGGTTATTTCAGTTTGATATGTGATTCACCCCATTCAAGGTGGGTCTTAATCCTTTTTACTGGAGTCCTTTGTGAGAGAATAAAAGACCAAAAAAAAAACAAAAAACAAAAAACAAAAAACAGCCCAGAGAGCTCAGAGAGAAATACCCAGAGAAGTTTGGAGACAACTTAGAGAAAATGCCCCTAAAGGAGCTGAGAGAGAAAAGCCCTGGAGATGCTAAGAGAGGAACACAGAAGCTCAGAGAGGAGCTACTGGAACCAGTAACTGAAAGCAATGAAACCTGGGAGTGAAGGACCAGCAGATGCCAGTCATGTGCCTTCCGATGTGATAGAGGAGCCCCAGATGCCAGCAGTCTTTCTTCAGAGAAGGTATCTTCCTCTTGATGCCTTAATTTGGACATTTTCACAGCTTTAGAACTGTAAATTCATAAGCTAATAAATCCCCATTGTAAAAGCCAACCCATTTCTGGTATATTGCATTCTGGCAGCTTTAGCAAACTGAAATATTAAGCATGCACAAATCAATTACATGCTTAAAATGGCAGCCTTAATATGTGATGGATGTGATTTTTAAGCTACTGTGCATGCCAGGTGGGCCAATTTTGGTTAGATCTAGCTTTGTCTAGAAAGATAGTTCTGGAATTGGTGTGGGTTATAGTTCTGGGCTGACTCAAGGCCTTTCATTAATAAACATTAGGGGCTATTTTAGTGATCATAAGACTATAAAGTTGAAAAACAGGATAAGGGGGTACAAGTGAGGTTCTGTCACAGGTTTCTAAAGTCACAAGATAAAGCTATATGGTTATACAATCATTATAAAAAATCAAGGCAGCTGGATACAGTTCAGAGATTTCAGGTATTTCCCCCTTGCTGTTCTAATACACCAGAAAGTAAAAAGAAGTATCTATATAATGAGTCAGTAATCATAATCATTTCTTAAATCTTAACTTCTCGGTTACAATACCAATTTGTTTCATGTAACAATCTGGGAAACTAAGATGGGTTGTGACAGATGATTATTCTGAACTACAAGACTTAAAACATCCTAAATCTGGGGTGAAATCCTGACACATCCCAGAGTGATATGGCAGAGAGTAAAAGTGTATTTGCGGGGCCCTCTGAGGAACTGGGGAGAAATGTGGAAATGTTGGACTTCCCCACCTGGGTTATTGCTGATTTTCCCACAAACATTAAGGACTGCCAATTTAGTGGGCTGAGCCCTCAATCTGGGGGCTTTCCTTTGTGAGTCTAGTTGCTGCAAGGGAGCCCACTTATAATTGTGCCTAGAAATCCACAACCCCCAGAGAGCCTCTTTGTTGCTCAGATGTGGCCCCCCCTCTCTCTAAGCCCACTCGGCAGGTGAACTCACTGCCCTCCCCCGCTACATGGGACATGATACCCAGGGGTGTAAATCCCCCTGGCAACATAGGAAATGACTCTTGGGGATGAATCTGGACCCAGCACTGTAGGATTGAGAGGATCTTCTTGACCAAAAGGGGGAAGAGAGATGAAACAAAATAAGGTTCCAGTGGCTGAGAGATTTCAAAAGGAGTTGAGAGGTCACTCAGGAGGGTGTTCTTATACACTATATAGATATCATCTTTTAGTTTTTAGTGTGTTGGAATGGCTAGAGGGAAATACCTGAAGCTGTCAAACTACAACCCAGTGACCTTGATTCTTGAAGATGGTTATATAACTGTAGCTTGCACAGTGTGGACTGTGTGATTGTGAAAACCTGGTGGCCCACACTCCCTTTATCCAGGGTATGGACAGATGGTGGAAAAATAGGGACAAAAATTAGATGAAGAATAGGGTGGGATGGAGGGGATGGAAAGATCTGGGTGTTCTTTTTTGCTTTTATTTTTATTTTGGAGTAAGGAAAAGTTTAAAAAATTGATTCTGGTGATGAACGCACAAATGTATGATGGTGCTGTGAATAACTGATTGTACACTGTGGATTACTGTAGAGTTTATGAATATATATCAATAAAACCATATTTAAAAAAGTAAATGAACAATGGGGAGAGGAGGGGAATGGGATGTTTTAGATGTTCTTTTTAATTTTAATTTTAATTTTATTTTTTGGAATAATGACATTGTTCAAAGATTGATTGTGGTGATGAATGCACAACTGTATGACAATACTGTGAACAACTGATTGTACACTTTGAATGATTATATGTCATGTGAATTTATCTCAATAAAATTGCATTAAAAAAAATCCTGAGTGTCCCAAGGGCAAAGAATCACAATTCAGAGCTGCAAGGAAAATATTTTCAGAAGCAGTTGCTCACCTTTCAGAAGCATGTTTAGATTTGCAAAGGGTATTGAGTAGGGCTTCTCTAACAACATTTGTAGATTAAAAACAATTCAGGGCTCCTTTCCCTTGCACAAATGCCCAGTGCCAGCATTGCTGTTTTGGGTTAGCCTTGCTGAGGAGACCACTCGAGGGCAGTTGTAAGAGCTCCAGGCCCTAGAAATCCAACCCCAGGGAAGCAAGGCATTGCCCCTGAGGAGCCTGCCCCAGGCCAGACGTGGAGCACATGACCTGGTCATGGGCTGGGGGCTTCCACAAGTATGCTCATCGGCGTTTGAGAACTTGGCAGCTATCTTGAAGACAGCACCCACGCTCCCAGTGTGGATTCCTGGTGCTGGATGGAGCAGAGCAGACTTCTCAAAGAATTGTTGTTCATTGTTTTGACCTGTGTTGTGTCACCTTGAAGGAGTTGTGCAAAGAGGTTGTCTTTATTTCACCTGACTGGGAACTCTCCCACAATAGAAGTGACTGCCTGGGAGGCATTTTTCAAAAACATTTAAAAGCAAATGTAATAGCCACTGCCACCTGCGGCAAGGACTAACAGTTGAACCAAACAGTAGACACTAAAAAGTCTGGAAAGAAAGGTTAGGGATTTAAAAACTTTGAAGAATAAGGGCTTTTAAAAGCTCCCCACTTAACTACTGTGAATCTAAAAGGCTGTATGCATGCCCCAAATGGAGCAAATGCTTATAAAAGACCTGTGAAGGCCCTAAGTCCTCACCTTTGACTGATGTTTGGCTCTGCACAAGCAGCAAGTGAAGGCTAAGGCAGGATTGTAAACTGCCTGGCTAAGTATTGAAGGAGTGCCCAAACACACACAGAGCTCACTGGAAAAGACTGGGAAGTTTTTATTGTTGTTGTTGTTGTTTTTTTAGTTCCAGGTGTTTTAAGGAAATTGTCAAATCACTAGCTGACCATTAAGCTAACCAAACAGAGACTTTAGTGGCCACACAAAACAAAGAATACAAGCTTTACGATATTAGTTCAGAAAAGTTACTAAACAACAGCCACCACAACAGGCAACAATAGCAAACTGAAGAGTGGGAAGACCCTGATTCCAGAGTTTATACATTTGTAATATTTGGAAGGTCTAGTTTTCAGCAAAGAATTACAAGCAAGGCAGATGGTCAAGTATGAGCTACATGCTGGAAAAAAAGAAAGTAGAAACTCACCCTGTGAAACCTCAGGCATCAGAATATGGTATCTCTAGTAGTGAATACTCTACTATTGTAAATTTGCTCAAAGAGCTACAGGAATCATTGGAAAAACAGATAGGGAAAATGAGAGAAATGCTAAGAGAGTGCTCCAAAGAGTTGAAATCACACACAGTAGAACTGGTGAACACAAACAAAGCACTAACAGAAATCATTAATTCACCAAAGAAGATCAACAAATTTGAGCCAAAACAAAACAAAACAAAACAAAAAACCTGAATTTAGATTCACTGACGTTACCCAATTTGAGAATGAAAAAAGAATGGAGAAAAATGAATAGAGCCTAAGAAACTTGTGGGATACCATCAAGTGTACCAATACATGAATAATAGGAGTCCCAGAAGGATAAGAGAGGGGGACTGGGGCCGAAAGAATATTTGAAGTAACAACCGTTGAAAATTTCCCAAATTTGATGAAAGACATGATTCCACACAACCAAGAAGCTCAATAAAACTCAAATAGGATAAACTCAAAGAGATCCATTCTGAGACATATTATAATCAAACTGTCAAAAGTCAAAGATAAGAGAGAATTCTGAAAGCAGCAAGATTGCTTGTTACGTACAAGGGATCCTCAATAAGATTAACCACTGGTTTCTCACCAGAAACTATGAAAGCCAGAAGGCAATGGAGTGACATATTCAAATTTTTGAAAGAAAACAGCTATCAACCAAGAATACTATATCCAGCAAGACTGTCATTCAAAAATGAAGGCGAGGAGAGGCGGGGCAAGATGGCAGACTGGTGAGCTGTAAGTTTTAGTTACTCCTCCAGGAAAGTAGGTAAAAAGCCAGGAACTGCGTGGACTGGACACCACAGAGCAATCTGACTTTGGGCATACTTCATACAACACTCATGAAAACGTCGAACTGCTGAGATCAGCGAAATCTGTAAGTTTTTGTGGCCAGGGGACCCGCGCCCCTCCCTGCCAGGCTCAGTCCCGTGGGAGGAGGGGCTGCCAGCTCCGGGAAGGAGAGGGAGAACTGCAGTGGTAGCCCTTCTCGGAAACTCATTCTACTGATTCATACTCCAACCATAGATAGACTGAGACCAGACACCAGAGAATCTGAGAGCTGCCAGCCCAGCAGAGAGGAGACAGGCATAGAAAAAAAAAAAAATAATGCGAATAACTCCAAAATAAAAGCAGAGGATTTTTGGAGTTCTGGTGAACACAGAAAGGGGAAGGGCGGAGCTCAGGCCTTGAGGCACATATGCAAATCCCGAAGAAAAGCTGATCTCTCTGCCCTGTGGACCTTTCCTTAATGGCCCTGGTTGCTTTGTCTATTAACATTTCAATAACCCATTAGATCTCTGAGGAAGGAACTTTTTTTTTTTTTTTTTAATCCTTTTTTCTTTTTCTAAAACAATTACTCTAAGAAGCCCAATACAGAAAGCTTCAAAGAATTGCAATTTGGGCACGTCAAGTCAAGAGCAGAACTAAGAGAGCTCTGAGACAAAAGGCAATAATCCAGTGGCTGAGAAAATTCACTAAACACCACAACTTCCCAAGAAAAGGGGGGTGTCTGCTCACAGCCACCATCCTGGTGGACAGGAAACACTCCTGCCCATCGCCAGCCCCATAGCCCAGAGCTGCCCCAGACAACCCAGTGTGACAGAAGTGCTTCAAATAACAGGCACACACCACAAAACTGGGCGTGGACATTAGCCTTCCCTGCAACCTCAGCTGATTGTCCCAGAGCTCGGAAGGTGGAGCAGTGTGAATTAACAAAGCCCCATTCAGCCATCATTTGAGCAGACTGGGAGCCTCCCTACACAGCCCAGCAGCCCAGAACTGCCCTGGGGGGACGGCACTCACCTGTGACATAGCACAGTCATCCCTCAACAGAGGACCCGGGGTGCACAGCCTGGAAGAGGGGCCCACTTGCAAGTCTCAGGGGGGACGGCACTCACCTGTGACATAGCACAGTCATCCCTCAACAGAGGACCCGGGGTGCACAGCCTGGAAGAGGGGCCCACTTGCAAGTCTCAGGAGCCATACGCCAATACCAAGGACTTGTGGGTCAGTGGCAGAGACAAACTGTGGCAGGACTGAACTGAAGGATTAGACTATTGCAGCAGCTTTAAAACTCTAGGATCATCAGGGAGATTTGATTGTTAGGGCCACCCCCCCTCCCTGACTGCCCAGAAACACGCCCCACATACAGGGCAGGCAACACCAACTACACACGCAAGCTTGGTACACCAATTGAGCCCCACAAGACTCACTCCCCCACTCACCAAAAAGGCTAAGCAGGGGAGAACTGGCTTGTGGAGAACAGGTGGCTCGTGGACGCCACCTGCTGGTTAGTTAGAGAAAGTGTACTCCACGAAGCTGTAGATCTGATAAATTAGAGATAAGGACTTCAATAGGTCTACAAACCCTAAAAGAACCCTATCAAGTTCAGCAAATGCCACGAGGCCAAAAACAACAGAAAATTATAAAGCATATGAAAAAACCAGACGATATGGATAACCCAAGCCCAAACACCCAAATCAAAAGACCAGAAGAGACACAGCACCTAGAGCAGCTACTCAAAGAACTAAAGATGAACAATAAGACCATAGTACGGGATATGAAGGAAATCAAGAAGACTCTAGAAGAGCATAAAGAAGACATTGCAAGACTAAATAAAAAAATGGATGATCTTATGGAAATTAAAGAAACTGTTGACCAAATTAAAAAGATTCTGGACACTCATAGTACAAGACTAGAGGAAGTTGAACAACGAATCAGTGACCTGGAAGATGACAGAATGGAAAATGAAAGCATAAAAGAAAGAATGGGGAAAAAAATTGAAAAAATCGAAATGGACCTCAGGGATATGATAGATAATATGAAACGTCCAAATATAAGACTCATTGGTGTCCCAGAAGGGGAAGAAAAGGGTAAAGGTCTAGGAAGAGTATTCAAAGAAATTGTTGGGGAAAACTTCCCAAATCTTCTAAACAACATAAATACACAAATCATAAATGCTCAGCGAACTCCAAATAGAATAAATCCAAATAAACCCACTCGGAGACATATACTGATCACACTGGCAAACACAGAAGAGAAGGAGCAAGTTCTGAAAGCAGCAAGAGAAAAGCAATTCACCACATACAAAGGAAACAGCATAAGACTAAGTAGTGACTACTCAGCAGCCACCATGGAGGCGAGAAGGCAGTGGCACGATATATTTAAAATTCTGAGTGAGAAAAATTTCCAGCCAAGAATACTTTATCCAGCAAAGCTCTCCTTCAAATTTGAGGGAGAGCTTAAATTTTTCACAGACAAACAAATGCTGAGAGAATTTGCTAACAAGAGACCTGCCCTACTGGAGATACTAAAGGGAGCCCTACAGACAGAGAAACAAAGACAGGACAGAGAGACTTGGAGAAAGGTTCAGTACTAAAGAGATTCAGTACGGGTACAATAAAGGATATTAATAGAGAGAGGGGAAAAATATGGCAAACATAAACCAAAGGATAAGATGGCAGATTCAAGAAATGCCTTCACGGTTTTAACATTGAATGTAAATGGATTAAACTCCCAAATTAAAAGATATAGATTCGCAGAATGGATCAAAAAAAATGAACCATCAATATGTTGCATACAAGAGACTCATCTTAGACACAGGGACACAAAGAAACTGAAAGTGAAAGGATGGAAAAAAATATTTCATGCAAGCTACAGCCAAAAGAAAGCAGGTGTAGCAATATTAATCTCAGATAAAATAGACTTCAAATGCAGGGATGTTTTGAGAGACAAAGAAGGCCACTACGTACTAATAAAAGGGGCAATTCAGCAAGAAGAAATAACAATCGTAAATGTCTATACACCCAATCAAGGTGCCACAAAATACATGAGAGAAACACTGGCAAAACTAAAGGAAGCAATTGATGTTTCCACAATAATTGTGGGAGACTTCAACACATCACTCTCTCTTATAGATAGATCAACCAGACAGAAGACCAATAAGGAAATTGGAAACCTAAACAATCTGATAAATGAATTAGATTTAACAGACATATACAGGACATTACATCCCAAATCACCAGGATACACATACTTTTCTAGTGCTCATGGAACTTTCTCCAGAATAGATCATATGCTCGGACATAAAACAAGCCTCAATAAATTTAAAAAGATTGAAATTATTCAAAGCACATTCTCTGACCACAATGGAATACAATTAGAAGTCAATAACCATCAGAGACTTAGAAAATTCACAAATACCTGGAGGTTAAACAACACACTCCTAAACAATCAGTGGGTTAAAGAAGAAATAGCAAGAGAAATTGCTAAATATATAGAGACGAATGACAATGAGAACACAACATACCAAAACCTATGGGATGCAGCAAAAGCAGTGCTAAGGGGGAAATTTATAGCACTAAACGCATATATTAAAAAGGAAGAAAGAGCCAAAATCAAAGAACTAATGGATCAACTGAAGAAGCTAGAAAATGAACAGCAAACCAATCCTAAACCAAGTACAAGAAAAGAAATAACAAGGATTAAAGCAGAAATAAATGACATAGAGAACAAAAAAACAATAGAGAGGATAAATATCACCAAAAGTTGGTTCTTTGAGAAGATCAACAAGATTGACAAGCCCCTAGCTAGACTGACAAAATCAAAAAGAGAGAAGACCCATATAACAAAATAATGAATGAAAAAGGTGACATAACTGCAGATCCTGAAGAAATTAAAAAAATTATAAGAGGATACTATGAACAACTGTATGGCAACAAACTGGAGAATGTAGAGGAAATGGACAATTTCCTGGAAACATATGAACAACCTAGACTGACCAGAGAAGAAATAGAAGACCTCAACCAACCCATCACAAGCAAAGAGATCCAATCAGTCATCAAAAATCTTCCCACAAATAAATGCCCAGGGCCAGATGGCTTCACAGGGGAATTCTACCAAACTTTCCAGAAAGAACTGACACCAATCTTACTCAAACTCTTTCAAAACATTGAAGAAAATGGAACACTACCTAACTCATTTTATGAAGCTAACATCAATCTAATACCAAAACCAGGCAAAGATGCTACAAAAAAGGAAAACTACCGGCCAATCTCCCTAATGAATATAGATGCAAAAATCCTCAACAAAATACTTGCAAATCGAATCCAAAGACACATTAAAAAAATCATACACCATGACCAAGTGGGGTTCATTCAGGCATGCAAGGATGGTTCAACATAAGAAAAACAATCAATGTATTACAACACATTAAAAACTCGAAAGGGAAAAATCAATTGATCATCTCAATAGATGCTGAAAAAGCATTTGACAAAATCCAGCATCCCTTTTTGATAAAAACACTTCAAAAGGTAGGAATTGAAGGAAACTTCCTCAACATGATAAAGAGCATATATGAAAAACCCACAGCCAGCATAGTACTCAATGGTGAGAGACTGAAAGCCTTCCCTCTAAGATCAGGAACAAGACAAGGATGCCCGCTGTCACCACTGTTATTCAACATTGTGCTGGAAGTGCTAGCCAGGGCAATCCGGCAAGACAAAGAAATAAAAGGCATCCAAATTGGAAAAGAAGAAGTAAAACTGTCATTGTTTGCAGATGATATGATCTTATATCTAGAAAACCCTGAGAAATCGACGATACAGCTACTAGAGCTAATAAACAAATTTAGCAAAGTAGCGGGATACAAGGTTAATGCACATAAGTCAGTAATGTTTCTATATGCTAGAAATGAACAAACTGAAGAGACACTCAAGAAAAAGATACCATTTTCAATAGCAACTAAAAAAATCAAGTACCTAGGAATAAACTTAACCAAAGATGTAAAAGACCTATACAAAGAAAACTACATAACTCTACTAAAAGAAATAGAAGGGGACCTTAAAAGATGGAAAAATATTCCATGTTCATGGATAGGAAGGCTAAATGTCATTAAGATGTCAATTCTACCCAAACTCATCTACAGATTCAATGCAATCCCAATCAAAATTCCAACAACCTACTTTGCAGACTTGGAAAAGCTAGTTATCAAATTTATTTGGAAAGGGAAGATGCCTCGAATTGCTAAAGACACTCTAAAAAAGAAAAACCAAGTGGGAGGACTTACACTCCCTGACTTTGAAGCTTATTATAAAGCCACAGTTGCCAAAACAGCATGGTACTGGCACAAAGATAGACATATAGATCAATGGAATTGAATTGAGAATTCAGAGATAGACCCTCAGATCTATGGCCGACTGATCTTTGATAAGGCCCCCAAAGTCACTGAACTGAGTCATAATGGTCTTTTCAACAAATGGGGCTGGGAGAGTTAGATATCCATATCCAAAAGAATGAAAGAGGACCCCTACCTCACCCCCTACACAAAAATTAACTCAAAATGGACCAAAGATCTCAATATAAAAGAAAGTACCATAAAACTCCTAGAAGATAATGTAGGAAAACATCTTCAAGACCTTGTATTAGGCGGCCACTTCCTAGACTTTACACCCAAAGCACAAACAACAAAAGAGAAAATAGATAAATGGGAACTCCTCAAGCTTAGAAGTTTCTGCACCTCAAAGGAATTTCTCAAAAAGGTAAAGAGGCAGCCAACTCAATGGGAAAAAATTTTTGGAAACCATGTATCTGACAAAAGACTGATATCTTGCATATATAAAGAAATCCTAGAACTCAATGACAATAGTACAGTCGGCCCAATTATAAAATGGGCAAAAGACATGAAAAGACAGTTCTCTGAAGAGGAAATACAAATGGCCAAGAAACACATGAAAAAATGTTCAGCTTCACTAGCTATTAGAGAGATGCAAATTAAGACCACAATGAGATACCATCTAACACCGGTTAGAATGGCTGCCATTAAACAAACAGGAAACTACAAATGCTGGAGGGGATGTGGAGAAATTGGAACTCTTATTCACTGTTGGTGGGACTGTATAATGGTTCAGCCACTCTGGAAGTCAGTCTGGCAGTCCCTTAGAAAACTAGATATAGAGTTACCATTCGATCCAGCGATTGCACTTCTCGGTATATACCCGGAAGATCGGAAAGCAGTGACACGAACAGATATCTGCACGCCAATGTTCATAGCAGCATTATTCACAATTGCCAAGAGATGGAAACAACCCAAATGTCCTTCAACAGATGAGTGGATAAATAAAATGTGGTATATACACACGATGGAATACTACGCGGCAGTAAGAAGGAACGATCTGGTGAAACATATGACAACATGGATGAACCTTGAAGACATAATGCTGAGCGAAATAAGCCAGGCACAAAAAGAGAAATATTATATGCTACCACTAATGTGAACTTTGAAAAATGGAAAACAAATGGTTTATAATGTAGAATGTAGGGGAACTAGCAGTAGAGAGCAATTAAGGAAGGGGGAACAATAATCCAAGAAGAACAGAAAAGCTATTTAACGTTCTGGGGATGCCCAGAAATGACTATGGTCTGTTAATTTCTGATGGATGTAGTAGGAACAAGTTCACAGAAATGTTGCTATATTATGTAACTTTCTTGGGGTAAAGTAGGAACATGTTGGAAGTTAAGCAGTTATCTTAGCTGAGTTGTCTTTTTCTTACCCCCTTGTTATGGTCTCTTTGAAATGTTCTTTTATTGTATGTTTGTTTTCTTTTTCACTTTTTTTTCATACAGTTGATTTAAAAAAGAAGGGAAAGTTAAAAAAAAAAAAAAAGTTAAAAAGAAAACAAGGAAAAAAAAAAAGATGTAGTGCCCCCTTGAGGAGCCTGTGGAGAATGCAGGGGTATTCGCCTACCCCACCTCCATGGTTGCTAACATGACCACAGACATAGGGGACTCGTGGTTTGATGGGTTGAGCCCTCTACGATAAGTTTTACCCTTGGGAAGACGGTTGCTGCAAAGGAGAGGCTAGGCCTCCCTATATTTGTGCCTAAGAGTCTCCTCCTGAATGCCTCTTTGTTGCTCAGATGTGGCCCTCTCTCTCTGGCTAAGCCAACTTGAAAGGTGAAATCACTGCCCTCCCCTCTACGTGGGATCAGACACCCAGGGGAGTGAATCTCCCTGGCAACGTGGAATATGACTCCCGGGGAGGAATGTAGACCCGGCTTCGTGGGACGGAGAACATCTTCTTGACCAAAAGGGGGATGTGAAAGGAAATGAAATAAGCTTCAGTGGCAGAGAGATTCCAAAACGAGCCGAGAGATCACTCTGTTGGGCACTCTTACGCACACTTTAGACAACCCTTTTTAGGTTCTAAAGAATTGGGGTAGCTGGTGGTGGATACCTGGAACTATCAAACTACAACCCAGAACCCATGAATCTCGAAGACAGTTGTATAAAAATGTAGCTTATGAGGTGTGACAATGGGATTGGGAAAGCCATAAGGACCAAACTCCACTTTGTCTAGTTTATGGATGTATGTGTAGAAAAGTAGGGGAAGGAAACAAACAGACAAAGGTACCCAGTGTTCTTTTTTACTTCAATTGCTCTTTTTCACTCTAATTATTATTCTTGTTATTTTTGTGTGTGTGCTAATGAAGGTGTCAGGGATTGATTTAGGTGATGAATGTACAACTATGTAATGGTACTGTAAACAATCGAAAGTACGATTTGTTTTGTATGACTGCATGGTATGTGAATATATCTCAATAAAATGATGATTAAAATAAAAAAAAAAATGAAGGCGAATTTAACATATTCCAAGATCAATAAAAAATGAGAGTTTGTTGCTAGTAAACCTTCCCTCCAAAAAAATGCTAAAAGTAGTCCTTCAGCCTGAAGTGAAAGGGCACTAGAAAGTAACTGGAGTCCAAAGAAATAAAATACACTGGTAAAGTTAGCTACATATGTAAATATAAAAGTCAGTATAAATGTATTTTTAGTCAGTACTTCTTTTTTCCTATCTTATTTAAAAGATAGCTACATAAAATAATAAATCAGCGTCAGCAGATGTACATATAAAGATGTAATTTGTAACAATAAGAGGTGGGGTGGGGAATGGATCTATAGAGGATCAGTTTTTATATAAACTGGGAAGGCAGCAATGGAGAAATTGAGCAACGAAATTATGACCTAGAAAACAGATAGCATATGGCATCCTAACTCCTTCCTTATCAGTAATTACATTAGATGAAAGTCAGTTAAAAGGCAGAGATTGGCAGAATAGATTAAGGAAATTGTGAGTCAACTATTGCTGTGTACAGGGGACTCACTTTAGAACCAAAGACACAAATGTGATGAAAGTGAAAGAATGAAAAAAAGATATTCCATGTAAACACTAACCAAAAGAGAACTGGAGCGGCCATACTAATATCACACAAGATAGACCTAAAGGCAAAAATTGCTATAAGAGATAAGGAAGGACATTATATATTGATAAAAGGGTCAATCCATGAAGAAGAAATAACAATCAAAAATGTAATTATCAGTAGACTCTCAACATATATGAAGCAAAAATGATAGGAAGGGGGTGACATCATCAACATGGCAATGTAAACAGCTACTGAAAACTCCTCTCCAAAGATTCAGTGGAAAAAAGGACAATTCTGAATTGTTTGAAACTCTGGAGGAGGATATAGACTGGAGAAAGATCCTGCATGTGCCAAAATGAAGAAAGAGAAGAAATATTAGGTAGGAATCTTCCATCCCAGACCAGCCAGTCCTGTCCCCTCCACCTCACTTGGGCTTCAGTGTGGGAAAGGCACAGAATGAGCAGATGGGAACCCTCCCACCAGGGACACTGATTTAAAAATCTCTCACAGCAGTGAGACACACTCTCACTGTTTGAAGACCTGGGGGAAGAGGAGGACATTGAAGGCCCTGGTCAGAGAGGGACAAAGAAACTGAGGAAATGTGGACAGAGACTGCATTTCCAGCCCTGGGTCTGAGAACCCTTTACCCAACCTTGAAGGTAGGTAGTAGCTGGTGGCCATTTCCTTGCCCTAGGGATGGCTGGAGGACTGGGTCAGCTGAGGGAGTACTTGGCCACTGGCGTAGCCTAACATTGAGGCAGATTTTGGCCAGCAAAGTGAGGTCATAGGAATCCTACAGTTTCAGCTCACCTGGGTAGAGGCAGGCTGAACTAGGAGGCAAAGCAACTTCTGAGGATGATTAAGTTTCTGAACAGCACCATCTGCTGGACAGTCTGGAAAGTGCAAGGGAATAGAAGCCCTTTTAAAAAGAAGCTTCAGACCCTTCAATAGGACCACGGGAACTGGTCTACATGCCCTGCACAGAAACTCAGTCTGGTTTTGGCTGAGAAATATGGACAACCCAACTATCAAAGCAGCACTCTAAAACAAACCCAGGTCTTGCCGACCGGTGGAAGACAGAACACCACTGGAAGTCAGCAGATCTATATTACCCACAGTGAACTTGCTGAGGTGCCCAGTGCCTACCTCCCATCCATGTGGCAGGACATGGTGGCTGCCTGATTTGGGGGGAAGTCTGCGGGCAGAGCCAATCTGACAACTGGCCAATGAGAGAAACAAAGAAATATAGAAATCAAAGAAAACCAACAAGAAAACCCAAGGCAAAAGAGAGAAAACAACCTCCGGAACAAACTAATCAAGAAAAGCAGATGCCTAGGCAGCAAAAAAAAAAAATCATGAACCACACCAGGAAACTTGAAAATATGGCCCCATCAAAGGAACAAACTAACACCTCAACTGAGATTCAAGAGTTGAAACAACTAAGTAAAGATGTTAAAACAAATCTTCTAAATCAAATCAATGAGTTGAAAGAAAATGTGACAAAAAGAGATGAAGGATATAAAGAAGTAACTGGGTGACAATAAAGAAGAATTTGAAAGTTTGGAGAAACAAATGGCAGAACTTATGGGAATGAAAGGCACAACAGAAGAGATGAAAAACACAATGGAGACATACAACAGCAGAATTGGAGAGGCAGAATAAAGGACTACTGAACTAGAGGATAGAACATCTGAAAACTTACACAAAAAAGAAGAGATAGGGAAAAGAATGGAAAAATATGAGCATGGGTTCAGGGAAATGAATGATAAAATGAAGCACATAAATGTATGTGTCATAGGTGTGCCAGAAGGAGAAGAGAAGGGAAAAGGGACAGAAAGAATAATAGAGGAAATAATCAATGAAGATTTCCCAACTCTTATGAAAGACATAAAATTACAAGTCCAAGAAGCACAGCATACCCCAAGCTGAATTGATCCAAATAGACCTACTCCAAGGTACTTACTATTCAGATTGTCAAATGTCAAAGACAAAGAGAGAATTCTGAAAGCAGCAAGAGAAAAGTGATCCATCATATGAGGGAAGCTCAATAAGACTAAGTGCAGATTTCTCAGTAGAAACCATTGAGGCAAAAAGCTAGTGGTATGATATATTCAAGATACTGAAAGAGAAAAACTGCCAACCAAGAATCCTATATCCAGCAAACTGTCCTTCAAAAATGAGGGAGTTTAAAATATTTACAGATGAACAGACACTGGGAGAGTTCATGAACAGGGGACCTCCTCTATAAGAAATACTAAAGGGAGTGCTACAGACAGACAGGAAAAGACAGAAGAGAGAAGTTTGGAGAAGAGTGTAGAAATGAAGACACCAGGTGATAAAGAAGGTAAAGATCAGGCATTTGATGCTGAAGGAGTACAGTATGTTCAACAAGATTGTGTAGATCCAGAAATGGATAGCACAATTTTGGGTGACGGTGGCACACTATTGTAAGTATAATGAACAAAGATTACTGTGAGTATGGTTGAAAGAGGAAGGTTAGGGGTATTGAGGACACCAGAAGGAAAGATAGAAGATAAAGACTGGGACAGTATAAATTAGTGAAACCTGGAGTGGTCAATGATCATGATTGAATGTACAAATACAAGAATGTTTTTATATAAGGGAGGACAAATGAATGTCAACTTTGCAAGGTGTTAAAAATCAGGTGATATTGGGGAAAAATGCAATCAAAGCAAATTAGAGTCTATATAGTTAACAGTAACATTGTAATATGCTTCTATTAATTGTAACAAAGGCAATATACCAAAGCTAAATGTCTGTAAGAGGTGGATATAAGGGAGGGGTATGTGATTCTTGGCATAGCTGTTGTTGTCTGACTTTTTAATTGTATTTTATTTTAATTTTGTTTTTCTTTTGTTGCTTTTTTTGTATAAATGAGTTTTATTATGGATTACTGCAATGTAATCCCTTTGGGATGTTTTTGATCAACCTCCTAGATTTTGTAATCACTAAGAAACAAATAATAATTTTGTAACCTGAACAATGTAGACTAATTCTTTTTAAGTTTCTGTTTCTGCGAATGGGGCTTTGATTTGAAAGATATTATCTATGAAACATTTTTTGTAGACAGAGTGAAGCAGATTTACACTATTTTGTTTGTTATATTTACAGTGACCATATTTTTGTCTGGAGGCATACAAGGATGATTTCAACTTCAGAGAAACTCACTGTCCCCCAGAACTACTGATTATTCTGGAAATTCTTGTCTCTTTTAGTTTAAGTTCCTAAAAATTTGTCTTCACATCCATGAGTAGCATGTCCAATCCTACCTTCCATGCACATTTGAGAGTCCCAATGATGTTCAAAATTTCTCCTAAACAGCTCTATTTCATCTTTGGGTACTTTGCTCCGTATCTTCATTTCCTTATGTTTGAAACTTCTCATCCTTTGATTTCTCTGATGCTCAATACCACTAACCTAATGCACCAATTGGCTAAATTCTGGGCTTTGGAGTCCAGCTCTGTTTCTTGACTTCTATCTTATCCAAACCCTGTACCATGGAATCTTGGCAATGATGCCCTTGTTTGGAGTGACTCCAGGACCCAGGCACTGATCCTATAGGCAGCTCTTATCAAGTTTCTCCACAAACTGATCCTGGACATCTTTAAAGTTTCCACTTTTGAAGAAGGGTAAATTGGTATAAACTGCTTTGGATGGTTGGGTAATAGTTTCAGAGCGTAGAAGGCTTACTTCCTTCCAGGGTTGGTATTATCTAACTGACCAGCAATCTTTAGAGTACCTTGGCTTTTCCATTACATGACAATGCACATGGTGACATCTTCTCTTTTCTATTCTACATTTTGTTGACTTCTCTCTTTTGTTGCTTTGTATTTGTCTTTTTTTTTTTTTTTTTTTTTTTACCTCTTCCTGTTTCTTTGTGGACGAAATAGAAATGTCCTCATACAGATAGTGGTGGTGAATGCATAACTAGGACAAAGAATAAAGTACAATATTGGTGGTGTTTTAAAACTTCAACTTCTATGTGAGACCAAAGGAAGAGATGTTTATTAGGTGCAAAATCTATATTTTTTGTAGTACACTGTATAATTTAACTTGAATTTCAGTTTATTTGAACAACAGAATTACACAAAACATTGAATAGGAGTGAAATCTGGTTGGTTTGTACAGGTTAGTATGAAGCCTTGACACATCCCAGAGTAATCTGGGCAGAGAATAAAAATATATTTGCAAAGCCCCGTTGAGGGACTGGGAAAAAAATGTGGAAATATTAAATTTTCCCACCTTGGGAGTTAAGGATATTCTCACAAGCATTTGGGGCTATTAATTTAGAAGGATGAGCCCTCAATCTTGGGACTTGCCCTTATGAAATTTGTTACTGCAAAGGAGAGGCTAAGCCTACTTAAAATTGTGCCTAAGAGTCACCCCCAGAGAACCTCTTCTGTTGTTCAAATGTGGCCTCTCTCTGTAAGCCAACTCTTCATTTTGCATCCCCCTTTTGGTCAAGAAGATGTTCTCAATCCCATGATGTTGGGTCCAATTCATCCCTGGGAGTCATATCCTGCATCGCCAGGGAGATTTACACCCCTGGGAGTCAGATCCCATGTAGGGGGGAGGGTAATGAATTCACCTGCTGAGCTGGGTTAGCTAGAGAGAGAGGGCCACATCTGAGCAACAAAGAGGTAGCTAGGGGGAGACTCTTAGGCACAATTATAAGCAGGTTTAGCCTCTCCTTTGCAGTAATGAGCTTCATAAGGGCAAGTCCCATGATAGAGGGCTTGGCACATGAAACCGCCCATCCTCAGTGTTTGTGAGAACATCAGCAACAATCCAGGTGAGGAAGCCCAACACATTCTGCATTTTCCCCTAGCTCCTCAGGAGAACCCTGCATATATATTTTATTCTCCATCCAAATTGTTTTGGGATGTGTTTCTATTTCACACTAACCTATACAAACCTATCAGATCTCACATCCTATTAAAAGTTCCATGTCATTATGGTATTCGAACAAACTGTATGAGTTAAATTGTTTAGGAAATATAGATCCTGCACCAAATAAACATCTCTTCCCTTGGTCTCACATGGAATTTGAAGTTTTAAAATGCAGTCAGTATTGTCCTTTATCCTTTGGCCCAATTTGCCCTAGTCCTAACCACTTCTGCTTCATTCATATTTCTAGCTGAAGTCTGGACTCTTTTTCAGCTTTTTTAACAGTTGCCATTCATACCTGCCAAGTTCTAGCTCTGAGTTTCAGGTGTCACACAGATATCCAGAGTTCCAGGGATCGATCAGGTTATATATAAAGGGATCAGCATCTCAGAATCTGGAGATAGCCATTACAGTTCAGGAATAGATGTGACTGTATAGCAGCAGTTTTCACAATAGCCAGAAAGTGGAAACAACCAAGATGTCCATTAACTGATAAATGGATAAAACAAAATAAAAGGATCTTATTCTGCCATAAATAGGAGTGATTTACTGATCTATGCTACAACTTGGTACTTGAAAACATCACGCTATGTGAAAGAAACTATCTACAAAAAGCCACACACTGTAGGATTCCATTTATATGACAGGTCCAGAATAGGAAAATCCATAGTCACTTAAAGCAGATTAGTAGTTGTCAGGGGTGGGGAAAGGGGTAATGGGGCGTGACTGCTTGATGGGTTTGGGGTTCCTTTTTGGGGTGATGAAAATGTTCTGTAATTGGATAGTGATGGTTGTAACAACATTGAGAATGTGCTGGAAGTCACTGAATTATACACTTTAAAATAGTTAAAATGGTGAATTTTATGTTAAGTGAATTTTACCTCAATAAGAAATTATTTCTTCTCAAAAAAAAAAAAAAAGACAAAACAATTCAGTTTCCATATAAGCTTGGAAGAATGCAGTTCTTTTAGGGCATACCCTTGCTTTTAACTTCTCCTGGTAGCCTCAGTATTTGGCAGGGCTCACAAGCTACCTCATATCATATTCGAAAGGAAAAAATTAGCTCTATTAGGTCATGGAGTCCAATTCCTCTGAACTGCAGATGCAAATCTTGTGCCCTGGAGGGGAGCAGTGCTCAGAAAGGAATGATTCTCCCCCTTGCTGGAGCCCCCCGGACATGCCACAGAACTCATAAAAGGAGCCTGAGCCTACCTCCTCGAGGGCCTCCCGGAGCGTTGTGGAGGTGGGGGGCTGTCCCCTCCCTCCTGAGAGAAACTTTCCTTTCTATTGAAATACTGATGACTCTATTTGCAAAAATGTCTCATTAGAAAAACTCTCTCTGCTGCTTGCCTTATGAGCTTTAATAAATCCTGGATTAGAACAAAAACCACTGAGGCATTAAACAGTCCCATTCCCCAACGAGCTGTCTGGGATGACTTCTTTTCCCTGAGTAACTTTCCCAAGCGTTTGGAAAATTGCCTGCTGCTGTGAATTAAGACCACCAGTAAAACCTTTCAAAGCAGGGAAAGAAAATTCATCACCAAGTCATTTTCTAAAGCTGGCGCTGGCCTTTCCTCCCCCTTTTTTTATGACTTTGGATAGAATTTGAGTTCCCAGCCATCACCTCAAATTTACAAGATGTGGGTTTCCAGCCTGCTCTTGGCTTTGCCTGTTATCGCTTCCCCATGATAGGACATTCCTAGATCAAGAGGAAGCTTGTTTTCCAGTTATTCCTATTCAAATGTGCACACCCACATGTTTCAAAATTGTAATGCTACAGCTTTCCTTGCAAAAGGGGCATGTGAACATTTCCAGCTGTAACGCTTTATGTGAGCTCAGTGCCACTTTCAGTTTCCGGTTTCTTTCCAGCCTCCACCTTCCCTTCCCTCATTTCCTTCCGCTCTTCCTTCCCTCTTGGGTGAGCCTCGAGACGAACCTCCTTAGAACATGGTTCTCATGTCGTTCCCTGAGCAGGTGTTGGACTGAGATGTGAACAGGTAGTGTGGAAAGGCAGCACCTGGAGTGACTGACAAGGATAACCTGGTGGGGGGTTGGAAGGGGTGCAAAGCATCTTCCCATCTACAAACTGGAAAGTGAAATCTGCTTGAAGTGCAGGGGTAAAATTGATTCTGGTTTTTTAAAATACTTTTTTAAGTATAAAAAAGGTTATAGTTTTAAAACTGGGGGGGGTTAATAAGGTCGACACCCCTTTTCAATATGAACAGGTTAGGGTGGTCACTGCCTAGACATCTCTGAAGATCAAGCAAGTGATTAAATGAGAGGAAGGGGTCGCAACAGACAAGAGGATTTAACAAAGGTTTTTGAATACTGAATCTTTATATAATTTTTTTTTTTTTAGATGCTAGGGTATTAGAATAACTAGAAGGAAACAACAGAAATGGTGGAACTGTAACCCATAACATTCTTTGAAATTTGCTATATAACTACTTGTTAAATTGTACTTTGAAAGTTATCACTTTTCTGTATATATATTTCACAATAAAAAATGTAAAAAAAAGAAAATTGGGGGGTTTAAAAGTGTATTGGAAAGTGCACTGAATCGGAAATCAGGAAACCTGGGTCTTAGTTCCAGCTACCTTGCTGATTTCCTTGGACAAATCACTCTTGTTGATACTGAACAAAAGTGGGGTGGGAGTGGGGTGTGCGTCTCTGCCTGATGCACGTAACAGTCAATCCATGACACCAAGGTTTCAAAGAAAGAAACAGTTCATTGTTAAGTGTGAAACAGGAGATCAGAGTCCCCATTTCGCTCCCCCATCTATTATTTTTTTAAACAGTTTTATTTACTCACCATACAATCCATCCAAAGTGTACAATCAGTGGCTCTGGGTATAATCACAGAGTTGTGCATTCACCACTACAATCAATTTGAGAACATTCCCATTGCTCCAGAAAAAAAAAAAACCATATCCCATATACCCCCCAGCTAGTGATGCTTTGGTATAGTAACTTTGTTACAGTTGATGGAAGAATATTACAATGCTACTGTTAACTATAGTCCTTTTGGTTTGCATTAATTATATTTCGCCCCAAAATCTGTCTCCCTGAGGCTAAGGAGTTCAGGGTTTTTATGGATTCAAGCAAGGGGAGATGGAGTTGTTACCATTACAATAGTAAGTATACACAGGGCTGAGACTAGTAGAGTTTCAGTAATTTCAGGTATTAACTTTTGGCTATTCTACAATAAAGAGAAAAAAAATCTATGTAATGATTCAGTAATCAATAATCATTTGTTCATCCGTAATTTCTTGGTTATACTGTCTAAGTGGGGTTGGAGGCCCACCTGTGTGAGAATCATCAGCTGGGCTGCTTGGGAGAAACATGGATTTCTTGAATCAGTCACTGGGAGTCTAACCTGAGAATCGGCATTTCTCAAAAAAAAAAAAAAAACCTCCCAAAGTTTTTCTGAGTTGGAGGACCACTGCTTTGGGCCCCATTCCCCCATCTGAACTCGACTGGGGATTTCTCAAATGCTGTACCGACTTGCTCGGAAGAATGCCAGCATTTCAGGGAGGGACAGCAGTGTCCCCCCAGTGGATGAGGGGGAGGCGCAGAGTGCAGGAGAGAGCTGGTGGGCACCCTCGGTGGGACTCGGCTTCCTGGCTGAGTCCCTGGTTGCAGCTTCAACCGGACCGGCTCAGCTTTTGTCTCTTTTACAGGCTCTAAGATTCTACCGACTATTTAAAGTAATTTAAAACCAATAGAGCTAATATTTAAAACCCCTTCTACTCAAGTGAAATGAAATTTAAAATTATGAATTGAATTTTAAAAATTATCATTGAGCTTCCCCCTTTTCTTTTTTTAATATAAATTTTTTTTATTAGAGAAGATGTAGGTTTACAGAAAAATCATGCAGAAAAATAGAGTCCCCATTTCGCTCCCCCGTCTATTATTTTTTTAAACAGTTTTATTCACACACCGTATAATCCATCCAAAGTGTACAATCAATGGCTCTGGGTATAATCACAGAGTTGGGCATTCACCACTATAATCAATTTGAAAACATTCCCATTGCTCCAGAAAAAAAAAAACCCATATCCCATATACCCCCAGCTAGTGATGCTTAGCTTTGGTATAGTAACTTTGTTACAATTGATGGAAGAATATTACAATGCTACTGTTAACTATAGTCCTTTTTGTTTGCATTAATTATATTTTTCCCATATAACACCCTATTATTATTACCTTGTAATAGTGGCGTACATTTGTTCCAGTTCCTGTAAGAACTTTTTTATATTTGTACAATTAACCACAGTCATCATCCACAACAGGTTTTGCTGTTATGCAGTCCCATGTTGCATCCTTTAGCTTTCCTTCTAGTGACATACATGACCTGGACTTCCCCTTTCAACCATACTCACACTCAGCACTGTTATTTACACTTACAATATTGTGCTACCAACACCTCTAACATTTCCAGACATTTACAATCAACCTTATTAAAAATTCTGTACACCATAAGCATCATTTCCCATTTTCTACCCTCTTTCTATCTCCTGGTAACCTATACTCTAGATTTTAACTCCCAGAATTTGCTCATTACAATTAGTTCATATTAGTGAGACCATACAATGTTTGTCCTTTTGTGTCTGGCTTATTTTGCTCAACATAATGTCCTCAAGATTCATCCAATTTGTTGCTTGCATCAGGACTTCATTGCTTCTTACAGCTGCGTAATATTCCATCATATGTATATACCACATTTTGTTTATCCACTCACTAGTTAATGGGCACTTGGGTTCCTTCCACCTTTTGGCAATTGTGAATAAAACCACTATGAACATCAGTGTGCATCAAAACTTAATTGGTTTTGAATTCTCTTGTTTGGGATATAACATAAGATTGTTTGAATTTAATTTTCAGCTGAAAAAAAAAAAGGCTTCTATGAAGCTTTGAATGTTCCTCCTGCCAAACTACAGATGGGCCGTTTATGTAAAGGTGCATTTAATACCCCCAGCAGGTGTGCCCTCTGGAAGGCATATTTTGATCCACATGTCAAAACTATGCCTAATTTCAAGATTTCTAATTCTTGATTATTGTCCTAGTTTGCTAATGCTGCAGAATGCAAAACACCAGAGATGGATAGGCTTTTATAAAACGGGGGTTTATTTCACTACACAGTTACAGTCTTAAGGCCACAAAGCATCCAAGGTAACACCTCAGTAATCGGGTACCTTCAATGGAGGATGGCCAATGGCATCCGGAAAACCTCTGTTAGCTGGGAAGGCAGCTGGTGTCTGCTCCAAAGCTCCGGCCTCAAAACGGCTTTCTCCCAGGATGTTCCTCTCTAGCAAGCTTGCTCCTCTTCAAAATATCACTCCCAGCTGCACTCCGTTCCCTCCCCCCGAGTCAGCTCATTTATATAGCTCCACCCATCAAGGCCCACCCTGAATGGGCGGGGCCACGCCTCCATGGGAACATCTCATCAGAATCATTACCCACAGCTGGGTGGGGCACATTCCAAGCAAATCCAACCATCACCAAAACGTCTGCCCCACAAAATTACAAAGACAATGGCATTTGGGGGACACAATACATTCAAACCGGCACAATTATAAAACACAATTTTCAGACCTTTGGGAAAATCTGGATTCTGATTCCTAGTCTCTCATCTTGGATCCACTGGTGTCTTATCTGCTCTCAGACAAGTCCCTTAACTTCTTTGTGGGAGACTCCCTTCTCATAGAACTTCCTTCTCCCGGGCTCTCTCCTCATATCCACAGGATCATGGGGTCTGCTGAGTGCTTCCCACCCCTGTCCTGCTCCTTGCAGATGTCCCACACCCAACTCCAGCTGAGCCCATGAGGGCAGCTTCCCTGAGGATCTGTGCCTGGGTCCAAGGGGCTGCCTGTCAGCCTCTCATGTGGTTGGGCCTATGATCAGTGGCCTTGGAGCCCTGAGCAGCCATCATTGGCCCATGGACTGGGTATCAGAGCGAGTCATGGTGAAGAGAAAGAAGAATGAATTGTGTGTGTGGAGAGGAGCAGAAACAGAATCCCAGAAACCCGGGGTTTCTAAAGGCTTCCAGTTTCTAGCTCTAGTACCATTCGAAGGATGGCTATGTGCTTTGGGTTCTATGAGATACCCCTGCTCAGTTAAATTCTTTTTTTATACTTTTTGCTTAAGCTAACTCAGATGGTTTCTGTCACTTGCAATTGTAGAGTTATAACTAATTTAACCTGAAAAATGATATAAGTCCAACCCAGTTCATAGGCATATTATAAAAATGAATTGAGATACTTGTAAGAATATGTAATAGAAGTATCAATGCTAATCTATCTTGTGGTATGATTATTGTTATCATTATTATTACTTGTGTCCTCCTTTTTCCCGTTGGGTTAAAAAATACCATATTCATTGGCTATCCCCAATATTGCAACATTGCTCTTTTATTTGGAATAAGGCCCTTTTTTTAAATGCAAATATTTGCAAGTAAGAGCAACACACTTTAAAAATAATGGAGCACTTAATATGTTCCAAGAGAGGTGTCAGGTACCCGACTTTATATTTGTTCTTTCCTTCTTTCTTGCTTGCCCTGAATGACACCAATGTTCAGGAGTGGGGCCGTATACTGTGTGGTCCTGGCCTTCAGAGAGCTTAGCTTCTATTTAGGGACTGAGCAGGTAGCCAGCCAGTTACAGTGTGTGTATGGCTCCTACTTGCAATGGATCCAAGAGGACCCAGGACAGTGACTGTGGATAAAGGGCATTTTAAGGGGGAAAAAAGGGAAGGGTATGGATTTGGGGGCTCAAATAAGTGAGTTTTGTTTTTCAAAAGAAGTCAAGCTCAAATGGGAGGAGGGCCATGAACCAAAGGAACAGGAGCAATTGAAAAACTGTTTACTGGTGGTTTGAGCTTTGAAATGATGGATGATAGTTGACAACATTTTGAGAAATGGGGCAAACTCACAGATTGTGTGGTGACAAGAGCCTCCCAGACAAAACGTCCCAGAGGCTTTGGTTTTGTGACTTTCTCTTGTGTTGAAGAAATGGATGCAGAAATGCGTGCTCAACCACATGAGGTTGATGGGCGTGTAGTGGAACCAAAGAGAGCACTTTCTGGAGAGGATTCTGTAAAGCCTGGTGCCCATCTAACAGTGAAGAACATTTTGGTTGGTGGTATTAAAGAAGATACAGAAGAATATAATTTGAGAGACTACTTTGGTATTTAATATGTCAAGATTTTGCATTTAATATGGCAAGATTAAAACCATAGAATTTATGGAAGACAGGCAGAGTGGAAAAAGATAGGATTTGCTTTTGTAACTTTCATTGATAAACTTGTGGCTCAGAAATACACTATTAATGGGCATAATTGTGAAGTGAAAAAGGCCCTTTCTAAACAAGAGATGCAGTCTTCTGGATCACAAAGAGGTCATGGATGTGGATCTGGCAACTTTATGGGCTGTGGAGAGAACTTTGGAGATGGTGGAAACTTTGGTGGAAGAGGAGGCTATGGTGGTGGAGGTGGTGGCAGCAGAGGTAGTTATGGAAGAGGTGGGTATAATGGATTTGGAGGTGATGGTGGCAACTATGGTGGTGGTCCTGGTTATATTAGTTGAGGGGACTATGTTGGTGGTGGACCAGGATATGAAAACTGAAGTGGTAGTGGTGGAGGGTATGATGGTTACAGTGAAGGAGGAAATTTTGGCGGTAGTAACAACAGTGGTGGTGGGTCTATGATGATTTTGGAAATTATAGTGGACAACAGCAATCAAATTATGGACCCACAAAAAGGGACAGTTTTAGTGGAAGAAGCTCGGGCTGTACCTATGTTGGTGGTTATGGATCTGGCACTGGGAGTGGTGGATATGGTAGCAGAAGTTTCTAAAAACTCAACAGAAAATGGTTACAGCTCTTAGTAGGAGAGAGAGCAAGGAATTGCCAGGAAGGCTGCAGATTACTTTGAAACAGTCATCCCAGATGCATTAGAGGAATTGTAAAAATCTGCCACAGAAGGAATGATGATCCGTAGTCAGAAAAGTTACTGCAGCTTAAACAGGAAACCCTTCTTGCTCAGGACTGTCATAGCCACAGTTTGCGAAGAGTGTAGCTATTGATTAATGCGATGTAGTGTCAATTAGATGTACATTTCTGAGGTCTTTTGTCTTTTCATTTGTCTTTTTCTTTTCATTACATCAGGTATATTGCCCTATAAATTGTGGTAGTGGTACTAGGAATAAAAAAATAAGGAATCTTAAACTTTTCAATATTTGTGTAGTTCAGTTTTCCTACATTTTAGTACAGAAACTTAACAAAATGCAGTTTTGAAGGTATTTCCTTGTGAGTTAACAAGAAGATCATTGTTAATTACTATGTTGTATGAATTTTGCTAAAGGTAACTGTAAAGAAACACCCATTGACTTGCAATTTAAGGGGACTCTATTCTCCCCATTTCCAAACCATGGTATAAATGGGCACTGACATATGGAGAGAATGGATATTTGTATGCTTGCAATGTGTGTTTTAGATAACAATTAGGATTGGGTATTTAAATTGCATATTTTTGAATTTAATAGCATTAAGATTTACCTTCAAATGAAAAAATCCCAAAATTCCTATTTGGTTTTTGTGCATTTTCTTTAAAAATGTAGTCATCTATCATTTTAGTGTGTGAGCTTTGCTAAAAGTCCTAGGTGTGTTTACAAATTCTCCCTTCTACATTTACCTTGGTCACACATGAATTATTGTCATAATATTATTTGGGTATAAAGAAAGCCTACTGCCCTATGCTTAAATTCTAGAATGGGACAGTGTTTTGTTTGTTTTGTTTTTGTTTTTCCCTTACTACTTTAAGAACCATTCTTAAGAACTTTGCAAAATACAGGGCCACTAAACCTACTATATTCAAGCAAATTAGTGGCTACCTTTTTTTTTCCTTTTTAAAGCACAAGAGGCCCATAAATCTTCAGTTATTTTCCTTGGTTTAATATTTTTTTAATTGATAAAAGCTCTCAGAGCAAGAGAATAAAAATCATGCATTGTTGAACTCTTACCTGCTTTCTTATTGGAACCCTGTGCATTTTACTGGACAAAACCAAGGATAGTCCAGGTATAATCATCCAAAATAACTTACTCCAGCCGGAATGTAGCACAATTGCTTAATACAAGCCTCTCTCTGCCCAAAGGCCTGAATTGAATTTTGGATAGTCTGAATTCTTACTCTCACTTTGATTCCCAAAGAACACACGTTATCCCACATGTGTGTTTCAACCTAAATCATGTCGGTTTGGATTATCAGTCTGTTTGCAAGATCCTAGTTGAGAAGACGTAGATAACAAGATCATATATATGAAAGTCAGTGTCTACTGTTTTACACCAGCAAGTGCTTATAATTTGATATGAGCCCTAAGTGTGTGCCCTGCTATTGTTTTTCCTTTGGTAGTTGAACATTGGATTTGAAGATTCCTTTTAAGAAGTACCAAGCAAAACAAACAATAAAAAGGAGAATGCTAGTGTTTGAATACGCTCTATCTCGTTGCTCTAATTCTTTGCCTCTGCACATTATTAATATTTGGATGCATCCAATGCCAGCATGGAAATCAGTCTTCACAGATACTGCAGTTATCCAGAAAACACTAAAAAAATCAATAAATATAACAGACAAAATTCCATTTGTTAATGGGCATATGTGAATAAGCAGCATAGAAAATAGGCTAATGTTAGAAAATGGTTAAGTCCTTACCTTTAAGTGTGGTTATATAAATGGACACTGGCAACGTTCAGGACTCACCTGGGTACTTGGTCAAAGTAATGCTTGGGAAGCATTTAATTAAAATTGAGCTAAATTGTCTCAAGTTCTTTTATTCATATAATAACGGTTGAAAGAAGGGGGGAAAGAGATTAACATTTCTTGTTTTTATGCTTGTGAAATTGTCTGACATGACATTGACAGTATCCCTGAATGGTATATGAGGTTAAGTATACTGTTAACAAACTTTCTATGTTCTAGAATTAGTTTAGTAGTGAAAATATTTCCAGTACGTTGATGTTTGCAACATATAAACAGGTGAAGTCTGTGTATGTGACCTGTCTATAAGGTGTGTTATTGGCTTAGTTCTTGTGAACAGTGTGGAAAAGTAAGCCAGGAGGAGAGTGATTTAACCAACTTTAAAGGACCTAAGATGTGTTTTTTAAGCACAGTGTGGATAAAAGGAAACTCCCTAAGATAGAACTTCAGGAGCCTTTCAAGTATGGACAAGCCAGCTTAAAAAAAAAAATGACAAGGAGCAGCAACAGCTTCAACTACAGAGAAGTGAGGGCATAAGATACAACGGTGCTGGCGGACACCTTTCCAAAGGCTAGTTAAGTCTGCTTATTACTATTGAAGTAGTGAAAAAAGTCTAGCAGGAGCTCTTGCCTTTTGGAACATCCGTGAGAGATAGTTGCCATGGTCACTAGGTCTAGCATTTAGACCTGCAAGGCAGGACAATGAGCATTATGTAAGGCTTGAATTTGAAATTTTTTTTTTCACTAATTAAAGAGTAATTTTTTGTAAAGCAAAAAACAAAACAAAACATGTCAAGTTGACTTAGCAATTGAGATACACCTGATTTTCTGGTAGCATGGTTCAAGTTAGAACATTGGACAGGAAACTTGAAAGAGCGACTCAGTTACATGCAAACTCCAGAAGGTATTCATGGTGGAAATTTATGTGCATATGAAAGCAATTCCCAGAGAGGGCCCTTTGCCAATGTTGGCCCTTGGTCACCCTCTCCACTTCCTCTCCTGGAAATGGGTAAAAGTGGAGGGACAGGGTAAGGACTGATGCAACTATATCACTGACTCAGGGATTCTTTGTGTTTAGAGATGAGTGTCATTCTTTGACTTTTCCTCTTGAATAGCATTTTCTGTTTCCACCTCTTTAATTAGAGGTAGAAATTCGCTTAACAAATTAAAAAGAGAACAGTCTTTTCAAGCCCATTTCCTTGTACTCCCAAGAGAGTTTGAGATTAGGTCAGCACATATCTACGCTATTTACATCTCTGATGTTGACATGATGGCAGGTGACTTGGTCAAAACTGGAGCTGGCCATAGCAATGACCACTACTGTCTTGGCTTCAGAGACTGCTCTGTAATGTCTTGGCTTGTAATACCAGTTTCGTTTACCAGGTAAATGTTTCTTTGGATGTGTATTAATGTTAATATTATTATTATTATTGTTGCAACACCTATCAAAGAAAGAGAAAGCAACCATGCCAGGGTATGGTTAGAGGCCTCTCTGCTATATCAAGGACTTCAGGTTTCCTGTTGACTAGCCTACATTCTTCTTTGCACCAAGACTCACCAGCCTCCCCCACCCCCGTGAACAATATGAAGTGGACACAGCATGAAATGCTTTGAAGGGAAAAGTCACGCTAGGTTTCTAGGCTACAACACTTTTTCAGTTTGCTTAAGAGAAATCACATTTAGTTCATTTTCAGGGCAGCTCTTTGAGCTTGAGGGAAGAAGGCAAATAAGCAGCCCCTTCTCCCACCCCCAACCCACCTACCTTGAGTGCTTCCAACCTTGACTCGGTCAACATTAACAAAGTGAACTAAGAAAATGATTTGAATGTTCAATCAAATAAATATCTTTCTATGAGAGAATGTTCACAAGGTACAGTTAACTGAAAACATCAGGAAATTGATATATATATATACACACTAAATTAAATGCTTTTATATGTATATAAGATTGATATACACACACAATATACCAAAATGGGTGGTGGATTATGGATAATTTTTCTCTTTTTTATACTTTTCTTATTTTTCCAAACTTCCCTAACATAAGCAGGAATACTGATAGCAGAGTATGAGCCAGGCTGCCTGGTTTAAGTTATAGCTCTAACACTTCTTAGCTGTGTGACATTAATTTCACTGTGCCTCAGTTTCCTCATCTGAAAAATGGGGTAAGAGTTGCACCTACTTCATAGGATTATTATCAGTGTTAAAAGAGTTAATATGTATAAAGTGCTTATAATATGTCAAACACAAAGTAAGCACTATCTAAGTGTTCGTTCAATGGAGAAAACAATACTTTTTAATTTAGCCAAAATGTTTTAAATTTTCTCTGGAATACTAGTTATCATATTTCCATGGAGTTCATATTTTATGATATGTGTTGCTGACGAGAGCACACACATATCCCTCTGTTTGTCCTGGATGTCTGAAAGTCAGGGATGCATAACTTTTGGTGGGTTGCTAAAATTCTAAAAAATTATGTCAGGCCATGACAAAGAGCAAGGAGTTCCCAAGGGTATACTATGACCTCCCTCCCCAACACACACACACTTGGTTATAGCTGAGTTATGGCAAGCCTCATTCTCTCTTAAAACACAGGTTACACTATCACAATTTGATTCATGCTGTTCACAGAACTGGAAGGATCCTTGACCTTTAGTAAATGATGCCCCCCTGCCTAGAGGTTGAAATGCCCTGGGTAAACCTGTGTCACTGATACGTGCCTCATTCCCTCACGTAGACCTGGGAGGAGAAGAGGGGCTTTGTGGTGAGTAGTCAAATAATTGTGAAATTGTTAGACTGATATGAGAAATAGAGGGCATAATGACTAGGCAGAAAGAGTTTGGAAGGATCTTTTCCCAACATTAAAGTAGTACCCATACAAAAGCAAACCCTTAGTTTTTAAAAGTTCTAATTTTGTGGGAAATGATAAATACCTATTGCCTTGCAGACTAAAGAGCTGACTGATTGAGCTCATTTTTCATTGTGAAATTTAAAATGTTGTGTTGGTCAGGTGGTGCCCAAGAACTGACAGAAAGAAGCAGACTGGAGGGAAAAAAGAGCAAAAGGGGGCTTCTTGCACGGGAGAGGGGAGGTAAGATGGCACTGAAAATCATACAAAATCAACACTGATGCTGTTTTCATTCAGCCAATGGAAAAATGTTCTGGAAAAAGGAAACGCCAGATCTCTTGTTTACCCAGCTGTCTGTACCAAGTGAATTATTCATGATTAAATGTGAATAATAAACCTATGCAAATATTTGCTGTATTGTATATTGAGGGGGTTGGGGGAAGCAGCAGGAAATGAAGTCACATTTAAGTGATTTTGTTAACTTACATTCTTTAGAAATATAAGAAAATAGAGTTTTATTGTTATTTCCTTATAAAAACTCATCCCTTCCCCCTCAAAAAGTAGGTTGGTTTTTGGAGGCTTATGTCCTATTGGAAATGACAGTCTAAACCTTTTCTCTTTGTATTATGACCTTTATATAATTTCCTTAGAAACTAATTGTGAAAGTTTTTTTGTTTTTTTTTTTTTTTTTTTAATTTTTTTCTGACTTTAGAGGGTTAAAAAGCTTACAGCAGTTCTTCTTTAATGGGAAACCTTAACTGACAAGTTTCCAAGTACCTGCCATTTACTGTAAATTCTTACCTATAAATTTCAGTTATAGGTTTTGATAAAGGGAATATTACAATAATACTGATACCTGGCAGTTTTAAGTTGTTTATCTTTTTGGTTACAGAATTGGTTCAACAGTTTCCATTAGAACTGTTATACTAATGACTTTTAGTTAGAACTGTGTTAGATTTCATTTAGCCTGTCCATTCTAAGAAACCTCTAAAATCCAAGTAATAGCAATACAATGAAAGATGTTTTATCATCTTGCAACCTCTGTAACTATTCTGTCACTTTACATTGTGTGTCATAACCATAATCTCTTAAAGAGTTTTAGCATGCAAATGACTGTTTTATATATATCGTAATCATAAATGAGTTTCATTAGTAAAAACAATGACTTTCCCCTGAGGCTCATCCTTAAGGTTGATTTGATAGTGACTAAAGCCCACGTTCCAGTTAATCATAGACTAGATTCAAATGAATCTCGCTTTTGCTCAACAGTAACCCCAATGCCTGGAGGAGGGACCTGAGAACTGTCTTCTCTGGTTCCTGGGAATCAGGCTTTTAGACCCACTGATGAATGGGCTGGCCCCTCAAGGGAGTTCTCCACTCCACCCCCAAGCTATCCCAGACCCAAGCAGAAGGATCTCAGCGCTGGATCGGATTTAGAATAAACTATTACAACCCACTGTTTCTACCTCCTTGTGGTTAAAACCCTAGGTGGAAGGTTGGTTCACCACCCATATTTTGCAGTTTAAGAAACAAAGGGAGAGGAGAGCTAAATGACTTGTCTCAAAATAAAGGAGCAGCAAGATTAAGATTAAAAGCCAGACTTTGTGACTGGCAAAGTTCTAGTAAATTCTCCATATTATACTACACTGTACTACCCTCTCCAACCTATCTAGAAACCAATGAAATTATTGGTTCATCAGTTACCAGTATAATCCCTAGCGCTACAGTTAATCTTCTGCCATTACTGTTTTCTTCTTCTATTATCATTTCTGGAAATTTAGACAATGTGACGCTGGACCCAACAGAGGAACAAGAGAGCATACAGTTGTCCAATCTATAGCCCAGGCTTTAGGCAGCACTGAGTTGAAAACAGTTTAGACTTCCAGAAAAGATCATCCTATCACCTTGTCTTTAATTTCAATGCCACCTAATGCATCCTAAATCCATTTTCTTTTATTCTATGTTGACTGGAGGTAACTATTTTTCTTATTAAAAAAAAAAAAGTAAAATTGCATTTTAAGGTAAATTGGCAATATGAACAAGTGGTAAATGTAGGCCTCAAACAAGAGGTGGTAATAAAGAACTTGAAATGTTTGGGAAAATATGATCAATATTTAATAAAACCCCATCTAGTGAGTGAAAATTGGTTTCATTAACATTTTTATTATCCTGTTTCTCATAGGGGCTGCAGTTAACTTATCAAACTTGTATTTCATTTTATAGAAACTTGTCTGCATTCTGATTTAGTCCAATGGTTTTCTTCTCATACTATTACAGCTGGGGAGCCATTTCATTATCCTTGGAAGTTTCCAAACATTCCATGGAATTAATTCCTTTAATAGGCTTCTCTTTAGGGAAGACCCATTAGTAGACATCACTATGAATTAAGATCTTAATCCAAGAGAAAAGCTCTCTGGAGGCAAGAGTGAAACAGATAAATCTTGTTGAGACCCGGGGACTTAACCACATTCCTTGTGGTTTCAGAACGACATGCGTATTCTGGGACTCACAGATAGTCAGAGATAGTTGTCATTCTCAGTAATACCCTGACCACACCAGTTCTTTAACATAAAAAGATAGTTCTAAATATTATAATTTCTTAGAAGAAAGCAGGGTGGCTGTCGTGCACATTTGAGGCAAAGGAATGAAGTGAAAACTCTCTGCTCATTGACAGACTAAAGCCTAGTAAGAAAAGCCATTTAAAACACTTTTTAAGGCTGCTGGACAAATCCAATCTTTATTAATTTACTAAGGATTATTATTCCCCCTTCAATCTATAGATTTTTTGAGTAGAAGTGAAGACTTTCTGCTGGAGTTTGAATCTTTTCTTGATTACTTTTACATACATACATCTTTGGAAGCAGGTTGCTTTGGGTTCAAAATTCTGACTCTGCTGTTTACAAGCTGTGTGACCTTGGGCAAGTGATTTAACTTCTCTATGTCTTAGATATTGCATTTGAAATCAAGATAATAGCAGCACCTGCCTCATTTGGTTGTTGAGAGGATTAAATGAATGAGCATGTAATGTCCTGTCTTTTTTAAGCTAAAAACGACAACACCATCAACTTAATTCTTTTCCTGGTTACCCTCTTTAATATACTAGGCCATGCCCTGATCACTTTACATCTGGATTAATGAAAGTCTCCTGGTTGATTTTTCTGCCATTGTTTAAAAAAGAGGGAAAGAAATGAATGTGCGTATGCAAGTGTGTTTGCTTGTTTATGCTTAAAATAGCTCTGGAAAGACACACAAGAAAGTGGTTATGTTACTTACCCATGGGGAGGGGAACCAAATGACTGAAGGATGTTTTCCACTGTATATCCTTTTGTTCCTTTTGAATTTTAAATCATGTGAACGTATTACCAAACAAAAATAAGTAATAAAATGTAGGAAATAATAAGGACCCTGCCAAGTTCATTTATTCATTCAACAAATATTTGCTGAGCATCTACCACTTGTCAGTCACATAAGCAGGGTTAGGGTGTCCACAGTCATTATTGTATTTCCTTACCCAGGATCCTTCATAAACTGTGCGTCACAGGCCCAGGCTGTTGGTTTAGCTTTAACACTTGATTATAGGAGATAGAAAAGCACTGATTAGTTACAGTGGCCATGACAGGCATATGACTTAGAAAAAAACAAGGTCAGCATCAATTATGCTAAAAGAGATCTCCTTCAACATACTGAAAAGCCTTAAAATCTGGAGAAATGGCAAGGGTATCAGATACTAGCTCGTAACTAACATTCATTGAAGACTCAACTTTCTATGTGCCAGGTTACTCTTCTAAATGCTTTATGTATAATAACTCATTTAGTTCTCATAATAACTCTGTGAGGAAGGCACAGAGGTACAGAGAATGCAAATAACTTGCCCCAAGTCATACTACTAGTAGGGATTACCAGAATTTGAAACTGGGTAATGTCTAATTCCAGAACCTTCAGTTTTAACCACTTCACTCTTTGGAAAAAGGATTTATGAAATATTCCCTTGCTCCAAAATATCTCAGTTGAATTTCTACCATTAATAAAACATCATAGAATTTTCCAGGTGGCAGAGACGTCAGTATTCATTTGGTTCAATTCTTATCCAAAAGGATAACATCCTGGACAACTTGGCTTGAACACCTCTAGTGATGGGGAACACATAGCTAGAAGCAATCACCAGCTGACAGCTCTAATTGCTAACAAAAACAGTAAATGTTATTGATTGCCTCCTAAATGCCAGGGACTCTGCTAGAGCAATGGTGAAAATTCTTTAATGTGGTTAAGCCCAAACCTGCCTCCTAACTTTCTCCCATTTGGGTCTATGTTCTGCTGTTTGGAACTATACAGAATGTGTTTGCGAGTCCCTCATACATTTGAAAACAGCTTCAAAATTCTCCCTAGATTTTCCTCTTCTCTATTTACCCAATCTGTTCTCATACTGCAGTCCATAATTGAGATTCCTTTCTTCCTGTTAACAAGCTTCTGTTTTAAAGTTCAAATATGGGAGAGCAGCACATTAAACTTAGTCTGATGCTTTCCTTCCAGCAAACCCACTTGAGGGAATGGGAGTTTTGACTTTGGGAAATGGGGAGAGTGCCAAGAACAGAGGCAGTTTGGGAGCATGTTTCAAGTGTGGGCCCAAGGCTTGGAGAGGGTGTTGATGTAGAATCCCTGGGTAGGCAAAAAGCAGCACAAGATGTTAAGCTCCTGGAAGCTAAGGAGGAGGACATGCCAAGAGTAAAAAGGTAACGGTAATGGTGAACATTTGCTGAGCACTTGTTGAGCAGTCTGCCAGGCTGTCCAGCATCACATGCATGCTGATAAGTTTGCTTGACTTGCTTCCTTTAACCTCACGACAGTGTTATGAGGTAGGTGTCATTATTATCCGCATTTTACAGATTGAGTAAACTGAGGGCCAGGGAAGTGAAATAACTCTTCCAGAAAGTGGCAACCAGGTTTTGAACCCAGTGGCTTAAGCTTTTTCTTACTTACCTTGTTAAAAGCAAAATGGAAAACTAACTTTGCCTGCTCACCCTAGAACTGATTATTACTCTAGAGATTATCCATATAGAACCTAGATGCTCCTAGCCTTCTCCAGCTTTCAGGAGTCATGCTTTCCTTTAACACTCAAATTTAACAAAGTTCCCAAACCCCCAACCTGTTTAACCTTACAAAGTCTACTCTTATACCAGATTTCTGTTCCTGAGTAGCTGAGTTCCCAAAGACTGCTATGTTTACACCTGTGTGCTCTAGATGATTCTGGCTATCTCAACTAGCCTGCCTATCACCTCCTGCCACAGGAAAACCCTTGTACCACTGAACCCCACAACACAGGTAAGACCAGACTAAAATGTTTAATAAGACTTTACTGAAGACTTGGGGATAACATAATGGAAATATAACAACAACAAAAAAAAAAACAAAAAAAAATTCTGAAGTTGAATAGATCAGCCCATTCCTGAATCTGCTGGCCAAGCCCTTTGCCAGAGTTCCCTACCAAGCAAGTCTCATGTACACTTTCCAGCCAGGTTGCAGGGACCAGTTTACTTACTCCCCCAGGGTACACACACACACACACACACACACACACACACACACAGCCAGGAGTACTTGTGAGCCCACCTCTCCTTAAGAGTCAGTCTCAACAACTCGGACATTCCCAGAAGGTAAAACCCGATTTGCAGAGAGGTAGTACACCCAAGGGGAAGTGGACCTTTTATGTTGTATGAGCAATTTAGCTCCTTGTACCTCAAGTCTCTCCATTTCTGGATAGGATCTAGGCTTTATCATTGTTTAACCCAAAGGCCCATTAATTAAAGCTTTTTTATTTTCATTTTTTAAAGAAAACAATGGTGCCCTCATCCCTTACAGAAACTGAAAACTGCATATCAAGTCTCTGCCAGGGCATCATTACACAAATCACCCTTAAATAGTACCTTTTTATTTTAACAACAACAACATTAAAACTAGTACCTTCTAAAGAGCAAACATTTGGGACAAAGGCAATTTCTCACTTGTGTGAGGATCTAGAACCATTCAGCTTGGAGCACCTTGCTTTAATTCTTATAAGCACAGTGTGGTGAGTTTCATTTTATCATTTGGGTCCTTCTTCCAAAGGATGGTGATTATAACTGGGAATTATTTTTACTATTTTATTATTCTTTGGAAATCCCTAAAGATTCGATACTGTCAGGTTTGAAACCATAAATTGACAAATTTAAGATAAATTGAAAACTAGCTCTACTAGTTAGTGGAATTTTAAAAATACATACTTAACTTTGAACTTGTGTGAATGCAACTTTGACACTGATGAACATTTCCAGCCTCTTCCTGGCAGAGGTGTGCTGGAGAATGAAAACACCCAGTCACACGAGGGACCCAAGAGAGGGGAAATGAAGGTGTGGTTTCAGTGCCTGGCTTCAAAGGCTGGCGGCAATCACAAGCCTAACCCATCTCCTTTTCCAGGTAGACCGACTTTCTGTAAAGACAGAAAAACCCCAAACACCCAAAATCAAATTTCCCCTGTATAATTTCTAATTTAACCATGTCCCAGATTCCAGGCTATCATCATCTCATCTTTTTAATCACACCAATGAATCAAAAACAGTCAGGATGAGAGAATGGCTAGTCTAGTACAACCCAGGCTTCCCAGCTGCGGTCTAATTTTTCATTCTTCTCACTGGAGTTCCAGCTCCTTGATGTACTTGTGTTTATTCATTCCATTACTATTAAGGACAGAAATGAAGAGACTAAAGAAAATGTTCCTTTCCTTGTAATAAATTATTCAATAAATAGAATTGAATACTCTCCAATCTTGATAGCTGATTGCATACATGAACTATGCTGTGTTAGGTCAGTTGGTTCACATTTTCATTGTTACCACATCCTTTTGATAATAGATCTCCTTCTCTGTGTGCCCAGCCAAGGCCACAGGCCCCGGTACCTTCTCTCTGCTGCCTCTTACATATACTGCATCAGATTATGTCCATCTCACCTACTGGCATTGATAAAGACTGCTCCATTAGGAGAGAGAGAGTATTAATTAAGACAATAAAGTCACTATAGAGGTTTTCTAGACAAATTCAGATTATAGATTTTGACTTGAATCTATCAACCCCAAGCTAAGTTTATGAAAATTGCAAATAAAAATCAAGAGCTAAATTCCCCTATTAAATAAAATGAGTCCTTCTGAAATCTAGATTAATTAATTACTGCATACAACTAATTTGATTTGAGAGTCAAAGACTCCCAGAGTCTTTGTAAAAAGCTCTTTTTTATTCAAACACTTGCAGTGATGGTAAACTCACTACCCCACAAGGAGTGACAGATTTTTGACAACTAGTGGAGTTAAAAAGCTCTTCCTTATACTGAGTCAAATTGACCTCCTATAGCTTTCACCAATTAGATCTGCCCTCTGGAGAGACACAAAATAAATCCTAATCCCTCTACTAGACAGCTAATCTCTTTTTGTGATTCTCTTAAAAGAAATTGTGGTGACTCAGGCTACAATTCTATCAAGGATATAATAAACCCAATGCCTCTCTTTTCCTTCTCCTTTTAGTGCACAGAGCAAGCTTATGTGAGTACACTTAACACACTGGGAGAAAGGAAAATTTTCCTCCCCTAGCAGGCCCTGGTGCTACAGTCCAATTCAAGACTCTAATTCGTAAGCTACCTATCGATAGTCTGAAGTGGATAACTGTCTGGTAACCGGTGGTGCCAGAAGGCAAGCTCACTTAGATTTTCCTCTCTTTTGCTTTAAAACAGACTTCTGTTGGCTAACAGGCTCATCTGTTTATCTGGCCCCAGAGCTTCTCTTCTTAGTCTGGGACAGAGGTCATGAGTTCTCAATCATTTGCATACATAAGAATCTGGGGAGTTTTCCACAAAGCTCCATCCCCTGAGATTAAGATTTAGTAGACTTGAGGCAGGCCCAGTAATCTGTATTTTAACAAGCACTCCAGGTGGCGTTGTTCTCACTATACTTTGAGAAACACTGATCTAAGTAAATCAGCTTTTCCTGATGTGAAAAAAAAAGATAAACAGAAAAATACCTTGCATTTTGGTTTTATTTAGCCATAAAGTACACATGCTTAACGTTTATTTTATTGGTCCTATCCATTTAAATTCCATGTTATATAAATAGTATTCCATGTTATATAAATAATAAAAATAACACTTTAAGTCATTTATTATTCATCTAACACTAATCATAAAGCCTATTGAAATTCTTCCAGATTAAGGGGGAGTCTAATAGCATAATCTGCAGGTTACAGACTGATAAATTCAAATGTTTGTTGGGAAGCATTCAATGTCAGCCTTAAGAAGGGAGTCAGGTTCCTAAATTGCAGCATATTCCCTGTCTTGGATTGGCCAACAGAACAGGGCTTTGGGCCAGATTTGAGGAACTTTACAGGGAGAGTACATTTTGGTCCAGTGCTTAGCTGATCAACCTCGTGATTGAAATTACACATAAATTAGACCTGGATCAGCACCACCACACACGTACTATGCAATTCTGTGGGAATTCTAATAAAGCTATAAAGGGATTCCAGTACACAGGTTACAACAAGTTAAAACATTTCACAGTAGTCTAAAAGCCTGGGGAGTTTAATTATGCAAAGAAAACCCTTCTTTCCTTTGAGAACAACAGTGTATTTCTTTTCAAAATTGCTGCTGTGGTTCTTTTACAAGTACAATGTGAGTCTCAACTCTAACTCAGCCTTGAAGTAATGCTATCCCAAGGCAGCCCTGATGACCTTGCTTCCCTGTGGCAAAGTGAACCCATGTCCTACCCAGTAATTTAGCATTTAGTAAATTAACTAAAATAAGTTGAGCAACAAATTCAAGAAAAGGGTTTGGCAATAGGAACTTACTTTCCTACTAAGATAGTTCATGCACGCTTGTTGCAAAATCAAAATTATTTAAAAATAAATGAATAAATGAAGGCATCTAACTTTCATTTTCTGTCAGGAATGAAAACTTTCACTGGCTCGCTGACCTTCCTCTTCTTCCTGGAGCTCTCAAAACTCTGCTGACTGTACACAAAATCCATTCTTTGAATCTGTGAGAATCACCAGAGAGAAACACAATTCAGCAGGGATTTTGACGTCTGCACCAGGGGTATACAAGACAGGTGAACTAAGCAATAATCCCTCCAGCTGCATAACGGATCCAAACCTGTGTTCCTGTGGGTTGGTTTGGCTCTGCACAGAAGCCCTGCTGCCAGTATCGGAGTTCAGGATTCCAAGTTTCAGGAGATGAGGACCCCTGCAGGCAGCCAGCTTCAGGGACAGTTCCTTGGCTCTCTAGTGAATTTAGCACATCCTGCTCTTGAGGGAAGGGTTGCCAAGGTGTGGGGCCAACAAGGAGTAATTAAGGTTCAGGAGAGATCTGGGGCACTGATTGCTTTAGAGACAAATATCATCTAAGTCCCAATTTCAGTTAGCAGAGATAGATAGCCTTGCCTTTTTAATCATATGTTTGGATTAACGAATTAGGAAGGATCATGGCCCTTCTGATTGGAGAGAAGTGTATGTTATTGATTAGAGGGAATTTGATTAGGGAATCATGATGGATATATATTTCTCCATTAGATTCTGCTTTGATAAAAGATTTTAGAACTTATTTTTGTTTAACTGAGTGAACAATTGGATATATTATAATTTGTCAGGTATCCCAAATCCTTGGAATTCCAAGAAACAGAGAACATTTTTATCTTTTCCAGCCACTAGATGGGAGGAAAGATTTGTCCATATCCTCTATTTTTAGTTTGCTAGGAGAATGGAATAAGATATGTATTTTAGAGGAAGACTTGCCAGAATATCTAGTAGAGGCTCCAACATTATGATCTTTTTTTGGTTACAGATGCAGGTTATTATGATCATTGATATGTTGTTCCTATAAATAGTGGGAATGTCAATAAAGCTTTTAAGTACCTTTTAGAACTAAAGATTGGATCTACAAATGGCTAATTTAAGAACTGATTTATCTTGTAGGTTAGAAAGCAGTTTAATTCCTGATCTCAGGAACCATAAATTTCCTTTGATTTAACCAAGATAAAGACTATTTAAAACAGTAAATGGCTGAGAAAATAAATGGAGCTGCTTATCAAATAACTGGTTTGTTACATATGTAAAAGTTTGAAATGGCCATACAAACAGCAATATAAAAACCCAAAGCACAAAACCAAACTTCTTTATGTAAAAGATGAATTTTTTATAGTTTGGTGATAAGAAAAAGTATTTGGTAAAATTCAACTTATGTAAAAGCGATGCTTGGGTATGCTTTCAATTCAAACCAAATTATCCTATCCTCACTTGTATTAAATCTGGGTATAATGGGAAGAAGAGAAGGTAGGTGTTCAAATTTTTGAATGACAAGTTGGCCTGATGGTTTAATAGTTTTGTTCTCTTTTTCTACTATTGTTCATCAAATTAAAGTTTTATTACAAGTTGCAGAACTGCAATTTTATTGTAGTGAATCAATCAAAAAATCTTTACTAATAAATAAAATCTCAAGGCAGTGAGGCCGGGAATTCTCAATGGTTTACAAAAAAAAAAGAACTAGTGGGTTCAAAAGCAAGTAGTCAGGGAACATTTTCAAATGTAGACAAATAATTCATATTAACTATGAAATCTATATAAACAAATTTATCCATACAAAAGAACATTTGAGAAACATTTTTTGAGTGTATTCCAACTGGCTGAGTTGGCATATTTGATGCCAAAGCCAACCAGCCAAAAAAAGGGCCAGCAATTAGAGCAGCCTAGACAGATTATCTGGATGATTTGAGCAACATCAGATAACTAGAATCGAATGATTTCTAATGTAGTTCATATTTTGTTTTAAAAATATATCTTTTTAAATGTTTCTTGTATATATAGACTAACAGAAGGCTACTATGATCCATTTACCAACAAAGCCTTGGAGTAGAGTATCTACATATATGCCTGAAAAAAGTCCTGAAGATGTGCTTTCTGATGTATGAAATTTCCTTACTTTCCATTTTTGATTGGTAACATATTCTCCATTTGAAAAGCCAAAGAGCGGGCTTTGCCTTAAGCATAAATAGGATAGCTAGCTGACTCAGTAGCAGCATTTGGACAGCATTGGAACAGGTCCCTTATTCTAAATGACTCTATCATTTATTCCTTTATGCATTCACTTGAAAAATGCATGTTACTTGAATGCTCTCCTGAGTTCTGTCTTGGGCTGTTTTTTCTCCTCATTCTCCTCTCTAAGGAATCAATTACTGTTTGTAAGCAAAGACTCACATTTGTATGTTCAGCCTAGATCTTGCATCTGAACTCCAGATCCATGTGTATATCCAACTGCTTACTAAAAGTCTCCAGCTGGATGTTCCAAAGAAAACTCAAATGTAATATATCCAAATTGGAATTCTTCATCTTTGTCACTAAGCCTGCTCCAAATCTTTGTTCTTACTCTCTGTGATCCTCTCAAGGTGTCATCTATGATCATCCCATCACTCTCACTCTAACATCTAATTAATCATAAATTCCTATTGATCCTACCTCCTGAATTATCTCTCAAATCCATCTACTTTTCTCTATCCCCACTGCCTTTCCTTAAGTCCAGGCCAGCATCATCTCTCCCAATTACAGGGCCCCCCACTCCCACCATTACTGCTCTTCTAGTCCATTCTCCACTCTAGAACTTAAGTAGTCTTGTGTGCAAATCTGACCACATCACTCTCTGCTAGTCATTCATCCATTACTGACATCCCATTATCCTCAAGATTAAGTCCAAACTCCTTTGGCCTTGGCCCATCTCTGTGGCTTCATCATGTCCCAGTCTTAACCTCTTGCAGATTCTCCAAATAGGCCCTGCTTGCTCCCGTCTGGGCTTGCCTGTAATGCCTACCAATACTCTGCTTCTCCCTCCTTCACCTGGTCCAGGGTCAGCCTCAGTGTTTCTTCTGCCTGCTGGCCTTCCCTGACACCCTAAGGGCTGCGTTCTGTCCTTGTCCCTTTTGTAGCATTTACTACCTGTCCTTACCAAGACCACTTAACAGTCTTCCCATACATAGTGTAAACTCCTTGAGGTTAGTTACAATATCCTAGTCATCTTTCTCTTTCCAGTTCCTGGTATCTGGAAGGTGCTCATTAATTACTGGCAGAATGAATGAATGCAAAATGAAACTGATTTTAAGCCAGGCACCATGCTGGGTACTAAAATTATATCTCTGGTAATATAAAGATGAAGATTAGTCATTTCCAAGGCTTTCATCTTGTAAGGGAGATGCATTAAGCACATGATTACAACATAATGCAATAAAATATAATGCCATAATAAAATATAATGCTACATTCCATTCATTCAGCAACTATTTATTGAGTGCTAACTATGTACATGGCACTGTTCTAGGTACTTGGTATATAACAGTGAACAAAAGAGAAAAATCTCTGCCCTGAGGATTTTACCATCTGGCCATATTACTTTTAGGCTTAATAATTTCCAATGGCATCCCACTGCTTTTAGGATAAAGACCAAAGTCCATACCTTGGCTTTTCATATACCAGTAGTGATTCTTTACATTTTTTAGCGGGGGTGGGTGGGGGTGGGGGTGGTGGGAGGTCACAAACTGGCTGAAAGCCCCTAATGAAATAATAAAAGCTATGCACTCTCCTTGGAAAAATGCACACTATTCCCCTCACATACACATACACAGTGGCATGCAGTTTAAGAGGTCTTCTAGAGCCCCTGAGTACCTCCCAAGTAGAGTCACTACCCCACAGGGCCTCACTGTGTCTGGCATTGCCAGCCTCTTCTCCTCCACTTTCTCTCCCTCTTGCTGCCCTCTCGGTTTTCTCAAACTTTGCTTATTCCTGATTCTGGAAGTTCGTACATGATGTTCCTTCTACCTAAGATGTTCTTTCCTCTCCACCAGCCTTCCCTGTTGCCTAGTTAATTCCTACTCATTCTTCAAATCTCAGATGAAAAAGTTATAACCTCAAAGAAACTTTCCTAACCCCATCCCAATTAAGTTAGGTAATCAATCATATGCTCTTTTTTTTTTTTTTGATACTGAAAGGAATAATTTGTCATTTTATTATTTTATTTTATATATTTTTAATTGTGAAATTTAACATATATATGTAAAAGTGAGAATTTTCAAAGTATGATTTAACAAGTAATTAGAGCATATGCTTCATGAGGTCAGGAACATGCCTGTCTTGGTTACATTTGTATCACCAACATCTAGCAAGTGCTTTGCATATAGCAGGGACTCGATATTTTTGATGAATGAATGAATTTTGATGAATGAATGAGTGGTTGCAGAGTAATCAGTCATGTATGCTACTTTAGTAGTCAGCTGATAACTTGGGCGGCAGTGGAGATGGAGAGAAGACAACTGGGAAAAAAATATTTAGAAGAGGCAGAAAGACAGTCAACTGGATACAGTGATAAAGAAGAGGGAGATGGGTCAATAATAACTCCCAGTTTCTGGTTTGGCTACCTGTGGGGATAAAGGTGCTGTTCTTTCAGAGAACAATGGGAGTTTTGAACCTGCTAAGTTCAGAGTACCTGTGAAACCTCCAGTGGAACATGTTGAATATGTGGCTGTATATGGAAGTTTGGAGCTCAAGAAAGAGGTCTGGGTTGGAGATGTAAATTTGTGAGTCATCAGCATATGGAGGCTAATTAATGCCAAGGGTGTGGATGAGTTTGCTTACAGAGAGATCAGAGCATGAGAAGGGAAAAGGGCCAGGATATAGCCTGAAGGAACTCCAACATTTAGAGATTAGATGGAGAATGAGCCAATAAAGGAGATTGAGAAAAAGAGTCAGAGAGATAAAAGACCAGCAATCATATTGAGAAAGCCAAGGGAATAGGATTTTAAGAAGAGAGAGTAGAAAAAAGGGGGTGGGAGGAGTGATGGTGGTGGTCAATGCATAAGTGTTGCTGAGAAGTCAAAGAAGATGAGGACTGAAATATGTCTACCTTTGTGAGCCACATGGAGGATACTGGGTATACTGGATTGATGGCGGCAGAAGTCACCTTAAGTCGATAGGAGAATACACAAAATAGGAAGAAATTGAAACAGGAAGTACACAAAGTTAAATAAAAGTCAAGACGGATGTTGCTGCAAAAGAGAGGCTAAACCTGCTTATAATTGTGCCTAAGAGTCTCCCCTTGAGTACCTCTTTGTTGCTCAGATGTGGCCCTCTCTTTCTAGCTAAGCCAACTTGGCATGTGTACTCACTGACCTCCCCCTATGTGGGACCTGACTCCCAGGGGTGTAAATCTCCCTGGCAAAGCAGAATATGACTCCTGGGGATGAATCTGTACCCAACATTGTGGGATTGAGAACATCTTCTTGACCAAAAGGGGGATGCAAAATGAAACTAAATGAAGTTTCACTGGCTGAGAGATATCAGAGTAGAGAGGTCACTCCCGGTGGACCTTCTTATGCACTATATAGATAACCCTTCTTAGGTTTTAATGTATTGGACTATCTAGAAGTAAGTACCTGAAACTATCAAACTCCAACCCAGTAGCCTTGATTCTTGAAGACAATTGTATAACAATGTAGCTTACAATGGATGACAGTGCGACTGTGAAAACCTTGTGGATCACACTCCCTTTATCCAGTGTATGGATGGATGAGTAAGAAAAATGGAGACAAAAACTAAATGAAAAATAGAGTGGGATGGGGGGGTGATTTGGGTGTTCTTTTTTACATTTATTTTTTATTCTTATTTTTATTCTTTCTGTTGTAAGGAAAATGTTCAAAAATTGATCGGCATGATGAATGCACAAGTGTATGATAGCACTGTGAACATTTAATTGTACACCATGGATGATTGTATGGTGAATTTAATTAAAAAAAAAAAAGTCAAGAGGGAATTACCAATTCAGCCTGGTGAATTCAGAGAAGTCTTGTTAGCAGAAGAGGGACTTTGATCTGGGTCTTGAAGGCTTAGTAGGAGTTAACCAAACTAGAGGTGGTGGTGGGATGGGGTGGGGTGGGGAAGGTAATTCTAGGCAGATTTAGCATGTTTAAAGACACTGAATCATGAAAAGACATTAAAGGACAGGGGCAATGAGAGATGTTCATTTATTAGATTGATTTTTAGGGTTAGGTGTTATGTCTCCAACCCACCCCTGTTAAAACTGATATTAGTGTAGATTAGTTTATCAAATGGTCTGCAAGTTGCAGCCTGTTGAGAGCAGGGCCTCACACCTAGAAAGAGAACAGCTAAATTTCCATATAAAAGGAGCAGTCAGGGCACAGTACTTACTTTGCATTAGGAAGTGCATCTGCTTGGGGAACCATGAGGGTGAGGGAGAAGGAGGGGGTCAGCCCCTGGGCAACCAGGAAATGCTATGAATACTTTACGTGCATGGGGTAAAAGTACAGGGAATTTTGCTTACTTCACAATTATCTGTCAGGTCAGATCTGGCAAAATGTTTCCTCTTTAGAAAACCAGTCCTCACCAGTTTGGACTCATAATCAAATCCTAAGTCAGGAATCTTTGGATTTGGCAAATCAAGGACTTTTGTGGTTCCATGAGGGCCTGTGCTCTATAAGTTATAGTACTAATGTTAGTTTTGATTCCTCTCCCTTAACATTTCTCTTTTTGGCACAATGAAATGGAGATCAACAGAGATTATTAAATAAAAGCTACTAGCATAAATGTAGCTTACGTTAACAAAAACATAGCATCCTGATGAATGAACAGTAAGACACCAAATGCTTGAAGAGAACACTCCAACTCCAGGGGAGGTGTAAGCTCTCTGTTATGTTGGGAAGTATCTCATGATTTACTAGGATTTATGAAAGGGGTTCCCATTCATTTCATTTCTTGATTTTCTGTACTTTATGACTAGGGTTCTGGATCATGGCTATCTCTATTTAAGTTAATGTGTATTCTCCTTAGGGTCATAGCCAAATATTTCCATTTATCTCTAAAAGTTATTATATCAATTCTCCTTTCTTCCATGTTCTCTAAGATAACTTAAGGCTTAAAAAGTTCTATAATTAATTCATTTATTCAACAAACATTTTTTGAACACCTTCTCTGTGCCAGACACTGTGCCAAGAGATAAAAATACAAAGCAGATCAAGACACGCTCCATGTCCACAAAGAGGTAGGGAGAAAAAAGGGTTATAGACAAAAAGGTAAGAGTCATGTGTAGTGTACAGCAGAGGCTCAAAAGAGATCTTATTCGTTCTTCCTAGGGAGGCCTGGCAAAGCTTCAAAGGGTATGTGGAGCTTGAAATAAGTAATAGAAGATGAGCAGGCATTCACCAGGCATTAGGAAATGGAGTGGCAAAGAGAACATTCTGGGAAGTAGGAGCACAAGTCACAGGAGTATAAAGCAGAATACTTCTAAGGAACTGAGAATAGTTCGATGGGACTAACAGGAAGGGTGAAGCTTGGACTTCACCATTAATGGAGTGCCACTGAAGGTTCTAAGAGATTTGTTGTGGAAAGATCCCTATGGCAGCAGTGTGAAGGGTGGATGGAGAAGACTGAGATAAGGAGCAATGAGGAGAGTTAGGAGGCTACTGCAGAAGAGAAATGATCCAGGCAAGAAAAAGAGCAGCAATGAGGTTAGAGAAGGGAGGCCTAGAAGGATAGAGGGCTTAGGAGATAGAATGGACACCTGAACCTGAGCCCTAACATGATGATCATTAATTAGAATCGGTACAGAGATGGTAAAGGAAAGGAGTCAATAAAGAAAAAAATTACCCTAGTTTCTGATAGTGCCATTGACCAAGATGGAAAATGGAGGAGGCTGAAGGAATGGGAGGTGGGAAAATCGTGGGGAGGATGAACGGAGAAACAAAGGTCTCTGTTTTCAAGATTTTGAACTGGAGGTCAGATATCCAAATGAAGATGTCCAGTGAGGCACTATGTTACCTTGAGCTCAGGATGGAGAAAATTGCATCAAGAGCACATATGGAAAAAGTATTCACTTTGGACAAAAGAAGGGATATTTCTTCTTCTGAGGTCTGAAAGGAAGGAGGTAAAAGTGAATACGGTTATACGTAAATCTTTAAATATGGGGACAAGAAGTTGAATGATTCATACTTGATGGTCTTAATTATTTCTACGAAGTAGAATTTAGGTTATCTGCCTAGGATGGTGGGGGCGGGGGATGATGGGGTGTGGTACTTAAGACACTTAAGTGGTGAAAGTATGGAATAGCCGCTTGGACAATGAGAAAGGAAGCCGAAAATACACTTGTAAAAATAATGTTAACTGTTGCTTAGGAACCAGATAATTTTAAGATATATCATTTCCAAATTAAAATACTTGAGGTTGACATATTTAAAAATTTGCTTTTTTTTTATACACATTTGATTGCTTGCAACAGATCATATGCTATGCTAAGAACATAACATATGTTAACTCATTTATTCCTCACAATAATTGCATGAGTTTAGGGAGTGGGGTTTTATTCCCCTTCTACAGCTGTGGAAACTGATGCTCAGATAAGTGAAATGACTTGTCCAAGTCACACATTTAGTATGTGGAAGTCTTGAACCCAGGTCTCCTGATTTTAAATTTAGTACTCCTTGCAATTTACTTCTTCAAACCAAAGGGGAAAACAAAGTAGGAAGTTGCTGGAGAGGCCATTGGAACCCTTCATAGGGTTCAAAGGCTTCTATCTGGGCATAAGCTACCAGGATCTCAAACTAAATAAGCCAAAGCCAAATACATTGTTTTTCCTTTATAATCAATTTTTCCTCACAACTTTTCAATTTCTGTTAATCACCATTTCCCAGTCATCAAAGGTAGATGATGTAGTCACCTTAGATTCCTTTTTGGTTTCCTAATGCCAACCACAATGTTATGTAATGAGTCAATGGCATAGCACAGAGAGAGCACCTGGTACAATGTCTTACATGTATAAGTCATTCAGGGACTGGCAATGGTTATCATTCCTACAGCCACAGGTATACCCCTACCACAGTGAAACTGGATCTTTACGGTAGGCTGAAAAATGGGCCCCCAAAAGATGTCCACATCCTAATCCCTGGAATCTGTGAATGTTACCTTAATTGGCAAAATATAAAAAATAAAAGAAGTCTTTGCAGATGTGATTAAGTTAAGGATCTTGAGATGGGGAGAAGACACTGGATTATCCAGTTGGGCTCTAAATGCAATCACAAGTGTCCTTGTAAGAAGGAGGCAGAGGAAGATTACAGATTAGAAGAGGAGAAGGCAATGTGACCATGGAAGCAGAGATTGGAGCGATGTAACAATAAGCCAAGGAATGCGGGCAGCCACCAGATTAAGAGTAAAAGGAATGGATTCTCCCCTAGAGCTTGGGAGGAGAGTGTGGCTCTGCTGACACCTTGATTTCAGTTCAATGATACTGGTCTCAGACTTCTGGTCTCTAGAAATGTGAGAGAATACATTTCTGTTGCTTTAAACCACCAAGTTTGTACTAATTTGTTATGGCAGCTACAGGAAACAACACAGTTGCTCTTCCCCTAACACACCTCATTTTTTTCCCTCCTCTCTATTTTGTCCACATTTCAGAAAATGTGAATCTTTTACTACCTTCTGTCTTTAAATTTTAAATAATTTCCTCAAGGCCAATCTCCAATATTATCAATCCATAAAGCCTTTCCTACTGCTTTAATCTAACATGAACTTTCTTTTTAATGAATCTCACAGCACGATTTTTGTAATTGGATTTTTCTGACAATATTTATTTGTTAATAATTTGTCCTATACCCAGGTCTGGTTTTTATGTTCTTTAAGAATTCATTTGTATTAATATTATGATCTTTAGACTATTTGCAATGCCTTGCACAGTGTCTTTCACACAGTAGGTATCAATAATTCTTTTGCTAAGGGAAATGAAACTAATTGAATTATTAGGCTTCTACTACCTACAAAAGTGTTCAGTTACACAGTTACCTATACTTTCTAAAGTTGCACCGACCAACCCTGTAGCCACCTGCTACATGTGGCCATTTAAATTAAAATTTAGATTAATCAAAATTAAATACATTAAAAATTCAGTTCCTCAGTCTAACTGGCCACATTTCAAGTGTTCAATAGCCACATGTAGCAAGGGCTACCTAATGTTTCCATCAACATTACTGGACAGAACTGTTCTACCAAGGCAATCTGGGTATGATCCTAGTAAACAGAAACTTTCCTAGGAACTGTGGTAATAATAGCAACATAAAAATTAAAAATAATATTTTCTCAAAATACAAAGACTTATTACTGTAAAAGTGTCATTTTCCCCAAGATTTTTCAAGTCAATGCAATCTCAATAAAAATTCCAATTATATGTCTGTTGGAATTTGTTAAGTTGATTCTAATATTCACATGGAAGAGAAAATATATAAGAAAATCTTAAATACATTGAAAAAGAAGAAAAATGAGGGGGAAAGAGTTGTCTTTGCAGATATCAAAACATACTTTATAGTTAGAGTAATTAAATCATGACTGGTATTTCAAGGGACCCCAAATAACCAAAATAATCTTGAAAAAGAACAAGAACAAAGTTGGAAGACTCATACTTCCCAATTTCAAAAGTTACTACAAAGCTATGGCAATCAAAACAAGTGTGGAACTGACATAACTAGACATATAAACCAATGGAATAGTACTGAGAGTCAAAGAAATAAACCATCACTACTATGGCCAGCTGATTTTCAACAGGAGTGTCAAGATCATTCAATGGGAAAAAAAAATCTCTTCAACAAATGGTGCTGGGAGAACGTGATATCCATATGCAAGACACTCCAGCAAGATTTAATAAAATTTCCTCTGACCCCTAGGAATCTTAGAGAAATGTTCCCATATTTACACAAAGAAGCATATTCAAAGACATTCCCTGAGGTATTGTTCCTGAGGAAAAAGTGAAAACAATTTAAATATTCCATCAACAGCAGAAAATTGAAACAAACTGGGGCACTTTAATATTGCAACAATGAAGTTGATCTAAATATACTGATAGGGAAAAATCTCCAAGACATATGGTTAAGTGAAAAAATGAAGTTTCACAAAAAGAAAATATTATCTCATTTATGCTTAAAAAAATCCTCAAATCAAGTGTATATATATATATATATATATATATATATATATATATAGTATATTTTTACATATATTATCTCCTTTATGCTTAGAAAAATCCTCAAATCAAGTGTATATATATACAAATAGTGCTGTCCAATAGAAACAAAATGCAAGTCATAGATATAATTTTATATTTCTAGTAGCCATATTATAAAAGTAAAAAGAAACAGGTGAAATTAAATTTTAATAATATATTTTATATAACAAAATAAAAAATATTAACATTTCAACATGTAATCTATATAAAAATTATTGAGATATAACTTCTTTTCCTTGACTATTTCTTGTACTACATTTCCACAATCCAGTGTATTTTGCACTTATAACGTCTCAATTTGAACTAGCCACATGGCAAGTGCTCAACAGCCATGTATGGCTCTTGTGGCTACTGCGTTAAGTCATCTCATGTGTGTGTGGGTGAGTGTGCAATGCGTGTATGGATGCCAAGCAAAACGTATGGAATATCTTTATTGGTAGTTTTTAAATTTTCTGTGAGAATGTACTCATGTGTAACTTGCATAATTAAAATTAAATTCAAAATATGAAGTCATATTCATTTATTAATTCTGTTAAAATTATGTCTTTTATTATTTGATATGTTTATAAATCAAGATTTGATATGTTTATTTTCATCTTTGATTCTCTTTATTTCAATGTGATGAAAGCCCTATATGACACTATTTTTTACTTGCAAGCTAGAAAGACAATAAAGAACATTAAAAAAAAGCAAACCATTAAAGTTAATTTGACTTACCTTTTAAAATAAAATAAAATTTCCTAAAATATTATTAGATGCTTTTCAGTAGAACAATGTCAGTTACTTTACCACTTTCAAATTCAGTGTAATTAGCAATAAATTCTGTGGTAGCTAAAGGTAGGTACTTAAAACACAAATATAAATACACTCAAGCACATACTTGAAATAATTATAAAAATGAAAAAATTTTATCTTGGTTTGTGGCATGAATGGAGGAAACCTAGGGGCAGTGACATATTGGTGTTATTAGATGTATTAAACTTGACATAGTTTTGCTGATTCTTCAAAAAAGAGATGAGCAGATAACAGACACAGAACTGGAAATGTGCTACTCTGCTTCTCACAGACTTGCTATGTAGGTCATTAGCTTGAATCTGAGTCTCTATATAGTGTGTTAGCAGTTACTGAAAGGAACATAGTATAACTGTAAGTACAGAAATGACTATAGAGATAGGTCCCATTAAAAAATACAGAAAAAGACCATTCTGATATGAAGACTGACAGAGATGGAAAATCTCTATTAATGCGATATCCAAACCTCAGGTCGTAACTGTCTACTCTTGGCAGGAAGGAGAGGGTGAAACAGATGACACTTAGGAACTTCTGCATCTCCTAAAAAGGTCCTCCATACAAAGTGGAGGCAGAATGGCAAAGTACATTTACCAGGAAGTCAAATTTCCACTTTAAATTGGCCCTAAGTTCGCTTGAAGGGAAAAAGAAAAAGCAAACCCATAAAGAGAAGTAGCTGGGTGTTTAGAATAGGCACAAATTTTATAGGGAAAGCAGACAACTAAACTTAATTTTTTAATTATTTTTCCAGCAAAAATGTGACATTTCAAAGTTTCTAACACAAAATAAAATAATATCTTTTCCAATCTATTTTATTTTTTAATAAACTTGAACCCTTTCCTACTTAGTTGAAGTCTAGTTATTTAATTGCCTGCTTCCATTTTTGGTTTTATTTAATTACTTCAATAGCTAATATATTCACATATATGAAATTCAACATGTTAAATAAAGGTATACAATGAGACTCACCCTGTCATCCTGGAGCCACCTAAATTCCCTTCCCAGAAACCAACCACTGTTACTAGTTTGTTATACAGTCTTCAGAACTGTTCTGCTTTCATTTTGAAATGTTCAACACTAAAAACTTAAACTGCTGTAAAATTCACAATGTCACTCTCTTCATGTTGTTTTACTAAAGCTAGACCAGACCTGGTCACAGTAAGAGTAGATGAGGAAGTGGAGGGTGATGACCAAGTGACAGACCTACCTGCAGCACCACTCTTGCTCTCCTACAGAGGTGTGCTTTCTTCCCATTGCCTCCAATTATCCTCCTCAACCAAATGTCACCTGTTTCCCCCTCAACTAAAGGAAATGAAAGAGAACTAAATAGTGGAAGGGTAAAAGAGGACGGTCAGGAAAGCCGAAGATTCCAGGTATTAAGTGTTGTGGTGGTGTTGAGGGGCAAGGCGTGAGGGCAGCAGGATGGCAGAGGTGGGAAGTGGAGTGTTTTAGTGTAGTGAGGGAGACAGATGTGTAAACAACCAACTCTAATCAACATCTAACATAGGTAAGATGAAGTAAGAGCTAATAAGGGTACAAGCAGTATGCTATAGGAATTAACAAGGAGAAGGAGGATGGAGGAAGGACTTTGTAAATAACCCAGAGCAAGCTGAGCATGTCTCATCAGCTTCTTCTCGGAGTGCACACATTTTCCCTGACTCATGAAAAGCTAGAGCTGGAAGAATGCCAGACCAGTGTGCTGAAGCTCAGTCAGTAGGGAAGTCTTTGGAACCAACAAGGAGAGGAAAAAGCTAAGAACCTTGCACACACAAAAATACATAAAGGTTCATAATAAAAGGCCTATTGTAGCTCACAATTACTCTTCAGCTGTGAATCAGACAATAAACATGAACATTTTCAAAAGCTTTATTAAGTTAAAAGTCAGGACTGAAAGTATTGCTCAACTCCAGGAGGCACCATTCATGTTGTTGTCTTGTTTTAGGTATCCCTGGAATTGTGCAGTGCACAATCAGCACAGCCATGCATGGCAATCCTGCTTGGGCAAACATGAGTTTTGACTAACACTTTCTAAGGTTCCTATTCACTAAATTTTACTTGGGATACAGGGTATGCCTTAATATTTTCTCAAAAACCCAAAGTTGTTGAGTATAAACGGCACTGTAGCTATGCTACAGAATATGGTTGAGTTATATATCTAAACTATAACAAACTGTACAAATTTTCCAATCTATAAAGATTTTCCATGATGTGGTAGGGCTGCTCAGTTTCAAATTAAACACTAATTTATTTAGAAATGCAGGGCTATTTCAAATCTTGCTGGGTCAGAGAACAGAAGAAATAGTATTAATGTTGCAGAGCATTGGAACATTTTTACTCTGATGTTTTCAGAATTTAATGACAAAGAGTTGAAAGTTTCTCCTTGTTTTAGGAGAAGAACTTTTCTGATTTTTCCCCAGTATGTCTCATTTCACTGCCATTATCTAATTCGGCAATGTACAGATGTACACCAATTTGGAAAACAATATGACAGTGGGTCATTTAAAGAATAAAAAATATGAGAAGTGAAACTCTGATACCTGTGAGTTTTTAAAGTTATGTCATTGTAGATCTCAATGCCTGATTCTGCTATTCCTGATTAGGAGGTGCCTAACCAAAGGAAATGAGAAATATTTGCCATCGTTAGATAATGGCTATGTTTTGTTTTCCTCTCTGGGCTTTGCAGTAATTGTTGATTATAAAGAAACCAATTTTTAAAGTTTTTTTTTTTAACTTTGTGGGTATTGAGCTAATTCCTGATGGTTTTTAGAATTTACCCACATTTTCCTCTTTCATGGAAGTATTTATTCCAGGGATTTCCAGGGAATTAGAGTTAGTTGAGGGAGCTTCTTTTTTTTTGGATATAGTAGCTAAGGCCATACCTCCATTAGTGCCTCTTTTTTCCTTGCCCTACTCTGGGAGAGTGTTTTCCACTCATACTGGACTTAAATCTAATAGGTTCTCATGGAATATTATGTTTGTAAAATATGATAATATACTGGAAAGTGTTTGGAACAATATCTGGTACATATTTGTCACTCAATAAAAATTAGTTGTATTTAGTTGAATATTACCTGTTTTTTGCTGAATATGCAGTTGCTATAGGTGAAATGTGCCCTGAGTTAGCATGGGGATAAAAACACTGATCAAAAATCTAACTTATTTTGGAGTATGAGAAGTATACTTCTCTGAGTGACAAGTGAGATTACATATTCAATAACAGTCTTTTGCATCAAATTTCAGCCAAAAATTTCTAGTGTTTTCACAAATGCAACAGGGGAAGATAAACCACCTATGCTTGGAAATGCTTCACTTACAATGAAGAAGGAAAAGAGAAGCATAGAAGTTAGAGACTTTGAAAACTGAAATTCATACAAACAGCCTCCTTTCAAATACCACCCAAGAAGCAATGAATAAACTTGAAAAAATATTCATCTGGCTTTTTTCATGGTATGGTGCATAGACTGAACACCAGGGGGGCTGGATTCCATCAGTGACTTGCAACTTTCCATCACAGAAAAAAAAAAAAAAAGGGAGGGGGATAATAATATTTGCCGTGTACCAAACAGTGATGCTTTGAGGATTAATGACATAATGTCTGTAAAGAGGTTGGAGCTCCTTGGAAAAAAAGACACTACATAAATATAAAGCAGTATTAATATTTAGGCTCACTCTAAAATATGAGACCTGGTTTCTTTGGCTTATGAGGTCATAAGCAGATGTGTAAAATGTGCTCTAACATGCACAGACAGAATCTTGTTCACTTCCTTATAAGTGGACTGTAAAGCTAATCTGACCCACCTGGTCAGAGGAGTCACACAGGCCTTTTCCTCTTTTCATGGTCTCCAAGAGGATACAGATGGAGAGTACTTCAGTTTTTAAAGGAATGGAGCATGGCCAAAAGAGCACTTCAATGGCATTTAGGGCTTCCAAGGAATGCAGTGGGAGTTATGGAATGTTTTGGCTTAGAATTAAACAAAAGTCTAGTCATATCATATCTTGATTTAGAAGAAAGGCTAAATTTATCTCTCAGATAAAGAAAATTTGGAATAAGACTAGGAATGAGGAAAGCTACTTCTTAGAATGATTAGTTTATATCTTGAAAGGATTTGGAGGCAAATGTGTGTTGTTGGTTTTTTCGTTTTTTTGCCCTGGGAAAGCTGCAGTGTCTAGGAGTTGTAGTCTCTTTACTGGGCAATATTTTGACTTCTCATCAATACTTCATGTCTGTGAAAAGGCTGTCAAGGGAGATCTTGTGTGGTTTTAGTTCTAAAGTTTCAAGGGACAAGCAATTCAACATAGACATTGCCTTGCAAAGTCTTGTGGTTTAACTGATAGTGGCAAGTGACTAAGTATTTGCATTTCATAGTTTTAAAAGATAAAGTTAATTTTTATCCAAGGGCCTCAGGCATCAAAAATGACTATTATCAAAATGTTAGGATTATGAATTTATCATACTCATTAGTGTTCAATAGTGATTCTGAGGCTATGTTTGTCCATACCACCAAAATATTTGAATAAAAGATGGAAAAAATGTCAAGGAATATCTCTTTCATCTGGATGTTCTGCCTCTACATTGTTCTTTTGGAAGTGATTTTGACTTTTATCCACTGATTGCAATGGTATTTCAGACTGATTTACACTGATAATAAATGCTTATTAGTGGGAAAGAACAGAAATTTTATAGCTTTCTCAACTTGTAGTCAAATCTACATTAACTAGAAAGCAATTTCTAAATAAAATGTAGATTTTAGTTCTTCCTTTCCCAGTCCTTTCCTGAACAATTCAGTCCTAAAATCATTGTTGGTTGTGACAAAGCAAGGTAGGCATCCACATAGAGGGTGTCAAAGGTGAGCAGGGTGAGGAGGGCATCAGCCTGGGGAAAAGGTATGAGTTAGCATGTCAAAGCTCAAGCCAGCATAAGAAACCCTAGAGGGGTGAGATGGATATCTATGTGTGTGGGGGGAAGGTGGAAAGGATAGGTGACTGGTTACATTTTGGGGGACTTATCAAGTAAGAAAATATGTTAAGGATAATAGGAGCCAGGTTTATCACTAATAGAGAAAGGGATTACAAATATGGAAAGAGAGAAAACTAGAATGACCTCTTTAGTGTTAGATTGGAATTGGCAATATCAGCATGAATTCACAGATTCCATTATATAGGTATAGAAAAAAAATACAGATATAAACGTGTGTGTACCTACATATATTCTCTAGCACTGTCCATGGAAAGAGTCCACATCTTGACTACTTAAAGGAACCACTAAAAGAACCAGGAGTCCTTGGTGAAATGGCTGAATCAGGACTGGCACAGGGAAAGTACAAGATGAGTCTGGAACAGTCTGCTGTGCCAGCAAGTAGGGAGGTAATAAAGAATTAGGGGAACATGTCAAAGAACAAAGATGCCAACTTGAAGGGTATGCTGGTTTGGATGTATTATGTCCCCAAAAATGCCATGTTCTTTAATGAAATCTTGTGGGGGCAGACATATTAGTGTTGATTAGGTTGGAACCTTTTGACTGAGTGTTTCCATGGAGATGTGACCCACCCAACTGTGAGTGACACCTTTGATTAGGGTGTGATCTCTTGCTTGAATGTTTCCTTGGAAATGCGGCCCCACCCATTCAGTGTGGGTCTTTGATTTAATCACTGGAGTTCTATATAAGAGCTCAGACAGAAGGAGCTCGGTGCTCCAGCCAAGGGAGACATTTTGAAGATGGCCACTGAAAGTAGACTTTTGCTACTTCAGAGTTTGCCTGGGAAGAACTAAAAGAATACCCCCAGATGCCTAGAGAGAAATGTCCTGGGAGAATGCCATTTTGAAACACAACCTGGGAGCAAAGGAAGAAGATGCCAGCCACATGCCTTCCCAGACAACAGAGGTGTTCCAGACAACATTGGCCATTCTTCTGTGAAGGTACCCTATTGTTGATGCCTTAGCTTGGACACTTTTATGGCCTTAAGACTGTAACTTTGTAACCAAATAAACCGCCTTTATAAAAGCCAATCCACCTCTGGTATTTTGCACAATGGCAGCATTAGCAAACAGGAACAAAGGTGTTCCATTGGAAAACTCTGAGAAAATGTAAGCATCAAAATAAATAACGAGAGTAATGGATCAAATAGAGAATCATGAGTCTATATTGATATAAGTGAATGAAGGGGAAGTGTGATGAGGAACAGGCTAATTTAAATAGTTTTAAAGTATTTCTCTACAAACTGCTTATTAATTACAAAGAGAAAAAAAAAGTAACTTTATAGTAGAGAAGCCTGACAGACACCACCTTAATCAAGTGACTAAAATAAACATCACTAATAGGACAAATCAAAATCATTTAATAGGAAGCAATGAGCATTCAGCATCACTTCTCTGGCATTCTTGCAAAAGATGCATAACCTGAATCTAATCATTAGGAAACATCAGACAAATCCAAATTGAAAGACATTCTACAAAATAACTGGCCTGTTCTATTAAAAAAATGTCAAGGCCCTCAAAGTCAAGGGAAGACTGAGGAACTTTGTTCCAAACTTAAGGACACTAAAGAAATTTGACAACTAAATGCAACATGTGAGTCTGACCTGAATCCTTTTGCTATAAAGGACGTTATTGGGACAACTGGCAAAACTTGAATGGAGTCTGAGGATTAGAAGGTAGCAATGTATCAAAGTTAATTTTGATGGTCAAATTGTGATTATGCAGGAAAATGTTCTTGTTTCTAGGAATTTCAAACTATAATATTCAGGAGTGATGAGGCAAATGGTTCAGAAAAAAACATTACTTGTGCTATATTTATGACAAACTGTAAGCCTGAGATTGTTTCAAAATAAAAATAAATTTATAAAAAAAATATCGATTTTAGAAAAAGACTATTTTCTTGTTGAAATAATACCAATTTTACTGACAAAAATTGTTGAAACTGAAGACATTCTTTTGTTCAAAAATATCTAGTGATTATTTTGAAATGTGAGGCATTAATAAGCACGGCTTGCTCTAGAAACAGACAGGCCAGAAAAGTTGTAGATGAGGGAGCTGGAAATTAGCAGGAGCTAAGGTAGGAGCCTTGGGCTAGGGCAGAACAGGTATGGCCTTGAAGTCCTTGGAAAATGAGCTGACATGAACAGATTCACATCTTAAAAAGATAACCAAAGATGGTGACATAGAGAGGTGTGGAATTTAGGTAATCTGCTAGAGCAATCAGTAAATAGCCAGGAACAACTAGCAAATAATCTGGAACAACTGTTGTGGGACATCCATGACTGGACACATTGTATACCAGCATGGAATGGGTGGAACAGCTGAGATTGAAACATAGAACTGTAAGTAAAGCTCTCCAAACTGCAGAGCTGGCACCCCTCCCCCACAAACACGGCAGGCTGAGTTGGAACACTTCTCTGTGGAAAAAAGAAGCAGGCTACATGGAGCAAGGGAAAGTAACTCAACCAAGCTCCAACTGCAGTTTTAATTAACAAATTTGGACTACTGAATACAAGCTACAAGCACAGATAAACCCAGAGCAAGCAAGAAAGGAACACTGATGACTTCCAGCAGAGAGGAGGCAAGGCTGATGGAAAACAAAAATAAATAAATAAAAACAGAGTCTTTGGGAGATGGCAGAGCTCAGAATACTGGAAAAAGACTATGTCCCAAGAAAAGGGGCACAGAGAACCTGGTACCAACACCAGTTGACCGGCAAAACTGGGGGGCTGGGGACTGGATCTGAAAAGGGGCTTTCTTCCTTTTTCCTTTTTTTTTTCTCTCTCATTCTAAGTAGCTCATTAGAGAAGGCCTCAGGTATTTTCAATTGTCAATGCTGACCCAGGCAAGGGTGTAGTTAACAGAGTCAGAGAGACAAAGGAGGAATTCAAGTGTAGAAGATAACACCCTAAAGGACATATCTTCCCTAAGAAAAGAGGGGCAAGGCCCAGCTCAAATGGCTGCCCTCCCTCAGGGAATTCAGATCCCAGGGCCTGGGGGAGGATGGGGAGAAAAAACGTAAGATTAGCTTCTAACACTCAGCCCCTGACCAGGACAGAGTCCACTGAGAATTAAAGGGACCACATCTCTTTACACTAGTGGGGAGCTGCCGACTGACAAGTGCCACCTGCTGGGCAGGATAGAAAAAGCACAAAGTCTAGAGGCCTCACAGAAAAGGCTGACAATCTTCTGGGTCTCACCCTCAGGGAAGCCTGATACTGAATACAACCTCCTCCTGAGACCTGGGTAACATCTGGTCTGGGAAAATCTGATTGTGGTAATCAAGGAAACCAGACGCCTAGACAACAAAAAATTATGAGTCACATTAAGAAAAACAAAGATATGGCCCACTCAAAGGAAAAAATTTACATTTCAAATGAGATACCGGAATTGAAACAACTAATTAAAGATCTTCAAACAAATATGCTAAATCAATTCAAAAATCAAATCAATGAGTTGAGGGAAGGTAAGGCAAACAAGATGAAGAAGGATATCAAGAAGACATTGGGCAAACATAAGAAGAACTTGAAAGATTGAAAAAACAATTGGCAGAACTTATGGGAATGAAAGGTACAATACAAGAGATGAAAAACACAATGGAGACATTCTACAGCATATTTGAAGAGGCAGAAGAAAAGATTCATGAACTGGAGGACAGGACATCTGAAATCCTACACACAAAATAACAAATAGCAAAAAGAATGGAAAAATATGAGCAGCATCTCAGGGAATTGAAAGATAACATAAAGTGCATGAATATACGTGTCATGGGTGTACCAGAAGGACAAAAGAAGGGAAAATGGGCAGAAACAATAATGGAGGAAATAATCATGAAAATTTCCCATCTTTTATGAAAGACATAAAATTACAGATCCAAGAAGTGCAGCATACCCCAAACAGAATAGATCTGAAACCTATACCAAAACACTTAATAATCAGATTATCAAAAGTCAAAGACAAAGGGAGAATTCTGAAAGCAGCAAGAGAAAAGTGATCCATCACATACAAGGGAAGCTTGATAAGACTATGTGTGGTAATCTCAGTAGAAACCATGGAGGTGAGAAGGCAGTGGTGTGATATATTTAAGATACTGAAAGAGAGAAACTGCCAACCAAGAATTCTATATCTGGCAAAACTGTCCAAAAATGAGGGAGACAGGTTATGACTCCCAGGGTTGAATCTGGACCCAGCACCGTGGGATTGAGAACATCTTCTTGACCAAAAGGGGGATGCAAAATGAAATGAAAAAAGTTTCACTGGTTGAGAGATTTCAAATGGAGTCAAGAGGTCACTCTGGTGGGCATTCTTATGCACTATACACATAACACTTTTTAGATTTTAATGTATTGGAATAGCTAGAAGTAAATACCTGAAACTATCAAAATCCAACCGGTAGCCTTGACTCTTGAAGATGATTGTATAACAACGTAGCTTACAAGGGGTGACAGTGTGATTGTGTAAACCTTGTGGCTCACACTCCCTTTATGCAGTGTATGGATGGATGAGTAGAAAAATGGGGACAAAAACTAAATTAAATATAGGGTGGGGTGGGGGGGATGATTTGGGTGTTCTTTTTCACTTTTATTCTTTATTCTTATCTTATTCTTTCTTGTGTAAGGAAAATGTTCAAAAATTGACTGGCATGATGGAGGCACAACTATATGATGGTACTATGAACAGTTGATTGTACCCATGGATGATTGTATGGTATGTAAATATATCTCAATAAAACTGAATTTAATTATAAAAAATGAGGGAGAGTTTAAAATATTCTCAGATAAACAGACACTGAGAGAGTTTGTGAACAGGAGACCTGCTCTACAGGAAATACTAAAGGGAGCACAACAGGCAGATAGGCAAAGACAGGAGAGACAGGTTTGGAGCACAATATTGGGTGATGGTAGCACAGTATTGTAAGTACACTGAACAAAGATGTCTGTGAGTGTGGTTGAAAGAGGAAGGTTAGGGGTATGGAGGACACCAGAGGGAAAGATAGAAGATAAAGACTGGGATTGTATAACTTAGTGAAACCTAGAGTGGTCAATGATTGTGATTAAAGGAACAAATATAAGAATGTTTTTACATGAGGGAGAACAAATAAATGTCAACTTTGCAAGGTGTTAAAAATGGGGTGGTATTGGGGGGAAAATACAATCAATGCAAACTAGAATCTACAGATAACAGTGACGTTGTAATATGCTTCCATTAATTGTGACAAAGATGATATACCAAAGCTAAATGGCCACAAGAGGGGGATATAAGAGAGGGGTATGGGAATCTTGGCATTGGTGGTGGTATCTGATTTTTTTATTGTATTTTATGTTAATTTTACTTTTTCTTTTGTTGCTTTTTAGTTGTCATTTTTCTTTCTTTTTCTTTTTTCTTTTTGCACCTCTTCCTCTTTCTTTGTGGAAGAAATGGAAATGTCCTTATACAGATAAGGGTGGTGAATGCATAACCATGTGATTACACAGGGAACCCATTGATTGTTCACTTAGGATGGAATGTATGCTGTGTGACTAAAACTGTCTAAAAAATAAGCAGAGGGATTCAGGTGCTGGAGAAAAGTGGAGAAAGGGATGTCCTTAATCACCATTGGTGGGGAAACAGAATGGTGCAGCCCATCTAGAGGGCAGTGTTGTGGTTCCACAGAAAGCTAAGCATGGGGTTGCCATATGGTCCTGCAACTCAGTTATTGGGTATCTACTTGGAAGAACTGAAAAGAGGGACCGAATGGACATTTGTACAATGGATTTTATGGTGTCAGTATTCATGATTTGGAATGGATGGAGGTGGCGTAAGGGTACATCAACTGAAGAATGGAATGGTGAATTGTGGTGCATACATACAATGGAATATTGAGCTGCTACAAGAAGGAGTGAAGTTGTGAGGTGAATGGACATTGAGGACAGTATGTTGAGTGAAATAAACCAGAAAGGAAAAGAAAAACATTTATAATGCCTCACTGCTATGGACTAACTATAATGTGCAAACTCTGCGAATTGAGTCTGAGAGCATAGGTTATCAGGGGAAGGCTTATTGTAAAGGTTCTTAGATTGTAAACTCTTACAGCAGTTACATCTATTTCTGAGTTGTAATGGCTATTTCTCAGTTTTGAGATGCTGAGCTCTTCGTGTATAACCTAGTTGGTCCCTGGAACTTTGGGTATCTGTGTGACACTGAGACTCAGAGCCAGAGTCTGGCAGTTATGAATGTCAGCATTACCCCATACAGCAAATGTTAAAGAGTCTGAAAAAGAGATCAGACTTCAATTAGAGATATGAATGAAAGGGACTTGATTAGGATTAAGGTAAATCAGACTAAGGGGCAAAGAACAATATTAATGGAGTTTTAAAACTTCAACTTCTGTGTGAGACCTAAGGAAAAGATGTTTATTAGGTACGAAATCTATATTTTTTGTAATACACTATGTAATTTAACTTGCATGGTCAATTTATTCAAACAACATAAATACATGGAATGTTGAATAGGGAGTGAAATCTGGTTGGTTTGTACAGGTTAGTATGAAGCCCCAATACATCCCAGAGTAAGCAGAGAATAAAAATGTATTTGCAAAGCCCCCTTGAGGGACTGGGGAAAAATGTGGAAATATTAAATTTCCCCACCTTGGGAATTAATGACATTATCACAAGTACTAGGGGCTACCAACTTAGAAGGCCAAACCCTCAATCTTGAGGCTTGCCCTTATGAAGTTTGTTACTGCAAAGAAGAAGCTAAGCCTACTTAAAATTGTGCCCAAGAGTCATCCCCAGCGAACCTCCTTCATTGCTCAGAGGTGGCCTCTCTAAGCCATCTCTGCAGGTAAACTCACTGCCCTCCCCCCTACATAGGACATGACTCCCAGGGCTGTAAATCTCCCTGGCAACATGGGACATGACTCGCGGGGATGAGTTTGGCCCTGGCATCATGGGATTGAGAAAGCCTTCTTGGACCAAAAGGGGGAAAAGAAATGAAACAAAATAAAGTTTCAATGGGTGAGAGATTTCCAGTGGAGTCGAGAGATCATTCTGGAGGTTATTCTTATACATTATATAGATATCCCTTTTTAGTGTTTAGTGTATTGGAATAGTTAGAAGGAAATGCCTGAAACTGTTGAACTGCAACCCAGTAGCCTTTATTCTTGAAGACAATTGTATAATATATAACTTACACTGTGTGACTGTGTGATTGTGAAAACTTTGTGGCTCCCACTCCTTTTATCCAGTATATGGACAGAAGAATAGAAAAATGAGGACAAAAAGTAAATGAACAATAGGGAGGGATGGTGAGTATAGGGAGTACGGAATGTTTTGGGTGTTCTTTTTTGCTTTAACTTTTATTCTTATTGCTTTTTTGTGTGTGGTAAGGAAAATTTTCAAAAATTGATTGTGGTGATGAAAGCACAACTATATAGTGGTACTGTGAACAAGTGATTGTACACTGTGTATGATTGTAGGGTATGTGAATATATCTCAATAAAATTGAATTCTAATAAAAAGATGACCCTGGATACTTTGTGTCCAATAAACTGTATAAGGGTAAAAGTGAAAGCAGGGATATCATCATAGAGGTACAGGTTGCTATGGCTAGAGTGGTAGCAGTGAGATCGTGTTAAGTGGTCATATTGGAAATATATTTTGAAATGAGAAGCTTGCTGGAGTTGCTGATAGATATGGATGCTGCTGGATGTGGGATATGAGGGAAAAGAATCAAGGATGGCTCCAAGAGTTTTGTTCAGAGCAACTGGATGAATAATAGTGTCATTTACTGAGATGGGAATGAATGAGGAAGTAATTAATGATAAGAAAATAATAAGAACTGTCTATGGAACAGAGGAGTGGTAGGGATGATAGTCTGAGTAAAGTGGGCAAAAGGGAATGGAAAGCAAGGAAGTGGACACAGCAAGCATAGATAATTCTCTTGCAAGAGTGATATGAGTTGAGTCAATGAAAAGAAAAGAGACACTGCAGACAAAGGAAAGTATGTTCATTAAGATATGGAAGTACAAAGAACCTTGGCTTATTCTCATGACAGTGAGAAAACTGACCTAACTCAAAGAAGGGGAGCATATTGAGTAACAGTGGGAAATAAGGTTGGGTGTAGTCAGATTATAAGCAACCTAAAAGCCAGATAGAGGTGTTCAGACTTGATATAGTAGGAAACAAGAGTCATGAGATATTTTTGATTAGGGAAGTGATATGAAGAAAGTTATAGTTAAGGAAGATTAGACTGGCAGTGGTCTGAAGGATACAGCAGGAGGCTGTGGGAGAGCCTGGAGGCTATGGCAGCAATTCAAGCGGGAAAGGATGAATGTTTGGACTCGAGTCTTGGCAGTAAGAACAGACTAGAAAGGAAGGGCTTGGACTGGAAAGAAAGGAATTTTGATACCTGAGTAAATAAGAAGAATGCAGAATGGTTACAAGATTCTGAGTTTGAGACATTGGGAGAATAAAGGCTATCCCTAAGAGACGGGGAAGCTGGGTAGGGAAACTTGTTCTGGGTGTGGCAGGGGAGGACAGCAGTGACGAAAAAGATGAGCATCCTGGATTTGACCGATGCTGGAACATCAAAGCGGAAATGCCTAATAGAAGGTTAAAGATGTAGAACTGAAGCTCTGGAGCATGGTCAGGGTTCAAGATAAGATCTTTAAAAGTCAACAGCAAAAATGACATGTGATGCTTGAAGCCATGAGAAGAGATGAACCCTCCAAGAGAAAGTATGTAGAGGTTGATGAGCATATGGTCAAAGACCTTGGAGATGTTGGGGGATACCCAAATTAGAAGTAGGACAGGGAACAAAAGAAAGAGAAACTGATGATGTGTCAGACAGATGGAAAGAGAACAAGAACAGTGCAATATCATAAAAATTAGAAGAAACATTTTAAAAAGTGTATAGTCAACAACATAAAACAGGTCAAGAAGAACGAAAAAGTACCAAAGGTTATTAATTAGGAAGTCATTTTTTATTTCAAAGCAAGTAGTTAAGGAAGTAAAGGTGAGGAAAAATACCAGCTTTCAAAGTTGAAGGGCAGGAAAGGGGGGTGACAATAAATAGAAAACATACTTTGAGCAATCTGGTCAAGAAAGGAAGGAAACAGGCTGGCAACCAGGGGGATAACAGGATCATGTGAAGGGTTTTTCTGATTAAGTAATTATAGACCAACTTCACCAGATATTCCTATTCTCTTTCTATTTTTAGAATTTCAAAGTCTTACTTTTTGAACAAAGTCAGGATTATGACACAAAGCATCCAAAATCAAGTGGAGGAATTTGATCTCTCTGTGTGTTCATATAAATTAATAGGAAAATATCTATGTTGACTTTCAAACTATCTTTTGCCATATTTCCCCCCTAAATCGAGATTAGAGATGTTCTGGCAAGCTCTGATATGATACAGAATGAACAAGAAATTTAAAATATACAAATATTTTTGGACATTATCATTGTTATATAAAGTGGCCTTCTACACAGCTGAGGCATTTATTCTCAAGTAGAAAATTATAAGCAAATATTCTCTTCCTTAGGTCATTTAGATTTAAATTATTTAAAAATGATCTTACAGTCTTTTTACAATTTATAAAGTGTTTTTTATATTAAAATTCTTCTTACACAATACTTTACCAGTTATCACAAATCCTGAATGAAGCAAGTAATATTATCTTCATTCATCAGACCAAAATGCTTAAAGAAAAAATGCATTGTTTGTTCTATAAACTAATTCTTAGTATTTAAAAAAATACGTTTACTGACTTCTGGGTAAAGATGGTAGAGTGACACACACACTTAGTTTCCTCCAAAACCTCATTAAAATGATAATGAACAAATTTATTTAAGCAACCCAAATGTGTATCAACAGATGAATGGATAAGCAAAATGTGGTATAAACATACAATGGAATATTATTCAGCCTTAAAAAAGGAATAATATTCTGATACATGCTACAATATGGATGAATCTAGAAGAAGACATGTTGAGTAAAATAAGTCAGACACAAAAAGACAGATATTGTATAATTCCATTTATATGAAATAACTAGAACATGCAAATTCATACAGAATGAAAGTAGAGTACAGATTGCCAGGGGGAGGGTCAGGGCAAATGGGGAGTTAATATATGGTGCAGGGCTTCTGTTTGGGATGATGGAAAAATTTTGGTAATGGATGATGGTAAGGGAAGCACAATATTGTGAATGTGATTAAATCCTACTGTTTGTGAGTGGTTGAGATGGGAAATTTTATGTTGTATATATGTTTCCATAATTTAAGAGTGGGGGGTGGGGGAGACTAAAAAGACAGTGACAATTAAACGCAACACATGATCCTGGACTGGATCTAATAATGGAGGAGAAAATGCCCAGAAGGACATTACTGGACAATTGAAAAAAATGTGAAAGAGACTGTATGCTTTATATAAATGTTAAATTTCTTGAACTTTATAACTGTACTTAATAAGGTTACATAAGTGACTATCCTTGTTCTTAGCAAATATACATGGAGATAGTAAGTGTTCAAGGAACATGATGTATGCAACCTACTCTCAAATGTTTAGAAAATAGATCAATAGGTCTATAGATAAAAGATAGATACTTAGAATCATATAACAAATGTGGTAAAATGTTAAAAGTTGGTAAATCTGGGAACTGTATCTGGATGGGAGGTATACTGGATTTTTCTGTATTGGTTTTGCATTACTTTTTTTAAAAATTCAGTTTTTAAAAATTCAGTTTTATTGAGATATATTCACATACCATACAATCATCTGTGGTGTACAATCAACTGTTCATAGCACCATCATATAGTTGTGCATTCATCACCCCAATCTATCTTTTTAACATTTTCTTTATACCAGAAAAAATTAAAAATAACAATAAAAAATAAAAGTACAAAAGAACACCCAAATCATCCCCCCCAACCCTATTTTTCATTTAGTTTTTGTCCCCATTCCTCCACTCATCCATCCATACACTGGATAAAGAGAATGTGATCTACAAGGCTTTCACAATCACACTGTCACCCCTTGTAAGCTACATTGTTACATAATCATCTTCAAGAGTCAAGGCTACTGGGTTGCAGTTTGATAGTTTCAATTATTTACTTCTAGCTATTCCAGTACGTTAAAACCTAAAAAGGGTTATCTATACAGTGTGTAAAAGTACCCACCCGAGTGATCTTTCGACTTCATTGGGAATCTCTCAGCCACTGAAACATTATTTTGTTTCATTTCACATCCCCCTTTGGGTCAAGAAGATGTTCTCAATCCCAAGATGTCAGGTCCAGATTCATTCTAGGGAGTCATATTCTGTGTTGCCAGGGAGATTTACACCCCTGGGAGTCAGGTCCCACGTAGGGGGGAAGGCAATGAGTTCACCTGCTGATTTGGGTTAGATAGGGAGAGAGGGCCACATCTGTGCTACAAAGAGATACTCAGGGGGAGACTCTTAGGCACAATTATAGGCAGGTTTAGCCTCTCCTTTGCAGTAACAAGCTCCATGAGGGCAAGCCCCAAGAAAGAGGGCTTGGTATACCAAACCACTAGTCCTCAATGTTTGTGAGAACATCAGGAACAGTCCAGGTGAAGAAGTCCAACACTTCCACATTTTCCCCTGACTCCTCAGGGGGGCCCTGCATATATAGTTTTATTCTCTGCCCAAATTACTTTGGGATGTATCACTATTTCACACTAATCTGTACAAACCTACCAGGTCTCACTTCCTATTCAAAGTTCCATGTAATTATGGTATTTCAATGAGTTAAACTGCTTAGGAAATACAGATCCTGCACCAAATAAACATCTCTTCCCTTGGTCTCACATGGAAGTTGTAGTTTTAAAACACAGTAAGCATCTTCCTTTACCCTTTGGTCCAATTTGCCCTAGTCCTAACTAGATCTGCTTCATTTATATCTCTAATTGAAGTCTGGACTCTTTTTCAGCTTTTTAAACAGTTGCTGTATGCGCTAATACTGACATTCATATATGCTGAGCTCTAGCTCTGTTGCATTAGTTTTGCAACTGTCCTAAAGTTTGAAATTATTTCAAAACAAAATGTATTTTAAAAAGAGATTTCTTTAAAAGACAGAAAGAATAGAAAAATAAAAGAGAAGACAACAACAATGAAATTTTGGAAGCTGGAAAGCAGACATATGAGAGGTAACTAAAGTCTCAGACCTTAGAAACCCAAACCAGCAATAGAGCAAACCAAAGACCAACTAAATACACATAGTTAACCTCCACCCCCACCCCATTCTAAGGAATTTCCAGCATCAGGTACTTTCAGAAAAGGAAATAATGGGGATAGAGGTAGAAGAGCTAAAATAAGAAAGACTGACTAAAAGACATTTATGAAGCAGTTGGCTTCCTCAAATTCCTGATTCCCTCCACAACTCTGCAGAACCAAACTGTTGCCCCTTGCCTACTGTGACAAAAAATCAGAGGTTTATTTTCCAGAGAGGGTGAGAGGGTCTTTGGATAGTGGGACATGAAACGTAGTTGAGGTGGGGTTATAGTACTGCAAACAGGAGAATTAAGTGAGTGTATGCATAATAATGTGGAGAGCCTCAGCCCTCTGTCCCTACTTGGCTCTCAAAACACTGGCAGCCAGCCTATATACTGAGGAAACTAATCAAGAAGAAATATTTTAAAATACAGACATTGGGAATTGTCTAGGGCTACCAGCCATCTGACGATCTCTGAAGACAAAAAGGGAAGGAGGGGGTGGGGGGAGGAGGGAGATGAGAAGAGGAGGAAACATAAGAAATAAATACACACATACCAAGAAAATAAACTATCTAGAGATATTAATATCATCAGAGATAAGAGACAACTCTATAACCATGAACAAGAACTGGGTGCCATAAAAAGAAACATTTAGAAAATGACAACAAAAGTCTCTTGGAAATGAAAATACAATAGTAAAAATGAAAACTCTATAGAAGAGTAGGATATATTGAGTTCTCCCAGACAGCAGAACAAAAGGACAAAGATATGGAAAACTGGTGAGAAAAGATTTTTTTAAAATAGAGTATCTGTACAGGAGGTCCAATATCTAAATATTAGGAGGTCTAGAAAGAAAGAACAGAGAAATTTGAGGGGACAAACTTTTAACCAGCGAAATAATTCATGAAAATTTCTCAGTACTGAAGAACTTGTGTTACCAAACTGAAATGGGCCACTGAATGCCCAGCATAAATAAAGGATGCAAATAGACCTGCATCAAGACACAACATTATGAAATTTCAGAATCCTGAAGACAAAGCTTATAGAGAGGAAAAAACAGACAATATACAAAGACTGAAAATCAGAAAGGCTTGGAAATTCTCAACAGCAACATTGGAAGTTAGAAGATAGAGGAACAACACCTCAAAATTATCATGAAAAAAAATTGTCTGCCTAGATTTCTACCTGCCAAACTCTCAATCAAGAATAAGGGTAGGCAGCAGCTAATTCAGTTCAGCTCACTCTGAAAAGAGAAGCTGAAAGACAAGGAAAAGGTACCTAAAGAGGAAAAAGAGAAAGAGAGGAACACAGCAGCCATAGTGTGCTCTTTGGAGAATAGAGATGAGTGTCCGATGTGTGGATCCTGAGAAGAAAAGTTTAAAGAAGAAGACTAGCACTTCTTAACAGCCAAACTACTTGAGCATAGACTGGTATATAGTGAGTTTGCTTGAAGGTAAGGCTTTGCTGGACTTATTGCAGAAAAAGGATCAACTGATTTCAAGTACTGTCTCTAGGTAGTATGAAAATAATGATTTTTTTTTTTTTTTTTAATTTGAGCAGAGCAAAATCAGTCACCTTGCAATTAAGGAGTGATTAAGTAAGGTTCATCACCCCTCTGGCACCCCTTTCTCATTACCTCAGTTTTGGTAAGGAGACTTAGTTTTGCTGCTTTAACTGGTGGGTCCCTCAAAACAAAACTCAGTGAAAACCCATGAGAAATCCTGGCATAGTTGTAACTTGCCAGAGCCATGAAGGAAAGGCATGTGAAAGTTTGGATCTTATTAGACATGTGCTTTTTTTTTTTTTTTTTTTTAATCATCATTTTATTGAGATATATTCACATACCACGCAGTCATACAAAACAAATCGTACTTTCGATTGTTTACAGTACCATTACATAGTTGTACATTCATCACCTAAATCAATCCCTGACACCTTCATTAGCACACACACAAAAATAACAAGAATAATAATTAGAGTGAAAAAGAGCAATTGAAGTAAAAAAGAACACTGGGTACCTTTGTCTGTTTGTTTCCTTCCCCTATTTTTCTACTCATCCATCCATAAACTAGACAAAGTGGAGTGTGGTCCTTATGGCTTTCCCAATCCCATTGTCACCCCTCATAAGCTACATTTTTATACAACTGTCTTCGAGATTCATGGGTTCTGGGTTGTAGTTTGATAGTTTCAGGTATCCACCACCAGCTACCCCAATTCTTTAGAACCTAAAAAGGGTTGTCTAAAGTGTGCGTAAGAGTGTCCACCAGAGTGACCTCTCGGCTCGTTTTGGAATCTCTCTGCCACTGAAGCTTATTTCATTTCCTTTCACATCCCCCTTTTGGTCAAGAAGATGTTCTCCGTCCCACGATGCCGGGTCTACATTCCTCCCCGGGAGTCATATTCCACGTTGCCAGGGAGATTCACTCCCCTGGGTGTCTGATCCCACGTAGGGGGGAGGGCAATGATTTCACCTTTCAAGTTGGCTTAGCCAGAGAGAGAGGGCCACATCTGAGCAACAAAGAGGCATTCAGGAGGAGACTCTTAGGCACAAATATAGGGAGGCCTAGCCTCTCCTTTGCAGCAACCGTCTTCCCAAGGGTAAAACTTATGGTAGAGGGCTCATCCCATCAAACCACCAGTCCCCTATGTCTGTGGTCATGTTAGCAACCATGAAGGTGGGGTAGGCAAATACCCCTGCATTCTCCACAGGCTCCTCAAGGGGGCACTACATCTTTTTTTTTCCTTGTTTTTCTTTTCTTTTTTTTTTTTTTTAACTTTCCCTTCTTTTTTAAATCAACTGTACGAAAAAAAGAGTTAAAAAGAAAACAAACATACAATAAAAGAACATTTCAAAGAGACCATAACAAGGGAGTAAGAAAAAGACAACTAACCTAAGATAACTGCTTAACTTCCAACATGTTCCTACTTTACCCCAAGAAAGTTACATAATATAGCAACATTTCTGTGAACTTGTTCCTACTATATCCATCAGAAATTAACAGACCATAGTCATTTCCGGGCATCCCCAGAACGTTAAATAGCTTTTCTGTTCTTCTTGGATTATTGTTCCCCCTTCCTTAATTGCTCTCTACTGCTAGTTCCCCTACATTCTACATTATAAACCATTTGTTTTACATTTTTCAAAGTTCACATTAGTGGTAGCATATAATATTTCTCTTTCTGTGCCTGGCTTATTTCGCTCAGCATTATGTCTTCAAGGTTCATCCATGTTGTCATATGTTTCACGAGATCGTTCCTTCTTACTGCCGCATAGTATTCCATCGTGTGTATATACCACATTTTATTTATCCACTCATCTGTTGAAGGACATTTGGGTTGTTTCCATCTCTTGGCAATTGTGAATAATGCTGCTATGAACATTGGCGTGCAGATATCTGTTCGTGTCACTGCTTTCCGATCTTCTGGGTATATACCGAGAAGTGCAATCGCTGGATCGAATGGTAGCTCTATATCTAGTTTTCTAAGGAACTGCCAGACTGACTTCCAGAGTGGCTGAACCATTATACAGTCCCACCAACAATGAATAAGAGTTCCAATTTCTTCACATCCCCTCCAGCATTTGTAGTTTCCTGTTTGTTTAATGGCTGCCATTCTAACCGGTGTTAGATGGTATCTCATTGTGGTCTTAATTTGCATCTCTCTAATAGCTAGTGAAGCTGAACATTTTTTCATGTGTTTCTTGGCCATTTGTATTTCCTCTTCAGAGAACTGTCTTTTCATATCTTTTGCCCATTTTATAATTGGGCTGTCTGTACTATTGTCATTGAGTTGTAGGATTTCTTTGTATATGCAAGATATCAGTCTTTTGTCAGATACATGGTTTCCAAAAATTTTTTCCCATTGAGTTGGCTGCCTCTTTACCTTTTTGAGAAATTCCTTTGAGGTGCAGAAACTTCTAAGCTTGAGGAGTTCCCATTTATCTATTTTCTCTTTTGTTGCTTGTGCTTTGGGTGTAAAGTCTAGGAAGTGGCCGCCTAATACAAGGTCTTGAAGATGTTTTCCTACATTATCTTCTAGGAGTTTTATGGTACTTTCTTTTATATTGAGATCTTTGGTCCATTTTGAGTTAATTTTTGTGTAGGGGGTCAGGTAGGGGTCCTCTTTCATTCTTTTGGATATGGATATCCAACTCTCCCAGCCCCATTTGTTGAAAAGACCATTATGGCTCAGTTCAGTGACATTGGGGGCCTTATCAAAGATCAGTCGGCCATAGATCTGAGGGTCTATCTCTGAATTCTCAATTCGATTCCATTGATCTATATGTCTATCTTTGTGCCAGTACCATGCTGTTTTGGCAACTGTGGCTTTATAATAAGCTTCAAAGTCAGGGAGTGTAAGTCCTCCCACTTCGTTTTTCTTTTTTAGAGTGTCTTTAGCAATTCGAGGCATCTTCCCTTTCCAAATAAATTTGATAACTAGCTTTTCCAAGTCTGCAAAGTAGGTTGTTGGAATTTTGATTGGGATTGCATTGAATCTGTAGATGAGTTTGGGTAGAATTGACAACTTAATGACATTTAGCCTTCCTATCCATGAACATGGAATATTTTTCCATCTTTTAAGGTCCCCTTCTATTTCTTTTAGTAGAGTTATGTAGTTTTCTTTGTATAGGTCTTTTACATCTTTGGTTAAGTTTATTCCTAGGTACTTGATTTTTTTAGTTGCTATTGAAAATGGTATCTTTTTCTTGAGTGTCTCTTCAGTTTGTTCATTTCTAGCATATAGAAACATTACTGACTTATGTGCATTAACCTTGTATCCCGCTACTTTGCTAAATTTGTTTATTAGCTCTAGTAGCTGTATCGTCGATTTCTCAGGGTTTTCTAGATATAAGATCATATCATCTGCAAACAATGACAGTTTTACTTCTTCTTTTCCAATTTGGATGCCTTTTATTTCTTTGTCTTGCCGGATTGCCCTGGCTAGCACTTCCAGCACAATGTTGAATAACAGTGGTGACAGCGGGCATCCTTGTCTTGTTCCTGATCTTAGAGGGAAGGCTTTCAGTCTCTCACCATTGAGTACTATGCTGGCTGTGGGTTTTTCATATATGCTCTTTATCATGTTGAGGAAGTTTCCTTCAATTCCTACCTTTTGAAGTGTTTTTATCAAAAAGGGATGCTGGATTTTGTCAAATGCTTTTTCAGCATCTATTGAGATGATCAATTGATTTTTCCCTTTCGAGTTTTTAATGTGTTGTAATACATTGATTGTTTTTCTTATGTTGAACCATCCTTGCATGCCTGGAATGAACCCCACTTGGTCATGGTGTATGATTTTTTTAATGTGTCTTTGGATTCGATTTGCAAGTATTTTGTTGAGGATTTTTGCATCTATATTCATTAGGGAGATTGGCCGGTAGTTTTCCTTTTTTGTAGCATCTTTGCCTGGTTTTGGTATTAGATTGATGTTAGCTTCATAAAATGAGTTAGGTAGTGTTCCATTTTCTTCAATGTTTTGAAAGAGTTTGAGTAAGATTGGTGTCAGTTCTTTCTGGAAAGTTTGGTAGAATTCCCCTGTGAAGCCATCTGGCCCTGGGCATTTATTTGTGGGAAGATTTTTGATGACTGATTGGATCTCTTTGCTTGTGATGGGTTGGTTGGGGTCTTCTATTTCTTCTCTGGTCAGTCTAGGTTGTTCATATGTTTCCAGGAAATTGTCCATTTCTTCTACATTATCCAGTTTGTTGCCATACAGTTGTTCATAATATCCTCTTATAATTTTTTTAATTTCTTCAGGATCTGCAGTTATGTCACCTTTTTCATTCATTATTTTGTTTATATGGGTCTTCTCTCTTTTTGATTTTGTCAGTGTAGCTAGGGGCTTGTCAATCTTGTTGATCTTCTCAAAGAACCAACTTTTGGTGATATTTATCCTCTCTATTGTTTTTTTGTTCTCTATGTCATTTATTTCTGCTTTAATCCTTGTTATTTCTTTTCTTGTACTTGGTTTAGGATTGGTTTGCTGTTCATTTTCTAGCTTCTTCAATTGATCCATTAGTTCTTTGATTTTGGCTCTTTCTTCCTTTTTAATATATGCGTTTAGTGCTATAAATTTCCCCCTTAGCACTGCTTTTGCTGCATCCCATAGGTTTTGGTATGTTGTGTTCTCATTTTCATTCATCTCTATATATTTAGCAATTTCTCTTGCTATTTCTTCTTTAACCCACTGATTGTTTAGGAGTGTGTTGTTTAACCTCCAGGTATTTGTGAATTTTCTAAGCCTCTGATGGTTATTGACTTCTAATTGTATTCCATTGTGGTCAGAGAATGTGCTTTGAATAATTTCAATCTTTTTAAATTTATTGAGGCTTGTTTTATGTCCCAGCATATGATCTATTCTGGAGAAAGTTCCGTGAGCACTAGAAAAGTATGTGTATCCTGGTGATTTGGGATGTAATGTCCTGTATATGTCTGTTAAATCTAATTCATTTATCAGATTGTTTAGTTTTTCAATTTCCTTATTGGTCTTCTGTCTGGTTGATCTATCTATAGGAGAGAGTGATGTGTTGAAGTCTCCCACAATTATTGTGGAAACATCAATTGCTTCCTTTAGTTTTTCCAGTGTTTCTCTCATGTATTTTGTGGCACCTTGATTGGGTGCATAGACATTTACAATTGTTATTTCTTCTTGCTGAATTGCCCCTTTTATTAGTATGTAGTGGCCTTCTTTGTCTCTGAAAACATCCCTGCATTTGAAGTCTATTTTATCTGAGATTAATGTTGCTACACCTGCTTTCTTTTGGCTGTAGCTTGCATGAAATATTTTTTTCCATCCTTTCACTTTCAGTTTGTGTCCCTGTGTCTAAGATGAGTCTCTTGTATGCAACATATTGATGGTTCTTTTTTTTTGATCCATTCTGCAAATCTATATCTTTTAATTGGGGAGTTTAATCCATTTACATTCAACGTTATAACCGTGAAGGCATTTCTTGAATCGGCCATCTTATCCTTTGGTTTATGTTTGCCATATTTTTCCCTCTCTCTATTAATATCCTTTATTGTACCCATACCGAATCTCTTTAGTACTGAACCTTTCTCCAAGTCTCTCTGTCCTGTCTTTGTTTCTCTGTCTGTAGGGCTCCCTTGAGTATCTCCAGTAGGGCAGGTCCCTTGTTAGCAAATTCTCTCAGCATTTGTTTGTCTGTGAAAAATTTAAGCTCTCCCTCAAATTTGAAGGAGAGCTTTGCTGGATAAAGTATTCTTGGCTGGAAATTTTTCTCACTCAGAATTTTAAATATATCGTGCCACTGCCTTCTTGCCTCCATGGTGGCTGCTGAGTAGTCACTACTTAGTCTTATGCTGTTTCCTTTGTATATGGTGAATTGCTTTTCTCTTGCTGCTTTCAGAACTTGCTCCTTCTCTTCTGTGTTTGACAGTGTGATCAGTATATGTCTCGGAGTGGGTTTATTTGGATTTATTCTATTTGGAGTTTGCTGAGCATTTATGATTTGTGTATTTATGTTGTTTAGAAGATTTGGGAAGTTTTCCCCAACAATTTCTTTGAATACTCTTCCTAGACCTTTATCCTTTTCTTCCCCTTCTGGGACACCAATGAGTCTTATATTTGGACGTTTCATATTATCTATCATATCCCTGAGGTCCATTTCGATTTTTTCAATTTTTTCCCCGTTCTTTCTTTTATGCTTTCATTTTCCATTCTGTCATCTTCCAGGTCACTGATTCGTTGTTCATCTTCCTCTAGTCTTGTACTATGAGTGTCCAGAATCTTTTTAATTTGGTCAACAGTTTCTTTAATTTCCATAAGATCATCCATTTTTTTATTTAGTCTTGCAATGTCTTCTTTATGCTCTTCTAGAGTCTTCTTGATTTCCTTCATATCCCGTACTATGGTCTCATTGTTCATCTTTAGTTCTTTGAGTAGCTGCTCTAGGTGCTGTGTCTCTTCTGGTCTTTTGATTTGGGTGCTTGGGCTTGGGTTATCCATATCGTCTGGTTTTTTCATATGCTTTATAATTTTCTGTTGTTTTTGGCCTCGTGGCATTTGCTGAACTTGATAGGGTTCTTTTAGGGTTTGTAGACCTATTGAAGTCCTTATCTCTAATTTATCAGATCTACAGCTTCGTGGAGTACACTTTCTCTAACTAACCAGCAGGTGGCGTCCACGAGCCACCTGTTCTCCACAAGCCAGTTCTCCCCTGCTTAGCCTTTTTGGTGAGTGGGGGAGTGAGTCTTGTGGGGCCCAATTGGTGTACCAAGCTTGCGTGTGTAGTTGGTGTTGCCTGCCCTGTATGTGGGGCGTGTTTCTGGGCAGTCGGGGAGGGTGGGTGGCCCTAACAATCAAATCTCCCTGGTGATCCTAGAGTTTTAAAGCTGCTGCAATAGTCTAATCCTTCAGTTCAGTCCTGCCACAGTTTGTCTCTGCCACTGACCCACAAGTCCTTGGTATTGGCGTATGGCTCCTGAGACTTGCAAGTGGGCCCCTCTTCCAGGCTGTGCACCCCGGGTCCTCTGTTGAGAGATGACTGTGCTATGTCACAGGTGAGTGCCGTCCCCCCAGGGCAGTTCTGGGCTGCTGGGCTGTGTAGGGAGGCTCCCAGCCTGCTCAAATGATGGCTGAATGGGGCTTTGTTAATTCACACTGCTCCACCTTCCCAACTCTGGGACAATCAGCTGAGGTTGCAGGGAAGGCTAATGTCCACGCCCAGTTTTGTGGTGTGTGCCTGTTATTTGAAGCACTTCCGTCACACTGGGTTGTCTGGGGTAGCTCTGGGCTATGGGGCTGGCGATGGGCAGGAGTGTTTCCTGTCCACCAGGATGGTGGCTGTGAGCGGACACCCCCCTTTTCTTGGGAAGTTGTGTTGTTTAGTGAATTTTCTCAGCCACTGGATTATTGCCTTTTGTCTCAGAGCTCTCTTAGTTCTGCTCTTGACTTGACATGCACAAATTGCAATTCTTTGAAGCTTTCTGTATTGGGCTTCTTAGAGTAATTGTTTTAGAAAAAGAAAAAAGGATTAAAAAAAAAAAAAAAAAAAAAAAAAGGCCCTCCTCAGAGATCTAATGGGTTATTGAAATGCTAAGAGACAAAGCAACCAGGGCCATTAAGGAAAGGTCCACAGGGCAGAGAGATCAGCTTTTCTTCGGGATTTGCATATGCGCCTCAAGGCCTGAGCTCCGCCCTTCCCCTTTCTGTGTTCACCAGAACTCCAAAAATCCTCTGCTTTTATTTTGGAGTTTTTCGTGTTGTTTTTTTTTTTCTATGCCTGTCTCCTCTCTGCTGGGCTGGCTGCTCTCAGATTCTCTGGTGTCTTGTCTCAGTCTATCTATGGTTGGAGTTTAGATCAGATCAGTAGAATGAGTTTCTGATAAGGGCTGCCACTGTAGTTCTCCCTTCTCCTTCCCGGAGCTGACAGCCCCTCCTCCCACGGGACTGAGCCTGGCAGGGAGGGGCGTGGGTCCCCTGGCCACAAAAACTTACAGATTTCGCTGATCTCAGCAGTTCAACATCTTCATGAGTGTTGTATGAAGTATGCCCAAAGACAGATTGCTCTGTGGTGTCCAGTCCACGCAGTTCCTGGCTTTCTACCTACTTTCCTGGAGGAGTAACTAAAACATACAGCTCACCAGTCTGCCATCTTGCCTAGACATGTGCTTTTATATTTTTGTTTTCTTCTGACTTGCTCCAGGACCTTTATCTGAACAAGCTCCTAGAGGTCATTCTGAAATAAAGATCAACATTTCGCAAAAAAAAAAAAAAAAAAAAAAAGAATAAGGGTAGAATAATGACAATTTTAGGCATGTAAGTTCTCAAAAATTTACCTCCCATGAAACCCTCTCTCAGGAAGTTACCAGAGGATAAGCTCCTCTGAAATGAGGGTGCAAACCAATGAAGAGGTCAAAGGAAGTAGGAAACAGGAGATCTAACACAGGAGAGAGACAAGAAATCCTTGGAAGTTGTGAAGGCAGATTCCAGAATGAAAACCAGGCACCAGGCAAAGACAGCAACTATCTAGATTTAGTCAATGTGAAAATTTCAAGAAGAAATTTCTCAGTGAAGATAAAATTGTTATTTCTGAATATCTGAGAGGGGATTTAGACCAGCACCGTCCAACAGAACTTTCTGTGATGATGGAAATGTTCTATATCTGCACTGTCCAATATAGTAGTCACTATCCCAAATATTTGAAATGTGGCTAGTGTGCCTAAGGAATTGAATTTTTAATTTAATTAAAATTATTCTAAATTTTAATAGCCATGTGTGGGTAGTAGGTAACATTTTGGACAATGAGTAATACAAAGTATGTTCTCTGACTAAAATGAAATGAAATTAGAAATCAATAATATAAAGAAATTTGGGAACTAACAAATATGTGGAAATTAACATACTCCTAAATAACCAATGGATCAAAGAAATCAGGAGGGAAATTAGAAAATACTTTGAGATGAATGAAAACAAAAGCACCACATACCAAAACATATGGGATGCAAGTAAAGTAGTGCTTAGAGGAAAATTTATAGCTGTAGATGCCTATATTACAAAAGAAGAAATATCTCAAATTAGTGGACTAACCTTCTACCTTAAGACAATGGAAAAAAGAGCAAACTAAACTTAAAGCATGCAGAAGGAAGGAAATAACAAAGACTAGATTGGAAATTAATGATACAGAGAACAGAAAAATAATAGAGAAAACCAATGAAACCAAACTGGTTCCTTGAAAAGAATAACAAAATGGATAAGCCTTTAGCTAGATTGACCAAGAAAGGAAGAGAGAAGACCAAAATTACCAGAATCAGAAATGAAAGAGGAAGCATTACAACCAACTTTACAGAAACAAAAGGATGATAAAGGAATACTACTAACAATTGTATGCCAATAATTAGATAATTTCAATGAAATGGACAAATTCTTAGAAGACATAAATTACTAAAACTGACTCAAGAACAAATGGACAATCTGAATAGAATAGACCTGTAACAAGTAAAGAAATTAAATTAGTAATACAAAACCCACCCACAAAGAAAGGCCCAGGCCAAGATGTGTTTACTGCTGAATTCTACTAAACATTTAAAAAATTAATGCCAATCCTTCTCAAACTCTTCTGAAAAACAGAAGAGGAGGGAACACTTCATAACTCATTCTCTGAGGCTAGCATTACCCTGATAAAGATATAACAAGATAAACCCCGATTAAGATATAATCAGAAAAGAAAATTACAGACCAATATCCCTTATGAACACAGATGAGAAAATCCTCAACAAATACAAATCAAATCTAACAGTATATTAAAAGGACCATACCATGGTTATTCCAGGAATGCAAGGGTGGTTCAACATAAGAAACACAATCAATGTAATACATCACATTAATAGAATGAAGGAAAAAGAAAAGATCATCTCAACCAATGTAGAAAAAGCATTTGACAAAATCCAACATCCTTTCTGATAAAAACACTCAGAAAACTAGGAATAGAAGGGAAGTTTCTCAACATGATAAAGGGCATATATGAAAAACTCACAGTAAAATGATACTCAGTGGTGAAAGACTGAAAGCTTTCCCCCAAATATCAAGAAGAAGACAAGGATGTCCACTGTCACCACTGTTACTCAACATTGTACGGGTAGTTCTAGCTAGCCAGAGGAAGAAAAAGAAATGAAATGTACCCAAAGAGGTAAACTTTCCCTATTCACAGATGACATGATCCTATATATAGAAAACCCCAAAGAATCCACAAGAAAGCTACTAGAACTAATTAACTAATTCAGTAAAGTTGCAAGGTACAACATTAACACTAAAAAATCATTAGTATTTCTATACAGCAGTAACGAACAATCTGAAAAGGAAATTAAGAAACAATTACATTTACAATAGTATCTAAAAGAATAAAACACCTAGGGATAAATTTAAGTAAGGAGATTAAAGGCTTGTTACTGAAAACTACAAAACATTGCTGAAAAGAATTAAAGATGGCCTAAATAAATGGAAAGGCAACCCATGTTCCTGGAATGGAAGACTTCATGTTGTTAAAATGTCAGTACTACCTAAAGCGATCTACAAATTCAGGCCAATCCCTATCAAAATTCTGACAGCCTTTCCTGCAGAAATGGAAAAGCTGATTCTTAAATTCATATGGAATTGCAATGGGCCCTGAATAGGCAAAACAATATTGAAAAAGAAAAAAAAAGTTGGAGGACACACACTTCCTGATTTCAGACATTACTACATTACAGTAATTAAAACAGTGTGGCACTAGCATAAGGATAGACATATAGACCAATGGAATAGAACTGAGAGTCAAAGAAATAAACCCACACATCTATGACCAGCTGATTTTCAACAAGGGAGCCAAGTCCATTCAATAGGGAAAAAATAGTCTCTTCAACAAATGGTGCTGGGACAATTGGAAATCCACATGCAAAAGATGAATTTGGTCCCCCACTATATATGAAAAAAGTAATTCAAAATGGATCTATGACCTAAATATAAGAGTTATACCATAAGACTCTTAGAAGAAAATACAGGAAAATATTTTCAGTACATTGTATTAGGCAATAAATTCTTAGATTTTACACCAAAAGCATGAGTAATGGAAAAAAAAACTGAACTTTAACAAAATTTTTAAAAATTGTACATCAAAGAGAACCTACAAAATGGGAGAAAATATTTGGAAATCATATATCTGAAAAGGGTTTATATCCAGAATACGTAACTTCCATAACTCAACAATATTACTATTGAATTGTATACTGGAAAGTGGTTAAAACAAGAAATTCTGAGTTGTACAAATGTTACTACAATAAAAAATTAAAAAAAAAAAAAAACAAAACACTGCACACACAAAAAAGGGCAAAGGATTTGAGTAGACATTTCTCCAAAGAACATACACAAATATCCAATAAGCACATGAAAAGATGTACAACAACTTTAGTCACTGGAGAAATGCAAATCAAAACTACCATGAGATACTATTTCATACCCACTAGGATGGCTATCATTTAAAAAAATGGAAAATTAGTGTTGGCAAGGATGAGGGGAAATAGGAACCCTCATACATTGTTGGTGTGAATGTAAAACGTACAGCTGCTATGGAAAACAGTTTGATGGTTCCTCAGAAAGTAAAACATAAAATTACCATGTAACCCCACAATTCCACCTCTAGGTATTTATCCAAAAGAAGTGAAGATTGGAACAACGAACAAGTATTTGTACACACATGTTCATAGCAGCATATTCAAAATAGCTAAAAAGTGGAAACAACGCAAGTGTCCATCAACATATGAATGGATAAACAAAATGTGGCATATACATACAAAGACATATTATTCAGTCATAAAAAATGAAGTTCTGGTACATGTGACATTATGGATGAACTTTGAAGACATCATATTGAGTGAATTAAGTCAGACACAAAAGGTCAAATATTGTATGACCTCACTGATATGAAATAATTAGAATAAGCAATCTCTTAAGAGTCAGAATCTAGAATATGGGTTATCAGAGGATGGGGTGGGGATAGAGAGTTAAAAACCTAAAATGTACAGAGTTTCTATTTGGAACGATGGAAATATTTTGGTAATGGATGGTGGTGATGGTAGCACAACATTGTGAATGTAATTAACAGTTCTAAAATATATATCTGAATGTGGTTAAAAGGGGAAATGTTGGTTTGTATATAAGGTATTAGAATAATTTTTCTTTAAAAAAAGATATTATCTGCTCATTTTGCCATGGGTTTGCTGACATTCTGGGTTTGCTTCTATTGACTGATTTCCTCACAGTTTTGGGTCAGTTTTCCTGCTGCCTTACATGTCAAATTTTTATTGGATTCTGGACAATATGAATTTTACATAGTTGAGTGTTGGGATTTTATTGCCTTTCTCTAAGAGGCGTTAAATTTTGTCTGGGCAGGTAGATAAGATCTTTGGGTGGATCAGCTTGATCCTTCGAGCTTGTTTTTAAGCTTTGTTAGAGTAAGACTGGAGGTCTTTTCCAAGGTTTGGTCTAGCCCTATTACTAAGGTGTAACCCTGTAGACTCTACTGAATGTTCTGGGGGTTCAACAAGGTCTCTCCACTCTGACTCATCATTATGGAACATCTCCATAGGCATGTGAGAGCTGTGACAGCTCTTGGCATTGTTTAGCTTACAGCTCCCCAGCAGTTTTCTTCATCCAACCTTTTGGAGTTTCAACCCATGAATTAGAAGCTGAATATTCAACTAGACTCAGGGGAGCCCCTATGCTGATTTCTGGAGTTCATCCAACTCCCTCTCCTTTGATACTCTGATACTCTGTCCCCCAAATTCCAAGTGCATCATCTTCCCCAGACTCCAACCTCTGCTTCCTCAACTCAGCAAGGCAGCTATGCTCTGCTTGGCTTCTTCTTCCCTGTGCCGGAGGTCTGGAAAATGTCTCCAGGCAGAACCGACAATATTAAGGTTCATCTTGTTTTTCTTCTCCCAAAGATTACAATCCTGCACTGCCTGTTGTCTAATGTCTGAAAACAGCTGCTTCATATACATTGCCAAGTTTTCTAGTTGTTTACAGCAGGAAGGCAAGTCAGGCTGAAATTGGAATTTGATCATTCTATTACAGTGTTTTTACCTCTCTTGTGGGACTTTTCACATTAATCCTTCATAGAAGAAGGTATCGTTTAATGGATTGAGTAAGAGCTTTGGGGCCAGAGAGATCTAGGTTCAAAACTGATTCTGCTGCTTTCTAGTTGGACAACCTTGGGCATGTTACTTAGTGTCTCTAAACTGCTTTTTCTTCAGCTATAAAATGTTATGTAAAGTTGTTGCTGGGATTAACTGAGTCCATGTGTATATATAAAGCCCTTCACAGGAATCAATAAATGGTGGCTATTATTATTATTATTATTATTATACAACAGCTATCTGTTTATGTTTCACTTCCTCTAAGCAATTTTGAGTCAGGCATTTGGCCTATTTATCTTTGTGTACACTGTGCCTTTGTGCAGTGACTCAAGCATGGTAGGCGTCAATATAAATTTGTTGACTGAATAAATGCTGATAACTTAGAGTTTATTAAAATATTATTTTTAACTTTCTTCTCAATGGGCTTCACGTAGGCTTGTTTAAATGTCAAAATAGCACCATTAGTTATAACACTTGTTTGTTCTGGATTTGGTTATTAAAGGACGAAGAGTCTTCCGTCACACAGGAAGAAGCAGACTTGAGGTGGTGGACCATAAAGCATATTCTGTGCTTCTGTTTCTAGCTCTTCTTTACCACTGTCTGAATGATTGGTCTTCAATATTGAGATCTGAACGTATATGCTAAAAGAATGACTCTTTTCATGATGCCTGGATTTGTTACAAATCATAATCTCATCCATTTACCAACAGACATCTCAGCTTCAAATAGAAAACTAGAATCACATATAACAGTATTAGATAAATCAGCCAACTGAATATAGTTCTAGATAACTAAGTAACATTAACATTATATTTTTTTCCCAACATGCGACTGACTACATCTCAATAAAGTCTTCATTCTTAAAAACTCTGAATTTAAATAGAACCTAGCCTAAAATATTATGTTGGCTTTAGTAAAATAACATTGTATTATTATAGGCATCTTTTTTTTTTAACCAAACAGAATAATCTCAGTCTTACTCCATTTTTTTCAAAAATAATTTCTTTTAATGCTAGGATTTAATAATAGTCACATCCAAAGTGTTATTACCTAAAATCACTCAATATGCTCTACTTTTCTTCTGCTATAACATATATCAATATACTTATTTTTCTTATGCAAGTGAAATATGCATAGATCATCAGTGTGGCTCCTTCCACTCAAAACAGGAAGGAAATAATTCTCTGATACATTGTAGAATGATTCATAAAAAAAAGAAATGAGTTATAAATCTGATGGGAAAGTCAACTCAACCAACCTTCATTCCTCTTTGCATGGTTAATAGAGGAGAACAATTACATTCTGTAATGCAAAACAAAAATAAATTGAAAAAATTTTCTCATTTGACTAAAAGAAACTTAGTGAAGGACTATATAGTCTCATGATGAAGAGAGGATGATGTGTGGTTTTGAAGGCTGAGTATTTTCTTTAGATAATGTTCCTCCTCCAATGTTTTCAATAATCAACTCCATTTCCAAGAATCTGAGATACTCTTGCCAACACTACATTGTATCAAACAAGGCACACGTGTTTCATGAGATATGATGCTATGAAAATCATCAGACTCTACCTCAAAAATGCAAAACTTCAGAATTTCGTGGAAGAAAATAGATTCTTACTGGAATACAGAGCAATTCTGATATAGTTTTTTTGGTACACATTTAAATGGCACCATTTACTTTGGCATCAATGTACCTTACATTCTAATTTCTTAAAAAAAAAAATTGCACTTTAATCAAATGTGTTAGCACAAAAGGGTGAGAATGGACATCAGAGAGAAAAAAAATTCATCCAGGTTAACCATATTTTTATTATATTTTATGGATTCTTTTACGGACATCATAAGAAAAGAAAATAGTTACTGAAAAATATTCTTTTTAAATTGAAATGAGACACAGAAATCCATGAAAAATGCAAACCATTTTTTGATTACACTTGGAAAACAGTGGAATATAGAGTGCACGTTTGGACATATGCTTAAAAAGCAAACCATTTTAAATAAACCAAATAAAATTTTGAGCTGATTCTTTAGAAATACTTGTGGCTCTTTTAAGAAAACAATATTCTCTGCCTTTAGCTCATCCTCAGAAAACATAATTTGTATGAATTATTTATGCTTCAATGAAATTAATGTGTTACCATTGAGAAAGATGTAACATTCTGGATCAAGATTCCTAGGTACAAAGGAAAGGCATAGAAAAAATCTGTACAGTATCTGGCAACTCCTTCTAACATTGAGGTGAAAAGACTTTTAAGGCTCCAAGAAAATTAGAAAATTAGAAAATTACAGCACATGGACCCATATGATATGATAAAAATAATAATTCCCAAAGAGCTCTAATGGCTTAATAAACCTGAACCATCAATTGCCAAAGAAGACCTGGACAAAATTAACCCTGCCCCTTTCTTTTTTTTTTTTTTTACAGCTGTCTGTAAGTGTCAGTAATTATGCGAGCCTTTTAAGGAGCCTGGGTTAACCACCTCTCCTAGAAAGAACTTTTCCTTCAGCATTTAAACTTAGAATAAAATCTAATAAGATTCCACACCCAACTCCGGAACGTGTGTTAATTGTTAACATATAGGTGAGTTCTTTGAGGAAGGCTGTCTAGGAGTCACTCTCTAAGGAAAGTTGCCTTCAGTGTGTATGTCTTCTGCTGTCTGTCTAGTTGAATGCAATAGAGAAAACCAGCCTCCCCAAATTCCCAAAGTACTGTGAGGTGTCATTGTGTTTGTGTGGCCTTCCTAGATCTAAGTCAACCCTATTAGGAATGAAGATCTGGCCTGAGGTGTTGTAGTACTAGATAAAATGTTAAGGACACTTTCAGGATAGGGTTTTACAGCCAAATAACTGCTATGTTGTCCTAGGATCTCTATTGAGGTTCCATGTCCTATTTTCCTAGTGGAATTAGGTTTTAAGAGTTCTTATAATTTAAGAATTTTTAAATTTCAAATTTGTGTGCTTTTGTCATTACTGAATCAATTGCCAAATTATATTCTCACTTTCACATTGTTCCTCAGATATTAAAAACCACACCATGAAGTGAATCGTACAAATTTCGAAAAATTTCAAATATTGGTAGAAATTTTGTTATATTTGTTTTTCTGTGATCAAGATAAGGAATAATTTAAAAAATTAAATTGTATTACAATCATTTTTTTTTAAATCTTACAACAGTCTTACATCAAGATAATCATGTTAAATCCGTTCTTTAGTATGGATCATTGGTGAAAAAAGCAGTATAAGCTGCTTAATCAAGATTTTGTAAACTTTCTCTTTTAATAGAAAATTTCTGTTCTTTAAAAACAATTTCTAAAAATCTTTGAGTTAGGGGTTACCGAGAGTGAAGAGAGTTCAGCAAAGCCATGTAGGATATAGGAAATGTGTGGAAAGTTCAGGATTGGGATAGAAATTCTGATGCTTTCCAACTTGCCTGTGATATCCCCCTTAATCTCTGCCAGTCCAAATATGATTCAGCCATAAAATCACCAACTCAGTGAAGGCTTCTTATACACTGCAAATTTATCCTTATTTCTGAATCCTAAAAGCACTGGCTTTGGAGTTCCAACTGCCTTGGTTTGAATTCTAGCCCTTTGTATGTAGCCTTGGGGCTAATTTCTCTCTGTTTCAGTTTCCTCATTTGTAAAATCAGGATAAGAATAGTATCTACCTAATACAATAGCTGAGAAGATTAAAAGGGATAATACATGGAAAGCCCTGAGTATTGTTAATATTATTATCATTCATATGCTCTCCAGTATTATTTTTCATTATATTAGTTAGCTGTTGTCTCTTCAGCCAGACTTCTCAAGGGCAGAAACTATATCTTAGGTTTTTTGTTTTCCTCATAGTGCCTACCAGAATATTACTCTTTTAATAGGAATTCAAAAAATATCCCAGATATTTTAGAATCTTAGCTTGGAATGGACCTTAGAGGTCATCTAATTCAACCTTCCCCCTAAATCATGATTTTCTTTTACATCTCATCTACACTCTATCTTGAATCCAAGTATATATATCTATATGTGAACCCAGCTGGTGACAAGTAGCTCACCTCTTAACAAGGCAGCCAGATTTATCAAGTAGTTGTCATTGTTAGAAAATTCATCCTGAGGAGGTAGAAAAGCTGGAAGTTTGTGGAAAATAATTTGGTAATACTCATTCAAGATTCATACAAATTTTCAGTCTCTGCAAATTTCACTCCAGATAATATATCCTTAGAAAATAAGGAGACAAAATCTTCCACAAGTAAAAGGTATTTACTATCATATTTTAGTAGCAAAATCAGGAATTAATCTAAATGTTCAAAAGTAGAGAAATGGTTTAGTATCTAGATGAAACAAATAGTCATTCCAGTTAAAAATATTATGTGTACAATGATGTTCATGGCAACATAATTCACAATAACCAAAAGGTGAAACAACTCAAGTATTCATCAACAGATGAATGGATAAAAAAATTTGATATGGAATGGAATATTATTCAGCCATAAAAACAAATAAAGTGCTGATAAGTGCTACAACATGGATGAACCTTGAAAACATTATGCTAAGTGAAATAAGCCAGACACAAAAAGACAAACACTGTATGATTCCACTTATATGAAATACCTAGATGAAACAAACTTAAAGAGAAATCAGAATAGTGGTTACCAGCTGCTGAGGGGAAAGGGAATGGGAATTATTGTTTATTGGATACAGAGTTTGAGTGATGGAAAAGTTTTGGTAATGGTGTTGACAGTAGCACAATATTGTGAATGTAATTAATACCACTGAATTATACACTTAAAATGGCAAATTTATGTTATATATATGTTACCACAATAAAAATAAATGAGAAATATGAAGATTAATGTGGGACATGTTTTAAAAATTAATGTTGAGTGTAAAAGTAAAACAAATATATATATATATATATATATATATATATATATATATATACCATGATTAAAATAATATACAAATATGTATACTATGTAAAAAGACTGGAGAGAATGGGACATATAAAAATGGAAACAGTAATGAGAGGATGATGGGACAGTGAAGTTTTCATTTCTTTCTAAATTACTTTAATATTATTATAATATTATTTTTTAAAAATTTGAGAAAAAGTTTTTCCTTCTTTTGAGGCCAAAATCAACTTTTGACCCCACTGTAATTTTTTTCTACTGGGTATCATTCTCCCGTCTTTATAAAGATGCACAAAATAAATCAACTTGAAATATTTCAAAATGATAATCATAGTTTTAGTACCCTCACTCTGGTGACAGTCTGGAAGACAGATTAGAAAGGAATGCTGACAGCAGGGAGACTCAGTTAGAAGATTCAGTTGTCATTGACAAAAAAAGCAACAAGTACAGCCTGAACCAGCAGAGTGACAATAGGGACAGACTTCTGAAATATTTCAGAGGGAGAACAGACTGGAAATGGCAACCAAAGGATGTGGGAAGTGAGGGCAAGATAGGAATTGAACCCATTTCTGGTCAAGTTGTTTGGAAAAGTGATGGAAGAATCTGGGAGGGGGAGAAATATATGTTTGATCTGAAGTTAAAATTCCATTTGGAGATGCTGGCTTTGAAGTACCTGTAGGATACACGATAGATCGATGGAAAGATAGATTTGGAGTTGGGAGACAGAGAAATTTGAAGGCAGCAAAAATAAATGCAAAAAATCAATGAAATAGACAACAAACAAAAAAAGCAACAAAACCAAAAGCTGACTTTTTGAAAAGACTAATAAAAATACTAATTTTTGTTAAATAATATCATAAATAACAAATGGGACACAAACAAACACCACCAAATGTAAAAACAGGGAAATAACTACAGAAACAAGAGATTTTTTTAAATGATGAGATCTCCATCAATAATTTCATACCAAAAATATGAATAGCTGAAGATTTGGGGGATAGATATTCATATTTTTTGGTATGAAGTTATTCACAGAGGTCCTTAAAATTTTAAAAATCTTTTGTTTCTGAAGTTATTTCCCCCTTTTAAAGAAAAGACATAAAGAATTTATCTGTGTAAGTTTTGGAGGAGAAAAAAATTTCTTAAACAATACCAAAAACTGCCAAATATAGTTGAAAAGATTGATAAATTGGACTATATTAAAATTAAGAAAGCTTTTCATCAAGGCACATCAAGAGAGTAAAAAGGCAACTCATAAAGTGGAAGAAGAGATTCACAATAAATATTTATGACACAGTACTTACACAAAAAATATATAAAGCACTCCTAAAAATCAATAAGAAAGAAAGACAACCCAGTAGGAAAAAAAGGGCAAGCAACTTAGACACTTCATTGTGCTGGTTTGAATCTATTATGTCCTCCACAAAAGCCATGTTCTTTAATGCACTCTCGTGGGGTGCGGACTTATCAATCTTTTGATTAGGGTGGGACCTTCTGATTAGGTTGTTTCCATGGAGATGTAACCCACCCAATTGTGGGTGGGAACTTTGATTATAATATTTCCATGGAGGTGTGACCCCGCCAATTCCAGGTGGGTCTTAATTAGATTACTGGAGTCCTTTTAGAGAGCTAAGGGAGAGAAGGAGCTCCGAGAAGCTGGGAGAGACATTTTAGAGAGAAACTAAGATATTTAATCCAGAATTTGCCCCTAGGAGAAGCTAAGAGCCGACAGACCCTGACACTAGGAGACACTGGGAGATGCAGACAGAAGGAGTTTGGAGATGCTAAGCTAAGAGATGAAGCCCAGAGTCTGCTCCAGAGAAGCTAAGAGAGGATTCCCAGGTGCTTAGAAAGAAATGCCCCAGGAGAACCAAGCAGTGAGCTGAGAGAAGCTAAGAGAGACAGAAACCCAGAGACATTTTGGAGAAAGCCATTTTGAAACACAACCCAGGAGCAAAGGACCAGTAGATGCCAGTTACATGCCTTCCCAGCTGACAGAGGTATTCCGGACACCATTGGCCTTCTTTCAGTGAAGGTATACTCTTGTTGATGTCTTAGTTTGGACACTTTTATGGCCTTAGAACTGTAAATTTGTAACCTAATAAATCCCCTTTATAAAAGTCAATCCATTTCTGGTATTTTGCGTAATGGCAGCTTTAGCAAGCAGAACATTCATTAAAGAGAATATCCAACATGGCCAATAAATATATGAAAAGGTGCTCATCTTCATCAGTCATCAGGGAAATGCAAATTAAAACCACACTGACATACCATTACATACCCACCAGAATGGCTAAAATAAAAAGATGGAAAATGCCAAGGGCTGGTGAGGATGTGGAGCAACCACAAATCATATATTGTCACACATTATTAATGGAGTTAAATTGGTAAAACCTCTTTGGAAACTGTTCTGCAGTATCTACTAAAGCTGAATGTATGCATACCTTTTGACCTAGCAATTCTACTCCTATGTATATTCCCAACAAAAATGTATATATTTTACTACTAAACATGTTCCAGAATGTTCAAGGCAGAACTGTTCAATGAGAGCCCCCAAATTGAAATTATTCAAATGCCCATCAACAGTAGAATGGATAAATAAGTTGTGAGAATGGTCAATAACAACACTTAATATGGCAAAATCTCACTATGTTTTACTTCTTAACCTGAATGGATGTTCTTCTTCTTATTTTTTTTTAATTCATTTTTATTGAGATATATTCACATACCATGCAGTCATAAAAAGCATACATTCAGTTATTCACAGTACCATTATATAGTTGTGCATTCATCACCAAAATTAAAGCAAAAAAGAATACTGGGTCCCTTTTTTTTTTTGCCCCCATTTTTCTACTCATTTATCCATACACTGGACAAAGGGGAGTGTGGTCCATATGGCTTTCCCAATCACACTGTCACTTCTCATAAGGTGCATTTTTATACAATCGTCTTCAAGATTCATGGGTTCTGGGTTGTAGTTTGATAGTTTCAAGTATTTACCACTAGATATTCCAATTCATTTGTTCTTATTATTTTTTAACTATATGTATTATTTATATATATTCTGCTGAATGCATGATATATTTCAAAATGAAATAAGTTTTAAAATCTATAAAGTAAGGATTCTACATATGTACATACATGTATATATACATTTATGGATGAATCTATGTGTGTGCTTGAGTGTGTGTGTGTATTCTATGAAGGAAAATAACAGGAATCCTTAGTGGGAAAACATCAGTAAGCACTTCACTAGACTTAACTAAATTTTCTCATAATATTGAGCAAGGGACTTGAATCAACTGAGTTTACGACAAATTTCAGATCTTTGTACATATACTTTCTACTAAATGTACCCTTGGGAAGTGTTATTACATGTCTTATTTAATCTATCAATTGAACGATCCTTTCCCAGGTTGTCCTGCTTTCATTTCAGTTAGTAAAAGAGAAAGAAATTAATTAAATTTTTAAAAGATAAAAATCCAGTTGAAACATGCTCATTCTTTTCCTACTTCAATCTTGCTGTGTTTTATCTCGCTCTTCCTTGAGCAAAATGAGAAGTTGTACCAAAAGCCATTATCATGCCTGACATTGTGAAAATAATTATTATAAAAATGAAAACTGTTGTCTGTTTATGTATTTATATTAAATTTAATTAAGACTAGGATCTCTTTTCGATGTATTGAATATAACACAGAATTAAAGAACTAGAAGGGGAACCTTTAGAAGTGACCTAACACATTCATCTATCTTTAAGTAGGACTCAAACTATCTCAAGCAAGCAAATTATCATCCTAATATTAAAATGTCTCCTGAAATGATTTTATAGCATCCCTTCTCCCTAAGCGTAATAGTCTGAAAATTCTTTCTGTCTAATTTAGAACCTTTAATACCAGGTTGGCCATATAGTAAGCATTGTTATCCAAGCAAGAGTCAGTTAAGAGTGTGGATTAGCTAGGGCACTGTGGGGCCCCATTCAACTCCAAGTCTCCACTGGAGGAAGTGGAAAGTCAAATGACTCAGAGCCTGCCTGCTTTGCTCCATTGGCTCCAACACCCTCCAGACCTTAGGCTTTCCCCAGTGAGCTAGTCCCAAAGCTTGTCTCTCTCTACATCACCCAGACTTGACTATCATTTTGTTTTCAGTATAATTTGAGTTTATTCATGACCTTTTTCTCACTCTACCTCCTTAAACCCAATTACCCCAATCATCAAGGGCTGATTTATATTTCCAGGTAAATATGAATATACAGCTACAGTATTATTGTAATCCTAAAAATACATTACCTATAAATGAAAGAAAGACCCATAATTTTTCTAAACTGATGGGTCCCTTTAATAAAAAAAAAAGTATATTAGAAAGTCTTTTTTTTCCTCCTAGTCATGGATAATCTCTTTTGACAAAGAATATTTCCTTCTTGAAGACAATAATTTTTTAGACTAAAAGCTCTTCAAGGTCAGGTGCTAGTTTTGCTTTAGTTTTTATAACTGGCCCATTCCACTGGACCCGGTTATTGTGAGATGACTGTATAGGAGCCAAAAAATGTCTACTGTGTTCAACTGAAGCAAGGGAAAATCACTAAAGCTTTGCCTTACCTGATTGTTGCATTCCTCTTCTTCCTCATCGCAGTCTAGACCCTGATGGGCAATCTCAGTTGTGCTGTTCTCCTGAAAGAGATTGTTCTCCAGATCAGACACTCTGGTGGCCTCGGTCGTGACTTTTACTTTCATGTTATGAAAACCAGTGGAGACCAATCCCACTTGCAGGTTGACAGGCTCCCCCTCAAACAGCAAGAAGTGTGAGTTCACCCCTTCTTTAAAACCAGGGGGTTGGTAATCATATGGGGTCACTGCAAAATGAAAAGGGCAGAAAGCCATGAAAGAACGTGAGCTTCAATAGAACAAGTAAGATTAATCTTTCAAGTGTAGCAACAGACATCTCTATCAGATGCTTGCAAAATCCTTCTGTTTATATAAAACACTTGTTTAGCACTTAAGAAGGAATTTGACTAGAGATCTCCACTTACCCTCATTATAGTAGTGGAGTTTCATAGTGAGTATAACATCATTAGGAAGAGGTCCAAGGTTCTGCATAAGTATATACAATTTACGGATCAGGAGAACACTGGCTTTCTTAATATCTTCACTGTTTGTCTCACTTTTGAAGCTTGTACTGCTGCTGCAATCACATTAAGAAGCAGCATACTTTTCAGTCTTATAAAAAATTAATAATTATTCCAAAAAGAACAAAACTTCTGACTGATCAAATAAACACACTTAACATCAGCACCTTTTGAGACTTTTTAGAATGTAAATTAGGAAAGCGATTGTACTTTTTGCGGTGTGTATAAGGATTGCTTACGTGGCAATTTCCTCGAAAGCATTTTAAATGTGACCTGATTTTTTAAAAGTTTTGATTTACAAATAACTATATGCTATAATAGTGAGAACAATGGTTTTGGAATCAGGAGGGTTGGCATCTAATATGGGTTCTGCTGCTAAACTAGCTGAATGACCTCGATCAAGTCACATAGACACTCTCGTAGACACTCTTGGCCACTTGACTCATTTGTGAGATAAGCTTAAACACGTTTCTACACCTCCCCAAATATAAAATCGATAACCAGTTCTGGGCTTTTCTTCCATCTGGTTATCTCTCAAAGGTGGGCTCTCATTTCTTACATGGATTACCACAATGGCTAACTGTTCTTCTTGCTTTCCTTCTTATCCACAGCAAAACATTTTCTACACCATTGCCAAAATAATAGGATTAAAAAATAATAGGAAAATCTGCTCATGTCACATCCCTGCTTAATATTCTTCTATTACCTTTGTCCCCTTTCATATCAAACTTGAGAAGCTAGGTGTGCACTGCCCTTCATGATTAGCCTGACATTAACCTCCTCCCTCATCTGTAGCTACTACCCAGTTTCCTCTCACCCATGAACATTTTTTTTTTAATCTTCATTTTATTTGAGATATATTCACATACCACGCAGTCATACAAAACAAATCGTACTTTCGATTGTTTACAGTACCATTACATAGTTGTACATTCATCACCTAAATCAATCCCTGACACCTTCATTAGCACACACACAAAAATAACAAGAATAATAATTAGAGTGAAAAAGAACAATTGAAGTAAAAAAGAACACTGGGTACCTTTGTCTGTTTGTTTCCTTCCCCTATTTTTCTACTCATCCATCCATAAACTAGACAAAGTGGAGTGTGGTCCTTATGGCTTTCCCAATCCCATTGTCACCCCTCATAAGCTACATTTTTATACAACTGTCTTCGAGATTCATGGGTTCTGGGTTGTAGTTTGATAGTTTCAGGTATCCACCACCAGCTACCCCAATTCTTTAGAACCTAAAAAGGGTTGTCTAAAGTGTGTGTAAGAGTGCCCACCAGAGTGACCTCTCGGCTCCTTTTGGAATCTCTCTGCCACTGAAGCTTATTTCATTTCCTTTCACATCCCCCTTTTGGTCAAGAAGATGTTCTGCGTCCCACGATGCCGGGTCTACATTCCTCCCCGGGAGTCATATTCCACGTTGCCAGGGAGATTCACTCCCCTGTCACCCATGAACATTTTCATATGCTGTTTACTTTGCTTGGAGTGTGCTTTTCCCACTTCTCTTCCTGATTCTCCTGCATTCATCCTAGCTCATGTGTCAGCTCTTCAAGGAAGACTTCCCTGATAAGTCCCACACTTTACCTCTCAGGATAACTGTTTGTCTGACCTTCATTAGACTGTGAGTCACTGCATGTTTCATCCCCACAGTACCTAGTTTGGTGTCCAGCTATAGTAAGTACTCAATAAACATTTTTAAAACCAATTAATGAATGAACAAAGTGGATTAAATTATCTTTCAACTCTAAAAAAATCTATCATTTCTCTCCATGGTTTTCTTCTCCAATTAGTCTCACATTTGAGTAATTTCCAGGAAGGACTATGACAGCAATAAATCTACACAATGCCTTGTACATAGTAAATACTCAATACTGAAAAATAATCCTAAATAATTGAACTGTTGGGTTTTCCTCTAACTGATCTTTGGAAGTAGTGTAAAGTCACAAAACAAGCATTTGTTAAGTGAATATATTAGCTCTTTTTTTCTGTTTTGAACATCTTAAATTAAAGTTTTATTTTTAACCAATTTGAACATAGGTAACCAGAGCAAAGGACTATATCCATGTAGCTCATAGGAGCCTTCAGTATACATCAGTAAAATCATATTCAGAATTTCCTTGCAGTCTTCTAAAAGAGAAATTATCTTTACTATGGAGAGTTGAAAAGGTAATTTGTGTGAACAACCGTTTAAACAAATGACTACTTTTGGTTTCTAGGAAAGTAGTAAAATGCACTACCTTCTCTCCTCCTTAATACCTGAAAGACTTGGCCATTTTTGTTTTACCGTTTACCTCTTGGCATATGTGCCTTCATAACAAAAGAAATTAATCTTGTAGTCTTGTCTTCAGTACTTATGTTTGAATTTCAGAGAGTAAAATGTAACTGGTTTATGTGAGCTCATTTATATGAAAAGTGCTGTATAATCTGTCAAATGTTTTAAAAATATTACCTAATCATGGTTAATATCGTAATTCTTTTTCTGGAATTCACTTCCTCTTTACATCCTAGTGCTGTCTATAAGTTTTACAAATGAGAGGATAAGTTAAGGAAGTGAATCTTGGAGAGTAATCCTCAAACTCACAGTATGTGGTGAGACAGAGCTAATAGAGAAAAAGGAGTATCAGGCCACATTTCTCTTTAGCCATTCCTTGCAGTGGTACTTGTCCCCCTGACTTGCAGCCTTCTCTACCCAGGGCTTTTCACTATCTCTTCCCTCTCCACTTCTATTCCTTCTCATCAGCTATACTTAGCTCTCTATGCCTTCTGGCTGCTCTGGTAACCAAATCCAAAAGCTACTAGGAGAGGAATAAATATTGCTCCTCAATAAAACGTCTTCATCTGCAAATGTCCTTGTCTTTGCTATTTAACCTATTAGTATATCTAAAATTCAGAATTTTAGACTTGGTAGGAAAATGCAGTGCCTACTGGTCTTCTCCACACAATGATACACACATAGAAAATGATATCTGTATGACGTGCTGGGGTAAGCAGATGAGAATGCTTATGTCTATAGACAAATAGTCTGGGGTTTCATCTACTTCAGGCACTGTCTGGCTATATTGAGGGCTGAGAGATCAATATTTTGCATAGCAATTGAGAATCTTTGGATTAGAGAACAGATAGAACCTTATAGCTCAATACCATATAGACCTCTTTATTAATATAATTCCTACAGCTGTGCTACCTACCAACCACCGTTGCCACCAAGGACCACAACCATCATCACCACTATCACTAGGTACCATTTATTGAGTGTTTACTATGTGCCAGGGATGGGCAAAGCTTTACACTTGCACAATAATTTAATAGTCACAAAAACCTAAAGCAGATAGATTATTATTAGTTCCACTGTGCAGAAGACAACACTCATATTTAGGGAGGCTGAGTAACCTGTTCAAAGGTATATGACCATTAATAATCAGAGCCCGTGTTCATAGCTAGGTCTTTCTGCTTTGGGAGTTAGAGCTCTTAACCACTAAATTTAACTGCCTTGGACCCTTCTTTGAGAAGAAGTAAAGAAGGAAAGGATGGCTCTATTCCCACCAGCTTCATCTGTGGATTTCAGATATTTAAACAATAATTACAGTCCACTTTTATAATACTGGCTTTTTATGGGTTGGTGGGGAAAGTGACATTCTTTTAATGTATAAGATGTATCTCTGGCTTCAAGAAGTTTATGTTTATCTCAACTCTATAAACTTATCATGTTCATTAAACAATTAGATTCTACCTGTCAAAATCCACAGTGGCTCCTTCTTTTGTGTATTTGAATTTGAACTGATATATCTCAGTCACTTTCTAGAAACATTAAGGAAATAGAGAAAAAAATTATTTTAAAGAAGTCCAGAATCTCAGTTGATAATAAGTAAGGAATATTTTCATTGTATATCTACTACACTTCCTACATACCTGTTTGTTTCACATGATTACATCATTCAGGAATATTTCCAAATATAAAAATAACTTAATTTTCTCTCCATGCTAAAAATGAGTTAGTCAGGAAATACTATAATTACCATTACCTAGCTGGAGAATTAAGGCACAGAGTCTAGCATCAGATCAGACAGAGGTAATATGTGTAGAACCAGTTGAGAATCCATTCATTCATACAACAAATATTTATGGAACACCTACTGTGTACCAGGTACTAGAGCCACAGTAGTGAATGTCACAGAAAAGGTCCCTGCATTTCTGGAACATGCAGCTAGAGGAGATAGTTAGTAAATAAGGAAACAACAAAATAAAATAATTTTGGATAGTGATGTGATAAGTGATAGTGATATCACAGATGCTGCAATAAAGACTGCATGAAGAAGAGGGGTACTGATTTGGTTTGGAAGGGTCAGGAAGGCCACGTTGAAAAGGGGGTGTTTGAGCTGAGCCTTGGTAACAAGAGGCAGCCATGTGCAGATCCCAGGGAGTGGGGCAGTGTGGGAAGGGAAAACTCAGACAGAGGGAACAGCAATGCAAAGGCTCTAAAGTGGGAAAGAGTTGGCCTGATCCAGGATCAGAGAGGAGGCCAAGTGGGTGGAGATTAGTGAGCAAGAGGGTAGTGCTGGAGGTGAAGTTGTAGAAGAAGTCATGAGGCCTTTGGCCATGGCAAGGAACCTGGATTTTATTCTAAGTAAACTAAACAACCACTGAAAGTTTTCAGCATGGGAGTGACTTGCATTTTTAAAAAAATTACCTTGGCTAATTTAAGAAAACGGACTACAGAGAGGAAGAAGTGGAAACTATGAATGCAATTAAGAGGCTATTGCAATAATTCAGAGAGGACTGGAATGGCAATAAGAAAATAAGACAAACTAGAAAATTAGAAAAATAACCAGAATCTATGATATTAGATCTTCTTTATTTGATCTTGCACTAAAAACTTAGACACTACTCTGCTGTCTGCCTTCCTCACTGTTAAGAAAGCTAGAAATAAAGAGAAACAAACTTCTTCATGAGAGAGACATATGCCACACCTTTTTTTTTAAATTTTAAATGACTGTTTAATAGTTGAAGCAAACTGTACAGTTTGGAAGAAGGTGCTAAAGACAGGTAATAGGTACAAGTTTAAGTCAGAACACAAAAATGCCACTGATTGATCTGGTTCAGTATTTGGCCCTTGACAGAGTGAGAATGAGGATGTTAGATTGATCAGAAAAAGACTCAGTGTTCCTGTTACTTTTCTATACTCCAAGATTTGGTCTTCCAGCTCTGCTGATCTTAAATCTTAATATACAATTTAATTGCAGGTGAGCAGGTTGTGTGGAAATTGGTTCAAGCTGTTTAAATTCTAAGGAGACTGATATGTAAGGGTGTTAATTTTAAAAAAGAAATACATTTTTCTAGCAAGACAAACTATTGGAGAAATCAAACCAAGTTCAGAAGGCTGCTTTGTGAGGACAATAGAAGAGGCATGTGAGATTAGACGTGCAAGTGGGTGCCTAGAGCAACAGGCTCACCTAAGTCATAGGTAGATATACATTGTCCTCTCTCAGCCAATGCTGGATGTAATTGCCCTGTCAAGCAAACAATGCCTGTTCTTCCTGCCCTGCCATGGCTCCATCAACTCTAGCTGTTTGATGCTTTAAGCTATATTTTATTTCTCTAAATTATATCAAGAGTTAGATCCTCTAGTGGTTGATAAATTATTTTAATAACACTTTTATTATTTGGTTCCTGAAAACAACTAATAGAAGAGGTTTGTAATTGTTTCACAGAAGATGCTAATCTTTAATAACTTCAATCTGATTCTCATTAATCAAGGAAGGCATCTTTCCAGTAAGCACTAGTCTCTTCTAAACACGTCATAAGACATATTCCCACTTTTCAGATTTGTGTGTTGCCTAACAAAAATGAGCCTTTAAACTGCTCCTCAATAGCTTTTATTCATTGTACTGACTATACTCACACACAAAAGCAAAAGCAGCACATAGCCTTTCCTTCTCCTCCACATTCCAATCCACTGGCATGACTTTTCAGGTCTATCTCCAAAGCATGTTCCAAATACATACACTTCTCTTCGTCTTCATTGCTATCACCCTATCCAAGTCACCACCGTCTCTCTTCTGGATTACTGCAAAAACCTCCAAACTGCTCTTCCTATAATTCACTCTCTGTTTCCAAAAAGATCTTTTGAAAATAAAGTTCAGATCATGTCACTCCCTTGATCAAAGCCTTCCAATGGCTTCTCATTGATTGCCCTTAGAATAAAACCCACAAGTTGCCTTGGCTCACAGGGCAATACTCATCTGTCTCTTGCCTATCTCTCTGACCTCATTTCCTGCCACACTTTCCCTCCCACTCACCAGGCTATAGGCTCATGCACCCTTATCTGTCCACGAACATGCAAGATTCCTTCCTGTCATAGGGCCTATGCAAAGCTGTACTCTCTGTCTAGAAGATGCTGTCTCCAGTTGATGATGATAATGATAATAGCTAACAACTTACTGGGCCAGGAACTTCTCTAAATACATTATATCTATTAATTCATATATGGCCAACATCCTTATTTAATTAATAAAATTGATAAGTGGCAGAACTGAGATTTGACTCCAGCACCTGTAATGTTAACTACTATTTTTATCCTGCTAGTCACATAACTGACTCCTTTGGGTTATTCAGTCTCAGCTGAAAAACAAGCTCCTCACAGAGGCCTTCCATGGACTGCCTAATCAACCACAACCATCTAATGCCTCCTCCTCCACTTCCCACCACAGCATTCTCTAGCATATTTTCTTTATAGCATTATGATTAAATGACACAGTTTTGCTAATTTTTATTTACTTGTTTATTGCTTATCCTCCCTCACAAGAATGTAAGCTTCAAGAGAGTCAGGGACCTTGTCTGTCTTGTTCATTCCTGGGGTTTATACTCTGAAAAGTATTAGGTAAAAGAATTACACACCAAGGTCAAGCGGGATTTATCCCAGGTATGCAAGGATGGTTCAGCATAAGAAAATCAATTAGTGTAATACACTACATCAACAGAATGAAGGAAGAAAACCACATGATCATCTCAATTGATGCAGAAAAGGCATTTGACAAAATCCAGCACCTCTTTTTGAAAAAAACACTTACAAAACTAGGAATACAAGGAAACTTCCTCAACATGATAAAGGGGATGCAGGAAATATCTGGAGCTAACATCATACTCAATGGTAAAAGATGGAAAGCTTTCCCTCTCAGATCAGGAGCAACACAAGGATGCCCAGTCACCATTATTATTTAACATTGCACTGGAAGTTCTAGCCAGAGCAATTAGGAAAGAGAAAGAAATAAGAGACATCCAAATTAGAAAGGAAGACGTTCTACTCAGTGTCTTTCTCCAGCATCCATAGGTAGTTTAAAAAAATCTCCTTATCAAGCATTTATCAAATTAATAATAAAACACAATGAAAACACTCACTATGAGTTACTCTGCTGGTAAACATAATCTATAGCATCTGCTCAGGTAAATGTATTTAAATTTAATATACATATACTGCCCACTTCTATGTGTGTTTTCTTTTTTTTTAACTCATTTTTATTGAGATATATTCACAGACCATGCAGTCATACAAAGCATACATTCAATTGTTCACAGTACCATTATATAGCTGTGTGTTCATCACCAAAATTAATTTTTGAACATTTTCTTTACCACACGCAAAAAAATAAGAATAAAAATTAAAGTGAAAAAGAACAATTAAAGTAAAAAAGAACACTGGGTGCTTTTTTTTTTTTTGCCCCCATTTTTCTACTCATCCATCCATACACTGGACAAAGGGGAGTGTGGTCCATGTGGCTTTCCCAATCACATTGTCACCCCTCTATGTGTGTCTTCTTACCTCAGGTTCCTTGGGATTTGTGTAAAGCTGTTTAAGAAAAAACAAAACATAAACATTTAATTTCTGAAATTTATTAGATTACTTCTCACAGAATACATTTCTATGTAAAGAGTCCAATTTTGTGAATACTGAATATAAGGAAATTGATAACCAAGTATTTACCACTATTGTGACTGAGATACAAATAAATTCTAAATAATTTGTTATGGCTTAAAATTTTTACATAAATCATTCATCTAAGACTCTCAATGGTATCTTCTCATTTTCTTTCTATTCTTAATGATATACAACATCTGTTATACCCCAAGGTAAGTCTACAAAACTTCAAAAACAAAAAGTTTATAGAGTAACTCGAAAAATGAAACCCTAAGACCCAATAGATTAAGCAGTTAAGTATATCCTATAAATTTTCTCATAAATCATAATATACTGAAGAAATATATCATTTTTAATCTTTTATTAAAACTTCTAATAGATCCTATTTATTTTTATTCCAAAATGTCATAGGACAGATAAAGAAATGCAGGAGCAGGGAGGGAAAGGGTGCTGTTTTAATTTCTCAGTTCCCAATACAATGAAGTACATACAGAGGCTTGGGTCTTTAAATGTGTACTTACTGTAAGTACTGCCATGTGTAGCTTCAAGAGAAAAGAAAACTATTGTTATTAGATATTTGCACTTACATTATTGTTATTTTCAATGGAGGTTAATTAAAAATATTATTTTAGAGAAATTTCAAAGATTTGGGTAGAAAAATAATATTCAGAACAAGAAAAGGAATACTAAATATTCATTAATTCACATGAGTGCCTATTACACAGGACTCTGCTATGGTGGGAAGGGATACAAAAAAATAAGATAACTATCCTAATTCTTTAAAAAGTATACCCTGGTTTAGGAGGCAAAAAATATACAAAATAATTCATAATCACTAAAAATTAAATATGCCACAAGTATCTAAAAAAAAGTGCCTTTTGAAACAAATCTTTTAAAATAAACATTGAAAGCCTGATAAAATACATCCATAAAACCATTACCCTCCCTACATTTATGCTAGTATAAACATTCTCTCTGCTTAAAAGAGTAATAGAACATTATATATATGCGTGTGTGTGTGTGTGTGTGTGTGTGTGTATATGTATATACATAAAATCAAATACATGATAAAATTTTTATAAAATCCTAGAAAACAAGTCAGAATATTTCAGGACAGTAATTTCATACCAAATTATTCACTTTTCACCCAAAGGGCTAAAACTTTAGTGACACTGTGTGGCTATTTTGGTAACTGCATACAATTGATTTTAAGATACCCAGTGAAACTCTAAATTAATTTACATTAATTGTTTATTAATAGCTCATTCATTCAAAAATAGGCATGGCCCCTGATCTCAAAGGAATATACAGATTATCCAGGAAGACCAACATTAAACAAACAAAAAATCACACTGAGAGTTACATAATTACAATTGTGTCAATTGCTATGAAGAAGCAGTAAAGGGTGCTATAAGGGGCAATCTAGGCTGGAGCAGAGATGAGGGTGAGAGAGGATTGTCAAGGAAGTAATATTTAAGCTGAGACCTGAATGATAAATTGGAGTTAGCCAGGAGAAGGGTGTGGGGTAATTAAAAGAATAATTCAGGCAAAAGGAGCAATATGTAAAAAGGTGAGGGGCTTGACATGTCCTAAAATCCTTGTGTGGCTTGAACATGGTGAGCAATGGTGAGACTGATGCCTTGAATAGGCAGATGGAAGCTAAATCATACAGGCCTGTAGATCACGTTAAGGACTCTGAACTTTATTTTTAAAGCCATTGAAGATTTTTAGACAAGGAATGACTTGATCAGACATGTTTCTGAGAAAACGTAGTGTGGACAGTGGGTTGGAATGGGGGAGATCAAGAGTGGAAATAGGGAGACAAGTTACGAGGCTTATTTTAAAGAATTCAAGCAACAGTATAAAATAAAAACAAAACAGTGTAGAAATCAGCCAAAATTTCACAACTAGAAATAATCCTCACCTTCAACAGAACTTCATTCAAGATACATTCTCAAACTTGACTTTATTCAAACTATTTTTAAAATATTAAATATTTCCTACAAGCTATGAGAACATGCTGAGAAAGTTCACAAGATATTGATGTAGAAAAACAATATAAATACTATTTACTAAGATTCTAAATCATCCAAAGTTCTGAGTTTATGATCCCCCCAAAACAATTAGTTTGATTGATTCAGTCATACAGCTAGTCATTTAAGTAAAATAAATCCATCAAACTAAAAATATTTTCTTTGTATATTACCCTGCTGTCTATTTTAGCACCTGTAATATTGTAATTATTTGACTAAGAAGTGACTCCCTATGAGACTGTGACCTCTTTGAGAGGAGGAATCATATCCCACTCTCATTTTTATCTCACCCAGTGTCTAGGTACACTACTGGCATAGGTTAAATAGTCAATATACAAAGGGTAAATGAATGATAAATAAAAAATAATAATAGTTAAACAATTATATAGTGCTTAGCATGTGCCAGGCATTATTCTAAACACTTTACGTCAGCGGTTCTCAAAGTATGAATCAGCAGCAACATCACCTGGAATTTGTTTGAAATGCAAGTTTTCAGGATCTACCCCAAACCTGCTGCCTCAGAAATTTGGGGTGGGGCCTGTCTGTTTTAATGTCTTCCAGGTGATTCTAATGCAAAATGAAGTTTGATTATTAACTCATTCCTCACCTAACCCTAAGAGGTACATTCCATTATTATCCCTATCTTATATGTCATAAAACTGGGGTAACAAGAAATTGGTTACCTGCCCCAGGTTACACAATATTGAGTGGAAGAACTGGAATTCACCTCACCCTGTGTGACTCCAAAACTTGGGCTCTTAACCACCATATTGCACTGCCGCTCAATGATGGACACTTAAGAAATGTTGCTAAGTGAATGGATGAAGAACAAACGGCACTGTTCTCTGCGCCTGTGATGATCTTCTTCCCCTCTCAACTTGCCCAAATACCAGGGACCTTCAAAGCACAAAAGCCATTTTTTCTCAAAAATTTTCCTCATGCCCCTCACTGGGTCTAACCTCTCCTTATCCATCTCTCACATTGCACATGATTTGTCTTTCCTTTGACATGCATCACTTTCGAACAGGTATTATGGTTCCTTATGCATGCAGCAATATTCAAAATATCTTTATGTAAAAATATCAAACTGATATAAAAATATCAACATCTAACAGCCCAATATAGCACAGGCACTAACCAATCAGAAAGGATGCTTAGTTGGCCTTGCAGCTGGGCTCTCCCAGAAGCTCCTCCTGGGCTTTAATTGCTGCATTGTGGAAAGGTCTAGGGAACTCCCAGAAGAGACACTGGTGGGATGGGGGCAAAGGATGGTAGTGGGGGTCATTCAGGGTCTCAGAGATGCAGCTATTTACTATGTGGTACAGAAGTATTTCATTATTTAAACAGTTATATTGGGTCAGTGTGTAACAGCTGATCATCAGATCTGCATATGAATATCTATCTCCTACTATGGTCTATAAGCTTTTTATATTCACAATCCCATATCTGTTCGACCTTTGCATCCTTCAGACCCCTAGGTCAATGTTTAATAAATCATAAGTAATAATTGTTCAATAAAGGGAGAATGGGGGGTGAAGTCATCAACATCACATCTGACATAAGCCATCTACTGAAAACCTCTCCCCAGAGATTCAGCAATAAAAAGGACAAATATCACTTGCTCAGAACTGTAGAGGAAAGTAAAAACTGGAGAGGATCTCACAAATGCTGAATCAAAGAAAGAGAAAAATATCAGGGAAGAAACTTCTGTCTCAGACCAGCTGGTCCTCTCCCTTCCCCCTCACTTGGTCCCATGGAGATAGGGAACTGCCCAGAGGCAGCAGCTGGGGTCTCTCCCATCTCCCACCAGGGAGACAGACTATAAAATCTCTCACAGCAGTGAGACAGATCCCCACCAATATCCAGACACATAAACCCAAGTCCACAGGGACCCATGGCAGATTCAAGTCACTGGGGAGTGTGGAATACAAAAAGGCACCAAATAGGAGCCTCCAAAATGGAGAATTAGGGAGGGAACGGTAAAATCTTCTTTCCCCAAAGCAGCAAGTAGCCAGGCATAAACTGTCTGAATCAACTGTTTGGGGACCTGGGAGACAGGGAAGGTTATTTCAAGGCCCAGATAAGTATAGAATGAAGGGACTGAGAAAACATGGGCAGAGACTGTTATTCTGGCCATGATTCCTTTCATCCCTCACCCTTGTGGGAAGCAGTAGTGGGAGGCCTGATCCTTGCCTGGGGGGTGGCTGTAGACCAGGGTGGTGGTGGGAGTCCTCCACCACAAGTACAGAGGGGAACACAGCCCAACACTTAGCTAGACATTGACCAGTGAAGTGAGGGCACAGGAACCCTGCAGTTTCAGCTCCACCTGGTCAGACACTGTTGGACTCTATGAGTTAAACACCTTCTGAGGATGAAGACGTAACCTAAGAGCACCATCTGCTGGGCAGGCAGGAAAGTGCGGGGGTAGAAAGCAAAGCAGGGCTTTTTAGAGCCTCTCCAGACCCTATCCCAGGACCACTGGTGCTGATCTACAACTCCTGCAAGGGTACCTGGCCTTGTTTTGGCTAGGAAATACTGACAATTCAACTGTGAAAGTAGTGCCCTAATACAAACCCCAGGCAACAACTAAATACTAAACAAGAGAGAGAAACCGACCTTCAAAATAGACCCATCAAGATAATCAGATGACCAGATATCAGCAAAAAATTCACAAGGCATCCTAAAACACAGGAAGACATGGTCCAGTCAAAGGAACAAATTAAAAAGTTGGAGGAGACACAGAATTTGGAACAATTAATCAAAGATGTTCAAACAAATCTCCTAAATCTCTTCAAAGTGATGAAGGAAAATATGCATAAAGATATAAAGTATTAAGAAGACACTAGGAGAGATCGGGGCAAAATGGCGGCATAGAGAGGAGTGGAAGCTAAGTAGTCCCCCTGGAACAACTACAAAAAACCAGAAACACCTAGTAAATAATCCAGAATAACTGCGGGGGGACAAACGAGACCATCCACTCATCATACACCAACCTGAATTGGGAGGAATGCCCGAGAACACAGCATAAAATCTGTAAGTAAAACCTGCGGAACCAGGTCGGGAGACCCCCTCCCCCATAGCCCGAGCTGCGGAGCCGCGTGGTGCCACAGAGAAGCTCTCTCCCAGCAAGCAAATACAGCTCAGCTGAGCTCCAACTGGGGTTTTAAGTAGCGAGTCTGAACTGCTCACTACAGGTACGCAGCCCCAAAAAACAGACAGAGGCTTTGGGTGATGACTGACCTGGGAGAGCTGGAGGGTTGCCTCGGACTGGGTCTGAAGGGGACTATCTGTTTCTTTTTTGGCTCAGTGGAGAAAGCCCCAGTCATTTTCAGTTTCCAGGGCTGTGACTCTGGGAAGGGTGGAGACACCACAAGCAGAGAGTGAGACCATTGAAATGCTAATGACCTCCACCTGAGGGGTCTGTCTTCTCTAGGAGGAAAGGGGTGGGGCCCTTTCCATTCAGAACCAGACCCCAGAGCCTGGGGGAACACGGCCACACTCCTCACACCAGTCAAGAATTATAGGCTAACAGGCGTCACCTGCTGGGCAGAAAAGCACAGTGACCTGAGGCATCAAAGGGTGGAGCAATTTTCTAAGACACACCCACAGGGAAACCACATACTGAATATTTCTTCCTTCTGGGACCTGAGCCTGTTCTGGTCTGAGAAAACCTGATTTGGATAACCAAGGAAACCATGCCTAGACAACAGAAAATTACAACCTACACTAAGAAAAACAAAGTTATGGCCCAGTCAAAGGAACAAATGTACACTTCAACTGAGATACAGGAATTCAAACAACTAATGCTAAATCAATTCAAAAAGTTTAGAGAAGATATTGCAAAAGAGATAGAGGCTGTAAAGGAAGAACTGGACATGTATACGGCAGAAATCAAAAGTTCAAAAAACCTACTAGTACAATCTATGGAAATGAAAGGCACAACACAAGAGATGAAAGACACAATGGAAACATACAACAGCAGATCTCAAAAGGCAGAAGAAAACACTCAGGAACTGGAGAACAAAACACCTGAAAGCCTACAAGCAAAGGAGCAGATGGAGAAAAGAATGAAAAAATATGAGCAACGTCTCCGGGAACTCAAGGATGAAACAAAGTACAATAATGTACGTATCATTGGTGTCCCAGAAGGAGAAGAGAAGGGAAAGGGGGCAGAAGCAATAATAGAGGAAATAATTAATGAAAATTTCCCATCTCTTATGAAAGACATAAAATTACAGATCCAAAAAGCGCAGAGTACTCCAAACAGAAGAGATATGTATAGGCCTACGCCAAGACACTTAATAATCAGATTATCAAATGTCAAAGACAAAGAGAGAATCCTGAAAGCAGCAAGAGAAAAGCAATCCATTACATACAAAGGAAGCTTAATAAGACTATGTGCAGATCTCTCAGCAGAAACCATGGAGGCAAGAAGGAAGTGGTGTGATATATTTAAGATACTGAAAGAGAAAAACCGCCAACCAAGAATCCTGTATCCAGCAAAGCTGTCCTTCAAATATGAGGGAGAGCTCAAAATATTTTCTGACAAACAGACAATGAGAGACTTTGTGAACAAGACACCTGCCCTACAGGAAATACTAAAGGGAGCACTACAGGGTGATAGAAGACAGGAGTGTGTGGTTTGGAACACAATTTTGGGAGATGGTAGCACAACAATGTAAGTACACTGAACAAAGGTAACTATGAATACGGTTGAGAGAGGAAGATGGGGAGCATGTGAGACACCACAAGAAAGGAGGAAAGATACGACTGGGACTGTGTAACTTGGTGAAATCTAGAGTGTTCAACAATTGTGATAAAATGTACAAATATGTTCTTTTACGAGGGAGAACAAGCAAATGTCAACCTTGCAAGGTGTTAAAAATGGGGAGGCATTGGGGGAGGGATGCAATCAGCATAAACTAGAGACTGTAACTAATAGAATCATTGTATTATGCTTCCTTTAATGTAACAAAGGTGATATACCAAGGTGAATGCAGATAAGAGGGGGGGATAGGGGAGGCATGTTAGACACTTGACATTGGTGGTATTGTCTGATTCTTTATTTTACTTTGATTTAAGGTTATTTTTCCTTTTGCTGCTTCCTAGCTGCCATTTTTGTTTGTTTGTTTGTTTCCTCTTTCTTTTGCCTCTCTACCTTCTTTGACTCTCCCTCCTGCCTTGTGGAAGAAATGTAGATACTCTTGCTTAGTATGAGAAGAATGTTCAATTAGGATGAACTTAAATGTTTGGAAATGAACAGGGGTGTTGGTAGCAAGATGTGAGAATAACTAACAGTGCCGAATGGTGTGTGAATGAGGTGGAAAGGGGAAGCTCAGAGTCATATATGTCACCAGAAGGAAAGTTGGAGGTCAAAAGATGGAAATGTATAAAACTGAATCCTATGGTGGGCAATGTCCATGATCAACTGTTCAAATACTAGAAATCACTTCATGAACCAGAACAAATGTATGACAATACAATTAGAAGTTAATAATAGAGGGGCACATAGGGAAGAACTATATACCTATTACAAACTATATACTACAGTTAGTAGTATTTCAACATTTTTTCATAAACAGTAACAAACGTACTATATCAATACTAGGAGTCAACAATTGAGGGGGGTTGGTTAAGGATAGGGGAGGTTTAGAGTTTCCTTTTCTTTTTTTCTTTTTTCATCTTTCACTTTATTTCTTGTCTGGAGTAATGAAAAGGTTCTAAAAATTGAACAAAAATTAAGTGTGATGGATGCACAGCTGTATGAGGGTACCCAGGGGCAAGTGATTGTACACTTTGGATCTTTTGATAATTGTATAGTATCTGAACAATCTCAATAAAAATGGAAAAAAAAAAAAGAAGACACTAGGAGAAGATAAAGAAGAATTTGAAAGAATACATAGAAAAATAACAGACATTGTGGAAATGAAAGACACTGAAGAGGAAATTTAAAATATACTAGAGACACACAACAGCAAATTTGAAGAGGCAAAAGAAAGGATCTGTGAGCTAGAAGACAGAGAAACCAAATTAGAATAGATAAAAGCACAAATGGAGAAAAAAAATGGAAAAAATTGAGCAAGGTCTCAGGAAAATGGTTGACAACACAAAGTGCACAAACATATGCATCATGGGTATCCTAGAAGGACAAGAGAAGGGAAAAGGGTCAGGAAGAATATTCAAGGAAATAATGGCTGAAAATTTCCCAACACTTACAAAAGATATAAATATGCAAATCAAAGAAGCCCAACACACTCCAAACAGAATAAATCCAAATAGACCCACTCCAAGACACATGCTAACCAGACTGTCAAATGTCAAAAATAATTCTGAAAGCAGCCAGAGAAAAGTGATTCACCACATACAAAGGAAGCCAAATAAGACTAAATGCTGATTGTTCATCAGACACCATGGAGGCAAGAAGGCAGTGGTACAATCCATTTAAGATGCTGAAAGAGAAAAATTGCTAGCCAAGTACTTTCTATCAAGCAAAGCTGTCCTTCAAAAATGATGGGAGACTTTAAAATATTCACAGATAAGCAGTAGCTGAGAGAGTGTGTTAACAAGAGACCTGCTCTACAAAAACTACTAAAGGGAGTTCTGCTGACTGAAAAGAAATGACAGGAGAGAGAGGCCTTGAGGAGGGTAAAGAAATGAAGAGTACTAGAAAGGGAAACTAAAAGGTTAAAAAGAGAGAAAAAAATGGATCAGACAAATAAAAGCCATAGAATAAAATGACTGAAGTACTACCTTTATAGTAATCACATTGAATGTTAATGGATTTAACTCCCCAATCAAAAGACACAGATTGACAGAATGGATTAAAAAAAAAAAACATGATCCATCTATATGCTAGCTTCAAGAGACCCATTTTAGACCCAAAGATACAAATAGGTTGAAGGTGAACTGATAGAAAAATATATTCTACACAAGCGGCAACCAATAAAAAGCTGGAGTTGCTATACTCATACCAAACAAATAGACTTTAAATGCAAAAATGCTATAAGAGACAAAGGACACTATATATTTAATAAAAGGGGCAATTCACCAAGAAGAAATATCATAAATATTTATGCACCTAATCAAGGTGCCCCAACGTACCTGAGGCAAAAACTGGCAAAACTGAAGGGATTAACAGACGTCTCTACAATAATAATAGTAGACTTCAACACACCACTCTTTTCAATAGATAGAACATCTAAATGGAGGATCAATAGGAAACAGAGAACCTAATAATATGATAAATAAACCAGACCTAACAGACATATATAGAACATTGCACCCCCAAAGAGCAGGATATACATTCTTCTCTAGTGCTCATGGAACATTCTCCAGGAAAGACCATATGTGGGGGGCACAAAACAGATCTTAATAAATTTTAAAAGATTGAAATTATACAAAACACTTCCTCTGATAATAATGGAATGAAGCTGGAAATCAATAACAATGGAATAACTGGAAATTTCACAGATATATGGAGGTTAAACAACATGATCTTAAACAATTAGTGGGTCAAAGAAGAAATTGCAAGAGAAATCAGTAAATATCTTGAGACAATTGAAAATGAGAACACAAGACATCAAAACTTATGAGATGCCACGAAGGCAGTGCTGAGAGGGAAATTTACAGCCCTAACCATCTACATTAAAAAAGGAGAAAGAGCTAAAACAAATGATCTAACTGAGCAACTGAAGAAACTAGAGAAAGAACAGCAAACTAATCCCAAAGGAAGCAGAAGGAAAGAAATAACAAAGATTAGAGTGAAATAAATGAAATGGAGAATTGAAAACAATAGAGAGAATCAATAAAACCTTCTCCTTGAGAAGATCAATAAAAGTGAAAAACCCTTAGCTAGACTGACAAAGACAAAAAGAGAGAAGATTCAAATAGCCAAAATCAGCAACGAGAGAAAGTTCATTACCAGAGACCCTGAAGAAACAAAAAAAAGATCATAAGAGGATACTGTATGCCAACAAATTAGACAACTTAGATGAAATAGACAACTTTCTAGAAACACACAAAAAAAACCTACACTGACACAAGAAGAAACAGAAGACCTCAACAGACCAATTACAGGTAAAGAAATTGAATTAGTCATCAAAAACTTCCCAAGAAAGAAAAGTGCAGGACCAGATGGATTCACAGGCAAATTTTACCAAGAATTCCAAGAAGAAGTAATACCATTCCTGCTCAAATTCTTCCAAAAAATTGAAAAAGAGGGAACACTACCTAACTCATTCTATGAAGCCAACATCACCCTAATATCAAAGCCTGATAAAGATACTACAAGAAAAGAAAACTACAGACCAATCTCTCTAATGAATATAGATGCAAAAATCCTCAAAAAATACTTGATAATCAAATCCAACAGCTCATTTTAAAAAAAATTATACACCATGACCAAGTGGGTTTTATTCCAGGTATGCAATGGTGGTTCAACATAAGAAAATCAATTAATGTAATATATCAAATTAACAAATTGAAACGGTTAAACCACATAATCATCTTGATTGATGCAGAAAGGCATTTGACAAAATCTAGCATCCTTTCTTGACAAAAACACTTTGAAAGGTAGGAATAGAAGCAAACTTCCTCAACATGATACAGACATATATGAAACCCACAACTAACATCATACTCAATAGTGAGAGACTGAAAGACAAGGATGCCCACTGTCACCATTGTTATTCAACATTGTGCTGGAAGTTCTAGCCAGAGAAATTAGGGAAGACAAAGAAACAAAAGGCATCAAAATCTGAAAGGAAGAAGTAAAACTTTCACTATTTGCAGATGACATGATCCTCTATTTAGAAAATCCTGAAAAAAAAGACAAAGCTGGTTGAGCTAATAAGTTCAGCAAAGTATGGGATACAAGATCAACGTGCAAAAATTAGTGGTGTTTCTATATGCTAATGAGCTGTCTGAGGAGGGAATCAAGAAAAAGATTCCATTTACACTAGCAATGGAAAGAATCAAATATCTAGGAATAAACTTAACCAAGGATGTAAAGGACACTACACAGAAAACTACAAATCAGTGCTAAAAGAAATCAAAGAAGTCCTAAAAAAATGAAAAGACATTCTGTGTTCATGGATTGGAAAGCTAAATGTTGTTAAGATGTCAATTCTACCCAAATTGATCTACAGAGTCAATGCAATACCAATCAAAATTCCAACAGCTTATTTTGAAGAAATGGAAAAGCTAATCATCAAATGTATTTGGAAGGGTAAGGGACCCCAAATAGCCAAAAACATCTTGAAAAAGAAGAGTGAAGTAGAAGGACTCATGCTTCCTGACTTTAAAGTACATTACAAAGCCACAGTGGTCAAAACAGCATGGTACTGGCATAAAGATAGTCATATTGATTAATGAAATTGAATTGAGAGTTCAGAAATAGACCTGTGCATTTATGGTCAATTGATTTTTTCCAGGGCTCCCAAGTCCACTCAACTGGGACAGAACAGTCTCTTCAATAAATCGTGTTGGTTGAACTGGATTTCCATATGCAAAAAAATGAAAGAGGACCCCCTGTCTCATACCCTACATAATAATTAACTCAAAATGGATCAGAGACCTAAATATAAGAACCAGTACCATAAAACAGCTAGAAGAAAATGTAGCAAAGCATCAAGATCTTGGGATAGGAAGTGGTTTCTTAGACCTTACACCCAAAGCACAAGCAATGAAAGAAAAAAATAGATAAAAATACTATTCCTCAAACTTGAAGATTACTGTGCTTCAAAGGGTTTTGTCAAGAGGGTGAAAGGCAGCCAGCTCAATGGGAGAAAATATTTGGAAACTCCATATCTGATAAGGGTTTGATATCAAGAACATCTAAAGAAATCCTACAACTCAACAAGAAAAAGACAACCCAATTAAAAATGGGCCAAACACATAAACAGATATTTTTCTAAAGAGGAAATACAAATGGCTAAAAAGCATATGAAAAGATGTGTTCAGCTTCACTAGCTATTATAGAAATGCAAATCAAAACACAATGAGATATCATTTCACACCTACTAGAATAGCCACTATTAAACAAACAGGAAACTACCAGTGATGGAGAAGGTGTGGAGAAATAGGAACACTTCTTCACTGCTGTTCCTCAGAAAGCTAAGTATAGAGTTGCCTTATGACCTAGCAATACCGCTACTCGGTATATACCTAAAAGATCTGAAAGCAGGGACACAAGCAGACATTTGCACACTGATGTTCATAGCAGCATTATTCACAATTGCCAAAAGAGGGAAACCACCCCAGCATCCATCAACTGATGAATGGATAAACTAAATGTGGTATATACATATTGTGGAATATTATTCAGCAGTAAGGAATGAAATCCTGAAGCATGCAACAATATGGATGAACCTTGAGGACATTATATTAAGTCAAATAAGCCAGACACAAAAAAACAAATAGTATATGAGCTCACTAATATGAACTAAATATAAGATGTAAACTCATAGATATAGAATCTAGAATATAGGTTACCAGGATATAGAATGAGGCTAAAGATTGGGGAGCATTGCTTAACATAGGCAGAATTTTTAACTAGGTCAAACTTAAACATTTGGAAATTGATAAAAGTGACAGTAGTACATTATTGTGGGTATAATTAACAGTGCTGAATTGTGGGTAAATGGGATGGAAAGGGGAAGTTTAGAGTCATGTATGTCACCAGAAGGAAAGCTGGAGATTAAAACATGGGAATGAAAAACACAGTGACTCTTGTGGTAGATGATGACTATGATTAACTGTAAAAATATAAAAAAGTTATTTAATGAACTAGAACAAATGTATAACACTATTACAAGGGGTTAATAATAGAAGGGTGTAATGTTCATCAACAGTAACGAAAGTACCACACCAACACTAGGGTCAAAAATGGGGGAGGGGGTGAGGCTAAGGGGTATGGGATGTTTTGAGTTTTATTCTTTATTTTTATTTCTTTTCTGGAATAAAGAAAATGTTCTAAAATTGATCATGGTGATGAATGCACAGCTATGTGATGATATTGTGAGCCACTGATTGTATACTTTGGATGGATTGTATGGTGTGTGAATATATCTCAATAAAATTGCATTGAAAAAAGGAAATGTATAAATGCAGTAAACAATCCAATGTAAGGCTTACTCTCTTCAAGATTTCTTAAGGGAATAGGAATTAGGGAAGTTAAAAAAAGACAGAGGTGGGAAATAAGCAGTGGTAGAAATCTCATTTATCGTGTCTCTTCAACCAGGACTAGAGCCTCCATTTTTACATCCTTCATAACTGGCCTTAGGCAGCATAAAAGATCAGATGCACTTAAAATTTAAGCTGCATTTTAAAAATCAAGCTACGATACTAGCTATTTTGAAGGAAGAGGTTATACACATGCACCAAACATAATTATCAAAATAACTAAGAATAAAAAACAATTATTGCATCTATTTTTTTCCTTTTATATCTGCAAATTGAATCGCCACTCTTTTGAACATGTTCAATGTACTACAGGGCTAGATTCTTGTCTCCCTGTCCCACATCCTGTGGATTTCTTCCAGTGACTTCAGAGGAAATTCTGTGGTTAAAAAATATGAGTATGTAAAAGATAAAAATGAAGGCTTCATTTCTAATTAATGTAAACGAGACATCAAGGAGACAACAAAGAATCAAACTTTAACATAAAATAAAAGGAAACTGACTCATGAATGCAAATGTAGGCATTGGTATACAGTTAAACACAACACCAAAATAAAACTCGAAAAAATTTTTTAAAGTGATAAAAGATGAGTCTTTGATCCTTGCATAAGTTTTTAAACATTCTTACGTATTTCTTTTCCAAAGCATCAAAGCAACCTTGAATCCTGTCAAGAAATAAATGGTTGGTTAATTTAGACCAGTCATAAAGCCAAAAAAATTTCTAAGTACAGATTCCATTTACCTTTTTTGCTTTGAACTACATTAAGTTGACAACCAATTTACCTTTCCCATTTAATCTTTCTTTTTTTTTTACTACCAACAAGTTTTAATATGTTGGCAGAACTTTATAAATAATAGGTAAGCAGCTTTGAGATAAAGAACCACATCCTATTTTTCTTTTTGGCTCCAATAGTGTCTAGGTCAGTGACATGCACAGGAGGAGTGATCAAATGATATATATTTTTCTTTATACAAGTCTATTTTCTTTTAAAAAATAATTAAATTGATATATTAAAATATGTTACAAATTTCTAGGAAATTGTGAAAGAAAGAAAGAACGAGAAAGGAAGCAAGAAAGAGAAAGCAAGAAAGAAATGGCTTTAAAGAAATGGTCTTAAATAAAGTCTTATAGGCAATGTCAGCCAGGATAAAAATAATGTTGTTCAACTTACGTGGAATTTCAATTACTTACCATTTGATTATGTGCAATGACCCAGGACATTTTTTATCTTCTCTGAGGATTTTTAAACTGAGGTCTATAAAAACAGAAACACAATCTATTTTTATCTACTAAATGACCGCTGAAATTGCCCATGCTAAAAAACAGTATTTCCTTTAACTATTTTATTTTAACTTTAGTTTTATAGCTTATAAAAACATTTTTACTTTCCAAATATCCACTTTAAAAATAAATCTTATGCTGAGAAGTAGCTTAGTTTTGATTCTGATTATGTTTTAGCAGTCTCCCCCTTCTAAAATGTAGCACAACTGAGTTGGTTGCAAATCAATCTGTTTCACTTCTCTGCTTCTGTTAAATTCTAAGCAATTATAAGGTAGTATAGAGACCACCTCCATTTACCAATTTAACACATACACCTCAATCTTATTCATTTTTCTAATATTCTCTCCCTTTCAAAGAAAAAAAAAAGGAGGAAAATTTTTCCATAGATTATTCTCAAATTTTTATTTCCATCTGAAATCCAACTACCTTTCTGTACTTAGGGGAGATTAGGAAGATCATATTGAAGAGTTTTGGCTTAGATCAGTCCGAAATCAATCACTGATTCATGTCTGACTTTGCATGAGCTATTTCACCTTTTCAGTGTTTTCTTATCCTAAAATTGATGTCACCTCTACCTCTAACGAGGGATACGAAAATTATTCCATATTGGTTATAACATTTAGAGATTACCAGAAAGAAAGTGGCATAGGAGTATTGAGCATTTTTACAACATGCATTACTTTAAATACAAACACTGAGAGGAGACCTGTAACTTCCACCATAACTGTCACAAAACATAGAACTATAAGGAAAGATATTGCCCTTGTGCCTGGGGTAGTGATTGGCACACAGTAAGTGCTTAATTAATTACCCCAAATAGTATTTTTCCAATTCTATGTTCCAAACTGATGAAGAAACGGAAACCTTATGCTACATGTAAACACATTCACTATTACAGATTTAAATCTCTTAGAACAAATGAGGATGTCATGACTGCAAATATCATGCTTACGTGTTTTAGCACACATACACTTCATTGATGTTCATGTATAGAATCAAATGTTGCTTAAGAAAATTAAACTGGAATGAAACCAAAGTATATCATTAAACACATATGTGAGAAATTTAAAGTTAGATTTTGAAAAATAACAAGAAAGAAGAAAAAAACGTAGCTCTCTACATTTATTTTCCAATAGTTTCCATTTTAGTGACAAATCAACAAGATTTTCTGTATTGTTACCACTAACCAGCTTTTTAAATAAATAGGGAGTAAGATTTTGAAAAATTAAAGTACATCCAAGAACTGGATGTATCTTTTTTAATACAAGAGGAGCCAGAAACAACTTGAGATACAAGGCAATGTATTTCCTTCCCTTTGTTTCTAACAAAGAGAAGGAAAGTAGAAGACCTGGCAATAGAGAAAAGAATGAAGCTGATTAGAATAATAATTTTCTAAATATCCATGCTAAACAACAAATGGGTTTGGCATAAGTATGCTTTTATTTTTTCAGCATATTTGTATGTATTAACAGGGAGACGAGTTTTTCACCAGGCTCCACTGTACCTCCTCAATGCCAAAGTATACCTCAAAGAGTAACTTCAATTGAGGCACAAAACACTGCAAATCTATAGCATCCAAACAGATTTTGTCTGGTTGTTGCTTTTATAAGTATAGCACAGAATTACTGGGCTTGTCCATACAGATTTCTTTTCCACTTAATCAGTTATTTGGTATCTAGATAGGAAATAATGGTTCCCTTAAGTAAAACCACTAAACATGGGATAGTAAAATTAAAATGGAAAACGAATTAGCAAACTGGTTTAGCACACTCTGTGAGAAATGAAAGGTTTACTCTTGCCGAATAAAGAAATGCATTACAATACCCGAAGTAACCACTTAAACTTTACCATCTAAATGGCGTTCTCCATAAGAGCTCTCTGGAAACAGGCCCCTTAGATACGTTATACATGAGATAGAAGTAGCAAAAAGTTTTTTCACCATTATCAATGATTCATGTTCATTAGTGATTTTGGATGGGAAAACTGTTTCCTGCAAAAAAAAAAAAAACAAAGACAAAAAAATTAGTATTCTTTAATATCTTCAGTCCATCATACCATTGCCACAGATATGACAGAAAGATTTTTTTAAGATTTCAAATCCAATAGGTAGTCAACAGGAAACAGGACTTTGAAAATTGCATTAAATTAGATCTCCACAAACAATGCAGAACAGAAAGGCAGAGACAGTTACTTAAGTAATTAAGGTCTATGGTGGTCTGGAGCTGTATGTACCCCAGAAAAACATGTTTTTAAACTTAATCCACTCCTGTGGGTGTGAACCTATTGTAACGAAGACTTTTGATGAGGTTACTTCAGTGAAGGTGTGGCCCATCTCAGTCAGGATGGGTCTTAATGCTATTACTAGAGTCTTTTATAAGCAGAATGAAATTCAGACAGATACAGCAAAAGCCATGGAAGCAAGAAGTTGAAGGATAATGGCACCCAGAAAAGAAGAGAGAGGCCAGGGGAGGCCATGATGTGCATTCCCATGTGACAGAGGAGCCAAAGACCAAGGATCACCAGGAGCCAGCCCCAGAAGGCCAGTCTTTGGGAAGGAAGCATCTGCTTAATGATGCCTTGATTTGAACTTTCTCTAAGCCTCAAAATTGAGCTTTTAAAATTTTAATTGTTTAATCCATCCCATTGCATGATATTTACTTGAGCAGCCAAGGAAACTAAAACAAGGTCTAACAATTTATTTCACAATGATCCATGGATTTGAAGCAAAACTGGAGTTTTACATGATTATATCATCTCTTTCCCTCTCATGCACTCCTCAGACCCCACTGCAATCTGGCTTTTACCCTCTCCATCCAAAACTGTTCTCTCCAAAGTCACCAGGTACATTCTAACAGCCAAAGTCATTGTCTCTTCTCAGTCGTCCTCCTATTTAATTTGTCTACAGTGTTTGACAAAGTTGTCCACTCTCTGAAACAGTTTCCTCCCTCAGCTGCCATAACATTTTCTTTTGGATTTTCACCTATCACTCCATAGCTATCTCAGTCATTGCCCACCCTTTAAATATTGGTCCCACCACAAGATTCTGTCATCAGTCCTTTTCTCTTTTCATAGCTCTTTCTTCCTGGGTAATCTCATCTAGTTTCAGTTTTGGCTACAACTATTCAGAGAGGACTTCAAGTCCTTGTTTCTCTTCTAAGTCTCACTTCTATATTTCTATTTTCTGAACATTTCTGCACCTAGATAACTTTGTAAATAAATTCAGTTTTATTTGTAGATAAATTCAATTTATCTCTACCACCCCTCACTGAAACCTAACCCCAAGTTTCATTCTCAGATAAGTGAATCATCTTTGGCCTCTCTCCCTCCTTCACACTCCATATCCAACCACTAAATTCTATTAATTCTCTTGGAAAGAGTTCTTAGATCTCTTTTTTCTCCTTTCCATTCTCACTGCCACTGATTTGGCTCAGGACCTAATCATTTCTTGCCCTTATTAATGCAGTAGCCCCTGATCTCCCTGCCAACAGTTTCTTTCATCCAATCTGTCCTCCATCTTACCATCAGAATTAACTTTAAAGACTACAAATTTTATCATGACACTCCTAGTTCCTGCAGGATAGAGTTCAAACACCCAGTGTAGTATGTGAGAACTGTCAACATCTTATCCTTGATTAGCTCTCCTGCTTCATCTCCCACCCCTTCCACTCTACCCGACCACATTATCCTCTGCCATATACCCTATTCTATAGCATGTGGATTACTATTCATCTACTATTCTACTACCATGTATTTCTAAACTTTTGTGCTTTTGCTTAAACTACAGCTCTCCAGAATACTAGGGCTCTGTGATATTTCTGATAGTGTTCTATAAAAAGTATCGATGACAGCAATATTTTCCTCCTAAATTATTTATACATATAAATGTGCAGATGATATATTAAACAAATTTATATAGTTGTTCTTTTTTTTTTTTTTCATTTTTTATTGAGATTGTTCAGATACCATACAATTATCCAAAGATCCAAAGTGTACAATCACTTGTCCCTGGGTACCCTCATACAGCTGTGCATCCATCACACTTAATTTTTGTTCAATTTTCAGAAACCCTTCATCACTCCAGACAAGAAACAAAGTGAAAGATGAAAAGAGAAAAAAAGAAAAGGAAACTCTAAACCTCCCCCATCCCTAACCAACACCCCTCAACCGTTGACTCCCAGTATTGATATAGTACGTTTGTTACTGTCCATGAAAAAATGTTGAAATACCACTAACTGTAGTATACAGTTTGCAATAGGTATATAGTTCTTCCCTATATGCCCCTCTATTATCAACCTCTAATTGTGTTGTCATACATTTGTTCTAGTTCATGAAGTGATTTCTAGTATTTGTACAGTTGATCATGGACATTGCCCACCATAGGATTCAGTTTTATACATTTCCATCTTTTGACCTCCAACTTTCCTTCTGGTGACATATATGACTCTGAGCTTCCCCTTTCCACCTCATTCACACACCATTCGGCACTGTTAGTTATTCTCACATCTTGCTACCAACACCCCTGTTCATTTCCAAACATGTAAGTTCATCCTAATTGAACATTCTGCTCATACTAAGCAAAAGCATCTACATTTCTTCCACAAGGCAGGAGGGAGAGTCATAGAAGGTAGAGAGGCAAAAGAAAGAGGAAACAAAAAAATGACAGCTAGGAAGCAGCAAAAGGAAAAATAACCTTAAATCAAAGTAGAATAAAGAATCAGACAATACCATCAATGTCAAGTGTCTAACATGCCTCCCCTATCCCCCCCTCTTATCTGCATTCACCTTGGTATATCACCTTTGTTACATTAAAGGAAGCATAATACAATGATTCTATTAGTTACAGTCTCTAGTTTATGCTGATTGCATCCCTCCCCCAATGCCTCCCCATTTTTAACACCTTGCAAGGTTGACATTTGCTTGCTCTCTCTCGTAAAAGAACATATTTGTACATTTTATCACAATTGTCGAATACTCTAGATTTCACCAAGTTACACAGTCCCAGTCGTATCTTTCCTCCTTTCTTGTGGTGTCTCACATGCTCCCCACCTTCCTCTCTCAACCGTATTCATAGTTACCTTTGTTCAGTGTACTTACATTGTTGTGCTACCATCTCCCAAAATTGTGTTCCAAACCACACACTCCTGTCTTCTATCACCCTGTAGTGCTCCCTTTAGTATTTCCTGTAGGGCAGGTGTCTTGTTCACAAAGTCTCTCATTGTCTGTTTGTCAGAAAATATTTTGAGCTCTCCCTCATATTTGAAGGACAGCTTTGCTGGATACAGGATTCTTGGTTGGTGGTTTTTCTCTTTCAGTATCTTAAATATATCACACCACTTCCTTCTTGCCTCCATGGTTTCTGCTGAGAGATCTGCACATAGTCTTATTAAGCTTCCTTTGTATGTAATGGATCGCTTTTCTCTTGCTGCTTTCAGGATTCTCTCTTTGTCTTTGACATTTGATAATCCGATTATTAAGTGTCTTGGCGTAGGCCTATTCAGATCTCTTCTGTTTGGAGTACGCTGCGCTTCCTGGATCTGTAATTTTATGTCTTTCATAAGAGATGGGAAATTTTCATCAATTATTTCCTCTGTTATTGCTTCTGCCCCTTTTCCCTTCTCTTCTCCTTCTGGGACACCAATGATACGTACATTATTGTACTTTGTTTCATCCTTGAGTTCCTGGAGACGTTGCTCATATTTTTTCATTCTTTTCTCCATCTGCTCCTTTGCGTGTAGGCTTTCAGGTGTTTTGTTCTCCAGTTCCTGAGTGTTTTCTTCTGCCTCTTGAGATCTGCTGTTGTATGTTTCCATTGTGTCTTTCATCTCTTGTGTTGTGCCTTTCATTTCCATAGATTCTACTAGTAGGTTTTTTGAACTTTTGATTTCTGCCGTATACATATCCAGTGCTTCCTTTACAGCCTCTATCTCTTTTGCAATATCTTCTCTAAACTTTTTGAATTGATTTAGCATTAGTTGTTTAAATTCCTGTATCTCAGTTGAAGTGTACATTTGTTCCTTTGACTGGGCCATAACTTTGTTTTTCTTAGTGTAGGTTGTAATTTTCTGTTGTCTAGGCATGGTTTCCTTGGTTATCCAAATCAGGTTTTCCCAGACTAGAACAGGCTCAGGTCCCAGAGGGAAGACATATTCAGTATCTGGTTTCCCTGAGGGTGTGTCTTAGAAAACTGCTCCACCCTTTGATGCCTCAGGTCACTGTGCTTTTCTGCCCAGCAGGTGATGCCTGTTAGCCTTTAATTCTTGACTGGTGTGAAGAGGTATGGCTGTGTTCCCCCAGGCTCTGGGGTCTGGTTCTGAATGGAAAGGGCCCCACCCCTTTCCTCCTAGAGAAGACAGACCCCTCAGGTGGAGGTCATTAGCATTTCAATGGTCTCACTCTCTGCTTCTGGTGTCTCCACCCTTCCCAGAGTCACAACCCTGGAAACTGAAAATGACTGGGGCTTTCTCCACTGAGCCAAAAAAGAAACAGATAGTCCCCTCCAGACCCAGTCCAAGGCAACCCTCCAGCTCTCCCAGGTCAGTCATCACCCAAAGCCTCTGTCTGTTTTTTGGGGCTGCGTACCTGTAGTGAGCAGTTCAGACTCGCTACTTAAAACCCCAGTTGGAGCTCAGCTGAGCTGTATTCGCTTGCTGGGAGAGAGCTTCTCTGTGGTACCACGCGGCTCTGCAGCTCGGGCTATGGGGGAGGGGGTCTCCTGACCTGGTTCCGCAGGTTTTACTTACAGATTTTATGCTGTGTTCTCGGGCATTCCTCCCAATTCAGGTTGGTGTATGATGAATGGATGGTCTCGTTTGTCCCCCTGCAGTTATTCTGGATTATTTACTAGTTGTTTCTGTTTTTTTGTAGTTGTTCCAGGGGGACTACTTAGCTTCCACTCCTCTTTATGCCGCCATCTTGCCCCTCCCCTCTATATAGTTGTTCTTAAGGATGGGATAATCTTCATTAAAAATGGTGTGCCACATGAGAAATGTGTAAGAGAAGGACAGAGGCATGAATATGTAACTTGTGCTTCGTATGTAAGGAGTGTCTAACAACTAACAGTCATCTTGCATGTATTATATTTGCTGATAGTTTATATTGGGTATCTTGAGTTATCATTTCAACATATGTTTGTGATACTACTCAATAGTTATTGTGTATATGTAATTAACATAAAAATTTAATTTTGAATATTTCTGTCACCATTAATTAGTCTGTGAGACTGCAATTGCTATGTTCTTTAATCCAAACACAAAATATATCTCATGAACTCCAGCTGGTATTGTGTCAATACATTATAATTTAAAAGTATTTTCTAAATATTGATGAATTCAACTATATTAAGCTTAGCAACATCTGTTCATTAATACATTATTAAGAGCAAAGAGGCAAACTAAGAATGGGAGAAGATATTTTCAATACATATGTCCCACAAAGGACTCATATCCAGAATGTAGAAAGAAATCCTAAAATTTATTAAGAAAAAGACAGACAACTGAGTAGAAAAATAGGCAAAAAAGTTTGAACAGACATTTCACAAATGGCCAATAAACAAATGAAAACATGTTTTAACTTCATCAGGAAAATGCAAATTAAAATACAATGAGATAATACTACATATCCAACAGAATGGTTAAAATTTAAAATCAGGGGGTAAAAACAGGACTTGACAAGGATGTGGAACAGTTGAAACTCTTAAATACTAGTTGTGGAAGTCTAAATGGGTACAACATCTTTGGAAAGTAGCTTGGCAGCATCTACTAAAGCAAAATGTACACATATCCTATGATCCATGTTCCACTCATAGGTATACATATGCAAACATGTGTTCACCAAAAGACAAGTACTAGAATGTTCATAGCAATATTATTTGTAATCATCCCAAACTGGAAACTACCCAAATACCCATCAACAGTAGAATGGATAAACAGATGTAACATAGTTCCACAGTGGAATACTATGTAACAATGACAATGAATGATCTACAACCATACTCAACAATACAGATGACTCACATATAATGCTGAGCAAAAGAAGCCAGATATAAATGAGCAATATTATATAATTTCATACATATAAAGTACAAAAGTATTCAAAGCTAATCTATGTTGATAGAAGTCAGGATGTGGTTATGCTTGGTGGGGGAAGTGACTAGAAGGGAGCACAAGTGAGGCTGCTGGTACTGTTCTGTTTCTTGATCTGTGGTTATAAGAGTGTGTTCATTTGTGAAAATACATTGAATTGTACACTTATATGCACTTTATGAACGTATACTATACTTTCAATTAAAAAATGTTAAGTACTTGCTGGTCAAATAAGTTTAGGAAATGTTGTTTTATGGAGTCCTTTCTGCCAGGAGTGTTCTTCCTACCATTAACTAAGTTTGGAAATCTTAATTCAAATATTTATTGAGGGGACTTCTGAAAGATGGCGGTTAGGAGAGACAGGGCAAAAAAAACACCTCTGAAAAATACTAGATAAAAGCCAGAAAGTGACCCAGGACACCAGTTCCAGCAATGCACCAGCTGGACAAGGTCTGCTAAATCCACAGGGACTGTGCACTTGGCAAAACCTGGAGTCTGTGTTCTGAAACGAGTGAGTAAGCCTGCTGAATATCCGGCAGTCACGCTGTGGTGTGGGGAAACCATGGGTTGGCGTTTGGAGTTGGACTAGTTCTTTTTTAAAAACCCCAAAGCAGCTGTGGATACGGCAGCAAGAACTGCACAGTGAAGTGCAGCAGGAATGGCGTCTCCACAACCTGTGGGTACACCTCAATATCTGGTGTGGACAATAGCCTTTCGCGTACCTGCTGCTAATTGTCTCCTAGAGAGGAAGGCAGAGGTTAGCCAAAAGGGGAAAAAAACCACACCCCTTACAGCCATCTTCCCAGTGGGCTGGGAACGCTCCTGCCCGGCACCAGCACCACAGCCCAGAGCCGCGCCAAAAAACCCAGTGCAAGGGGAAGTGTTTCTAGCACCACGCGCACACGCCACAATATTGGACATGGACAATAGCCTTTCGTACACCCACAGCTAATTGTCCCAGAGCTAGGAAGGCGGAGCTGTGTGAAAAGGGGAAAATTAACATGCCCCAAGCAGCCATCCTTTCAGCAGGCTGGGAAAGCCCCTACATGGCCTGGTAGCACAGAACTTCCCTTGAGGGACAGTGCACACTTGTGACGTAGCACAGCCTTCCCTCAGCAGAGGCCCTAGGAGGGCACAGCTTGGAAGAGGGACCCATTCGGAAATCCCAGGAACCATATGCCAATACCAAGGACTTGTGGGTCAGTGGCAGAGACCATCTGTGGCAAGACTGAACTGAAGATTTAGACTCTTGCAACAGCCTTAAATCTCCAGGAACACCTGGGAGGTTTGATTATTAAAGGTGCCCTCCATCCCTAACCGCTCAGACACATGCCCCACATTCAGAGCAGACAGCACCAACTACACACGCAAACTTGGTGCACCAATTGGACCCCCACAAGAATAAGACCCCCACACACCACAAAGACAAAGTTGGGGAGAACTGGCTTGAGGGGAATAGGTGGCTTGTGGACGCCACCTGCTGGTTAGTTAGAGAAAGTGCACACCACCAAGCTGTTGATCCGACAAATTAGAGATAAGTCTTTGAATTAGTCTATATATCCTAAAAGAACCCTATCAAGTTAAGCAAATGCCAAGAGGCCAAAAACAACAGAAAATTTTAAAGCATAGGAAAAAACCAGATGATATGGATAACCCAAACCCAAACACCCAAATCAAAAGATCAGAGGAGATGCACTACTTAGAGCAATTAATCAAAGAACTAAAGACAAACAATGAGAGCATGGCACAGGATATAAAGGACATGAAGAAGACCCTAGAAGAGTGTAAAGAAGAAATTGCAAGAGTAAATAAAAAAAATTGAAGATCTTATGGAAATAAAAGAAATTTTGGGCCAAATTAAACAGACTCTGGATACTCATAATACAAGATTAGAGGAAGCTGAACAACGACTCAGTGTCCTAGAGGTCCACAGAACAGAAAATGAAAGAACAAAAGAAAGAATGGAGAAAAAAATTGAAAAAATCGAAAAGGATCTCAGGGATACGATAGATAAAATGAAACATCCAAATTTAAGACTCATTGGTGTCCCAGAAGGGGAAGAGAAGGGTAAAGGTCTAGAAAGAGTATTCAAAGAAATTGTTGGGGAAAACTTCCCAAACCTTTTACACAATATAAATACACAAAGCATAAATGCCCAGCAAACTCCAAATAGAATAAATCCAAATAAACCCACTCCAAGACATATTCTGATCAGACTCTCAAATACTGAAGAGAAGGAGCAAGTTCTGAAAGCAGCAAGAGAAAAGCAATTCACCACATACAAAGGAAACAACATAAGAACAAGTTGTGACTATTCAGCGGCCACCAGGGAGGCGAGAAGGCAGTGGCATGACATATTTAAAACTCTGAGAGAGAAAAATTTCCAACCAAGAATACTTTACCCAGCAAAACTCTCCTTCAAATTTGAGGGAGAGCTTAAATTTTTCACAGACAAACAAATGCTGAGAGACTTTGCTAATAAAAGACCTGCCCTACTTCAGATATTAAAGGGAGCCCTACTGACAGAGAAACAAAGAAAGGAGAAAGAGATATAGAGAATTTTAACAGACATATATAGAACCTTACATCCCAAATCACCAGGACACTCATTTTTCTCTAGTGATCACGGATCTTTCTCCAGAATGGACCATATGCTGGGACATAAAACAAGCCTCAATAAATTAAAAAAAAAAACAATTGAACATATTCAAAGCACAATCCCTGACCACAATGGAATACAAATAGAAGTCAATAATTCTTGAATTGTAACTCCACTATTTACTTCCTACATGATATAAAATACACAAACTCTAATGACAAATCAGTGGTTTTGAACTCAATATAAAATATGTAATTTTTGACAAGAACTATATGAAGGTGGGGGAATGGAGGAGTATAGATACATAGTTTATGTATCCTATTGAAATTAAGTTGGTATCAAAGAAAAACAAGATTGATAAGGATTTAAGAGTTTAATTTTAAGCCCCACAGTAAACACAAAGAAATTATCAGAGAATATGACCATAGAGATGAAAAGTAGAGTATGGGTTAAGAGAAATGGGGGAAGGGGCAATGGGGAGTTAAGAAATGAGTGTAGGGTTGCTGTTTGGAGTGAAGAGAAATTTCTAGTAATGGACGGTGGGAAGGTGATAGCATTACAACATTCTAAATGTGATTAATCCCACTAATGCAAGGCTAGGGAGGGGGTGGAATGGGAAGATTTAGGCTGTATATATGTTTCCACAATTGAGGAAAGAAAAAAAAAAAAAAAGACAGTCTAAATAGATGACAATTGAATGCCAAGGATGACCCTGGATGGGATCTGAGGATGGAGGACAGGAGGCTCAAAGGGACACAGTTGAGACATAAGGAAAAGGAAATATAGAATGTAAGCTTTGTATCATTGTTGAATCTCTTGTACTTCCTAGCTGCACTTAATGGGACTGCAAAAAAGAATGTTCTTGTTCACAGGAATTGTATATGTGAAGTATAGTGTTTGTTCAAGGATGTGTGCAGCTAGCTCTCATATGTTCAGAAGACAGAGCAATAGATGATGGATGATAGATAGGGAGAGAGGGAGGGAGGGAGGGAGGGAGGGAAAGAAATAGCGGTTTGACAACATGTTAAAGTTAGTGGATGGGGGTATCAGGGGAGGGGGGTCAGGGAATGCTGGAGTTCTGTGTATGGGGTTTGTATTGTTTTTGCAACTGTTCCTATAATTTTGAATTTATTTCAAAATAAAAAGTAAAAAAAAAAAGCTTTGAGGACAATTGGGGAAATTTGAGGGCTGGACAATGAATGAATATTAGGTGACTCTAAATGTGGTAGATTGAAGCACGCATCCCAACAAAAGACTTGTTCCTTATCTTCATCCACCTACCTATGGCTGTGAACCCACTTGAAACAGGACCTTGGAAGATGTCATTATTAGTTAAGGTGTGGTCAAATGAATAAGGTGGATCTTAATCCATTTTACTGGAGACCGTATAAAGAGAAGGAATGGAAGCCAGAAGGCAGAGAAGGTCACGCAGAAAGAAGCAGAGATCAACATGCAACAGGAGGAAGAGATGCAAGCCAAGGAACCCTAAGGAGTATGGCAAGCCAGTGCCAGAACACTATAGACTTTGGGGAGAAAGCATGAATTGGCAGACACCTTGATTTGGGACCACTGGCCTCTGAAACCATGAGCTAATAAAGGTTTGTTGTTTATGCCAAAAAAAAAAAAAAAAAAAAAGACTGTAACTGTGTAACCAAATAAACCCCCTTTTATAAAAGCCAATCCATCTCTGGTGTTTTGCATTCCAGCAGCATTAGCAAACTAGAACAGCACTCTTACACACAACATAGATAACCTTTTTTATGTTCTAATGACTTAGAATAGCTAGGAGTAAATACCTGAAACTATCAAATTACAACGCAGAACGCCTGAATCTTGAAAATGATTGTATAACAATGTAGCTTATGAGGGGTGACAATGTGATTGAGAAAGCCATGTGGATCATACTCCCCTTTGGATGGATGTGTAGAAAAACGACAGAAAAAAAAAAAAAAAAAGAAGCACCCAGTGTTCTTTTTTACTTTAATTGTTCTTTTTCACTTTAATTTTTATTCTTATTACTTTTGTGTGTATGGTAATGAAAATGTTCAAAAATTAATTATGGTGATGGATGCACAACTATATGTTGGTACTGTGAACAGCTGATTGTACGCTTTATGACTACATGGTATGTGAATATATCTCAATAAAATTTAATTATTAATTTAAAAAAATATAAGGTTAACAGAAAAAAAATAATAATAAGTGGGTAGAAGAACATATCTCTCTCTTTCTCAAACTAAGGTTGAGACAATTGCCTGGGTAGATTAAATCTAAAGTCCTTTTTTAGGCACAGCATAATATTTCAAAGTTGAAAGGACCTTTGAAATAATCAAATATAATGCACTCAGTTCACAAGTGCCAATAAGAAACCTAGAAAGATTATGTGATTTGTGGCAGATCACAGAGCTAGCAAGTGGCAGAACTCTAAGTCTGTGTCTTATTTATTGAAATTCAAGGGTTTTTTTGCTATGCTACACAATTTCAACTGTTGAAGCTTTAACAATTCTGTTATCTAGAGGCAAGCAGCACCTACAAATATGCCTTTAGATAAAAAAGAACTTCTATATCTATAAATCTGGTTCTAGATATGATTTGACTAAACAAGAATGTCTCTCCTTTGGTACATTAAATAGGGGCAATGAATTATCAGTTCATCCTTTTTGGGCCAAACCATAGTCTTTTCAGTTGTTAAAAAAGTATATAATAACATTATTACTCTGGCATATATGATGTGTTGTGTGGGTGTATGTAAAATTTTTTTAAAAATTGCCCATACAGCCTATGAAATTAAGGTTCTTGGGTAATTGGGTAAAGCAGATGTCATATGCATACAGTAGCATATTAAAAACATTCCAAAACTTTGAGGCAATACTTGAATAACAACCATTTGCAAAATGAAATAACCTGAACGTGTAAAACATACTTTAAATGAAGAATCTAAAAGGCCATTTGTAGTAAAGAAGATCAAAAGGCTTCTAGGGTTTCGTTACCTCTCTAGAGGGATTAGTTTCTCAGCTCAGCTTGTATAATACTTTAAAGGTTATTGGACATTTATTAAAGTGCCTAATACATGAAAATACTACAGTTTGATAAGAGAAAACACTATAATAAGTTGTTTTAGTACGACAGTGTGCTAATGACATAAGTGATATTTGACAACTTAGTTGTCAAGCTTCGTGACCTCGAGCAAGCTACTGGAGCTTTAGTTTCTTCCTTATTGTGAGGTTTAATTGAAATAATAACATAAAGTCCTTGACACAGTGTCAGGCACAAGTGCTGAGTAAATATTAGCTTATATATGACTATAGTTGTTGTTTTTAGGATTAAATAACAAAACCATAAAGTCACTTATATTTACTGGGAGAAGAAACTCATGCAGCTCAAACTATAAAGATTTGTTGTATCGAAAGGTCAGTAAGAAAATTTACAGTAAAAAAAATAGCTGCCAAGTTGATTGTAATTCATATAGCCAGCTCAGCATTTCCCCTCTAGGAAGGAAGCACATTTAGGAAACCAAATTGAGATCAGCAGTCTGCTTGGTGAGTATATTGAATCTGAGCCAGAAAGGGCTTTCTCTCTGCCCTAACTCTCCTTTTCAACCTTAATCTTTCCTACCTCTGCTATGGTTTAATATTCCTAAAACAATTATTTTATACACTCTTGAGCAAACCCTCTGACTTTCTATTGTACACAGAATAAAGCCAAAATTCCTTAGCCTGGCTTTTAAGATTCATCCTAATTTGTCCCCAAAGTTCCTATTCAATTTTATTTTCTACTTCAGTCCAATATGAGCCCTCCACTCCAGTAAGGATGGGTTCTTTACTATTCTCTGAACATGCCATGCTCATTTCTTATTCTGAGCCAAGGCATATACTAAGTTTTCCTCATGGAATGCTCTCTTCTCTCCTCTATCCAAATTCTTTTCATCATTCAACGTCTACCTTAAGACCCTCGTCCCTCATGAGGTATACACAAACCATTCCATTCCTATAATTAGTATTGCCTTTTTTTCTCATATATGAAAATCAGATTAATCATATAATGCTTTGCATGCTGTCTTAGCTACTGCAAGTCTTATTTCCCTAGGCAAATTATGAAAACTATTGGAAGATGAGGATTTCTTTTGTATTCTCTCAGAGAATATCACAGAATTATATATGGCTATAATACATAATATTGAGTCTTAATGAATTAACAAATGATTCATTAAGAATGTCGATGGGTCAAGCTAAATTTGCACAGGCAATCCAGCAAGGCTGCTTGGCATGCTCCCCTGGGGTCTCAGCGTCTAAGCTTCCCTCAGAGCTCTCACCTTCAGTTCTAATTACATTAAGGTGTACATCAGAAGTTTCCCTAATTGCTTCAGGAAGTGAATGACTAATAAAGACCCATTCTCTATAAACACCTTTTGGTTTCTCATTTCCTTTACTCTAAAAGATCTAAATATGTAAACATGAAACAAGCACCCAGTAAATTACTCTGTAGGAATTTGTTCTAATTTTCTGAACATCCTCAGTTCATTAGGCAGTTAAAATGTAGACATATTTGCCCAGAATATTATGTGCCAGTTAACTGATAAAACTGCGTTAAAAAAACAATCAACAAAGATTAAAGTCATGACTTTGAGCTAACTCACTAAATGGTAATCGATTTTCTTTTAATTCTTAACAAATACCTTAGATGCCTTGTGTATTCTGATGGAGTTAGAGAGCTGAGCAGTGGCCATTAAAGGAACGTATCAGGATTCTTTTAACAATTCCAACCTATAAAAAAAGAAAATTAATTACAGACCTTGTCTAACACAGTACTTTACCCTATCTTACTCTGCCCAAAGATTGAACTGAAAAATTCTAAAAGCAAAACAAACCATTTAAGTGTAAATGTTTGCCAGATTAATCAGTTTATAAATTCACCAAGCACAATTTTGAAGAAGTTTACAGAAAACACTATAATAAGTTGTTTTACTAAGATAGTGTGCTAACGACATAAGTGATATTTGACAACTTAGTTGTCAAGCTACGTGACCTCAGGCAAGCTACTCGAGCTTTAGTTTCTTTTTTATTATGAGGTTTAACTGAAATAATAATATAAAGCCCTTGTCACAGTGTCAGGCACAGGTGCTGAATAAATGTTAGCTTATATATTACTATAGTAAGGGAAGACTGACTATGAAAATAGTTCTATCAGGCCTTTTCTAAACTATCAAATGAATATGAGTCAGAAAAATCCTTATTATGAATTTCCCCAAAGACTGTATAATTAGAATTTGACTGTATTCTTTGGAAAATTAGTTAACCATTTTTATCTCCACTACCACTATTATGTAAATTTGGCATAGAATTTCTGGATTACTTTTTCCTTCTACCCATCTAATGAAAATTATAATATGATTTACTTGTTTGCAAATATATTTAGAAGAAAGATATAAATTTCTTTCTTCTAAATCTAGGCAAGTATAACAATGCTCCATACGTAGCATGGGCCAAAAACATTTTTTGAATTAACTTCACATGTAATTATTGGCAAATTCAACTCAGAAAGTAAAGTTTCTCAGAAAGTTAAGTATAGAATTACCGTATGACCTGGCAATCCCACTGCTGGGTACATACCCAAAAGAGTTTTTGAAAGCAGGGACTCGAAAAGATATTTGCATACTAATGTTCACAGCAGCATTATTCACAATTGCCAAAAGGTAGAAGCCACCCAAGTGTCCACCAATAGATGAATGGATAAACAAATGTGGTATTTCTATACAAGGACATATTATGCAGCCATAAAACAGGAATGAAGTTCTGATGCAAGCTATAACATGGATGAAACTTGAAGATACCATGTTGCTTGAAATAAGCCACAAAAGAACAAATATTGTATGATATCACTTATATGAAATAAGCAGAATATAAAAACCCATAAAGTAAAAAACTAGAATACAAGTTACCAGGGGCAGGGAGGGGGGTGAGGTGGGGAATGTGGAGTTAATGTTTAACTGGTACAGAGTTTGTATTTGGGGTGATGGAAAGTGTTGGCAATGGATGATGGTGATGGAGGCACAACATTGTAAATGTAAAGAACACCACTAAATTGTATGTTTAAAAATGTATAAATGAGAAGTTTAAAGTTATATGAGTTACAAGGAAAAAAAAAAATACCATAGAACTGTACAATACAAAGCACGAACCCTAATGTAAACTATGGGCTACAGTTAATTGTATAATTATAGTAAAAATGTTTTATCAATTATAATAAAGGTACCACACAAATGCAAGAAAAAAAGGAAAAATAAAACTCTCATTTGCTGAGCATCTACAAAAAAAGTTAATGTTTAAAATACATGTAGTTTTCACCTCTATTGCTTTACTAATGAAAAAAAAAAAGCAAATTTTTGAATAGGGATTTTTTTCAAGGTTTTATGGAGTTCAGACAATACTTGTAAAATAGCCCATTTAAAGGAATTCCATTCTGGATCACCCAAGAGAGCCTATGACCTACTTTTTTTTTTGTTAATTAAATTCAGTTTTATTGAGATACATTCACACACCATACAGTCATCCATGGTATACAATCAACCGTCCACAGTATGATAACATAGTTATACGTTCATCACCACAATCTATCTGTGAACATTTTCCTTACATCAGAAAGAACCAGAACAAGAATAAAAAATAAAAGTGAAAAAAGAACACCCAAATCATCCCCCCCATCCCACCCCATTTGTCCTTTAGTTTTTATCCCCATTTTTCTACTCATCCATACACTCGATAAAGGGGGTGTGATCCACAAGGTCTTCACAATCACACTGTCACCCCTTGTAATCTACATTATTATATAATTGTCTTCAGGAGTCCAGACTGCTGGGCTGGAGTTTGGTAGTTTCAGGTATTTACTTCTAGCTATTCCAATACATTAAAACCTAAGAGGTGTTATCTATATAGTGCATAAGAATGTCCACCAGAGTGAACTCTCGACTCCATTTGAAATCTCTCAGCCACTGAAACTATTTCGTCTCATTTTGCATCATCCTTTTGGTCAAGAAGATACTCTCAGTCCCACGATGCCGGGTCTAGATTCATCCTCAGGAGTCATATTCTGTGTTGCCAGGGAGATTTACAACCCTGGGAGTAGGGTCCCACGTAGCGGGGAGGGCAGCGAGTTCACCTGTCGAGGTGGCTCAGTTAGAGAGAGAGAGGGCCACATCTGAGCAACAAAGAGGTACTCAGGGGGAGACTCTTAGGCACAATTATATGCAAGTTTAGCCTCTCCTTTGCAGTAACAAGCTTCATAAGGGCATGTGCCATGATCGAGAGCTCAGCACATCAAACCGCCAGTCCCAATGCTTGTGACAACATCAACAACAGTCCAGGTGAGGATGTCCAACACTTCCGCACCTTCCCCCAGATCCTCGGGGCTGGGGAGGGGGAGGCTGTAAATATATTTTTTATTATCTGCCCAAATTACTCTGGGATGTGTCACTATTTCACTCCAGCTTATACTAACCTACCATATCTCACTTCCTATTCAAAGTTCCATGCAGTTGTGGTATTTGAACAAATCGACTGTAGAGTTGTACCGTTTAGGAAATTTAGATCCTGTACCCGATAGATATCTCTTCCCTTGGCCTATGACCTACTTTTGCGTATCAAGTAATGCAAGATTCTGGAAGATTTTGCAAATAAAAAAAGGCAGAATTAATTGTTTGATGACACTGCCACAAGGTGGTGCTAGAGATTATAAATAAGTAATACTTAATCTCTCTCAAATTAATTCTTCAGAGCAGCACTAGGGGACACTCTTTTATAATTTATATGAGACTGAAAACTACCTAGTAGTTTTTCATCCGTAAAGATTCCAAAGTATCTTTTGTTGACTTCAGAGTATAACCTTCACTTCTGAGCATAACCTTCAAATTGCCTCCCTTATGAATTTAAGAAATAGAATAGGGGAAAAAAGTAGCTATAAAAGTTTAAGCACTAGTCCTGGCCATTAAACCATGGTAAACTACCCCCTATGGGGGCAGTTATTAGTCTTAGAAACAATAAATAAAAGGAATAATGATTTTTTTTAATGGCTTTCTATATTGGTATTTTCTTCATTTCTTTACGATCATAAGCTTTCCGATAGCGTTCCTAGAGAATCAAGTACTGAAAATAACATTAGTCATTTAGAACATAGCATATAACTCTATCCATGTTTTTGGAATCTGTGGATGACCTCGATTGTACTGATATTATCACCGAAAACTCAGACATCCAGGGTGCTTGCCTTTGAGAAATGATTCAAGCTAGTCACTATTAGCATTTGGTAAATACCTTAGGAATTAATATTTGTAAAATAAGCAAAATTAGATTTTATATACATATATGTATACAGGGAAAAATAAACAGCGGTATAATCTAGTAGAAAGAGGCTTTGGAGTTAAAGAAACTGGGCTCAAATTCTGGCTTAACTCCCTAACCAAATTACTTAACTTCTCTGGGCCTCAGTTTTCTATTTTGTAAAATGGAGATGATACATCCAACTTTTCAGGGATCTTGTGTTTATCCAGGTATGCGTTTATCTAGAGAGGTAGCACAGCATAGTGATTAAGCACATAGACTCTTCTGGAACTAAATTGCCTAGGAACAAATCCCATTCTGCAATTCACTAGCCATATGACCTTGGTAAATTAATTAATCTGTGTCCTTTAGCTTCCCCATCTGTAAAATGGGGATAGTAATAGTACCTACTTCACAGGGTTGTTGTGGGGATTAAATGAGTCATTATTTGTAAAGAACTTGGAACTATCTGTCATACAGTTCATTATATGTAAAAAAGCATGTTTGCTTAAAATATAATCCATTAATGTTCAAACTCGTGATTTTCCTCCAGCCTCCCAGTTGCTCCTTCACAGCATTCTCTTCAGACTTCTTTCATGTCCATCTTTTACTTAGCTTTTGGTGTTCTTCAGGGTTCTGTCCTAGGAGCTCTTCTTTTTTTACTTTTCAGCACACTCCTGGATGAGCAAATAACACTCCCATTGTTTCAATTGCTATCTCTATTCTAATGATTCTTATATGCATATCCTCATCCCAGTTCTCTCTCTGGGAGTTGCAGACCTACACATCTATTAGGCAGTTCCACTTTAATGTTCCCAACACATCCAAATGTGAAATATTTTCTCCCCAAACCTATTCCTGTTCCCTAACTTGGTGGATGACATCATCAAATACTTAGTTGCTCAAGCCTAAAACCTGTGACTCAACCCCGAAGCCTCTCTTATTTCCATATCCAGTCACCTTAATATTTCTCCACTCTGCCCACTCCTCACTTGATCTGTGTTATGGTCATCTCTACTTTAGATCAGGTGAGCCTCGTCTTTTGCCTGGACTACTGCAAAAGCAGTCTGCTGGCCACTGCTTTTGACCCTTCTCCAATCTATTCTTTATATTACAGTTAGAGTTTGCTTTTTAAATTACAAACTTGATTATGTAACTTCTCTGACTGAAACACTTGAATGGCTCCCCAACGCCCTCAGGATAAAATTCAAACTCCTTACCATAACTCCAAGATCTGGCTCATGCCTCCCTGGTCTCATCTCTAACCTTAATTTCCCTCTACTTTTATGCATCAGCCATTCTTACAAACTTGACACAAAAGGACTATATTCTTTTTAGCTTTCAGGTTTTATCAATATTCCTTCTGGCTGAAATAGTCTCACCCTCCTCCACTTTCCCAATTTCCACTCATCTCTTGATATTCATATACTCATGACAATATAATTTTCTCAAGAAAAATTTTCTCAAGGAATTATTCTCCTGATTCCTCCAGCCAGGTCTGGATTATGTGCCCTTTGCAATATATATTGTATCATGATTGTATGATAATGTATCTGTGACATAGTTGTACCTGTCTAGCTCATTCTTTTTTTTCTAAGTTTATTTTTTATTTTTTAAGTGTAAAATTTAGTGGGTTTTAATATATTTACAAAGTTGTATAACCATCACCACTATATAATTCTAGAACATTTCCATCCCTCAAGAAGAAACCCCATGCCCATTAGCAGTCATTCCTCGTCCCTCTGGCTCCAAGCCCCTGGCAACTTCTAATCTACCTTCTGTCTGTGAATTTGCCTATTCTTACATTTCATATAAATGTAATCACACTATACATGGCCTTTTGCATCTAGCTGAGCTCGTTCAGGAGCCCTTAGAACCAATACAGTACTGGAACAAAGTAGGTGATCAATAAAGATTTGCTGAGTCAATGGTGAGGCACCACAGGAACAAGGAAAACTTAAGGGTCTAGAACAGAATCATGGAATTTTAGAGGTAGGAGGAACTTGAAATATCATCAAGTTCAAATACCTGATTTTCTAGGTGAGGAAATCTAGGTGAGGTGCAGAAAAGTCAACTGACTTACCCAGGGTAAGTCAGCCTTTTAGTGGCAGAACTTTGATTAAAACTTAAGAATTTTCACTCACAATTTAGGACTTTTTCTTCAGTGACTACCCAAAATGAAATCCCCCTCTGCTTTCTTGCCATCTAATATGATGCACTACCTGTGCCTCTCTAGTCGCTGAGCTTGTTTGCTTATTTCTAAACAATGATTGGGTCCCTTTCTGGTGTTCTAAAAATGAGTTTGCTTCAGGAAGGCAAAAAGATCTAAATAATTTTTTAAAATAGGCAAGCTCTTTTCAACCTTTAACTTTCTGGTTGCTACTGTTGCATTTTCCCTTTGAGCAGGTGTTTTGTGGAGGTCTCGTATTCAAGTACAAACTCTGCTTAATTTTGAAAGCTCACAAGCTGACAGCCTCAGGAGGTAGGAGTCTACAGATCATGTACTCTCAGAGAATAGCTCTGATGTTTGTTTTTTTATCACCTTGTTCTCTGACTCATTATCAAAAAACCTAGGAGAGATTTCATAACTATGGATTTTAAGAGCAGAACTCTAACTTTCAATCGTCTTTTGCTTATGTATTTGCCTGCATATTAGATCCACAAATACCTGAAACTTCATAGGGCATCAACACCAGTTACAGCCTGATGTGTGATATGTCCATTCTGTGACATGGATTGTGATCTTCTTGAGAAAGAGGCAAGATTTCCCTCTGATAAAGACTCACTGACCTTACCTCTTGACCTGTGTTTCAACTGCCCTATTTATGATGGTGGCAAAATTACTTACTATTTTACCCTTTTTTTGTGTAAATCTGAGATTCTGATAAAGATTAACCAGCTCTTGTTTAGTTTATTAAGGCCTAAGTCACTTTTTTTTTTTATGTGTGTGGCCATGATGAGTAAAGCAAAGCCAAAGTTCTTATTAAATCTGCCCAAAGACACTCATATTTATTTCTTAATGCTCGCCACACCCATCCCAATCTCCCAAAACCATTTTTTTTAGGAAGAAAATCCCCCTTGTATCAAGTGAACAATATTCAATAGCTAGATTCTAAAATGTGACTAGATGATCTTCCTTACATGTGTACGATGTAAAGGATGATTTTACTCAAAGGTAATGTATGTCAACACAATCAGGCTTAACAGATTCTTTTTAAAGAAGAGGTAAGTCAGTTCAGAGGAGAAAGGATAGTCTTTTCAACAAATGGTACTGGAACAATTGGACATCTATAGACAGAAAAAAATGAACCTCAATCTTACATATCACACTGTATACAAATATTACTTCAAAATGGATCATGGATTTAAATGTAAAACATAAAACTATAAAGAAGAAAGTGAGGTCCGGCAAGGGGACTTGGTTTGCCAAACGTCACCCAGTTACTTAGAGGTTTCGCAGAGCTTGCCTCAATAAACTATTAGTCCCTATTTTAATAAAATCCTTTTGGTCCTGATACTTCTACTTCATGCTCATCAGAGTAAACGATTTCCACTATATTAATTGGGTATTTGTTCATGCTCTTGTGGTTTTCAAATATCTTTTTCATGTCACTTCAATTACTCATTCATTCACCATTTGTGCCACGCATCGTGCAGTATTACAAAGATGTAAGACACTGTTCCCATCTCAAGAAATTTATGATCCAATGTGGGAGAAATTAGATTATCATCCCTAATTAGATTATAAACTCCTTTAGGGGCAAGAACCATATCACCGAGTAAATGATGTACTGCACGATCCATATAAAGCTCCGTGTGGTAGAACATACTTTGGTGATCGACTAATTTTGGATATCAAGACACTCTCTCCAGTATTTTTTGGGGAACTAAAGTCCACAGAGATTAAATGGAAAGTCCTTAATGAGATGAAAGAGGAAAAGGGGTCAATCCGTGGGGACTCAACCCTACCTCTCTCACCTCTTAGTCTGTGCAAGGCATTTGACTATGGTTGGAGAAAACCTGCCCTAGAAAAGATAAACCCCGAAAACTCCACACACACACACACGACGCTTTCCACTCCACAGACATCTTCTGCCTGACGAACTGTTCTGGGGATAATTATCGCTGCTTCTTCCTCAACCAGACATACCTTCACTTCCACCTGATTTAATATTTACGGCACCAAAACCTGAACTTTAAAGCTATCTAGATGGCGGGATGCGGGTGTTCCCAGTGCAATTCTCTTCTCTTCTTTCTCTCTCTCAATTTATCGTTGTCAACCGTTTGAGGGAAAATGCTATCTGGAGGCTCCCTTGTCTTCCTCCTCAGGCCCGACCGTCCCTTTTCTCCTCAGAGGACTTCTGGCCCCAGCCTAAGTATCTATACTAAATCTAACCTAAAACATCAAGTTAAAGGATAAAAAAAATAACATGAAGACAACAGAACTAACCACGCCCAAGCGCCCCCTTCCTGCGGCCACCTCACCTCAGCTGGTAGACGCCGCCCTCGGAGGAGTCTCAACCGCCTTTTTCCGCCCAAACCCTCCCTTCAGGCTTATGGATAATCAACCAGGCCTTTCTGGGCGGGGCGAGTTACTTCCTCATGAATAATTCATTACCTCTCCCACGGCTTGTCGGGGCGGCCCGCCTCGCTCCACTCATGAATATGCAAAGAGAGGGCGAGCGGCGGCTGACGAGCCCCTGGCGGGCCTGGCTCCTCGCGTCCCGCCTTTGCGCGGCGTTGTCCGGGTTCCTTATGCACTTGCCCTCCAGCCGCCCGCGCCGCGTCTCTCCCGCCGCGCTTCCCGCCCTTCCGAGGGCTCGCCTCGCGCTCTGGGACCTGAAGGGTCCGCGCCGGGTGTGAGGGGAGGCCGCGAGCGCCGTGTTCGCGAGTCTGGCGGCCCGGGCACGGGGGCGCGGGGCTGCTCACAGCCCCGAGGGGGCGCGCCTCCCGCGCAGCTAGCATGTCGAGGACAGCGGGCTGCAGAGCTTCCGGAGGAGACGTCCCAACGCCGAGGTGAGGTGGCTGCGGGCAGGTCCTCGAGGGCTGGGGCCTGAAGGGACCTTGGGGTCCGTGCGGGGCGAGGGGGCTCCCAGAGGGGCCTGAGGGCAGCGCGGGGCGGCGTGGGGGAGGGGATTTAGAGCCGGGGGTCAACGCGGAAGGGGGCGTTAGAGGCCCAGAGGATGGAGGTTTCCAGCCTTTGAGGGCATTCCAACTTCTCCTTTACGCTGGGATACAATTTTCATTATCTTAAACATTAATTTGTAATTACGCAAGTAAATCTGTGGAAATAAGCCCCTTCCACAGAAGGACTTCCTTCCTGTGAGCGGTTCTGTGCGTATCCCCTCAGATGATTTCCCACGCCGTTAGGAAAATACTTAATACCCTGTGGAGCTTTTCAAAGTTTCGGGGAGTGCCTTGAGTCTCTGCAATGGTGATTTCCTAAATGAGTGGATGAAGCAGTGGGACGCTTGAAACCTGTACTTTTGTTTCTGTTGGAAAGGAAAAAAAAGGTTCAAGCCTGTCAAAACATAAGTTTATGACATAATAACTGGGCTGAAGTATTCCTTTAACGTAGGTTTTCTCAACCTCGTCAGTAGTACCCCCTCTCCTCTTTGTGGCCACCAAAAGTGTCTCCAGACATTGCCAAAAGTCTGGGAGGGGAGAACCACTGCCTTAATCCTTTCCAAACAACCCACCAGCTTGCTCTTTAAGTTCCAGCCATGCAGATGGTCTCTCTGCACACCAGCCCTTTCCGGCTTTGGCATTTATCCACTTTCCTCTAGTTGGACCACCTGCCCCTCTGTGCTGGCTGGACTCATTCTCATCTGCCTTCAGGTGCAGGCGTTGTCAACTACCACCGTCTCCAAAAAGCCTTTCCTACCTTCTGTCACTAATCCAAACTACCCCCCCCCCCCAGTTAGAAATTCTTGCATGTTTTACCCTATTTCCTATCACAGTTATAATTTCATTTATTTAACTTGTTTGTTTTTCTCCACCACCGAGGATGCCAGTAAGCTTCATCAAAGAACTGGTCTGGCCATGTCACCCCACTTTCCCCAGTGCTCAGCACAGTGGTGTACCACAACGAAAATTACCCTCTCTTCCTCCAAAGAGCTTCTGTGGGCTTTCTCCTATTCTTCTCCCTCCTCCTTCCCTGCTGGGCTCCTTGGGACCTTTGTTTGGAACCTGAGAGGATAAATAAGCACCTGTGCCTGGCCCTGCATCAGGAGGGTTGGGTAAAGCCCAACTGCTGGCTTATCAACATCCTGAAGGCAGGAACTGTTGTTTGTACTTTTTTTGTTGTGTTCATTGAAGGTATCCAAATAGTTATTGTATGAACTAATCAATTACTTAAAGAGCAATAATAGACAATTAAAAATTGATAGCTTTAGAGGGGGCTTAAAAATCAGGAAAGTCTATTCCTTTACTTTAGAGACGAGAGTTTAACTTGCTCAAGGTGCCTGAGCTTCATAAGAGATCAAATCAGAAGTACAACTCATGGTCTTGCACCTTTATTTCAAGGCTTTTTCTTGTCTCCAGTCAGGCTAGAGTCATTACTTTCCATGAACCTGACTTAGAACTCCAGCAGAGAAATTCAGATCCAAAGACTTGCTTCTTGTCAACTGAAAGCTTTTGGAGCATGTACCCTGGGAATAATGGCCTAATGAACTCAAAAGTGTTATATGATAGACAATTTCCCAGTTACTTTTCGGCAACAAGAAACTGGAAATTGTCCCTGTCAATGCAAAGTATCTTATTTGTTTTGGAAGGAAAAAATGTATATTGTGGCAGAAATTGATCATTATTTAGAAATTTCCAGATAACCAGAATTTTGACAAAGGTCAAAGTTTTTTGATTGTTAGTTTTGCTAAACCCTATACCAAGTAGTAAAATAAACACCTGAAACAGGTGAAAAGAATGGGGAAGAAAATCTTATTTGAGATGACTTTCATTGCCTAAAATTGACTCTTCTCTTTTTGTATCTATTAAATTGTTATTTGGTTTCTGCATTCATCAGTGTTGTACTTAAATCAAAAGTATCGGTATGAAAAGAAAACTGCTACAGCCCTATTTAAGATTCTATAGCCCTCTTTACATAATGTATATGAAAAGACTGGGATGTGACTTCTGCATTTAATTGCATTTTTTCCCTTTAACTTTCAGGTATAGAGGTCTCTTCAAGTCCAAAGAACCTGTCTAGAGAGGCCTTAAGTAGAGGATCTTATACATATGTTCATTTTACTATACCTGAAGTAGTTGTCACTCCTCCACATTAATCAGTCTCTGATTAGGCCTTTGTCTTTCAAGTGCTAAAGACCATTTTACCTTCTCAGTTGAAAGGAATTCAGTCCTTTTTTATAGGCACTACCCAGTAGTAGAGTCTTGTGGAGCCATGCTGTCAGCTTTTAATCTGGTAGTTTCTCCTGAGGTATCTGAAAGCCCAGTGTACAAAGTAAGTGGAATAGTTTTTTACTACATAGACTGATAGGTACCATCCGCATTAAGGCTAGTTTAACCTTGAAAATCTTATGCAACGAGTTTTATCTAAATAAACATACTGAATATAAAATGTATTCCCAGGAGGATGTCTCTAAATGTGTCTGCCCCTCCTTTTTACACAATAATGGTTTACAAAATGAAGAAGAGTTTGGGGTGAAGGGAACCGCTCAGTAGGAAGGGTGATTTCTTTATGCTGTTTGTTTTCAACTCTTATTAGGACTCTTTTCCAGCCATTGTGAAGCTAACACCACCATGTTTATTCATTCATGAAGCTTTTATTTAGTACCTATCATTTATAAAGCACTCTGCTTGGCACTTGGCCCCAGAGCTTTGAAAGTTTACAGTTTAGTGAGAGAAGGAGACCTGTACACACATACTCATGTAGAAAATAGTTTATAAATATTCATGAAGGTATTTAGTATGTAATAGGGAATCAAGACAGCTTCACCAAGGAGGTGGCATTTTTAAAAGGAGAACATGTGTATATAATTTCCTTTCCTCATTCTTTGGCCGTGGTTAGACTACTTGAAACAATGAAAGTAGACATTTTGCCCATGATTTTAGAACAGGAGAGAAAAGGAAGTAAGATCCTTTCTTTCCACTCTTGGCAGCAGTATGTTCCTGAAAGCTAAATGATGCGTTTGCAATCCCAAGTGCCTCACTACTGGTTAAGAGGGGAGTTGAGTACCTTTTCATCTGTGTCTCACTAAGGATAAGTCAAATGTTACTCTCTGTGCCAGCAGCATTATTTCACGCCCTCTCATTTTTGCATTAGAATGCTACTTTATCCTGATCTCTACTGGGGCATGCAGTAGTCACGTAATTCTTTTGATTAGTGGTGTTTATAAATGTGTTTATGATGTGACTCCAGAGTCCTAGAATTTAAGCATCACTAATGAGAAAAGAGAGGCAAAATGATTTAGAGAACTGAATTTTGAATCAAGCCTCTGTGTGTAAACTGACTATGTCGTCTAGGTTATTTGTGATATTTTTTAGATAGAAAGACAAAGGTAAAGGGTTGCCAACTTGGCATTAGCTTCTGAACTTTCTCCATCCTTTGGCAGACAAAGAGAAGCCATTCGAGATGAAATAAGCCCAGACTATAAGTACTAAACATGAGGGCCTGCTGCTTTAGTCCACAAAATATAAGTCCATGTGTTGGTAGCAATTTATTATGGCTTTCTTGCCCACTCAGAGTTGTATATCAATTTCTGCATCCTTTGAATTGATCTTTTTTGATTGTCAGAAGGCCCTCCATGTGGGTTGGGTGTTTCTGGAACAGGAATGACAGGGGGTTATAAGTGACTTGCTGTTGCCTTCTTGAGTGCTGCTACTTAGAAATGATGTTGGGGAAGGTATTAAATTCTTGAAACATTATAGAAATGTTCTGTTTGGCTGCTTGTTCTGTTTTCTGCTAAATATGAAGCTTTGGTGACATGTAAAATGATGTTATTCCTTTTATTGTTTATCCTTTAGAAGAAAAGGTTTCAAATGAAACAGATTTTAAACTGGCTTTCCATGATTGCTACTTGGTACATCTGTACAGAGATCTAAGATGAAGTGGTGTTGAAATTCACCACATTACTGACAGCCCATATTTTGAGGCCCTTTACTTTCCACACCTTTTGGTGCTTGGAGAATGACAGTTACCAAAAAATGTCTTAGAACTCCTAGGAGACCATATTGCAGCCTCAGCTCCACTAGGGGCTTTTTTCTTTCCTTCATTTTATGCTAGCATAACGATAACTTAAATTTGTAAGTACAAATGACCTCTGCCTGAGAAAATCCCTAATTTAAGACCCAGATTTCTCATCATCTTAGCATGAACTGAACACAATACCATGAGAAATCTAACTGACACAGATATTTCTAACATCTCATTAAACAAAAACCAATTCCTTCTTGCTAAGAGAAAGATTAAATGACTGGAAAGTGAGTAAGATATCACAGGAAAATTACCTTCCTAGCTTTAAAAATGGAAAAAAAGTGCATTGCAAGAAGGCATCTACTTAGAGCTTTGCTGTAACTTAGACCTAAGGGAACTACATTTTCCTCCCTCAAAGCCCAGATTTTTGTGAGAGTTGTATTCTCAAATGTGCCAAGGCTGTGTTAATCACAATCACATCTTTGCACAACATAGAGAGAGATTTACCATAAGAAGAGGCATTGGGAGAATTTAAAGTATGACCTTTACTCATCAAAATCCTGGGGAATCCACCCACCCTCCCCGCTTTGTGTTAAAGAATGTCTCTATATAAGATGTGCTTAGTAAATAATGTCGAATGAATGCAGACATGTTGTTGGAAGAATCCCAACTGTTATCCAGGCAATCAACTGGGATGTATTCATATTATGCATAATGGGATAGAGCTTTGAAAAGATACTCTGCAACTATCCTATTTCTGTCAATTTATTGTTATTTTTCAATTTTCCTAATTTGCAACCATTATTTTTGTATGTGCAAACTTTTTATTCAAAACAGTATACAAGATATCTTTGGAGGAGGCGGGGCAAGATGGCAGACTGGTGAGCTGTAAGTTTTAGTTACTCCTCCAGGAAAGTAGGTAAAAAGCCAGGAACTGCGTGGACTGGACACCACAGAGCAATCTGTCTTTGGGCATACTTCATACAACACTCATGAAAATGTCGAACTGCTGAGATCAGCGAAATCTGTAAGTTTTTGTGGCCAGGGGACCCGCGCCCCTCCCTGCCAGGCTCAGTCCCGTGGGAGGAGGGGCTGCCAGCTCCGGGAAGGAGAAGGGAGAACTGCAGTGGTAGCCCTTCTCGGAAACCCATTCTACTGATTCAAACTCCAACCATAGATAGACTGAGACCAGACACCAGAGAATCTGAGAGCTGCCAGCCCAGCAGAGAGGAGACAGGCATAGAAAAAAAAAAATAACACGAAAAACTCCAAAATAAAAGCAGAGGATTTGTGGAGTTCTGGTGAACACAGAAAGGGGAAGGGCGGAGCTCAGGCCTTGAGGCGCATATGCAAATCCCGAAGAAAAGCTGATCTCTCTGCCCTGTGGACCTTTCCTTAATGGCCCTGGTTGCTTTGTCTCTTAGCATTTCAATAACCCATTAGATCTCTGAGGAGGGCCTTTTTTTTTTTTTTTTTAATCCTTTTTTCTTTTTCTAAAACAATTACTCTAAGAAGCCCAATACAGAAAGCTTCAAAGAATTGCAATTTGGGCACGTCAAGTCAAGAGCAGAACTAAGAGAGCTCTGAGACAAAAGGCAATAATCCAGTGACTGAGAAAATTCACTAAACACCACAACTTCCCAAGAAAAGGGGGGTGTCCGCTCACAGCCACCATCCTGGTGGACAGGAAACACTCCTGCCCATCGCCAGCCCCATAGCCCAGAGCTGCCCCAGACAACCCAGTGTGACGGAAGTGCGTCAAATAACAGGCACACACCACAAAACTGGGCATGGACATTAGCCTTCCCTGCAACCTCAGCTGATTGTCCCAGAGCTGGGAAGGTGGAGCAGTGTGAATTAACAAAGCCCCATTCACCCATCATTTGAGCAGACTGGGAGCCTCCCTACACAGCCCAGCAGCCCAGAACTGCCCTGGGGGGACGGCACTCACCTGTGACATAGCACAGTCATCCCTCAACAGAGGACCCGGGGTGCACGGCCTGGAAGAGGGGCCCACTTGCAAGTCTCAGGAGCCATACGCCAATACCAAAGACTTGTGGGTCAGTGGCAGAGACAAACTGTGGCAGGACTGAACTGAAGGATTAGACTATTGCAGCAGCTTTAAAACTCTAGGATCATCAGGGAGATTTGATTATTAGGGCCACCCCCCCTCCCCGACTGCCCAGAAACACGCCCCACATACAGGGCAGGCAACACCAACTACACACGCAAGCTTGGTACACCAATTGGGCCCCACAAGACTCACTCCCCCACTCACCAAAAAAAAGGCTAAGCAGGGGAGAGCTGGCTTGTGGAGAACAGGTGGCTCGTGGACGCCACCTGCTGGTTAGTTAGAGAAAGTGTACTCCACGAAGCTGTAGATCTGATAAATTAGAGATAAGGACTTCAATAGGTCTACAAACCCTAAAAGAACCCTATCAAGTTCAGCAAATGCCACGAGGCCAAAAACAACAGAAAATTATAAAGCATATGAAAAAAACAGACGATATGGATAACCCAAGCCCAAGCACCCAAATCAAAAGACCAGAAGAGACACAGCACCTAGAGCAGCTACTCAAAGAACTAAAGATGAACAATGAGACCATAGTACGGGATATGAAGGAAATCAAGAAGACTCTAGAAGAGCATAAAGAAGACATTGCAAGACTAAATAAAAAAATGGATGATCTTATGGAAATTAAAGAAACTGTTGACCAAATTAAAAAGATTCTGGACACTCATAGTACAAGACTACAGGAAATTGAACAACGAATCAGTGACCTGGAAGATGACAGAATGGAAAATGAAAGCATAAAAGAAAGAATGGGGAAAAAAATTGAAAAAATCGAAATGGACCTCAGGGATATGATAGATAATATGAAACGTCCAAATATAAGACTCATTGGTGTCCCAGAAGGGGAAGAAAAGGGTAAAGGTCTAGGAAGAGTATTCAAAGAAATTGTTGGGGAAAACTTCCCAAATCTTCTAAACAACATAAATACACAAATCATAAATGCTCAGCGAACTCCAAATAGAATAAATCCAAATAAACCCACTCCGAGACATATACTGATCACACTGTCAAACACAGAAGAGAAGGAGCAAGTTCTGAAAGCAGCAAGAGAAAAGCAATTCACCACATACAAAGGAAACAGCATAAGACTAAGTAGTGACTACTCAGCAGCCACCATGGAGGCGAGAAGGCAGTGGCACGATATATTTAAAATTCTGAGTGAGAAAAATTTCCAGCCAAGAATACTTTATCCAGCAAAGCTCTCCTTCAAATTTGAGGGAGAGCTTAAATTTTTCACAGACAAACAAATGCTGAGAGAATTTGCTAACAAGAGACCTGCCCTACTGGAGATACTAAAGGGAGCCCTACAGACAGAGAAACAAAGACAGGACAGAGAGACTTGGAGAAAGGTTCAGTACTAAAGAGATTCGGTATGGGTACAATAAAGGATATTAATAGAGAGGGGTAAAAATATGGCAAACATAAACCAAAGGATAAGATGGCCGATTCAAGAAATGCCTTCACGGTTTTAACGTTGAATGTAAATGGATTAAACTCCCCAATTAAAAGATATAGATTCGCAGAATGGATCAAAAAAAATGAACCATCAATATGTTGCATACAAGAGACTCATCTTAGACACAGGGACACAAAGAAACTGAAAGTGAAAGGATGGAAAAAAATATTTCATGCAAGCCACAGCCAAAAGAAAGCAGGTGTAGCAATATTAATCTCAGATAAAATAGACTTCAAAAGCAGGGATGTTTTGAGAGACAAAGAAGGCCACTACATACTAATAAAAGGGGCAATTCAGCAAGAAGAAATAACAATCGTAAATGTCTATGCACCCAGTCAAGGTGCCACAAAATACATGAGAGAAACACTGGAAAAACTAAAGGAAGCAATTGATGTTTCCACAATAATTGTGGGAGACTTCAACACATCACTCTCTCCTATAGATAGATCAACCAGACAGAAGACCAATAAGGAAATTGAAAACCTAAACAATCTGATAAATGAATTAGATTTAACAGACATATACAGGACATTACATCCCAAATCACCAGGATACACATACTTTTCTAGTGCTCATGGAACTTTCTCCAGAATAGATCATATGCTCGGACATAAAACAAGCCTCAATAAATTTAAAAAGATTGAAATTATTCAAAGCACATTCTCTGACCACAATGGAATACAATTAGAAGTCAATAACCATCAGAGACTTAGAAAATTCACAAATACCTGGAGGTTAAACAACACACTCCTAAACAATCAGTGGGTTAAAGAAGAAATAGCAAGAGCAATTGCTAAATATATAGAGACGAATGAAAATGAGAACACAACATACCAAAACCTATGGGATGCAGCAAAAGCAGTGCTAAGGGGGAAATTTATAGCACTAAACGCATATATTAAAAAGGAAGAAAGAGCCAAAATCAAAGAACTAATGGATCAACTGAAGAAGCTAGAAAATGAACAGCAAACCAATCCTAAACCAAGTACAAGAAAAGAAATAACAAGGATTAAAGCAGAAATAAATGACATAGAGAACAAAAAAACAATAGAGAGGATAAATACCACCAAAAGTTGGTTCTTTGAGAAGATCAACAAGATTGACAAGCCCCTAGCTAGACTGACAAAATCAAAAAGAGAGAAGACCCATATAAACAAAATAATGAATGAAAAAGGTGACATAATTGCAGATCCTGAAGAAATTAAAAAAATTATAAGAGGATATTATGAACAATTGTATGGCAACAAACTGGATAATGTAGAAGAAATGGACAATTTCCTGGAAACATATGAACAACCTAGACTGACCAGAGAAGAAATAGAAGACCTCAACCAACCCATCACAAGCAAAGAGATCCAATCAGTCATCAAAAATCTTCCCACAAATAAATGCCCAGGGCCAGATGGCTTCACAGGGGAATTCTACCAAACTTTCCAGAAAGAACTGACACCAATCTTACTCAAACTCTTTCAAAACATTGAAAAAAATGGAACACTACCTAACTCATTTTATGAAGCTAACATCAATCTAATACCAAAACCAGGCAAAGATGCTACAAAAAAGGAAAACTACCGGCCAATCTCCCTAATGAATATAGATGCAAAAATCCTCAACAAAATACTTGCAAATTGAATCCAAAGACACATTAAAAAAATCATACACCATGACCAAGTGGGGTTCATTCCAGGCATGCAAGGATGGTTCAACATAAGAAAAACAATCAATGTATTACAACACATTAAAAACTCAAAAGGGAAAAATCAATTGATCGTCTCTATAGATGCTGAAAAAGCATTTGACAAAATCCAACATCCGTTTTTGATAAAAACTCTTCAAAAGGTAGGAATTGAAGGAAACTTCCTCAACATGATAAAGAGCATATATGAAAAACCCACAGCCAGCATAGTACTCAATGGTGAGAAACTGAAAGCCTTCCCTCTAAGATCAGGAACAAGACAAGGATGCCCGCTGTCACCACTGTTATTCAACATTGTGCTGGAAGTGCTAGCCAGGGCAGTCCGGCAAGACAAAGAAATAAAAGGCATCCAAATTGGAAAAGAAGAAGTAAAACTGTCATTGTTTGCAGATGATATGATCTTATATCTAGAAAACCCTGAGAAATCGACGATACAGCTACTAGAGCTAATAAACAAATTTAGCAAAGTAGCAGGATACAAGATTAATGCACATAAGTCAGTCATGTTTCTATATGCTAGAAATGAACAAACTGAAGAGACACTCAAGAAAAAGATACTATTTTCAATAGCAACTAAAAAAATCAAGTACCTAGGAATAAACTTAACCAAAGATGTAAAAGACCTATACAAAGAAAACTACATAACTCTACTAAAAGAAATAGAAGGGGACCTTAAAAGATGGAAAAATATTCCATGTTCATGGATAGGAAGGCTAAATGTCATTAAGATGTCAATTCTACCCAAACTCATCTACAGATTCAATGCAATCCCAATCAAAATTCCAACAACCTACTTTGCAGACTTGGAAAAGCTAGTTATCAAATTTATTTGGAAAGGGAAGATGCCTCGAATTGCTAAAGACACTCTAAAAAAGAAAAACGAAGTGGGAGGACTTACACTCCCTGACTTTGAAGCTTATTATAAAGCCACAGTTGCCAAAACAGCATGGTACTGGCACAAAGATAGACATATAGATCAATGGAATCGAATTGAGAATTCAGAGATAGACCCTCAGATCTATGGCCGACTGATCTTTGATAAGGCCCCCAAAGTCACCGAACTGAGGCATAATGGTCTTTTCAACAAATGGGGCTGGGAGAGTTGGATATCCATATCCAAAAGAATGAAAGAGGACCCCTACCTCACCCCCTACACAAAAATTAACTCAAAATGGACCAAAGATCTCAATATAAAAGAAAGTACCATAAAACTCCTAGAAGATAATGTAGGAAAACATCTTCAAGACCTTGTATTAGGCGGCCACTTCCTAGACTTTACACCCAAAGCACAAGCAACAAAAGAGAAAATAGATAAATGGGAACTCCTCAAGCTTAGAAGTTTCTGCACCTCAAAGGAATTTCTCAAAAAGGTAAAGAGGCAGCCAACTCAATGGGAAAAAATTTTTGGAAACCATGTATCTGACAAAAGACTGATATCTTGCATATACAAAGAAATCCTACAACTCAATGACAGTAGTACAGACAGCCCAATTATAAAATGGGCAAAAGATATGAAAAGACAGTTCTCTGAAGAGGAAATACAAATGGCCAAGAAACACATGAAAAAATGTTCAGCTTCACTAGCTATTAGAGAGATGAAAATTAACACCACAATGAGATACCATCTAACACCGGTTAGAATGGCTGCCATTAAACAAACAGGAAACTACAAATACTGGAAGGGATGTGGAGAAATTGGAACTCTTATTCACTGTTGGTGGGACTGTATAATGGTTCAGCCACTCTGGAAGTCAGTCTGGCAGTTCCTTAGAAAACTAGATATAGAGCTACCATTCGATCCAGCGATTGCACTTCTCGGTATATACCCAGAAGATCGGAAAGCAGTGACACGAACAGATATCTGCACGCCAATGTTCATAGCAGCATTATTCACAATTGCCAAGAGATGGAAACAACCCAAATGTCCTTCAACAGATGAGTGGATAAATAAAATGTGGTATATACACACGATGGAATACTACGCGGCAGTAAGAAGGAACGATCTGTTGAAACATATGACAACATGGATGAACCTTGAAGACATAATGCTGAGCGAAATAAGCCAGGCACAAAAAGAGAAATATTATATGCTACCACTAATGTGAACTTTGAAAAATGTAAAACAAATGGTTTATAATGTAGACTGTAGGGGAACTAGCAGTAGAGAGCAATTAAGGAAGGGGGAACAATAATCCAAGAAGAACAGATAAGCTATTTAACGTTCTGGGGATGCCCAGAAATGACTATGGTCTGTTAATTTCTGATGGATATAGTAGGAACAAGTTCACAGAAATGTTGCTATATTATGTAACTTTCTTGGGGTAAAGTAGAACATGTTGGAAGTTAAGCAGTTATCTTAGGTTAGTTGTCTTTTTCTTACCCCCCTGTTATGGTCTCTTTGAAATGTTCTTTTATTGTATGTTTGTTTTCTTGTTTTCTTTTTAACTTTTTTTTTCATACAGTTGATTTAAAAAAGAAGGGAAAGTTAAAAAAAAAAAAAAAGAAAAACAAGGAAAAAAAAAAAAAGATGTAGTGCCCCCTTGAGGAGCCTGTGGAGAATGCAGGGGTGTTCGCCTACCCCACCTCCATGGTTGCTAACATGACCACAGACATAGGGGACTGGTGGTTTGATGGGTTGAGCCCTCTACCATAAGTTTTACCCTTGGGAAGACGGTTGCTGCAAAGGAGAGGCTAGGCCTCCCTATATTTGTGCCTAAGAGTCTCCTCCTGAATGCCTCTTTGTTGCTCAGATGTGGCCCTCTCTCTCTGGCTAAGCCAACTTGAAAGGTGAAATCACTGCCCTCCCCCCTACGTGGGATCAGACACCCAGGGGAGTGAATCTCCCTGGCAACGTGGAATATGACTCCCGGGGAGGAATGTAGACCCGGCATCGTGGGACGGAGAACATCTTCTTGACCAAAAGGGGGATGTGAAAGGAAATGAAATAAGCTTCAGTGGCAGAGAGATTCCAAAACGAGCCGAGAGATCACTCTGGTGGGCACTCTTACGCACACTTTAGACAACCCTTTTTAGGTTCTAAAGAATTGGGGTAGCTGGTGGTGGATACCTGAAACTATCAAACTACAACCCAGAACCCATGAATCTCGAAGACAGTTGTATAAAAATGTAGCTTATGAGGGGTGACAATGGGATTGGGAAAGCCATAAGGACCAAACTCCACTTTGTCTAGTTTATGGATGGATGTGTAGAAAAGTAGGGGAAGGAAACAAACAGACAAAGGTACCCAGTGTTCTTTTTTACTTCAATTGCTCTTTTTCACTCTAATTATTATTCTTGTTATTTTTGTGTGTGTGCTAATGAAGGTGTCAGGGATTGATTTAGGTGATGAATGTACAACTATGTAATGGTACTGTAAACAATCTAAAGTACGATTTGTTTTGTATGACTGCGTGGTATGTGAATATATCTCAATAAAATGATGATTAAAAAAACAAACAAACAAAAAAACAGTATACAAACAGAACACCATTGTCTTTTCAAAAAAATTTTTAAAATTAAGATATAATCCACATACTATAAAATTCACCATTTTAAAGTGTAGAATTCAGTATTTTTAGTATATTCACAAAGCTGTGCAAGCATCACCACTATTTAATTCCAGAACATTTTCATCACCCCAAAAAGGAACCCTGTAGCCCTTAGTAGTCACTCCCCATTTCTACTTTCCCCAGCCCCTGGTAACGACTAATCTAATTTCTGTCTCTGTTCTTTTGCTTATTCTGGGCAATTCATGAACATGAAATCATACAATATTTGGCGTTTTGCACCTGACTTGTTTCACTCAGTATAATGTTTTCAGGATTCATCTATGTTGTTGCATGTATCAGTATCCCACTCCTTTCTATGGCTAAATAATATTTCATTATATGGATATACCATATTTTGTTCATCCATTCATAAGTTGATGGACACTTGGGTTACTTCCATCTTTTGGCAATTGTGAATAATGCTGCATACCCAGACACAAAAGGACAAATATTGTATCATCTCATTGATATGAAAAAATTAGAATAAGCAAACTCATAGATTTAGAATCTAGAATGTAGGTTACCAGGGGCTGGGTGGGTGGCTAGAAATTGAGGAGTTATTGCTTAAACTGTATAAAATTTCTCTTTGGGTCGATTGTAAAATTTTGGTAGTGCATGGTGGTGATGGTAGCAAAAATTTGTAAATGTAATTAACAGCACTGAATTATATATTTGAATTAAAAGGGGAAATTTTAGGTCACATATATGTTATCAGAATAAAAAATTTTAAAAAACCACATAGGACTGTATACCACAGTGAACTCTTAAGTAAATGATGGAATATATTTAACAGTACAATTATAAAAATGTTCTTTCATGAATTATAACAAATGTACTGCACTAATGCGAGGTATTACTAATAGGGTGGTATGTGGGAACTCTGTATTTTATGCATGATATTTCTGTAAACCTACAACTTCTTGAACAAAAAAAAGTTAATAAAAAAAACTGTGAACATTCGTGCACAGGTTTTTGTGTGGACATATGTTTTCGGTTTTCTTAGGTGTATACTTAGGAGTGGAACTGCTGGGTTTTATGGTAACTTAATGTTTTACTTTTGGAAGAATTGCCAAACTGTTTTCCACAACAGTTGTACCATTTTACATTCCTACTAGCAATGTATGAGTGTTCCAATTTCTCCATATCCTGGTCAACACTTGTTATTGTTATCCCAGAAGTTGTGAAGTAGTATCTCATTGTCATTTTTTTAAAATTCAGTTTTATTGAGATATATTCACATACCATACAGTCATCCACAGTGTACAATCAGTTGTTCACAGTACCATTATATAGTTATGCATTCATCACCACAATCAGTTTTTGAACATTTTCATTACTACACACAAAAAAGAATAAGAATAAAAGTTAAAGTAAAAAAAGAACACCCAAAACATCCAATACCCCTCACACATCCCTATTATTCATTTACTTTTTTTTTTTTTTTTTTTTAAATTCAGTTTTATTGAAATACATTCACACATCATACAATCATCCATGATATGCAATCCACTGTCCACAGTATGATAACATAGTTATGCGTTCATCACCACAATCTATCTCTGAACATTTTCCTTACATCAGAAAGAACCAGAACAAGAATAAAAAATAAAAGTGAAAAAAAAACACCCAAATCATCCCCCCATCCCACCCCATTTGTCCTTTAGTTTTTATCCCCATTCCTCCACTCATCCATACACTAGATAAAGGGGGTGTGATCCACAAGGTCTTCAAAATCACACTGTCACCCCTTGTAATCTACATTATTATATAATTGTCTTCAGGAGTCCAGGCTGCTGGGTTGGAGTTTGGTAGTGTCAGGTATTTACTTCTAGCTATTCCAATACATTAAATCCTAAGAGGTGTTATCTATATAGTGCATAAGAATGTCCACCAGAGTGACCTCTCGACTGCATTTGGAATCTCTCAGCCACTGAAACCATTTTGTCTCATTTTGCATCCCCCTTTTGGTCAAGAAGATACTCTCAGTCCCACGATGCCGGGTCTACATTCATCCCCGGGAGTCATACTCTGCGTTGCCAGGGAGATTTACACCCCTGGGAGTTGGGTCCCATGTAGGGGGGAGGGCAGCGAGTTCACCTGTCGAGATGGCTCAGTTAGAGAGAGAGAGGGCCACATCTGAGCAACAAAGAGGTACTCAGGGGGAGACTCTTAGGCACCATTACATACAACTTTAGACTCTCCTTTGTGGTAATGAGCTTCATAAGGGCAAGGTCCCAAGGTCAAGGGCTCAGCACATCAAACCACCAGTCTCAATGTTTGTGACAACATACGCTAGGGGATCAGCATCTCAAAGTTATTCATTTACTTTTTGTCCTCATTTTTCTATTCATCTGTCCATACACTGGATAGAGAGTGGGAGCCACAACTTTTTCTGACTTTGATGCTCACACAGTGTGAGCTACATAGGTATACAGTTGTCTTTGAGAATAAAGGCTACTGGGTTGCAGTTAGACAGTTACAGGTATTTCCTTCTAGCTATTCCAATACACTAAAACTAAAAAGGGATATCTATATAATGCATAACAATAACCTCAAGGGGACCTGAAAAGATGGAAAAATATTCCAGTGTTCATGGATAGGAAGGCTAAATGTCATTGTCAATTCTGTCCAAACTCATTTACAGATTCAATGCAATTCCAATCAAAATTCCAACAACCTACTTTGCAGACTTGGAAAAGCTAGTTATCAAATTTATTTGGAAGGGAAAGATGCCTCAAATTGCTAAAAACATTCTAAAAATGGAAATGAAGCGGGAGGACTTCCACTTCCTGACTTTGAAGCCTCCTATAAAGCCACAGTAGTCAAAACAGCATGGTACTGGCACAAAGACAGACATATTGATCAATGGAATTGAATTGAGAATTTGGAGATAGACCCCTGGATCTATGGTCTACTGATCTTTGATAAGGCCCCCAAAACCACTGATGTGTAACATAACAGTCTCTTCAACAAATGGGGCTGGGAGAACTGGATATCCATATACAAAAGAATGAAAGAGGCCCCCTACTCCGCATCCTATACAAAAATTAACTCAGGGTGGATTAAAGACCTCAATATAAGGGACAGCAACATAGAACTTCTGGAAGATAATGTAGGGAATCATCTTCAAGACCTTGTATTAGGAGGTTACTTCTTAGACCTTACACCCAAAGCATAAGCAACGAAAGAAAAAATAGATAAATGGGAACTCCTCAAAATTAAAGTCTTCTGTACCTCGAAGGAATTTTTCAAAAAAGTGAAGAGGCAGCCAACTCAATGGGAAAAAATATTTGGAAACTGTGTATCTGACAAAAGACTGATATCTTGCATATATTAAGAAATCCTACAACTCAACTACTATAGTACAGACAGCCCAATTATAAAATGGGCAAAAGACATTTCTCTGAAGAGGAAATACAAATGGCTAAAAAACACATGAAAAAATGTTCATCTTCACTACCTATTAGGGAGATGCAAATTAAGACCACAATGAGATATCATCTCCAATCAATTAGAATGGCTGCCATTAAACAAACAGGAAACTACAAATGCTGGAGAGGACGTGGAGAAATTGGAACTCTTGTTTATTGTTGGTGGACTGTATAATGGTTCAGCCACTCTGAAAGACAATCTGGTGGTTCCTTAGAAATTAGATATCAAGTTACCCTTCAATCCAGCAATTTTACTTCTTGGTATATACCCGGAAGATCTGAAAGCAGTGAAGTGAACAGATATTTGCACACCGATGTTCATAGTAGCATTATTCACAATTGCTAAGAAATGGAAACAATCCAAATGCCCTTCAGCAGATGAGTGGATAAACAAAATGTATATACACGTAATGGAATACTATGCAGCAGTAAGAAGGAATGAGGTCATGAAACATATGACAACATGGATGGACCTTGAAGACATAATGCTGAGTGAAATAAGCCAGGCACAAAAAGAGAGATATTGTATGTTACCACTAATGTGAACTCTGTGAAAAATGTAAAATATTTTATAAAGTTTAAAAAAAAAAAGGATAACCTCAAGAATGACCTCTTGATTCTGTTTGACATCTCTCAGCCACTGAAATTTTATTTTGTTTCATTTCTCCTCTCCCTCTTGGTCCAGAAGCTTTCTCAATCCCATGATGCTGGGGCAAGCTCATCCCTGCGAGTCATGTCCCAAGTTGCCAGGGAGATTTGTACCCTTAGGAGTCATGTCCCATGTAAGGTGAGGGGCAGTGAGTTTACCTGCAGAGTTGGCTTAGAGAGAGAGACCACATCTGAGCAACAGAAAAGGTTCTCTGGGGGTAACTGTTAGGCACAAATTATGGCTTTAGTTTCCTTTGCAAGGACAGTCTTCGTAAGGGCAAGCCCCAAGATCAAGGGCTCAGCCTTCTAAATCGGTAGCCACCAGTGCTTGTGAGAATATCATTAATTCCCCAGGTGGGGAAATTTAATATTTCCATATTTCCCCCCAGTCCCTCAAGGGGGCTTTGCAAATACATTTTTATTCTCTGCCCAAATTACTCTGGGATGTATTGGAGCTTCACACTAACCTGTACAGACCAGCCAGATTTTACTCCCTATTCAACATTCCATGTAATGATGTGGTTTGAGTAAACTGACCATACAAGTTAAATTATATAGTATGTTACAAACAATGTAGATTTTGCACCTAATAAACATGTCTTCCTTTGGTCTCACACAGAAGTTGAAGTTTTAAAAACACTGTCGACTTGGATTAAGATGCAAGTGGTATAGGTGGTGAAGTGCTTGGAATCTGGATATATTTTGAAGAAGTCAGCAGGATTGGTAGTACAGTACAAGAGAAAGACAAGAATTAAGAATAATGATGACTCTACTTAGTCCAAAGTCTAAGCAATTGATAGGATGTAATTGTATACTTGTCTTAAGAAATTTAAAATTCTGATAAGATCAAATTTATTTTGGGGTCTTGTTTAAGAAGACCCTGTGGTCCTTCTGTATTTTCTTGTAATATTTTTGTTGTTTTATGTTTTGTTGTATTTTTATATTGAGGTTTGCAGTTTACTCTTGTGAATGATGTGAGATGGGGATTTTTTATGTTGGTCTTGTATTTGGCCATCTTGCTGAAATGTCATATTAGTTATAATAATTTGTCTATTTTTTAGAGTTTTCTAAATATTAATATCTTTTGTAAGTCATGACAATTTTATTTCCTTTTATATCGTTATTTCTTGTATATGTTTTTTACTTGTTTTATTGCTTTGGCTTAGACTTTCAGGAAATATAGAATAGTAGAGGTTGAGTGCAAGCACCACTCCTGTTAACAAGCACAGTGATAAGGTTAGGGGGAAGGGAGAGTTATTGCTTAGTGGGTAAAGAATTTCTGTTTGGAGACAAGAAAATTTTGGTAATGGATGGCAGTGATGGTAACACAGCATTGTGACAGTAATTAATACCATTATATTGTACACTTAAAAGTGGTTAAAATGGGAAATTTTATGTTTTAGATATGTTACCACAATAAAATTTTTTTTAAAATACCAAAAAAAAAAAAATAAAATAAAAATAAAAACACTGTCAATATCATCCTTTACTCTTTAGTCTGATTTACCTTAGTCCTAACCAAGTCCATTTTGTTCATATCTCTAATTGAAATCTGAACTCTTTTTTCAGACTCCTTAACATTTGCTGTGTGGGTAATGCTGACATTTATAGCTGCCAGACTCTGGCTCTGAGTCTCAGATGTCACACAGATACCCAAAGTTCCAGGGACCGACCAGGTTATACACAAAGAACTCAGCATCTCAGAATTTAGAAATAGTGATTGCAACTCAGGGATAGATGTTACTGCTGTAAGAGCTTACAATCTAGGAACCTTTATAATAAGGTTGATAACCTATGCCCTCAGACTCAGTTCTCAGAGTTTGCACATTGTAGTTAGTCCATATTAGTGAGGCATTGTAATGTTTTTCTTTTCATTTTTGGTTTATTTCACTCAACATAGTGTCCTCAATGTCCATTCACCTCACAACTTCACTCCTTGTAGCAGCTCAATATTACATTGTATGTATACATCACAGTTCGGTATTCCATTTATTGGTCAATGTACCCTTAAGCCACCTCCATCCACTGCAAATTGTGAATACTGACACCATAAACCCCACTGTGAAAATGTCCATTTGTGTCCCTCTTTTCAGTACTTCCAAGTATATACCCAGTAACTGAGTTGCAGGACCATGTGGCAACCCCATGCTTAGCTTCCTGTGGAACCACCACACTGCCCTCCAGATGGGCTGCACCATTTTACTTCCCCACCAACGGTGATTAGATATATCCTCTTCTTCACATTTTGTCCAGCACTTGTATCCCTCTGTTTATTTTCTGATGGTTTTATGCACACATGATATATTCCATCCTAAGTAAACAATCAGTGGTTCCCTGTATAATCACATAGTTATGCATTCACCACCACTATCTATATGACATTTCCATTTCTTCAATAAAGAAAGAGGAAGAGGTAAAAAAAAAAAAGTAAAAAGAAAAAGAAAGAAATGACAACTAAAAAGCAACAAAAGTAAAAGTAAAAATAAAATACAATAAAAAGGTCAGACAACACCACCACACCGAGATTCTCATACCCTTCCCTTGTATCTCCCTCTTACAGACATTTAACTTTGGTGTATTCCTTTTGTTACAATAACTGAAAGCATATTACAGTGTTACTGTTAACTGTAGACTCTAGTTTGCAGTATTGTATTTTTCTCCCCAATACCACCCCATTTTTAACTACCTTGTAAAGTTGGCATTCATTTGTTCTCCCTCATGTAAAAACATATTTGTACATTTAATCACAATCATTAACCACTCTAGGTTTCACTAAGTTATACAGTTGCAGTCTTTATCTTCTGTCTTTCCTTCTGGTGTTCTACATGCCCCTAACCTTCTTCTTTCAATTGTACTCACATTCGTCTTTGTTCAGTGTTCCTATTATTGTGCTTCTGTCACCCAATATTGTGCTCCAAACCTCTCTCTCCTGTCTTTTGCTATCTGCCTGTAGTTCTCCCTTTAGTATTTCCTGTAGCACAGGTATCTTGTTCACAAACTCTCTCATTGTCTGTCTGAGAATATTTTAACTCTCCCTCATTTTTGAAGGACAGTTTTGCTGGATATAGGATTCTTGGTTGGCAGTTTTTCTCTTTCAGTATCTTAAATATATCATACCACTGCCTTCTCACCTCTACTGAGAAATCCACACATTCTCTTATCAAGTTTCTCTTATATGTGATGGATCGCTTTTCTCTTGCTGCTTTTAGAAGTCTCCCTTTGTCTTTGACATTTGATAATCTGATTATTAAGTATCTTTGCATATGTCTACTTGGATCTATTTTGTTTGGGGCATGCTGTACTTGTTGGATCTGTAATTTTTTGTCTTCCATAGGAGATGGGAAATTTTTCATGATTATTTCCTCCATTATTGTTTCTGCCCATTTTCCCTTCACTTCTCCTTCTGGGATACCCATGACAAGTACATTTATGCACTTCATGTTGTCATTAAATTCCCTGAGATGCTGCTCATATTTTTCCATTCTTTTCCCTATCTGTTCTTTTGTGTGTACAATTTCTGAAGTCCTGTCCTCCAGTTCATGAATCTTTTCTTCTGCCTCTTCAAATCTGCTGTAGAATGTCTCCATTGTGTTTTTCATCTCTTCTATTGTGCTTTCATTCCCATAAGTTCTGCCAATTGTGTTTTCAAACTTTCAAGTTCTTCTTTATGTTGGCCCAATGTCTTCTTTATATCTTTCGTCTCTTTTGCCTTATCTTCCCTGAACTCACTGACCTGACTTTTGAATTGATTTAGGAGATTTGATTAACAATTAGTTGTTTCAATTCCTGTATCTCAGTTGAAGTGTAAGTTTGTTCCTTTGATAGGGCCATATCTTTGTTTTTCCTAGTTTGATCTGTAATTTTTTGTTGTCTAGGCATCTGGTTTCCTTGATTAACCCAGTCAGATTTTCCCAGACCAGATGGGCCCAGGTCTCAGGAGGAGGGTGTATTCAGTATCAAGTTTCCCTGAGGGTGAGACCCAGAAGATTGTCAGCCTTTCCTGTGAGGCCTCTAGACTCTGTGCTTTTTCTATCCTGCCTAGCAAGAGGTGCTTAGTAGACCGTCTCCTGGCCAGGGGCTGAGGGTATCAGAAGCCAAGCTTAAGTTGTGTTGGTTGCCCCCCACCCCTGCAGGCCCTGGGGTCTCAATTCTCTGAGGGAGGGCAGCCATTAGAGCTGAGCCCACCCCCTTTTCTTAGGGAAGATACACTCTTTAGTGAGTTATCTTCTACACTTGAATTCTTCCTTTGTCTCTTGGACTCTGTTAACTCCACTGTTGCCTGGGCCAGGGCTGACAATTGAGAATGCCTGAGGCTTTCTCTAATGAGCTACTTAGAATGAGAGGGAAAAAAAGGAAAAAGAGAGAAAGCCCCTTTTCAGAGCCAGTCCCTAGCCCCCCAGTTTTGCTGGTTGACTGGTGTTGGTACCCCTTTCTCTGTGCCCCTTTTCTTTGGACACATCCATTTTCTAGTATTCTGAGCTCAGCGGTCTCCAAAAGCCTCTGTTTTTATTTGTTTATGTATTTTTTTTTTCCATTAGCCCTGTCTCCTCTCTGCCTGGAGGAAACTCAGGTTCCTTTCCTGTGTGTTCTGGGTTTATCTGTGCTTATAGCTTATAATCAATAGCCCAAATCTGTTAATTAAAACCGCAGTTGGAACTTGGTTGAGCTACATTCCCTTGCTCCTGGCAGAAACTGTTTCCTTTTCCTGCAGCGAAGTTTTGCCTGCTGTGCCAGTGGGGGAGGAGCACCAGCTCTGCAGTTTGGGGAGCTTTACTTACAGTTCTCTGCTGCAGTCTCAGCCGTTCCAGCCACTCCAGGCTGGTGTACGAAGTTGTCTGGTCATGGATGTCCCCCAACATTTGTTCCAGACTATTTACTAGTTATTCTTGGCAATTTACTGGTTGGTCTAGAAGACTAATTGTGCCAGTTTGAATGTGTTATGTCCCCCAAAACGCCATTATCTTTGATGTAATCTTGTATGGGCAGATGTATCAGTGTTGATTAGATTGTAATTCTTTGAGTGTTTCCTTGGAGATGCACCCCACCCATCTGTGGATGATGACTCTGATTGGATAATTTCCATGGAGGTGTTACCCCACCCATTCAGGGTGGGTCTAAATTAAATCCCTGGAGCCATGTGAATGAGCTGACAAACAGAAGGAACTCAGTGCAGCTGAGAGTGACATACTGAAGAGAAGCTACAGCCAAGAGGGACACTTGGAAGAATGCACAGAAGCTGAGAGAGTAGCTGCAGTTGAGAGACAGTTTGAAGACAGCCGTTGAAAGCAGACTCTTACTCCGGAGAAGCTAAGAGAGGACAAAACACCCCAAGAGCAACTAAGAGTGACATTTTTGAGGAACTGCAGCCTAGAGAGGAACGTCTTGGGAGAAGCCATTATGAAACCAGAACTTTGGAGCAGACGCCAACCAGGTGCCTTCCCAGCTAACAGAGATTTTCTGGACACCATTGGCCATCCTCCAGTGAAGGTACCCTTTGTTGATGGACACTTTATGGCCTTAAGACTGTAACTTTGTAACCAAATAAACCCCCTTTTATAAAAGACAATCCATTTCTGGTGTTTTGCATTCTGGCAGCATTAGCAAACTAGAACGCTAAGTAATTTCCACACTTCTTTATGCTGCCTTCTTGCTCTGCCTCCCCTCTCATTGTTGCTTTGATTTGATTTCCCTAATGACTAATTATGCTTGACATCTTTTATATCTTCTGTGATGAAATGTGTGTTCAAATCCTTTACCTGGTTTATAATTGTTTTTTTTTTTAGTTTCTTATTGTTGAATTGTAAGAGTTCTTTATATATTCTGGATACCAGGCCCTTATCAGAAAAATGATCTACAAATATTTTCCCTTTCTGTGGATTGCCTCTTCACTTTCTTGATGGTATTCTTTGAAGCAAAAAGGTTTTAATTTTGATGAATCCAATTTATGTATTTTCTTTGGTTGCATTTGCTTAAGGTGTCATGTCACATAAACTGTTGCCTAATCCTAGGTCACAAAGTTTATAACTATATTTCCTTCCAAGGGTCTTATAATTTTAGCTCTTACATTAGGTCTTTGCATTTATGGTGGGAGGTAGGGGGTCCAGCATCATTTTTTGACGTGTGACTAGTTGTCCAAGCACTATTTGTTGAAAAGACACTTCTTTCCCCATTGAATGGTCTTGGCACCCTTGTTGAAAATCTGTTGCCCATAATAAACATGGTTATTTCTGGACTTTGAATGCTATTCAGTTGATCTGTATGAGTCTCCTATGCCAGTACCACACTGTCTTGATGACTGTTGCTTTGTGGTAAATTTCAAAATTAGAAAGTACAAGTTCTCCATTTTTTTCCTCTTTTTAAAGATCGTTTTAGCTATTCTTGGTCCCTTGCAATTCCATATGAATGTTAGAATCAGCTTGTTAATTCCTGCAAAAAAAGGCAGCTGTTATTTTGGTAAGAATTGTGCTGACTCTGTAGATCAATTTGGGAGTATTGCCATCTTAACATTATGAAGTCTTTTCAATACATGAATGTGGATTCCTTTCAATTTATGTAGATCTTCCTTAATTTATTTCAATGGTGGTTTGTAGTTTTCACGGTACAAGTTTTGCATTTCTTTTGTTAAACTCATTCATAAGTATTTTTTTCTTCTTGATGCAGTTGTAAGTGAAGTTGTCTTAATTTTATTTTCAGATTGTTCATTGCAATTATATAGAAACAGCATTGAGTTTTGTATATTGAGCTTGTATCCTGCATCCTTGCTGAAATTGTTTACTAGTTCTAATAGTTTTTTAGTGGATTCCTTAGGTTTTTCTATATATGAAATCATGTAAGTTGCCAATAGAGCTAATGTTGCTTCTTCTTTTCCAATGCCTTCTTTAAAAAAATTTCTTGCTTAATTGCTCTGGCTAGAACGTCCATTTCAATGTTAGGTAGAAATGGTGAGAGCAGACATAATTCCTGATCTTAGGGAGAAAGCTTTCAGTCCTTCACCATTAAGTATCATGTTAGCTGTGGGTTTTTCATAGATGCCCTTTATCAGATTGTGGAACTTTCCTTCTATTCCTAGTTTGTTGAGTGTTTTTTATCAGGAAAGGATGTTGGATTGTTTCGAATGCTTTTTTTGCATCTATTGAAATGCTCAGGTAGTTTTTGTTCTTTATTCTATTAATATGCTGTATTACAGTGATTGATTTTCATATGTCGAACCAATCTTGCAATCCTGGGTAAATCCCACTTGGTCATAGTGAATAATCTTTTTTTAATATGTTGCTAGATTTGGTCTGTGTATATTTTACTGAGGATTTTTGCATTTGTATTCATAAAGGATATTCATGTGTAGTTTTCTTTTCCTTTGATGTCTTTTCTCTGGTTTTGGTATAAGGGAAATACTGACCTCATATAATGAGTTGGGAAATGTTCCTTACTCTTTTTGTCGGGGGAGGGGTGGTTGTGAAGGACTGGTGATAATTCTTTAAATGTTTCATAGAATTCAGCAGCAAAGCCATCTGGGCCTGGGCTTTTCTTTGTGGCTTAGTTTTTGATTACCAAGTCAATCTCTTTACTTGTCATAGGTCTGTTCAGATTTTCTACTTCTTCTTGAGTCCGTTTTGGTAATTTGTTTCTTAAATTTTTCCCTCCCTTCACTCTCATGGCACCACTCTAGCTAAGGACCTAGTTACCTTCACCTTGATTTCTGAGAATCTCACTTGTAATTTTCCCCCTTTCCAATTTAAACGTTACTGGTTTTATTTGTTTCTTTTTTTTGGGAGGTGGGATGTTGGCAGAGCTTGGTTTTATTTCTAAACTATGGTTTAATAATTATCTCCTTCCTAATCAAGTAATATTTTCCCCAGAAATGTAAGGATGGTTAGTCTGGAAAGACTTTCCTATGTCTGTAAGCTGAGAAGAATCTTGTGGCAAAGGAGTGAATGCAGATAGGATGGTATGGAGAATAATTGATGGTATACAGTCCTTGAGGTAGCAGGAGGGAATGGGGCCAGGAGCACCTGCTTGGAAACAAGGAAGCCTTTTTCCTCTGAGACAGGATTGAAAGATAGAGGAAGGTAAGAGAGAAGGATGAGGGTGTGCTTTCCTTTTGGGGAAAGGGGTGCAAGGGTTAGGGATGATGTGCCGGTTTGGATATATTATGTCCCCCAGAAAAGCCATGCTCTTTAATGCAATCTTGTGGGGGCAGACTTATTAGTCTTTTGATTAGGTGGGACGTTTTGATTGAGTGTTTCCGTGGAGATGTGACTCACCCAATTGTGGGTGACACTTTTGATTGGGTTATTTCCATGGAGGTGTGGACCCCACCCATTCAGGGTGGGTCTTGATTAGTTCACCGGAGCACTTAAGAGAGCTCAGGAGCCAACACAGACACTGATGCTTGGAGACGTTTGGAGATGCAGACAGAAGGAGGTTTGGCCAGAGTTTGCCCTGGAGACGCTAAGAGAAGATCCCAGATGCTTAGAGAGAAATGCCCTGGGAAAAAGAAGCAAGGATGCACAGGAGCTGAGAGAGAGGAGCAAAGACAGAAGCCCAGAGATATATTGGAGAATGCCATTTTGAAACACAGCAGGGGAGCAAAGGACCAGCAGACGCCAGCCATGTGCCTTCCCAGCTGACAAAGGTGTTCCAGACACCATCAGCTGTACACTTTTATGACCTTAGGACTGTATATTTGTAATCTAATAAATCCTCTTTGTAAAAGCCAATCCATTTCTGATATTTTGCATAATGACAGCTTTAGCAAACTGGAACAGATGATCTTGGAGTCTTAGAGAAACTAATGTTTTAGAACAGTCATGGGTGAGAAATGAGAAGGATTTCTAACTTGGGATATGTAAAAGGATTGTAAAAACTGATGATTATGAAACACTCTGGGTAACATTGTCGCTGTGTCTTTGGAGTTCCTTAGGACATTGGTCTGTATTGAATAAATTAACGTATCCTATTTGAAGATACCGACTTAAGGTTGACCTTTGTGGGCTGAAGTGTATTAGTGATATAATTTTTTACAATTTTTACAAGTTTTTATTTTTCTAACACATGCCAGACAGATTAGACAATAAAAATAACCATGATTTAAGAGTACTTTCCCGTGCATGTCCTCAGATGGTTAAATTGACCATCCTCAGAGACAGGAAGGGTACAGATTGCTTTTCCCTTTTTACAAATGAGGAAGGACCTAAAAGTGTATGGACTTGCCCAGACTACAGGCCAAACCAAGCCTCCATCAGGTCTTATAATCTAGTGTATCAGGTCCTATAACCTAGGTTTAGTTACTGTAAGTTCTGTTCTTTGTAACGTGAGCATTAACAACTATGTGAAGAGGACAGACAGGCTTTGGGAGTCAGAAATGCTGTTTTCAAACTCCAGTGCTTGATGTTGAGCACCGAAGCAGGAGCCACAACTAGGGTGAGAGTGAGAGCTGATGAAGGCACCAAAGAGAATAAAGAATAGTAATGTTTCTAGCCTTCCAATATGTAAAACCTGATTTAACGTATTATTTCATTTGATCCCACAATAGTCATTTGAGGAAATTATGATAATCCCCATTTTTAAACAGGTTAGGAAATAGAGTTGCTGTGAGCTTAAATGATTTACCTAAGATTACACAGCTAGTAAGTGATAACGTTAGAGATTCAAACTCAGGTCAATTTATTACAAACCTCGTGGTCTTTTTCACCAAATTCAGTCATCCATAAAATCATTTGTCATATTCTTAACCTTTTGGAGTTGTAGGATCTTTGACAATATGACAAAAACTGTGAAGCTTCTCCCAGAAAAAATACACGTACATAAAATATAAGATATAAATTTTGGGAGAATTTTATACCCTCAAAAATTCTATGCATGAACCCTGATTAAAGATTTTTGATACTGTCTAACAAATTCATGTTGAGCTAGCCAGTCTGCCCTACCCACAGCAGCAATTAGGCTAAATGTCTCAGCACCCAGAGCATAAATTCATTTTTCTACAAACATTTAATAAATGCCTTTCATTTGCTAGGTGCAAGGAAAGCACAGACTCAGACAAAAATAAGATCATTCCTTGGGTTGCAACCTTGGCATAGGCCTCTCTAGCCTTCTATATCTAAGAAGTAGAAATCATGTAAATAGGAGGTGTTATTTTCTTTCTGGCTGATTCCAATTTATTTCACCCAACACATCATCCTGTATTTTATTCTTCTGCATTCTATATCAGGCCATACTTAAAAGAAATACTTATATTTGCAGGGTAATGACTTTTTAATTTTTTAAATTTATTTTTTAAAGTCAGACTTATTGAGTTGTAATTTACATACAGTGAAATTCACCCTTTGTAAACGTGCAGTTCTGTGAGGTTTGACAAATGTGTGCATCATGTAACCACTACTATATCAAAATAGAGAGCATTTCCATCACCTGGAAAAGTTCCCTCATCTTCCTTTGGTTCACTTTCTCTCTCCCCACTCCCAGTGCTTGGTAACTAGTGATCTGTTTTCTGTTCCTATAGTTTTACCTTTTCCAAATCATCAGATAAATGGAATCATATGGCTTGTGCACTTTTGTGTCTGCCTTCTTTTAGGTAGTGTGGTGCTTTTGAGATTCCTCCGTGTTGCTGCATGTGTCATTAGCTTATTCTTTTTTACTGATGAGTAGAATTCCATTATATGGATGTACCACAATTTGTTTATTCATTTACCAGTTGATGGACATTTGGATTGTTTCCAGTTTGGGGCTATTTTGATTTAAGCTTCCATGAACATTTTGACATTTGTATGGACATGTTTTCATTTCTCTTAGGTAAATTTCTAAAAATAAGATTGCTGTGTAATTGGTAAGTGTATGTTTATAAGAAACTGCCCAATGTATTTCCAAATGGCTTTACCATTCCTACCAGCAGTGTATGAGAGTTCCTGTTGTTACTCATCCTTGCCAATACTTGGTAGTGCCATTTACTGGGTGTGTAGTGGTAACTCACGGTGTTTTTTTTTTTCCATGGTTTTAATTTGTATTTCCCTAATGACTAATAATGCTACGCATCTTTCCATATGCTTATTTGCTATTCTTATATCTTCTCTGGTGAAGTATATATTCAAATCTTTGATTGATATTAATTGGTTTGTTTTTCTTCATATTATGAGTTTTAAGAGTTTGCTTCATATTCTAGATGCAAGTCCTTCATCATAAATGTGTTTTGAAACTATGTTTTTCTATGGCTTGCCTTTTCATTTTCCTTTCAGTGTCTTTAAAATCCAATTTTATTGAGATGTATTCACATACCATACAATCATCCGAAGTGTACAATCAGTTGATCACAGTATCATCATATAGTTGTGCATTCATCTCCACAATTAATTTTTGAACATTTTCATTACTCCAAAAAATAAAAATAAAAATAGAAGTAAAAAAGAACACACAAAGCTTCTCATACTCCTCTTCCCCCCCATTATTATTTATTTTGTACCCATTTTTCTACTTATCTGTCCATACACTGGATAAAGGGAGTGTGAGCCACAAGGTTTTCACCATCATGTGGTCATGCTGTGTAAGCTATATAATTATACAATCTTCAAGAATCAAAGATATTGAGCTGCAGTTCAACAGTTTCAGGTATTTCTAGCTATTCTAATACACTGAAAACTAAAAAGGGATATGTATATAATGCATAAGAATAACCTCCAGAATGACCACTTGACCCCATTTGAAATCTCTTGGCCACTGAAGCTTTATTTTGTTTCATTTCTCTTCCCCCTTTTGGTCCAGAAGGCTTTCTCAATCCTATGATGCCAGGTCTGGGCTCATCCCTGGGAGTCACGTCCCACTTTGCCAGGGAGATTTACACCCATATGGGGGGGAGGGCAGTGAGTTTACCTGCCACGTGGGCTTCCAGAGAGAGAGGCCATATCCGAGCAACAAAAGAGGATCTCTGAGGGTGACTCTTAGACACAATTATAAATAGGCTTAGCCTCTCCTTTGCAGTGACAAGCTTCATAATGGCAAGCCCCAAGATCATGGGCTCAGCGTATTTACTGGTAGTTCCCAGTGCCTGCAAGAATATCAGGAATTCCCCAGGTGGGGAAGTTTAAGATTTCCACATTTTTCCCCAGTCCCTCAAGGGGGATTTGCAAATACTTTTTATTCTCTGCCCAAATTACTCTGGGATGTATCAGGGCTTCACACTAATCTGTACAAACCAGCCAGATCTCACCCCCTATTGAAGTTTCCAGGTAATTATGGTGTTTTAATAATCTGACCATACAAGTTAAATTATATAGTGTACTACAGAAAATATAGATTTTGCACCAAATAAATATCTCTTTCTTTGGTCTTACCTAGCAGTTGAAGTTGTAAAACACTGTCAGTATCATCCTTTGCTGTTTAGTCTGATTTACCGTACTCCCAACCAAGTCCATTTCATTCATATCTGTAATTGAAGTCTGATCTCTTTTTCACTTTTTGTAACAATTGCTGTATGGGGTAATGCTGACATTCATAGTGGCCAAACTCTGGCTTTGAGTCTCAGGTGTCATGCAGATGCCCGAAGTTACAAGGACTGACTAGGTTATACACAAACAGCTCAGCATCTCAGAATTTAGAAATAACCATTACAACTCATGAATGATGTGATTGCTGTTAAGAGGTTCCAATCTAGGAACCTTTTTGATGAGCCTTCCCCTGATAACCTATTCTCTCAGATTCAATTCTCAGAGTTTGCACATTATAGTTAGTCGTATTAGTGAGACATTATAATGTTTGTCATTTTGAATCTGGCTTATTGCACTCAACATGCTGTCCTTCAGGTCCATTCACCTGGTTGCATACCTCACAACTTCATTCCTTCTTGCTGCCACTTAATATTCCATTATATGTATACACCACAGTTCACCATTCCATTTATTAGTCGATTTACCCTTAGGCCCACCTCCATCCATTGAAAATCATGAATACTGCCGCCATAAACACCAGTGTGCAAATGTCCATTCGTGTCCTTGCTCTCAGTTCTTCCAAGTATATATCCAGTTACAGGGTTGCAGGACCATATGGCAACTCCATTTGTATCTTCTTGTGGAACCACCACACTGCATTCCAGGTGGGCTGTACCATTCTACTTCCCCACCAACAAGGAATAGGTACATCCCTCTCTCCACATTTTCTCCAGCATTTGTATCCCCCTGTTTATTTTTAAACAGTTTTATTCACACACCATACAATCCATCCTAAGTAAACAATCAGTGATTCCCGGTATAATCACTTAATTATGCATTCACCACCACAATCTATATAAGGATATTTCCGTTTCTTCTGCAAAGAAAGAAGAGAACAAACTGAAGAATAAAAAAATTAAAGATAGAGAAAGATTTTTGTAGGCCACTAGGCCATCTGGTCTCCTGCTTTATTCTAGCAGTAAATTCTCTGTTTGAAACCCTGGTGCCTCAGGAATTGGTTATCTGAGTGCATTGTGGAAAAAATCCGCTGTCTTTGTCCAGTATCAATGAATGACTCTGGTGGGACCAAAAGATCCTAAGAAGCATGGTTTCTGGAACCCCAGTAACTACTCCAGACCCTTTTGGCACCTTAAAAAGCTTCAAAGAGAGAAACCATTTCCGGTTTCAAGTCTGAACATCTGGCTGGACCATCCAAGCACTAAGCAGGCAATGATGAGGATGGAGAAGGAACCCACACTCAAGACTTGTCCACAATTTCTAGACCTATCTGTCATGTGTACCCAAAACTTCACTTGGAAGTAACCCCCCAGCCCAACCAACAGAAACATGCAGAATGCTGTAAAAGAAACAGGGTAGACTCTCATTTCCCAGACTCAAATGTAAGAAGGAATGTGATACAGATTTGAAAACACCAATCTCACCAATCAGGACCATCAGGAAACCACTTGGAGTGGCTCCTTCCACCTCTGATTAAGTAACTCTTTGAGTGAATGGTTCATTCAATAATTTGGTGGAGCAGAAGAAACCAACATGTTTCCTCACACTTGTTTCCCTTCTTGTCCCAATTCTGTTTCTCTGATTGAGGAGAGAAGGACTGAAGGGTCTTCACAGCTTTCCAGGATGGCCCTCAGAGATGGTGAATGGAGCTTAATGACCATGCCTGTCATGGGTTCTACTCTTTATACCTCAAATCTGTGATCTACATTAGAAAAGGCCTGAGCCGTATCAGGTCATGATTCAGTCAATTTGGGCTTCATCAAAGCCAGATAAGACTATAGGGACAGACAATAGTTTAAAAGTAAAGAGCACTCAAGACAGGAATTAAACTTCAATGCATTTTTACTGAAGAACCACTTAGGTAACAGGAACAAGTTTACAATGTAAAAATAAATTGATACATTACCAAGGCTGGGGACTTCTGTCTCTTCCAGATGTAGTTGCTTATGAGATCAGAAGACCCCTCTTGTCTATGTTACAAGGTATATGTAGAGCCTGGATTTAGGGTACATTCAATTAAATCATATTCTATTTTTACATTTGAACTATGCGCGGTAAACCACAGGTGATGAACTATGTGTAGTGAACCACAGGTGGTGAATCATGAGTGAGTCAAGAACAAAGGAGGGTATTCACAGCTTTATCAGAGACTTAACCTTGAATGCCTGCAAAACTCTATTGGAAGTATTTCTACTAATTAAGCTATGAGTTCTGTTAGAGCAATTTAACGTACTTTTTACTTATCTAAAAACTAAAAAATAGAAAAGAGATTACTATTACATGTTTCTAACTTATTAATATAGTTTTCTTATTTCATTCTATAATTAGTTTAGCCATTACATCATGTTGATAAGCATACATTTGATTAAAACTGTATTCAGACAGGAGGCGGGGCAAGATGGCGGACTGGTGAGCTGTATGTTTTAGTTACTCCTCCAGGAAAGTAGGTAGAAAGCCAGGAACTGCGTGGACTGGACACCACAGAGCAATCTGACTTTGGGCATACTTCATACAACACTCATGAAAACGTGGAACTGCTGAGATCAGCGAAATCTGTAAGTTTTTGCGGCCAGGGGACCCGCGACCCTCCCTGCCAGGCTCAGTCCCGTGGGAGGAGGGGCTGTCAGCTCCGGGAAGGAGAAGGGAGAACTGAAGTGGCAGCCCTTATCGGAAACTCATTCTACTGATCCAAACTCCAACCATAGATAGACTGAGACCAGACACCAGAGAATCTGAGAGCAGCCAACACAGCAGAGAGCAGACAGGCGTAGAAAAAAAACAACACGAAAAACTCCAAAATAAAAGCGGAGGATTTTTGGAGTTCTGGTGAACATAGAAAGGGGAAGGGCAGAGCTCAGGCCCTGAGGGGCATATGCAAATCCCGAAGAAAAGCTGATCTCTCTGCCCTGTGGACTTTTCCTTAATGGCCCTGGTTGCTTTGTCTCTTAGCATTTCAATAACCCATTAGATCTCTGAGGAAGGCCCTTTTTTTTTTAATCCTTTTTTCTTTTTCTAAAACAATTACTCTAAGAAGCCCAATACAGAAAGCTTCAAAGACTTGCAATTTGGGCACGTCAAGTCAAGAGCAGAACTAAGAGAGCTCTGAGACAAAAGGCAATAATCCAGTGACTGAGAAAATTCACTAAACACCACAACTTCCCAAGAAAAGGGGGGTGTCCGCTCACTGCCATCATCCTGGTGGACAGGAAACACTCCTGCCCATCGCCAGCCCCATAGCCCAGAGCTGCCCCAGACAACCCAGTGTGACGGAAGTGCTTCAAATAACAGGCACACACCACAAAACTGGGCATGGACATTAGCCTTCCCTGCAAACTCAGCTGATTGTCCCAGAGCTGGGAAGGTGGAGCAGTGTGAATTAACAAAGCCCCATTCAGCCATCATTTCAGCAGACTGGGAGCCTCCCTACAAAGCCCAGCAGCCCAGAACTGCCCTGGGGGGACGGCACTCACCTGTGACATAGCACAGTCATCCCTCAACAGAGGACCCGGGGTGCACAGCCTGGAAGAGGGGCCCACTTGCAAGTCTCAGGAGCCATACGCCAATACCAAGGACTTGTGGGTCACTGGCAGAGACAAACTGTGGCAGGACTGAACTGAAGGATTAGACTATTGCAGCAGCTTTAAAACTCTAGGATCACCAGGGAGATTTGATTGTTAGGGCCACCCCCCCTCCCTGACTGCCCAGAAACACGCCCCATATACAGGGCAGGCAACACCAACTACACACGCAAGCTTGGTACACCAATTGGACCCCACAAGACTCACTCCCCCACTCAACAAAAAGGCTAAGCAGGGGAGAACTGGCTTGAGGAGAACAGGTGGCTCATGGACGCCACCTGCTGGTTAGTTAGAGAAAGTGTACTCCACGAAGCTGTAGATCTGATAAAGTAGAGATAAAGACTTCAATTGGTCTACAAATCCTAAAAGAACCCTATCAAGTTCAGCAAATGCCATGAGGCCAAAAACAACAGAAAATTATAAAGCATATGAAAAAACCAGACGATATGGATAACCCAAGCCCAAGCACCCAAATCAAAATACCAGAAGAGACACAGCACCTAGAGCAGCTACTCAAAGAACTAAAGATGAACAATGAGGCCATAGTACGGGATACAAAGGAAATCAAGAAGACCCTAGAAGAGCATAAAGAAGACACTGCAAGACTAAATAAAAAAATGGATGATCTTATGGAAATTAAAGAAACTGTTGACCAAATTAAAAAGATTCTGGACATTCATAGTACAAGACTAGAGGAAGTTGAACAACGAATCAGTGACCTGGAAGATGACAGAATGGAAAATGAAAGCATAAAAGAAAGAATGGGGAAAAAATTGAAAAAATCGAAATGGACCTCAGGGATATGATAGATAATATGAAACGTCCAAATATAAGACTCATTGGTGTCCCAGAAGGGGAAGAAAAGGGTAAAGGTCTTGGAAGAGTAATCAAAGAAATTGTTGGGGAAAACTTCCCAAATCTTCTAAACAACATAAATACACAAATCATAAATGCTCAGCGAACTCCAAATAGAATAAATCCAAATAAACCCACTCCGAGACATATACTGATCACACTGTCAAACACAGAAGAGAAGGAGCAAGTTCTGAAAGCAGCAAGAGAAAAGCAATTCACCACATACAAAGGAAACAGCATAAGACTAAGTAGTGACTACTCAGCAGCCACCATGGAGGCGAGAAGGCAGTGGCACGATATATTTAAAATTCTGAGTGAGAAAAATTTCCAGCCAAGAATACTTTATCCAGCAAAGCTCTCCTTCAAATTTGAGGGAGAGCTTAAATTTTTCACAGACAAACAAATGCTGAGAGAATTTGCTAACAAGAGACCTGCCCTACTGGAGATACTAAAGGGAGCCCTACAGACAGAGAAACAAAGAAAGGACAGAGAGACTTGGAGAAAGGTTCAGTACTAAAGAGATTCGGTATGGGTACAATAAAGGATATTAATAGACAGAGGGGAAAAATATGACAAACATAAACCAAAGGATAAGATGGCTGATTCAAGAAATGCCTTCACGGTTATAACGTTGAATGTAAATGGATTAAACTCCCCAATTAAAAGATATAGATTCGCAGAATGGATAAAAAAAAATGAACCATCAATATGTTGCATACGAGAGACTCATCTTAGACACAGGGACACAAAGAAACTGAAAGTGAAAGGATGGAAAAAAATATTTCATGCAAGCTACAGCCAAAAGAAAGCAGGTGTAGCAATATTAATCTCAGATAAAATAGACTTCAAATTCAGGGATGTTTTGAGAGACAAAGAAGGCCACTACGTACTAATAAAAGGGGCAATTCAGCAAGAGGAAATAACAATCGTAAATGTCTATGCACCCAATCAAGGTGCCACAAAATACATGAGAGAAACACTGGCAAAACTAAAGGAAGCAATTGATGTTTCCACAATAATTGTGGGAGACTTCAACACATCACTCTCTCCTATAGATAGATCAACCAGACAGAAGACCAATAAGGAAATGGAAAACCTAAACAATCTGATAAATCAATTAGATTTAACAGACATATACAGGACATTACATCCCAAATCAGCAGGATACACATACTTTTCTAGTGCTCATGGAACTTTCTCCAGAATAGATCACATGCTGGGACATAAAATAAGCCTCAATAAATTTAAAAAGATTGAAATTATTCAAAGCACATTCTCTGACCACAATGGAATACAATTAGAAGTCAATAACCATCAGAGACTTAGAAAATTCACAAATACCTGGAGGTTAAACAACACACTCCTAAACAATCAGTGGGTTAAAGAAGAAATAGCAAGAGAAATTGCTAAATATATAGAGACGAATGAAAATGAGAACACAACATACCAAAACCTATGGGATGCAGCAAAAGCAGTGCTAAGGGGGAAATTTATAGCACTAAACGCATATATTAAAAAGGAAGAAAGAGCCAAAATCAAAGAACTAATGGATCAACTGAAGAAGCTAGAAAATGAACAGCAAACCAATCCTAAACCAAGTACAAGAAAAGAAATAACAAGGATTAAAGCAGAAATAAATGACATAGAGAACAAAAAAACAATAGAGAGGATAAATATCACCAAAAGTTGGTTCTTTGAGAAGATCAACAAGATTGACAAGCCCCTAGCTAGACTGACAAAATCAAAAAGAGAGAAGACCCATATAAACAAAATAATGAATGAAAAAGGTGACATAACTGCAGATCCTGAAGAAATTTAAAAACTTATAAGAGGATACTATGAACAACTGTATGGCAACAAACTGGATAATGTAGAAGAAATGGACAATTTCCTGGAAACATATGAACAACCTAGACTGACCAGAGAAGAAATAGAAGACCTCAACCAACCCATCACAAGCAAAGAGATCCAATCAGTCATCAAAAATCTTCCCACAAATAAATGCCCAGGGCCAGATGGCTTCACAGGGGAATTCTACCAAACTTTCCAGAGAGAACTGACACCAATCTTACTCAAACTCTTTCAAAACATTGAAGAAAATGGAACACTACCTAACTCATTTTATGAAGCTAACATCAATCTAATACCAAAACCAGGCAAAGATGCTACAAAAAAGGAAAACTACTGGCCAATCTCCCTAATGAATATAGATGCAAAAATCCTCAACAAAATACTTGCAAATCGAATCCAAAGACACATTAAAAAAATCATACACCATGACCAAGTGGGGTTCATTCCAGGCATGCAAGGATGGTTCAACGTAAGAAAAACAATCAATGTATTACAACACATTAACAAGTCAAAAGGGAAAAATCAGTTGATCATCTCAATAGATGCTGAAAAAGCATTTGACAAAATCCAACATCCCTTTTTGATAAAAACACTTCAAAAGGTAGGAATTGAAGGAAACTTCCTCAACATGATAAAGAGCATATATGAAAAACCCACAGCCAGCATAGTACTCAATGGTGAGAGACTGAAAGCCTTCCCTCTAAGATCAGGAACAAGACAAGGATGCCCACTGTCACCACTGTTATTCAACATTGTGCTGGAAGTGCTAGCCAGGGCAATCCGGCAAGACAAAGAAATAAAAGGCATCCAAATTGGAAAAGAAGAAGTAAAACTGTCATTGTTTGCAGATGATATGATCTTATATCTAGAAAACCCTGAGAAATCGACGATACAGCTACTAGAGCTAATAAACAAATTTAGCAAAGTAGCGGGATACAAGATTAATGCACATAAGTCAGTAATGTTTCTATACGCTAGAAATGAACAAACTGAAGAGACACTCAAGAAAAAGATACCATTTTCAATAGCAACTAAAAAAATCAAGTACCTAGGAATAAACTTAACCAACGATGTAAAAGACCTATACAAAGAAAACTACATAACTCTACTAAAAGAAATAGAAGGGGACCTTAAAAGATGGAAAAATATTCCATGTTCATGGATAGGAAGGCTAAATGTCATTAAGATGTCAATTCTACCCAAACTCATCTACAGATTCAATGCAATCCCAATCAAAATTCCAACAACCTACTTTGCAGACTTGGAAAAGCTAGTTATCAAATTTATTTGGAAAGGGAAGATGCCTCGAATTGCTAAAGACACTCTAAAAAAGAAAAACGAAGTGGGAGGACTTACACTCCCTGACTTTGAAGCTTATTATAAAGCCACAGTTGCCAAAACAGCATGGTACTGGCACAAAGATAGACATATAGATCAATGGAATCGAATTGAGAATTCAGAGATAGACCCTCAGATCTATGGCCGACTGATCTTTGATAAGGCCCCCAAAGTCACCGAACTGAGGCATAATGGTCTTTTCAACAAATGGGGCTGGGAGAGTTGGATATCCATATCCAAAAGAATGAAAGAGGACCCCTACCTCACCCCCTACACAAAAATTAACTCAAAATGGACCAAAGATCTCAATATAAAAGAAAGTACCATAAAACTCCTAGAAGATAATGTAGGAAAACATCTTCAAGACCTTGTATTAGGCGGCCACTTCCTAGACTTTACACCCAAAGCACAAGCAACAAAAGAGAAAATAGATAAATGGGAACTCCTCAAGCTTAGAAGTTTCTGCACCTCAAAGGAATTTCTCAAAAAGGTAAAGAGGCAGCCAACTCAATGGGAAAAAATTTTTGGAAACCATGTATCTGACAAAAGACTGATATCTTGCATATACAAAGAAATCCTACAACTCAATGACAGTAGTACAGACAGCCCAATTATAAAATGGGCAAAAGATATGAAAAGACAGTTCTCTGAAGAGGAAATACAAATGGCCAAGAAACACATGAAAAAATGTTCAGCTTCACTAGCTATTAGAGAGATGCAAATTAAGACCACAATGAGATACCATCTAACACCGGTTAGAATGGCAGCCATTAAACAAACAGGAAACTACAAATGCTGGAAGGGATGTGGAGAAATTGGAACTCTTATTCATTGTTGGTGGGACTGTATAATGTTTCAGCCACTCTGGAAGTCAGTCTGGCAGTTCCTTAGAAAACTAGATACAGAGTTACCATTCGATCCAGCGATTGCACTTCTCGGTATATACCCGGAAGGTCGGAAAGCAGTGACACGAACAGATATCTGCACGCCAATGTTCATAGCAGCGTTATTCACAATTGCCAAGAGATGGAAGCAACCCAAATGTCCTTCAACAGATGAGTGGATAAATAAAATGTGGTATATACACACGATGGAATACTACGCGGCAGTAAGAAGGAACGATCTCGTGAAACATATGACAACATGGATGAACCTTGAAGACATAATGCTGAGCGAAATAAGCCAGGCACAAAAAGAGAAATATTATATGCTACCACTAATGTGAACTTTGAAAAATGTAAAACAAATGGTTTATAATGTAGAATGTAGGGGAACTAGCAAGAGAGAGCAATTAAGGAAGGGGGAACAATAATCCAAGAAGAACAGATAAGCTATTTAACATTCTGGGGATGCCCAGGAATGACTATGGTCTGTTAATTTCTGATGGATATAGTAGGAACAAGTTCACAGAAATGTTGCTGTATTAGGTAACTTTCTTGGGGTAAAGTAGGAACATGTTGGAAGTTAAGCAGTTATCTTAGGTTAGTTGTCTTTTTCTTACTCCCTTGTTATGGTCTCTTTGAAATGTTCTTTTATTGTATGTTTGTTTTCTTTTTAACTTTTTTTTTCATACAGTTGATTTAAAAAAGAAGGGAAAGTTAAAAAAAAAAAAAAGAAAAACAAGGAAAAAAAAAAAGATGTAGTGCCCCCTTGAGGAGCCTGTGGAGAATGCAGGGGTATTGGCCTACCCCACCTCCATGGTTGCTAACATGACCACAGACATAGCGGACTGGTGGTTTGATGGGTTGAGCCCTCTACCATAAGTTTTACCCTTGGGAAGACGGTTGCTGCAAAGGAGAGGCTAGGCCTCCCTATGGTTGTGCCTAAGAGCCTCCTCCCGAATGCCTCTTTGTTGCTCAGATGTGGCCCTCTCTCTCTGGCTAAGCCAACTTGAAAGGTGAAATCACTGCCCTCCCCCCTACGTGGGATCAGACACCCAGGGGAGTGAATCTCCCTGGCAACGTGGAATATGACTCCCAGGGAGGAATGTAGACCTGGCATTGTGGGACGGAGAACATCTTCTTGACCAAAAGGGGGATGTGAAAGGAAATGAAATAAGCTTCAGTGGCAGAGAGATTCCAAAAGGAGCCGAGAGGTCACTCTGTTGGGCACTCTTACGCACACTTTAGACAACCCTTTTTAGTTTCCAAAGAATTGGGGTAGCTTGTGGATACCTGAAACTATCAAACTACAACCCAGAACCCATGAATCTCAAAGACAGTTGTATAAAAATGTAGCTTATGTGGGGTGACAATGGGATTGGGAAAGCCATAAGGACCACACTCCACTTTGTCTAGTTTATGGATGGATGAGTAGAAAAATAGGGGAAGGAAACAAACAGAGAAAGGTACCAAGTGTTCTTTTTTACTTCAATTGCTCTTTTTCACTCTAATTATTATTATTGTTATTTTTGTGTGTGTGGTAATGAAGGTGCCAGGGATTGATTTAGGTGATGAATGTATAACTATGTAATGGTACTGTAAACAATCGAAAGTACGATTTGTTTTGTATGACTGCGTGGTATTTGAATATATCTCAATAAAATGAAGATAAAAAAAAGAAGAAATAAAGAACGTTGGTAAAGGTAACTACATAGGTAAATATAAAATCATGTACTATTGTACGTTTGGTTTGTAACTGGTTTTCCCCTCCATAAGACTTAACAGGAAATGTGTAAAATAACATTTAAAATCTATGTTAATGGGCAGACAATGTAAAAAGATGCAATCTTAGACAAAAATAATATAAAGAGAGAGGGATAGACATATATAGGAGTAGAGAGTTTGTATACTACTGAAACAAGGTTGGCACTAATTGAACTAGGCTGTCATTAGTTTAAAATTCATTATAATTACAAAGGTAACCACTTATAAAATAATTTAAAAATAAAGAGAAAAGGAAAGAAGAAAGAAATCAAATTGGTACATTACAGAAAGTAATTAAGTACAAAAAAAAGCAGTAATATAGTAACTGAGGAACAAAAAACACATAAGAAATACAATAGATAATGGCAGAAGTAATTTCTTCCTTCTAAATTGAAAAGACAACCTAAAGAATGGAAGAAAATAGTTTCAAACCATATATTGGTAGGGGTTTAATATCCAGAATATATAAAGAACTCCAACAACTCAACAACCAAAAGATAAAGAACCCAATTTAAAAACGGGCCAAGGATTTGAATAGACAATTCTCCAAAGAAGATATTCAAATGGCCAATAAGCATATGAACAGATGTTTAAAATCATTAGGCATTAAAGAAATGTAAAATAAAACTACAATGAGATACTACTTTGTACCCACTAGGATGGCTATTATTAAAAACACTGAAAATAACAAGTATTGAAGAGGATGCAGAGAAACAGCGTCCTTATAAATTGTTGGTGGGAATGTAAAATGATGCAGATGTTAGAGAAAACATTTTGGTGGTTCCTCATAAAGTTACATGTAGAATTAACATATGATCTGTTATTCTACTCCTAGGTATTATACCTAAAAGAACTGTAAGCAGGCACCCACACAGATATTTATACACCAATGTTCACTATGTCATTACTCACAGTAGCCCAAAGAAGGAAGCAACCCAAATGTCCATCAACAGATGAATGAATAACAAAATGTGGTATACCAAAACAGTGGAATATTATTCAACAATAAAAACAGTGAATTAACTGCTGGTACATGTTACCACATGGGTGAACCTTGATGACATCATGCTGAGTAAAATAAGTCAGACACAAAAGGACAAATATTGTATGATTTCTCTTATGAAATTCTTAGAACAAGTAAATTCATAGAGACAGCATAATAGTGGTTATTGGGTTGGCAGGAGGGAAGAATGGGAAGTTACTGCTAAATTAGTTTGAGTTTTAGTTTCGGATGATGAAAATAGTCTGGAAATGGTGAAAGTTTCACAGTATTATCAATATGCTTAATGTAAAGGAATTATGTGCTTAAAATGATTTTGTTATGTATACTTTACTGCAATAAAAAATAAGTAAATTATTTTTTAAAATTCCTAGCAGTCAATTGTGTAGAAACTGATATGGTTATTCTAAAATTAATAAGGAAAAGCAAGAACCTAGAATAGTCAATTTTGAAAAAGAAAGATGAAGTAAGAGGCCTATATTACCTGACTTCAAGACTTAATACAAAACTCTATTGAGAGAAATTAAGATGGCGGCTAGGTGAGACAGGGAACCTGTCTCCATGAAAAATACTAGATAAAAGCCAGAAGGTGACCCAGAACATCAGTTCCAGCGATGCACCAGCCAGACAAGGTCTGCTAAATCCACAGGGACCGTGCATTTGGTGAAACTGGGAGTCTGCATGCTGAAACAAGTGAGTAAGCCAGCTGAAAGTCTGGCGGCCGTGCTGCGGTGTGGGGAAACCATGGGTTGGCGTTTGGAGATGGACTAGTTCTTTTAAAAAAAAAAAACAAAAAAAACCCGGGAGCTGCTACAGTTATAACAGTGAGAACCACGCAGTTAAGCACAGCAGGAGTGGGCTATGCCAACCTCTCAGTGTCTGGCGTGGAGGATAGCCCGCTGCTGATTGCCTCAGGGCCAGGGGGCAGAGGGAAGCCAAAAGGAGAAAGAAACTGTGCCCCTTGCAGCCATCTCCCCGGTGGGCTGGGAACGCTCCTGCCCGGGGCCAGAGCTATAGCCCAGAGCCGTGCCAAGAAACCCAGAGAGACAGGGAGTGTCTTCCACAGCACCGCACACACGCCACAATATCTGCTGTGGACACTGGCCTTTAGTGCACCCACAGCTAACTGTCCCAGAGCTGGGAAGGCAGAGCTGTGCAAAAACCCGGAAATTAACACGCCCCATTCAACCATCTTTAAAGCAGGCTGGGAATGCCCCTGCATGGCCAAGTGGCCCAGGGCTTCCCTGGAGGGCCAGCGCACACTTGTGACATGGCACAGCCTTCCCTCAGCAGGGTTCCTGGAATAGCACAGCTGAGAAGGGGGGCCTGCTTGGAAATCCCAGGGACCCCATGCCAATACCAAGGACTTGTGGGTCAGCAACAGAGACAATCTGTGGCAAGACTGAAATGAAGGTTAGACTCGTGCAACAGACTTAAATCTACGGGAACACCTGGGAGGTCCGACACCCAGACACACGCCCCACATTCAGGGTGGACAGCACCAACAACACACCCAAACTTAGTGCACCAATTGAACCCCACAAGAATCAGACCTCCACACACCACAAAGACAAAGTTGGGGAGAACTGACTTGAGAGGAATAGGTGACTCGCAGACACCATCTGCTGGTTATTTAGAGAACGTGTATGCCACCAAGCTGTAGATCTGACAAATTAGAAATTAGTATTTTTTATATCCAGAAAGAATCCTATCAAGTAAAGCAAATGCCAAGAGGCCAAAAACAACAGAAAATCTTAAAGCATATGATAAAACCACTCGATTTGGAGAACCCAAACCCAAACACCCAAATCAAAAGATCAGAAGACACACAGCACTTAGCGCAATTAATCAAAGAACTAAAGACAAACAATGAGAGCATGGCACAGGATATAAGGGACGTGAAGAAGAGCATGGCACAGGATATAAAGGACATAAAGAAGACCCTAGAAGAGCATAAAGAAAAACTTGCAATAGTAAATTTAAAAAATAGAAGATCTTATGGAAATAAAAGAAACTGCTGGCCAAATTAAAAAGACTCTGGATACACATAATACAAGATTAGAGAGAGATGAACAACAACTCAGCGTCCTTGTGGACCACAGAACAGAAAATGAAAGAACAAAAGAAAGAATGGGGAAAAAAATCGAAATAATTGAAATGGATCTCAGGGATATGATAGATAAAATAAAACATCCAATTTTAAGACTCATTGGTGTCCCAGAAGGGGAAGAGAAGGGTAAAGGTCTAGAAGGAGTATTCAAAGAAATTGTTGGGGAAAACTTCCCAAAGCTTCTACACAATATAAATTCACAAAGCATAAATGCCCAGAGAACTCCAAATAGAATAAATCCAAATAAACCCACTCCAAGACATATTCTGATCAGACTGTCAAATACTGAAGAGAAGGAGCAAGTTCTGAAAGCAGCAAGAGAAAAGCATTTCACCACATACAAAGGAAACAACATAAGACTAAGTAGTGACTCCTCATCGGCCACCATGGAGGCGAGAAAGCAGTGGCATGACATATTTAAAATTCTGAGAGAGAAGAATTTCCAACCAAGAATCCTTTATCCAGCAAAACTCTCCTTTAAATTTGAGGGAGAGCTTAAATTTTTCACAGACAAACAAATGCTGAGAGATTTTGCTAATAAAAAACCTGCCCTACTTCAGATAGTAAAGGGAGCCCTACCGACAGAGAAACAAAGAAAGGAGAGAGAGAGATAGAGAAATTTAACAGAAATATATAGAACATTACATCCCAAATCACCAGGACACATTCTTCTCTAGTGATCATGGTTGTTTCTCCAGAATAGACCATATGCTAGGACATAAAGTAAGCCTCAATAAATTAAAAAAAAAAATTGAATATATTCAAAACACATTCTCTGACCACAATGAAATACAAATAGAAGTCAATAACCATCAGAGACTTAGAAAATTCACAAACACCTGGAGGGTAAAAATGAGGGGGAGATGAAAACATTCCCAGATAATCAAAAGCTGAGGGACTTCATCACCAGTAGATCAGTCCTGTAAGAAATGCTAAAGGGGATTGAACAGGCTGAAAGGAAGGGACACTAAACAATTGACTGAAACCACTTGAAGAAATAAAGATTTCAAGTAAAGACCACATGATAAGTATAAATACCAATACTACTGTATTTTTGATTTGTAATGCCACTATTTACTCCCTACAGGATCTAAAATACATAAAGTGTAATGAGAGATCAGTGGTTTTGGACTCAATGTAAAATATGTAATTTTTGACAAGAACTACGTAAAGGTGGGGGAATGGAGGAGTATAGGAACATAGTTTATGTGTCCTATTGAAGTTAAGTTGGTATCAAAGAAAAACAAGACTGTTATAGATTTAAGAGGTTAAATTTAAGCCCCACGGTAAACATAAAGAAAGGATCAGAGAATACAACCATAGAGATGAAAAGTAGAGTACGGATTACGGGAATTAGGGGAAGGGGCAATGGGAAGTTAAGAAATGAGTGTAAGGCTTCTGTTTGGGGTACAGGGAAATTTCCAGTAATGGATGGTGGAAGGTGATAGCATTGCAACATTCTAAATGTGATTAATCCCACTAATGGAATGCTAGGGAGGGGTTGGAATGGGAAGATTTAGGCTGTATGTATGTTTCCACAATTGGAAAAAAAAAAAAACAGTCTAAATAGATAATGACAACTAAATGCCAAGGATGATCCTGGATGGGATCCGAGGATGGAGGAGAGGAGCTCAAAGAGACACAGCTGGGACATAAGGAAAAAAAGAAAAAAGGAAATATAGAATGTAAGCTTTGTATCAATGTTGAATTTCTTGAACTTCTTAGCTGCACTTAATAGGATTGCATAAAAGAATGTTCTTGTTCATGAGAAATGTATATGTGAACTATATTGTTTGTTCAAGGATGTGTGCAGCTTGCTCTCCTATGTTCAGAAGACAGAGCAATAGATGATGGATGATAGGCAGGGAGGGAAAGAAAAAAATGGTGGTGTGACAGGATGTTAAAGTTGGTGGATCGGGGTATCGGGGAGGGGGGTCGGGGTATGCTGGAGTTCTGTGTATGGGGTTTGTATTGTTTTTGCAACTGTTCCTGTAAGTCTGAATTTATTTCAAAATAAAATTTAAAAAAAACTCTTAAGATCAGATAAGGTTTAAGGCTAGACACACAGATCAACAGAACTGGGACTGGGAAGCCAAAAATAGACCCACACAATTAGGGTCAACTGATTTTCTACAGAAGAGCCAAGATAATTCAATGGACAAAAGAAAATTCTTACAAACAATGGTGCTGAAACACTAGGGTATTAATACACAAAAACATGAACCTACCCTTGCACCATATACAAAAATTAACTCAATATGGATCACTGACCAGAATGTAAGCACTACAACTATAAAATCTCTAGAAAATTCAGAAGAAAAGATTTCTGACCTTGGGTTAGGCAAAAGATTCCTTGGGGGTCAAGAAGCACCAACCATTAAAAACACTGATAAACTGAACCTCATCAAAATTGAAAACTGTTATTAAAAAGAAGCTGATGGGGAGAGGCAGGGCAAGATGGCAACATACGGACGTGTGGAAGTTAGATAGTCCCCTAGAACAACTAGTAAATAGCCAGGAATAACTAGAAAATAGTCTGGACCAACTGTTGGGGGAACATCCGTGACCATACACACATTGCACACCAGTCTGGAATGGGTGGAACAGCTGAGATTGCAGCATAGAACTGGAAACTTGATACTGATTATGCCCTCCTCCTGGGACCTGGGCATATCTGGTCTGGAAAAATCTGACTGAGGTAATCAAGGAAACCAGATGCCTAGACAACAAAAAATTACAATTCACACAAGGAAAAATGGAGATATGGCCCAGTGAAAGGAACAAAACTTACACTTCAAGTGGGATACAGGAGTTAAAACAACTAATTAAAGATGTTCAAACAAATCTTCTAAGTCAAATCAAAGAGCTGAAGGAAAATGTGGAAAAAGAGATGAAGAATATGAAGAAGACACTGGATGACCATAAAGAAGAATTCGTAAGCTTGAAAAAACAAATGGCAGAACTTATGGGAATGAAAGGCAAAAGAGAAGAGATGAAAAACACAATGGAGACATACAACAGCAGATTTGAAGACGCAGAAGAATGGATTCATGAACTAGAGGACGAAATGTCAGAAATCCTACACACAAAAGGATAGGGAAAAGAATGGAAAAATATCAGCAGGGTCTCAGGGATTTGAATGACAACATGAAGCACACAAATATATATGTCATGAGTGTCCCAGAAAGAGAAGAGAAGGTAGAGGAGACAGAAAGAATAATGGAGGAAATAATCACTGAAAATTTCCCATCTCTTTTGAAAGACATAAAATTACAGATACAAGAAGTGCAGCATACTCCAAACAGAATAGACCCAAATAGACCTACACCAAGACACTGAATAATCAGATTATCAAATGTCAAAGACACACTTCTGAAAGCACCAAGAGAAAAGCGATTCACCACATACAAAGGAAGCTCAATAAGACTATGTATGGATTTCTCAGTAGAAACCATGGAGTTGAGAAGGCAGTGGCATGATATATTTAAGATACTGAAAGAGAAAAACTGCCAACCAAGAATTTAATATCCAGCAAAACTGTCCTTCAAAAATGAGGGAGCGTTTAAAATATTCTCAGACACTGAGAGAGTTTGTGAACAAGATACCTGCTGTACAAGAAATACTAAAGGGAGCACTACAGGCAGATAGGAAAAGCAAGGAGAGAGAAGACTGGAGAATAATGTAGAAATGAAGATTATCAGTAAGGGTAAAAAGAGCAAGAGAGAAAAAGAAAATGAAAATATGACATATAAGATCCAAAAGACAAAATGGTAGACAGTAGACATTACGTTGAGTGAAGTTAGCCAGAAACAAAAGAACAAATACTGTATGGTCTCACTAAGATGAACTAACATAGATGAGTGAATTTTGAGAATTAAAATTGAGAACACAGGTTATCAGGAGGCAGAAAGAGGTTAGAGATCGGGCATTTGATACCGTAGGAATACAAAACATTCAACAGGATTGACTGTAGGGATTCAGAAATGGATAGCACATTTTTGTGTGATGGTAGCACAATATTGTAGGTACTCTTAACAAAGATGAGTGTGAGTGCAATTCAGAGAGGAGGGCTAAGAGCATGTAAGACAGCTAAGAGCATGTAAGACACCAAAAGGAAAGATAGAAGACTGTTCTGGTTTGCTAATGCTGCCATTATGCAAAATACCAGAAATGGATTGGCTTTAAAAGTGGGGTTATTTGGTTACAAGGTTACAGTCTGAAGGCCATGAAAATGTCCAAATGAGGCATCAACCCAAGTATACATTCCCCAAAGGAAGGCCAATGGCATCCAGAAAACCTCTGTTAGCTGGGAAGGCACGTGGCTGGCATCTGCTGATCCCAGGTTGTGTTCCAGCCTTACTCTCAACTCCTGTGCATTCTTCAAAGTGTCTCTTTTGGCTGCAACACCTCCTTCTGTCTGTGAATTCTTTCATAGGACTCCAGCGATTCAATTAAGTCCCACCCTGAATGGGTGGGGTAACACCTCCTGGAAGTTAACCAAAGGTCTTGCCCGCAGTTGATTCACATCTCCATGGAAACAGTCAAAGGATTCCAACCTAATCAACACTAATTGTCTGCCCCCACAAGATTACATCAAAGAACATGGCGTTTGGGGGAACATAATATAACCAAACTGGCACAAATCTATAGTGGTCAATGATGGTGATTAAAGGCACAAAAATAAGAATGTTTTGACATGAGGAAGAACAAATGAATGCCAGCATTGCAAGATGCTGAAAATTGGATGGTACGGGGAAAAATATATCAATGCAAACTAGAGTCTATAGTTAACAGTCACATTGTAAGAAACTCCCATGGGAAAAAATACAATCAATGCAAACTAGAGTCTATAGTTAACACAATAAGAAACTTCCATGAATTGTAACAAAGGCAATATATCAAAGCTAAATATCTGTAAGAGGGTGATATAAAGGAGTGGCATGGGATTCTTGCCTGGTGTTTTTGTTATCTAACCTTTTCATTATATTTTATCTTATTTTTCTTTTGTCTTTTTTTAATGTAACAAGGCTGAATACAGTTTTTTTTTATTAAATTCAGTTTTATTGAAATACATTCACACACCATACAATCATCCATGATATACAATCCACTGTCCACAGTATGATAACATAGTTATATGTTCATCACCACAGTCTATCTCTGAACATTTTCCTTACATCAGAAAGAACCAGAACAAGAATAAAAAATAAAAGTGAAAAAAAACACCCAAATCATCCCCCCATCCCAACCCATTTGTCCTTTAGTTTTTATCCGCATTCCTCCACTCATCCATACACTAGATAAAGCGGGTGTGATCCACAAGGTCTTCACAATCACACTGTCACCCCTTGTAATCTACATTATTATATAATTGTCTTCAGGAGTCCACACTGCTGGGTTGGAGTTTGGTAGTTTCAGGTGTTTACTTCTAGCTATTCCTGTCATTGGTTTTTTTTTTTGTTTGTTTTGTTTTTTATCTTCATTTTATTGAGATATATTCACATACCACGCAGTCATACAAAACAAATCATACTTTCGATTGTTTACAGTACCATTACATAGTTGTACATTCATCACCTAAATCAATCCCTGACACCTTCATTAGCACACACACAAAAATAACAAGAATAATAATTAGAGTGAAAAACAGCAATTGAAGTAAAAAAGAACACTGGGTACCTTTGTCTGTTTCCTTCCTTCCCCTATTTTTCTACTCATCCATCCATAAACTAGACAAAGTGGAGTGTGGTCCTTATGGCTTTCCCAATCCCATTGTCACCCCTCATAAGCTACATTTTTATACAACTGTCTTCGAGATTCATGGGTTCTGGGTTGTAGTTTGATAGTTTCAGGTATCCACCACCAGCTACCCCAATTCTTTGGAACCTAAAAAGGGTTGTCTAAAGTGTGCATAAGACTGCCCACCAGAGTGACCTCTTGGCTCCTTTTGGAATCTCTCTGCCACTGAAGCTTATTTCATTTCCTTTCACATCCCCCTTTTGGTCAAGAAGATGTTCTGCATCCCACGATGCCGGGTCTACATTCCTCCCTGGGAGTCATATTCCACGTTGCCAGGGAGATTCACTCCCCTGGGTGTCTGATCCCACGTAGAGGGGAGGGCAGTGATTTCACCTTTCAAGTTGGCTTAGCCAGAGAGAGAGGGCCACATCTGAGCAACAAAGAGGCATTCGGGAGGAGGCTCTTAGGCACAACCATAGGGAGGCCTAGCCTCTCCTTTGCAGCAACCGTCTTCCCAAGGGTAAAACTTATGGTAGAGGGCTCAACCCATCAAACCACCAGTCCCCTATGTCTGGTCATGTTAGCAACCATGGAGGTGGGGTAGGCCAATACCCCTGCATTCTCCACAGGCTCCTCAAGGGGGCACTACATCTTTTTTTTTCCTTGTTTTTCTTTTTTTTTTTTTTTTTAACTTTCCCTTCTTTTTTAAATCAACTGTATGAAAAAAAAGTTAAAAAGAAAACAAACATACAATAAAAGAACATTTCAAAGAGACCATAACAAGGGAGTAAGAAAAAGACAACTAACCTAAGATAACTGCTTAACTTCTAGCATGTTCCTACTTTACCCCAAGAAAGTTACTTAATGCAGCAACATTTCTGTGAACTTGTTCCTACTATATCCATCAGAAATTAACAGACCATAGTCATTCCTGGGCATCACCAGAATGTTCAATAGCTTATCTGTTCTTCTTGGATTATTGTTCCCCCTTCCTTAATTGCTCTCTCTTGCTAGTTCCCCTACATTCTACATTATAAACCATTTATTTTACATTTTTCAAAGTTCACATTAGTGGTAGCATATAATATTTCTCTTTTTGTGCCTGGCTTATTTCGGTCAGCATTATGTCTTCAAGGTTCATCCATGTTGTCATATGTTTCACGAGATCGTTCCTTCTTACTGCCGCATAGTATTCCATCGTGTGTATATACCACATTTTATTTATCCACTCATCTGTTGAAGGACATTTGGGTTGCTTCCATCTCTTGGCAATTGTGAATAACGCTGCTATGAACATTCGCATGCAGGTATCTGTTCGTGTCACTGCTTTCCGACCTTCCGGGTATATACCGAGAAGTGCAATCGCTGGATCGAATGGTAACTCTATATCTAGTTTTCTAAGGAACTGCCAGACTGACTTCCAGAGTGGCTGAAACATTATACAGTCCCACCAACAATGAATAAGAGTTCCAATTTCTCCACATCCCCTCCAGCATTTGTAGTTTCCTGTTTGTTTAATGGCTGCCATTCTAACCGGTGTTAGATGGTATCTCATTGTGGTCTTAATTTGCATCTCTCTAATAGCTAGTGAAGCTGAACATTTTTTCATGTGTTTCTTGGCCATTTGTATTTCCTCTTCAGAGAACTGTCTTTTCATATCTTTTGCCCATTTTATAATTGGGCTGTCTGTACTATTGTCATTGAGTTGTAGGATTTCTTTATATATGCAAGATATCAGTCTTTTGTCAGATACATGGTTTCCAAAAATTTTTTCTCATTGAGTTGGCTGCCTCTTTACCTTTTTGAGAAATTCCTTTGAGGTGCAGAAACTTCTAAGCTTGAGGAGTTCCCATTTATCTATTTTCTCTTTTGTTGCTTGTGCTTTGGGTGTAAAGTCTAGGAAGTGGCCGCCTAATACAAGGTCTTGAAGATGTTTTCTTACATTATCTTCTAGGAGTTTTATGGTACTTTCTTTTATATTGAGATCTTTGGTCCATTTTGAGTTAATTTTTGTGTAGGGGGTGAGGTAGGGGTCCTCTTTCATTCTTTTGGATATGGATATCCAACTCTCCCAGCCCCATTTGTTGAAAAGACCATTATGGCTCAGTTCAGTGACTTTGAGGGCCTTATCAAAGATCAGTCGGCCATAGATCTGAGGGTCTATCTCTGAATTCTCAATTCAGTTCCATTGATCTATATATCTATCTTTGTGCCAGTACCATGATGTTTTGGCAACTGTGGCTTTATAATAAGCTTCAGAGTCATGGAGTGTAAGTCCTCCCACTTCGTTTTTCTTTTTTAGAGTGTCTTTAGCAATTCGAGGCATCTTCCCTTTCCAAATAAATTTGATAACTAGCTTTTCCAAGTCTGCAAAGTAGGTTGTTGGAATTTTGATTGGGATTGCATTGAATCTGTAGATGAGTTTGGGTAGAATTGACATCTTAATGACATTTAGCCTTCCTATCCATGAACATGGAATATTTTTCCATCTTTTAAGGTCCCCTTCTATTTCTTTTAGTAGAGTTATGTAGTTTTCTTTGTATAGGTCTTTTACATCGTTGGTTAAGTTTATTCCTAGGTACTTGATTTTTTTAGTTGCTGTTGAAAATGGTATCTTTTTCTTGAGTGTCTCTTCAGTTTGTTCATTTCTAGCATATAGAAACATTACTGACTTATGTGCATTAACCTTGTATCCCGCTACTTTGCTAAATTTGTTTATTAGCTCTAGTAGCTGTATCGTCGATTTCTCAGGGTTTTCTAGATATAAGATCATATCATCTGCAAACAATGACAGTTTTACTTCTTCTTTTCCAATTTGGATGCCTTTTATTTCTTTGTCTTGCCGGATTGCCCTGGCTAGCACTTGCAGCACAATGTTGAATAACAGTGGTGACAGCGGGCATCCTTGTCTTGTTCCTGATCTTAGAGGGAAGGCTTTCAGTCTCTCACCATTGAGTACTATGCTGGCTGTGGGTTTTTCATATATGCTCTTTATCATGTTGAGGAAGTTTCCTTCAATTCCTACCTTTTGAAGTGTTTTTATCAAAAAGGGATGTTGGATTTTGTCAAATGCTTTTTCAGCATCTTTTGAGATGATCAACTGATTTTTCCCTTTTGACTTGTTAATGTGTTGTAATACATTGATTGTTTTTCTTATGTTGAACCATCCTTGCATGCCTGGAATGAACCCCACTTGGTCATGGTGTATGATTTTTTTAATGTGTCTTTGGATTCGATTTGCAAGTATTTTGTTGAGGATTTTTGCATCTATATTCATTAGGGAGATTGGCCGGTAGTTTTCCTTTTTTGTAGCATCTTTGCCTGGTTTTGGTATTAGATTGATGGTTAGCTTCATAAAATGAGTTAGGTAGTGTTCCATTTTCTTCAATGTTTTGAAAGAGTTTGAGTAAGATTGGTGTCAGTTCTCTCTGGAAAGTTTGGTAGAATTCCCTTGTGAAGCCATCTGGCCCTGGGCATTTATTTGTGGGAAGATTTTTGATGACTGATTGGATCTCTTTGCTTGTGATGGGTTGATTGAGGTCTTCTATTTCTTCTCTGGTCAGTCTAGGTTGTTCATATTTTTCCAGGAAATTGTCCATTTCTTCTACATTATCCAGTTTGTTGCCATACAATTGTTCATAATATCCTCTTATAATTTTTTTAATTTCTTCAGGATCTGCAGTTATGTCACCTTTTTCATTCATTATTTTGTTTATATGGGTCTTCTCTCTTTTTGATTTTGTCAGTCTAGCTAGGGGCTTGTCAACCTTGTTGATCTTCTCAAAGAACCAACTTTTGGTGATATTTATCCTCTCTATTGTTTTTTTGTTCTCTATGTCATTTATTTCTGCTTTAATCCTTGTTATTTCTTTTCTTCTACTTGGTTTAGGATTGGTTTGCTGTTCATTTTCTAGCTTCTTCAGTTGATCCATTAGTTCTTTGATTTTGGCTCTTTCTTCCTTTTTAATATATGCGTTTAGTGCTATAAATTTCCCCCTTAGCACTGCTTTTGCTGCATCCCATAGGTTTTGGTATGTTGTGTTCTCATTTTCATTCGTCTCTATATATTTAGCAATTTCTCTTGCTATTTCTTCTTTAACCCACTGATTGTTTAGGAGTGTGTTGTTTAACCTCCAGGTATTTGTGAATTTTCTAAGTCTCTGATGGTTATTGACTTCTAATTGTATTCCATTGTGGTCAGAGAATGTGCTTTGAATAATTTCAATCTTTTTAAATTTATTGAGGCTTGTTTTATGTCCCAGCATGTGATCTATTCTGGAGAAAGTTCCGTGAGCACTAGAAAAGTATGTGTATCCTGGTGATTTGGGATGTAATGTCCTGTATATGTCTGTTAAATCTAATTCATTTATCAGATTGTTTAGGTTTTCAATTTCCTTATTGGTCTTCTGTCTGGTTGATCTATCTATAGGAGAGAGTGATGTGTTGAAGTCTCCCACAATTATTGTGGAAACATCAATTGCTTCCTTTAGTTTTGCCAGTGTTTCTCTCATGTATTTTGTGGCACCTTGATTGGGTGCATAGACATTTACGATTGTTATTTCTTCTTGCTGAATTGCCCCTTTTATTAGTACGTAGTGGCCTTCTTTGTCTCTCAAAACATCCCTGCATTTGAAGTCTATTTTATCTGAGATTAATATTGCTACACCTGCTTTCTTTGGCTGTAGCTTGCATGAAATATTTTTTTCCATCCTTTCACTTTCAGTTTCTTTGTGTCCCTGTGTCTAAGATGAGTCTCTCGTATGCAACATATTGATGGTTCATTTTTTTTGATCCATTCTGCGAATCTATATCTTTTAATTGGGGAGTTTAATCCATTTACATTCAACGTTATAACCGTGAAGGCATTTCTTGAATCAGCCATCTTATCCTTTGGTTTATGTTTGTCATATTTTTCCCCTCTGTCTATTAATATCCTTTATTGTACCCATACCGAATCTCTTTAGTACTGAACCTTTCTCCAAGTCTCTCTGTCCTTTCTTTGTTTCTCTGTCTGTAGGGCTCCCTTTAGTATCTCCAGTAGGGCAGGTCTCTTGTTAGCAAATTCTCTCAGCATTTGTTTGTCTGTGAAAAATTTAAGCTCTCCCTCAAATTTGAAGGAGAGCTTTGCTGGATAAAGTATTCTTGGCTGGATATTTTTCTCACTCAGAATTTTAAATATATCGTGCCACTGCCTTCTCGCCTCCATGGTGGCTGCTGAGTAGTCACTACTTAGTCTTATGCTGTTTCCTTTGTATGTGGTGAATTGCTTTTCTCTTGCTGCTTTCAGAACTTGCTCCTTCTCTTCTGTGTTTGACAGTGTGATCAGTATATGTCTCGGAGTGGGTTTATTTGGATTTATTCTATTTGGAGTTCGCTGAGCATTTATGATTTGTGTATTTATGTTGTTTAGAAGATTTGGGAAGTTTTCCCCAACAATTTCTTTGATTACTCTTCCAAGACCTTTACCCTTTTCTTCCCCTTCTGGGACACCAATGAGTCTTATATTTGGACGTTTCATATTATCTATCATATCCCTGAGGTCCATTTCGATTTTTTCAATTTTTTCCCAATTCTTTCTTTTATGCTTTCATTTTCCATTCTGTCATCTTCCAGGTCACTGATTCGTTGTTCAGCTTCCTCTAGTCTTGTACTATGAATGTCCAGAATCTTTTTAATTTGGTCAACAGTTTCTCCAGCTGATCACCCAGACCAAATCCAGCCAATTGCATTCTCTCATTGTGGAAGGCACGCCCCTTGATGAGTCATCAGTCAGCCGCAGTCAATTGACTGATGATCCAACAAACTGGCTGATCACCCTTACCAAATCCAGCCAATTGCATTCTCTCATTGTGGAAGGCATGCCCCTTGATGAGTCATCAGTCAGCCACAGTCAATTGACTGATGATCCAACAAACTGGCTGATCACCCGGACCAAATCCAGCCAATTGCATTTCTCACTGTGGAAGCACGCCTCTTGATGAGTCATCAGTCAGCTGCAGTCAATTGACTGATGATCCAACAAACCAGCCTGTTGGTTTATTAACCAGCCTCAAATATCCTCACAGCAATCGTCAGGCCAGTGCCCGCTTGACCAGACAGCTAGGCCACCTAGCCAAGTTGACACATGAACCCAACTGTCACAGTATGGCTGTTCGTAAAGTCACTGGATATTTTTGAGTTAGCCCTTCTACTTATAATAGGGCATTATAAGCAGCACACAATTGCTTCTCTAAAGGACTATATCAAAACTCTGCACCTTTCCATAGTTGTGACCAAAATCCGATAGGTACACATTTTGTTGCCTTTGCCACAAACCCCACCCAAAGCCAATGTCGGTACTGACCACATCCAGTTCACAAGGCACATCAGAGTCCACCCCCGTTAAGGCTTGTGCCTGCACCACAGCATGGTTTGGTATGTCAAAAGCAGCCTGTTGGGGAATGTCCCAGTCCCACGTTTTTCCCTTTCGAACTAACAAATACAGAGGTTTAAGAATTTGTGCCAGGTGAGGTATAAAAGACCTCCAATAACCCAGTAGCCCTAAATAAGCCATTAATTGTTCGGGGGTACATGGGGTAGAGTAATTCTGCACTTAATCAATAACAGCATAAGGAATAGTTCTTGTCTTACCCGACCAGACAACACCCAAAAATTTAATAGAACACCCAGGTCCTTGCATTTTTTCTCGGTTTATCACCCATCCTTTACTCTCAAGGTGGGTCGCAACTGTTTTAACAGCCTCTTCCAGATCTGGAAGAGAATTGCTAGTTAACATTATTATCATCAATATAATGGAACATCAGGAGGCGTCCATTTTGTTAAATCTCTAGCCACTAGGCTGTGGCAAATAGTGGGGCTGTGAATATACCCTTGTGGCAACACTGTGCAAGTCCACTGTTGTCCTTCCCATGTGAAGGTGAACACAGGTTGACTGGAAGAATCTAGAGGAATGCTGAAGAAGGCATTAGCAAGATGTAACACAAAATGAAACAAGCCTAATTTTGTGCTAATATCCTGGAATAATGTGGAGATATTCGGCACTGCTGCAAAGGAGGGGTTACTTTATTTAGCTCTCTATAATCAGTAGTCATTCTCCAAGAGTCATCAGACTTCTTTACTGGCCAGATCGGACTGTTGAAGGGGCTATGGGTGGGAATAATAATACCCACCCTTTCTAACTCCTTTATCATAGCTGTCATTTCCTGGTGCCCTCCAGGTCACTTGTACTGGCAAATGGCAACTGTGCGCCTAGGAGGAGGCACCTTTACTGGTGACCATTTAGCATGTCCTCTCAGGACTGCTTTTACAACTCGACACTGGAAGCAGAATTCCCCTATAGTGGTCTGCAGGGTGATATTCTGCAGAATATCAGTCCCCAGTATATATTCTGGAATAGGGGATCTATATACTGTGTAAGTTTGGGGAGGTGGCCGGCCAATTTGCATTAAAACCTGTTTTTGTGTTGCTTTAACTCCTTGGCCCCCATAACCGGCAATAGTTAGTGTGGGGCCTCCACTTCATGATTTCCTCCCATATATTAGAGTACATTCCGCTCCTGTGTTTACAAGGGCTAAAACTCTATGTTCATTAGTGGGAGACCAAAAAATAGTTAATTCAATGTGTGGCCTCTAATCCCCAGTGCTCCCATCATTTGCTCTTATCTGGGGATCTCGGCCTTGCCCCTAATCCAGGGGAAATGGGGCCTCCCAAACCTCCTCTGCTGGTGGAGCAGAGGGCTCCGCTCGCGTACCACATGCCTGATGGCCTAATGCAACTTTTTTTTCTGAAGGTTTAATTTTCTGCTTAGTAAACCTCTGCTCTTTGGTCAGTTTACTCCACAGTTTAATTAGTACAGGATTTGGCTGCCCATCAATTTCTTCTATTTCTGTTCCAGCTGCTATGAGATCTGCCCACATTTGCTTACGCGACACCCTATTTGGCTATGCTCTCTGGGGACTTGTCTCGTTGCTCTAACCCCAGCCTTGTTTTTCCGCAGACGGTCTGTTTCTCCCAACTCCACGATCTCTTGGGCAACTTCCACAAGAGGCTTTCCTATTAGGAGCTTGAGGGAGGGGCATTAAAGTTCCGTACCATTGATTAGGGGCCATGTGCAGAATTGTTCCACACAAACCCCAAGTGAAAGTGATATCATCTGGTCCCACAGTTTCATTAGCGTAAATTGAATGTTTCATGCCTAAACCCTGAAGTATATCCTGAAGCTCCTCTATTCTATTCCATTGTAGCAGGGTGTGGGGTAAGTCCCCTTCCTGTGGCCACACAATTTTTCATTGTTTGACTAGCCACTGAAAAAGTGAATGAGTCTCTATGGTAGTTCCAAGCGTGTACAATCGCTGGCATAGGGAGGGGTGAATGGAAATGGTGGCTAACTTACTTATTTCCCACCCAGTGAGCAGAGTGCTGTCTGCACCATCATCCCATAGCCGTAGCAACCAGTTTACTAATGGCTCTCTAGGCTTTTGCCGATGTTGATTCCCAATATCCCTTAATTCTGTTGGGGAGAATTCCTGTGATGTGACAGGCACTTTTGGCTCATCAGGGGCCCACTCTGCCTCACCATCCCCTCCTTCAGTAGAGCCTACTGGCTGTTCTGATTTAATTTTGCACCGGACCAAAGGACAGACAAGCTTATGCTCCTCTTCACCTCCCATTTTGACTGTGACTCTCCCTCTGAAGAGAAATCCACAGGGTCCCAAACCTTCGGATCCCAGTCAGGTGAGGATAGAATGCATCTGACTTGCATTTTGTGCAGCTTGCGCCCTTTCACTTTAGCATAACAGCATGCAAGTGTGGCTAAATTTTCATCTACTCACTTTAACCTTTCATTCAAAGCATCCCTCAGCTCGGCTTGTGCCAGCCTCATGTCTTTTTCCAGTTTTAGTTTATCCTTCAGGCGGCATATGACTGCCTTTGCTTCCAAAGCTTCCTCAGTAGTGTCACATAAGGCTTCTAACAACAGCCATCCCACCGCAGCCACAATCTGGTGGCCCCTTTTCTCTTTCTGGATTCCCAAGTCACCTGCCACCTGCTGCAGGATATCTGATAGTCCCACTGGGGAGGTGCACACACCTCCATAGTCCCTTGGTGGGCCCCATTCATCCAGAAGGGTACCTACTCCTCCCCACATTGAAGTCTCAGGCCACCCCGGTATCCCCCCCGGGGTCTCTCCCTTCCTCAGGTTCATGTCTGCAGAAGTGGGGGCCCCTTTGATCTTCTGGCTGGCCCGCCAATTGTCACAGCCCAAGGGGGCTTTACCAATCAAAAGACCAAAGAAAACACCCAGCATTTGCTGAAACATGAACTTTATTTGGGGCTTACTTACAGGGAGGCAGAATTTAAATGGCTTTTCTCTCTCCAGGCAGGTAACACTTTCGCAGGGAAAATCAGCCGCACGATTCAGAGAACAGCAAGCCCTTTTATAAGGGTTTTAGACAAAGACATTCCTAAGGGTAGGGGGAACATAGATGCAGGAACAGGTCACTCTGACCTGAGGGGTGATGCAGGAAGGACTAGAATAACACTTGGACAATTACATTTGGCTCTTTTTGTGAGACTAAGACTTTCTCACTTCCTGCCTGCTTCCCATAAAGTTACATTTGAAGGTCAATTTACCCTTTTTTTCCTTACTGGCTTACAAAGACAATAGGTTAAACATTAGCTGCCTTGGTCATGCAGAGTACTGTGCACCAAAGATCTGCAGGCCTGTTTCGCTCAGGCCATGGCTTGCCACAATGAGTATCCAGAATCTTTTTAATTTGGCCAGCAGCTGCTTTTATTTCCAAAAGATCATCTATTTTTTTTTTTTTATTTTCTCATACAATTTCTTCTTTATGCTCTTCTAGGGTCTTCTTTATGTCCTTTATATCCTGTGCCATGCTCTTCTTCATGTCCTTTATATCCTGTGCCATGCTCTTGTTGTTTGTCTTTAGTTCTTTGATTAATTGCGCTAAGTACTGTGTCTCTTCTGATCTTTTGATTTGGGTGTTTGGGTTTGGCTTATCCATATCTTCTGGTTTTATCATATGCTTTAAAATTTTCTGTTGTTTTTGGCCTCTTGGCATTTGCTTTACTTGATAGGGTTCTTTCAGGATATAAAAAATACCAATCTCTAATTTGTCAGATTTACAGCTTGGTGGCATACACTTTCTCTAACTAACCAGCAGATGGAGTCCTTGAGTCACCTATTCCCCTCAAGTCAGTTCTCCCCAACTTTGTCTTTGTGGTGTGTGGGGATCTGATTCTTGTGGGATTCAAATGGTGCACTAAGTTTGGGTGTGTTGTTGATGTTGTCGGCCCTGAATATGGGGCGTGTGTCTGGGTGGTTAGGGAGGCAGGGCAGCTTTAATAATCAAACCTCCCAGGTGTTCCCAGAGATTTAAGGTTGTTGCAAGAGTCTAAGCCTTCATTTCAGTCTTGCCACAGATTGTCTCTGCCACTGACCCACAAGTCCTTGATATTGGCGTAGGGTCCCTGGGATTTCCGAGTGTGTTTCCCTTCTCAGCCATGCTCTTCCAGGACCCCTGCTGAGGGAAGGTTGTGCCATGTCACAAGTGCACGCCGGCCCTCCAGGGAAGTCCTAGGCCGCCGGGCCATGCAGGGGCGTTCCCAGCCTGCTGTACAGATGGGTGAATGGGGCATGTTAATTTCCACCTTTTCGCACAGCTCCACCTTCCCAGCTCCGGGACAGTTAGCTATGGGTGCACTAAAGGCCAGTGTTCATGGCCGATATTGTGGCATGTGTGCGGTGCTGTGGGAAACACTCCCCATCACACTGGGACCCTTGGCGCGGCTCTGGGCTATGGCTCCGGTCCCGGGCAGGAGTGTCCCCAGCCCACTGGGAAGATGGCTGCAAGGAATGTGGTTCCTTTCTCCTTTTGGCTCCCCTCTGCCCCCCTGGCCCTGAGGTAATCAGCAGCAGGTGTACGAAGGGCTATCCTCCATGCCAGACACCGAGGCGTTGGCACAGTCCACTCCTGCCATGCTTCACTGCGCAGTTCTCACCGCTGTATCTGCAGCCGCTCCCGGGTTTTTTTTAAAAAGAACTAGTCCGTCTCCAAACGCCAACCCATGGTTTCCCCACACCGTGGTGCCGCCACCAGGCTTTCAGCCAGCTCACTCACTTGTTTCAGAATGCAGACTCCTGGTTTCACCAAATGCACAGTCCCTGTGGATTTAGCAGACCTTGTCCGGCTGGTGCATCGGTGGAACTGGTGTTCTGGATCACTTCTGGCTGTTATCTAGTATTTTTCACGGAGGTGTTTTTTGGCCCTGTCTTACCTAGCCACCATCTTAGGTTCTCCTCTCACCCTCATTTTTGAAGGATATTTTTGCTGGAGAAAGAATTTGGGACTGGCAGTTTTTCTCTTTCAGTACCTTACATATATACCACTGCTTTCTCACCTTTATGGTTTCTTATGAGAAGCTGGCACTGTCTCTTATTGAGGATTCCTTGTATGTGATGAATTGCTTTTCTTTTGCTGCTTTCAGAATTCTCTTTATTGTTGGCTTTTTGACATTCTGATTAGTTTGTGTCTTGGAGTAGGTGTATTAGGGTTTATTCTGTTTGGAGTGTGCTCTGCTTCTTGGACATGTATATTTATGGCTTTCATAAGAGTTGGAAAATTTTCAGACATTATTTCCTCAAATATTCTTTCTGCCCATTTTACTTTCTCTTCTGGAACACCCATAATATGCATGTTTGTATGTTTCATGCAGTCACTCAAATCCCTAAGACACTGCTCAATTTTTTCTATTCTTTTCTCTATATGCTCTTCTGACTGTATGATTTTGATTGTCCTGTCTTCTAGTTCACTGATTCTTTCTTCTGCCTGTTCAAATCTGCTGTTGTAAGCCTCTAGTGTATTTTTAATCTCCATTATTATACCTTTCATCCCCATAATTTATGTTTCTTTTTACACTTAAAAATTCTTCTTTATGCTCACACATTGTCTTCTTAGTATCCTTAGCTCTGTATCCATATTTTCCTTCATCTCCTTGAATAGATTTAGATTTGCTTGAACTTCTTTGATTAGTTGTTCCAAATTCTGTCTCTTCTGATGTTTTAATTTGTTCCCTTGAGTGAGCCAGATCTTCCTTATTTTAAATGGCTTATAATTTTTTTTTACTGATGTTTGGACATCTGAGTTTTTGATGTGTTAACTCTGAAGGTCAGTTTCTCCCTCTTGTGTAGGATTTTATTGTTGATTGGCTTTGTGTTAAGTCTCTCCTTTGATGCTTAGTCCAACTTATTCTGGACCTTTAGAGTAGCCTGTGTTTAATTGTTCAGATTTCTCAGCTCTTCTTCATTTTATTCTTGCCCTTTGTATGTGGTACAGTTTTTAAGATAGTGCTTTTTGTGCAGTTATTTCACCTCCATGGGAAAGCTTCCTTTCCTCTGTTCCTTCTCCAGAAATCTTATCTGTTCTGTTTGTTTTGGGACAGAATTTTCTCCCCAGCTCCTATGATTTGTTTAAATTCCCTCCCACACTCAGTGCTGCCTTTTCCTTACACTTTTCAGTTCTGCAACTCATCCTGTGTTACAGCAGTTCAGTTTTCACACTTCTAATTTGTTTTCTGTGAGCCTTTTCTGCATCCAGTTTCTTCCCTATTAAGGTATAGTGCCCTAGGGACACAGATGGGGTCACTCCAGAAAGGTGGGTTTATCCGGAGCTGTCTTGGATTTAGGTGGTACAGCAACCAGAAACTGGATTGAGTGTCCATACCTCTTGTCAACAGTTCTGCAGCGGTTTCTCTCTTTTTTCCCTCCTTAGGTCCCTTTTGTATGCAGCACTTGTCAGCCACTTGTGTTCTGCCCTGGGTCTCTGTGGATTTGGGTCCCTGTGCCTGGATATTTGTGGGGTTCTAACTTGCTGCTATGAGTGGCTGTATAGTCTGCATCCACGGCAGGAGGGATCCAGGCTGTTCTGTCTCTGTGTGACTTCCAAGCTGCATGGGACCAAATGAGGGGAAGGTGTCCTAACTGGCATGTTTGGGATGGGAATCTCCTACCTGATCTTGGGGATTATTATTTTTTTCTTTGATGTAGCGTTTCTGGAGTCTAGTATTTGGTGAGTTGTTTTCCAGGCTCTATCATTCCTCCAGAGTTCCAAGCAAGTGAGATTTTTCTTTTATTAGTTGATTCTGAGGTGATACTTTTTCCAGGGGATGTCATACATCACCATGTTGATGGTGTCACTCCTCAGTATAATTTTTACAATAACCAGTGGAATTCTTGTTTAAAACTATTTGATAAATCTTTAGATTACTTAGACCCACTGTTCTTGGTTATAGCCTCTATAGAATTCATAGAAATTTTCTCAATTTTTTCTTGGGTAATATTATGTTTATATTACTTTTCTTCCTATAAGATACTTTAAATTATGAATCAGGAGAACTGATCTTTAAACTGGTGAAAAGACATTCAATATTTATTATTTCTGTAAAACTAAACTGCCTAGATCTAAGAAATAACATATTTAATGGGTAAACTTTCAGAAGAAAAGAAAAGACAGGTCAATGTCACTCAATCCCATTTATAATAGCCAAGTGTAAGCAAAGCTCTCAACATATCTGCAAGGGGAAAAGGAAGCACGAAGTCTTTAGAGTTGCAGGATATCATTAGAGCCTGGTGACGGTAAACTGGCCAGCCTCAGGACCTGTTTCCCAAATGTCCCATTCAACATCAGCACTTGCTGACAGGTTGGGACTTATCAGAGCTATGGAAAATACATCCTGTGGTGCTTAGTAATACACATCTTGAGGCTTATGGATCAACTCTATATCAAAATAAGGCTTGAGTCCTAAATAGTTATTGCATGGTTCACCTCGTCCTTGTATAATGGTTTTTAAGTGAAGTGGATAATTCTGCAAATATTTATTAATTCCTTGTATGAACCTCTCCCTGTGGAGTATAGGAGGATAAAAAACATAATCCCCGATCTCAAGGGTTCTCTGTTCTGTGAGAAGCACCAGGTAGAGAAGAATTATGACTGAGAGATGGGGGGAGAGGGAGTGGCTTTGTGAAAGAGAGAAGATTTGAACCAGGCCTTAAGATATTGGTATGATTTCTGACAGATATAGATGAGAAGAAAAGAGAATTATAGATAAGAAAAATTTTTCACATTGCATCCTGAGTGATCTTCCTGAAGCACAAATCTGATCATTCCATTCCCTCCCTTAAAGCTCTTCAGGGATAAGGAATGTCAACAATTACTTTGTTTTGTGAGATGATGTTGTAATGACACCACCACAGCACACTGTGGATGAGGAAACTGAGGCCCAGAGAGGGGCAGTGGTGTCCCCAGAGCCAGCTAGTTAATTGCAGAACCAGACTGGAACTCATGTCTCTTAGCTCCCAGTGCCTCTGGGGAACACTGTTCTCCATATGCACTTCAAAGCTATTCCTGGTTTAAAGAAAAATAGCACCCTAGGAATAGAAGGAAACTTCATAATTAGATAAAAGATATTTGTCAGAAATCAATAGCAAATATTCTTATAGAAAACAATAGAAGCATTTTAAATCAATTAACAATGAAGTAAAGACAATTGCTTTACTGCTGGCTTTTTGTTTTTTATTAGAGAAGTTGATTTGCAGACAAATAATGCATAAAATACAAGCCTCCCATATACCACCCTATTATTAACACCTTGCATTAGTGTGGTACATTTGTTACAATTAAGTAAAGAACATTTTTATAATTTTACTGTTAACTATAGTCCATGGTTTATGTTAGGGTTCAGTGTTTGTGTTATATGGTTCTATGCTTTTTGTTTTGTTTTTACTTTTTATTCTAGCAACATGTATGCAACCTAAAGTTTCCCCTTTTAACCACATTCCAGTGTTAATTCATTGCTGTTAATTACTTTCACAATGCTGTGCTACCATCACTACCATCCATAATCCAAACTTTTCCATCAGCCAAAATAGAAACTCTGTACAATGTAAGCATCCACTCCCCATTCCCTACTCCCACCCTGACCCCTGGTAACCTGTATTCTGGATTCTGAGTTGGTGACACCTGCTTACACTAATTATTTTATATCAGTGAGATCATACAGTATCTGTCCTTTTGTTTCTGGCTTATTTGACTCAACATGATGTCTTCAGCATTCATCCCTTGCATGTATCAGAACTTCATTACCTTTTAATGCTGAATATTATACAGACACACACACACACACACACAACACACATTTTGTTTATCCTTTTGTCAGTTGATGGAAATTTGGGCTGCTTCATCTTTTGGCAGTTGTGAATAATGCCACTATGAACATTGGTATGCAAATACTTGTTCGAGTACTTGCTTTCAAGTCTTTTGGGTATGTACCTAGGAGTAGGATTGCTAGGTCATATGGTAATTCTATACTTAACTTTCTGAGGAGCCACCAAACTGTCTTCCACAGTGGCTATGCCATTTCACATTGCCTCCAAGGATGTGTGTTTCCTAGTTCTTCTATTTCTAATGGGAGTGAAATGATAACCTCATTGTGGTCTTGATTATCATTTCCCTAATGGTTAATGATGTGCAACATCTTTTCATGTACTTTTTTGCCTTTGTGTATCTTCTTTTTTTTTTTTTTTTTTTTTTTAATCATCATTTTATTGAGATATATTCACATACCACGCAGTCATACAAAACAAATTGTACTTTCGATTGTTTACAGTACCATTACATAGTTGTACATTCATCACCTAAATCAATCCCTGACACCTTCATTAGCACACACACAAAAATAACAAGAATAATAATTAGAGTGAAAAAGAGCAATTGAAGTAAAAAAGAACACTGGGTACCTTTGTCTGTTTGTTTGCTTCCCCTACTTTTCTACACATCCATCCATAAACTAGACAAAGTGGAGTTTGGTCCTTATGGCATTCCCAATCCCACTGTCACCCCTCATAAGCTACATTTTTATACAACTGTCTTCGAGATTCATGGGTTCTGGGTTGTAGTTTAATAGTTTCAGGTATCCACCACCAGCTACCCCAATTCTTTAGAACCTAAAAAAGGTTGTCTAAAGTGTGCGTAAGAGTGCCCACCAGAGTGATCTCCCGGCTCGTTTTGGAATCTCTCTGCCACTGAAGCTTATTTCATTTCCTTTCATATCCCCCTTTTGGTCAAGAAGATGTTCTCCATCCCACGATGCCGGGTCTACATTCCTCCCCGGGAGTCATATTCCACGTTGCCAGGGAGATTCACTTCCCTGGGTGTCTGATCCCACGTAGGGGGGAGGGCAGTGATTTCACCTTTCAAGTTGGCTTAGCCAGAGAGAGAGGGCCACATCTGAGCAACAAAGAGGCATTCAGGAGGAGACTCTTAGGCACAAATACAGGGAGGCCTAGCCTCTCCTTTGCAGCAACCATCTTCCCAAGGGTAAAACTTATGGTAGAGGGCTCAACCCATCAAACCACCAGTCCCCTATGTCTGTGGTCATGTTAGCAACCATGAAGGTGGGGTAGGCAAATACCCCTGCATTCTCCACAGGCTCCTCAAGGGGGCACTACATCTTTTTTTTTTTTTTTTCCTTGTTTGTCTTTTTTCTTTTTTTTTTTTTTTTAACTTTCCCTTCTTTTTTAAATCAACTGTATGAAAAAAAAAGTTAAAAAGAAAACAAACATACAATAAAAGAACATTTCAAAGAGACCATAACAAGGGAGTAAGAAAAAGACAACTAACCTAAGATAACTGCTTAACTTCCAACATGTTCCTACTTTACCCCAAGAAAGTTACATAATATAGCAACATTTCAGTGAACTTGTTCCTACTACATCCATCAGAAATTAACAGACCATAGTCATTTCTGGGCATCCCCAGAACGTTAAATAGCTTATCTGTTCTTCTTGGATTATTGTTCCCCCTTCCTTAATTGCTCTCTACTGCTAGTTCCCCTACATTCTACATTATAAACCATTTGTTTTACATTTTTCAAAGTTCACATTAGTGGTAGCATATAATATTTCTCTTTTTGTGCCTGGCTTATTTCGCTCAGCATTATGTCTTCAAGGTTCATCCATGTTGTCATATGTTTCACCAGATCGTTCCTTCTTACTGCCGCGTAGTATTCCATCGTGTGTATATACCACATTTTATTTATCCACTCATCTGTTGAAGGACATTTGGTTTGTTTCCATCTCTTGGCAATTGTGAATAATGCTGCTATGAACATTGGCGTGCAGATATCTGTTCGTGTCACTGCTTTCCGATCTTCCGGGTATATACCGAGAAGTGCAATCGCTGGATCGAATGGTAGCTCTATATCTAGTTTTCTAAGGAACTGCCAGACTGACTTCCAGAGTGGCTGAACCATTATACAGTCCCACCAACAATGAATAAGAGTTCCAATTTCTCCACATCCCCTCCAGCATTTGTAGTTTCCTGTTTGTTTAATGGCAGCCATTCTAACCGGTGTTAGATGGTATCTCATTGTGGTCTTAATTTGCATCTCTCTAATAGCTAGTGAAGCTGAACATTTTTTCATGTGTTTCTTGGCCATTTGTATTTCCTCTTCAGAGAACTGTCTTTTCATATCTTTTGCCCATTTTATAATTGGGCTGTCTGTACTATTGTCATTGAGTTGTAGGATTTCTTTGTATATGCAAGATATCAGTCTTTTGTCAGATACATGGTTTCCAAAAATTTTTTCCCATTGAGTTGGCTGCCTCTTTACCTTTTTGAGAAATTCCTTTGAGGTGCAGAAACTTCTAAGCTTGAGGAGTTCCCATTTATCTATTTTCTCTTTTGTTGCTTGTGCTTTGGGTGTAAAGTCTAGGAAGTGGCCTCCTAATACAAGGTCTTGAAGATGTTTTCCTACATTATCTTCTAGGAGTTTTATGGTACTTTCTTTTATATTGAGATCTTTGGTCCATTTTGAGTTAATTTTTGTGTAGGGGGTGAGGTAGGGGTCCTCTTTCATTCTTTTGGATATGGATATCCAACTCTCCCAGCCCCATTTGTTGAAAAGACCATTATGGCTCAGTTCGGTGACTTTGGGGGCCTTATCAAAGATCAGTCGGCCATAGATCTGAGGGTCTATCTCTGAATTCTCAATTCGATTCCATTGATCTATATGTCTATCTTTGTGCCAGTACCATGCTGTTTTGGCAACTTTGGCTTTATAATAAGCTTCAAAGTCAGGGAGTGTAAGTCCTCCCACTTCGTTTTTCTTTTTTAGAGTGTCTTTAGCAATTCGAGGCATCTTCCCTTTCCAAATAAATTTGATAACTAGCTTTTCCAAGTCTGCAAAGTAGGTTGTTGGAATTTTGATTGGGATTGCATTGAATCTGTAGATGAGTTTGGGTAGAATTGACATCTTAATGACATTTAGCCTTCCTATCCATGAACATGGAATATTTTTCCATCTTTTAAGGTCCCCTTCTATTTCTTTTAGTAGAGTTATGTAGTTTTCTTTGTATAGGTCTTTTACATCTTTGGTTAAGTTTATTCCTAGGTACTTGATTTTTTTAGTTGCTATTGAAAATGGTATCTTTTTCTTGAGTGTCTCTTCAGTTTGTTCATTTCTAGCATATAGAAACATTACTGACTTATGTGCATTAATCTTGTATCCCGCTACTTTGCTAAATTTGTTTATTAGCTCTAGTAGGTGTATTGTCGATTTCTCAGGGTTTTCTAGATATAAGATCATATCATCTGCAAACAATGACAGTTTTACTTCTTCTTTTCCAATTTGGATGCCTTTTATTTCTTTGTCTTGCCGGATTGCCCTGGCTAGCACTTCCAGCACAATGTTGAATAACAGTGGTGACAGCGGGCATCCTTGTCTTGTTCCTGATCTTAGAGGGAAGGCTTTCAGTCTCTCACCATTGAGTACTATGCTGGCTGTGGGTTTTTCATATATGCTCTTTATCATGTTGAGGAATTTTCCTTCAATTCCTACCTTTTGAAGAGTTTTTATCAAAAAGGGATGTTGGATTTTGTCAAATGCTTTTTCAGCATCTATTGAGATGATCAATTGATTTTTCCCTTTCGAGTTTTTAATGTGTTGTAATACATTGATTGTTTTTCTTATGTTGAACCATCCTTGCATGCCTGGAATGAACCCCACTTGGTCATGGTGTATGATTTTTTTAATGTGTCTTTGGATTCGATTTGCAAGTATTTTGTTGAGGATTTTTGCATCTATATTCATTAGGGAGATTGGCCGGTAGTTTTCCTTTTTTGTAGCATCTTTGCCTGGTTTTGGTATTAGATTGATGTTAGCTTCATAGAATGAGTTAGGTAGTGTTCCATTTTCTTCAATGTTTTGAAAGAGTTTGAGTAAGATTGGTGTCAGTTCTTTCTGGAAAGTTTGGTAGAATTCCCCTGTGAAGCCATCTGGCCCTGGGCATTTATTTGTGGGAAGATTTTTGATGACTGATTGGATCTCTTTGCTTGTGAGGGGTTGGTTGAGGTCTTCTATTTCTTCTCTGGTCAGTCTAGGTTGTTCATATGTTTCCAGGAAATTGTCCATTTCTTCTACATTATCCAGTTTGTTGCCATACAGTTGTTCATAATATCCTCTTATAATTTTTTTAATTTCTTCAGGATCTGCAGTTATGTCACCTTTTTCATTCATTATTTTGTTTATATGGGTCTTCTCTCTTTTTGATTTTGTCAGTCTAGCTAGGGGCTTGTCAATCTTGTTGATCTTCTCAAAGAACCAACTTTTGGTGATATTTATCCTTTCTATTGTTTTTTTGTTCTCTATGTCATTTATTTCTGCTTTAATCCTTGTTATTTCTTTTCTTCTACTTGGTTTAGGATTGGTTTGCTGTTCATTTTCTAGCTTCTTCAGTTGATCCATTAGTTCTTTGATTTTGGCTCTTTCTTCCTTTTTAATATATGCGTTTAGTGCTATAAATTTCCCCCTTAGCACTGCTTTTGCTGCATCCCATAGGTTTTGGTATGTTGTGTTCTCATTTTCATTCGTCTCTATATATTTAGCAATTTCTCTTGCTATTTCTTCTTTAACCCACTGATTGTTTAGGAGTGTGTTGTTTAACCTCCAGGTATTTGTGAATTTTCTAAGTCTCTGATGGTTATTGACTTCTAATTGTATTCCATTGTGGTCAGAGAATGTGCTTTGAATAATTTCAATCTTTTTAAATTTATTGAGGCTTGTTTTATGTCCCAGCATATGATCTATTCTGGAGAAAGTTCCGTGAGCACTAGAAAAGTATGTGTATCCTGGTGATTTGGGATGTAATGTCCTGTAGATGTCTGTTAAATCTAATTCATTTATCAGATTGTTTAGGTTTTCAATTTCCTTATTGGTCTTCTGTCTGGTTGATCTATCTATAGGAGAGAGTGATGTGTTGAAGTCTCCCACAATTATTGTGGAAACATCAATTGCTTCCTTTAGTTTTGCCAATGTTTCTCTCATGTATTTTGTGGCACCTTGATTGGGTGCATAGACATTTACGATTGTTATTTCTTCTTGCTGAATTGCCCCTTTTATTAGTATGTAGTGGCCTTCTTTGTCTCTCAAAACATCCCTGCATTTGAAGTCTATTTTATCTGAGATTAATATTGCTACACCTGCTTTCTTTTGGCTGTAGCTTGCATGAAATATTTTTTTCCATCCTTTCACTTTCAGTTTCTTTGTGTCCCTGTGTCTAAGATGAGTCTCTTGTATGCAACATATTGATGGTTCATTTTTTTTGATCCATTCTGCGAATCTATATCTTTTAATTGGGGAGTTTAATCCATTTACATTCAACGTTAAAACCGTGAAGGCATTTCTTGAATCGGCCATCTTATCCTTTGGATTATGTTTGCCATATTTTTCCCTCTCTCTATTAATATCCTTTATTGAACCCATACCGAATCTCTTTAGTACTGAACCTTTCTCCAGGTCTCTCTGTCCTGTCTTTGTTTCTCTGTCTGTAGGGCTCCCTTTAGTATCTCCAGTAGGGCAGGTCTCTTGTTAGCAAATTCTCTCAGCATTTCTTTGTCTGTGAAAAATTTAAGCTCTCCCTCAAATTTGAAGGAGAGCTTTGCTGGATAAAGTATTCTTGGGTGGAAATTCCTCTCACTCAGAATTTTAAATATATCGTGCCACTGCCTTCTTGCCTCCATGGTGGCTGCTGAGTAGTCACTACTTAGTCTTATGCTGTTTCCTTTGTATGTGGTGAATTGCTTTTCTCTTGCTGCTTTCAGAACTTGCTCCTTCTCTTCTATGTTTGACAGTGTGATCAGTATATGTCTCGGAGTGGGTTTTTTTTGGATTTATTCTATTTGGAGTTCGCTGAGCATTTATGATTTGTGTATTTATGTTGTTTAGAAGATTTCGGAAGTTTTCCCCAACAATTTCTTTGAATACTCTTCCTAGACCTTTACCCTTTTCTTCCCCTTCTGGGACACCAATGAGTCTTATGTTTGGACGTTTCATGTTATCTATCATATCCCTGAGGTCCATTTCGAGTTTTTCAATTTTTTTCCCCATTCTTTCTTTTATGCTTTCATTTTCCATTCTGTCATCTTCCAGGTCACTGATTCGTTGTTCAACTTCCTCTAGTCTTGTACTATGAGTGTCCAGAATCTTTTTAATTTGGTCAACAGTTTCTTTAATTTCCATAAGATCATCCATTTTTTTATTTAGTCTTGCAATGTCTTCTTTATGCTCTTCTAGGGTCTTCTTGATTTCCTTCATATCCCGTACTAGGGTCTCATTGTTCATCTTTAGTTCTTTGAGTAGCTGCTCTAGGTGGTGTGTCTCTTCTGGTCTTTTGATTTGGGTGCTTGGGCTTGGGTTATCCATATTGTCTGGTTTTTTCATATGCTTTATAATTTTCTGTTGTTTTTGGCCTCGTGGCATTTGCTGAACTTGATAGGGTTCTTTTAGGGTTTGTAGACCAGTTGAAGTTCTTATCTCTAATTTCTCAGATCTACAGCTTCGTGGAGTACACTTTCTCTAACTAACCAGCAGGTGGCGTCCACGAGCCACCTGTTCTCCACAAGCCAGATCTCCCCTGCTTAGCCTTTTTGGTGAGTGGGGGAGTGAGTCTTGTGGGGCCCAATTGGTGTACCAAGCTTGCGTGTGTAGTTGCTGTTGCCTGCCCTGTATGTGGGGCGTGTTTCTGGGCAGTCGGGGAGGGGGGGTGGCCCTAACAATCAAATCTCCCTGATGATCCTAGAGTTTTAAAGCTGCTGCAATAGTCTAATCCTTCAGTTCAGTCCTGCCACAGTTTGTCTCTGCCACTGACCCACAAGTCTTTGGTATTGGCGTATGGCTCCTGAGACTTGCAAGTGGGCCCCTCTTCCAGGCTGTGCACCCCGGGTCCTCTGTTGAGGGATGACTGTGCTATGTCACAGGTGAGTGCCGTCCCCCCAGGGCAGTTCTGGGCTGCTGGACTGTGTTGGGAGGCTCCCAGTCTGCTGAAATGATGGCTGGATGGGGCTCTGTTAATTCACACTGCTCCCCCTTCCAAGCTCTGGGACATTCAGCTGAGGTTGCAGGGAAGGCTAATGTCCACGCCCAGTTTTGTGGTGTGTGCCTGTTATTTGAAGCACTTCCGTCACACTGGGTTGTCTGGGGCAGCTCTGGGCTATGGGGCTGGCGATGGGCAGGAGTGTTTCCTGTCCACCAGGATGGTGGCTGTGAGCGGACACCCCCCTTTTCTTGGGAAGTTGTGTTGTTTAGTGAATTTTCTCAGCCACTGGAATATTGCCTTTTGTCTCAGAGCTCTCTTAGTTCTGCTCTTGACTTGACGTGCCCAAATTTCAATTCTTTGAAGCTTTCTGTATTGAGCTTCTTAGAGTAATTGTTTTAGAAAAAGCAAAAAGGATTTAAAAAAAAAAAAAAAAAAAAACGGCCCTCCTCAGAGATCTAATGGGTTATTGAAATGCTAATAGACAAAGCAACCAGGGCCATTAAGGAAAGGTGCACAGGGCAGAGAGATCAGCTTTGCTTCGGGATTTGCATATGCGCCTCAAGGCCTGATCTCCGCCCTTCCCCTTTCTGTGTTCACCAGAACTCGAAAAATCCTCTGCTTTTATTTTGGAGTTTTTCGTGTTGTTTTTTTTCTATGTCTGTCTCCTCTCTGCTGGGCTGGCTGCTCTCAGAGTCTCTGGTGTCTGGTCTCAGTCTATCTATGGTTGGAGTTTGAATCAGTAGAATGAGTTTCCGATAAGAGCAGCCACTGCAATTCTCCCTTCTCCTTCCCGGAGCTAACAGCCCCTCCTCCCCCGGGACTGAGCCTGGCAGGGAGGGGCACGGGTCCCCTGGCCGCAAAAACTTACAGATTTCGCTGATCTCAGCAGTTCCACGTTTTCATGAGTGTTGTATGAAGTATGCCCAAAGACAGATTGCTCTGTGGTGTCCAGTCCACGCAGTTCCTGGCTTTTTACCTACTTTCCTGGAGGAGTAACTAAAACATACAGCTCACCAGTCTGCCATCTTGCCCCGCCCCTCTTTTTAATCTGTGTATCTTCTTTGGAAAAATGTCTGCCAAATATTTTGCCCATTGTAATTGGTTTATTTGTTTTTTTCGGTTGTTGTTGAATTGTAGTATTCCTTTATATATTCTGGATATATCTTTGTTTCAGTTTGCTAAAGCTGCTGGAATGCAATATACCAGAAATGGATTGGCTTATTAGGTTACAAATTTACAGTTCCAAGGCCATTAAAATGTCCACATTAAGGCATCAAGAGGAAGATACCTTCTCTGAGGAAAGGCTGCTGGCATCCAGGGTTCCTCTGTCACAAGGGAAGGCACATGGTGACATCTGCTGGTCCTTCTCTCCTGGGTTCTGGTTTCAATGACTTTCTCAGCTCCTGTGGTCCTTGTTTATTTCTCCCAAGGTGTTTCTTATCTTCATAAGGGACCCCAATAAAGGGATTAAGACTCACCCTGTATGGGCTGGGTCATATCTCAATTGAACCAAAAGGCCCTACCCTCAATAGGTCTGCCCCTAAGGGATGGCTTAAAAGAAGATGACCTTTTGTGGAGTTCATAACAGCTCCAAATCAGCACAATATGGTTTCCAAATATTTTCTCCCACTGAGTAGATTGTCTTTTCACTTTTGCGGTAAAATCCTTTGAGGTGCAAAGTTTTCAATTTTGATAAGGTCATTATTTTTTCTTTTGTTGCTTGTGCTTTGGTTGTAAAGTCTTAAGAAACCATTGCCTAACACAAGGTCCTCAAAATGCTTCCCTGTGTTTTCTTCTAGAAATCTTGTTCTGATCCTTATCTTTAGGGCTTTCATCCATTTTGAGTTGATTTTTGTATATAGTGTGAGGTAGGGGTCCACATTCATTCCTTTGCACTTGGACATCCAGTTTTCCCAGCACCATTTGTTGAAGGGAGTATTCTTCCCCAACTGAGTGGACTTGGCACACTTGTCAAAATTCAGTTTTCCATAAATGTGAAGGTTGATTCTGAACTTTCTTTTGATTTCATTGGTTTATATGTCTGGCCGTATGCCATTATTATGCTGTTTTGATTACTGTGACTTTGTAATAAGCTTTGAGGTGAGATAGTGTGAGTCCTCCAACTTTGCTCTTTGTTTTGTAAATGGCTTTGGCTATTCGGGATCCCTTACCCTTCTATAGGAATTTGATGATTGACTTTCCCATTTCTGCAAAGAAGGCTACCAGAGTTTTTGGTTGGGATTTGTATTGAATCTGCAAATCACTTTGGGTAGAATTGACCTCTTAATAATATTTAGTCTTCCAATCCATGAGCACAGAATGTTCTTCCATTTATTTAGGTCTTCTTGATTTCTTTTAGTAATGTTTTGTAGTTTTCTGTGTCGAAGTTCTTTTTTATATCCTTGGTTAGATTTATTCCTAGATATTTGATTCTTTGCATCGCTACTGTAAATGGAATTTTTTTCTTGATTTCTTTTTCAAATTGTTCCTTACTAGTGTATTGAAACATTACTGATTTTTACATGTTGCTCTTGTACTCTGCCACTTTGCTGATTTCATTTATTAGCTCTAGTAGCATTGTAGATTTTTCGGGACTTTTTATATATAAGATCATGTCATCTGCAAATAGTGAAAGTTTTACTTCTCCCTTTCCAGTTTGGTTGCCTTGTTTCTTCTATTCCTTCTGTTACTATTTTTTATTTTTCTTGCCTATTGCTATCACTAGAAATTCCAGTACAACACTGAATAACAGTGGTGATGGTGGGCATCCTTATCTTGTCCTGATCTTAGAGGGAAAACTTTCAGTTTGCTGAAACTTTCTGGTTTGCTAATACTGCCATTTTACAAAATACTAGAAATGGATTGTTTTTTTAAAGGGGGTTTATTTGGTTACAAAGTTACAGTCTTAAGGCCATAAAGTGTCCAAAGTAAGGCATAAACAATATAGGGTACCTTCACTGAAGGATGGCTGATGGCATCCAGAAAACCTCTGTTAGCTGGGAAGGCACATAGCTGGCATTTGCTACAGAGTTCTGGTTTCAAAATGACTTTCTCCCACGGCGTTTCTCTCTAGCTATCTGGGGGTGTTTTCTTAGTTTCTCCCAGGCAAACTCTGGATTAGTAAAATTCTGCTTTCAATGGTCATCTCCAAAATGTCTCTCTTGGCTGCAGCAGTGAGCTCCTTCTATCTGAGAATTTAAAGGGCTCCAGTGACTTAATTAAGACCCAAGCTGAATGGGTGGGGCCACACCTCCATGGAAATAATTCAATCAGAGTTATTACCCACCTTTGGGTGGGTCACATCTCCATGGAAACAACCTAATCCAATTATTCCAACCTAATCAACACTAAATGTCTGATCCCACAAGATTGCATTAAAGAACATGGCATTTTGGGGGACATAATACATCCAAATTGGCACATTAACCATTGCATATGTTAGTTCTGGGTGTTTCATATATGCCCTTTGTCATGCTGAGAAAGTTTCCTTGCATTCCTATTTTTCTAAGTGTTTTACAAGAAGGGGTACTGGATTTTGTCAAATGCCTTTTATGCATCAGTTTGAGATGATTATGTGGTTTTTTCCTTTTTCTGTTAATGTGATGTGTTACATTTATTGATTTTCTTATGTTAAACCACCCTTCCATAGCTGGGATAAATTGCACTTGCTCGGGGGTGTAATTCCTTTGATGTGCTGTTAAATTATGTTTGCTAGTATTTTTTATGCAATTTTATTGAGATATATTTACATACCATACAAACATCCAAAATGCACAATCACTTGTTACACTATCATCATATAGTTGTGCATTCATCACCACAATCAGTTTTTGAACATTTTCATTAATCCCCCCAAAAAAAGAATAAAAATTAAAGTAAAAAAGAATACCTGAAACATCTCATACGCCCCCTCATATTAGTCATTTACTTTTTGTCCCCATTTTCTACTAATCTATCCATACACTGGATAAAGGGAGTGTGAGCCACAAGGTTTCCACAGTCACATGGTCACACTGTATAAGCCATGTGGTTATACAGTCATCCTCAAGAATCAAGGCTACTGGATTGCAGTGCAACTGTTTCAGATTTTTCCTTCTAGCTATTCTAATACACTGTAAACTAAAAAGGGATAATGTATAAGAATAACCTCCAGAATGACCTCTCTACTCCATTTGAAATCTCTCAGCACTGAAACTCTATTTTGTTTCATTTCGCCTCCCCCTTTTGGTCAAGAAGATGTTTTCAATCCCATGATGCCAGGTCCAGGCTCATCCCCGGGGTCATGTCCCATGTTACCAGAGAGATTTACAGCCCTGGGAGTCATGTCCCACATAGCGGGGAGGGCAGCAAGTCCGCCTGCCGAGTTGGCTGAGAGAGAGAAGCCACATCTGAGCAAGAAAAGAGGCCTTCTGGGGGTGACTCTTAGGCACAATTATAAGTAGGCTTAGCCTCTCCTTTGCAGTAACAAGCTTCATAAGGGCAAGCCCCAAGATTGAGGGCTCGGTCTCCTAAACTGGTAGTTCCCAGTTCTTGTGAGAACATCCGGGATTCCCCAGGTGGGGGAGTTGAATATTTCCATGTTTTCTCCCAGTCCCTCATGGGGGCTTTTCCTTGCTAGTATTTTGTTGAGGATTTTTGTGTTTGTATTCATAAGGTATATAGGATTGTTGTGTAGTTTTCTTGTAGTATCTTTATCTGGCTTTGGTATTAGGGTATTGTTGGCTTCTTAGAATGAGCCAAGTAGTGTTCCCTCTCGTTTAATTCTTTGGAAGAGTTTGGGCAGGATTGGTATTAATTCTTCTTGCAGTGCTTGGTAGAATTCCCCTGTGAAGTCATCTGGTCCTGGGCTTTTCTTTGTTGGGCGGGTTTTTGTTTTATTTTCTTCACAGAACAATAAACACCTTTATTACATGAGCTAGGATGGGGAAGGAATAGCTTCCCTTTTTGGGCTTTGATTTCCTTCAGATAGATCAGACCAGCTGTCATTGATCCTGGACTCTTCGGTCACATGGCAAGGCACATGGCAGCATCTGCTGGTCTCTTCCTTCTCTTTTGGGTTTCCTTACTTCAGTTTCTTGCTTCCCTGGCTTTTTCTTATTGTTGGAGTTTCATTCTCATTATAAAGGACCTCCAGTAAGAGGATTAAGACCCACCCTGAATGGTGGTGGGTCACATATTAACTTAAGATCCTACTCACTGAGGAGAACCTAAGATGGTGGCTGGGACAGACAGGGCAAAAAAACACCTCCATGAAAAGTACTAAATAAAAGCCAGAAAGTGACCCAGAACACCACTTCCAGTGATGCACCAGCTGGACAAGTTCTGCTAAATCCACAGGGACCATGCACCTGGTGAAACCAGGAGTCTGCGTTCTGAAACGAGTGAGTAAGCTGCTGAATATCTGGCAGCCATGCTGCAGTGTGGGGAAACCGAGGGTTGGTGTTTAGAGGCAGACTAGTTCTTTTTTAAAAAAAAAAACAAAAGTGGCTGCAGATACGGCAGCGAGAACCACACAGTGAAGTGCGGCAGGAAAAGGCTGTGCGAATGCCTCAATATCTGGCGTGGAAGATAGCCTTTTGCGCACCCTCTGCTAATTGTCTCGGAGTGAGGAAGGCAGAAGTTAGCCAAAAGGGGAAAAAACCCACACCCCTTGCAGCCATCTTCCTGGAGGGCTGGGAACGCTACTGCCTGGTGCCGGAGCCACCGGCCAGAGCTGCACCAGAAAACCCAGTGTGATGGGAAGTGTTTCCAGTAACAGTGACACATGCCACAATATCGGGCATGGACAGTAGCCTTTCACACACCCACAGCTAATTGTCCTGGAACTGGGAAGGTGGAGCTGTGCCAAAAGGGGGAAATTAACACACCCTGTACAGCCATCCTTACAGCAGGCTGGGAACGCCCCTACATGGCCCGGCGGCCCAGAACTTCCCTTGAGGGACGGTGTACACTTGTGACATAGCACAACCTTCCGTCAGCAGAGGCCCTAGGAGGGCAAGGCTTGGAAGACGGACCCACTCGTAAATCCGAGGGACCATATGCCAATACCAAAGACTTGTGGGTCAGTGGCAGAGACAATCTGGCAAGACTGAAATGAAGGTTTAGACTCTTGCAACAGCCTTAAATCTCCAGAAACACCTGGGAGGTTTGATTGTTAAAGCCACCCTCACTCCCTAACAGCTCAGACGCACACCCCACATTCAGGGCAGACGCACCAACTACACAGCAAAACTGGTGCACCAACTGGACCCCACAAGGATCAGACCCCCACACACCACAAAGACAAAGTTGGGGAGAGCTGGCTTGAGGGGAATAGATGGCTTGCAGACGCCACCTGCTGGTTAGTTAGAGAAAGTGTATGCCACCAAGCTGTAGATCTGACAAATTAGAGAGAAATCTTGGAATTAGCATATATATCCTAAAGGACCCTATCAAATTAAGCAAATGCCAAGAGGCCAAAAACAACAGAGAATTTTAAAGCATATGAAAAAAACAGACAATATGGATAACCCAAACCCAAACACCCAGATCAGAAGATCAGAGGAGACACAGTACTTGGAGCAATCAATCAAAGAACTAAAGACAAACAACGAGAGCATGGCACAGGATATAAAGGACATGAAGAAGACCCTAGAAGAGCATAAAGAAGAAATTGTAAGAGTAAATAAAAAAATAGATGATCTTATGGAAATAAAAGAAACTGTTGACCAAATTAAAAAGATTCTGGATACTCATAGTACAAGACTAGTGGAAGCTGAACAACAATTCAGTGACCTCTAGGACCACAGAATGGAAAATGAAAGAACAAAAGAAAGAATGGGGAAAAATCGAAAAAATCGAAATGGACCTCAGGGATGATAGATAAAATGAAACATCCAAATATAAGACTCATTGGTGTCCCAGAAGGGGAAGAGAAGGGTAAAGGTCTAGAAAGAGTATTCAAAGAAATTGTTGGGGAAAATTTCTCAAAACTTCCACACAACATAAATGTACAAAGCATAAATGCCCAGCAAACCCCAAATAGAATAAATCCAAATAAACCCACTCCAAGACATATTCTGATCAGACTGTCAAATACTGAAGAGAAGGAGCAAGTTCTGAAAGCAGCAAGAGAAAAGCAATTCAACACTTACAAAGGAAACAGCATAAGACTAAGTAGTGACTACTCAGCAGCCACCATGGAGGGGAGAAGGCAGTGGCATGCCATTTAAAATTCTGAGAGAGAAAAATTTCCAACCAAGAATTCTTTATCCAGCAAAGCTCTCCTTCAGATTTGAGGGAGAGCTTAAATTTTTCACAAACGCTGAGTGAATTTGCTGATAAAAGACCTGCCCTACTTGAGATGCTAAAGGGAGCCCTACCGACAGAGAAACAAAGAAAGGAGAGAGAGAGATGGAGAATTCCATAATAATAGATGAAGATGCATTTTTTAAGCCATGCAGTGACCATTGAATATAAGTTTGGCTTTATTATCATAATCATCATACAACACAACCCTATATTAAATTATTTTTAATTCCGTATTTCAGAGAGGAATAAACAGACATTGCAGAATGGTGACATAATGAAGGAGAAAACATACTTGGTATCACGTCCTATTCCATGCTACCATCTCTTCCACTCTATTTCAAATGGATAACTCAGGTTTATGGTATGGCATTCTTTCTGAAACACTAGAAGTCAGATGAAGATACTTGCCTGACTTTTCTGACTTGCTGATTGTAAATGTGGCCATCTCACTTAACTTGTAAGATTACTCTTCGTTTCCTGATTGATAAAACAGGAATTAGACTAAGAATAATTAAAAACTATTAAATTTAAGTCTGAAGATATAGACTTCTTTTGAAAATCCAAAGGAATACTCTTACACTTTTTGAAAGCATTGAAAAATGTGTATTCTCAATTATGTTTTTTTGGTTGGTGTAGATTAGATGCCATTGTCTGGAGATAGGCATGGTATATATAGAGCAAAGGCATATAGGGAGCAGCGTTGGTGAAAATGTCAATTTATATACGGAGATACATCTGTTATTGTAGTCATTGAACCACTAAATTTAAGTGGCAATTATTAACTTCTATTTCATACACTGAAATAAAAGAACATTAAGTGTGGACCCAAGATTTGCTATTTATTGCATAGTTAATGGAAAATACTGAACATTTAAGCTTCTGAGTTCAGATAGAGGACTTGGCAAAAAAAAAGAAAATCTATTTACTCTCTGATCCCCAAGCTTGTATAGTTTACAGTGAGAATTCCTATAAACAAAACAAAATTATCTCAATGTATTTAGTTCCTTGGTTCAGATAAAAATAATTTGTATGGCAAGGGTTGTGTATAGGCATGTTTGTAAATATACAAAGGAGGAAGAAGGGGAAGTATTGATCTGTATTCAGATTTATTCTACAACCTATGTTTGGTGAGAATAGTACAACAATATCCTCATCTGCAAAATTTATAACATGGCCACTATTTTGTGATATCCAATAAGATGACTATAAATATCTGAAAATTAAATACTATTCTGAAACTTAAAAAAAAATAATAGGGGTCATATAGGGAAAAAATATACCTATTACAAACTACAGTTAGTATTTTAACATTCTTTCATCAACAGTAACAAATGTACTATACCAATACTATGAGTTAACAATGGAGGGGGGGTAGTTAGGAGTATGAAAGGATTTCAGTTTCCTTTTTTTTTGCCTGTATTTCTTTTCTGGAGTGGTGAAAATGTTCTAAAAAATTGAAAAAAAAATTGCTTGTGCTGATGGATGCACAGCTGTATGGTGGTATCATAGCAATTCATTGTACACTTTGGATCTTTGGATAATTGTATGGTATGTGAACAATCTCAATAAATAAAAAAAATTTTAAATAAAAAAATAATAGAGGGGCATATAGGAAAAAGTATATATACCTATTGCAAACTATATACTACAGTTAGTAGTATTTTAACATTCTTCCATCAACAGTAACAAATGTACTGCACCAAAACTATGAATCAGTAATGCTAGGGGGGTGGTTAGGGGTATGGAATGATTTGATTTTCCTTTTTTTGTCTTTATTTTCTGGAGTAGTGAAAATGTTCTAAAAATTGAAAAAAAAATTAATTGTGGTGATGGATGTACAGCTGTATGATGGTACCATGGCAATTGATTGTACACTTTGGATCTTTGGATAATTGTATGGTATGTGAACAATTTCAATAAAAAATTAAAAAAAAAAAAAAACCCAGTTGAAGCTAGACTAAGCTATACTTGCTTTCTCCAAGAATGCTGCTTTCTCCCACAGTGACATCCTACAGCTCAGCCTGCCATGGGGGTGGGGGCTCCCGGCGTGGGTCTCCAGTTTTTACTTACAGATTTTACGCTGCGATCTCAGCCATTCCACCCAATCGAGGTTGGTGTATGATGTGTGGACAGTCATGGTTGCCCCCAGCAGTTACTTCAGATTATTTACTACTTCTTCCTGGTTGTTTATTAGTTGTTCCAGGGGACTAACTAAATTCCACACCTCTCTATGCCGTCACCTGCCCCTCTCTCTCTCTTTTTTTTTTTTTAACATTTGTAGTAATTCATGCAAGAACCTATTTATGGGGGAGGGCGGGGCAAGATGGTGGACTGGTGAGCTGTATGTTTTAGTTTCTCCTCCAGGAAAGTAGGTAGAAAGCCAGGAACTGCGTGGACTGGACACCACAAGAAATCTGACTTTGGGCATACTTCATACGACACTCATGAAAATCTGGAACTGCTGAGATCAGTGACATCTGTAAGTTTTTGTGGCCGGGGACCCACAACCCTCGTTGCCAGGCTCAGTCCCGTGGGAGGAGGTGCTGTCAGCTCCAGGAAGGAGAAGGGAGAACTGCAGTGGCAGCCCTTATTGGAAACTCATTCTACTGATCCAAACTCCAACCATAGATAGACTGAGACCAGACACCAGAGAATCTGAGAGCAGCCAGCCCAGCAGACAGGAGACAGGCATAGAAAAAAACAGCACAAAAAACTCCAAAATAAAAACGGAGGATTTCTTGGAGTTCTGGTGAACATAGAAAGGGGAAGGGCAGACCTCAGGCCCTGAGGCTCATATACAAATCCCGAAGAAAAGCTGATCTCTCTGCCCTGTGGACCTTTCCTTAATGGCCCTAATTGCTTTGTCTCTTAGCATTTCAATAACCCATTAGATCTGTGAGGAGGGCCCCCCTTTTTTTTAATCCTTTTTTCTTTTTCTAAAACAATTACTCTAAGAAGCCCAATACAGAAAGCTTCAAAGACTTGCAATTTGGGCAGATCAAGACAAGGGCAGAACTAAGAGAGCCCTGAGACAAAAGGCAATAATCCAGTGGTTGAGAAAATTCACTAAACACCACAACTTCCCAAGAAAAGGGGGGTGTCCGCTCACAGCCATCATCCTGGTGGACAGGAAACACTCCTGCCCGTCGCCAGCCCCATAGCCCAGAGCTGCCCCAGACAACCCAGTGTGACGGAAGTGCTTCAAATAACAGGCACACACCACAAAACTGGGGGTGGACATTAGCCTTCCCTGCAACCTCAGCTGGTTGTCCCACAGTTGGGAAGGTGGAGCGGTGTGAATTAACAAAGCCCCATTCAGCCATCATTTCAGCAGACTGGAAGCCTCCCTACACAGCCCAGCAGCCCAGAACTGCCCTGGGGGAACGGCACTCACCTGTGACATAGCACAGTCATCCCTCAACAGAGGACCAGGGGGTGCACGGCCTGGAAGAGGGACCCACTTGCAAGTCTCGGGAGCCATACGCCAGTACCAAGGACTTGTGGGTCAGTGGCAGAGACAAACTGTGGCAGGACTGAACTGAAGGATTAGACTATTGCAGCAGCTTTAAAACTCCAGGATCACCAGGGAGATTTGATTGTTAGAGCCACCCCCCCTCCCTGACTGCCCAGAAACATGCCCCATATACAGGGCAGGCAACACCAACTACACACGCAAGCTTGGTACACCAATTGGACCCCACAAGACTCACTCCCCCACTCACCAAAAAGGCAAAGCAGGGGAGAACTGGCTTGTGGAGAACAGGTGGCTCGTGGACGCCACCTGCTGGTTAGTTAGAGAAAGTGTACTCCACGAAGCTGTAGATCTGATAAATTAGAGATAAGGACTTGAGTTGGTCTACACATCTTAAAAGAACCCTATCAAGTTCAGCAAATGCCAAGAGGCCAAAAACAACAGAAAATTATAAAGCATATGAAGATACCGGACGATATGGATAACCCAAGCCCAAGTACCCAAATCAAAAGATCAGAAGAGACACAGCACCTAGAGCAGCTACTCAAAGAACTAAAGATGAACAATGAGACCATAGTACGGTATACAAAGGATATCAAGAAGACCCTGGAAGAGCATAAAGAAGACATTGCAAGACTAAATAAAAAAATGGATGATCTTATGGAAATTAAAGAAACTGTTGACCAAATTAAAAAGATTCTGGACACTCATAGTACAAGACTAGAGGAAGTTTAACAACGAATCAGTGACCTGGAAGATGACAGAATGGAAAATGAAAGCATAAAAGAAAGAATGGGAAAAAAATTTGAAAAAATCAAAACGGACGTCAGGGATATGATAGATAATATAAAATGTCCGAATATAAGACTTATTGGTGTTCCATAAGGGGAAGAAAAGGGTAAAGGTCTAGGAAGAGTATTCAAAGAAATTGTTGGGGAAAACTTCCCAAATCTTCTAAACAACATAAATACACAAATCATAAATGCTCAGCGAACTCCAAATAGAATAAATCCAAATAAACCCACTCCGAGACATATTCTGATCACACTGTCAAACACACAAGAGAAGGAGCAAGTTCTGAAAGCAGCAAGAGAAAAGCAATTCACCACATACAAAGGAAACAGCATAAGACTAAGTAGTGACTACTCAGCAGCCACCATGGAGGCGAGAAGGCAGTGGCATGATATATTTAAAATTCTGAGTGAGAAAAATTTCCAACCAAGAATCCTTTATCCAGCAAAGCTCTCCTTCAAATTTGAGGGAGAGCTTAAATTTTTCACAGACAAACAAATGCTGAGAGAGTTTGCTAACAAGAGACCTGCCCTACTGGAGATACTAAAGGGAGCCCTACAGACAGAGAAACAAAGAAAGGACAGAGAGACTTGGAGAAATGTTCAGTACTATAGAGATTCGGTATGGGTACATTAAAGGATATTAATAGAGAGGGGGAAAAATATATATGACAAACATAAACCAAAGGATAAGATGGCTGATTCAAGAAATGCCTTCACAGTTATAACGTTGAATGTAAATGGATTAAACTTCCCAATTAAAAGATATAGATTTGCAGAATGGATCAATAAAATGAACCATCAATATGTTGCATACAAGAGACTCATCTTAGACACAGGGACACAAAGAAATTGAAAGTGAAAGGATGGAAAAAAATATTTCATGCAAGCTACAGCCAAAAGAAAGCAGGTGTAGCAATATTAATCTCTGATAAAATAGACTTCAAATGCAGGGATGTTTTGAGAGACAAAGAAGGCCACTACATACTAATAAAAGGGGCAATTCAACAAGAAGAAATAACAATCATAAATGTCTATGCTCCCAATCAGGGTGCCACAAAATACATGAGAGAAACACTGGCAAAACTAAAGGAAGCAATTGATGTTTCCACAATAATTGTGGGAGACTTCAACACATCACTCTCTCCTATAGATAGATCAACCAGACAGAAGACCAATAAGGAAATTGAAAACCTGAACAATCTGATAAATGAATTAGATTTAACAGACATATACAGAACATTACATCCCAGATCACCAGGATACACATACTTTTCTAGTGCTCACAGAACTTTCTCCAGAATAGATCATATGCTGGGACATAAAACAAGCCTCAATAAATTAAAAAAGATTGAAATTATTCAAAGCACATTCTCTGACCACAATGGAATACAATTAGAAGTCAATAACCATCAGAGACTTAGAAAATTCACAAATATCTGGAGGTTAAACAACACACTCCTAAACAATCAGTGGGTTAAAGAAGAAATAGCAGGAGAAATTGCTAAATATATAGAGACGAATGAAAATGAGAACACAACATACCAAAACTTATGGGATGCAGCAAAAGCAGTGCTGAGGGGGAAATTTATAGCACTAAACGCATATATTAAAAAGGAAGAAAGAGCCAAAATCAAAGAACTAATGGATCAACTGAAGAAGCTAGAAAATGAACAGCAAACCAATCCTAAACCAAGTAGAAGAAAAGAAATAACAAGGATTAAAGCAGAAATAAATGACATAGAGAACAAAAAAAACAATAGAGAGGATAAATATCACCAAAAGTTGGTTCTTTGAGAAGATCAACAAGATTGACAAGCCCCTAGCTAGACTGACAAAATCAAAAAGAGAGAAGACCCATATAAACAAAATAATGAATGAAAAAGGTGACATAACTGCAGATCCTGAAGAAATTTAAAAACTTATAAGAGGATACTATGAACAACTGTATGGCAGCAAACTGGATAATGTAGAGGAAATGGACAATTTCCTGGAAACATATGAACAACCTAGACTGACCAGAGAAGAAATAGAAGACCTCAACCAACCCATCACAAGCAAAGAGATCCAATCAGTCATCAAAAATCTTCCCACAAATAAATGCCCAGGGCCAGATGGCTTCACAGGGGAATTCTACCAAACTTTCCAGAAAGAACTGACACCAATCTTACTCAAACTCTTTCAAAACATTGAAAAAAATGGAACACTACCTAACTCATTTTATGAAGCTAACATCAATCTAATACCAAAACCAGGCAAAGATGCTACAAAAAAGGAGAACTACCGGCCAATCTCCCTAATGAATATAGATGCAAAAATCCTCAACAAAATACTTGCAAATCGAATCCAAAGACACATTAAAAAAATCATACACCATGACCAAGTGGGGTTCATTCCAGGCATGCAAGGATGGTTCAACATAAGAAAATCAATCAATGTATTACAACACATTAAAAATTCGAAAGGGAAAAATCATGATCATCTTAATAGATGCTGAAAAAGCATTTGACAAAATCCAACATCCGTTTTTGATAAAAACATTTCAAGAGGAGGCGGGGCAAGATGGCAGACTGGTGAGCTGTATGTTTTAGTTACTCCTCCAGGAAAGTAGGTAAAAAGCCAGGAACTGCGTGGACTGGACACCACAGAGCAATCTGTCTTTGGGCATATTTCATACAACGCTCATGAAAACGTGGAACTGCTGAGATCAGCGAAATCTGTAAGTTTTTGCGGCCAGGGGACCCGCGCCCCTCCCTGTCAGGCTCAGTCCCGGGGGAGGAGGGGCTGTCAGCTCCGGGAAGGAGAAGGGAGAACTGCAGTGGCTGCTCTTATCGGAAACTCATTTTACTGATTCAAACTCCAACCATAGATAGACTGAGACCAGACACCAGAGACTCTGAGAGCAGCCAGCCCAGCAGAGAGGAGACAGGCATAGAAAAAAAACAACACGAAAAACTCCAAAATAAAAGCAGAGGATTTTTCGAGTTCTGGTGAACACAGAAAGGGGAAGGGCGGAGATCAGGCCTTGAGGCGCATATGCAAATCCCGAAGCAAAGCTGATCTCTCTGCCCTGTGCACCTTTCCTTAATGGCCCTGGTTGCTTTGTCTATTAGCATTTCAATAACCCATTAGATCTCTGAGGAGGGCCGTTTTTTTTTGTTTTGTTTTCTTTTTAAATCCTTTTTGCTTTTTCTAAAACAATTACTCTAAGAAGCTCAATACAGAAAGCTTCAAAGAATTGAAATTTGGGCACGTCAAGTCAAGAGCAGAACTAAGAGAGCTCTGAGACAAAAGGCAATAATCCAGTGGCTGAGAAAATTCACTAAACAACACAACTTCCCAAGAAAAGGGGGGTGTCCGCTCACAGCCACCATCCTGGTGGGCAGGAAACACTCCTACCCATCGCCAGCCCCATAGCCCAGAGCTGCCCCAGACAACCCAGTGTGACGGAAGTGCGTCAAATAACAGGCACACACCACAAAACTGGGCGTGGACGTTAGCCTTCCCTGCAACCTCAGCTGAATGTCCCAGAGCTGGGAAGGGGGAGCAGTGTGAATTAACAGAGCCCCATTCAGCCATCATTTGAGCAGACTGGGAGCCTCCCAACACAGCCCAGCAGCCCAGAACTGCCCTGGGGGGACGGCACTCACCTGTGACATAGCACAGTCATCCCTCAACAGAGGACCTGGGTTGCATAGCCTGGAAGAGGGGCCCACTTGCAAGTCTCAGGAGCCATACGCCAATACCAAAGACTTGTGGGTCAGTGGCAGAGACAAACTGTGGCAGGACTGAACTGAAGGATTAGACTATTGCAGCAGCTTTAAAACTCTAGGATCATCAGGGAGATTTGATTGTTAGGGCCACCCCCCCTCCCCGACTGCCCAGAAACACGCCCCACATACAGGGCAGGCAACAGCAACTACACACGCAAGCTTGGTACACCAATTGGGCCCCACAAGACTCACTCCCCCACTCACCAAAAAGGCTAAGCAGGGGAGATCTGGCTTGTGGAGAACAGGTGGCTCGTGGACGCCACCTGCTGGTTACTTAGAGAAAGTCTACTCCACGAACCTGTAGATCTGATAAATTAGAGATAAGGACTTCAACTGGTCTACAAACCCTAAAAGAACCCTATCAAGTTCAGCAAATGCCACGAGGCCAAAAACAACAGAAAATTATAAAGCATATGAAAAAACCAGACGATATGGATAACCCAAGCCCAAGCACCCAAATCAAAAGACCAGAAGAGACACACCTAGAGCAGCTACTCAAAGAACTAAAGATGAACAATGAGACCATAGTACGGGATATGAAGGAAATCAAGAAGACCCTAGAAGAGCATAAAGAAGACATTGCAAGACTAAATAAAATAATGGATGATCTTATGGAAATTAAAGAAACTGTTGACCAAATTAAAAAGATTCTGGACACTCATAGTACAAGACTAGAGGAAGTTGAAAAACGAATCAGTGACCTGGAAGATGACAGAATGGAAAATGAAAGCATAAAAGAAAGAATGGGGAAAAAAATTGAAAAACTCGAAGTGGACCTCAGGGATATGATAGATAATATGAAACGTCCGAATATAAGACTCATTGGTGTCCCAGAAGGGGAAGAAAAGGGTAAAGGTCTAGGAAGAGTATTCAAAGAAATTGTTGGGGAAAACTTCCCAAATCTTCTAAACAACATAAATACACAAATCATAAATGCTCAGCGAACTCCAAATAGAATAAATCCAAAAAAACCCACTCCGAGACATATACTGATCACACTGTCAAACATAGAAGAGAAGGAGCAAGTTCTGAAAGCAGCAAGAGAAAAGCAATTCACCACATACAAAGGAAACAGCATAAGACTAAGTAGTGACTACTCAGCAGCCACCATGGAGGCGAGAAGGCAGTGGCACGATATATTTAAAATTCTGAGTGAGAGGAATTTCCAGCCAAGAATACTTTATCCAGCAAAGCTCTCCTTCAAATTTGAGGGAGAGCTTAAATTTTTCACAGACAAAGAAATGCTGAGAGAATTTGCTAACAAGAGACCTGCCCTACTGGAGATACTAAAGGGAGCCCTACAGACAGAGAAACAAAGACAGGACAGAGAGACTTGGAGAAAGGTTCAGTACTAAAGAGATTCGGTATGGGTACAATAAAGGATATTAATAGAGAGAGGGAAAAATATGGCAAACATAATCCAAAGGATAAGATGGCCGATTCAAGAAATGCCTTCACGGTTTTAACGTTGAATGTAAATGGATTAAACTCCCCAATTAAAAGATATAGATTCGCAGAATGGATCAAAAAAAATGAACCATCAATATGTTGCATACAAGAGACTCATCTTAGACACAGGGACACAAAGAAACTGAAAGTGAAAGGATGGAAAAAAATATTTCATGCAAGCTACAGCCAAAAGAAAGCAGGTGTAGCAATATTAATCTCAGATAAAATAGACTTCAAATGCAGGGATGTTTTGAGAGACAAAGAAGGCCACTACATACTAATAAAAGGGGCAATTCAGCAAGAAGAAATAACAATCGTAAATGTCTATGCACCCAATCAAGGTGCCACAAAATACATGAGAGAAACATTGGCAAAACTAAAGGAAGCAATTGATGTTTCCACAATAATTGTGGGAGACTTCAACACATCACTCTCTCCTATAGATAGATCAACCAGACAGAAGACCAATAAGGAAATTGAAAACCTAAACAATCTGATAAATGAATTAGATTTAACAGACATCTACAGGACATTACATCCCAAATCACCAGGATACACATACTTTTCTAGTGCTCACGGAACTTTCTCCAGAATAGATCATATGCTGGGACATAAAACAAGCCTCCATAAATTTAAAAAGATTGAAATTATTCAAAGCACATTCTCTGACCACAATGGAATACAATTAGAAGTCAATAACCATCAGAGACTTAGAAAATTCACAAATACCTGGAGGTTAAACAACACACTCCTAAACAATCGGTGGGTTAAAGAAGAAATAGCAAGAGAAATTGCTAAATATATAGAGACGAATGAAAATGAGAACACAACATACCAAAACCTATGGGATGCAGCAAAAGCAGTGCTAAGGGGGAAATTTATAGCACTAAACGCATATATTAAAAAGGAAGAAAGAGCCAAAATCAAAGAACTAATGGATCAACTGAAGAAGCTAGAAAATGAACAGCAAACCAATCCTAAACCAAGTACAAGAAAAGAAATAACAAGGATTAAAGCAGAAATAAATGACATAGAGAACAAAAAAACAATAGAAAGGATAAATATCACCAAAAGTTGGTTCTTTGAGAAGATCAACAAGATTGACAAGCCCCTAGCTAGACTGACAAAATCAAAAAGAGAGAAGACCCATATAAACAAAATAATGAATGAAAAAGGTGACATAACTGCAGATCCTGAAGAAATTAAAAAAATTATAAGAGGATATTATGAACAACTGTATGGCAACAAACTGGATAATGTAGAAGAAATGGACAATTTCCTGGAAACATATGAACAACCTAGACTGACCAGAGAAGAAATAGAAGACCTCAACCAACCCATCACAAGCAAAGAGATCCAATCAGTCATCAAAAATCTTCCCACAAATAAATGCCCAGGGCCAGATGGCTTCACAGGGGAATTCTACCAAACTTTCCAGAAAGAACTGACACCAATCTTACTCAAACTCTTTCAAAACATTGAAAAAAATGGAACACTACCTAACTCATTTTATGAAGCTAACATCAATCTAATACCAAAACCAGGCAAAGATGCTACAAAAAAGGAAAACTACCGGCCAATCTCCCTAATGAATATAGATGCAAAAATCCTCAACAAAATACTTGCAAATCGAATCCAAAGACATATTTAAAAAATCATACACCATGACCAAGTGGGGTTCATTCCAGGCATGCAAGGATGGTTCAACATAAGAAAAACAATCAATGTATTACAACACATTAAAAACTCGAAAGGGAAAAATCAATTGATCATCTCAATAGATGCTGAAAAAGCATTTGACAAAATCCAACATCCATTTTTGATAAAAACACTTCAAAAGGTAGGAATTGAAGGAAACTTCCTCAACATGATAAAGAGCATATATGAAAAACCCACAGCCAGCATAGTACTCAATGGTGAGAGACTGAAAGCCTTCCCTCTAAGATCAGGAACAAGACAAGGATGCCCGCTGTCACCACTGTTATTCAACATTGTGCTGGAAGTGCTAGCCAGGGCAATCCGGCAAGACAAAGAAATAAAAGGCATCCAAATTGGAAGAGAAGAAGTAAAACTGTCATTGTTTGCAGATGATATGATCTTATATCTAGAAAACCCTGAGAAATCAACGATACCCCTACTAGAGCTAATAAACAAATTTAGCAAAGTAGCGGGATACAAGATTAATGCACATAAGTCAGTAATGTTTCTATATGCTAGAAATGAACAAACTGAAGAGACACTCAAGAAAAAGATACCATTTTCAATAGCAACTAAAAAAATCAAGTACCTAGGAATAAACTTAACCAAAGATGTAAAAGACCTATACAAAGAAAACTACATAACTCTACTAAAAGAAATAGAAGGGGACCTTAAAAGATGGAAAAATATTCCATGTTCATGGATAGGAAGGCTAAATGTCATTAAGATGTCAATTCTACCCAAACTCATCTACATATTCAAAGCAATCCCAATCAAAATTCCAACAACCTACTTTGCAGACTTGGAAAAGCTAGTTATCAAATTTATTTGGAAAGGGAAGATGCCTCGAATTGCTAAAGACACTCTAAAAAAGAAAAACGAAGTGGGAGGACTTACACTCCCTGACTTTGAAGCTTATTATAAAGCCACAGTTGCCAAAACCGCATGGTACTGGAACAAAGATAGATATATAGATCAATGGAATCGAATTGAGAATTCAGAGATAGACCCTCAGATCTATGGCCGACTGATCTTTGATAAGGCCCCCAAAGTCACTGAACTGAGCCATAATGGTCTTTTCAACAAATGGGGCTGGGAGAGTTGGATATCCATATCCAAAAGAATGAAAGAGGACCCCTACCTCACCCCCTACACAAAAATTAACTCAAAATGGACCAAAGATCTCAATATAAAAGAAAGTACCATAAAACTCCTAGAAGATAATGTAGGAAAACATCTTCCAGACCTTGTATTAGGAGGCCACTTCCTAGACTTTACACCCAAAGCACAAGCAACAAAAGAGAAAATAGATAAATGGGAACTCCTCAAGCTTAGAAGTTTCTGCACCTCAAAGGAATTTCTCAAAAAGGTAAAGAGGCAGCCAACTCAATGGGAAAAAATTTTTGGAAACCATGTATCTGACAAAAGACTGATATCTTGCATATACAAAGAAATCCTACAACTCAATGACAATAGTACAGACAGCCCAATTATAAAATGGGCAAAAGATATGAAAAGACAGTTCTCTGAAGAGGAAATACAAATGGCCAAGAAACACATGAAAAAATGTTCAGCTTCACTAGCTATTAGAGAGATGCAAATTAAGACCACAATGAGATACCATCTAACACCGGTTAGAATGGCTGCCATTAAACAAACAGGAAACTACAAATGCTGGAGGGGATGTGGAGAAATTGGAACTCTTATTCATTGTTGGTGGGACTGTATAATGGTTCAGCCACTCTGGAAGTCAGTCTGGCAGTTCCTTAGAAAACTAGATATAGAGCTACCATTCGATCCAGCGATTGCACTTCTCGGTATATACCCGGAAGATCGGAAAGCAGTGACACGAACAGATATCTGCACGCCAATGTTCATAGCAGCATTATTCACAATTGCCAGGAGATGGAAACAACCCAAATGTCCTTCAACAGATGAGTGGATAAATAAAATGTGGTATATACACACGATGGAATACTATGCGGCAGTAAGAAGGAACGATCTGGTGAAACATATGACAACATGGATGAACCTTGAAGACATAATGCTGAGCGAAATAAGCCAGGCACAAAAAGAGAAATATTATATGCTACCACTAATGTGAACTTTGAAAAATGTAAAACAAATGGTTTATAATGTAGAATGTAGGGGAACTAGCAGTAGAGAGCAATTAAGGAAGGGGGAACAATAATCCAAGAAGAACAGATAAGCTATTTAACGTTCTGGGGATGCCCAGAAATGACTATGGTCTGTTAATTTCTGATGGATGTAGTAGGAACAAGTTCACTGAAATGTTGCTATATTATGTAACTTTCTTGGGGTAAAGTAGGAACATGTTGGAAGTTAAGCAGTTATCTTAGGTTAGTTGTCTTTTTCTTACTCCCTTGTTATGGTCTCTTTGAAATGTTCTTTTATTGTATGTTTGTTTTCTTTTTAACTTTTTTTTTCATACAGTTGATTTAAAAAAGAAGGGAAAGTTAAAAAAAAAAAAAAAAGAAAAAGAAAAAAAGAAAAACAAGGAAAAAAAAAAAAAAAACATTTAGTGCCCCCTTGAGGAGCCTGTGGAGAATGCAGGGGTATTCGCCTGCCCCACCTCCATGGTTGCTAACATGACCACAGACATGGGGGACTGGTGGTTTGATGGGTTGAGCCCTCTACCATAAGTTTTACCCTTGGGAAGACGGTTGCTGCAGGGGAGAGGCTAGGCCTCCCTGTATTTGTGCCTAAGAGTCTCCTCCTGAATGCCTCTTTGTTGCTCAGATGTGGCCCTCCCTCTCTGGCTAAGCCAACTTGAAAGGTGAAATCACTGCCCTCCCCCCTACGTGGGATCAGACACCCAGGGAAGTGAATCTCCCTGGCAACGTGGAATATGACTCCCGGGGAGGAATGTAGACCCGGCATCGTGGGATGGAGAACATCTTCTTGACCAAAAGTGGGATGTGAAAGGAAATGAAATAAGCTTCAGTGGCAGAGAGATTCCAAAACGAGCTGAGAGATCACTCTGGTGGGCACTCTTACACACACTTTAGACAACCTTTTTTAGGTTCTAAAGAACTGGGGTAGCTGGTGGTGGATACCTGAAACTATTAAACTACAACCCAGAACCCATGAATCTCGAAGACAGTTGTATAAAAATGTAGCTTATGAGGGGTGACAGTGGGATTGGGAATGCCATAAGGACCAAACTCCACTTTGTCTAGTTTAGGGATGGATGTGTAGAAAAGTAGGGGAAGCAAACAAACAGACAAAGGTACCCAGTGTTCTTTTTTACTTCAATTGCTCTTTTTCACTCTAATTATTATTCTTGTTATTTTTGTGTGTGTGCTAATGAAGGTGTCAGGGATTGATTTAGGTGATGAATGTACAACTATGTAATGGTACTGTAAACAATCGAAAGTACAATTTGTTTTGTATGACTGCGTGGTACGTGAATATATCTCAATAAAATGATGATTAAAAAAAATAAAAAATAAAAAAGAAGGGAAAGTTAAAAAAAAGAAAAAAAAGAAAAAAGACAAACAAGGAAAAAAAAAAAAAAGATGTAGTGCCCCCTTGAGGAGCCTGTGGAGAATGCAGGGGTATTCGCCTACCCCACCTCCATGGTTGCTAACATGACCACAGACATAGGGGACTGGTGGTTTGATGGGTTGAGCCCTCTACCATAAGTTTTACCCTTGGGAAGACGGTTGCTGCAAAGGAGAGGCTAGGCCTCCCTGTATTTGTGCCTAAGAGTCTCCTCCTGAATGCCTCTTTGTTGCTCAGATGTGGCCCTCTCTCTCTGGCTAAGCCAACTTGAAAGGTGAAATAACTGCCCTCCCCCCTACGTGGGATCAGACACCCAGGGAAGTGAATCTCCCTGGCAACGTGGAATATGACTCCCGGGGAGGAATGTAGACCCGGCATCGTGGGATGGAGAACATCTTCTTGACCAAAAGGGGGATGTGAAAGGAAATGAAATAAGCTTCAGTGGCAGAGAGATTCCAAAACGAGCCGAGAGATCACTCTGGTGGGCACTCTTACGCACACTTTAGACAACCCTTTTTAGGTTCTAAAGAATTGGGGTAGCTGGTGGTGGATACCTGAAACTATTAAACTACAACCCAGAACCCATGAATCTTGAAGACAGTTGTATAAAAATGTAGCTTATGAGGGGTGACAGTGGGATTGGGAATGCCATAAGGACCAAACTCCACTTTGTCTAGTTTATGGATGGATGTGTAGAAAAGTAGGGGAAGCAAACAAACAGACAAAGGTACCCAGTGTTCTTTTTTACTTCAATTGCTCTTTTTCACTCTAATTATTATTCTTGTTATTTTTGTGTGTGTGCTAATGAAGGTGTCAGGGATTGATTTAGGTGATGAATGTACAACTATGTAATGGTACTGTAAACAATCGAAAGTACAATTTGTTTTGTATGACTGCGTGGTATGTGAATATATCTCAATAAAATGATGATTAAAAAAAAAAAGTACATACTCTTAAAAAAAAAAAAAAAACATTTCAAAAGGTAGGAATTGAAGGAAACTTCCTCAATATGATAAAGAGCATATATGAAAAACCCACAGCCAGCATAGTACTCAATGGTGAGAGACTGAAAGCCTTCTCTATAAGATCAGGAACAAGACAAGGATGCCCGCTGTCACCACTGTTATTCAACATTGTGCCGGAAGTGCTAGCCAGGGCAATCCGGCAAGGCAAAGAAATAAAAGGCATCCAAATTGGAAAAGAAGAAGTAAAACTGTCATTGTTTGTAGATGATATGATCTTATATCTGGAAAACCGTGAGAAATCGACGATACAGCTACTAGAGCTAATAAACAAATTTAGCAAAGTAGCGGGATACAAGATTAATGCACATAAGTCAGTAATGTTTCTATATGCTAGAAATGAACAAACTGAAGAGACACTCAAGAAAAAGATACCATTTTCAATAGCAACTAAAAAAATCAAGTACCTAGGAATAAACTTAACCAAAGATGTAAAAGACCTATACAAAGAAAACTACATAACTCTACTAGAAGAAATAGAAGGGGACCTGAAAAGATGGAAAAATATTCTATGTTCATGGATAGGAAGGCTAAATGTCATTAAGGTGTCAATTCTACCCAAACTCATCTACAGATTCAATGCAATCCCCATCAAAATTCCAACAACCTACTTTGCAGACTTGGAAAAGCTAGTTATCAAATTTATTTGGAAAGGGTAGATGCCTCAAATTGCTAAAGACACTCTATAAAAGAAAAACGAAGTGGGAGGACTTACACTCGCTGACTTTGAAGCTTATTATAAAGCCACAGTTGTCAAAACAGCATGGTACTGGCACAAAGATAGACATATAGATCAATGGAATCGAATTGAGAATTCAGAGATAGACCCGCAGATCTATGGCCGACTGATCTTTGATAAGGCCCCCAAAGTCACTGAACTGAGTCATAATGGTCTTTTCAACAAATGGGGCTGGGAGAGTTGGATATCCATATCCAAAAGAATGAAAGAGGACCCCTACCTCACGCCCTACACAAAAATTAACTCAAAATGGATGAAAGATCTTAATATAAAAGAAAGTACCATAAAACTCCTAGAAGATAATGTAGGAAAACAAGGAAAAAAATACGTAGTGCCCCCTTGAGGAGCCTGTGGAGAATGCAGGGGCATTGGCCTACCCCACCTCAATGGTTGCTAACATGACCACAGACATAGGGGACTGGTGGTTTGATGGGTTGGGCCCTCTACCATAGGTTTTACCCTTGGAAAGATGGTTGCTTTAAAGGAGAAGCTAGGCCTCCCTATAATTGTGCCTAAGAGCCTCCTCCCGAATGCCTCTTTGTTGTTCAGATGTGGCCCTCTCTCTCTAGCTAAGCCAACTTGAAAGGTGAAATCACTGCCCTCCCCCCTATGTGGTATCACACACCCAGGGGAGTGAATCTCCCTGGCAACGTGGAATATGACTCCCGGGGAGGAATGTAGACCTGGCATTGTGGGACGGAAAACATCTTCTTGACCAAAAGGGGGATGTGAAAGGAAATGAAATAAGCTTCAGTGGCAGAGAGATTCCAAAAGGAGCCGAGAGGTCACTCTGGTGGGCACTCTTACGCACAATTTAGACAACCCTTTTTAGGTTCTAAAGAATTGGGGTAGCTGGTGGTGGATACCTGAAACTATCAAACTACAACCCAGAACCCATGAATCTCGAAGACAATTGTATAAAAATGTAGCTTATGAGGGGTGACAATGGGATTGGGAAAGCCATAAGGACCACACTCCACTGTGTCTAGTTTATGGATGGATGAGTAGAAAAATAGGGGAAGGAAACAAACAAACAAACAGACAAAGGTATCCAGTGTTCTTTTTTACTTCAATTGCTCTTTTTCACTTTAATTATTATTATTGTTATTTTTGTGTGTGTGCTAATGAAGGTGTCAGGGATTGATTTAGGTGATGAATGTACCGTTTGTTTTATATGACTGCGTGGTATGTGAATATATCTCAATAAAATGAAGTTTAAAAAATAGTAAGAAAAAAAACAAAAAATAGATTGGGGTGATGAATTCACAACTATATGATGGTACTATGAACAGCAGATTGTACACCATGGATGATTGTATGGTATGTGAATATATCTCAATAAAACTGAATTTAAAAAAAACGAACCTGTTTATATTTGTAGTGTTAATCAATGATATACATAACTTTAAACAACCACTTTCAATCAAACTCACTTACAATATGGCACTATTACTGAAAATCCTAATAATGATCTACCATCACCTCTATCCATTCCCAAACATTTAAGTTCAAGCTTTGTTAACAATTCTGTACCTATTAGGTAACCACTCCCCCTTCTCTAGCTTCTTTGTGTCTCTAGGCACCTTATATTCTATATTTTAAGCCTCTAGGTTTACGTGTTCTAGTTAGTTCATATTAGTGAAATCATATAATATCTGTTGTTTTGCTTCTGGCTTATTTCACTCAGCATTATGTCCTCAAGGTTCATCCATGTTATCACATGATTCAGGACCTCATTCCTTCTTACTGCTGCATAATATGTATGTATATTCTTGGTTCTTTTTTTAAACACTTTTATTGTGAAATTTAACATATGTATACATTACAGTGATAACTTTCAAATTACGATTTACAAATAATTAGCAAATTTCAAAGGGTTACTGTTAGGTTTTTCAATCCAGAAGAGAAGAGAAGAGATGAAAACTTGAACAAAAGGGGTTTTATTGTCCGGCCGTGTGCAGGTGGGCTGAAGCCAATGAATATGGCGACAGCCCTGAGCCAAGAGAACAGTAGGGCTTATAAAGGATGATTGACGGAAAGTTCTTTTTCCAGGGAAAGGGAGGCCAGCAGGTCTAGGTATGGCAGTTTCCCAGTGGCTACTTTGGGGAAATGGGGTAGCTGGCAAGTTTCCATTGGCCAGTTTGAAAGTGGGGGATTGGGAGTGGGAAAGTTCAAAACTTTAACGTTCAGGATTCCCAAGGGTGGGGGCGGTGGCTTATTGCAGATCTGCAGGGTTCCTAGGGCAGGGTGAGGTGCGGTGGCTCTATTGCAGAATTCCTAAGGGCAGGGGTGGGGTGAGGGCCCAGGATCTAAACCTAACAGTTACAGTTCCACAATTTCAATTATTTCCTTATTGTGAAATACAACATATACAGAAAGGTGATAACTTTCAATGTACAATTTAACATGTAGATATAGGTAATTTCAAAGAATGTTATGGGTTACAGTTCCACAGTTTCAGTTCTTTCCTTATTGTGAAATATAAGATATAGACTGAAAGGTGTTAAATTTCAAAGTACAATTTAACCTTATTATGACTTTTTCTGGTACAAGGAAAATGTTAAAAAAATAGATTGGGGTGATCAATGAACAACTATATGATGGTAATGTGATCAATTGATTGTATATTCTGGATGACTGTATGGTTGCGTGAAGAAATCTTATTAAAAAAAAGTAAATGAGCAATGGGGGGAAGAGGGGTTTGGGATGCTTTGGATGTTCTTTTTTTATTTTAATTTTATTTTATTCTTTGATGTAATGAAAATGTTCAAAGTTTGATGTGATGAAAGCACAACTACATGATATACTGTGAACAACTGATTGTACACTTTGAATGATTGTATGTTATGTGATTATATCGCAATAAAATTGCATTTAAAAAGTACAATTTAATGAGTAGCTAAAGAGCAAATATCAAAGAATGTTATAGATTACAGTTCCACCCTTTCAGATATTTCCTTCTAGCTATTTTAATACCCTAGCAATTTTTTAACAATTATATAGAGATTCAGTATTTGTAATCCTTAATGAAATCCTGTCTTGTATGTTGCTACCCCTTCCTCTCATTTAATCACTTTCTTGATCTTCAGGGGTATCCACCCTAACTTGTTCATATTGAAAAGGGGTGTCAGTATTATGGGGAAGCGAGCTGCATCTCACTGTTGTTCTTAAAGAGGCTGTTGCCTCTGGGTTTTAGGACTTGTCTGGCATAGGAACACTCTGGTGGGTTTAAGTTTCTGAGAGATAAACATAGTGAGTGAAACTTTTATAGAATCTCAGATAGGAACCCAGGTATTTTGGGACTACTGTTGGTTAGGGCTTGGCATACTGTGGCCATTTGGGATCTAGCTGGAGTTCACATAAGTGTAATCTTCAGAATAGCCTCTCAACTCTATTTGAAATCTCTTAGCAACTGTAACCTTATTTTGTTACCTTTCTTTTCCCCTTTTGGTCAAGAAGGCATTTTTAATCCCTCGATGTCAGGGCTGTCTCATTCCTGGGAGTCATCTCTCAAGTCGCCAGGGAGATTAGATCCCACATAGGGAGAGATTAATGAATTTATTTGACAAACTGGGCTTAGAGAGAAAAAGGGTACATCTGAGCAACAAAAGAGGTTCTTTGGAGGTGACTCTTAGGCATAATTTTAGTAAGGCTTAGCCTCCCATTTAAATCCCTAACTTTCACAAGAGCAAGCCTTAAGATCAAGGGATTGACTTATTAAGTAGGGGATTCTTAATTTCACACAGCATATATTCTGTCCAGTATAAGCAATCAGTGTCTCACATTGTCTTCCCTTAGTTGTACAGTCATCACTCTCAATTTTAAACAATTATGATAACACAAAATATCCCAGAGCTCTTATCAGCCGGTAATTACTCATCTCTAGTATCAGTGTAGTGCTGGTAAGGTATTCCTATCAAATATAGTCTATAATATGCAATGAGTAGTTTTTCCATATACCACTCTGTTGTTAACTCTTTGTACCAGTGTCATATCTTAGAAGTATATCATGCAAAACAGCTTTTTTTTTAAAAAAAAAAAAAAAAACACTCAGAGAGGAGCTAAGATGGTGGCATAGAGAGGTGTGGAATTTAGTTAGTCCCCTAGAGCAATGAATAAACAACCAGGAATGACAAGTAAATAATCTGGAATAACTGCTGGGGGACAACTGTGACTGTCCACACATCATACACCAACCTGGATTGGGTGGAATGGCTGAGATCGCAGCATAAAATCTGTAAGTAAAAACTGCGGAAGCACGCCAGGTTCCCCCTCCCCCTGTGGCAGGCTAAGCTGCTGGACCTCCCTGTGGGAGAAAGCAGCATTCTTAGAGTGAGCAAATATAGCACAACCTAGCTCCGACTGGGGTTTTACTTAACAAATGTGGACTGCTGAATACAAGCTACAAACATAGACAAGAAGCAAAATACCCTGAGATCACTCCCAGTGGAGAGGAGTTGGGGCTGACAGAAAGGAAAAAAAATTAATTAAAACAGAAAAAATACAGAGACTTTTAGAGACTGACCTTAGAGAGCTGGAAAACACCTGTGCCCCAGTAGGGGAAGCCCAGAAGACCAGGTGCTCTATCTGACCCATGAGTGAAACTGGGGGGCCATGGACTGGCTCTGAAGGGGGGCTTTATTTCCCTTTTCTCTCTCTCAACCTAAGTGGCTCAGTGGAGCCTCACCATTTTTAGTTCACAGCACTCTGACCCAGACACAGGTGGAGTTGACAAAGTCAGAGAGACAAAGAACAATTCAAATGCAAAAGATAACTCCCTAGGGAGTGTATCTTCCCTAAGATGAAGGAGGCGGGGCCCAATTCAAGGGCCTGCCCTCCCCTCAGAACCCAGACCCCAGGCCCTGGGGGAACAGACAAAACGGAAACAACCTACACCAGTCCAGAGTGACAGGCTGACAGGCGCCACCTGCTGGGCAGGTTAGGAAAAGCACAGCGGATGGAGACCTCACAGGAAAGGCATCAAACCCTAAGACACACTCTCAGGGAGACTTGAAACTGAATATAACCCCATTCTGAGATCTGAATCCATTCTGGGTCTAGGAAAATCTGATTGGGGTAACCAGAGAAGCTAGATACCTAGACAACAGAGGACTACAAACTATGCTGGGAAGGGCAGAGATATGGCCCAGTCAAAGGAACAAACTTACACCTCAATCAAAATACAATTGAGATATTGTTTCACATTGATGAAACAGTCAATTAAAGATTTTCAAAGAAATCTGCTAAATCAAATAAAAAATGAAATCAATGAGTTCAGGGAACATATGGCAAAAGAGATAAAGGGTATAAAGAAAACACTGGGCAAACAAGGTAGAAATCGAAAGTTTGAAAAAATTGCTGGCAGAATCTATGGAAATGAAATGCACAACACAAGAGTTGAAAAACACAATGGAGACATACAACAGAAGAGTTCAAGAGGCAGAAGAAAACCCTCAGGAATTGGAGAACAAGACAACTGAAATCCTACACACAGAAGAACAGATAGGAAAAAGAATGGAAAAATATGAGCAATGTCTTAGGGAATTGAATGACAACATGAAACTCATAAATGTACAAGTCATGGGTGTTCCCAAAGGAGAAGAGAAAGAAAAAGGAGCAGAAGCAATAATAAAGGAAATAATCAATGAAAATTTCCCATCTCTTATGAAACACATAAAATTACAGATCCAAGAAGCACAGCATACCCCAAATAGAATAGATCCTAATAGACCTACACCAACACACTTAGTTATTAGATTATCAAATGTTAAAGACAAAGAATTCTGAAAGCAGCAAGAGAAAAGCAATCCATCATATACAAAGGAAGCTTGATAAGACTGTGCAGATTTCTCAGCAGAAACCATGGAGGCAAGAAGGAAGTGGTGTGATATATTGAAGATACTGAAAGAGAAAAACTGCCAATGAAGAATCCTATATCTGGCAAAACTCTCCTTCAAATATGAGGAACAGTTTAAAATATTCTCTGATAAACAGACAATGAGAGAGTTTGTGAACAAGATACCCACTCTACAGAAAATACTAAAGGGAGCACTACAGACAGATAGGAAAAGACAGGAGTGAGAGGTTTGGAACACAATTTTTGCTAACAGTGGCACAATAATGTAAGTATACCGAACAAAGATGACTGTGAGTATAGTTGAAAGAGGGAGGTTAGGAGCATGTAGGACATAAGAAGTAAAGAGGAAAGATAAAGTCTTGGACTGTATAACACAGTGAAACCTAGAGTGCTCAACAGTTATGGTTAAATGTACAAATATGTTAGTACATGAGGGAGAACAAATGAATGTCAGCCTTGCAAAGTGTTAAAAATGGGGTGATATTAGGAGGAAATAAATCAATGCAAACTAGAGACTATAGTTAACAGAAACATTGTATTATGCTTCCTTTAATGTAACAAAGCTGAAGTCCTATAAGGGGGTAAAAGGGATGGGTATGGAACTCTTGGCATTGGTGATGTTGTCTGACTCTTTTATTGTACTTTGGTTTAATTCTATCTGTCCTTTTGGTGCATTTTAGCTGTCATTTTGTTTTCTTTCTTTTTCTTTTTGTTTTGTCTCTCTACCCTCTTTGACTCTTCCTTCCCCTTTGTGGAAGAAATGGTAATGTCTTTATATAGATAGTGGTGATGGTGGTGAATGCATGAATATGTGATTATACAGGGAACCACGGATTGTTTACTAAGGACAGAATGTATGCTGGGTGAACAAAACCGTCTAAAAAAACAAACAACAAACGGGATGATGAAGAAACCTTGAGGGCACTATATTGAGTGAAATAAGTCAGACACAAAAGGACAAATTTTGTATGGTCTCACTGATATGAACTAATTACTATTTGTAAACCCATATACATGAAATATAAGTTACCAGGATATAGAACAAGGCTAAAGAATGGGGAGCGATTGCTTATTATGGACAGAATGTTTAACTAGGTTGAACTTAAGTATCTGGAAATAGAGGTGACAGTAACATGATATTGTAAGAACAACTAACAGCACTGAATAGTGTGTGAATGTGGTGGAAAGGGGAAGCTTAGAGTTATGTATGTCACCAGAAGGAAAGTTGGAGGTTAAAATATGGAAATGTATAAAACAGTGAATCTTGTCGTGGACAATGTCCATGATTAACCGTACAAATATTAGAAATCTCTTTAATGAAGTAGAACAAATGTATGGCACTATGACTAGAAGTTAATAATAGAGAGGTCTATAGGGAAAAATATACCTATTGCAAACTATGTACTATAGTTAGTAGTATTTTAACATTCTTTCATCAAAGTAACAAGTGTACTACCAATACTATGGGTGAATAATGGGGCTGGTGATGGTTAGGGGTATGGGAGGATTTGAGTTTTCTTTTTTGTTTTTATTTCTTTTCTGAAATAATGGATGCAAGCTGTATGATGGTACTGTGGGCAATGGATTGTGCACTTTGGATGATTGTATGATACGTGAACAATCTCAATAAAATTGAATTTTTTTAAAAAAACCACTCATTTATTATCTTAGTTATAGGTTAGAAACCCAACCCGTGTTTCACTGGCCTAAAAGCAAGATATTGGCAGAGCTGTGTTCCTTTCTGGAGGCCTGAAGGAAGAATCCATTTCCTTGGCTATCCACTTTCCTTGGCTTGTGGATCCTTCCTCCATCTTCAAAGGCAGCAATGGCAGGTTGAGTCTTTCTCATATTGCAACATTCTGACACTGTCTCTTCTAAGGTCTTCTTCTACTTTTAAGGACCGTTGTGATTATATTGGGCCCATGCAGATGGTCCAGGATAATCTCTCTATCTCATGGTCCTTAGCTTAGTCACATCTGTAAAGTCCTTTTTGCCATATAAGGTAACATATTCACAACTTCTGGAGATTAGGACGTAGACATCTTTAGAACGCCATTATCTTCCTACCATAGAATACTACCTTTTTCATGCCTCCACAGGGCATTTTGTTTTGTTTTGTTTTTTTCATTGTCAGTGTCACTTTTATTATAATTAATTTATAGTTTCCATTCACCATTATATTCAAAGCTTATTCAGAGAAATTAACCAGAAGTGTAATGGCAGAAGATCTTATAATACTCCATTTCACATAATAGTCAAGACTGTCTTCCAAGCCACATTCAGGAAGCTGATGATATAAGCTCTGGCAGTTTTCCAGAAATATTAGCCAAATAATTAAATCTCATTGTATCCATTAAAATCTACTGAGCAGCTTATCCTGCAGTTAACATTGTATTAGGTGTGTAAGGACAACTAGTGTGACTTTCAGTAAGTTAAAAATATATATATATTTAAGATTTATAATATTATTCACAGAATTCTTAGCATAGTTGTATTTTGAGGTTTGTATTGCTGAGAAATTTGAGGTTCATATTGTCTCTTAGGCATAAGGCTCATTCTGGGACTGCTACAAGATTCTGGAAGCTGGAGCCAAGTGTTGCTTTCATGATAAGAAGACAATGTTGGGACAATACTAACAGGAACAGCAGGCAAAACAGAAAGGTGTGACTCCCTTGTCCCTCTTCCTGCCTTCTAGTCTCTCTGTAGTGCCTCCTATTGGTGGAATCTGTCAGGATGTCAGCTGGCTTAGGAGAAGTGTAGTTCTGCATTTTCAGCCCCAGCATCATAGAGCAGAGTGTAGAAGCCTGGATATGAGATTGAGAGACAATAGCTTAGTAACTGACAAAGATACCATGAAAAAAGTAGTTTAGACAAATAACAGCCTGGGATTACATTATATTTTATAAAGGGTTAGTAGCTCCAATATTTAATAGTTTTTATAAACCATTAAAGAAAACCAACACAATAAAAATGGGCAAATATAAGATTAAAAAATTCACAATGGACAATAAACATGTGAAAATACTCTTAATCTCATTAGTGGTTATGGTAATGGCTTTGGGCGTAGACCCAGAATTAAAAAACAGTTCTTTGTTCAGAAGATATTGTGATAATTTATTTGTGTTACAGCAACTGAAACACAAGTTGGCACACCAGGCGTTAATGGATCAATGGATAGTGAGGGCTGTTCAGTAAACAGGAAGAGTATATTATAGCATTAGCATAAAAGTCATGCTAAAGGCAGGGTCTTCTTGGGCAATGCCCAGATATATGGAATTTAAATCTTCAGAACAAACACAGTCCATACCAAATCTACTGGTTGTAGAAACAGCAGCCACTTTAGAGAGCAGTACTAGAGAGATGGCTTGGCCCACTCCTCAGAACCACAGATGAATTCCATATGCCACGAGCCAGCTGTAGGAAGAGGGCATAAATCTAGTGTACAGGGTGATGGTGCACCTGAGCAGACCTGGGAGAGGCACAGAGCCAAGAGCAACTAACCAGAGAGTCTCTGGGTCGTGATGAGATACACAGATCATATCATATATCAACATCAAATGAGGTAAAATAAATTACTGAAGTCAGGGTACTGCTAGGTTAGCACATAGTCACAGAAAGAGGGGTTTTCCCTCTTTTGTTTTATTGTTCCCGAACCAGCAAAAATTGTCTTTGAGGACCCTTACAGAATTTTCTGTGCTGGCAGTGATTGGGTTGGCTTTGTTTTTCTAGAGGATAGACATTATTTTTTTAAAGGTATAGAAAAGATTTAAAAACTTGAAGAAAATGTTCTTTTATGTCAAAGACTTACTTTTAGACTCAGTTGAAGGCTTGTCGTCCAATGTATTGCACTCTGGAGTAGTAACCCAGCTTCATTACACTGCCGCATCTGAAGGAGTTGTACACCACCAGAAAGAAAACTTAGCTTTACTCAGAGCCAGTCTGTAGCACCCATGGAATCCAGGTTTCTTTACTTTACCATTTGGTTACCTTTTGGTATCTCTCTAAAGTCAGTCTTGGAGGATTCCCTCATACTTATTTCTCTTCTGCTTCTTTCTCTGTTCATGCCTGCCCCACTATCCACCTCCCACTTCCCCCCCTGATCTGGGTCCTTGGTTCCATTCTGGGAGCTGTAGGAACAGACCTGGACCCTAGATTTTTCAAAGTGGAGCATATACCAGACCAACAAACCTCTCTGTTGATAATCACAATGGTCCCAGTACACACTTCAATGGCTTATTATACTAAATGGTTCTCCCTTGGGGTAAAAAGAAGAAATAAAAGAGTTACCTGAAACAGGAAGCCCTGATCTGCCACAAAATTAAACCAAACACTAGACCTTTATAGCCCACTTAGGTTTATTTGCATGCTTCAGTGCTCTTGGGCTTTTACACTGGTCTCAGAGAATATTACAGTGATTTAGGGAACTAAATTTACTAACAGAATTAGGAAATTTTCTACTGCACCAATGCAATATTAAAAGGGACTATAGAGATTGTTAGGTGTAGAAATCGTTTATACATACATGGATATACCTGTAGTATACACTTATTTCCTTGCTCTGTCAGCTGAGAGGGCCTAGAAACAACGACACCCCACCAAAAAGCAAACCTAGCATCCAGATCTTGGTTTCCTGATACCATTCTCTAATAAAAGGAACTTGGCTCCTTGAAGAAATGGCTGATTCTAGGACTGGAGTAGGAGAGATACAGGATGAGCCTGGAGCATCTTATAGTGCCAGGAAGTAAGAAAGCACTAAACAAAAACATTGTGGGGGTAACATCAGAGGAACACAGGTGCCAACTGAAGGAGCTCCCAATGTTCAGTATTTTTTTTGAAAAAAATTAACATTTATTACTGTGAAAAATTAAATCATACATTCATTGTTATTCTCTTCCAATCCTGATAAAAACAAGAACAAAAATTAAGACTTGGCATTTTGTTACATAATTCATATTCCTCATGGTGAATATCAAAGTATTTTTACTTGAGGTACTACTTGCCTCTTAATCTAGAATTGTGCATTAACCTTCTTTTGGTTCTTCCTGACTCTCAGTTTGTTGAACTCATGTGTTTCTCACTTCAACTATTATAGGGCTTGTCCAAAATGCAATCAGGATGGAGGCTCCAAAATCTTAAAAGGCAGATATCCCTGTAATTCTCATTTCATGCAAGAACAAATAGAAGCGTGGAGATGGTAAGTGATTTGTCCACAGTCAAAGTGCTAGTAAGTAGCAAAGTCGTATTCCAACTAAGGTAATCTGACTCCAGAGTCCACACTCTAAACTCATAATGCTGTGCTCTCAATACCAACTCAGTAGTCCCATATACCTGCCTCCAGTCTGGTGTTATTCTACCCTCAAACTTTTGTACCATCTTGTTTTAGTTTGCTAAAGTTGCTGAAATGCAATATACCTGAAATGGGTTGGCTTTTACAATGGGGATGTTTTTAAATTAAATATTTTTAAATAAATGTAGATTCCCATGAAGTTGTAAGAAATATAGAGAGGTCACTTGTTCCCTTTGTCCAGTTTCCCCCAATGGTAACATCTAGAAAAACTATAAAACAATATCACAACCAGGATAATGACATTGATACACTTGAGATACAGAACATGTACATAAGCACAAGGATACCTCGTGTTCTCCCGTTTTTTTTTAAATTCAGTTTTATTGAGCTATATTAACATACCATACAATCATCCATGGTGTACAATCAGTTCATAGTACCATCATAATAGTTGTGCATTTATCACCCCAATCTATTTTTAAACATTTTCCTTATACCAGAAAGAATCAGAATTAGAATAAAAAATAAAAATAAAAAAGAACACCCAAATCATCGCCCCCATCCCACCCTATTTTTCATTTAGTTTTTTTCCCAATTTTTCTACTCATCCATCCATACACTGGATAAAGGGAGTGTGATCCACAAGGTTTTCACAATCACACTCTCACCCCTTGTAATCTACATTGTTACACAGTCGTCCAAGAATCAAGGCTACTGGGTTGGAGTTTGGTAGTTTCAGGTATTTACTTCTGGCTATTCCAATACATTAAAAGCTAAAAAGTATTTTCTATATAGTGCATAAGAATGTCCACCAGTGACCTCTCGACTCCATTTGAAATCTCTCAGCCACTGAAGCTTTATTTCATTTCATTTCGCATCCCCCTTTTGGTCAAGAAGATGTTCTCAATCCCACAATGCCGGGTCCAGATTCATCCCCGGGAGTCATATCCTGCGTTGCCAGGGAGATTTACACCCCTGGGAGTCGGGTCCCATGTAGGGGGGAGAGCAGTGAGATGACCCACCAAGGTGGCTTAGAGAGAGAGGGCCACATCTGAGCAACAAACAGGCACTCATGAGGAGACTCTTAGGCACAATTATAAGCAGGTTTAGCCTCTTCTTTGCAACAAGTTTCGTAGGGGCAAGCCCCAAGACAGACGGCTCAGCATGTCAAGCCTTCAGTCCCCAGTATTTGTGAGAACATCAGCAACAATCCAGGTGAGGAAGTCCAAAACCTCCGCATCCTCTCCAGCCCAATGTTCAATTTGAGCAACAAAAATAAACAGTTTGCTGTCAGAATTAGAAACTTTATCCCAACACCAAGGAAATATTAAAAGAGGCTGTAAAAATGGTTACATGTCAAATTAATTATCATCCATCGGGTAAAAGCCTATCAGCACCCATGCAAATAAACCTTGTCAAACCAAAGTATAAAATAAACAACATGGGTCCATACTGATATTAATAAATTATAGAATAAATAAATGGGAAAAGAGACATCATCTTGCAGAAGAACTCCACATAATTTATTTAGATTCTCTGCCCTCAGTGAGGTGGAACATAACTCCCCATGCTTTAAGTATGGGCTGTGCATAGTGATTTCTTTCCAAAGAGTACAATATTGGGAAGATTAACAAAAGAGTTACTTTACAGTGGGAAACCTGACAAATTTAGCTTAGCCAAGTGATCAAAGTCAAATTCAATAGTGATAAGTGATTTTGATATTATGAACCCTTGATACGATGTGATGAGAATGGCATTTTACCTCTGTGATCTTCCTCCTCAAAACCCACAATCCCTGTCTAATCATGAAAAAAATCCTAACTGAGGAGCAGCCTACAAAATACCTAACCAACACTCCTCAAAACTGTCAAGGTCATCAAAAACAAGGAAAGTCCAAGAAACTGTCACAACCAAGAGGAGCCTAAAGAGACATGAGAACTAAATGTATGTAGTGTACTGAATTGGATCCTGAAAAAGAAAAAAGACCAGGTTTTCCAGAGGAAATCTCAATAAAGTATGGACTTTAGTTAATACTGTATCAATATTGGTTCATTAATTGTTACAAATGTACCCTATTAATGTTAGCTATTAATAATATGGCAAACTGGGTTGGGAATATATGGGGCATTTTTGCAATTTTTTTTAGAAATCTAAAATTAAGTTATTTTTTTAATCTTTATTTTTATTTATTTTCTGGAATAATGAAAATGTTCTAAAATTGAAAAAAATTAATAGTGATGAATGCACAACTATGTAATGGTACCGTGAACAACTGATTGTACACTTTGGATGATTGTATGGTATGTGAATAACCTCAATAAAATTGAATTTTAAAAAAATGCAAGAGACTAGAAAAGTATTCAAAATTAAAAGTTTTTTTTTTACAAAAAGAAACTGTTGGCTTTTATCACTTTTACCAAATTCAATGAACATTAAAACAATTCAAGTGAATATGGTATAATAATGTTATTATTTTTCATAATGTGTAACAAAAATATTTACACAAGCATGCAAAAACGTATGCAAAAGAGCATTAATGGTAGCTATTTGCAGAAAGGAAAAAATAGGAAACAACTTACCTGATCTAAATATTGGAAAGTGGTTGTATAGAAGGCAGAATTCTAAGTTGACCTCCAATGACCCTACCTTTGAATGTGGCAGAAATTGTGACTGTGATGGGTTAGGCTATCTTAGATGACACAGTTGACTTTTTTCATATTTTTTTAATTTTTGAATATAACGTATATACATTGAATTGATAAATCTCCAAATGCAATTAAAAAGCAGTTAGAGAACAAATTTCAACGAAAAACATAGGTCACAGTTCCACAGTTTCAGTCATTTCCCCATTGTGAAATGTAACATGGATACAAAAAGGTAATATCTTTCAAAGTATAATTTCACAAATAGTTATATAGGAAATTTCCAAAGTTGTTACAAGTTACAGTACCATAGTTTCAGTTACTTCCTTATTGTGAAATATATATACAAAAAGGTAATAGCTTTCAAATTACAATTTAACAGGTAGCTATAGAAAAAATTTCAAAGGATGCTATGGGTTACATTTCCACTATTTCAATACTTCCTTCTAGCTAATCTAATACCCTAGCAACTAAGAAAAAGAAAATTATATAAAGATTCAGTGTTCATAATTCTTTGTTAAATTCCATCTTGTCTGTTGCTACCCCTTCCTCTAGTTTAATCATTTTCCCAATCTTCATGGATGTCTAGGCAGTGACCACCCTAACCTATCCATGTTCAAAAGGGATGTCGACTTTATAAGCAAAGGGGACATATCTGGTTGATGTTCTTGAAGAGGTTATTGCCTTTGGGTTTTGGGACTTAGCTGGCATAGGAATTCTCTGAAGGATTTAAGATTCTGAAGAATAAACTTAGTGAGTGAAACTTTATAGAGTCTCAGATAGGGACTAGGTATCTTTAAGGTTTGAGGGACTACTGTTGACTTGGGCTTGTCATACTGTGGCCATTTGGCATATCTAGCTGAAGCTTGCCTAGGAGTAACATCAAAGACAGCCTGTTGAGTTGGCCTGGAAAAGGGCTGTAGAGCATCATGGCGGCCTACGGGCAGGTCCAGAAGGGACCCCTGAAGCTGAAAGGCGTGGCGGAGCTCGGCGTGACCAAATGGAAGAAGAAAAGAAGGACAAAGACAAGGCGAAACCTCTAGAAGCGATAGGAACAAGCAAGAAGAATGAGGAGGAGAAGCGGCGCGGCCTGGACAAGCGGACCCCGGCCCAGGCGGCCTTCGAGAAGATGCAGGAGAAGCGGCAAATGGAAAGGATCCTGAAGAAAGCATCCAAGACCCACAAGCAGAGAGTGGAGGACTTCAATAGACACCTGGACATGCTCATGGAGCACTACGACATTCCCAAAGTCAGCTGGACGAAGTAGTCTCCCGGCCCCAGCACCTTTTGGGAACATCCTTTTCCACACACCCTTGCATTTTTTGCTGAGATGGGGCTTTCTGAAGCTTGGGTACCCTCATGCCAGAACTCGATTAAAGTTAGACTGTCCTTCTACTCATTGTCAGCTTCTCGGTAGCACATAGAAGATAAATGTTTTTACCTGGGCTGGAAATTTTTGAAAGTGTATCCCGAGGGGAAGGTAATTTTTGTGTAAGTACCACGTGAGAATGTTGTGTGTCCCCCACCCCCTTCCCCGAATTGCATTGAACCCCCCAGAGTCAGCCAGCCAGCTGCTTTTGCCTGGGTAAAACTGACTCCAGAGAGGGAGCTACTTCCAGCACTTTGAAGCCACCTTCAGCTTGGGCTTGTGGTCCGTCTGGGCCCCAGGGACGCTGCTCAGAGCTCTGTGGCCTTCAGGCTGCTCCTTTGCTGTCTGGCCAGCTGGACAGCCCCAGCCTGGGAGGCAGCTGCCCAAGGCGAGCGTGGATCAGGCTGTCTGGTCCTTTTCTGAGTCTGGGCTGGCTGGCAGCCCCTTCCCCCAGCTCCCCGTTCCAGACTCTGCTAACTGTGTTGCCATGGCACCTGTGGCAAACATGGCCAAGCAGTCACAGCAACGTTTGTAGCAGAACCCAGACTCAGCCTGACTCACGCCCTGCTGCCCCTTGTGTTTACTCAGAGTTGGCATGGGGCCTAGTGGGCATTTCTGGCCTCAGGACACCTTGGGGGTGACAGATAGACCCGGGTGCAGCCAAATGGACCCAGGGGCAAGCACTGGAGAGCCTACATTTACCAGTCTGGGATCAGACCCCACACGCTGTTGAGAAGTTGCTGTTGACATACATAGTGAAAGAGCAACAGAGTGAGATGAAAAAAGCCGAGTGTTGGACTTGAAACTATTGTGTGTGATCTGCGGAATAAAGCAAAATGCAATTATGCCGGAGTTGGGCAAGATGGCGGCATAGAGAGGAGTGGAAGCTAAGTAGTCCCCCTGGAACAACTACAAAAAAAAAACAGAAACAACTAGTAAATAATCCAGAATAACTGCGAGGGGACAAACGAGACCATCCACTCATCATACACCAACCTGAATTGGGAGGAATGCCCGAGAACACAGCATAAAATCTGTAAGTAAAGCCTGCGGATCCAAGTCGCGAGACCCCTTCCCCCATAGCCTGAGCTGCAAAGCCTCGTGGTGCCAGAGAGAAGCTCTCTCCCAGCAAGTGAATATAGCTCAGCTGAGCTCCAACTGGGGTTTTAAGTAGCGAGTGTGAACTGCTCACTACAGGTACGAATCCCCCAAAAACAGACAGAGGCTTTGGGTGACGACTGACCTTGGAGAGCCAGAGGGTCGCCTTGGACTGGGTCTGAAGGGGACTATCTGTTTCTTTTTCCGCTCAGTGGAGAAAGCCCCAGTCATTTTCAGTTTCCAGGGCTGTGACTCAGGGAAGGGTGGAGACAGCACAAGCAGAGAGAGAGAGACCATTGAAATGCTAATGGCCTCCACCTGGGGAGTCTGTTTTCTCTAGGAGGAAAGGGGTGGGGCCCTTTCCATTCAGAACCAGACCCCAGAGCCTGGGGGAACACGGCCATACCTCCTCACACCAGTCAAGAATTATAGGCTAACAGGCATCACCTGCTGGGCAGAAACGCACAGTGACCCGAGGCATCACAGGGTGGAGCAATTTTCTAATACACACCCTCAGGGAAACCAGATAGTGAATATTTCTTCCCTCTGGGACCTGAGCCTGTTCTGGTCTGGGAAAACCTGATTTATAACCAAGGAAACCATGCCTAGACAACAGAAAATTACAACGTACACTAAGAAAAACAAAGTTATGGCCCAGTCAAAGGAACAAACGTACACTCCAACTGAGATACAGGAATTTAAACAACTAATGCTAAATCAATTCAAAAAGTTTAGAGAAGATATTGCAAAAGAGATAGAGGCTGTAAAGGAAACACTGGGCATATATAAGGCAGAAATCGAAAGTTCAAAAAAACAACTAGTAGAATCTATGGAAATGAAAGGCGCAACACAAGAGATGAAAGACACAATGGAAACATACAACAGCATATCTCAAGAGGCAGAAGAAAACACTCAGGAACTGGAGAACAAAACACCTGAAAGCCTACATGCAAAGGAGCAGATGGAGAAAAGAATGAAAAAAATATGAGCAACATCTCCGGGAACTCAAGGATGAAACAAAGTACAATAATGTATGTATCACTGGTGTCCCAGAAGGAGAAGAGAAGGGAAAAGGGGAAGAAGCAATAATAGAGGAAATAATTAATGAAAATTTCCCATCTCTTATGAAAGACATAAAATTACAGATCTAAGAAGCGCAGCATGCTCCAAATAGAAGAGATGTGAATAGGCCTACGCCAAGACACTTAATAATCAGATTATCAAATGTCAAAGACAAAGAGAGAATCCTGAAAGCAGCAAGAGAAAAGCAATCCATTACATACAAAGGAAGCTTCATAAGACTATGTGCGGATCTCTCAGCAGAAACCATGGAGGCAAGAAGGAAGTGGTGTGATATATTTAAGATACTGAAAGAGAAAAACCGCCAACCAAGAATCCTATATCCAGCAAAGCTGTCCTTCAAATATGAGGGAGATCTCAAAATATTTTCTGACAAACAGACAATGAGAGACTTTGTGAACAAGACACCCGCCCTACAGGAAATACTAAAGGGAGCACTACAGAGTGATAAAAGACAGGAGTGTGTGGTTTGGAACACAATTTTGGGAGATGGTAGCACAACAATGTAAGTACACTGAACAAAGATAACTATGAATACGGTTGAGAGAGGAGATGGGGAGCATGTGAGACACCAGAAGAAAGGAGGAAAGATAAAGACTGGGACTGAGTAACTTGGTGAAATCTAGAGTATCCAACAATTGTGATAAAATGTACAAATATGTTCTTTTATGAGGGAGAACAAGCAAATGTCAACCTTGCAAGGTGCTAAAAATGGGGAGGCATTGGGAGAGGGATGCAATCAGCATAAACTAGAGACTGTAACTAATAGAATCATTGTATTATGCTTCCTTTAATGTAACAAAGGTGATATACCAAGGTGAATGCAGATAAGAGGGGGGGATAGGGGAGGCATGTTAGACACTTGACATTGGTGGTATTGTCTGATTCTTTATTCTACTTTGATTTAAGGTTATTTTTCCTTTTGCTGCTTCCTAGCTGTCATTTTTTTTTCCTCTTTCTTTTGCCTCTCTACCTTCTTTGACTCTCCCTCCTGCCTTGTGGAAGAAATGTAGATGCCCTTATATAGGTAGTGGTGAAGGTGGTGAACACATAAATGTATGACCATGCAGGGAACCATTGATTATTTTCTTGGGATGGAATGTATGGTAAGTGAACAAAACCATATTAAAAAAAAAATAGGTTGATGACAAAACCTCGAGGGCAATATAGTGAGTGAAATAAGCCAGACACATAAGGACAATTATTGCAGGGTCTCACTGATAGGAACTAATTATAATATGTAAACTCATAGACATGAAATAAAAGGTACCAAGACATAGGACGAGGCTTAAGAATGGGGAGTGGTTGCTTAGTATGAGCAGAATGTTCAATTAGGATGAACTTAAATGTTTGGAAATGAACAGAGGTGTCGGTAGCAAGATGTGAGAATAACTAACAGCACCGAATGGTGTGTGCATGAGGTGGAAAGGGGAAGCTCAGAGTCATATATGTCACCAGAAGGAAAGTTGGAGGTTAAAAGATGGGAATGTATAAAACTGAATCCTGTGGTGGGCAATGTCCATGATCAACTGTACAAATACTAGAAATCGCTTCCATGAACCAGAACAAATGTATGACAATACAATTAGAAGTTAATAATAGAGGGGCATATAGGGAAGAAATATATACCTATTGCAAACTATATACTACAGTTAGTAGTATTTCAACATTTTTTCATAAACAGTACCAATGCTATGAGTCAACAATTGAGGGGGGTTGGTTAGGGATAGGGGAGGATTGGAGTTTCCTTTTCTTTTTTTCTTTTTTCATCTTTCACTTTATTTCTTGTCTGGAGTAATGAAAAGTTTCTAAAAATTGAACAAAAATCAAGTGTGGTGATGGATACACAGCTGTATGAGGGTACCCAGGGGCAAATGATTGTACACTTTGGATCTTTGGATAATTGTATGGTATCTGAACAATCTCAATAAAAATGAAAAAAAAAAAAGAAAAAAAAGACAGCCTGTTGACTGTATTTGAATTCTCTTAGCCACTAAAGCCTTATTTTGTTGCCTGCTTTTCCCCCTTTTGGTCAAGAAGGCACTCTCAACCCCTCAGTGCTGGGGTCAGGCTCATTTCCAGAATCTATGTCCCATGTCACGAGGAAGACTGATTCATCCCGGGGGTACTGTCCCATGTTGGCAGGGAGGGTGATGAATTTATTTGCAGAGCTGGCTTAGAGAGAGAAAGGCCACATTTGAGCAACAAAAGAGGTTCTCTGGAGGTCACTCCTAGGCATAATTTTAGGTGGGCTTACCCTCCTTTTAACAACCGTAAGTTTCATCTGAGTTCCTAAGTTCATATAGCATATGTTATGTCTGTGATAATTCATCCATATCTCACATTATCATCACTTATTTGTCCAGTTCTTGTCACTCTGCATTTTAAACAATTCTCATGACCCAAACCCCTCACAGCTCTTGTCAGCCCTTAATTATTTGTCCCTAGTATTTGTGTGGTACTAGTGTGGTATTCACATTAATTATAGTCCCTAGTATGCAATAGGTAGATTTTTCCCATATACTCTTCTGTTTACAACTCTCTGTGTTGGTGTCATATCTTAGAAATACAGGAGAGTGGGGCAAGATGGGAGAGTAGTGAGGTGTGGATTTTAGTTACTCCTCCAGGGCAGTAGGTGGAAAGCCAGGACTGTGTGGACAGGACACCACAGAGCAATTTGGCTTTGGGCATACCTCATACAACACTCATGAATGCATGGAACAGCTGAGATCAGTGAACTCTGTAAGTTCTCACAGCCAGGGGACCTGTGCCCCTCCCTGCCAGGCTCAGTCCTGTGGGAGGAGGGGTAGGAGCCGTCGGTGCTGGGAACCAGGAGGGAGAACTACAATTGCAGCTCTGATTGAAAACTCAGACTTCTGATCAAAAACGCCAAACATAGACAGAGACCAGATATCAGAGAATGCGGGAGCAGTCAGCCCGGTGGAGAGGAGATAGGGCTAGCAAAAACAGCAAAAAATAAATAAATAAATAAAAACCCAAAAATAAAAACAGACTTTTTGGAGTTCTGGTGAACAGAAAACAGAGAAGGGTGGGGCTCAAACAGAATCAGGCGCATATGAAAATCCAATGGGTGAGGACCCTTGTCTGAAGAGCCCATTTCTCTGCTGTCTTGATTGTTCCTTAATGGCCCTAAGCTCCTTGTCTCTTAGCATTTCAGTAGCCCATTAGATCTGCAAGGAGGGCCCTTCCTTTTCTTTTTCTTTTTTTTTTAATTATCTTTTTCTAAAACAATTAAGAAGCCCATTACAGAAACCCTCAAAGACTTGCAATTTGGGCCCAGGCTAGCGCAGAGCTAAGATAGCTCTGAAGGACAAAGCAATGAGTCTAGTGGCTGAGGAAATTGCTAAACACCGTAACTTCCCAAGAAAGGGGGGATGTCCCCTTACAGCCATCTTCCCGGCGGTCTGGGAAAGCTGTTGCCCAGCACCAGCGCCACAGCCCGGAGCTGCCCCAAACAACCCAGTGTGAGGGGAAGTGTTTCCAGCAACACGCATACACACCACAATATCTGGCATGGACGATAACCTTTCCCACACCCGCAGCTAATTGTCCAGGAGCTGGGAAGGCGGAGCTGTGTGAAAAGACCCATATAAACAAAATAATGAATGAGAAAGGTGACATTACTGTGGATCCCAAAGAAATTTAAAAAATTGTAAGAGGATACTATGAACAACTGTATGCCAACAAACTGGATAATGTAGAGGAAATGGACAATTTCCTGGAAACATATGAACAACCTAGACTGACCAGAGAAGAAATAGAAGACCTCAACCAACCCATCACAAGCAAAGAGATCCAATCAGTCATCAAAAAACTCCCCACAAATAAATGCCCAGAGCCAGATGGCTTCACAGGGGAATTCTACCCAACTTTCCAAAAAGAACTGACACAAATCTTGCTTAAACTCTTTCAAAACATTGAAGAAAATGGAATACTACCTAACACATTTTATGAAGCTAACATCACTCTAATACGAAAACCAGGTAAAGATGCTACAAAAAAGGAAAATGACAGGCCAATCTCCTTAATGAATATAGATGCAAAAATTCTCAACAAAATACTTGCCAATCAAATCCAAAGACACATTAAAAAAATCATACACCATGACCAAGTGGGGTTCATTCCAGGCATGCAAGGATGGTTCAACATAAGAAAATCAATCAATGTATTACAACACATGTTCTAGTTTGCTAATGCTGCCAGAATGCAGAACACCAGAGATGGATTGGCTTTTATAAAAAGGGGTTTATTTGGTCACACAGTTACAGTCTTAAGGCCATAAAGTATCCAAGGTAACACATCAGCAATCAGGTACCTTCATTGGAGGATGGCCAGTGGTGTCCAGAAAAGCTCTGTAAGCTGGGAAGGCATGTGGCTGGCGTCTGCTCCAAAGTTCTGGTTTCAAAATGGCTTTCTCCCAGGATGTTCCTCTCTAGGCTGCAGTTCCTCAAAAATGTCACTCTTAGTTGCACTTGGGGTATTTGTCCTCTCTTAGCTTCTCCGGAGCAAGAGTCTGCTTTCAATGGCTGTCTTCAAACTGTCTCTCATCTGCAGCGCTTGTGCTTTCTTCAGCGTCCCTCTTGGCTGTAGCGCCTCTCTAAAACATCACTCACAGCTGCACTGAGTTCCCTCTGCCCATCAGCTCATTTATATGGCTCCACTGACCAAGGCTCACCCTAAATGGGTGGGGCCATGCCTCCATGGAAATATCTCATCAGAGTTATCACCTACAGTTGGGTGGGACACATTTCCATGCAAATCTAATCAGCACCAAAATGTCTGTCCCACAAGACTGCATCAAAGAATATGGCTTTTTCTGGGGGACATAATACATTCAAACCAGCACAACACATTAACAAAACAAAAGAGAAAAATCAAATGATCATCTCAGTAGATGCTGAAAAAGCATTTGACAAAATCCAACATCCCTTTTTGATAAAAACACTTCAAAAAAGTAGGAATTGAAGGAAACTTCCTCAATATGATAAAGACCATATATGAAAAACCCACAGCCAGCATAGTACTCAATGGCGAGAGACTGAAAGCCTTCCCTCTAAGATCAGGAACAAGACAAGGATGCCTGCTGTCACCACTGTTATTCAACATTGTGCTAGAAGTGCTAGCCAGGGCACTCTGGCAAGACAAAGAAATAAAAAGCATCCAAATTGGAAAGATAGAAGTAAAACTGTCATTATTTGCAGATAATATGATCTTATATCTGGAAAACCCTGAGAAATCAACAATACAGCTACTAGAGCTAATAAATTTAGCAAAGTAGCAGGATACAAGATTAATGCACATAAGTCAGTAATGTTTCTGTATGCAAGAAATGAACGAAGTGAAGAGACACTCAAGAAAAAAATACCATTTTCAATAGCAACTAAAAAAATCAAGTACCTAGGAATAAACTTAACCAAAGAGGTAAAAGTCCTACACAAAGGAAACTACATCACTCTACTAAAAGAAATAGAAAGGGACCTTAAAAGATGGAAAAATATTGCATGTTCATGGATAGGAAGGCTAAATGTCATTAAGATGTCAATTTTACCCAAACTCATCTGCAATCCCAATCAAAATTCCAACAATCTACTTTGCAGAGTTGGGAAAGCTAGTTATCAAATTTATTTGTAAATTGCTAGAAACACTCTAAAAAAGCAAAACGAAGTGGGAGGACTTACACTCCCTGACTCTGAAGCTTATTATAAAACCATGGTAGTCAAAACAGCATGGTACTGGCACAAAGATAGACATATTGATTGATGGAATCAAATTGAGAATTCTGAGATAGACCCCCAGAACTACAGCCAACTGATTCTTTGATAAGGCCCCCAAAGCCACCGAACTGGGACAAAAGAGTCTTTTCAACAAGTGGAGCTGGGAGAGCTGGATATCCATATCCAAAAGAATGAAAGAGGACCCCTACTTCACACCCTACACAAAAATTAACTCAAAGTGGATCAAAGACCTCAATATAAAAGATAGTTCCATAAAACTCCTTAGAAGATAATGTAGAGAAACATCTTCAAGACCTTGTATTAGGCGGCCACTTCCTAGACCCTACACCAAAGGCACAAGCAACAAAAGGAAAGACAGATAAATGGAAACTCCTCAAGCTTAGAAGTTTCTGTACCTCATAGGAATTTGGCCAAAAGGTGAAGAGACAGCCAACTCAATGGGAAAAAATTTTTGGAAACCATGTATCTGACAAAAGACTGGTATCTTGCATATATAAAGAAATCTTACAACTCAAATGACAGTAGTACAGACAGGCCAATTATAAAATGGGCAAAAGATTTGAAAAGACAGTTCTCTGAAGAGGAAATACAAATGGCCAAGAAACAGATGAAAAAATGTTCAGCTTCACTAGCTATTAGAGAGATGCAAATTAAGACCAGAACGAGATACCATCTCATACCAGTTAGAGTGGCTGCCATTAAACAAACAGGAAACTACAAATGCTGGAGAGGATGTGGAGAAATTGGAACTCTTAATTCATTTTTGGTGGGACTGTATAATGGTTCAGCCACTCTGGAAATTAGTCTGGCATTCCTTAGAAAACTAGATACAGAGTTACCCTTCGATCCAGCAATTGCATTTCTCCGTGTATACCTGGAAGATCTGAAAGCAGTGACATGAACAGATACCTGCATGCGAATGTTCATAGCAGCATTATTCACAATTGCCAAGAGATGGAAACAACCCAAATGTCCTTCAGTAGATGAGTGGATAAATAAAATGTGGCAGTAAGAAGGAACGATGTCGTGAAACATATGACAACTAGGATGAACCTTGAAGACATAATGCTGAGCAAAATAAGCCAAGCACCCATAGAGAAATATTATATGCTACCACTAATGTGAACATTGAAAAATGTCAAATAAATGGTTTATAATGTAGACTGTAGGGGAACTAGTGATAGAGAGCAATTAATGAAGGGGGAAACCAATAAGAACAGATAAGCTATCATGGGTAAATTTAATGTTCTGGAAATGCCTAGGAATAACTATGGTTTGTTAATTTCTGGTGGGTGTGGTAGGAACAAGTTCACAGAAATGTTGGTATATTAGGTTATTTCCTTGGAGTAGAGTAGGAACAAGTTGGAAGTAAAGTAGTTATTTTAGGTGAGTTGTCTTTTTCTTACTCCCTTGTTATGGTTTATTTGAAGTGTTTTATTATTGTATTTTTTTAAATTTGTTATTGATATGGTTAATAGTAAATTTTTTTTAAAAAGAGTTAACTTAAAAAAAAAAATGAAAAAAATATGCAGAGCCCCCGTGAGAAGCTGGTGGAGAATGCAAGGGTGTTGGGCTTCCCCACTTTGATGATTGCTGATGTGCTCACAGACGTAGGGGACTGGTGGTTTGATGGACTGAGCCCTCTACTACGGGACTTGCCCTTGGGAAGACTGTTGCTGCAAAGGAGAGGCTAGGCCTGCCTGTAATTGTGCCTGAGTCTCCTCCTGAATGCCTCTTTGTTGCTCAGATGTGGCCCTCTCTCTCTAGCTAAGCCAGCTTGGCTGGTGAAATCACTGCCCTCCCCCTTATGTGGGATCTGACCCTCAGGGGAGTAAATCTCCCTGGCAACGTGGAATATGACTCCCGGGGAGGAATCTAGACCCAGCATCGTGGGATGGAGGAACATCATCTTGACCAAAAGGAGGGTGTGAAAGGAAATGAAATAAGCTTCAGTGGCAGAGAGATTCCAAAAGGAGCCAAGAGGTCATTCTGGTGGGCACTCTTACGCACAATATATACAAGCCTTTTTAGGTTCTAATGAATTGAAATAGCTAGCAGTAAATACCTGAAACTATCAAACTACAACCCAGAACTGTTAAATCTTGCAGACAATTATATAAAAATGTCACTTATGAGGGGTGACAATGTGATTGGGAAAGCCATATGGACCACACTCCCCTTTGTCCAGTGTATGGATGGATGAGTAGAAAATTGGGGACAAAAAAAACAAAAAAACACCCAGTTTTCTTTTTTAATTTAATTGTTCTTTTTTCACTTTATTTTTTATTCTTATTATTTTTGTGTGTGTGGTATGAAAATGTTCAAAAATTAATTTTGGCAATGAACACACAACTATATAATGTTACTGTGAACAACTGAATGTACGCTTTGTATGACTGCATGGTATGTGAATATATCTCAAGAAAATTGAATTTAAAAAAAGCATAACATGCAAGCACCTATCTATAATTGTAGTGCTAATCTGTGGGAAACATGCCTTTAAACAACCCCTTTCTATCCTATTTGCCTTCAATACAACTCTGATACATATAATACCATTAACAAACAATTGTCACCCCTGTCTATTCCCATACCTTTAAATTTACCATCATTAACATATCTGAACATATTAGATTATCATTCCCCCTCACTAGCTTCTTTCTATCATTAGGTCCCAAATATTCTACATTATAAGACATTGATTTTACTTTGTTCAAAGAGTTCATAGAAATGGTAACAGACAGTATCTCTCTTTTTGTGTCAGCCTTATTTCACTCAGCGTTATATCTTCAGGGTTCATCAATGTTGCTATATGTTTCAGGATGTTGTTCCTTCTTACTGCTGAATAGTATTTCATCGTATGTATATACCACATTTTGTTTATCCCCTTGTCTGTTGAAAGACACTTGGTTTGTTTCCATGTCTTGCCAATTGTGAACAATGCTGCTATAAAGATCGGTGTAAAAATGTCTGTTCATGTCACTGCTTTCAAATATTCTGGGTATATACTGAGAAGTGGAATTGCTGGATCATAGGGTAATTCAATATCTAGTTTTCTGAGAGACTGCCAAGCTGTAGTCTAAGTGGCTGTACCATTATACATTCCCACAAGCAATGAATGAGTTCCAGTTTCTCCACATCCTCCCCAGCATTTATTGTTTCCTGTTTGTTTAATGGCAGCCATTCTTATTGGTGTGAGATGGTATCTCATTGTAGTCCTGATTTGCATTTTCCCTAACAGCTAGTGAAGATGAACATTTTTTCATGTGTTTTTTAGCCATACATGACTCTAAACTTCCCCCTTTCCACCACATTCACACACCATTCAGCACTGTTTAGTTATTCTCATAATAATGTGCTACCATCATCTCTGTCCATTTGCAAATGCTTAACTTCAACCTAGTTAAACATTCTGCTATTAATAAGCAACTGCTACCCATTCTTTAGCCTTGTTCTATATTCTAGTAACTTATATTTCATGTCTATTCATTTCCATGTTATAATTAGTTCCTATCAGTGAGAGCAACAATATTTGTCCTCCTGTGTCTGACCCACTCCACTCAATACAGTGTCCTCAAGGTTCATCCATCAACCCATTTTTTTAAAGATGGTTTTGTTCCTGTACCATACATTCCATCCTAAGTAAATAATCAGTGATTCCCTGTATAATTTCGTAATTATGCATTCACCAACATCACCACTATCTATATAAGGACATTTCCATTTCTTCCACAAAGAAAGAGGAAGAGGCAAAAAAGGTAGAGAGACAAAAGGAAAAGAAAGAAAGAAAATGACAACTAAAAAGTTCAGGAACAGAAAAGATAAAGTACAGTAAAAGATTCAGACAACATCACCAATACCAAAAATCCCATACCCCTCCCTTATATCTCCGTCTTATAGGCATTTAGCTTTGGTATATTGCCTTTGTTACATTAAAGAAAGCATAATACAATGTTTCTGTTAACTATGGATTCTAGTTTGCATTGATTGTATTTTTCCTCATACCACCCCCCCTTTTAACACCTTGCAAAGTTGATGTTCATTTGTTCTCCCTCATGTAAAAACATATTTGTACATTTTATCACAATCGTTGACTACTCTAGGTTTCACTGAGTTATACAGTCCCAGTCTTTATCTTCCCTCTTTCCATCTGGTGTCCCGCATGCCCCTAACCTTACTCTTTCAACCATACTCACAGTCATCTTTCTTCAGTGTATTTACATTATTCTGCTACCATCACCCAAACTTGTGTTCCAAACCTCTCACTCCTGTCTTTTCCTATCTCTAATGCTCCCTTTAGTATTTCCTGTAGAGCAGGTATCTTGTTCACAGACTTTCATTGTCTGTCAGAGAATTTTTAAACTCCCCCTCATATTTGAAGGACTATTTTGCCAGATATAAAATTCTTGGTTGGTGGTTTTTCTCTTTTAGTATCTTAAATGTATCACACTACTGCCTTCTTGCCTCCATGGTTTCTACTGAGAAATCCGCACGTTGTCTTATCAAGCTTCCCTTGTATGTGATGGATCGCTTTTCTCTTGCTCCTTTCAGAATTCTCTCTTTGTCTTTGATGTTTGATAATCTGATTATTAAGTGTCTTGGTGTAGGTCTATTCAGATCTGTTCTGTTTGCGATATGCTGCGCTTCTTGGATCCGTAATTTTTGTGTTTCATAAGAGATGGGAAATTTTCATTGATTATTTCCTTTATTATTGCTTCTGCCCCTTTTCCCTTCTCATCTCCTTTTTGGACACCCATGACGTACATTCATGTGCTTCATGTTGTCATTCAATTCCATGAGATGTTGCTCATATTTTTCCTTTCTTTTCCCTATCTGTTCTTTTGTGTGTAGGATTTCAGGTGTCTTGTCCTCCAATTTCTGAATGTTTTCTTCTGCCTCTTGAAATCTGCTGTTGTATGTCTCCACTGTGTTTTTCATCTCTTGTGTTGTGCTTTTTATTGCCATAGATTCTGCCAGTTGTTTTACAAACTTTGAGTTCTTCCTTATGTTCACCCAGTGTTTTCTTTATATCCTTTATCTCTTTTGCCATATCTTCCCTGAACTTGTTGAATTGATTTAGCATATTTATTTGAATATCTTTAGATAGTTGTTTCAATTCCTGTATCTCATTTGAAGTGTAGGTTTGCTCCTTTGACTGGGCCATGACTTCATTTTTCATAGTGTGATTTGTCGTTTTCTGTTGTCTAGGCATCTGGTTTCCTTGATTACCCCAATCAGATTTTCCCAGACCAGAATGGGCTCAGTCTCAAAAGGGGGCTATTTTCAGTATCAAGTTTCCCTGAGGATGTGTCTTAGAAGACTGACAGAATTTGCTGTGAGGCCTCTAGCTGCCGTGGTTTTCCTAACCTGCCAAGCAGGTGGCACCTTTCAGCCTGTTGCTCCCCATTGTGTAAAGAGGTGTGGCTCCTTTAATTCTCAGCTTGTTTCTGGTTTGATTGTTTTCCCCCAGGCCCTGGGATCTGAGTTCTGAAGGGAGGGCAGACACTTGAGCTAGGCCCCACCTCCCTCCTCCTAAGGAAGATACACCCCCTAGGGAGTTATGTTCTGCACTTAAGTTACTCCTTTGTCTTTCTGACTCTGTTAATTCCACACCTGCCTGGGTCAGAATGCTGAGAACTGAAAATGTCTGAGGCTTTCTCCACTGAGCCACTCAGATTGAGAGAGAAAAAATGGGAAACAAAGCCCCTTTTCAGAGCCACTCCCTGCCTCCCCCCCCCCCCCCATTTTTGCCTGCTGGCCCAAGACAGCACCTGGTCTTCTGCGCTCCTCCTCCTGGGTCATAGCCTTCCTCCAACACTCCAAGCACCACTGTCTCCAGAAGCCTCTGCACTCTTTCCTGTGTCAGCCCCACCTCCTCTCCACCAGGTGTGACCTCAGGGTACTTTGCTGGTTATTAGGGGTCTGTCTGTGTTTGTAGCTTGTATTCAGCAGTTCACATTTGTTAATTAAAACTCCAGTTGGAGCTAGGTTGAGCTGTATTCACTTGCTCCCCACAGGGACTGCTTGTTTCTCCCACACGAGGTTTTGCAGCACAGCCTGCCATGGGGGGAGGGGGCTCCCGGTACGGTTCCACAGTTTTTACTTACAGCTTTTATGCTGCGATCTCAGCCATTCCACCCATTCCAGGCTGGTGTATGATGTGCGGACAGTCACGGTTGTCCCTAGCAGTTGTTCCAGACTATTTACTAGTTGTTCCTGGCTATTTACTAGTTGCTCTAGAGGACTAATTCCACACCTCTCTATACCACCATCTTGCCCCATCTCTTCCTTGTTATTTTTGACACCATATTCTCTTCGTTTTCATTTTCCTTCTTAGTCTCCTATGCCAGCTCAATTTCTTCTCCATGGTCCTCAGCTCGGGCTTGGTCTCCTATTCTTACTTGCTGCTCTTTTCTTAGGCAGACTGCTTATTATCCACCACTTCGTTTACCAGTTCTCTTCCTTGACTCTCATGTATCTGCCTTTAGTCCAGAGCTCCTTCTGAGCGCCAGATTTGGAGAGCCTTCTTAAAAACATCCCCCCAAACTTCTCAAGGACTCAAAAAATTCCCAATGTGATGGTTAATTTTGTGTGTCAACTTGGCTAGGTTATGGTGCCCAGTTGTTTGGGCAAACACTGGTGGCCTAGATGTTGCTGTGAATATATTTCGTACATGGGATCAGCATCTGCAATCAATTGATTTTGAGTAAGGGTGATTGCCCTCAGTAATGTGCATGGGCCTTATCCAGTTAGTTGGAGGCCTTAAGAGTAAGAACTGTGGTTTCCAGACAAGAAATTCTGCCTCAAGGCTATACGCTCTACTTGCCTCTGAATTTCCAGCCTCCTGGTTTCCCCTAAGAAATTTGGATTCAAGACTGCAACATCGCTCTTACCAGTATTTCCCTGCCCTATGGAATTTGTCCTGCCTTACAGAATTCAGACTTGCTAGTCCCCACAATCTCATGAGCCAATTCCTTAAAACAAAAATAAATAAATATACATTTATATCTCCTGTTGGTTTTCTTTGGAGAACCCTGACTAATAGACTCAGTAAAGGACGTTATTGCCCTTCCATCTGTGCAAGACCGAAATCCAGTTTCACCCCTCTCTGCAGCCCAGACACTCTTTTATTGCACTGCTCTTCCACAGGCCTGATGCTGGCACTGTTCTCATTGTGAGCACTACAGCGACCTTGAACCTAATCCCCCCGCCCATGCCTTGTCTACTCCAGGAGGCTCTTCATTCCACAGCCAGCATGATCTTGTTAAAAACACAACTCTGATGTCACTCCCTACTGAAAACCTCTCAAAGGCTTCCCATGGCTCTAAGGATAAAGCCCACACTCTAAGCTTGCATAGAAGACCTAGCCCATCCAAGCCCAGCTCACACCTCCCGGGCCCTCTGGGCTCCAGCCTCCTTAGCCTTGCTGTGCCTCCCTCCCACGGGCTTCCCTCCCCTGCTCCTGCCCAGGTGTGAAGTACACCCTCTACACAGCCTCCCTACCCCCAGTGTAAGTTATTACCTCTGTTTCTTTCCACAGAAATCCTACTTCTCAGGGAAACCTTTCCTGATGCCCAAACTATATCACAGCCCCTGCTCCTTTCCTCCACACTCCTCCTCACAGTTTGCCATGAAAAGTTTGTGTAATTATTGGATTCAGGGTCTGGGACTGTTTTCTTCCTTTTGTATGCCCCAGCCTAGTACTGGGCCCAGGTAGTATAGGCACTTAATGCTAGAAAAGTGAAAGTTGAGGGGAGGAAATAGGCCAGAGGAATAAAGGTGACAGAGAACACAGGGCAAAGAAGAGCCTAGTGCAGCCAGGATTCAGGGAAGACAGACATGGAAAGGCCAGTTCATGTTGGAATGGGAAGACTGCTGATGCCAGACTAAGGAATTTGGATTATATTCTGTGAACAGAGGGAAGTCGGCTGAGGTCACAAAGCAGGACAGCTAGTTATATGATCAGCTCAATGGAGAATAAATGAGATGACCTAGTCCATTTTAAATGCCTTTGACAATCAGTTTGGGTTGATACTGGCTATGTCTCTGGGAACAAGGAATTTGGGTGTGGCTTTATTTTCTGTACACTGGGCTTATTGAGCCTTTGATATTACTATCTTTAGTAAATAATACTATAGTACTTTCCACTCAGTGGTCATAGTGCTTCACCCATTAGCTCATCCATTAGGTTATTAGGATGCAAAGGGGCTATGACATAGGCAGTGGAGAATTTCCACATCTTTCTTAACAAGAAATTTTAAAAAAATATTTCTTTAGTTCTGTGTTTTTCAGTGCTGCTGAAATGAAAGAATTTGCAACAGTTTGGAGCCAGAGTGGCAGATGAAACCAACTCCTTGGGACACAGTGTAGGTTACTCCCCCAATGAGAGGGCACTGCACTGACAACCCCCAACACCTACAGACAAGAAGGAACTGAAGGGAATCCTGGCTGAGGGGGTGCTTGTAAGAGAGGATATGCTACCTGAAAGTGAGGGCCATGGTGGTCGTTTCAGCGACAAAACCAGGCTGGGGTTTCTAAACTACGCCTCCCTCCATTTCTTGAGGGGCCTAGGTCGTTGTTTAAGTAGATGGACCTACCTCTACCTGTAACTCAGTGCCGAAGCAGCTCTGACGTCCTGTACTCTAAGCTATAAAGAAACAATTAGCCACAGTTAATGGTCCATAGTTTGTTATTTCTGTATTCTATTCTCAAGGGTTCCCTCTTAAGTTATTACCTGGAAAGATACATAAAACTGCACATAAAACTGTATGTCATAGAAACAAAGCGAGCTCCCTTTTTTTTTTTGCTTTATCTCCTTCTGGATTTAAAAAGCAGTGGGTCTTTCTATAGTGTATTAATGTATCTCAATAAAATTGCATTTTAAAAAAGGAGTGGGTCTTCCTGATTGGAAAAGAGATTCATTCCCACAGATCAGAAAGGCTACCTATTCAATATCTTGCATCATTATACAACAAAAAACATAGTGATCCAGCTACATAATTTGTGGGACCCAGTGCAAAATGAAAATGTGAAGCCCTTGTTAAATATAAGAATTGCAAGACGGTGACAGCAGAGCATTAAACCAAGCCTGAGACCCTTCTGAGCATGGGCCCAGTACAACTGCTCAGGTCACATGTCTGTGAAGCCAGTCCTGCCCACACAGGCCAAAATGGACTCCACCCTGAGGAACTCAGGCACACCAAGCAGGCTCCTCCATTGACAGAGCCTTTGCAGAGAAAGGGAGCCTGGAAAAGCATTGGAGAAAGTCAGGGGTCATGGGTAGTATGTCCGAAGACAGTGGCTCTTGGTGGTCCTCCCAGTTCTGATCTGCACTTTTGATTTTCTTTTGTCTCTCGGCAGGTATATTAGCTGGCTAAGGTTTACCTGTTTGACCCTCCTTTGGCCTCTTCTTTTGCCCACTGGCTATGACTAATAATGGTGTCAGTAAGATGCTTGAGGTGAGGATCTAATTTAGTTAGCACAAGAGCCTTCTCTTCAGTGTTTCAGGCCAAAGGTCAGAGATGCTTAGAGCTCATTCTTGCTTCAAACTTCTGGGAACAGGACAATTGATTGGTAGGACTGCCGTGTGTTCTGATTTGCTAATGCTGCCATTATGCAAAATACCAGAAATGGATTGGCTTTTATAAAGGGGATTTATTAGGTTACAAATTTACAGTTCTAAGGCCATAAAAGTGTCCACACTAAGGCATCAACAAGAGGATACCTTCCCTGAAGAAAGGCCAACGGCATCCAGAACACCTCTGTCAGCTGGAAAGGCAGGTGGCCAGCATCTGCTAATCCTTTGCTCCTGGGTTGCATTTCAAAATGGCTTTCTCCAAAATGTCTCTGGGCTTCTGTCTCTCTTAGCGTCTCTCAGCCTTCTGCTTGGTTCTCCTGGGGCATTTCTCTTTAAGCATCTGAGTCCTCTCTTAGCTTCTCCCAGGGCAAACTCTGGGCTTCATCTCTTAGCTTAGCATGTCCAAACATCCTTCTGTCTGCATCTCCCAGCATCTCCAAGAGTCTGTGTCTGTGTCGGCTCTTAGCTTCTCCCCAGGGCAAACTCTGGATTACTTATCTTAGCTTCTCTCCAAAATGTCTCTCAGCTTCTCTGAGCTTCTCCTCTCCTTGAGCTCTCTTAAAGAACTCCAGTGATCTAATTAAGACCCACCCTGAATGGAAATGATATAATCAAAAGGTCTCACCTACAGTTGGGTGCATCACATCTCCATGGAAACAACCTAATCAAAAGTTCCCACCCTAACCAAAAGACTAATAAGTCTGCCCCCTCAAGATTGTATTTAAGAACATGGCTTTGTGGGGGACATAATAGAGTCAAACGAGCACACTGTGCATGGAATAAATTTAAATTATGATCATCTTAGATGTTGAGGGAACCCAAACCTGGAGCCCTAGTAAGTTATGTGCAGAAGTAAATGACCAACAGCACATCTAGGAGACAGTGTTTACTTGGGCTGCAAATAACTGCACTAAATGTTTTCAATTCTGTCCATCATGGCATAGTTCATGGGGACTGGACCTTGCTTCTACAAGTCTGCTTGCCTCCTCGAGAGTCAGAAGTTCTGGGGACTTGGGAAGGGCTCATACACCTGATGTCCCTCGAAACAAAGACATTCTGGACCTTTGCCCAGTGATGACTGAGCCCGGGAAGTCCTGATGCTGGTGCATGGGGAGTTTCTGGACAAAACAGAGAATTCTGAGCCTGTATACCTTCAAGGGAGAATTTAGGGAAAACAAAGTATGGCAGCATTCAACGGAAAAATAACTGGGATCATGGGACCACTGAGGAATGCATAAGGCCTGATCAAGATGACTTTTAATTGGGTTGTTTGTCCTTGTAGGAGTGTTTTATATATTCTGGATATTAAACCCTTATCAGATATGTGGTTTCCAAATATTTTCTCCCATTCTTTAGGTTTTATTTTTACTTTCATGTTGAAGACCTTTGATGTACAAAAGTTTTCAATTTTGATGACATCCCATTTAACTATTTTTTCTTAAATCTCTCATGCATTTGGTGTAAAGTCTAAGAAAGCATTACCTATGCAAGATTTTGAAGAGGCGTCCTTATGTTTTCTTATAGGAGTTTTATAGTTCTGGCTTTTATATGTAAGTCTTTGATCCATTTTGAGTTGATTTTTGTATATGGTGTGAGGTGGGGGAGTCCACCTTCATCCTTTTGCATTTTAGATATCCAGTTTTTCCTAGCACCGTTTTTTTTTTAAATTCAGTTTTACTGAGATATATTCACATATCATACAGTCATCCGTGGTATATAATCAACTGTTCACAGTACCATCATAGTTGTGCATTCATCACCCCAATCTATTTTTTGAACATTTTCCTTATACCAGAAAAAGGAAAAATAAGAATAAAAAATAAAAGTAAGAAAGAGCACCCAAATCATCCCCGAACTCCCACCCTATTTTTCATTTAGTTTTTGTCCCCATTTTTCTACTCATCCATCCATACACTGGATGAAGGGAGTATGATCCACAAGGTTTTCACAATCACACTGTCACCCCTTGTAAACTACATTGTTATACAGTCATCTTTAAGAGTCAAGGCTACTGGGTTGGAGTTTGATAGTTTCAGGTATTTACTTCTAGCTATTCCAATACATTAAAACCTAAAAAGAGTTATCTATGTAGTGCGTAAAAGTGCCCACCAGAGTGACCTCTCAACTCCATTTGAAATCTGTCAGCCACTGAAACTTTATTTAGCTTCATCTCCCATCCCCCTTTGGTTGAGAAGATGTTCTCAATCCCATGATGATGGGTCCAGATTCATCCCCGGAAGTCATATCCTGCGTTGCCAGGGTGATTTACACCCCTGGGAGTCAGATCCCATGTAGGGGGGAGGGCAGTGAGTTCACCTGCCGAGTTGGGTTAGCTGGAAAGAGAGGGCCACATCTGAGCAACAAAGAGGTACCCGGGGGTAGATTCTTAGGCACAATTATAAGCAGGTTTAGCCTCTCCTTTGCAGTAACGAGCTTCATAAGGGCAAGCCCCAAGATAGAGGGCTCGGCATACCAAACCGTCAGTCCTCAGTGTTTGTGAGAACGTCAGCAACAATCCAGGTAAGGAAGTCCAACACTTCCGCATTCCCCCCCCCCAGCTCCTCAGGGGGGGGCCTGCATATATATTTTTATTCTCTGCCCAAATTACTTTGGGATGTGTCACTATTTCACACTAACCTATACAAACCAACCAGGTCTCACTTCCTATTCAGAGTTCCATGTACTTGTGTTTGAGCAAACTGTATGAGTTAAATTGTTTAGGAAATATAGATCCTGCCCCAAATAAACATCTGTTCCCTTGGTCTCACATGGAAGTTGAAGTTGTAACACACAGTCAGTTTCAAACTTTACCTTTTGGCCCAATTTGCCCTAGTCTTAACCAGATCTGCTTCATTCATATCTCTTACTGAAGTCTTTACTCTTTTTCAGCTTTTTTTTAACAGTTGCTGTATGTGCTAATATTGACATTCATATCTGCCAAGCTCTAGCTCTTTCAGGTGTCACACAGATACCCAGAGTTCCAGGGATCTATCAGGTTATACACAAAGAGATCAGCATCTCGGAATCTGGAGATAGCCATTACAATTCAGGAATAGATGCCTAGCACCATTTTTTTAAATTCAATTCAGTTTTATTGAGATATATTCACATAGTATATAATCATCTGTGGTGTACAAGCAGCTGTTCATAGTACCATCATATAATTATGCATTATGACCCCAATCTATTTTTGAACCTTTTCCTTACACCAGAAAGAATCAGAATAAGAATAAAAAAGGAAAAGAAAAAAGAACACCCAAATCATCCCTCCCCATCCCACCCTATTTTTTACTTAGTTTTTGTCCCCATTTTTCTACTCATCCATCCATACAGTGGATAAAAGGAGCCAGCACCATTTCTTGAAGAGACTACTCTTTCCCAATTGAATGGACTTGACACCCTTGTTGAAAATCAAGTGGCCATAAATATGCAGATTATAGTTTGTTTTGGGGTATTTTTTACCATATACCACCTTATTAACACCTTGTAATAGTGACATACATTTGTTCTAGTTCATGAAAGAACATTCTATTAACCACATTCATTGTCCACAACAGGGTTCACTGTGTTATGTGGTCCCATGTTTCATCCTCTAGCTTTCCTTCTAGAGACCTACATGACCCTAAACTTCCCATTTCAACCACAGTCACAACAATTCAGTGCTGTTGGTTACACTCACAGTAATGTGCTACCATCACCTCTATTCCGTTTTCAAACTTTTAAAAATTCTGCACAAATTAAGCCTCAGCTTCCCATTTTATACCCTCATTCTGTCTTCTGGTAACCTGTGCTAGATATTAACTCCATGAGTTTGCTCATCATTATATTTAGCTCATAATAGTGAGATTGTACAATATTTGTCCTTTGGTGTCTGGCTTATTTCACTCAACATGTCCTCAGAGTTCATCCATACTGTCACATCTATCAGCACTTCATTTCTTCTTGCAGCTGAATAATAGTCCATCATATGTATATACCATATTTTGTTTATCCATTCATCGGTTGATGGACACTTGGGTTGTTTCTATCTTTTGGCAATTATGAATGATGCCGCTATGAACATCAGTGTGCAAATGTCTGTTCACATCCCTGCTCTCAGTTCTTCTGAATATATACCAACTAGCAGGATCATATGACAGTTCTATACTTAGCTTCCTGAGGTACCACCACACTGTCTTCCATAGCAGCTATGCCATTTTACCTTCCCATGAGCAGTGAATAAGTGTTCCTGATTCTCTACATCCTCTCCAACACTTGTAATTTTCTGCTTTTTTAAATAGTGTCCATTCTAGTAGGTCTGAAATGATATCTCATTTGTGGTTTTGAATTGCATTTCCCTAATAGCTAAAAATGGTGAGCATCATTTCATTTGCTTTTTAGCCATTTGTCGTTCCTCTTTGGAAAAATGTCTATTCATGTCTGTGCTGTTTTGAATCTGGTATGTACCCCATAAAAGGCCATGTTCTCTTAATCTAACTTGTGGGGGCAGACCTACTGAGGGTGGGAACTTTTTTATATATATAATATTAAGAGATTTTATTGTAGGAATTACCTCAGCAACTGTGGGGATTAGCAAATCCACATTCAACAGGGCAGGCTGTAAAATGGGAGCTCCAGTGAACCAATGAAGATTTTAGTGAATTCCGCAGAAGTGGCTGGCTGAAGTATAGAGAGAAATTCTTTCCGATGCTGAAATCATCAGTCTCCGTTTCACGTTTTCAGCTAATTGGATGAGACTTCCAGTACTGAAGGCAATCTCCATTGTTGATTGTAGGTGTAATCAGCCATAGATGCAACCAATTGGCTAGTGATTTAAATCCATGAAATACCCTCATGGTAACAATCAGGCCAATGCTTGCTTGACCAAACAACTGGACGCCATAACTTAGCCAAGTTGATGCATGAACTTAACCATCACAGGCCCCTACATTCATCAGCCACGCTATTTGCCAGCTGTGTAGCCTTGGACAAGTCAGGGGCTTGAATGTGTATATGGTGCTCCACACCACAGAATAAATAGATCCTAAATAAATATTATCTGCTTTTATTTTTTAAAATAATCAAGAAACACCCTACCATGTATCTTCGCACTGCCTCTAAACAGAAAAGTTTTGTTTCTTTGTTGTTGTAATCATTGTTTCATACATTTATTTATTAAAATTGTTTGATTAGAATGTCAGAACACATTAAGTAGTAGGGATAATAATTTTATACAAGTAAATGCAGACATGTTAGTTTGGCTTTGCCTGTTTATTCTAATAACTTTAGTTTCTTCAGAAGCTTAATTTCATGTGAGTGCCATAATTTTCTTGTTTTATTTTCAGGGGGGATAAGGTGAAAACAATTCAAGTGGGTTTTTATTTACATACACATAATTAAAATGTTTTTATGTCCCTTCAGTAAGCAAAATAGATAACTTGTCCTAATATTTAAAATTCTATCTTAAATTAAAAATATTCTTTTCACATATAGATGACGATATATTTACACAGTATAATGAGGTGCGCTGAGATGCCTTACTTCCCAGTGGGTTGTCTTTAAGCTAATTGTAAATCTTAAAATTGCACCATGCAAATAAATTCATTGTTTTAAGGCTACAGCTTCATTACCATGAACTTTTTTTTTTCTGTCATCTTTTCATTTCTGGTTTATTTCACTCAACATACTGTCCTAAAGGTCCATCAACCTTGTTGCATACCTCACAACTTCATTCCTTCTTGTAGCCGCTCAATATTCCATTGTATGTATAGACCACAGTACGCCATTCAGTTCTTCAGTCGATGTACCCTTGGGCCACCTCCATCCATTGAAAATCGTGAGTACTGCCACCGTAAACACCACCATGCAAATCTCCTTTTGTATCCCTGTTCTCAGTTCTTCCAAATATATACCCACTAAGATGGTTGCAGGACCATATGGCAACCTCATACTTAGCTTCCTGTGGAACCACCACATTGCCCTCCATATGGGCTGCACCATTCTACTTCCCCATCAGCAAAGATTATGTACATCTCTCTCTCCACATTTTCTCCAGCACTTGTATCCCTCTATTTATTTTTTAAACAGTTTTATTCACACACAGCATACATTTCCTCCTAAGTAAACAATCAGTGGTTCCTGATATAACCACATAGTTATGCATTCACCATCTCAATCTATATGAGGACATTTTCATTTCTTCTGCAAAGAGGAAGAGGAGAAAAAGAAAAAAGAAAAAAAGAAGAAAAAATGAGTAAAAATAAAATGAAAATACAATTCAATAAAATAAAAAGGTCAGACAACACCAACACCAAGAATCCGACATCCCTCCCTTATATACTCCTCTTACAGACATTTAGCTTTGGTAAATTGCCTTTGTTACAATTAATGGAAGCATATTACAGTGCTACTGTTAACTGTAGACCGTAGTTTGCATTGGTTGTATTTTTCCCCACTACCATCCCATTTTCAGTACCTTACAAAGTTGACAGTCATTTGCTCTCCCTCATGTAAAAACATTCTTATATTTGTACATTTAATCACGATCATTGACACTCTAAGTCTCCCTAAGTTATACTGTCCCAGTCTTTATCTTCTGTCTTTCCTTCTTGTGTCATACATGCCCCAAACTTTCCTCTTTAAACCATACTAACAGTCATCTTTGTTCAGTGTACTTACAATATTGTGACACCGTCACACAGTATTGTACTATACATTTCTGGATCTACATAATCAGTCCTTTTAAACAATTGCTCAATCTCTGTCCTCTTTCTATCTCCTGATATCTTCATTTCTACACTCTTCTGCAAACCTCTCTCTTCCTGTCTTTCCCTTTAATATTTCTTGTAGATTATTTCTTTCCCTTTAGTATTTCTTGTAGAGGAGGTCTCTTGTTCATGAACTCTCTCAGTGTCTGTTCATCTGTAAATATTTTAAACTCTCTCTCATTTTTGTCGGACAGTTTTGCCAGATATAGGATTCTTTGTTAGCAGTTTTTCTCTCAGTATCTTGAATGTATCATACCACTGTCTTCTCACCTCCATGGTTTCTGCTGAGAGATCTGCACTTAATCTTATCGAGCTTCCCTTGAATGTGATGAATTGCTTTTCTCTTGCTGCTTTCCAAATTCTCTGTCTCTGACATTTGACGATCTGATTAGTTAGTGTCTTGGAATAGGTCTATTTGGATCAATTCTGTTTGAGGTATGCTGCACTTCTTGGACCTGTAATTTTATGTCTTTCATAAGGGTTAGGAAATTTTCATTGATTATTTCCTCTATTATTCTTTCTGTGGGTCAGTAGTAATGTCCCCCCTCTCTTTTCCAATTATATTTATTTTCATCTTCTTTTTCTCTTTGTCAGACTAGCTAAGGGTTTTTCAATTTTGTTGATCTTCTCAAAGAATCAGCTTTTAGTTTTGTGGATTCTCTGTATTGTTTTTGCTCTCTGTTTCATTATTTCCTCTCTACTCTTTGACATTTCTTTCCTTCTGCTTGCACATATTCTTTCTGCCCCCTTTCCCTTCTCTTCTCTTTCTGGGACACTCATGATGTATATGTTGGTGCACTTCATACTGTCATTCACTTCCCTGAGACCCTGCTCATATTTTTCCATTCTTTTCCCTATCCTTTTGTGTATAGGATTTCAGAATCCATATGATTTTGGGCTTTTCTTTTTGGGAAATTTTTGATGACTGTTTCAATCTCTTTACTTGTGATTAGTTTGTTGAGGTCTTCTGTTTCTTCTGGAGTCATTGTAGGTTGTTCATGTGTTTCTAGGGAACTGTCCATTTCATCTTAGTTGTCTAATTTGTTGGTGTACAGTTGTTCATAGTATCCTTTTATGATCTTTTGTATTTCTGTGAGTCAGTAGTAATGTTCCCCCTCTCTTTTCTGACTATATTTATTTTCATCTTCTTTTTCTTTTTGTCAGTCCAGCTAAGGGTTTTTCAATTTTGTTGAGCTTCTCGAAGAACCAACGTTTAGTTTTGTTGATTCTCTGTATTGTTTTTGTTCTCTGTTTCATTATTTCCTCTCTAATCTTTGATATTTCTTTCCTTCTGCTTGCACATATTCTTTCTCCCCCTTTTCCCTTCTCTTCTCCTTCTGGGACACCCATGACGTGTATGTTGGTGCACTTCATACTGTCATTCAGTTCCCCGAGACCCTGCTCAAATTTTTACATTCTTTTCTGGAATTTGTTCTTCTGTCTGTAAGATTTCAGATGTCCTAACTTCTGAATCACTGATCGTTTCTTCCCCCTGTTCAAATCTGCTGTTGTATGCCTTCACTGTCTTTTTAATCTGATTTGTTTTTCCTTGCATTCACATAAGTTCTGTTATTTTTCTTGGCATGCTTTGAATTCTTCTTCATGCTCACCCAGTGTCTTCTTAATAGTCTCTTCTTAGCCATATTTTCCTTCATCTCCTTGAATTTGTTTAGAAGATTTGTTTGTATATCTTTGATTAGTTGTTCCAAATTCTGTATCTCCTCCAGCTTTTTAATTTGTTTCTTTGATGGGTCCATATCTTGCTCTTTCTTAGTATGACTTATTTTTAACAATTTTTATTGTGAAATCCAATATATACAGAAAAGTGATAACTTTCAAAGTACAATTTAACAGGTACTTATAGAACAAATTTCAAAGAATGTTATGGGTTATAGTTCCTACTTCAGTTATCTCTTAGCTGTTCTAATACCCTAGAGATTTTTGTAATTCAGTATTCATAATCCTTTGTTGAATCCTACCTTATCTGTTGCTACTCCTCACTCTTATTTGATCACTGTGTCAGTCTTCAGGGATATCTGGGCAGTGACCACCCTAACTTGTTCATATTGAAAAGGGGTGTTGCCATGAGGAAAGGGGATGCATCTGGTTGATGTTCTTGAAAAGGCTGTTGCCTCTAGGTTTGGGGACTTACTTGGCAAAAGAACACTCTGGAGGATTAAAGCTTCTGAGATATAAACTTAGGAAGTGAAATTTTATAGTCTCCGATAGGGACCTGGGTATTCTTTAGGATTTTAGGAACCACTGTTGATTTGGCTTGGCATACTGTGGCCATTTGAGTAACCTCCAGGATAGCCTCTTGACTGTATTTGAAATCTCTTAGCCACTGAAACCTTATTTTGTTACCTTTCTTTTCCCCCTTTTGGTCAAGAAGGCACTCTCAATCCCTCAGTGCCTGGGCCAGGCTCATTCCTGGGAGTTGTGTCCCATGTTGCCAGGGAGACTCACTCCTCTGGGAGTCATGGCCCACGTAGCGGGGAAAGGGTAATTAATTTATTTGCAGAGTTGGACTTGGAGAGAGAAAGGCCACATCTGAGAAACAAAAGAGGTTCTCTGGAAGTGACTCTTTAGCATAACTATAGTAGGCTTAGCCTCTCCTTTACAGCCATAAGTTTCACAAGAGCAAGCCTCAAGATCGAGGACCTGACTTATTAAGTAAGGGGTTCCTACTTTCACATAGGATATATTCTGCCCAAGATTAACGACCAGTGTCTCAAACCATGTTCACTTAGTTGTAGAGTCACCACTCAATCTTAAACAATTATCATAAATCAAAATACCCTAAAGCTCTTATCACCCCCTAAATATTTATCATTAGTATTAATGTGGTACTAGTAAGGTATTCCTATTAAATATAGTCCATAGTATGCAATAGGTAGTTTTTCCCATATACCCCTCTGTTGTTAACTCTTTGTACTGGTGCCATACCTTAGAAGTAGATCATGCAAGCACTTATTTATATTTGTAGTGCTAATCTATGGGAGACATGCCTTTAAACAACCCCTTTCAATCACATTCATCTTCAATATGGCACTGATACTTATAATCCCATTAATGAACCATCATCACCCCTGTCCATTTCCTTATCTGTAAGTTCACCCTCGTTATCATGTCTGTACATAAGAGGTTTGCATTTCCCCCTCACTAGCTTCTGTCCATCTCTAGGTCCCCCATATTCTACATTACAAGACACTGATTTTACATTGTTCAGGGAGTTCACATTAGTGGTAACATACAATATCTCTCCTTTTGTGTCTGGCTTATTTCACTCAGCATTATGTCCTCAAGTTTCATCCATGTTGTCGCACGTTTCAGGACCTCATACCTTCTTACTGCTGCACGGTATTCCATCCTATGTATACACCACATTTTGTTTATCCACTCATCTGTTGAAGGACACTTGGATTGTTTCCATCTCTTGGCAATTGTGAATCTTGCCACTATGAACATTGGTGTGCCGTGTCTGTTCATGTTACTGCTTTTAGATCTTCTGGGTATATACTGAGTAATGGAATTGCCGGATCATAGGGTAACCAGATATTTTGTGTTCTGAGGAACCATCAAACTCCACAACAGCTGTACCATTATACATTCCTGCCAGCAGTGGGTAAGTATTTCAATTTCTCCATATCCTTTCCAGCATTTGTAGTTTCCTGTTTGTTTAATGGCAGCCATTCTTATTGGTATGAGATGATATCTCATTGTGGTTTTGATTTGCATTTCCCTAATAGCTAGTGAAGATGAACATTTTTTGTGTGTTTTTTTTTAGCCATTTGTATTTCCTGTTAAGAATAATGTCTTTTCATATCTATGCCCATTTATAATTGAGTTATTTGTACCATTGTCACTGAGTTTTAGGATTTCTTTATATATACTGGATATCAGTCTCTTGTCAGATATGTGGTTTCCAAATATTTTCTCCCATAGAGTTGGCTACCTCTTCACTTTTTTGACAGAGTCCTTTGAGGCACAGAAGCTTTTGATTTTGAAGAGTTCCCATTTATCTGTTTTTTCTTTCATTGCTTGTGCTTTGAGTATAAGGTCTAAGAAGCGACATCCTATCTCTAGGTCTTGAAGATGATTCCCTACCTTCTAGGAGTTTTATGGCACTGGCTCTTATATTTAGGTCTTTGATCCACTTTGAGTTAATTTTTATATAGGGTGTGAGGTGTAGGGCTCCTCTTCCTTTTTTTTGGATATGGATATCCAGTTCTCCCAACCCCATATGATGAAGCTACTATTCTGTCCTTGTTCAGTGGATTGGAGGCCTTGTCAAAATCAGTTGAACATAGATCTGGGAGTCTGTTTCTGAAATCTTTTGATTGTATTAATCAATATGTCTCTTTGTGCCATTATCATGCTGTTTTTTTTAAATGCAATTTTATTGAGATATATTCACATATCATACAATCATCCAAAGTATACAGTTGTTCACAGTATCATCATATAGTTGTGCATTCATCACCACAATCAATTTTTGAACATTTTCATTACTCCAAGAAATGAACATGAAAATAAGAATAAAAATTAGAAGTATGGAAGAACATCCAAAACATCTCATACTCCCCCCCATTATTCATTTACTTATTGTCCCCCTTTTTTCTACTCATCTGTCCGTACATTGAATAAAGGGAGTGTGGGCCACAATGTTTTCACAGTCACACAGTCACAATCACACATAGTTATACAATCATCTTCAAGAATCAAGGATACTGGATAGCAGTTCAGCCATTTCAGGTATTTCCATCCAGCTGTTCTAATACACTAATAACTAAAAAGGGGTATGTGCTGGTTTGAATGTATTATGTCCCCCCAAAACGCCATTATCTTGGATGTAATCTTGTGTGGGCAGATGTATTAGTGTTGATTAGATTGTAATTCTTTGAGAATTTCCATGGAGATGCGACCCACCCAACTGGGGGTGATGATTCTGATTGGATAGTTTCCGTGGAGGTATGGCCCTGCCCATTCATCATGGGCCTTAATTAGTTTACTAGAGCACTATATAAGCTCAGACAGAAGGAGCGAGCTTGCTACAGCCAAGAGGGACACTTTGAAGATCGTACAGGAGCTGAGAGAGGAGCTGCAGGTGAGAGTTTGAAGATGGCTGTTGAAAGCAGACTTTTGCTCCAGAGAGTCTAAGAGAGGACAAACGCCCCAAGAGCAACTGAGAGTGACATTTGGGAGAGAAGCTGAAGCCTTGAGAGGAACATCCTGGGAGAAAGCCATTTTGAAACCAGAACTCCGGAGCAGATGCCAGCCACGTGCCTTCCCAGCTAACAGAGGTTTTCTGGATGCCATTGGCCATCCTCCAGTGAAGGTAGCCAATTGTTGATGCATTACTTTGGACACTTTATGGCCTTAAGACTGTAACTATGTAACCAAATAAACCCCCCTTTATAAAAGCCAATCCATTTCTGGTGTTTTGCATTCTGGCAGCATTGGCAAACTAGAACATGGTATCTATAAAATGCATAAAAATAACCTCCAGAATGATCTCTTGACTCCATTTGAAATCTCTCAGCCACTGAAACTTCATTTTGTTTCCTTTCTCTTCCCCCTTTTGGTCAAGAAGACTTTCTAAATCCCATGATTCCGTGCCCAGGCTCATGCCCGGGAGTCGTGTCCCAGGTTGCCAGAGAGATTTACACCCCTGAGATTCATATCCCATGTAGGGGGGAGGGCAGTGAGTTTACCTAAAGTGTTGGCTTAGAGAGAGAGGCCACATCTGAGCAACAAAAGAAGTTTTCTGGGGATGACTCTTAGGCACAATTATAAGTAGGCTTAGCCTCTCCTTTTCCATAATAAGCTTCATAAGGGCAAGCCCCAAGATTGAGGGCTTGGCCTACTACAATGGTAGTCACAAAGCTTGTGAGAATATCAGGAATGGAAGAAGTGGGAATGTCCTCATATAGCTTGTGGAGGTGAATACATAACTATGTGACTATTCTGGGAATCATTCATTGTTTATTTAGAATGGATTGTATGGTATGTGAATAAAACTGTTTAAAAAATAAACAGATACAAGTGCTGGAGAAAACGTGGTGAGAGGGATGTACTTATTCACTGTTGGTAGGAAAGTAGAATGGGGCAGCCCATCTGGAGGGCAGTGTGTTGGTTCCACAGGAAGCTAACTTGTGGGGTTGCCATATGGTCCTGCAACTTGGTTATTGGGCATATACTTGGAAGAATTGAGAGCAGGGACATGAATGGACATTGCACACTGGTATTTATGGCAGCAGTATTCACAGTTCTCAATGGATGGAGGTGACCCAAGGGTACATTGACCGATAAATGGAATGATGTGAACTGCGGTGTATACATTCAATCGAATATTGAGCAGTGGCAAGAAGAAATGAAGTTGTGAGGTACGCAACTAGCTGAATGGACCATGAGGACAGTTTGTTGAGTGAAACAAGCCAGAATCGAAAAGATAAACATAATGGCTCACTAAAATAGACTAACTATAATGTGCAAACTCTGAAAATTGAATTTGAGAACACAGGTTATCAGGGGAAGACTTAGGATAAAGGTTCCTAGAATGTAAACTCTTACAGCAGTCACATCTATTTGTGAGTTGTAATGATTATTTCTAAATTCTGAGATGATGAGCTTTTGTCTATAACCTGGTCAAATTTAATTAGAGATATGAACAAAATGGACTTGGTAAAGACTAAGGTTATCTAGACTAAAGGGAAAAGGATGATATTGACTGTGTTTTAAAACTTCTACTTCTATATGAGACCAAAGGAAGAGATTTTTTTTGGTGGAAAACCTATATTTTCTGTAGCACACTATATAATTTAACTTGTATGGTCAGTTTATTGAAACACCATAATTACATGGAAACTTGAATAGGGGATGAGATCTTATTGGTCTGTATAGGTTAGCATGAAGCCCTGATACATCCTAGAGTAATCTGGGCAGAGAATAAAAATGTATTTGCAAGGTCCCCTTGAGGGACTGGGAAAAATTGGAAATATTAAACTTTCCCACCTGGGGAATTCCTGATATTCTCACAAGCATTGAGGACCATGCTGTTTTGACCACTATGGATTTATAGTGGGCTTTAAAGTCAGAAAGTTTAAGTCCTCCCACTTCATTCTTTTTTTAAGAATGTTTTTGGCAATTCAAGGACCTTTTCTTTCCAAATAAGTTTGGTAACTAGCTTTTCCAAGTCTGCAAAGTAGGTTGTTGACTTTTTTATTGGAATTGTGTGGAGTCTGTAGATCAGTTTGGATAGAATTGACATCTTAATGATGTTTAGCCTTCCTATCCATGAATATGGAATATCTTTCCAACTATTTAGGTCCTCTTTGATTTCTTTAGTAAAGTTTTGTAATTTTCTGTGTAGGGGTCTTTTACATCCTTGGTTAAGTTTATTCCTACATATTTGATACTTTTATTTGTGAATGGAATTCTTTTCTTGATTGCCTCTTCAATTAGGACATTACTAGTATATAGGAACATTACTGATTTTTGCACATTGATCTTGTATTCTGCCACTTCATTGAATGTTTATTAGATCAAGTAGTGTTGTCATTGATTTCTCAGGATTTTCCAAATATAGGATCATATCATCTGCAAATAATAACTGTTTTATTTCTTCCTTTCCAGTTTGGATGCCTTTTATTTCTTTTTGTTGCCTAATTGCTCTGGGCTAGAACTTCTAGCACAATGTGGAATAATAGTGGTGACAATGGGCATCCTTTTCTTGTTCCCAATCTTATGGGTAAGGCTTTCAGTCTTTAACCATTGAGTATGATACTGGCTGTGGGTTTTTCATATATGCCCTTTATCATATTGAGGAAGTTTCTTTCAATTCCTACCTTCTGAATTGTTTTTATCAAAAAAGATGCTAATTTTTGTCGAGTGCTTTTCAGTGTCTATTGAGATGATCATTTGATTTTTCCCTTTTGATGTGTTAATGTCTTCTATTACACTGATTGATTTTCTTATGTTGAGCCACCCTTTCATGCCTGGAATCAACCCCACTTGGTCATGGTGTACAATTCTTTTTATATGCCTTTGGATTCGATTTGCAAGTATATTGTTGAGAATTTTTGCATCTATAGTCATTAGGGAGATTGGCATAAAGTTTTCCTTTTTTGTAAGTATCTTTATCTGGTTTTGGTATTAGAGTGATATTAGCTTCATAAATGAGTTAGGTAGTGTTCCTTTTTCTTCAATTTTTTGAAAGAGTTTGAAAAGGAATAGTGTTACTTCTTTTTGGAACTTTTGGTAAAATTCCCCTGGCCCTGGGTTTTTCTTTTTAGGAAGATTTTTGATGACTGATTACATCTCCTTACTTGTGACTGATTTGTTGAAGTCTTCAGTTTCTTCTCATGTCAGTCTAGGTTGTTCATCTGTTTCCAGGAAATTATCCATTTCCTCTGGGTTGTATAGTTTCTTGGTGTATAGTTGTTCATAGTAACCTCGTGATTTTTAAAATTTTTTCAGGATCCATAGTAGTGATTCCCTTGTCTTTTCTGATTTTGTTCATTTGGGTCTTCTCTCTCTTTCGAGTTTGTCAATCTTGTTGATCTTCCAAAGAACCAACTTTTTGTTTTATTTGTTCTCTCTATTGTTTGTTTGTTCTCCAGATCATTTATTTCTCTTTTAATCTTTGTTATTTCTTTTTTATATTTACTCTAGGGTTAGTTTGCTGTTCATTCCCTAGCTTCTTCAGTTGTTCAGTTAGGTCTTTGGTTTTAGCTCTTTCTTCCTTTTTAATGTATGCATCTAGAGCTATAAATTTCTCCCTTTGGCATTGCCTTCTCTGCATCCCATATGTTTTGATTTGTTGTGTTCTCATTTCATTCATCTCTAGATATTTTCCAATTTCTCTTGCAGTTCTTCTTTGACCCACTGATTGTTTGAGAGTGTGTTGTTTAACCTCCATATATTTGTGAAAGTTCTAATTCTTTGGTGGTTATTAATTTCCAGCTGCATTCCATTGTGGTCAGAGAATGTGCTTTGAATAATTTCAGTCTTTTCAAATTTGTTCAGACTTGTTTTGTGCCCCAGCATATGATTTATCCTAAGGAACATTCCATGAGAGCTAGAAAAGAATGTATATACTGGTAATTTGGGATGACATAATCTGTGTCTGTTACATCTAATTCATTTATCACTTCTCAATTTCCTTATTGATCTGTCTAGTTTTATCTATAAAGAGAGTGGTATATTGAAGTCTCCCACTGTTATTGTAGAAAAGTCTATTGTTCCTTTCAGTTCTGCCAATGTTTGTCTCATGTACTTTGGAGCTCCTTTGTTGGCTGCATGAACATCTATGATTGTTATTTCTTCATGGTAGATTTTCCCTTTTACTAATATACAGTGTTCTTTTTTCTCTCTTATGACATCTTTGCATTTGAAGTCTATTGTGTCTGATGGTATAGCTTCCCCTGCTTTCTTTTGGCTACAACTTGAATGGAATATTTTTTCCATTCTGTCACTTTCAATCTCTTTGTGTCACTGGGTCTGAGATGAGTCTCTTGTAAACAGTATATTGATGAATCATTCTTTTAATCCATTCTGCCAGTCTATTTCTTTTAATTGGGGAGTTTAATCCATTCACATTCAAAGTTATTGTAAAGGCTGTTCTTGAACCAACCATCTTATCTTTTTGTTTTTATTTGTCAGATCTATTTTTCCTCTCTTTTTTTCCCTTAAGTTACCCTTACTAATACTCTTCAGTTCTGTGCCTTTCTCCAAATCTCTTTCTCCTTTTTTTTTTTCAACCAGTAGAACTCCCGTTAGTATTTCTTGCAGGTCAGGTCTCTTGTTAACAAATTCTCTCAGCATTTCTTTGCCTGTGAAAATTTTAAACTCTCCCATACTTTTGAAAGACAGTTTTGCTGGATAAAGAATTCTTGGCTGGTGATTTTTCTCTTTCAGGATCTTAAATGTGTCATACAACTGCCTTCTCACCTCCATGGTGTCCGTTGAGTAGTCAGTACTTAGTCTTATGTTGTTTCCCCTGTATTTGATGAATCGCTTCTCTCTTGCTGCTTTCAGTGCTTTCTCCTTCTCTTCAGCATTTGACAGTCTGATTTGTATGTGTCTCGGAGTGGGTCCGTTTGGATTTATTCTATTTGGAGTTCATTGGTGTTCTAGTTTGCTAATGCTGCCGAAATGCAAAACACCAGAGATGGATTGGCTTTTATAAAAGGGGGTTTATTTGGTTACACAGTTACAGTCTTAAGGCCATAAAGTGTCCAAGGTAACACATCAACAATTGGGTACCTTCACTGGAGGATGGCCAATGGCGTCCAGAGAACCTCTGTTAGCTGGGAAGGCACGTGGCTGGCGTCTGCTCCAAAGTTCTAGTTTCAAAATGGCTTTCTTCCAGGACGTTCCTCTCTAGCCTGCAGTTCCTCAAAAATGTCACTCTTAATTGCACTTGGGATATTTGTCCTCTCTTAGCTCCTTTGGGGCAAAAGTCTGCTTTCAACAGCCGTTTTCAAACTGACTCTCATCTGCAGCTCCTGTGCTTTCTTCAAAGTGTCCCTCTTGGCTGTAGCTCCTCCTCAAAACGTCACTCACAGCTGCACTGAGTTCCTTCTCTTTGAGTCAGCTCATTTATATGCCTCCACTGATCAAGTCCCAGCCTGAATGGGTGGGCCCATGCCTCCATGGGAATATCTCATCAGAGTCATCACCCACAGCTGGGTGGGGCACATTCCAAGCAAATCTAATCAGCACCAAAACGTCTGCCCCACAAGACTACATCAAAGATAATGGCGTTTGGGGGACACAATACATTCAAACTGGCACAATTGACTTCTTTTATTTGCATATTTATGTCTTTTTTAAGGGTTGGGAAGTTTTTCCCAATTATTTCCTCGAATACTCTTCCTAGCCCTTTACACTTCTCCTTCTGAGACACTAACAGTTTCTTATATTTGTGCACTTCATGGTGTCCTTCATTTCCCTGAGATCCATTTCAAATTTTTCTATTTTTTCTCCATTTGTTTTGTGTGTGTGTGTGCGCGTATTCACATTCAATTGATTGTCCTCTCATTCACTTATTTTCTTCTGCCTCTTCAAATCTGCTGTTGTGTGTCTCTAGTATATTTTTAATTTGATCTACAATATCTTTTATTTCCATAAGATCTACTATTTTTCTGTTTACTCTTTCAAACTCTTTATGCTCTTCTAGAGTGTTCTTGATGTTCTTTATGTCTTTAGCCAACCCACTGAAGTTGTTTTGAAGATTTGTGTGTCCTTCCTTGATTAATTCTCCGTGTTCTTTGTCTCCTCTGGCTTTTTAATTTGGTGATGTGGTTTGTCCATATCTTCTTGGATCTTCATTTTCTTTGTGATTTTCTGTTGACTTGGGGGCATTTGCTTATCTTTATAAGGTTATTTTGGGAAATGCAGGAGTATTTGGACATTTATATAAAATTTGTCAGAACCACAACTTGCTAGACTACACTATCTCTGTCTTCTCAGCAGATGGCGATTCTTGAGCCACCTCTTCCCCTCAAATCCGCTTTTCCTTTTCTGTGGCTGCACACTGGGTGGGGTCCAAATCAGGTGGAAATCCAGTCAGCACAGCAGTCCTCTGCGTGCACTGAGGACTGCCAGCCCTGGTGGTGGGGGTGAGTCCTAATGCAGCTTGCCAAAGAATCTGCTTAAGGGCACAGTGGGTCTGGTAATTCCCAGGCCTCCAAGTGGATCACTCTCAGGCTGTGAGGCTGTGGCTCTCACCCTTCCCAAGATCATAGCCGGCTCAAAAGTGCCCTGCTCTTAGTTGACCTTCAGGGTCCCTGCCCGTCATGCACCCGTGAATCTCTGGTGAGGGGGAGGGGCTTCTGGTGCCTCCATGTAGCAGCATTGCTTATCCCCACCTCTCTCCTGTGCACACCACAGACTTCTTGGAGGAAGAGTAAATACACCAGGTTTTCTGTGTGTGGTCAATACAAGTCTGCTGGTTCCCAAGTTTCTTCTTGGGAGCTTCTGGCCACAGGGCTGAGAAGGATTATCTCCCCAGCTAATTGCTGAGATGAATGTGCGGGAGTGGAGAGCTCCTCCCTCCCCTGCTCGTTAAGCTGGCTTGCAGCTGCTATACCCAGCGGCCATCCCAGTTGAATAAATTCATCCCGTCTTCTCAGTTATAACTTCTCCGTTCTTTCAACCAAGTCCCCACTATATACTATAGAGGTCCTTCCCTGGCCGCTCATACCCTGGAACCACTGTCCCAGGTGTTTTCTGCCTTTTCTCTAGTTATTGCATGGGGGAGAAGTTTGCTCTGCCTCTTCTGTTCCGCCATCTTCCCGGAAGTCTCAACTGTCTGTTTATACACTTAAAATGAACAATCTCAAGCAGCGAGTAATATTTAATTCATATTAGTGAAGTCATACAGTGTTTGACCTTTTGTGTCTGACTTATTTCACTCAACATAATGTCTCCAAGGTTCATCCATGTAGTCACATGCATCACAACTTCATTTCTTCTTACAGCTGCATAATATTCCATCTTATGTATATACTATTTAGTTTATCCATTCATTAGTTGATGGACACCTGGGTTGTTTTCATCTTTTGGCAATTGTAAATAATGCCACTATGAACATCGGTATGCAAGTGTCTGTTCACATCCCTGATTTCAGTTCTTCTGAAAGCAGTATATGCTTAGTAGTGGGATTAGGGGATCATGTGGCATTTTTATACTTAGCTTCCTGAGGAATTGCCAAACTGTCTTCCACAGCAGCTGCATCATTCTACATTCCCACAACAGGGAATAAGTGTTCCTTTTTCTCCACATCCTCTCCAACACTTGCAGCTTTCCTTTTTTTTTTTAATAGTAGATGTGAAATGGTATCTCGTAGTTTTGCTTTCCATTTCCCTAGTAGCTAGTAATGTTGAACATCTTTTCATGTGCTTTTAGCCATTTCTGTATCCTCTTTGGAAAAATGTCTATTCATGTCTTTTGCCCATCTTTTAATTGGGTGGTTTGCCTTTTTATCCTTGAGTTGTAGGATCTCTTTATATATCCTGGATATTAAACTCTTATTGGATATGTGGTTTCCAAATACTTTTTCCTATTGATTAAGCTGCCTTTTCACCCTGCTGACAAAGTCCCTTGAAGCACAAAAGTATTTAATTTTGAGAAAGTCCTATTTATCATTTTTCTTTCATTGTTTATGCACCAGTGTTTTTTCATATTTTTTATTGTAGAATATAACATATATACATAAAAGTGATAACTTTCCAAGTGCAATTCAACAAATAGAGAACAAATTTCAAAGAATATCATAGGTTACAATTCCACAGTCTCAGTTATTCCCTTATTATGAAATATATATACAAAAAAGGTAATATCTTTCAAAGTATGATTCAACAAGTAGATATATAAGAAACTTCCACAGTTATTATAAGTTATAGTACCATAGTTTCAGTTATTTCCTTACTGTGAAATATAACATATACAAAAAGGTATGGCTTTCAAATTACAATTTAACAAGTAGCTACAGAACAAATTTCCAAGGATGTTATGGATTACAGTTCCACCATTTCAATTCTTCTATTCTAGCAACTAAGAAAAAGAAAATTATATAAAGATTCTATATTCATAATTCTTTGTTAAATTCCTTCTTGTCTGTTGCTACCCCTTCCTCTAGTTTAATCACTTTCCCAATCTTCATGGATGTCTAGGCAGTGACCACTCTAACCTATTCATGTTGAAAAGGGGTGTCAACTTTATAAGCAAAGGGGACATATCTGGTTGATGTTCTTGAAGAGGCTGTTGCCTCTGGGTTTTTGGACTTAGCTGGTATAGGAGCACTCTGAAGGATTTAAGTTTAACAAGCATCACCCCTATCCATTACCATATTTTTGAATTCACCATCATTAACATACCTGAATGTATTAGATTATCATTCCCCCCACTAGCTACTGTCTATCACTAGGTCCCCAATATTCTTATAATACATTGATTTTGTACTGTTTAGATAGTTCATAGAAATGATAACGTACAATATCTCTCCTTTTGTGTCTGAGTTATTTCACTCAGAATTATGTTGCCATATGTTTCAAGACCTTGTTGCTTCTTACTGCTGCGTAGTATTCCATCGCATGTATACACCACATTTTGTTTATCCACTCATCTGTTGAAGGACACTTGGATTGTTTCCATCTCTTGGCAATTGTGAACAATGCTGCTATGAACATCAGTTTACAAATGTCTGTTCATGTCAGTGCTTTCAAATCTTCTGGGTATATATCAAGAAGTAGAATTGCTGGATCATAGGGTAATTCAATATCTAGTTTTCTGAGATGCACCAGTTTTTGAAGATTGTTCCATCCCAGTTGGGTGGACTTGCAGCCTAGTCAAAAATCAATTGACTATAGATGTGAGGGTCTATTTCTGAATCTCCATTTTAGTCCATTGGTCAATATGTCTATCTTATGACAAATACCATGCTGTTTTTATCACTGTAGCTTTGTAATATTCTTTAGAGTCAGGATGGGAGTCCTCTAACTTCATTTTTCTTTTTCATGATGTTTTTGGGTATTTAGGGCCCCTTACCCTTCCAAATAAATTTGGTAATTGGCTTTTCCAATTCTGCAAAGTAGGTTGTTGGAATTTTGGTTGGGATTGTGTTAAGTCTGTAAATCAGTTTGACATCTTAACAATATTTAGTCCTCCAATCCATGAATGCAGAATATCTTGCCATTTATGTAGCTCTTCTTTGTTTTCTTTTAGCAATGCTTTGTAGTTTTCTGAATACAGGTCCTTTAGAGCCTTGGTTAAGTTTATTCCTTGGTATTTGCTTCTTTTTGTTGCTTTTGTAAATGGAATTTTTTCCTTATTACCTCCTGAAATTGTTCATTACGAGTGTGTAGAAACACTACTGATTTTTGCATGTTAATCTTGTATCCTCCACTTTGCTGATCTCATTCATTAGTTCATAGCTTTGTTGTAGATATTTCAGGACTTTCTAGGTATAGAATCATATCATCTGCAAATAATGAAAGTTTTACTTCTTCCTTTCCAATTTGAATGCCTGTTATTTCTTTTGCTTGCCTAACTGCTCTAGCTAGACCTTCTAGTACAATGTTGAGTAATAACAGTGTTGACAGTGGGCATTATTGTCTTGTTCCTGATTTTAGAGGGAAAACCCAGTCTTTCACCATTGAGTACGAAGTTAACTGTGAGTTTTTCATATATGCCCTTTATCATGTTGAGAAAATTTCCTCCAGTTCCTATCTTTGCAAGTGTTTTTATCAAAAAGAGATGCTGGATTTTGTCAAGTGCTTTTTCTGCATCAGTTGACACAATCATGTGGTTCTTCTTAAATTTGTTAATGTGCTGTATTACATTAATTGATTTTCTTGTGTTGAACCACCCTTTCATACCTGGGATTAAACCCACTTGATCATTATGTATAATTCTTTCAAGGTACCTTTAGATTTGATGTGCAAGTATTTTGTTGAGAATTTTTGCATCTATATTCATTAGAGATTGGTCTTGGAGTATCTTTATCTGGTTTGGTATTAGGGTGATGTTGACTTCATAGAAGGAGTTAGGTAGCATTCCCTCCTCTTCAATTTTCTGGAAGAGTTTGAGCAGGATTGGTATTAATTCTTCTTGAAATGATTGCTAGAGTTCACCTTTGAAGCCATCTGGTCCTCAGCTTTTCTTTGTTGGGAGGTTTTTGATTACTGTTTCAGTGTCTTAGTTGTGATTGGTTTGTTGAGATCTTCTATTGGTTTTGGAATCAGTGTGGGTTCTTGTTTTTTTTTTCTATAAAATTACTTCATTTAAGTTGTCTAGGTTGTTGGTATAAGTTGCTCATAGTATCCTCTTATGATCTTTTATATTTCTGTGGGGTCAGTAGTAATGTTCTCAGTAGTAATGTTCTGTCTCTCAGTTCTGATTTTATTTATTTTCATCTTCTCTCTTTTTTCTTTGTTAGTCTAGTGAAGGGCTTGTCAATCTTGTTGATCCTCTCAAAAAACCAATTGTTTTTGTTGATTTTCTCTAATTGTTTTTTAGTTCTGCATTTCATTTCTGCTCTTATCTTTATTCCTTTCTTTCTGCTTGCTTTGAGATTAGATTGCTGTTTTATTTAATTTTTTCTAGTTCCTCTAAGTATGCAGTTAGTTCTTTGATTTTACCTCTTTTTTCCTTCTTAATCTGTGTGGTTAGGGCTATAAATTTCTCTCTCAGCAATGCCTTCACTATGTCCCAAAAGTTTTGATATGTTCTGTTCTCATTTTCATTTGTCTCAAGATATTTACTGATTTTTCTTGCAGTTTCTTCTTTGACTCATTGACTGTTTAAGATTGTGTCAACCTCCATATATGTGAATTTTCCAGTCCTCCACCTGTTTTGATTTCCACCTTCATTCCATTATAATCAGAGAAAGTGCTTTGTATAATTTCATTTTTTTTAATTTATTGTGACCCATGTTTGTGTCCCAGTATATGGCTTATCCTGGAGAATAACCCATGAGCACCTGAGAAGAATGTATATCCTGCTGTTTAGGGATGCCATGTTCTGTATGTGTGTGTTACGTCTCATTCATTGATCATGTTATTCAAGTTCTGTGTTTCCTTACTGATCCTCTGTATAGATGTTCTATCTATTGATGAGAGTGGTGTACTGATGTCTCCAACTATTATTGTAGAGACATCTCTTACTCCCTTCAGTTCTGCTAGTGTTTGCCTCATGTATTTTGGGGCTCCCTTATTTGGTGCATATATATTGGTGATTGTTATTTCTTCTTGGTAGATTTCCCCTTTCATTAATATATAATGTCCTTCTTTGTCTCATTTTTGCATTTACAGTCTATTTGGTCCAATATTAGTATAGCTACTCCTGTTTTTTTTTTTTTTTTGGTTACTCTGCATGGAATATCTTTTTCTAGCTTTACCCTTTCAACCTATTTGTATCCTTGTGTCTAAGTTGAGTCTCTTGTAGCCAGCAAGCTTCTTGGACCTGGATATCAATGCCTTTCACAAGAGTTAGGAAGTTCTTGGCCATTATTTCCCCAAATATTCCTTTTCCCTTCTCTTCTCCTTCTGGGACACCCATGACACCAGTGTCATGTACTTTGTGTTGTCTCCCCTTCTGCCAATCTTTGTCTTTTGATTGGGGATTTATTAATCCATTAACATTCAGTGTTATACTGTAAAGGCAGTACTTAATTCCACGTTATTCTTTGGTTTCTGTATGTCATATCTTGTTTCTGTCTCTCTTACACCCTTCTAGATACCCTTACTGATAATCTTCATTTCTACACTCTCTCCAGGCCTCTCTCTCCTGTCTTTTCCTTTCAGCCTGCAAGACTCCCTTTAATATTTCTTGTAGGAGAGGTCTCTTGTTAACAAACTCTCAGCTTCTTTTTGCTTATATGTGAATATCTTAAACTCTCTCTGGGTTTTTTGTTGTTGTTGTTGTTACTTTATCAAAAAAAATTAAAAAAAATTCAAACAAAACAAAACAAAGGAATAAGAAAAATAACTTAAAATAACTGCATTGCTTCCAACATGTTCTCCCTAGTTTTTGAAGGACAGTTTTGCTGGATAAAGGATTCTTGGCTGGCAATTTTCCCTTTCAATGAAAGGGAAAATTCAGTATCTTGAATATGTCATACCACTGCCTTCTCTCCTCTGTGGTTTCTGGTGAGAAATCAATGCTTAGTTTTATCAGGCATCCCTTGTATATTATGAACTGCTTTTCACTTGCTGCTCTCAGAATTCTCTTTTTATCTTTGGCATTTTACATTCTGATTTATATGTGTCTTGGAGTATGTCTATTTGGATTTATTCAGTTTTGGGTACATTGAGCTTCTTGGACCTGAATATCAATGCCTTTCACAAGAGTTGGGAAGTTCTTGCCCATTATTTCCCCAAATATTCCTTTTCCCTTCTCTTCTCCTTCTGGGACACCCATGACACCAGTGTTCGTGTACTTTGTGTTGTCAATCATTTCCCAGAGACCCTGCTCAATTTTTCCCATTCTTTTCTCTATGTGTTCTTTTGTCTGTTTGAATTCAGATGCTTCATCTTCTAGCTTGCTGATCCTTTCTTCTACATGTTCAAATCTGTTGTGTGCTTCTATTGTATTTTTTTTAAATCTTCATTTTATTGAGATATATTCACATACCATGCAGTCATACAAAACAAATCGTACATTCGATTGTTTACAGTACCATTACATAGTTGTACATTCATCACCTAAATCAATCCCTGACACCTTCATTAGCACACACAGAAAAATAACAATAATAATAATTAAAGTGAAAAAGAGCAATTAAAGTAAAAAAGAACACTGGGTACCTTTGTCTGTCTGTTTGTTTGTTTGTTTCCTTCCCCTATTTTTTTGCTCATCCATCCATAAACTAGACAAAGGGGAGTATGGTCCTTATGGCTTTCCCAATCCCATTGTCACCCCTCATAAGCTACATTTTTATATAACTGTCCTCGAGATTCATGGGTTCTGGGTTGTAGTTTGGTTTCAGGTATCTACCACCAGCTACCCCAATTCTTTAGAACCTAAAAAGGGCTGTCTAAATTTTGCATAAGAGTGCCCACCCGAGTGACCTCTCGGCTCCTCTTGGAATCTCTCTGCCACTGAAGCTTATTTCAGTTCCTTTCACATCCCCCTTTTGGTCAAGAAGATGTTCTCCATCCCACAATGCTGGGTCTATAATGCCTACACTTTTAAGCTCTCCTTTCCCCCAAATGCCTCTTTCCCCAAATATTAACTTTCTACTAGCCCTACAATAAAAAAGGTAGAGACAGTTCTGAAAATCCATTTATTTTGATACAAAAAAATAAAATAAAAATAAAATAAACCCCCAATCCATAAAAGAGTGTTTTCATATTACTGTAGAGCAAAGTTAAGAGTATAGGAACAGTAAGGATATCACATATGCTTTAGAAAAAAAGTCACTGCTCTTTGGATTCAAACAAACATCAGTGGAGGAGGGAGTAACTAATTATCTCTCTCTCCTGACTTTCCATAATTTTATTAAATCATAACTGGGAAAGCTAGTCATTGAAATATCACAGTTATGCCAGAATCTGGTAAGGGTGGTGAAACCAGCCATCTGAATCAAGCTAAACTATACAAACATGACATTCTATTATCCTTATTCTTTCTTGTTTCTGGGATAGGAGGGTTCTACTTTATATCCCTCATAGGCCAGCAGCAGGGCAAAACTTGCACAATGCTTTGGTTCCTTTTGGCTAGCGCTGCAAAAGAAGCCATCAGATTCTTGAGTGTTTGACATCTCTTGGAAAGCAGCAAGCTAAGAGGCACACTGATGATCTCGATTTTCTTAGGTGGAAAACATGTACAATAGGAGTTCAGTTGATATGCTATTAACTTTAAAATAATCTTGCGTGTGCTAGTCGGTGAGTTCAGTCAGATGATCAGGTTACCATGTCCAGATCTTCAAGTGGCACATCTGAATTGAGTTCTCATTGTAAGGTCATGGCCTCAACTCCATCAGCTGTGGTTATTCTTCTCTTTGATTTTAATGCCTATCAGTCCTTCCCAGCTGTAGCAGCCACTGCTTGGTAAAACTTTGCCACAAATTCTGGTTCACTGACCTCCAGTTGCTTGACAAATTCGTTGCGCTCCTGCTCAGCCCAACCTTGAAACCACTGATCCCAAAGACGCAGCTGGCACTCAAAGATACAAGGCGGTCGGTTTGCCCCAGACACACTAAGTTGCTCCAGACCATCCAGCAGTGGCTGTAATTTTGCTGGCACTGCCTTAGCTACCAGGTCCTGTAGGAAACGTTCACGCTGGGGACCGGACCAACTAGCAAACCAGTGCAGAATACACTTCATCTCCTGGGAAGTGATGTAAGACATTGGGGGAGGGGAAGTGTTAGTAATACTGTCTGGTACTGAGGGTAAGGGAGAAGGGATGGAGAGTAGCAGCAAAGAGGAAGACGATGACTCCAGTGACATCCTCCTTTCTCCTCTCAGAGGACACCCGGAGACCGTCGCAAGAGTCCTTAGACTCCAACTACCACCGCCACGTCCATGTTTCCTGAAAACCCTAAGTAGGGCCAGCCGAGCAGCCTCTATTGTATTTTAATTTCATATTGTGCCTTTCATTCCCATAAGATCTGTTACTTTTCTTTGCATGCTTTCAAATTCTTTAGCCTTGCTTGTCCTTTTTCCCTTTAGCCGTCTTGTTGAATTTGTTTAGGACATTTGTTTGAACATCTCTAATTAGTTGTTCCAGGTTCTGTATTGCCTCTTTTTTTTTTTCCTTCTTCTTCTTTTTGGACTGGGCCATATCTTCCTGTTTCTTAGTATGGCTTATTTTTTGCTTATGTCTAGGTATTGGATTATCTTGGTGAGTTTACTCTGAAGGTCAGATTTTCTCTCTTGTCAAAGCTTTTGATTGGATTTGTGTTAATACTGTTCTTTGACACTTGGTTGGTTAGTATTGCCCAACCAGGGCTGGGCTAGAGACCCACGATGGGGGAGCACACCAGCTCCACAGGGCCCCAGGGGAAGGTCAAGTAAAGATGCCTGAAAGCCTTTAATTTTCCATTTCAAAGGGTGCACTTTATGGGCCTGCCCAGCATGTGGCTCTGTTTGCCCAAAAGCCTTTTAGATGTCCTCCTGGGGGTGCCCTTTCCTTGCCTGCCAGCAGATGGTGATCTTCAGCAACCTATTCCCCTCAGCCCCCAGAAGGCAGGCTCTTCTCATCTTCCTGCTGACTCCAGACAATGGCATAGTCACGCTGGGTGGGGTGGGTTTAAACCACCAGTGAGCCCACAGCCCATAGCTGGTATAGTGCTAGATCATGTCCCGCTCTGTTTTGGGTAGAGTGGACTTCCACTACCCTTTCAGTCTGGAGCTGAAGAGTGTTGGGGTTGGAGCACTGTGACCATGAGTTACCTTTAGTGTCTTGCTCTGGAGGATGCTGTTTTATGCCACCCAGATCCCCCTCAAGTAAGGAAGTAGAGTGCAAGCTTTGACAGGATGCCACCCCGTCACCTACAGAGCAGCTAGACTTCGTAAAACATGATCAGTTTTCTCACTGGATCCTTAACAGTCCATTGGGTAGGCTGGACAATCAGCCCCACAGATGAGAAATTAAAGCAGAATAGAATGGTCAAGGCCACACATGAGATAAGCAATAAACAGGTCTAGAACACAGGTCCTGCAGCTCCTGGTCAGCTCAGGGATGATGGGCAGTGCAGGGCTATGCACATGCAGGCACTTGGCTGAGCAGACAAGATCTACCTTCTTCAGGCTGATAGTTGTCTCAGTCCCTGAAGGAATTGGTGTCTGCTGGAAATTGAAATGCAGATTTGTCCCTGCAGTAGGCATGGAAGTGTTAAAATTGCACGAGAGAGCTCCTCCTAAGAAATAGTGAATTTTTGCAATGTTGACTGCTCCATGCATAATTTAATATAATTCTGGACTTAAGAGAGAAATAGTCCTATATAAATTCAATATAATAGCACTAGTACTTTAAAATTAAGTGTTCCTTTGGAATTGCTCTTGCATCTCTCTCCAGGCATGTGGCCTCTTGCTGTTCTCCCTGCTTGTCTACCCTTGTCTCTCAGCACCCCACTCTGATGCATCCTCCACCCACAACTCAGATTTGGGGCCTGGCTCAGGAGAGACTGGGTAGTGCAGTGGTTGAGTGTGGCCTCTGGGGCAGAAGGCCCAGGTCAAACCATGGCTCTACTTCTTGTTCAGTGTGTGACCTTGGCCAGGGGCTTAACTGCTCTGCTGGCTCGGTTGCCTTATTTTCTTTTCAACTTAAGAATATAATAGTCCTACCTCACCGGGTTGATAGGAGAATTAATGAGTTAATTCATGGAAAGTACTGCCTGACCCATGATAAATCATGGCCATGATAAATCTTGCCTATTATCATATTGTTGAATTCTCTCCGGTAGAGTTGAGCTCAGTGCTTGGCCTGCAGTAGGAGACTTTTTTGGTCTAAGCTTTCAACAGATACTTCCTGCCTCCCCTCATGTGCTAACCGTTGCTGTCCATGCATGGTTCTGCAAACCTGCCCTTGGGCCTTGGCTCATGCCCAACCAGTGTGGCCACCTGTTGAAGCCACGGCTGTCTCTCAGGGGCAGGCTTCCAAGGTGCTCTCTTGGTGAAGCACTCCCTGGTCAGATATGTCTTATGGGCTTGCTTCTTCCTGAGCAAGTATCCAAGTTCCTGTAGCCACTAGGTTCTGCAGGAAGGCTAAAGTGATCAGATATGAAGAGTATTCTCCAGACAACTGACCGACCACTTATAAAATGACTCTCCACTCAAATGTCTCTCCCTGCTTAACATTCTCCATCCATCATAGGCAACCTCTTTCTTATCTTTCTGATTGTAAGATGTAAATTTCTGACATTGAAAATACAACACAAATAGGAACACATATTTTGGAAAACATGCTGAATTTCATAAAGTAGATGACGTGATGTTAGAGAACTGCTCACACGAGCTTAATCTCTGGCAAATGAGGATCTGGCAGAGTCAGATCCATTAACAAATGAAGAGATTGATATGCATAACCAATTAAGTGCTTCACAGGGGGATGATCTGAATATTGAGGGGTTAAAGAATTAAGGAAGGCTCTTGGGAAAACTGATGAAGCCCTTGCCTATTTTTGCAAAAATGACCTGTGATTGCACTGCAAAAATCAAATACAAAATGACATTCTGTTGTGTAATCACAGTTACACCTAAAATATTCTTTTTGTTCTAAGAATCAGCCCATAAGTGCAATTACATATGGTTAAACAATATTGTTTTAATGATCGTTTTATTTTTTAAGCTAAAATTCCAAACAAACCTTTTTCACTGTCTTCTGTGAAACTCCGGTCTCCATTTTAACTAGATTGACTGTAAAATCTTTTTCAGATCCCAGTTCTTTTTAGATAATGAAAGCTTTCAAATATATTTACCTGCCCGATATTCCCTAACAGACAGCACATTCTCTGGGGCAGATATTCCTAAGTGTCTGTGGCAGTCAGAAACAGACAGAAATGCCTCCTCATCTCACATTCACCGAATGTGGGGGGAGAATGTGTCTGGGTCACCAGTGAAGCCTGTGCAGAGCCACAGCCCTCAGTTACTTGTTAAATGAATGTATCATGTGCATGTGTAGAGCTGTTAGAGGCCAGGACAGAGACCCCATGGCTGAGGCACTGACTAAAGTCCTCACATGGAGGGGTGGCTGGGTGACCTCAGGCACTCGGGCTGTTGTCCTCAGCCTGATGTGGGCCTTTCAGGCATGGGCTGAAATGCATTCTGGAGTGCTCCGGAATGCCCAGATAAGAAGGCAGAGGCCCTACTCTCTGCCTCTATCCTCCCTTAGGGCAGACTCAGAGGCTGTGTGCTCTGGTTAGCTCCTGCCTGGTATGGTTCAGAACTTCCTGTGACTGACAAAGCTGTTCCCAGCCCCAGGGAAGGTTCGTGAGGGTGCCAGGAGGAATTCAGCTGTGAGATGGAAATAAGTAGTTGACTTCCTACTTGGGGATGGGGGGGTGGTGGGGACAGAGGAGGGCAAACTGGCACCAGTGTTCACCCCTGCTCCAGATGCTGACCATTTGGGGAGGAACCACCAATACCTTAGTGCTTGATAACAGGAAGGCAGAAGCCAAAATCAAAGGCCAGGGGCTGCAAGGCCTTCTCTTCAGTCCCATGGATGGTCCTTGGTACTTTCCTTTTAGCTGACAGGGCTGGCCTAGCAGAGTCCTCAGGTCCATGAGAAGTCCCTGAGCCAATGCCACAGAGCTGCGTGGGGCGGGCTGGGGTGTGCACGTGAGGTGTGGCCACACAGACTGGTTCAGGTGGAACATCTGATGCTCGAGCAGTTTCCCTAGCCCTGGGGAAGGAGACCTTTGCAGCCCATCCATTGCTCCATTCAGTATGGAGAAAGACATTTATATGGAACTGTGATTTTAAAAAAAAAAAAAAAGGTCCCCATTTTAAATACTTTGATCCAGTTCCACTGTGGAAAGAGGGCAGAGGACTGAACCTAAGGAACATCAATAGTTAGGGAGCAGGTAAAGAAGGAGTGAACAGCAAAGAAGCCCGTAAAGGCCCATTGCATAGGCAGAGGAACCAGCAGATTTATCAAGGTTGTGTGTTGATGGCAGTGACTAGAGGTTTCAGCAGGGAGTGGGTCAAGTGTCTAATGCCCCAGAGGGGCACCAGGAACAGAAACCAGACTGAAGTAGGGTGAGGTGTGACAGGGAGGTGAAGCAGAGATGGTGTGGCATTGACCACTCTTTTGAGGAGTTTAACAGTGAAGAGAAAGGAGAAGGAGACTTGCTTGAGGCAGACACAGCCAAGAACTTGCTTTTTCAGGCTGGAGGACCCCAGATAGCTTTAGGTACAGGGGAAGGAAACAGGGTTGAATGGCTATGGTACAAATCTTCTGGTTAATGTGATCTTTGTTACTTTACCATTTCTGTCCTCTCGGCACAAAAGTGATAGGGGTCTCTGACTAAAAGTCACGTACCATGCTTTAACTAATCTGTAACAAGACCCCAAAATGAGTAGTGGTGTTCCATAGCATTTAAAAAACGTTTTAACAACAACAACAAAAAAAACCCCACTAGATAAAGGTGTTAATAAGCCAGTTACCTTGAGAGAGAGGGAATTTTGTTATTGTATACACTTACGTATTAGGTGTCTCTTAATGAAAACTAATTAATTTCTTTAAATGCAAAATAACATCAACAAAATTCTGTTGAACCTTTTGTGTAGTGAAGATGGGTCTCCAAAATGCCTTCTGTAAGTGGAAACTTTCACATACTGGGTTTGTTGAAAATCTACTTTCAGCTTCCTGAGCCTCTTTTCTGTCCCCCACTCCCAGGAGGAGTGAGGGGGCACCAGGGGACACTTCCTGCAGGGCCACTATCCCTCAGAGCCCAGGAACCAGGGATCTAGCCAGTGTCCCATGTCAGACAACTCAGAACAAGCAGCAAATGGAATGGAGTTTATTTCCTTTTCAGGAAAAAACAGAATCTACTTGGGGACACTCGGCACTGGCACCTGCAGGCCAGCCTCTTGGAGACTGCCACTGCCTGGTGATGGCAGTGTGTGATCTAACCTCATCACTGGCCCAAGTGTACTTGGGTAACCAGGGTCTCTAATTCTGGGGGATCACATTGTAACCTTTGGGTATTTGGGAAGGGGAAGACAAAGTGGGGGAAGAGGAAGAGCAAGGCAGCTTTACAGGAAGGACAGCAGCACTACTGGTGGCAGTTCTTCTCATACCACAACCCACCAAGCTTACAAGATGGTGACAAAACAGATAAGGGAGGGAAAGGAAGGCTCTGAGGCCTTCTCCACCTCTAAGTCCTCCCATTGCCAACCCCACCTATAGCCACTCTTCTCCCTGAGTCAACTACAAGAGTGCTTCCAAGGAGGGAGCTCTTCAGATGTGTACTGCTTCCAGTGTTGGCTTTCCTCTATTCTGGGAACCACTTTTCTAGGCAGCAAATCATTAATTAATGGTAAAGGCACTTAAAGCAAAGATCCCTCCCCCATTTGACTAGCCCTAAGTTCCCCTCTCCCCTAAGGATATGAAAGTGTCAACTACTCAGAGGCAGGGAGATCTATTGGCCTAGATTTCAATCGGTCCTCATCTTAGCAATAGAGGCTGGCAAGCCAACATACTGCTGAGGTAACAGCTGGCAATCAGAAGAAAGAGGAGCACAGAAAGAATCATACTACCCTGAAGTGCCAGTAGACAGAGGTCATATCCCAAGGGCCGACAGGGATTTCAAAAAATGGGCTCTTCCCTCAGCAAGAGTATGCCAGCTGGTAGCAGCCCATTCTGGGTGACTTGACAGAACCTCCAGTTCCTAGGGATTGATCTTCCAGCTAGCAAAATATAAGAGGTAGAACCATTTAACCAACATCTGCTTTAACTTGGATGACAAAACCTTAAGTATGTTTAACAACCTTGGGCCCCTTCGCATTGGGAGATGGTAGGGAGGACCATCTGAACATAAGGGCTTCACCTCCTTTTCCAACCTTCGGCTCTGGGATTTCACAGGGACTCTCTTGCTAGAGAATGCAGCCTGAGCCCAGGCCTCTGCCTCAGACCTCTTTGCTGCACAAAGTTAAGGCCCACTTGGCTCTGCAAGATCTTCCAACTGGATCTTGAGTTGGAACAGTTAAGAACTCATCAGTTCAGCAAACTGAGGCCACATTAGTCTCCCCAGGATTGTGCCCTAGCAGGACTCTTAGATGCTGACTCGATCCCAACAAGCAGTTTCTCCGTTTCAGAAAAAATAAGCTCTTGTTCAGCCCTCTTCCCGTATTGCTTTTAAACAAGTTTAACCTTTAAAGTACCAGTGCATGTGCATACCTGCATCCATTAAACATCTTTTTTAAATTCTTTAACCTAATAAAAGAAACACATATGAACTTTAGTTTATGTCTTCTGCTAGGGATGTGTTTACAATTTAGTGTAAAGTTCAGAGCAGAATGTTTTATGGTCAAAAGTATACCCATGAAAGTGGGAAGCCAGGGCAGGAGCTGTTGTCTTCCAGTTTTAATCATGGTAGAACCAAAGTGCTATCTGGCTCTTATCACTCAGAAATGTCTGCCAGCAGCTAGAGCCAGTCAGTCACATGGACTGGCAGAGGGAGTACTTCCTGAGCACCCAACCTTCCGACCCCCCCTCACATGGCAAGTGCTCTGTTAAAGACCAGGACACAGCTCCGGGAGCATTCGTGACCCACCCACAGGCAACACAGCTGGGCAGTGCAGCCCATCTGTGGGCCCCAACGCCCAGGCTCTTTCCACCGATCCAGTGGTTCTCAAACTGCCTTAGTGGCAGTGCTTCAGAGTTCTCTGCAAACATTTGCCTCAGATGTCATTGTAAATATTAAAAATCATCTTTAATATGTACATTCAGTGTTTAAAACATATGCATGAATTTTGACTGCCTGGAGACCTCACTGTCAGGCCTCGCCTTGCTGTATGGACTTCTCAGACATCCATAATTAAGAAGACACCAGCCTGGTGCTATGATCACCAAACCCAACCACAACTCAATACCTAGGGCCTCTCCCACAGATTAACTTTAGTGCTTATTGTAATGTTCAGGTGTTTCTTACCTGATATATGTAGGTATTGGATATTCTTCTGTTAATCTTTTTTTTCCAGATACCTAATTCAGTTTTATCAGAAATAACCAGAAATTATAAGCAAGCTATGACTATCAACATTTGCAACCACTTTCCTATATAAATCAGGATTTTTTTCTCCATAACACAAAACCAAAGAAAAAGTTCAGAAATGAATTGCATGCTGAGACAGTTAACTAAACCATCTGCATTAGTTAAGAACGCATCCGGCTTAAGAACGCATCCGGCAGGTGAACTCAGTGCCCTACCCCCGACGAAGGACCTGACTCCCAGGGGTGTAAATCTCCCTGGCAACGCAGGATATGACTCCCGGGGATGAATCTGGACCCGGTATCATGGGATTGAGAATATCTTCTTGACCAAAAGGGGGATGTGAAATGAAACAAAATAAAACTTCAGTGGTTGAGAGATTTCAAATGGAGTTGAGAGGTCACTCTGGTGGACATTCTTATGTACTATATAGATAACACTCTTTAGGTTTTAATGTATTGGAATAGCTAGAAGTAAATACTTGAAGCTGTCAAACTCCAACCCAGTAGCCTTGACTCTTGAAGACGATTGTGTAACAATGTAGATTACAAGGGGTGACAGTGTGATTGTGAAAACCTTGTAGATCACACTCCCTTTATCCAGTGTATGGATGGATGAGTAGAAAAATGAGGACAAAAACTAAATGAAAAATAGGGTGGGATGGGGGGGAAGATTTGGGTGTTCTTCTTTATTTTTATTTTTTATTCTGATTCTTTCTGGTTTAAGGAAAATGTTCAAAAATAGACTGGGGTGATGAATGCACAACTATATGATGGTACTGTGAACAGTTGATTGTACACCATGGATGACTGTATGGTATGTGAACGTATCTCAATAAAACTGAATTTAATTTTTAAAAAATCCAATCTTACCTAAGCCAGATAAAGCTTGAATGGGCACCACCTCACAGTGGCCCACAGACTAGGACGAGAACCATGGAACTAGCCAATCGTCTTTTCCACCATAAAAGTTAGGATTTTGTGTACCCGGCCTCTGTGAAAGACAAAGGCTGACATCCAACAGCTCCTGCTTGCTGAACCCCCTTGCTCCTGCACTGAGGGGCTGTGCTGATTCATCTCTTTGCACCTGAGTCCCTGCTTCGTAGCACTGACTTGAGAACCACAGTGTCCACCAAAGGGCACACCAAGCCCAGGGGCTGAACTACTGTTTGTGAGTGGGAACGACATGTTTACACTGAGGCTACAGCAGAATAAATGCTGTTTCAATAGGCAAGCACTACTGTCAGCAGCAACACAGTGGATTTCTTAAAAAGCATCTGAGCCTCACAGGGTATGTTTAAAATCTTATAAACCAACTGGGAAGCAGTTAAAAGCCAATTTAAAATGCAAATTTAAAACAGCTGAAGTGCAACAGCTATGGGCATTCCAAGAAAAGTTGACTAAGAATGATAGAAAAGACCTTTAAGTAGCAAATAAAATACAATAGCAGCATGTAAAAACTTTGTAATTTACATTTCAGAAGTACCCCTTCCCTGCTCTTTATGTTACGGAAAGATCTCCAAGATGTATGGCTATCTGAAAAGAGCAAAGTGCAGAGTTGTATGTATTTTATGCTATCATTTGTATTTTAAACAAAACTAAACACCCACATACATAAGTATCTACTTGTAACATGGATAGAATGCCTCTTGAAGCATTCCCAAGAAACTGAGACTAGTTATTGCTTCCTGGTAGTGAAGATAGGTGGTTGTGGAACATGAGTGTAAATTTTCATTCTAAACTCTTTTATACCTTTTGAATTTTGAATCATGTATTATCTATCCAAATAATAAATTAAGAAAAGTGTATGTTAAAAAAAAAAAGAAGTATCCCTTCCCTGCCCTTCATGCCTCTGGGCAAGTAAATAACCTAGTGGAGGGTCCACCTGAGAGGCAGCTGGCATCTGTAAAGAACATGCAGCAAACTTTACACACCTTGGAAAGGAGCACAGCTTCAGTTTGGTTATGTACTAGGGACAGCAGGATTCCTGTTTTAAGAGTCAGAGGCTTAGGAGGATCACCTCCTATTCCTGACCAGAAACCTCTCACACATTCTAGTACTGACCTCAAAAATTTCTGTCAGTAACCTCAACTTAGAACAAAACCCTCTTAGGGATTAAATCGTGTCCCCCACAGAAGGTATGTTCACGTCCCAACCCCTGGTCCTGTAGGCGTGAACCCATTTGTAAATAGGACCTCCGAAGATGTTATTAGTTAAGGTGCACCCAAACTGAATGACGGTGGGCCTTAATCTCACATAAAAAGAAGTTCTTTTAAGCAAAGGGAATCAGACATGGAAAGAGAAAAGCCATGGAGAGAAACTAGAAGCCAGAAGTCAAGAGGACCCAGAAGAGAGAAGAGGACATCACCAGGCAAGGAACCCCAGAGATTGTTGGCCAACCAGAAGATACCAACCCTGGGAGGAAACAAGCCTTCTAGCCTCTGAAACTGTGAGCCAACAAACTCTCTCTCACTGTTTAAGCCAACCCATTGTATGTTATCTGTTTTAGCAGCCAGGAAACTAAAACATCTTCCTTGAAGATACGATTAGAAATCAAACAGCTGAGACTTCTGTTATATAATGCAAAACTCCAAATGGAGAGTCTCCCATTTTGCTCTATAGCCCAGGTCCCATTTTTAACTTTGCTGTTCTATAGCCAGTAACCCTCTCCTCAGCTAAAGCAATTAGGTAGATGCAGTTGCAGCCCTGGGGACCAATCACTTCAACAGGCAGCAGCTAAATGAAATCCTGCAACAGCACCTTCAAATCAGCCCTCTTTTTAAAGGATCAATAGAGGTCAGGGCTAGACTTAACAACTTCATTAAGCTCCTAGCCTCATGTGCTAGCAGCCAAGTGTAGATCCTGTCTCAAGGACAACAGTTTATCTTATTCTAGGTTATGCTCTCAATCCCAATTTTAATTGCTGGAAACTAACAGATCCTCTGGCACTGTTTTGTTCATTCTCCTCTAAATCTGCCACAGTACCTTTTTAATTCTTAGACTAGTCTTTGCTCTCTCACATGGACATTAACAGTGAGCATATTAGCAGAATTACTAAAGAAAAAACTTTCTGAACATCCTCACTAGAAAATCTCAGTGGATTTAGGCAGCTCTAGTTAGTGTGCTTATCATTTTTTGGACTGGGGCTAAGGGGGCCAAAGTATAGAACAAAGGGAGTGTTGCAAGAGTGCCCAGTTAGGAAGTTTAGCCATAGGAGAGCACAAAGAACCTACTACTTCAGAACAACTTCCTCCACATGCCAGCTGGAGAAAGCAAAGCTGGGTTTTTTGTTGTTGTTGTCATTTGTTTTTTGTTTTTGTTTTTTTTTCACTTAGTCATTGTCTTCACAGGGTAATGTCTTGCCCAAGAGCCACAATGTGCAGATCTTACCAGCATTCTGGCTCATGTGATCTTCATCTTTCTACCCCCAACCATTCCCCATCTATGGGGCCCAGCAGCCTCGCTTGGTTTGGCCAGTGTTTCAGCTTCCTGAGATATAAAACATCCGTCTCGGGAACAGTGGGAGCCGCTTATGACGCACTTCAGGTTTTTCACAGCCTTAGTCTGAACACACATACTGGTCTCTTTAGTGGACTGAAAGCAGCTCTAACAGGTTATATCTCCCTGGAAGAGAACAGGCTGATTTTGAAACATCTGCTAGATGTCACTCACAGCTTTCAGACTAGAACCAGCTGAGCTGTTAATCAGTGATCCAGAAAGTGACCTTGGACGGCCTGCCCCAGAGAGTTAAGGTCCTTGGGAGGTGCTCCGAGAAGAGTCACTGTTTGGACCTCAGCAAAGAGTCCACCTCAGAGATGTTGGGCTGGTGACTCCAGAGTAAGGAGCCACTCACCACCAACCTTCCCTCACGAGGACGTGCTTACAATATCTCACCCAGACACCTGTGGTCTGGGAAAGATGTCCCAATAGTGATGCAGGGGAAAGGAAGTCTAACTCTGTGAAGAGCAAGAACTGATTAAGAAGTGACTAGATGCTATGTGGCCTTAATGGGCTGGAAGTAAAAGTTGCAGATCTAAGAAGAGGATCCTCCCACTGTGTGGATGGAATGGGGAAATGACCTCTAGTTAGGTGCAGAACCCAGTCACATCCAATTCAGTTTCTGCCCCACATTCTTTCTGCTCACCCAAATTGTATTATCCAAGAAGAGGCATAAGTGTTTTTTAACTCCCCACCTCCTCGTCTTCTTTCACTCTCCAATGCATGCCAGGCTCTGCTCTTCTCCTTAAGTGGATGGAGCTAAGGCGCCAGAGGACTAGCTACCCTGAAATCAGAACAGCAGCTAAAAAAGGAGCCTGGAGGTCAGTGGTAGTTTAAGTTACAACAGATGCTCAGTTCTCCAGATAAGGAAGAAGGGCTGATCGTTAAGATATCTGATTACTTTGTCTTTTATAGCCTGGGCGAGGTTAGAGGTAAAATCATCTAGGAAATGTTTTCAATGTTTGGGCATCATGGTGCAGTTCCTTGCCAGGGTCTACAGTTAAAAAGGATCTGTAATTTCCTTTGCCAAAGGCTAGTTTTCCAGTGGCACCTCACACCACTTCTCCTTTGTAAGAATGAAAAGGGATGAAGAGGGAAAAAACACAGGGAAAGGAATTAGAAAGTGTTAGCAAATGCTACCATGTGGAACACTAAACTTTATTCACTTTATTTATATATTTAACAGTTCTAAAGTATTTACTTCTTGCTTTTGACAAAAAAAAAAATGAAAAATATAGGAGCACTGACTGACTCCTCTTTAGGAGAAAAGGGTTATATGTACAGCTACGGAGAGTTATGGTTCCTCCTTTACATACAAAGAAAAATATTATTAAAAAAGTGCTTCATTGATCAAAAAAGGACTAAGAGCTGCAAGCAATTATTCACACTGTACATCAAACCCAAGAAACCCGTATCGTAACCTCTTGGCACCTGTCGCTAGGAACTGCACAATGTTCAATTACATCAACTTCTCCCTACCTGCACGGCCCAGACCGCAGTGTGGAGAAGAACTACACCCTGTTTCACTGCTGCTGGGAAGTCAGAGACATGCTCAGACACTTGGCTTTGCCTGGTTCAGCAATTCCAGGGAAGGCTCTGGGCCACATCTCAACCACACCCAAACACACAGGACCCACCTTCCTGAGACACAATTTGCCCTTGGCCAGGAAACTTCTCCCAAAGGGAAAGATGGGGATATAGGGCAGGGTCAGAACTTAGGACTAACTGACCTCACTCCCACCCTTCACTATAATTCGCCCTGTTACCAGTTAACAGTTTTTAGCAGAGCCAAGCATAATCCTTCCCCAAGAGAAAGGGCAGGCACAAAACATCGATGCAAAGATTACAAAGCACAAACCTAAGTTCCTCTCCACCCTTCCCAACAAACATCTCCACCCCAAATATTCTTTTTTTAAGGCTCTTTTTGGACCACATCAAAGCTCACGAGGGAGAGGTTCCCCAAATTTAGAGGCCCTGTATAGGCCCTGTGGCTTCTCTAAGGAACCCGCAGATGGACCAAGTGGCCCTTCACTGCTGGCCAGCAGCTACATAAGGTGCCCACTCACCAGCACCATGGGAGCAAGGCAGGAGGACAGCTGGGCCCTTCCTTCTGCCCCAAGGAGGGAGGGAGGAGGAAGGCCGATTGTAATGGGGACATGCTCCCTTTTCCAGAGGCTTATTTGCTAAAAGGCTGATTCTGCCCCCTAGGGGGAGATCCATGATTGGTTTGGTTTGGGATTGGGAAATTTTTGGAAACCTGAGTCTGGATTTCCTTGTGCTGGCCAAGGAAAAGAGATTGTTTGGGGATACTGCACTTTGGCCAATTTGTACTCTTAAGCCTGAGGGTGAAAAGTGCCATACAGCCTGGCCCCAGGAGGCAGACCCCTGAAAATGAAGAGTACCCTAGACAATCTGGGTCAAGTTAGAAATAGAATCCCACTGGGGAGAAAAGGAAGTCCACTTCTTCCTGCTAAGGAGCTGGGTGGGCCATCCACTGCCAGCCCCTCACCTGCCTCAGAGGACAGTACACTCTCCTTCCTCATAGGGGGGCCTCCCTCCAAATACCAATCTCATTTACCCACTGGTGTGGTGGAGCTGGCCAAGCCCCTCTAAGGAGCGGGAGGGCACCTAGGAGAGTCTTCTTGGGAAAGATGTTTTCCAACAAGTTCTACATAGGCAGTGGTGTGAAGAATGGTCACCAACATTCGCACTGGTTTCACCCCAACCCTACCCAACTCTGGCCTCCATGTAATCTCTGACCAGCCTCCTCCTACCCCAAGGAATCAAGCCAACCTGCAGCACAGCTTGACAGCAGGCAGTTCAGTAGGTACAGGGGGCTTGGCAACCTCTGGTCTTCCAATTAAAAAAAAACACAACCAGGGGATTTTTTTCTTTTTTGAGGGGCAGAGGAAGGTTGGAAAAGTGGGGAGGGAAGTTAGCAAAATCAATCTACAATCCAGTCAGTGGTACATCCCAAATTTCTGTCACTCTGCACAGGTGGTTCCACACCCCAATTCCAAAGTGCACAGGCCTCTCAGTCTGCCCAGGCTGTGTGAGCCTGTCAGAGGAACAGCAGTTTGGCCTCTGCCTGCTTCGCTTCACCGAGCTTCAGTTTGAAGTGGCAGCAATGGGCTTATCCAGTTCAAGGTCAATGCTGGAGCTTGTGGGATGTAGGCTGCTATAGCAAGATTTGCACACTCGACTGGGTTCAAAGAGCTGCTGGCTGGGAACCGGAACCTTCTGGTTACAACAACTGGAGCAGAATACATTCCCACAATTCCTTGAGATGAGAAGAAGAAACAAAACAATGTTAATCTCGGCCTGCAGGTACGAAGTAAGGACACCAACTTGGAAGAGAGAACGTTTTGTGTGTGTAATTTGGCTCTGCTGGAGAGTCCGCTAAAATCAAATGCTTCCATTTCTCTAACCGGGAACAAGCCAGGCAGGACAGGTATCCCTACCCCAGTGTACTAACATGCCACTTTCACCATGGAGCCAAGGATACTTGGCTGCCCCACCACTATGGCTCAAGGTTACCAGATATACAGAAGGATGCTGCTCAAGAGAGACCTGTGAGAAACAGGGACCAACGGCAGAAGCAGCTGCAAGCTCAATAAGTAAGTCTTCATTCAGGAAAACCCAGTGGGACCCCCCTTCCTGGGCAATGGCCAGAGTCCCCAGGCGCCTCAGAGGAGACAAACTACTACCTAGCCCAGCTGGGAAGTTAAGGAGCTTTGTCCAAAGGGTCACTTCCCAGGGGCTCAGAAGCAGCAATATGGAGAGACTGCTGCCATCTAGGACTGCTCTGCTAGCAGCATGCGAAGCCAGAAGACAAGCAGCCCATGATACATGCTCAAAAGAGTGAAAGGGGAGAAGTGGAAGGACAAGAGCACAGATGAACACACGTGCGCGCACACACAACCCCCTTATTAGGTAAGTGTCAGTCAATTATGGTTCACTCCCTTGCCCCATGCATCTTCAAGGAAATCAGCTCTATTTTGAAGGCCTGACTGCACCCAGGCCCCAGGCCCCACTCCCTTTCTCCATGTGAAGGCCCAGCTCTGATGTGCCTGTGCAGCACAGGCCCGCACACTCAGACAGATGCACTTCACGGCTGACAGGAAAACGAACCGGCAGGGGAGGAGTTTCTGCCCACCTATGACTCCACTTTTGCTGGGCTCTAAAACTCAAATCAATCTCAACGAGCCCAAGAACAGAAGACCTCAAGAAGCCTGACACAGCCCACCAAAGACTAGGGGAAGACACTAAAGGAAAAGTCTCCTTCTTAGCCAGTCAATATTACACTAATGTTTCATTTCTGTTCCTCAGAATGCAAAGCCACTGCAGACTAAGGACTTAAGCATAGGAAAGAATACTGAATAATGTTTGAGGGAAGAGAATACCACACAAGGAAAAAGCTGGACACAGGGCAATGGACGGATAGAGAACTAAAACACACAAAACCTAATCTTCTGGAATGGAGTAAGTACTTCATAACTCTGTTTCCAAAATCATAAGTCAGCAAGAACCCATAGTCACAGAAAATTTACCTAGGTCTATTTTTGAACATCTACATTTATCATACCTGCTAGAGTTCAGCTCAAAAGCGTACCATGAATTTGATCAGCTAAGCTTTTCTACCTGACTTCTTTCAGGGGACGCAAAAGCCCCTAAATGGAGTCTTCTATGCTAAAGAAATTCTAGGTAAAGTCACCTCTGTCCAGTTCCTAAAAAAAGAAGGAACAGTGATGCTATTTGACTTGGAAGTTCACTAGCATCATTTAGGCATCTCGATGAATGACCGAAAAGAAATGGCTGAAAACCCAACCAGCTATCCCACAAGACCAGTCCCTGCTAAAGCACTGTTTCTCACCGAAAGCAAGGAGGGCCCAGCTGACCTGTGTGGTCAGAACTGGAGTGCGTACCTGTAGCCTAACTCCTAACTGGTGTCCTCAAGTCAACTGCTTTGATTTTCCTCCAAGCCCACCTGCCTGTCTGTGCTCTCCAGTCCCAGTGAGTACAGAGTAAGGGGAGAAATGACAGTGTTAGTTTGGAGAAGTTATTGTAGATATGATGCAGACATCACAGACAGGTTCTTGCAAATGCTCACCACGTTTGATCAACACGGTCAGTGACCCTGCAAGGAGGGGAGAAAGAGCTCAGAGGAGAAGCTGATCAAAGGCATTTGGACTGGGGTGCAGGGTAGGGAGATATGTGGTCCTAGAAGCATCATTACTGAACAAAGAGGTTGATCTACTTTTAATCCAGGTTCACACATCTGGGTGAGCTATGGCCGTACCAAAGAACACTAAATGTCTCCCAGACAGTCACCCCCAGCTGAGGCAAAGCACCCCTAGTAACTCTCATGATCCCAAACTAGAAGGAAGCAAGAAGTCAGGGAGCCCTAGGGATTGGAAGACTCTGTCCTCAGCCGTCCCTACCATCCCCCCATCTATGCCCACTCACCATCAGCACAAGGGAAAACAGATTTGGGGCCAGGGAGGAGGGTAAGGAATAAGAAAATAAAGTTCTCAGCCTACAGCAGGAGTTCCCTGCTCATAGCAGCCATGTTGCTGCTATGAAGAAATTTTATTCTGGGAATTAAAAATGATGGTTTGGGTGGTGGCTGTTGCTCCACCAATTTGGGATGCAAAATAAGAGAAAGGCTATTTGCACATTTCAAAATTTAAAACTGCAACAAACACACCAAATGCAGTTCTGCAAACACCAATTTCAGAGACACAATAGATGAGTCAAGGTCCTGTAGACCCCAATGTGTGCCTCAGACAGAGCACTGCCAGCCAGATGCCCAGCATCCTGCCATTCCATGGACTCTTGTGGGCCAAACCTCAGCCTGTGCACCCCTGGCCCACACCACCACACCCCCCAAAGGCACCTGCAGTGGTGCTTCCTGCTGGCGAGCCAGAAGGCGCTGTCACATGCGTAGCAGTGGGCGGCCAGGTGGTCAGGGAGCCAACGGGTCATCTGCAAAACAGATGGAGCCAGGTGAGTGAGAGGAGATGGGCCATCCAGCTAGAGCCAGCAGAGCCACGCCGGGGATAGCAAGAGCCACAATATAGGCTCTGGTGGCACCAGCCCAGCAGGTCTGATGTCAGCAGTACAAGAAAGGCGTCCAGATCGTTTCCCTGGAGGGGACTCCAAACTCCCCTGAAATAAAGTGGCAGGTAGCAGCACCCTGGGTCGCTATGAGAGCTGGAAGGGCTCCAGTTGATAGAGGCAATGAAGAGAGAGGGCCAGCTTGCTGAGTCTCCCTGGCTTCGAAACTCTAGGCTTGATGGGGGCTCACAGGAGCTGTGATGCCAGAGATTACTCCTTGGCCCAGGGCATGGGGCAGGGATGGGGGTGAAAAACCACAAAACAGTTCCATGGATGGCACTCAGAGCAGGGGCTGAGCCTGTACCTCCGCATCCTGTTTATCCACCTGCTCCCAGCTGGCTTCAGAGAAAATCTCTGTGCTGCAGCGAGACAAACAGTTCTGATCCAGATTGCATTCCGAGTCGGGGATTGAAGTCTGTTGGCAAACAAACACAGCTGAACAGAATGAACCTGGTCTCCTCCCAAAAGAAGAAAGGGCTTGGCAAAGGAGGGAGCACTGAGCCTATGGTTCGGCCTGGGTGTCAGCCAAATCTTTAGATGCACTGACCATCAGGAATTGGGTTGAACAGGTGCGGAGATGCGGATGAGCTCAACTAAAAGAGGGTTACACGTCGAAGGCTGTGTGCAGTGACTGGAGTGGGAAGATGGGCCTGAGGGCTCCCGGAAGTGAGGTGGGGAAGAAGTGACCATAATGGACTGTGGGCTTGGAGTGTCAGCTGAAGCTGTGTTCCATGGGCCTGTCAATCCTACACTGTTATTTTACTCAGAACTGAGTGATTTGGGCATGCCCTCCTTTTGTGAAAGGATTCATCAGGAAAATGAGAGACCACCATTAACATGAGGGAAAAGCCAAGAAATCACTTTGAATTGAAAGTCATTGGATGTGCCTGCCTTTAATGTACGCTGACCACTTCAGAGCCAGACTGACACTCATCTGAGCACAATGAGTCAGCCCCTTTCAGTGAGGAGAGCACCTCCCTTGAGAACCTCCTCTCTGGTACCCCCACTTTGGGTCACCAGACCCATCACTGCTGACTCCTCAACAGTGCTAGGAATCAATCCCTTCTCCATTTCTATTGCCATTACCTGCCACAGGACAGATAAAAGTTTTTGTTAGAAATGAACTAAACCTTCACAACCACAGCCCATGTTTGGGGGACTAATGGTTTACTAGCTACTAAGGTAGGATAGGCACTAAAATTTAGCAGGTATGGCTCTACAAAAGTCATTCTGCTCAGGAGGTCATGACCCTCTCTCCAAAGGCATTCGGCCAAACATGTGGTAAGTAAGTGCTAACTCTCTTCCACATTGTAGCTGCCTATGACAGGACATCAGTGGAAAGTAAAAGAAAAAAAGGCAGACGGTCTCTGACATGGATGAGGCTGTTATCTCTAGCCTCTCTCGACAGGACTCTTCCGGAACTTTTCCAATTCTATTAGAAATCTTTACCAATCACCATGTACTGGGCACAAATGGTGCCCATCCTTGGTGTGCTTTGGAGGCACCATGGAGTACTTACCACTTCATCCCCAAAGTCTCCATTGAAACGTAGAGAGCTGGTCAGGTACTGGCTCTCCAGGCGACTTCTCAGCTCCTGGACCTGCTTCTTCAAGGTCTCCACTTCCTGCTGGTGGCCCGACTCGATCTGACGCAGGCGCTGCTGGATAGTGTCCGTGTACACGGGCATGCCATCATCATCCAGGTGGCTGCGGGAAGGCTGGTCAGGGCTGCTGGCTGTGGATGGCCTCCCAGAATGACTGTGTAGCCACTTGTGGTGCAAGTTCTTTGAGTGTAAGTGGGCAGAGCTGCAGCTCGTGGTAGGTAGCTGGCGGCTCACTGAGTCCTTGCTCCTACCAGCCTCACCATTGGCACAGTGCCCATTGGGTGTGGGGTACTTCTGGGAGGTGCTATGGGCTAGGGGCCGCTCTGAGGCCTTGTTTTCAGTCTCTGGGGCACCATTACACACAAGCTCCTCTTTACATTCGGCTAAAGGCAAGGCACAAGGGGACCGCATTGGGCTGTAAGTGCTGCCAGGGGAAGTCCTGAGCACTGCAGACCCTACTTGGGGCCTTTCAACCAGGCTCCTCTCAGAAGGCCTGGGCTCCATGGTTTGGGCAAACATGTCCTTGCTACTGAACCTGCTACTGTTTATCAGGCAAGGTCTACGATGGCCTTGAGGCCCACTTTCTGGCTTCACCTTCTCTTCCATTATCATGTCCATGGAACTGTCCACATTTGGTCCTCTGGCTTCAAATGGTACATGGACGGGCAGCAGAGAACTTGACTGTGAGGTATCATAGCCAATTTTTGCATCTACTGGGATGGAAAGAACTGCCTCCTCTCTACATTCTGGGACTTCTCCTATTTGAGGCTGCTCCACCGTTGTCTCCTGGGAATCCTCTCTCCTGGGAAGTTCCTGGAGAGGATTGAGGAGAACACTGGGCCCATCTTGCTGCTCAAAAATACCCTGTGAGAACACAGACAGATTTGGACCTGGAAGGCTCCTCAGAGTGACATCATCCAGTTCTGGTTCTTTATAAAGTACGATGGCTGAGCCCTCAGGTGTCTTCCTCCAGCTCTCTTTTTCTAAGACAGCCTCCTCTTTGACCTCTTGCATCGCAATGCCCCCACTATGGTCAGGCTCTTCTACCCCACTCTCCTCTTTGGTGGCCTCTTGTAAAATGTTCTCCATCTGCCCCTCAGCCACCCCAGCTGCGACAGACAGCTCAGCACCCCCCAGCACTTTCACTGGCTTCCCCAGACTGTCAGCATCAAGAGGCTCCTCTCCAGGACCAGCCAGGCTGCTCAGTTCGAGCGATCGCCGGTGCTCCTGCCACTTCTCGTTCAAGCTTGGGTCACTGCTACGCCGGCTGGCCAGAGGCACTGTGTTGTCGCAGACTGTGGTCAGATTATCAAATGATCTAGTCTTTGGTAGCCTAAAAGAAATGAGTTAGGGGAAAATGGGAATTACCAGACTATTCACAGGGGAGTAGGGAGATAATAGGATTTTATAGGCAGCTGTTTCATAATTTGAGTCCATTTTGACTATTCTCTGAAGTGAGGCTACAGAGTGTCTCTCGCATTGCCCCCATCCCATGTCCAATACATACAAATAGGCTAATATCAAATGATATTTTAATACGGCATTCTTCATGATACTGCTGGGTTTCTCAACTAGTGGCAAAGGAAAGTAGCATTGATGATGTTTTGATCCTACAATATTTGAAGTTAATTTACTGTCTATCACTCTGAATTCAATAAAGCCAATTCACAAGTGGCAAAGCCAAACTTTCCCTCTGACAGCCATGTGCCTTTCAAACTTAGAGTACAAATTATGGCAGGAAAAGTTAGGTGTACAGGGCATTGAGTGAAACACAATCCAGGTGGTCCCAAAGGAACCCACAGAATTGGGTCTATCACTAAGAAACTGTTCAACATATGCAGCAGAGAGATGGAACAACAGGGCCGAACACCCTAGTTCAGGACTGGGGCTCTCATGGCCTTGTACCCAGAAGTTCTTATACCTTCCCTGAGAAAACTTTAGAGAGATCCAAGGAAGATGTTCTGAAGCCAGATAACATCATGCTCTTGTGACAATCCCTGGGCATACTCCAACATAAGAATATTTGCACACAAGACTTGAAGCTTGAGGCATCAACCCTAGGCTCACCGGCTCAGGGGGGGATCGTCGGGGCTAGTGCCTGGGGCTGGGTATGGCGCACAGCTGTCATCCACAGGGGTAGATGGGGACAAGCCAGGCAAGTATACTGCACTCCACAGCATCAGGTTACGTACATGGCACACCGGGTACAACACCTGAGGAGAGAGGAGAGGACACAGGTTTAACCAAGTCCCACACCAAGTCTTTTAGAAAGGTCTAGAAACAAGGATCATGAACAAGTAAGTTCCCAGCTGCAATACCCGAAAAACCCAGCACAATCTCCAAAGGGAGGGACAGTAACATCAGTGGATGTGGTCTCTCTCTCAAGAGGGCCAACATAGGATTAGAGATTTTATTTGGCACTATTTTTTTTCAGCTGAGAGCCTCCTGTGGATATGAAAATCTGAAGAATTTTTAAAAACCTAGTTCTCATTTTTAATTATTTCTTAGGTCACCTTTACTGAATGACTGACTTTCATCACTTGACTTGTTGATTTTACTGTATAAGAAAGTGAGTCATTCTGTTAGATGGTGATTGTTCCCCTGGTGGAAAAGCTTGGCTTCAGAAGACAATGTCAAGCCTGCTTTATAGGATCACTTAAATTAATCATGTGAAAAGGAAGGAATTTTCTTCCAGTATTGTTACTTCCCCAGCAGGCACAGTGAAAAAGGAGAAAGAGGAGCAGTTAGCTTACTCTTGCCCTTGACTATTTAAATCTAATGAGAGGCAAATTAATAGTCCAGCTAAGCAGTATAACCTTTGATTAGTCTCCTTTTGCTTCTTGAGCATTTAAGATGCGTTCTGACAAAGGGAAAATTACCATGTATTGACAAAAAAAGCATGTGCCTCCTTTTCTCTGCTTAACAGAAGCTGTTCCTTTGGGGAACGAAGTCATATGGACAGCCTGACAGCTCTCCATATGGGCAGAGAATCACACAGATAAAAGTGCCAATGTCAGACACAGTTTTCTGCTCTCTGAGATAGAAGCAGCTGGATCATGTCTTGCCATAAAAAGGGCACCAAGGCCTGGTGGCAGCTCCTTCTGAGCTATCAGAGGCACCCAGGGAACAACTTAAGTGCCTCTTCCGCCCATTGGAAAGAACATGCTAGGAGTAAATTAAGCTCCAGAGGAGATACCACAATAGATTCATGTCTAGAGTCGCAAGGTGAAGATGTGCATTTAACCAAACCAGCTTGACCTAAGAGTGGTGAGAAGCAGGTCAGAGTATCACCAGGAAACAGGCCTTTCTCAGGAGACAGTGGTGGGAAAAAACAGGATCACGCCGTCCAGAGATAACATGCCCTCTAGAAAACAGTCACTACTCAAAAAGGCTCCCATATGTCCACCCACCCCCAAATTCTTTCTGCTGATCACAGAGGAAAGGCTGAAGAATACATACGGCTTCTGACTGAGAGGAATACAATAGGTTTTTGAAAGCCTTGTTGCCTGCCCGAAGAAGCGACCACACAGAACAGGTCCGTTCCTGAGTATGCTTTTCCCCTCTCTCCTTGGCGTTGTTGCACAGGAATGTTCCAAAGAGGCAGGAATAGGTGTGCTGCACCAGTTTCACCTATGGGAGTCCAATGATGCAAAATCAAGCAATGGGTCACACAGTCTCTGGGGGAAGGTCAACTCAGCTTAGCCAGTCTTCCCTGACATCCCTGAGAGCACTTCAGCTAACATCTCAAAAGACGGGGATACCAACTAAGCCACGCAATAGCCTCCTCCTCACAAAGCCAATTCCAGGGGCCAACCCCAACCACCAATACTCCTGAGCCAAAAGACATGAGGGCAAAGATACATTTTTTTTAAGCCTCCCTGACAAACAGTCTCTGAGCTCCTGTAACAGACACCATCCCCAGTCACAGAGACTATCAACTGGGTACAGGAGCAGAGCAGTTTGAGCTAAGAGTACTCTTCTAAAACTACTTACTCATTCAACAAGTCATTACTGAGCATCTCACATGCCCCAGACATTACTATGGGTGTGGAGGTGTAGCAATAATCAAGGAAGCCCCCTGCCCTGGTGGAGATGGTTCTGGTTGTTGGGGGAGTGGTGCCCAGTGCTATGAAGAACAGTAAGGCAGGGTAAGAGGGAGAGGGCACATGTTGGGCAGTGTGGGAAGGCCTCACTGGCAGAGACCTGATGGAAATGAAAGAGCTGGTCCTGTGGCTATCTGAGGGAGACTCTCCAGGCAGAGGCAACAGCAAGCACAACTTGAGGTAGGCACGTTTGCAATTTCTGAAGAACAGCAAGGAGCCAGAGTGACTGAAGGAGACTGCGCAAAGGGAGATAGGAAGGAGATGCAGTTAGAGGGTAAACTTAAGGATGGTCCTGTAGGTCATTTTAAGGACTTTGGCTTTCCTCTGTGTAAAATGCAAAGTTGTTTGGAGGTTTCTGAGCAGAGGAATGGCATGGTCTGTTTTTTGTTTTAGAAGGATCTGTCCAGCTGCTGAGTTTACCCTCTGAATTGGGCAGGAGATGATGTTGGCTTCAGACCAGTGTGGCAACAGTAGAGGAGGCCGTAAGTAATCAGGTTCTAGATATATTTTGAAAGCAGAGCTGCAAAATTCTGACAGACTGATGTGGAATATGAAATAAAGAAGAAAGTTAAGGATGACCTCAAGGATTTTGCCCTAAACAAATGGATGGATGAAGTTGCCATTTGGTGAGATAGAAGACTTCTGGACAATCAGGACTGGGAGAGAGATGAAAATCAAGATTTTTAAGTTCTGAATATGTTAAATATGAAATACTAGTAAGACATCCGAGTGGAGATACTACATGAGTCTGGAGTTAAGTAGAGAAATCTGGGTTGAAGAAGCATAAACCTGGAAATCATCAGCATATAGATGAGTAATTAAAGCCTTGAGCCTGGATGAGATCCCTTACAGAGGGAGTGTAGACAGAGAAGAAGCCTGGAGACTTAGTCCTGGGGTTCTCCAACATTCTGAGCTGGAGAGATGAAGAGGAACCAGAAAAGGAGATGGAACAAGGACCAGCCAGTGAGGTTAAAGGAGAAATAAAAGAGAGTGAGTGGGTGCAAAGTCAACTGAAGAAAACAGGAGTGATTAGCCTGTGCCAAATATGACTGATGGATCAAAGAAGATAAAGACTGAGAATTGATCACCAGATTAGCAACATGAAGGTTACTGGTCGTCTTAATAAGAGCAGCTTCAGTGAAGTGGTGGGGTAAAAGCCTGATTGGTGTGGGTGTAACAGAAAATGAGGAGAGAGGAATTTGAGATGTCAAGGGTAGAAGACTTGAGTATATCTGCTCTAAAGGGAAAAGAAAAATGGGATATAGCTAGAGGGAGATGCGGTGACAAGAGAGGATTTTGATGACATGGAAAAACTATACCTTGTCTCTGTGATGATGGCAATGACTTGGTAGAGAGGAAAACACCGCTGATTCAGAACACAGAAGAGAAATGCGGGAGCCGTGCAGCTGAGCAGATGAGAGGGGTGGGAGCTGGAGTGCAAGTGAGTGAGGGACTTGAAAAGAGCAAGGATAGCACATCATCCAAGAGGAAACAGAGGACATGGGATAGATGTCGGTGGTTTGGTTGATGGATTGGAGGGAGCATGAGAAATTCTGATGGCTTCTATTTCCTTTTAAAAGCTAAGTTTAAAACAACTCAAGAAATTTATGCAAGCCTAGTATACCTGGATTCACTGAATAACCACCTGTTTGTTGCAATAAAGCAGAAGACCCACCCCTCTATTCAATTCTAAAAAGGCTGCACAGTTTTGCATGAAAATTGGCCCACTGACATTTGTGCTGATGCCCCGGCGAATTCAGAAGTTCCCCAAATTGGAGAACCATATGCCCAAACTCACAAGGAATGCTTCATTGAACTCAAAAGAGCAAGGAAATTGCCTCTGAAGCTGATGAACACAGTCAAGCCACTGCAGAAACACTGGGCAGCGTTCGTTCAGATCATCTGAGTTTTCCCCATGACCACACCGGTCAGCAAACTTGTGGCCAAAATCCAGCCATTCCATCTCCACAAGGACCTGGAAACCCTGTGGGGAAGAACACAGGAGAGACCGTTTGTGCTCATCTACCCAGACTGTGACAGCCCTGAGCTTGGTGTGACTGGCAGCAAGCCCTTTTTACAGCCTTCCAAAAGCCCAGCAGGAGCCCTTGGCCCATCCCCACAGCTGACAAGTCTATTCCTGAACTCCATTCCATAACCATTGATAAGTACTAACCATGCATGTATCTAAGCCTTTCTTGGGTCTATTCATATTTTTGGCCACACTTTTCTTTTTTTCCAGATTTTTCTTTTTTTATTTTTTAATTTCCATCTTTGGTGATATGCTTATAAAATCATGTATGTAAAAATTCCTTCCCCACCCCAGATTTTACAAATATTCGCACAGATTTCATGGTACTTTATGGTTTTTCTTACATCTTTAATCCAACAGGAAGCTGTTTCAGAGTGGGGCTCTTTCTCCACAGAACATTCCATGGTGATACCTAAACCCATTACTATAAGCATTTCAGAAGACTTTTACAGAAGCCCCACCTTCCTGGGGTAGCCAAAACTTTTCCACATAGATAGACTGCAAAGGAAAACATGTCTATATTCTCAATAACTTATTACCCACAATCTGCCCCCTTTTAAGAGGCACAACAACTGTGGTAGGTACCACCACAATGTAGCTCAAGGTAAAGGAGCAATGATTAAAAACAAAGAAATTTCACTCTCTTTAGACCTAATCTATATTCCCCATATTGACCATAAAACCTTTGGAGAGAAGTCCTAACCTGGCTATGTAGCACTAGCTTACTTCCCCACGCATACTGAAGTACCAAATCTTTGGAGGCACCCACCTCTATTGTTCGGTAATAAGGGTCCAACAAGAGCTTAGCCAATGCCACAATCTGGGGGGTGCGGTCCCAGCCATCTGAACAGTGGGCTAGCACTGGCCGCTGATCACGGTCCACGGCATGCACTACCAGAAGCGCCGATTTCAGAAGAACAGACAGGTGATGGAGCCATTTTGTGCTTTCAAGAGCTGAGAGCCAACTATTAAAAAAAAAAAAGGGAAATGCTGTTATTTTAAATCATTTGCTGCATTATACCCTGTCAAATTAAAAAGCAATTCCCAAAGTTTTCCCCTCCAAATGTAACACTGTCAAAACAAATGGAAAATTTCTCTGTGCTTACACAGCTTTGTCCAAAGGATGAGACCCAAAAGCCCTACTTTGCAAGAGGGGGGGCCTTAGAAATAGAGATGCTAATTAATAGGACCACCTTTTGTTCCTTTAATCTTTATGGTTAATTTCCCAGAGAGAATTAATACTTATTTTTTCAGTTTACGGTAGGTATACACACTATAATAAAGCAGCTCTCACTGGAATCTTCTCCTGAAGGAAACAACTATTACTGAGATATGAAACAGGAGATTTTACCTTTTAACTATCAGCAACTCTACCCAGTAAGTTCCCCAACAAAGTTAAGAAAATTCATAAATATAAACATGTCTGTAAAGAGATGTAAGTTGAATGGCACCTGCAAGAATGCTATAAACACAACATTACCTATTGCAACAACTCAAACATCTACAACTGCTGAAGTCTTGAATGTCTATTGACTAAAACTAGATGGCCCCAAACTAGTGATTTAGACTTACACAAAACAGTGTGTCAATGGCCACACAGTATTACTGGGCTTAACATAGACTAGATTCATCAGGGATCTAGAAGAACTCTTTCCACAGGCCTTTTGGGAAGTATCAGATCGCAGGGGTTGTCCCTTAGGAGTAAACACAAGTTGATCACACTTGTTTTATAACTGTGTTGACATTTTGTTTCTTGGGTCCTGTCATGGATTCCCCGCGGCACTCCCCAAAAAGAGCTCTAATTTCTCTCAAATGCTATCAGATTTGTAGTTAAGACACAAGTTGAGCACTTCAAATACGAGTCAGAGGAGAGAAAAAATACTTCTGTCACAGGCACTTAAAAAGACATTGCCAAGGAGAGGCTAGGCCTCCCTATAATTGTGCCTAAGAGCCTCCTCCCGAATGCCTCTTTGTTGCTCAGATGTGGCCCTCTCTCTCTAGCTAAGCCAACTTGGCAGGTGAAATCACTGCCCTCCCCAGCTACGTGGGATTACACACCCAGGGGAGTGAATCTCCCTGGCAACGTGGAATATGACTCCCAGGGAGGAATGTAGACCCGGCATCGTGGAATGGAGAGCATCTTCTTGACCAAAAGGGGAAGTGAAAGGAAATGAAATAAGCTTCAGTGGCAGAGAGATTCCAAAAAGAGCAGAGAGGTCACTCTGGTGGGCACTCTTACGCACAATATAGACAACACTTTTTAGGTTCTGGTGAATTGGAATAGCTAGCAGTAAGTACCTGAAACTATCAAACTGCAACCCAGAATCCATGAATCTTGAAGACAATTGTATAAAAATGTAGCTTATGAGGGGTGACAATGGGATTGGGAAAGCCATAAGGACCACACTCCCCTTTGTCTAGTTTATGGATGGATGAGTAGAAAAATGGGAGAAGGAAACAAACAAACAAAGGCACCCAGTGTTCTTCTTTACTTTAATTGCTCTTTTTCACTTTAATTATTATTATTGTTATTTTTGTGTGTGTGGTAATGAAGGTGTCAGGGATTGATTTTGGTGATGAATGCACAGCTATGTAATGGCACTGTGAATAATCAAATGTACGATTTGTTTTGTATGACTGCATGGTATGTGAATATATCGCAATAAAAATGAATTTAAAAAAAAAAAGGCTTTGCCAAAACTAGGCTATAAAAGCTAACTAAACCTTGGGGAGTGAGTATGAATTTTTCAAACAGTTCAAGGCAGGGGGTCTTTCCAAGCAAACAGACGAGACAGAATGCAGTACGAAAGCCTTGGTTTCATATAGATTAATATTGTCTACCAAACAGACTGAATCCTCAGGGGGCTGAGACTGTGTCTCAGACACAGCTGTACCCCTAGTACAGTACCTAACATACAATGAGGATTCCTACATATTTAAATGAACTTTAAGTCTGTCATGGGTAAAAATCCAGTCTAAAGACTTTCCATCTCCTAATAGGTACCTGAGAAACATTTTTTGCTGATTGATCAATAGTTTATTCTCATTCCTCACAGTCTCAAAAGGAGCTAAAGGATAAGGCTTAGGGGAGGGAATACTAAGTTATCTCCTTGCTCTTAGAGAAACAGTAAACAAGAGAACCAGGGAAGGTTCTCTTGCCCTTGACTGAACTATTATTACATACCAGTTGGTACTGTGGATGCCTAACAGAGAAGATGTGCTCCAAAAATCTCCAATGGAAAAAGTGCTAAAGACTCCATACTCCTTTGTCCTGTTTCAAACTGGGGCCCAAACATACCATCTCCTAGCCCTCCATAGCCCCAAACAAATATGGTGGGGGGAGGGGGTACTTATAGTTGGCTGCTTTATGGCCATAGCTTCTGGAGGGTCCAATACTGCATTACGATTTGTTGCCAAATACAAGGTCTTAACTTCTTAATAAAATCCCCAGACTTTCATTTGGAACAGGCTGGGTTTAATTACATCTTTTTTACTATGGATTTAAAAAATTGCTTTTTAAAGAAATAAATTTAATATATGAAAGATACCTTAGGAATTGTGTAGTACTGATTCCATCCTTTTCATTTATAGAAAAAGTGAGAGACCCACAGTGATCAAGCCACTTGACCAAGGTCACACAGTCAATTAAGTCGCAGGTCTGAGTCCTCAGCCAGGCTCTTTCTATACCCCACCCTTCGGTGAAAGCATGTTACTGGCTGGATCCTGGAACTGTATAGCAGATATGAGTGGCTAATCCCCAAAGTAGAGCAGCAAGCTCATTGCTTTAGTCAGGCTTTTTCCAAAGGACAACGGCTTCTCACCCTCTGGGATGACTGCAACTGTGAATTTAATCATTTGCTATGATGAGTCAGTGGTTTAGGCAGCCACTTGATTTAATAAATCAATGAATGCTGCATAACTAAGATCTACTGAATAAGAACCTGGGATACAGCTATGGGCTCTAGCACAAATACCAGAAAAGAAAAAATCCTGTCTCCTTGGCACCATCTCTGGCTTCCAGAAATAGTAAAAAAAAAAGAGGCTTTTAAATATTTATCTGTCCATATTTGTTTTACAGAGCATTCCTCCTAATTTATCTTGTATTCAAGCAGTTCCTTTGAGGGAAGGAAGTGTTATTTCACCTTCCTTAACTGCAAATGCCAGTCATTCATTTTTAATAAGCAATAAAAATCATGATAATGTTCTCTGTAAACAAGAGAGGAGTTTAGAAATCAGACACAAATGTAAAACAAACTGACCTAATGGCAAGTTTAGGAAAGTTCAACCCATTTTAGAAGATGATGAATGAATTTTGACTCTTCATGGTAAAACATTCCATCTCAAAGCAGATGAGTGTCATTATAAGACATTAGAAACCAGAGAATTAAATTACTTGGGGCCAAAGCAATGTGGAAGAAAAGGGAGATTGTCCCAGGAAAAGCAAGAAGGGAAGGCGTCAGTTTTGAGGACAGAGGTTTGCTCTGTGCTGCACATTTTAAAACCTTTCAAAAGAGCTAGATTTCTCTCCCCTATCCTCCATGCTCCTAACATAGGAGCTGCTAACATAGGAACAAAAGTACCCTCAGAGACTAAAAGTATAACTGAAGTTTACCAAGCAACAGAAGGAAAGACACACACCCAAACTCATTTTTTAAAAAGAGCAATGCAAATGGAAAGCCAAGTCCAAGGTCTTACTTTCCCGGATCTGGCATCTGTGTGCACAGCAACCGCAGGGACTGAAAACTCCTCCGAATCGAATGAATATTTGCCATCCCCATAAACACAACTTCACAGTTCGGGTAATACTCTGGAGAGAATAACAATGAAGAGAACACAAATAGGTTGAATTTAAAGCCTACATGGCCAAATTTAAAATATGCAAACTGGCTATAAAACAAACACACTGCAGCTGCTGACTAACGAAACTGCAATGTTCTGATGCTTGACTATTAGCCTGGTCCTTTATTATAAGAGGAAAACAGCACTGGAGTTTTAGCTATCTTTGTGAAAAGAGCGAAAATAGGAAGATTAAATTTGTGAGAAGATACTGACATGAACTAGAAGCTGCTATTTTTAAAAAAAGAAAGACCTATAAATTTTGATCTTGCCCCAGGTTTATTTACTCCTTGGATCCCATCTAATTCACGGCTTTGAAATTTCTGAAAAGAATCTGGCAAAACAATGCCTTTGTGTGTTCAAATTTCACCTTGGTATGACTGCTTTCAATTTCCAGCTTAGATCACATCTGAAAAAGGAGCTTGCTGCCTCTGCTTGCTCCATCAGCACACAACTGGCACTATAGGGGTCCCTCCATGGGGAAAGCTAGTATTTAAATAGTAGGGGTGTTATATGTCAAGACAGAGGCACTTTGCCTAGAGTCTTGTATTTACTGTTTCACTTTCTACCCTGAGTTTTCTAAGTAGAAGCCATGTGAGGAGTTTTCTGTGAGGTCAGTGAAGTGATGAGCATACCCATCATCAAAGGCAACAGAAAGCTTTTAGAAGGCTGAGAAATTGAGCCATTATAAAAGAGGCTTCCAAAGATGAACAGGCCTTGTCACGAAAGAGGATTTCCTTTCCTTATCACTTAAAGGTTGGCAAAGGGAAGAAAGATTATTTGATTTCACTGTACCTCCTCCTCCATTTCTCCCTGGAAGAATCCAAAGAGAAGCTCTGGCTCTCTCAAGATAGGGTGAGGAACATGGCTTGCCATTCATTCACATTGAGAACTAAGCCTCAGTGCGGCATGAGCTGTACTTGCAAGGACAGTTTTGGGGGACAAAGCACCATACAACTCACCTGGGCATTCACAGCCTCCACCTTTGGCTCGGTTTGCCACAGCAGCTGCATAGGAGCGTGCATCCAAGATTAAAAGCTTCTGTGGTTGGATAGCTAAACTCTCTGCTCCTGAAGCATTTGAAAGAGAAGAATCTAGGGACATCAGGAGGAGAGGGGAAAAACTAAATGCACCTCTCTCCCAGAGTTGTGCAACGTAAGAATCACAGGCACATATTATTACAGTATTAGAAACTCAATTAAATGAAACCAACCTAACCAGACCCCTTCATACATAGGACTTCTCTCTTTGGTTTACTTTCTATTTTGCTTTCTTAGAAAAGCTGGTGATGATTTCTTCTCTGAAACCAGCTCCCAGAGCACATATGTGGATCCCATAGACCCCAATTTCCTATATCTTATTTCTTTCTCTGTAGTCCTTCAACTAAGCCTAGTATTGTCCCTACAGTCTGGAGACACTGCAAGTCCGTCCCCTAACAAATAAATAACTCCATTCTTGTTGCCATGGCAAGAAAGATAACAAACACTCTAGTCCTCTAAAACCAACTTTGAATCAAAGGATTGTCTGGTTCTTTGCCAGAACCAATGACTCCTCAAACAAAACAACCAATTCAAGTTTCACTGTCCGTCTCTTCTATGAAGCACAATCTGTTTCCTAAGGAAAAGGCCATTTCAAGAAAAGGATTCTCATATGCTGTAAAAATTGCTTCCATGATCCAATGAGCGAGTACCTTACCGAACTCCACATCAGAAAGGTCTCCCCCATTGGGAAAGTCTCGAGAATTGTTCCTAGTTGACAGCTTGCTGCCACTCGATCGGGAGTCAGAGGCACAAGCTTTGGCCACTGACTGCACTAGGTGCTCATCATCTGCATTTCGCCAGCCCCACCAGCTGACCTCCGGCTGTCCACAGCGGGCAATGACTGCTCCATTGCTCTGGTGCCTGTGTGGAGAACAAGAGACCAACAACTATACCCATCCCAGTGGCCTCCATTCATATGTTCTTCGTTCACAGTATGTGAGGCGGTAGATTTTTTAAATGGCTTACTGAACAGCTTGACTACAGGTAAGTGTTGGGATAACTTCAAGGGGTAGAAATCTCATATACCAACAAGAATAAATATCAATACTTACCTGGATCTTTCTTGATTATCTTATCATTACAGAGACCTTTATAAAGTTACCAACAAAATCATGTATATCACTTTTGGAGAAAATAAATATTCTTAAGTTAAATGTTCAAAGTATTTTTGGAAAATCAGGTGAAAAATAATCTACAAATAATCTACACTCTAGTTCTGCTACCCAACAGTAAAGCATCCATTCCTCCTTTTTCATACTGAACCTGAACACACCAGCATAACAGACGGTGAAACAGAGAAAAATGTGTCTCCTCCTTGACTTTTGAGGACAAATGCAGCAACTGAGTACTCATGATTGGCTTGGGGATTCTTTTCAAAACAAGATCCCTATTTTGTATTTGAAACACTTACCTGGCCCACAGTAGATTGTTACACAAAATTCCCTGAGATTTCATGAGTCACAAACTGCTCTTATTACAGGCAGATACCTCAATGAGGAGCTACCCTTCCTCAAGCTCTTAAAAGTAGAGGACAGCATAAATCTTAGTAAGCCATGTTCTGACAGATGTTTTTTCAAGAAATAAAACCAGGAATCATACTTGTGGTTTACTTAACTCAGGCTTTTCCTGGTTAAGCAACATTAGCAATTAAGTTACAAAAGTAAAAATATTTTGCAATGAAAAAGGAATGAATTTCTGTTACATGCTACAACACTGATGAAGCCTGAAAATGCTACACTAAGTAAAAGAAGTCAGTGACAAAAGACAACACATTGGATGATTCCATTTATATGAAGTGTCCAGAATAGGGAATGATGTGAGAAAAAGTTTTGGTTTTAACCCTAAAGCTCATAGCAATAAATTAAATTTGGCAATAATCAAATTCCACTGGAACCACCAATTTACTTGTAGTTTTAAAATTTTCCCTCATTGGGAAAGACAAGTAGTTAAAATTTTTTGTGCATTGCCTACACACTTGACTGGCTCATATGCTATATGGAGCCAAACTGGAAATAAAACGTCATTGATTCTTAAAATGTCTACTAGAATATAATCGGTGCTGGGTAACCACTGATCTGAATGACTTCAGACCTCCACAGAAGAGCATGGCAGGGCCCTTACTGAGCATCCTCTTCCTCAGCAACGCTTCCCAGCAGTGCCCAAGAGGAACAGTAGATGGCACTCTTCAGCCTATGTCTTGGGTTTTAAGGAGCATTGTAATTGAGTTTTTAAGGAGCCTTAAGTAGTTATGTTTTCTCCAGCCTTCTAAAATGCTTTAGATTGCATGGAGGATAACTATACCCAAAATTACTAAAGAAAAGCATTTCTATCATTTTACCAAACAGGACCAGGAAAAACAATAAAAATTAGGATGTCTAATAGATGAGACTTCGTACTAAAACACAGAATGCTTCAATTTTATATAGCAACATTCAGCATATGAGCCAGTTGAGTTTTAACTACCCTTATCTTAGCCAGCCAGGAAAGATCCCTAAATGATTTGGAGTTTCTAATAATCACTCCATGCACAAAGGGGAGCCATGAATCGCATTACAGATGGGCACCCTTCACACTACCTTGCTGTGTTAGAGCAATCTCTGCCTTCAGTAATAAATCCAATTAAGCAAACTCTCATCACAGTAGGAGAAATCACTAATCAGGGGCTGGTTCAGCTGGTGCTGTCAAGTAACTGCTGCTAGCAACCTCAGGAATCACTACTGTAGTCTACAGACAACTAAATTTATATGACGGATTCAGAGGCATCCTGCCACCCAGGCTGGCAAAACATGGAGTAATGGCGTACCTTGCTTTGGAGAGGAGGGGACCAAAACACTCAACCTTACAAAGCTCCCAAATAATATAGTAACATGGTTTTGCATTTAGAGATTAGAAAGACATGTTCTCTGAGACAAAGGCCAGATCCAGAAAGCCTGTCTGATTTTACATGGACTGCACCCAGAACTTTCATTTGTAATCTTTTGAGAACAGATTTTCTCTGAAATACTGGAAATAAAATACTTTTTTATTTATACATACTCTACCGTTTTTAGAAAGGGGAGAAAGGCAAATTTTAGAAGGGGAAAAAAGCTTCCATTTTTATTACATTCTAAGTTTTTCTTCAACCTGAATGCAGGCTTTTCTGCCAACACGAAGAAGGCACCTGAAGTCTCTACTTTGAAAATGAGTGTCCTTCCCCTTTATGGGCAAAGTCTGCAAGCCCTATAAATGCTTTCTGCTAGGGCTGCTGATCTAACACAGCTGCTGGTCACAGAGCTGACTGCTCTCCCCATTCGAGTTGAGCAGATCACTGATAAAACTCAATAAATCCCTTTCATTTTCACTGCTAATTCCTTTGTCATCCCTGCCACTTGAGTGACAGGTAAATTTAATGACCTGCTTTTCTAGAGGGGTCTGAAAACAATAGTGATCAAAAGTGAGATTGAAAACTTAATGTTTTCCTCTGGGCCAGAAGCAAATATTTTTCCATCTCTCTATTCAGGGTGGCAATCAGAATTTGTCTTCAGTAGATTAAATGAACAAGCTGGTTACCTAAGTGGGAATTCCACAAAGTGATAAATCCCTTGCCTGCAACCTCAGTATTTCAATGGATTGCCTCCTGACATGGAAAGAATTTCTAATTAAGCCAATGGCATGGCCAAAGCTCAGGGAGAGTCCAAAAAATCTGCAAACTAGGAAAATGAAATGGAGAATGAGAATATTACAAAGAAATGGTATCTGAAACAATTCTAGAATAAAATGGAGATGACTTCTTAAAAACTGAACACAATACTGTGAAAACCAAGATTTGTGAATGAACACCTAATAAAAAACCCTGCAGAGAGAGCATATTTGAAGTAGCTAATGGTTCATGCTTTTATCAAAAGATCTGATGCTGAAGAAGTGGATTTTGCAGGCTGGCTCTGGTCCACCATTGGCCTTAACCAGCCTAGCACACAACCCATGTGGCTAGCAACTAAGCATGTGGGAAGCAGCAAGGAGCAAGCCCCTGCCCCGTGGCATGCCATCTTGCTTTCAGGCTTCTTTTCGATGCCTGACTCTGATCAGGTGTGAAGTTCATCTATAACAAAGGACAAGGAACACAGCATGTGCCAAAATTCTACTCGTGATTTTTACTCTTACTGTCTTGATTCCTATTTACACTTGTTTCCCCGGAGTGCAATGGCTTTGTGCTTGGGGCATTTGTATGTATGTTGATCAAAACATATGCAATGCTGAATTACAGTGAAACTTTGGTGACTGTGGGTACTCATGCTTACTGAAACAGCACTGCTGTTCCCTCATCTTGACTAGCAGGCTGCCCTTGTTTTCAGGATTCTTTGATGCTTGGTGGTACTTCATTCTCGCTAGGCATACCTTCTCTCTATTCTAGGGAGAAGAAGCCCTGTGAGATCCTTCACAAGCCGTGCATGTGAAGTATGCTTTGCTGCTTTGAAAATAAGCATCAGTAAGTGTACACTGTGTTATTTTACTATTATTTTTTACTTTTGATGTACAATTCAGCAGTTTCCATCAAAATCTAGCCAGAGCCTTTCACTGCCATGACAGATTTCAGCAGTCTGTCTACTGTGATGACTTACAGACTTCTGGTTGTATTTCTATATTTATTTTTAAATATACTGTGTGGGATATTTAGTGGTGTATGACCTTAAGTTTGGATTGATGTTTCTAAAATGGTGGTTACTTTGAATGTCACAAATGAATCAAGGCATTAAAATGTGTCAGATTTATCTTTCCCTGAATCCAAGTATTGATGCTACTGTTAAACAACAGTGTGTATAGTACCTAAAAATTGTATGAAAATAATTTTAACCATTTTAATCCAGATGTTTAACAACTCTAATCTCTTATTCTAATAAATATACTATTCAGTTAAAAATAAAAATAAAGACAACTGTTCTCAATCAACTTAGTTAAGGGGGTTATTGTGAAGTTCTAAAAGACACAGGGGGAAAGGTACTTGACCACTCCAGCAAATCCCCATTACCCAGAGCAGCCCTCAGTACTGCAAAAGACCCTCTACTGGGCCTGCCTCACAGGGCATGATGTGGATCTGGTCTTGGTCAGTGTCGTCTACCAGGTATCAAACTCTATGGCAGCAAAGTGATGACCCAAGCTGACTAGGAAAAAAAACAACAGTAAGTGGACTATTAAAGAAAGGTCTACAACAGAGGAAAAAGAAAAACTGAAAAGAAAAAAAAAAAATGGCCCCAAATGACAAAGTAGGCAAAAGGTGACAACGAGAGACAAGTCCTAGTGAAATGAAAATGAAGGGAAAAAAAAAAAAAGAGTGCGAGCAAGAAGCAATCTAGAAAAACACCTGTTAAAACCAGCATAGAAACCCAACTGAGAAGTGAATGCCCTCTGCAAACCCGGTTCCTCTGCCCTCAGAGATGCACAACAGAGCACAAAGCTGGACAGAGCTGCCCCCTGTTAAAGCCTGGTGAGGACAGCCTGATACAACACAGATTTTCCCTTTCTGTCCACTCTAAAGCAAGCACATGGGTGGGCTTTCCCTGCAACACACCCCCCTGCCCTTGTCTCTGCCTTTTTATGTGCCCCTCCCCTCAATTCCTCTGCTAACTAATATCCCATCTTTCCATTAAACCAATGTTGAGGCAGTTTCTCCTTAAGAAGCTGTCCCTGACAAATGCCACCTGTGAGAAGTAAACACCCTTGTACTCTTTCTGTGACATCACATGCTATCTTAAAGGGGTGAGCAGGACAATTTTCAAAGAAGTTTCATATATCCATATGATTCATTCTGCATAGTGGGTAAGACAGTATTAGCCCCTTTTCTAACTACACCTTGGCAAGTTGAAGCAATTTGTTCAGTCACAGATAGGCAGAGCTCGGATAAAAATCCATGTCTTCCTCCCAGCTAGAACTCTTTCCAAGCTTTCAGGGTGCCACTTTTTGTTCCTCACCCTCTATTTTCCTTACCATTCTGCAAACTTGACTGTTCATCTTTTCATCCCACCTCCCAAATGGCAGTGTACTGAATGCAATGACTACCATTATGTTACTGGAGGAGCAGCTTTCGAAATAAGGAAGCACAGACATGCCTGGGAAGTTATCCTCCTTCCCAGGTTAGCAGCAGCAGAAGCAGCATCAGCCCACACAGGAGCCTGATCAGGCTTACTTACCTGTAAACAACGGCAGGGATGCGCTTCCAGGACCTGAAGCTTGCTACACTTTCTAGTTCTTTATCAGTGATCCAGGCAGGCACTATGAGCTCCTGTGGATAGCTACCACATAGCCTAACAGGAAAGGGGAGGGGGGGGAGGAGAAACATGAGGTGAGCCAGCATACATATATCTGTCAAACTACCACAGAGCAACTTAAAAAGCAGTGAGGAGCTTTACTTGAGCCTTGGCCTCCTTGGCAGGATGAGCTACCTTAAGTTTTTACTTATATATACATCAAGTGATACTTTTTTGGATTGTTCCACTTGAGGCTGCCTTTTGGGACTCTGGCAGTCTTAACTATCAATGAAAACAATGGGAGGTGAAGGGCAAATTCTTTATTCTTCATTTTAAGTCTATGTTGTAACAAATATATAAATCATTTCTAACCACATCAGTTCCCAGTCCAATTACAGAAGTGCAAGTCTGGGTCACCTCTACAAGACCCTCAAGTGTTTCAGGCTTTTGTCAAAAGGAAAAATGTGAAGAACAAGAGCCCACAATTCCAAGTTTCCAGAGACCTCGTAAGTATTACCTAATGTATTCTTTGACGTGAACCAAATAGGGTGTCCTAATTATAGGACTCTTTCTGTGACCAGAAAGAGGTACTAGGAGAAACCGTGAGTATGCAGAAACAGTACCATAGGGCAGCCCATCTGCCTGCACAACCACAGTCCTATTGAACCAAGTTATAATGTGAACAGACTATTAATCATAATTTCTATAAAACTTCAGAGCAACCTAAACTTGGGAAAAATGCTCTCTTATAATTAGGGAAGATGGTAGCTGTGTGCTAGTCAAGCTGATGCCTCAGGAAGCAGTATTTCTGATAGGTTTTTTACTTACAGAACCATATCTCTCCTCTACAGGTGACCAGATCTTCTTTTTCAATAGTGAAGGCAATAAGGCCTTTAATTCAAATCTTAAAACACGCAAACACTACTACCACTACCACCATTCTGCCCTTGTCTACCTTCCTAGGGTAGTAAAAACATAAAACGGCTTAAGAGTTGGAGTTTTTGATCATCTTGCACTATATATCTGCCTTCTGTTCTCAATTTCCAGAAAATTAAGTATCAGGAATTTAAAAGCCACTGAACCAGGAGAATGGCTACGACTGGAGTAGCTACATAAACTTCCCAGTACCTACCCACAAACTCCTAAAAATAGGGATGCACCAATCATGGTTAATAGTCTAACCATGAGTCTCCTCATCCCTTTTATCTTAGTTTTTAGCTCAAAGCAAATGTGACTCTCATTTCTTTTTAGTAGGAAGAACTTTTCAATGCATTAAAGGCTTGTTCTGAGGTGAAACTAGTAGACTCAAAGACAGGAAGTTAATTTTTAAAACATAATTAGAGATTTTGAAAAACAATGGTTTTTGAACTCAAACATTTGTTCAACAAATTTAGCTTATTCACTTTTTTTTTAATTCCACATGACTTTCTGATCAATATGTTCATTGTTCTTTTGGATATTATACTTCCTGAAGTACTAGTTGATCACTTGTAGATAAGCAGCTTCCAGTGCAGGGAAGGTGAGTTACACCTGAGCAAAGGCTGTGGCAGTCTCAGCTCTCAAAGGACCCTCCTTCCAGTCTGTTCCACATCCCATTCTCTGCTTTGACTTGCTCACTGAAGGCAGGCAAAGGTATGACAGATCTGCTGCTCCTGACTCTACAGAACACCCGTGTTCTCAACTCCTTTACAAAGCCCATGTTAAGAGCTGTGTGCAGTAATTAGCTCTAGTTTTCCCAATGAAAAATGAAATGCTCTGATGGCTGCTCACGAACAGACCACAGTAAGGGCTATCACAATTTGAGACAACTCGACAACAGAATGATTAATGTCTCCAATTGTAACAGAGGCATTTAAGAAGTTTCTCTATCAATTTAAATCTCCTGGACAATTTTCTTTTGTTTTATAGGAACCATGGATCACCCAAAGCACAATAGTTTTAACCTCCCTCCCCCGCCAAAGCATTTACACTTTTTAAGGAAACAGGAAATGGTTAAATATTTGATGGTGATTAAATTAATATTTAATGGCTCAGTTATGAAGTTTTAGATTATATACATTAAAGAACAAAGTAATACTTATGGCTATTTCATAGGATCTGGAGTAAAATTATAGTTAAAACAAAACAAAACAAAAAAAAAAAACACTAGCTCTTAGTGTTTTATCGCTGCTTATGAGATCACACTATCACTCTGACCCTATCTGTAATGTGATGCTAAGTGGTGATCAGAATAATGGAAACTGTCTACCTACAGGTAAACACAGTTATTACCCAGACAGGAATATGCCAGGAAGAACAGAGACCTGCAGGGGGTTGGTGGAAAGGATGGTTCCACAGTCCTGTTAAGTAAATATTATTTTTCACTCGCATGATAGCTGTGGGAACAGAAGGTTCAAGAAGTACTCTGAAGATCATGCACTTAGACCTAAATAAAACTCCATTTGAAAGAAAAAGTCTATGTTCAAATGCTTTGCCACATGAGAGGTGGTGTTTCTGCCAAGGCACTGGCTCTGAAACACAGTCCACTGGGACCCAGACAACTCACTTGTACTTCTCATTGATGTTGGAAATCCTCCAGGCATTGTTCATATCAAAACCCATCCGTTCCACCTCATTTTTAAACCTTGATGTTACGTGTTCCCCTAGGGACCAGAGATAGAGAGAGAAAGAGCAGAAAATAAGAAATGAATACCATTTTGCAAAACAGGTAGAATAAAAGCAAAAGATACCATCCCTTACCTCAGTTATAAAAATGCTGTCATAAAAGTAACAAGATAACAGTTTCAGTTTCATTAAAAAAAAAAAAAAGTTCCTGTTAGGTTAAGATTATAAAGAGAGAGGAAGAAAGAATCAATTATCAATTTTGATCAAGAATTATGTCATCTCATCTAATCTCTACCATCAACTCTGGGAGAAGCATCACTGAGCTCATTTTACAGAGGACAAAACAGACTGAGAGGGGCAATCATGACCATATCTGTCTGGCCCCAAAACCCATGTTCTTGACACTACACTGGCCCTCTCTCCAACTTCCCCTCTCAGACTGATGGGATACATAATAAGAAATAAGATCAATAACAAGTTCACCATGAATAGTAATACAGCTCCAGTCCACAACCCCTCATCTCAAATCCTGGGGGACAAATTTCATAACTCAAGAGATTTTTGGATTTTAAAAAAGTAAAATGATTACATACATTATAATATTATGTTATCACTCTCAACAGGATCTCCTTAATCAAACATTAGTATTTCCTCAGTGAAATGCATAGTTAATTCGAACTAAGTTGGATAAATAAAGAATAAATAGCTTCATGTCAGCTCAGATCTGGTTGAATCACCAAATAGATAAGAAAATTTTTTTGGTTTTCAGAGCCTTCTGGATTTCAGAATTGCAGATAAGGGATGATGAAACTATAACTACTAGTAACCAGGCATCTTAGGAAACACCACAGCTAAGTATAGTGCTGGGCATTTGTAAAACCATCCACCCAAACAACAAGTCTAATCTGGCTACATGTGCCCTAATGAATTTGGCTTTCTCTTCATTAAGAGAGCAAGAGAGGTAGAAATGACTCTAAATTGCCAATAAATCAGAAATAATTTCTTCCCTTGAAAACCCACACAGTTCTAGAGCAGTGATTTTATTTAAATTTAAAAAAAAATTAAGCAGCACCTCTAATATAGAGAGGTATAGGTTATAAAAGAGATGCTGGTGAGCAGCTGCTGGGAGAAACCACAACAAATAAAAGCACAAAACAGTCTGCTCTGGTGATCAAAGTATAAAGCTTTGCTCTCCCTGGGAGAGCAGAAACCAGAATAGGCAACAGCAATTACTTGAAGGAAGGACAATGCTATAAAACTGCTTCCTCATTTAAACTGCTTTTCTTGAGCTTAAGTCAAGTATTATATGTTTCCTAAAAGAGAGCTATAAAAAGATGAGGTTCAGAGATGCAGGAAGAAATAATCAACTAAATCTATCCCATTTGGGGAAAGTTTTAGAAGCAATGTAGCAGGTTTCCAAATAGGAAAAAGCTATCTAAACTGGGGTGCCATCTGTCTACAAATTGCAAGGACTGATGACTGTCATGAATGCTAGACAGGAAGTCATTCACTTATAATCCCAATCTTAAAGCTGTAAAACCATGGCAACTTTCAAGTTTATATATTGAGGAGGAGATTTTTCCCACCCATGGATACAGCTCCAAGTCTCTGGAAAAGTGAAAGTACTTTAATTAATGGTATTTTACATTAATACCTGTATCTTAGGGTAAACACACAGGTAACCCAAAAGGATTCCGTGATTTAAAAATAACCACTGGCACTTTACTACATGGAACCATCGCCCAAAAAAGGGCTTAGAATCACTACCCAGAGCATGAAATTCTGAACCACACACAGAAATATATACTGAATAGCAGGTACAGAAAATGTTATCTCAAGTTCCTTGAGAATTAGGAGTGAGGTTTAATTATCTTTGTATACACCAAAGCAGTGGCTTTATAAACTTTGAAAATGACCATCACAACCTACAATAAGAATTATATTTTATATCACAATTTAATACATGCAAACATTTAAAAAAAAAAAGCTTGCACAAAACAATGCTCACTCTTACTATGCATGTGATGAATTTAGAAATTTTCTATTTCTTTTTTTGTTTTATGACTCACTAGTGGATCACAAAGTGCAGTCTGAAAATCACTGCTTGAAAAGAAATAGCAGCAGATCTTAAATAGATGAGTAATTCAACTGGTTTTTGTCAAATTATATTAGAAGCTCACATGTTTATTTACCCAGAAAAGTGAATCTCAGAAATAAATAAAAGCAGATCTGTTGCTGGATTTCCCGCAATAATTTCTCTCTTAGGAGTCCCATGTCTCAATCGATTTCAACATTAGATATATTGGAATATCCTAACATTTTAAATACTGGTGCCACAATGCTTTTGTTTGGATTCATATTTCCATTTCAACCATTCATGCCTGCCTCCCCACCCCCAAATAGGAATTTCTCTCCCCTCTCAAAATTTTGTCTTTCTTGTACTATAAGCACAGAGTCAGTCTAGCAAAATTCTCATTTAGTATGAATGAAAAGTTCTTCTAGATCAATGAGTATCCAATAAATCTCCCCTGTATCATAACCAAACTTTACGCTGGCAGTCTAAAAAAAAATTCACCCAAAACTCGCATTCCCTGGCTTATTCTGAGTTTTCAAACCCACAATTAAACACAGCTTAAAAGGTCTGGAAATAGAAGGGCCAGTCCCATGTCCAGCATATGAGGTACAAGAGTCAGAGAAGGTGACAAATAGCCCTCCTGGATTTTCAAATGGTGTGGAGGGGAATCACTTTTTTTTTCTATGGAGTAAAGGTCCTAGCACAGTCCTCTAAATGTACACTTACTGAACTGCATCCAAACCCAGAAAATAGACTCTGGCAAGGGCTTTTACTTTCTATGACACAGGCAGCGAGAAGACCCAGAATTATGTGCTGTTCATAGATAAACAAGATGAGGATAATGGGCATTCACACAAGAGAAGGCAGAGAGGTGGGCCTGATGCTGCTAAATTAGCAGCTGAATTGCCCAGTCATCTGTCAGGACTCTAGATAAATTTTGAAGTACACAATCACTAAGAAGCCAGCTGCAAGGGGCAGTTGAGAAAACAGGGAAGAAAGTAAGGAGTCTTAAGTCCATTCTTTTAGAGTTTGAAACGGAGCTTCAGAGTTTTACAAAGGTTTTGCAAGTTTCAAGGGTAAATTCCAGTAACAAAGTTGAGGCTTCTTCCATAGCAGATTAAGACACATAACTGTGGCCATGGTATAGCTGGCTTAGCTCTGACAACTTCAATAGCTAGAAACCAAGATTTATATGAATACCAGTGTTGCAACTTGCCCATTTCTCTCCTCTCAGCACATACTATTCAATGGAGAAGAATCCATAAAAAGGCTTTGGCCTCCCCCCTACATGGGACATGACTCTCAGGGGTGTAAATCTCCTTGGCCAATGTGGGACATGACTCCTGGGAATGAGTCTGGACCCAGCATCAAGGGACTGAGAAAGCCTTCTTGACCAAAAGGGGGAAGAGAAATGAAACAAAATAAAGTTTCAGTGGCTGAGAGATTTCAAATGGAGTCAAGATATCATTCTGAAGGTGATTCTTATGCATTATATAAATATCTCTTTTTAGTTTTTAGTGTTTTAGAATAGCTAGAAGAAAATACCAGAAACTGTTGAACTGCAACCCAGTATCCTTGATTCTCAAAGATGAATGTATAACTATATAGCTTATACGGTGTGACCATGTGATTGCAGAAAACCTTGTGGTCCACACTCCCTTTATCCAATATATGGACAGATGAGTAAAAAATGGGAACAAAAAAGTAAATGAATAATAGGGGGGATGTTCCCCCCTACGTGGGACCTGACTCCCAGGGGTATAAATCTCCCTGGCAATGCAGGATATGACTCCCGGGGATGAATCTGGACCCAGCATCGTGGGATTGAGAACATCTTCTTGACCAAAAGGAGGGTGCAAAATGAAGCGAGATAAGAGTTTCAGAGGGTGAGAGATTCCAAGTTGAGTCGAGCGGTCACTCTGGCGGGCATTCTTATGCACTATATAGATAACCCTTTTTAGATTTTAATGCATTGGAATAACTAGAAGTAAATAACTGAAACTATCAAACTGCAACCCAGTAGCCTTGATTCTTGAAGACAATTGTATAGCAGTGTAGCTTACAAGAGGTGACAGTGTGATTGTGAAAGCCTTAGGGATCACAGTCCCTTTATCCAGTATATGGATGGATGAGTAGAAAAATGGGGACAAAAAACTAAATGAAAAATGGGGGGGGGGGGTGTTAGGTGTTCTTCTTTACTTTTACTTTTTATTCTTATTTTCACTTTTTCTGGTACAAGGAAAATGTTCAAAATAGATTGGGGTAATGAATGCACAACTATATGATGGTTTGGTGAACAACTGTACACTTTGGATGACTGTATGGTATGTGAATATATCTCAATAAAATTTAATAAAAAAAGTAATACGGAAATGAAATCATCAACATAAAAAAATAATAATGGGGGGATGGGGGAATGGGTTGTTTTGGGTGTTCTTTTTTACTTTTATTTCTATTCTTATTTGTATTTTTGGAGTAATGAAAATGTTCAAAATTGACTGATACTGAACAACTGTACACTTCAGGTGACTATATCTCAATAAAATTGCAAGGGAAAAAATTTTTAATTAAAAAAGAAGGGCTTTTGGCTTTATTAACTGCTGAAACACTCAAAGTAACTTCCATCCTTCAGAATCTATGCTTATCGTAATCTCATGTATTGGGGCAGATTATACAAAGGCATCAACTTGAATTATCTGTTGTCTCACCCTAAAGATGACTTATTAGAATGTGGCTGTCTGGTTATACTCATATCTAGTGAGTAATGCTGTAGCCACCATCAGCACTTAAGAATGCTGGGTGGAAATAAAACAACCCAGCTTGACTGGGTTTAAAGAAACCAACGTGGTATTTTTTATTAAGGGCAAACTTTTGCTCTGTATTCCACAGTAACAATTTACAGAAGTAAAAAGCCATATATACATACACATACTCAAACCAAGCAACTGAAGTATAGTAAGACTGCACGTGGGTGGCAGCCAAGGTAACTTCAGTGTGGTCTGTGAATCCTGGGAGGAAACAAAATGCAACATAGTTTAACTTCCAACCGATCAAGTTATTATGGCATCCCCTTATATTTACATAATTTCCAAAGTATGTTCACAAGCATGGCACATAGGAGGCAGTCAAATGTTTACTGAATGGAACACCTGAGCATTAAGAGATTTTATCTACAGAATATCGGTTTATCAGGGTTAGCAAGAAAAGCATGAACATCCCAGTTTGAAGAACAAAGGAAACTAAAAGTGCAAAGAGGACAAATGGCTTGCTGAGCATTATTATTTCTCTTTTTTATTAAAAGTGTGGGTTAACAGAACAATCATGAATAAAATATGGGATTCCCATATACCAACCTATTAATACCTTACATTGGTGTGGTACATTTGTTACAACTGATGAAAGTACATTCTTATAATTGTACTATTAACAATAGTACTTAATTTATTCTAATAACATATTTTATTCTTAACATATATACAACCTAAAATTCCCCACTTAACCACATTCAAATACATAATTCAGTGCTGTTAATTATGTTCACAATATCATACTATCTTCAAAATTTTTTCATCATCTCATGTAGAAATTCAGCACATTTTAAGCCTTAGCTCACTATCTCCTACCCCGACTCTCCCCTCGTCACCTATTTCTGGATTCTGACTATGAGTTTCCTTATTCTAATTATTTCACATAGTAAGTTCATACAATACACTTCCTTTTCTGTCTGGCTTATTTCACTCAATACGATATTGTCAAGGTTTATTCATGTTGCATGTATCAGAAAAGCATTCCTTTTTATGGCTAAATATTCCATTGAATGTATATACTACATGTTGTTTAACCATTTATCAGTTGATGAAATTTCAGTTGCTTCCATCTTTGGACTGTTATGAATAATGCCACAATGAATATTGGTGTTCAAATACCTGTTCAAGTTCCTGCTTTCAATTCTTTGGGGTATTAGAAGTGGGATTGCCAGGTCATGTGGTAATTCTATACTTAACTATCTGAAGAACTGTCAAACTATCTTCTACAGTGGCTGTACCATTTTACCGTACCACCAATGAATGAGTTCCTATTTCTCCAAATCCTCACCATTCTTTTTTTATATAGTAGCTATTCTAGTGGGTGTGAAATGTATCTCATTGTGGTTTTGATTTGCATTTCCCTAATAGCTAATGATGTTGAGCCTCCTTTCATATATATTCTGGCCACCTGTTTATCTCCCTGGAAGAAATGTCTATTCAAGACTTCAGCCTGTTTTTAATTGGGTTGTTAGTCTTTTTGTTGTTGAGTTGAAGGATTTCTTTATATCTTCTAGATATTAAACCCTTACTGGATATGTGATTTCCAAATATTTTCTCCTATTAAATAGTACATTGCCATTTTACTTTCATGATCAAGTTCTTTGAGATGCAAAAGATTTTAATTTTGATGAGGTCAATTTATCTATTTTTTTCTTTTGTTGCCCATGCATTAGGTGTAAAGTCTAAGAAACCCCTGTGCAATACAAGGTCACAAGTTCCTGAAGATGCTTCTCTACATTTTCTTCAAGGAATTTTATAGTTCTGGCTCTCATATTTAGGTCTTTGATCCATTTTGAATTAATTTTTGTATACAGTGTGAGGCAGGAGTCCACCTTCATTCTTTTGCAAATGGAGATCCAGTTTTCCTAGCACCATTTGTTGAAGAGACTATTCTTTCCCAATTGAGTGGTCTTTGCCCCCTTAACAAAAATCAGTTGGCCATAAATTTGCGGGTTGACTTCTGAACTCTCAATTCAATTCCATTGGTCTAAATGCCTGTCCTGGTGCCAGTACCACGTTGTTTTGATTTCTGTGGCTTTGTAAAAGTTTTAAGATCAGAAAGTGTGAATCCTCCAACTTCTTTCTTCTTTTTCAAGATGACTTGAGCTATTCAAGGCCCTTTCTACTTCCGTATAAATCTGATGACTGGCTTTTCCATTTCTGCAAAGAAGGCTGTTGGAATTCTGATTGGGATTGTGTTGAATCTATAAATTGCTCTGGGTAGAACTGACATCTTACTGATTTTTAGTCTTCCAATTCATGAACACAGAATGCCTCTCCATGTATTTCAATCATCTTTGACTTTTTTTACAAGTGTTTTGTAGTTTTCTTTGTACAAGTCATTTATTTCTAGATATTCAATTCATTTAGTTTTACTGTAAATGGAATTTTTTAAATTTTGGCTTCCAATTGTTCATTACTAGTATATAGTTTATGATTTGATCTTTTTTTTTTTTTCCCCCCCATCTGGACAGAGTCCAAAAGAACTATGAGCATTTATTTTGGTTGGAGAACAGAATGTAAACATTCTAAGCCATCACAATGAAGAAATTGTGAAATTACTAGAGGAAGCCTAGAAGTAGAAGAGAGAGGAAGATTGAATATAGTCTAAATATACTGATTTCTTCACACTACAGCAGTCAAAAAACCTTTGAAGGTGGAAAATCCAGAAATAACAATATAAACACACTTAAGGGTAAAATGGTAATCATTAAAAGAACTAAAAAACACAGCTAACCAAACCTGAACAGCAGAGGAGAAGAAAAGGTGAGGAAGCAGTGGTAGACTAATGGTGACACTGCTCAGAATAGCAACAGATATTTGACAAAGAAAAAAGAAAAATTAAATGTATTCAGTGAAGCTATCAGTAAAAAGATACCCATTAGAAGAACTCAGACTATAAACCTTCCAAAGGATCTGAAGAAACAAAAATAAAGCAAAAGTAGACAATAGTGAAAGATTACAAACAAAAGAGATATTCAAACAGAAAACAATAAGATGCTAGAAGTAACAAACATATATTTACAAAAATGTAAATGGAATAAACTTCTTCAAAGAAAAGAACTCAGAATAACAATTGATAAAGTTTACCTAACTGATGTTTCAATTTCCATATCAAGAAAACAAACAGTAACTTTTATTTTCAAATAACTAACCATACCTCCGGCCACAAAAATATTGGCCACTCCAAAAATTACAATATATTTTTCTGATTACAAAGTAGTGACATTAGAAATTAATAACTGTATGACAAAAATACTCTAGCACCTGGAGATATAAAAATTCTTACACTTGGGTCAATAAACAAACCAAAACCCAACTGCAGAGCATGCCATATCAAAACCTATGATATACAACTATAATAGTGCTCAGAGGAAATCTTCATGGTCTTAAACATCTACATATTATATATATAGGTATAAATATATAAAATATATTTGTAAAAGTGTTAAAAAAGTGGAAAATATATTTGCAAAACATCATGTCTCCAACTAAAATTAGAAACGTAACATAATAAACCTAAAACCTAACATTTAAAAAAAGGTAAATACTAAAGTATATTCTTTGAAAAAAAAACAATAAAGAAGACATATCATTTGCTAACCTGCTGTTTCTCAACAAAGAACCCTGCCCATTTGGGGCAGTTACTGTTCTCTGCTGTTCCGTGTTGCATTTAGATAAGCCTTGTAGGATCCTCAGCCCCGTGCATTTGAACAACCAAAAACTGCCCACACACTTCCAAAGGCTCAAAAGCTAACATTTGTAAAAGACAAAAAGCAAGCCACAGAGTGGCAGACAATATTTGCAGTATATATAACCAACAAAGAGCTTACATAAAGATAACATGGAAGACAATATAAAAGATCGTATATAAATCAATTAGAAAAGGACTGACAACCCAACAAAGTCAAGGAAACTTGAAGAGTCATTTCAATTGTAAAATGACACACATACATTTTTGCATACTGGTACTTTTATGACTAATGAATAGAGTCACCAAGAATGCTGGGTCAAAGGGTATTAGTATCATTTTAATAAATAGCAGCAAATTATGAGCATAAATACCCTTTCTTTTATCTCTTCACCAGCATTTCTTTTTAAATTTTCTTACCATTTTTCACATTTCATTTTTGCAGAATAATTTACCTTTTACAATATGTCAATTTATATTACCTAAAGTTGATCATATTATCCCTGTGTTTCTTAGCCACATTTGAGCAGTGTGCTTTGCCCATTTTCCACAGGATTCTGTTTTTATGAGCTTTTTTATATAAGGTTCTGTCAGAAATGCACGTTGCAAATATTTTTCCCAAACTCTCATTAGACTTTGAATATTAAGTATATATATACATATTTTTTAAGTTTGTGAATTAAAAAATAAATCTTTTTCCCAGTGAAATTTGAAAAACTGTTTTTTAATGTTTTTACACTTAGATCTCTATTCCTCCTAGAATTTATTTTTGCATATGGTGGGAATTACAGGTCTAATATGGTTTTCAGTTGGACAGCCTGTCCAGAAAACTTAAAAATCAAACAAAAAACATCCCCAAAGTTCCCCTCACTCTCAAAAATAAAAATACCACACCGTGGCAATCTTGTCATTCATTAAGTTCACGAGCCGATTTTTTAAGAATTAACATTTTTATCATATTAAGAAAATGTTTTTTCATTTGTTTATATCTTGTTTATGCTCTTGTATAGGATTTTATCAAGCTCATATAGCTAACTTGTTAAATATATTCGTATTTGACATATCTAGTGCCACTGCAATTGTAATAATTTTACCATTTCCATTCCTAAGCATGACCAGTACTGAGAAACCCTACTGATTTCTATATATTTATCACATATCCAGCCACCTTACCAAAATCCTTTCAATAGGTTTTTAAATGAAATCTCACATTTCCAAATATGCAATCATCGGCTTTAAAAGAGATTTTTAAAAATCCTGTTCCATTAATCTTCCCACTTACTTCATTTTCTTATTTTAAAGCTTCCCTAGAAGCTCCACAAAAATACTGAATAGACTGTTTCTGATTAATGCAAAGATGGCTTTAGCATTTCACTGATTGGAAAGCTGTTTATTTTTGGTAAAGTCTGTATTATATTTAATTTGTCTCTCTCTAGGTCTATTTTATTTATTAGGAACAGGTGCTGAATTTTAACAAATATCTCTTCAGGAATATATTAATGTGATCACACAGGTTTTCTCCTTTAAGGCATAGATGGCTGATTCTATTAATTATATTAGTACATTTTCATAAATTGAATCTTTTATCTTACATTTCACTTTGTTTTAAATTCCACTTTGTCAAACATTACTATTGCCATTTTATCTTTGTTCACACTTATCTTTTAGCTCTGTGCATGCCTTTCTTTCACTTTAGTAGTCTGTTTTAATTTTATTTCTCGTGACTATAATTGTGGGTTCTTTGTTTTTTAAACCTATCATAAGTTTTATAATTTAATAAGAGAGGGCTAAATTAAGAGTAACACCAGATATACTGGATTATGTTATTGTATGTTTAGTATTCATTGTAATTTACTGTCTCGACTAGTTCCTTTAAATTTCTGCTATATTAATGAAGTTATTATTCATACTCAGTTCTTCTTTGCCTTCAGAATGTTTTCACTTCACCATTTTAATCCCATTCTCTTTTCCACCTCTCTTGTCCCCTGCCCATATGAAACCTTTAGAATGCCTTTGTCACCCTGAAACACTAGATATTGCTGGGACAGTTTACTTCTTGACAATCTAGATTATTGCTAGGTTTTACAACATTGTCACATTTGTTCTATCTCAAGAACCCTTAATTTATTAAGTTTATCAATTCTGTGTGTCCTTTTGACATGCCTTCATTAATCTTTCAGTGCTTCCTTACTTTTTGGTACTAGATAATTCATGCTGAACTTGTACTCTCCTTTCCCCAGATGTAGAATCAGATACATTTCTTGAAATTCTCTCTTCTTTCACTGCAAGTTGTGTCCTTGAAGTTACAGTGTGAAAAACTGCAGGCATCATAAGAGACTCTTCAACTTTTATTTCCATGTCATTTTCTGTTGAAAAGGTAGTTTTAGGAATAGCAGGTGGACGATCACATAAGATCATTTCTTTGTTAAAAAGAAATATTGGATTTGTGTCCGTCCCGGTGCTGTAGGTGCACACTCTCCGATCGGCAGCCATGCACTCTCCACCACTGACCACCAGCACCTGGTGCTGGATGGCAATCTTGTATTTGTTTTGAATGGCATGCTTAAGGTCTGCCACAGTTTGCACTGTTAGTTCAGTGTCAAATGTCAGGGTAGTTCCAGTGTTGACCAGAAATACATATAACTTCATGATGATTTCTCTGGAATTTGTGACATTATACCTCACACTGTGATATGGTTACCGGCAACGCCTCCTCCTCCGCCGGTGGCAGCAGCACAGCCGAAGGCCCCCGACACCATCTTCTGCCGCCGCCTCGTCCTCGGCAGCGGCTACCAACCGCCCATTTGGCGCCGCCAACCGACACAACGGCCACGTCCGGCGCCGGCCCCGAGCTCGGGGCGGGGAGGGTCGGCTCGGCAAGGACACGGTTAGGCCCCTCGGCTCCGGGCCGGGGGCCGGTGGCGGGGGGCCGCGGCCGGTCAGAGCTGAGGGGCCGGGTGACGGGGACCAGGACAGCGCAGAGGCTCGCAGGGCCGAGGACGCTGTTCGCTGGGTTTGTTATTGTCTGATTTGATCTTGTACTCCACTAATCCAAACTCATCTAGGAGCTTTGTTGTGGATTTTTCAGGATTTTCTGTATATAAAATGTCACCTGCAAATAGGTAAAGTTTTACTTCCTTTCCAATTTGAATATCTCATTTCTTTTTCTGGCCTAATTGCTCTGGCTAGAACTTCCAGTCCAATGTTGAATATAATAGTGGTGACAGTGGGCATCCTTGTCCTGTTTTTTACCTAAGCGGTACAGTTTTCTGTCTTTCGGCATTAAGTATAATGTTAGCTATGGGTGTTTCATATATGCTCTTTATCATGCTGAGGAAGTTTCCTTCTATTTCCAGTTTTCTGAGATTTTTCTATTGAGAAGGAGGGCTAGATTTTGTCAAATGCCTTATCTGCATCAATTGAGATGATCAGGTGTTTTTTTCCTTCATTTTGTTAATATGATATATTACATTAGTTTATTTTCTTATAGTTCCACGATGCATACTGGGGATAAATCCCATGTGATCGTGGTGTATATTTTTTAATGTGCTGTTGGATTTGGATTGCTAGTATTTTCTTGAGTATTTTTGCAACTACATTCATAAAAGATATTGGTCTGTAATTTTTTCTTGTGGTATCTTTATCTGGCTTTGGTATGAGGGTTATGTTGCCTCATAGAGTTAAATTGGGAAGTGTTCCCTCCTCTTCAATATTTTGAAAGAGTCTGAGCAGAATTAGTGTTAATACTTCTTGGAATGTTTCATAGAATTCACCTGTGAAGCCATGTGGTCCTGGGGTTTTCTTTCTCAGGAGGTTTTTTATTACTGATTCAGTCTCTTTATTGGTTATTGATTTCTTGAGATCTTCTATTTCTTCTTCAGTGAGTGTAGGTAATTTGTGTATTTCTAGGAATTTGTCCAATTCATCTAGGTTATCTACTTTATTGGCATACAGTCGTCATGGTATTCTCTTTATAGTCCTTTTTATTTCTATGTTGTCAGTGTTGTTCCCCTTTTCATTTCTAATTTTAGTCATTTGTCTTTCTTCCTCATCAATCTAGCTAAAGGTTTGCCAATTTTATTGATCATTTCAAAGAACCAACTTCTTGCTTTATTGACTCTCTCTAATGTTTTTATACTCCATTTCATTTATCTCTAATCTTTGCTATCTCATTCCTTCTGCTCAATTTGGGTTTAGTATGCTCTTCTTTTTCTAGTTCTTCCAGTTTTGAGATTGGTCTCTAATTTGAAATCTTTCTTCTTTTTAATGTAAGCATTTAGAGCTATGAATTTCCCTCTCAGCACTGCCTTTGCTGCATCTCATAAGTTTTGGTATGTTTTATTTTCATTTTCATTCACCTCAAGATAGTTCCTAATTTTGCCTGTAATTTCTTCTTTGGCCCATTGGTTGTTGAAGGGTACATGTTTTAATTTCCATTTATTTGTGAATTTTCCATTTCTCCCTCTGTTATTTTATTGATTTATAGCTTCATTGTGATCAAAGAAGATATACCACATTATTTCAATTTTTTTTAATTTATTGAGACTTATTTTGTGAGCTAAAATACGGTCTATCTTGGAGAATTAACCATGTGCACTCAAGAAGAATATGTATTCTGTTTTTGTTGGGTGAAGGGTTCTATACATCTCTGTTAGGTCTAGTTAGTTTATAGTATCATTCAAGACTTTTATTTCCTTATTGATCTTCTGTCTAGATGTTCCAAATATTATTGAAAGTGGTGTATTTAAATCTCCTATTATTAATGTAGAAATATCTTTATCCCTTCAAATCTGTCAGTATTTGCTTCATATATTTTAGGGCTCTGCTTTTAGATACATATATATTTATAATTATTAAATCTTTTGTTGAATTGACCCCTTTATCAGTATATAATGACCTTTTGTCTCTCTTACCAGTTTTTGACTTAAAAGACTATTTTATCTGAAATTAGTACAGCTACCCCAGCTCTCTCAGTTACCTACTTCCATGGTATATATTTTTTTTCAGTCTTTTCACTTTTAACCTATGTGTATGTCTTTCAATTTAAGGTGAGTCTCTTGTTGACAGCATATAGTTGGTCATGCTTTTTTAGCCATTCTGCCAATCTCTGCCTTTGGACTGTAGAGTTTAATTCATTCACATTTAAAGACACTTCTGATAATAAAACTGTCTTATGCTGTTTTGCTATTCAGTGTTTGTAAGTCGCATTCCTTTTTTGTCCCTAAATTCTTCCATTAATGCCTATTTTCATATTTTTTGTTTGTTTGTTTTGTGTCATACTGAGTTCCTTCTCACTTTTATCTGGATATATTTTTTATATATTTTCCTTATGGTAACCGTGGGGTTAAAATTTAACACCCTAAATATGTAACATATAAATATATGCCAACTTGCCTTCAATAGCATACATATAGGTAGGCGGGGCAAGATGGCAGACTGGTGAGCTGTAAGTTTTAGTTACTCCTCCAGGAAAGTAGGTAAAAAGCCAGGAACTGCGTGGACTGGACACCACAGAGCAATCTGTCTTTGGGCATACTTCATACAACACTCATGAAAATGTCGAACTGCGGAGATCAGCGAAATCTGTAAGTTTTTGCGGCCAGGGGACCCGCGCCCCTCCCTGCCAGGCTCAGTCCCGTGGGAGGAGGGGCTGCCAGCTCCGGGAAGGAGAAGGGAGAACTGCAGTGGTAGCCCTTCTCGGAAACTCATTCTATTGATCCATACTCCAACCATAGACAGACTGAGACCAGACACCAGAGAATCTGAGAGCTGCCAGCCCAGCAGAGAGGAGACAGGCACAGAAAAAGAAAAATAACACGAAAAACTCCAAAATAAAAGCAGAGGATTTTTGGAGTTCTGGTGAACAAAGAAAGGGGAAGGGCGGAGCTCAGGCCTTGAGGCGCATATGCAAATCCCGAAGAAAAGCTGATCTCTCTGCCCTGTGGACCTTTCCTTAATGGCCCTGGTTGCTTTGTCTATTAGCATTTCAATAACCCATTAGATCTCTGAGGAGGGCCCTTTTTTTTTTTTTTTTTTAAATCCTTTTTTCTTTTTCTAAAACAATTACTCTAAGAAGCCCAAAACAGAAAGCTTCAAAGAATTGCAATTTGGGCACGTCAAGTCAAGAGCAGAACTAAGAGAGCTCTGAGACAAAAGGCAATAATCCAGTGGCTGAGAAAATTCACTAAACACCACAACTTCCCAAGAAAAGGGGGGTGTCCGCTCACAGCCACCATCCTGGTGGACAGGAAACACTCCTGCCCATCGCCAGCCCCATAGCCCAGAGCTGCCCCAGACAACCCAGTGTGACGGAAGTGCTTCAAATAACAGGCACACACCACAAAACTGGGCGTGGACATTAGCCTTCCCTGCAACCTCAGCTGATTGTCCCAGAGCTGGGAAGGTGGAGCAGTGTGAATTAACAAAGCCCCATTCAGCCATCATTTGAGCAGACTGGGAGCCTCCCTACACAGCCCAGCAGCCCAGAACTGCCCTGGGGGGATGGCACTCACCTGTGACATAGCACAGTCATCCCTCAACAGAGGACCCGGGGTGCACAGCCTGGAAGAGGGGCCCACTTGCAAGTCTCAGGAGCCATACGCCAATACCAAAGACTTGTGGGTCAGTGGCAGAGACAAACTGTGGCAGGACTGAACTGAAGCATTAGACTATTGCAGCAGCTTTAAAACTCTAGGATCATCAGGGAGATTTGATTGTTAGGGCCACCCCCCCTCCCCGACTGCCCAGAAACACGCCCCACATACAGGGCAGGCAACACCAACTACACACGCAAGCTTGGTACACCAATTGGGCCCCACAAGACTCACTCCCCCACTCACCAAAAAGGCTAAGCAGGGGAGAACTGGCTTGTGGAGAACAGGTGGCTCGTGGACGCCACCTGCTGATTAGTTAGAGAAAGTGTACTCCACGAAGCTGTAGATATGATAAATTAGAGATAAGGACTTCAATTGGTCTACAAATCCTAAAAGAACCCTATCAAGTTCAGTAAATGCCACGAGGCCAAAAACAACAGAAAATTATAAAGCATATGAAAAAACCAGACGATATGGATAACCCAAGCCCAAGCACCCAAATCAAAATACCAGAAGAGACACAGCACCTAGAGCAGCTACTCAAAGAACTAAAGATGAACAATGAGACCATAGTACGGGAGACAAAGGAAATCAAGAAGACCCTAGAAGACCATAAAGAAGACATTGCAAGACTAAATAAAAAAATGGATGATCTTATGGAAATTAAAGAAACTGTTGACCAAATTAAAAAGATTCTGGACACTCATAGTACAAGACTAGAGGAAGTTGAACAACGAATCAGTGACCTCGAAGAGGACAGAATGGAAAATGAAAGCATAAAAGAAAGAATGGGGAAAAAAATTGAAAAAATCGAAATGGACCTCAGGGATATGACAGATAATATGAAACGTCCAAATATAAGACTCATTGGTGTCCCAGAAGGGGAAGAAAAGGGTAAAGGTCTAGGAAGAGTATTCAAAGAAATTGTTGGGGAAAACTTCCCAAATCTTCTAAACAACATAAATACACAAATCATAAATGCTCAGCGAACCCCAAATAGAATAAATCCAAATAAATCCACTCCAAGACATATACTGATCACACTGTCAAACACAGAAGAGAAGGAGCAAGTTCTGAAAGCAGCAAGAGAAAAGCAATTCAACACATACAAAGGAAACAGCATAAGACTAAGTAGTGACTACTCAGCAGCCACCATGGAGGCGAGAAGGCAGTGGCACGATATATTTAAAATTCTGAGTGAGAAAAATTTCCAGCCAAGAATACTTTATCCAGCAAAGCTCTCCTTCAAATTTGAGGGAGAGCTTAAATTTTTCACAGACAAACAAATGCTGAGAGAATTTGCTAACAAGAGACCTGCCCTACTGGAGATACTAAAGGGAGCCCTACAGACAGAGAAACAAAGAAAGGACAGAGAGACTTGGAGAAAGGTTCAGTACTAAAGAGATTCGGTATGGGTACAATAAAGGATATTAATAGACAGAGGGGAAAAATATGACAAACATAAACCAAAGGATAAGATGGCTGATTCAAGAAATGCCTTCACGGTTATAACATTGAATGTAAATGGATTAAACTCCCCAATTAAAAGATATAGATTCGCAGAATGGATCAAAAAAAATGAACCATCAATATGTTGCATACAAGAGACTCATCTTAGACACAGGGACACAAAGAAACTGAAAGTGAAAGGATGGAAAAAAATATTTCATGCAAGCTACAGCCAAAAGAAAGCAGGTATAGCAATATTAATCTCAGATAAAATAGACTTCAAATGCAGGGATGTTTTGAGAGACAAAGAAGGCCACTACATACTAATAAAAGGGGCAATTCAGCAAGAAGAAATAACAATCGTAAATGTCTATGCACCCAATCAAGGTGCCACAAAATACATGAGAGAAACACTGGAAAAACTAAAGGAAGCAACTGATGTTTCCACAATAATTGTGGGAGACTTCAACACATCACTCTCTCCTACAGATAGATCAACCAGACAGAAGACCAATAAGGAAATTGAAAACCTAAACAATCTGATAAATGAATTAGATTTAACAGACATATACAGGACATTACATCCCAAATCACCAGGATACACATACTTTTCTAGTGCTCACGGAACTTTCTCCAGAATAGATCATATGCTGGGACATAAAACAAGCCTCAATAAATTTAAAAAGATTGAAATTATTCAAAGCACATTCTCTGACCACAATGGAATACAATTAGAAGTCAATAACCATCAGAGACTTAGAAAATTCACAAATACCTGGAGGTTAAACAACACACTCCTAAACAATCAGTGGGTTAAAGAAGAAATAGCAAGAGGAATTGCTAAATATATAGAGACGAATGAAAATGAGAACACAACATACCAAAACCTATGGGATGCAGCAAAAGCAGTGCTGAGGGGGAAACTTATAGCACTAAACGCATATATTAAAAAGGAAGAAAGAGCCAAAATCAAAGAACTAATGGATCAACTGAAGAAGCTAGAAAATGAACAGCAAACCAATCCTAAACCAAGTACAAGAAAAGAAATAACAAGGATTAGAGCAGAAATAAATGACATAGAGAACAAAAAAACAATAGAGAGGATAAATATCACCAAAAGTTGGTTCTTTGAGAAGATCAACAAGATTGACAAGCCCCTAGCTAGACTGACAAAATCAAAAAGAGAGAAGACCCATATAAACAAAATAATGAATGAAAAAGGTGACATAACTGCAGATCCTGAAGAAATTAAAAAAATTATAAGAGGATACTATGAACAACTGTATGGCAACAAACTGGATAATGTAGAGGAAATGGACAATTTCCTGGAAACATATGAACAACCTAGACTGACCAGAGAAGAAATAGAAGACCTCAACCAACCCATCACAAGCAAAGAGATCCAATCAGTCATCAAAAATCTTCCCACAAATAAATGCCCAGGGACAGATGGCTTCACAGGGGAATTCTACCAAGCTTTCCAGAAAGAACTGACACCAATCTTACTCAAACTCTTTCAAAACATTGAAGAAAATGGAACACTACCTAACTCATTTTATGAAGCTAACATCAATCTAATACCAAAACCAGGCAAAGATGTTACAAAAAAGGAAAACTACCGGCCAATCTCCCTAATGAATATAGATGCAAAAATCCTCAACAAAATACTTGCAAATCGAATCCAAAGAAACATTAAAAAAATCATACACCATGACCAAGTGGGGTTTATTCCAGGCATGCAAGGATGGTTCAACATAAGAAAATCAATCAATGTATTACAACACATTAACAAGTCAAAAGGGAAAAATCAATTGATCATCTCAATAGATGCTGAAAAAGCATTTGACAAAATCCAACATCCCTTTTTGATAAAAACACTTCAAAAGGTAGGAATTGAAGGAAACTTCCTCAACATGATAAAGAGCATATATGAAAAACCCACAGCCAGCATAGTACTCAATGGTGAGAGACTGAAAGCCTTCCCTCTAAGATCAGGAACAAGACAAGGATGCCCGCTGTCACCACTGTTATTCAACATTGTGCTGGAAGTGCTAGCCAGGGCAATCCGGCAAGACAAAGAAATAAAAGGCATCCAAATTGGAAAAGAAGAAGTAAAACTGTCATTGTTTGCAGATGATATGATCTTATATCTAGAAAACCCTGAGAAATCGACGATACAGCTACTAGAGCTAATAAACAAATTTAGCAAAGTAGCGGGATACAAGGTTAATGCACATAAGTCAGTAATGTTTCTATATGCTAGAAATGAACAAACTGAAGAGACACTCAAGAAAAAGATACCATTTTCAATAGCAACTAAAAAAATCAAGTACCTAGGAATAAACTTAACCAAAGATGTAAAAGACCTATACAAAGAAAACTACATAACTCTACTAAAAGAAATAGAAGGGGACCTTAAAAGATGGAAAAATATTCCATGTTCATGGATAGGAAGACTAAATGTCATTAAGATGTCAATTCTACCCAAACATCTACAGATTCAATGCAATCCCAATCAAAATTCCAACAACCTACTTTGCAGACTTGGAAAAGCTAGTTATCAAATTTATTTGGAAAGGGAAGATGCCTCGAATTGCTAAAGACACTCTAAAAAAGAAAAACGAAGTGGGAGGACTTACACTCCCTGACTTTGAAGCTTATTATAAAGCCACAGTTGCCAAAACAGCATGGTACTGGCACAAAGATAGACATATAGATCAATGGAATCGAATTGAGAATTCAGAGATAGACCCTCAGATCTATGGCCGACTGATCTTTGATAAGGCCCCCCAAAGTCACTGAACTGAGTCATAATGGTCTTTTCAACAAATGGGGCTGGGAGAGTTGGATATCCATATCCAAAAGAATGAAAGAGGACCCCTACCTCACCCCCTACACAAAAATTAACTCAAAATGGACCAAAGATCTCAATATAAAAGAAAGTACCATAAAACTCCTAGAAGATAATGTAGGAAAACATCTTCAAGACCTTGTATTAGGCGGCCACTTCCTAGACTTTACACCCAAAGCACAAGCAACAAAAGAGAAAATAGATAAATGGGAACTCCTCAAGCTTAGAAGTTTCTGCACCTCAAAGGAATTTCTCAAAAAGGTAAAGAGGCAGCCAACTCAATGGGAAAAAATTTTTGGAAACCATGTATCTGACAAAAGACTGATATCTTG